>NC_056623.2:67627840-69109090 GCF_002870075.4 Lactuca sativa
TCAGTTCAGCTGCCATGTCCTTTGGCAGTTTTGCTTCTCCTTCGAATGCCACTGCACACCCTTGTTGAACCATAAGAGCCTTCATCTCCACCTTCCACAAAGTGAAATCATTCGAACCACTGAACTTCTCCAGATCGAACTTTTAAGATGCCATCTTCATTCAACAGAACACCAACCGCAGCTCTAATACCACTTGTTAGGAAGTAAAGCGGATAACAAGCAAAACTATAAGCACACAAGACACATTATTTACGTGGTTAGGTTAAGGTGACATATGTCCACGGGCAGGAGGGGAGTATTCTCTATTTCATAGCTCTCAAATAGAGGTTACAAGTACAATTACTGTTACATCCCCATTTTCATGGCCAGAAAAGACCGATTTTGTTTATGCTTGTTTGAAAATCAGAGTAATATTTTTCATAAAAGTGTTGCGGAATTTGTTCCCAGTAAAACACAATAAATGCGTTATCAAGGCATTTCCAAAGAAAATTATTTTTAATCATTTTAAAACATTTGGGATGTCATCGTCAATACAGAAACATAAGCATAAACAAAACTTACATTCATTATCACTAGTGATTTATATCTCCTTAATCTCTCAGTGTAATGTGACTTCATATCAACACCTGTGATATAGATAAACTGAGTGGGCCAGATTGGAAAACCTGGTGAGTATATATGGTTTTCAACCCATTATCTTCTTTACTCTTAAGGGTCTACCCTAAGAATCAATTATTTCTCATTCATTCATTCCTAAGGAATAGGTACGAAGTCCATCGTTGTTAATGACACAGCTGTCAAGCACAGCTGCTTGTTTTATCAGTTAGGCGCAGCTGCCAGAATTGTGACATTCTATATGAGGCGCAACTGTCAGTATCGTCCTTCGAGCGCAACTGCTAGGGTTATCTCGTTTATTGACAGTATCGTGTTCGAGATTCCACTCGCAATACATGTCAATCGGTTTTTAGAGTACACCAGTGAACACATCGTTCACAACACCTACAGGGTGTGAGTCTGCTAGTGTTCCACTGGACTGTCTAGAATAGTTCGTGGTTGTCATCCATACTCTGCTAGATGATAGGGCCAACTTTTGGGAACAAGGCTTCTCACATCGTCCACCTCTCACTGAAACGACCCAAAAATACGACCCAAAAATTTCGTTTTTCAACATAACCAAAACCATTATCTGAGTGTCATATCATAAACCATACATGATGTATCTCAAAATAATAATAAAACACTGTGCGGAAAACTGTATCATATCCATGTCATATAAAAATCAAGAACCAATCAACTCCCAGGATAAAAGCTGAAGTTGTGGTGTGTGCGATGCCATCATCCCGAGCTCTTCCCTCTACATGCAGAAGTACCTGAAACCAAAACTGAAACTGTAAGCACGAAGCTTGGTGAGCTCCCCCAAACTACCACATACTATACAATACATATAAATCACATACTGGGCCTTGCCCACTGCATCAGACCGAGGTCTGGAACTAGCTGCATCGGACCGAAGTCCGGAACTGACTGGGACCTTGTCCCCTGCATCGGACCAGAGTCCGGAACTAACTGCATCGGACCGAAGTCCGGAACTAACTGCATCGGACCGAAATTCGGAACTGACTGCATCGGACCGAAGTCCGGAACTAACTGCATCGGACCGAAGTCCGGAACTGACTGATCATGACATAGCATAACACATAACAACTATTATAATCACATATACTGCATACTGCATCGGACCGAAGTCGGGAACACATACTCGAATATGCTTGAATCACAAAGACATCAAGCACTCTAGCTACTGCATCAGACTAAAGACCAGAACTACTGATAATTACACGGGCCGACATTGCGGCCGTAGACCCGTTCCTACTGAAGGGAAACTCACCTCGTGAACTGGCTGCTGAGTGTATGGCTCTGGAAGCTAGCTGCTGCTGCTCCGGTATCTCCCCGGCTACAAGTCCATAAACACACTCAATCAAATACTAAACACTGCACTGGGTAAAATGACTCTTTTACCCTTGGTCAAAGTCAACTCTCAGACAAAGTCAACTTTCGGTCAAAGTCAACCCATAGTTGACCTGACTCGCCGGGTTGGGCCGCCAACTCGCCGAGTCCCTATTCTCACTCCTCGACTCAACTCGCTGCTACTCGTCGAGTATGGCATCGACTCGACGAGTACTCTCCCGATCCAAGAACTCAGACAATCTTCATCCGACTCGCCGAGTCCTATGAACAACTCGACGAGTTGTTCTTGAGCTTAAGGAGATTGCCTTGGACTCGCCGAGTTGTATGAACAACTCGCCGAGTCCCCCGATTACTGAGTCTACCTTCAAACTCGCTGAGTCCACTCCCTACTCACTGGTCCCACTCGATACCGCTCGAAAGGAAGAAATCGGGGACTCGCGACTAGACTCGCCGAGTTGTTCTTCCGACTCGCCGAGTCACCGCCATGCAACTATTCTACACTCGATTCTGATCGAATCCAGTACATACAAATGATAGATCTGAGTCCAATAAGCTGATTTACCACGTAAAGTTTCCAACTTTACGTGTACAAACGCATGAACAAGGGAATAAAGGCTAAAAGATGCTTAAAAGAGGTAGATCTAGGGTTAATGTGCAAAATAGCTCCATAAAGGCAATAGATCTGGGCTCTACAACTCCTAAATGAACAGATCTAAGGTTATCTCGGCATAAGAGAGCTTCCATATCAACATAAGGCTTTAGAAAGGCATAAACAAGATCTAGAAAGGGTTTCAAAGCATAAAAGGGAAAGAAATCTGAAGAATACCTCAAAGAGCTGTTGCTTTCCCTTGAATCTCTGCTCTACAATCCTTCTCCTTGCTCCTTTCTTCCTCTCCTTCTTCAAGCCTTCACAATTAGCACACAAAATCACTTAGAATCACTCAAGAACGAATTAGGGTTTTCTCACAGCTTTAGAGGGTGAAGGAGGCGAGATTGGGGGCTATAAGGTGGCTTAAATAGTGGGCAACCCGGGGATTTAGGGTTTCTCCCAGACGGGCAGACTCGCCGAGTCCAGAATATGGACTCGCCGAGTCGCCAGCTAATCACGTGCTCGAAATCCCGACCCTACTCGGCGAGTCAGGCTATGAACTCGCCGAGTCCCTCTTGCAAAACTTCAAAATAAATACCAAGGAATTACCATACCGGAGACGGGTCGTTACACTCACCCTTACCTCATGGTCTATATCACCTCTCAACTCATCATCCAACTCATATTTCATCTACCCATGTTTTACCCAACATATTATGTAGATATAAATACATATACAGTTTACATTATATAAAACTTGTATAAAATCATTCATCCAACATAGATAACAAGTATACAGATAATATGCACACATACCACGTAGTTTATATAAATACTTCATATCTATGTGTAAGATGAAAGGGACCATGCACTTACTTGAAAAGGTGGTGATTCCGAACTCAGACAGCGCTTCGCTTCTTAAAAAAATAATTTCCTTTGATGAAACCTAGTATTATTACCACTAGAGTTTAGTCTATTATTCGCCGAGACTAATTAATAGTCTAGCTATTATTATTATTATTATATAAGCGTTAAACAATACTTATATAACCCATAATATTAGCCAAAGTACTTATTATAAGTTCCTAATGACGTTACTATAATTAAATAAAAGCTATATTAAAAATAGCGTAGGCGTAGCTCACTTACGGCGGGTTTTATAGAAAACCGGACTTTGCTTGGATCAGCATTCCCGATCCGAAAACCTCTTCTTCTCGGAGCCGTCGAGCACTCCGGGGCTTCCGCCTCGTGCTAGGGAGGTTCCTTAGGCTTTTCGGGGGGTTTCGGGGCTAGAGAGAGGTTCTAGAAAGAGAGTAAAGAGAAGAAAGAATGAGAAAGGTGTGAAGAAAATGAGAGTGGGAGAGGTTCTATTTATAGGGTGAAAATGGATGAACTTGGTGCCACATGTCGCCATCTAGTGGCAAGACTTGGGGAGAAAGCAATGGCCAAGATTGTGTCATATCACCCATTTTCACACATCACACTTCTGACTTCTAAATTCCGTAACTTTCACATACGACCTCCGTTTTTGACGTTCTTTATATCCACGCGTAGGTAAAAATAAGATCTACAACTTTCAATTTGACTCCGTCAGTTAATTCTCGACCGATCTTAAATTTAACAGTACGAGGAGATTATACTGTTAAATGTCCGCGTAAAATTCATAACTTCTACATACGGACTCTGTTTTCGTTCGTCTTTTTACCATTGAGTTCCTATTAATGAGATATTCAATTCTCATTTAGGTCACGTCGGCCAACAACCGCTCGATCTAAAATTCGAGTTTCGGGCTGTGCACTGCTAAGCCAAATCCTAGAAAATCCATAACTTCCACATACGAAGTCAGATTTGGGCGTTCTTTTTTTGTATGTTCTCAGTTTAATGTATACTACAAATTTTGTTTAGATTTCTAAGTCTAAAAAGTCCTCCGTCGAAAATTCACTATTTACGTCTCCCGGTGTCGTGTCGGTTTTGCCGTAAAACTTCGACGGACCATAACTTCTTCGTTATAACTCGGATTTCAACGTTATTTATATGTACGGAACCCTTGAGACGTATTCTACAACTTGGTTAAGATTATTTATTCTAAATAATCTTTTGTCAAAAGTCGTTTTCGACCCCTATTATCTCTAAATTGACTAGCCCGGCTCTACGGGCGTTACAATTACACATATATTCTTCCTACTCACCAAGGATACAAGATACAAGGTACTTCAAATGACTAAGCAAGCATCTCTATTTATAGTTGAGGGATCATAACTAAAACCCTAATGGGCTAAGCCCATTAGCCCATAGGCCCATGAATGGTGACAACTAATCATATTCCGCCAACATCTTTTATAACGTTCTTCCATGTCATACAACCCATGAGTATCAGCAACACACATGATGGAGCACTTTGTGCCACAGTGGAGCATCATGATGTACAAGTGGCGCATCATGAACACTAATGACCCAATATCCATCATGGTGTAATCCTTGAGTAATACTAACTTCTAAGCATCCTTGAACGATCTTGAGCATCATAGTGGACTTCATAGCATACTTGGCTCTTCAAGGAACCAAAATGACCCATCTTGCACCATGATGGCCCATCAAGGAACCAAAACGGACCATCTTGAACCATCAATAGTTTCAAACATCAAGTTGTTCCAAAACATTCACAATATCAAAATCATCAAAGTAATTATATCCAAAAATTACAAAAATCATGAGGGAGGATGTTGTGCCATTATTCCAGGCTCTTCCCCTTAATACCAAAAGTACCTAAAACCATAAATATAAACTGTAAGCATAAGGCTTAGTGAGTTCCCCCAAAGTACCACATACCAAACATACAACTAGGCCTAGCCCTGGGGTATATTCCAACCCAATAAGCAAATATGGGCCCCACCCTAGGGTATATTTCATCCCGATCATATGATAATAGGCCCCACCCTAGGGTATATTTCAACCCAATCATACGATAGTGGGCCCCACCTAGGGTATATTTCAACCCAAACATGCTACAATGGGCCCCACCTTGGGGTATATTTCAACCAAACATGCGAACACATATAAGTCACATGACAATTATCATCCTACATAACATAATAATGGGCCGCCATTGGTGCCTTCGATCCATGGATACAGTGAGAAAACTCACCTTACAATCGGATGAAAAATTTGAAACAACACACTGCTCCGAAAATCAACTCTATCGGTCACCTTTACAAATAACAGTGACCAAAACTCAGACTGCAACTCAAAATACCCAAAATACCTCTAGGTCAAACTTAGTCAACTCCTGGTCAAAGTCAAAAGTCAACCAATATAGTCACCACGTCGTGGCCTCCTTGGCCACATCGTGCCCAAAAACCGACAAAATAGATGGGTCTTGACCAAGTATCCACGTCGTGGCGACCTCAACCACGCTGTGGTGGTGAGTCTGGATATATAAAGACATATAAAACCACTAAATCATTTCCTTCAACTATAAGAGCTCTAAGGCTCAAATCTGATCCTTCCCATGGTCTTGATAGGTAAAGTTTCCAACTTTATCCCTCAAACCCCTCCATAAGCCAAAGTACCAACCCTAACCACTAATGGTAACTTAATGCATCAAGATTCTCATTAAGCACCAAATCCTTAGAGTTGCACCTCCAAAGTTTCCATAAAGATTTCACACTCCAAAGATACCTTAAAAATCAAGGTTGTAAGGACTTGCATGTCCAATACACGCCTTTTCCATTTTAGGTCAAAAATAAGGTTTAATGCCCAAAACCCCATGCATGACATCAAAACTTGATTATAATTCAGATCCAAGACACTAAATGCTCTATCTGATCTGGAGATTCATAAATTTGCAAACTTTATGAGATACCATTACTTAAGTACATAAAAACATGGAAAAGGGGACAAAAACAATAGATCTAGACACATGACAAGAAAAGGTTGAGTCTTGGACACTAACCACAGTCCAAGAGATATGCTAGCAGCTAGCTGAAGAAATGATGGTTGCCAAGCAACCAACTCACTAGGAGCTTCCTTTTCCTTCTAAAAATCACCAAAATGCACCAAGAATGAGCTCACAACTTCAATGGAGGATAAGGTTAGGATTTCTGAGGTTGGGAGGAAGATGGAGGCTAAAACCCTAGCCTTAATGTTCCTTATATAGGGTTCAAAGCCCGAAATTAGGGTTTTCACTAAAACACCTGCCCCGTTGTGGTGCCTCAAAGCCACATCGTGGCAGGTCATTTAAATCCCGCGACCCAAAATGTTCCACTATGTCGTGGTGATGCTCTACCATGTCGTGGTCACCCCCTTTTAAAGTAAATACAAGAAAGTTGATTCATACCTGGACCAGATGTTACAACAGATCACTAATTTCTTCATTAAGAGCTTAATCCCTACATATCAATACTCCACACTTCAAATATAGTCCTTCTTATTGAATTAAGGGATAAAGTTTCCAACTTTATCCATTAGGACCTTACCCCAAAGCAAGATCTACAACCCTAAGTCCATAATATGCTCTATCAAGGCCAAAACTTATGCATGGGACCAAGAGAACATTCAAACTAAGACCTTTTTTTTCACTTAATCAGAAGTCCATGACCACTAGAGTGTAACAATGAGCTCTAGAGTTACCCAAACTCCAAGATCATCCAATAAGGGACCAAAATCAACCAATAAAGACCATAAACATGAATTTCAAAAGAACAAGGTCAAGGTGCAAACTTTATACCTCCAAAGGTCCAAAAACTTGAAGAAGATGATGGATCTAGACTTGATCTTTACTTCCTTACACCAAGAAGAAGTTCCCTCCTTCACAAGCTTCACTAAAACATGAGAACAACCTCCAAAGCAAGCCATCAAGCTCATAATCATGGAAAGGAGGCTAGGGTTTTGAAATGGGGAGATGGAGGCTGGAGGATATGCTCTAATCCAAGAGTTAAAGTTCTTAAATATGGGAGAAACCCTAAAAACCGTGGTCTTGGGCTGCAACAGCCACCACAACGTGGCATCCTTCTCGCCACACCATGGTGTCCATCAGGACACGCTCACCATTACATTCCATGCCACGTCGTGGTCATCCATTCACCACATTGTGGCATAAGGTTTTCCTCAAAACCTTATATTTAATCCCTTAAGGTCTTCAAATGATCCATTATGGAAAATGGGTGTTATATATAACCAGATAATGAGCTAGGTAACACTAATACTTCCTCGAACAACTACACAATTATATGACCCTAATTTAGCAATTAAGGTTTATCACTTAACTTCCTTCCTATTAGAGTCTTGGCTTAAATACTCTAACTTATTTGGGCAAAAGACCATTTTGCCCTTCAAAACATAACCCACGACCTAAATCCGTCACAGTTGACTAAAATTCAAACCAGTCAAAAAGTCAACAATTAGATGTCAATGAGTCGCGACCCAGCTATTGGTCGTGTTACGATCATGCAACGACAAAATGGTCACGGGTCCCATCCAAAACTCATATCACGACCTATCCTTAGCCACGTTGTGATTCCTTTGGCAGAAACTCTTAACTCATTCAGAACTTAATCATTTCAGATCAAGAATTAGATTTTCAGATCTTATTCTTTTTAGTGACTTAATGGATAATGTTTCCAATCTTATCCATTCTAACTGCTAAACCTAACTCAATATCAAACCATAGCATGATTAAGTCTATAAAAGTTCATAATCTTGTGCATGGTTGCAAAAGAACTCATGCACTCTCGTTTTTCTTCTCCTAAAGGACCAACAACATGTTCTCTTGTAAGCTAGGGTTATGGAGTTGCTCAAAATTCAAGAACATAAGGTTAAAATGTCTAGAAGTGACTAAAAACTAACATGAATTCTAGATCTAATCATATACTAGAGTAAAACAACAAAATTTATCACTTATAATGCTTTAGATAAGGGTAAAAAGCAGACGCTTCACTGGAAATCAACTCTCCAAGCTTCACTAACTTTGTTCTTCTTCAAAATCTCTTCAAGGACCTTAAAACTCTCTAACAAGCAAGATGGGGGGATAGGGTTTTTTTAGGAGAAAGGAGGCTGAGGTTTGGAGAAATCCTAAAGGTTAGCAGTCTCTAAATATAGCTTAAGGCCCGATTTCTAAGTTTTTGGATCCTTGCGGCTTTGCATTGCATCCTATCCTTGGTCTCAACGCTACTTATTGACATGGCCCACTTCGCTACTTATAGAACTCACGGCGTGCACCCGCTAAAAATCCACAATTTTGAAACTTAAACAGTTCAATAAGGAAATAACTCATACTTGCAAAGTGTATTATAGACTATCACACATGAGACCATGGGATGGATTTGAAAGGCACAACCCCTTGATCATGAACTTAATTTCTATATTGCCAATTACAAAGCAAGTATCTCTCATTTACATGGTACTTTTGTCATATAACTCTTTAGTTTTACTATTTATTGTGTTAGACTTCAGTAAAGACATATCTCATCCTATATGAATTTAATGAATATTCTTAATCTCTTTAACATAAATATTTATATTTCTCTTAAAAACTCTTCAAAACAATGAAACACACTTTTTATATTTAAACTTCTTTAAAACAGTCAAACATACTCTTTACTCAAAACTCCTTAATATATCAAACATACTCTTTACTTTTTAAAACTCTCTAAAAATGTGTTTTCATGCATTAACATAGTATACATATAATACTTCATACCAATTTTTCATATAGATATACAATTATACTCTAGATAAGCTAGTTAAGTAATTTGAAGAGTAAAAGTGGTTTGAGGTCAAATGGACCAGTCAAGTAAAAGTTGCATTTTTTACTTAATCTAAAGAGATTACACAGGTCATGTACTTAACCTACGCTCATTAGACAACCATGTAATTAACACTTGTTCATTACATGGTCGTGTAATGCCCAACCCAACTCGGAAACATGGTTTTTGTCTAAATATGGTATTTATCTTTGATGTTGTTGACCTTAATATTTCATTCAGTGCTTCTAATGACCTTTATATATGAAATTGGACATGGAAACTTGCTTAACTACATTAATAACATCTTAATTGATTCACAACTTAATGTTTAAATGATTAAATACTTCAAAAGATTGGTTAAACTCATTAAAAGACTTCAAACTTCCAAATTAATCCATATGTTTCAATTTACATAATAGATCCATCAACTATGATCCAAAATAAAACCGATTTAATGATGTAATGTGATGTTCCATAACTACTAGAATACAATCATATTATCTTTAACGTTAGAACTCTATGAAACTCCATTAATGAACTTAAATTCATCAATAAGCTCCATAGAAGTTACTAATGGTAATAGTTGCTCTAGTTACGAAAAATAAAGGTAAGGAAATCAATTCTAATATTAATTTAATCTTTAGATTCATATATCAATCTCAAAATTCCATACATCTATAATAAAACCATAACATCTTCAAGGATAGAACTATATTCAAGCTCCATTAATGAACTTGAATTCATCAATAAGCTCCATACAAGTTATTAATGACATGAGTTCCTCTGGTTACCTAAAATAAAGATAAGGAACTCGATTTTCATATTAATTTAACCTTTAGATTCACATATCAATCCAAAATTTTGGATCCTTCATTATTTAGAGTTTAAACTCTTCCGAATTATAATTTGATTCAAATTCCAACTTGCAAAAGAGATGTTAAGGTTAGAATTGCATCCACAACATATAAACTAGCTATAAACTCCAATCCTCATAATATATCCATCTCAAATTTGGATTTTCGAGGATTCATGAAGTGATAGACAAGATTTTGGGGAAGAGTATAGTACAATGGTTACCTTCAACTATGGTATGGATTCAAATTAAGAAGATCTCAAATTTGACTCTTCATTCTTGATTGCTTCCGAAATCAATCTCAATCTTTCTATCTAACATTGACGGATCTTCATAAGGGTGAGGGGGGTTGTCAGTTTCTTTTTAGAACAAGTCCATTACTATTAAAAACTTTATATATTAGACCCAAAACAAAAATAAATTTGACTATGGCCTCCCTGTTCTTCAACTTATATATATATATATATATATATATATATATATATATATATATATATATATATATATATATATATATATATATATATATTACTTTCGCCCCCACTCATTTGTTCAAGCTCCGTCACTAGTGTCTAAGTCTCCAATTGTTATCTAAGTCTCCAATTGTTTCAAATGAGGAAGGGATGAGTGTTTGAGAGTTGATGCTTAAAAGTTTGGACACTTGGCACTTATAGTCCTTCTAAACTTAAGTTTTCTTATTAACCCTACTTTGACATTCTAACAATGTTGTAACTTTTAAATTTACCCAGATTAATTTATTTCATTATGTTATGTAATTTGTTTTATTAGTCTATATTTTAAATTATCTAAATATATTTATATTTATTTCTCAAAAGTTTTATTTTACTAAAAATTACAAAACTTCTAGTCTTAAATCCGGATATTACACATTGCAAGTGCTCTGAGATATTTTGTTTTCTAGGTTTGATATTTTTGCTCGTAAAGGATGATGCACATTGCTTGATTTCCTTTTTATATGTTTGATTTATAAAATCACAATACATATTTAGACACAATAAAGTAATCATTACAAATTGAATAAATATGCATTACATAGAAACATATTATCCAATTCATCATACAAAAATTATAAGAATTTCAAAATGATCTATAAAATGATATTTTGTAACCCAAAAAAATCTTGTTAGATTCTAATATCATTTTCAAGATGGTGTAACTCTTTGATAGGATTTGACTTTTTTTTCTCAAAAACAAAGATTGTTCTTATTATATTTCATTATGTTATTTTTGCACTATGATAGAACTTCTTATCAATTAAGTAATTTATAAATTACTTTATATCAATTTAAATGATATAATGTACGATGATACACTTTGTTCATATTAACAACTACAAAATTCTTCGGATAAACTTGTTTTAAAACATGAAACATATGAGACTTTAAAAGAATAATGGTTAAAATATCTAGAAACACACAACTTGCTATAATTTTTTACTAAATACTATAAAATACATATGATTCCCTCAAAACAATAATTATTAAATTATTTTTGAAGTTAAATAATAACCTACCGTCATCTTATGCTTCCCCTTTTTTATTTTCCCAAATCACTTCCCCACCGCTATTCACCGCCACCACCACCGTTGCCACCATCACCATCACTCACGGCCATCTGCCACGAATTAATAGTCGACTCCTTGCAAATACTACTTAATTTCACTTTAAGCTTTAGAGTAAAACCTAAATAATAGCTAGACAATGCAAATTCCATAAGGAGACAAGACAAAGACAAATTCATGGTCGAGCTAAAATTATTTTTGTTATATTTAAATATTTCACCTTCAAAAATAATAATATTATTTTGGCATTTATTTGACTTATTTAGGGGCGTTTGGGATTTTGCTTATTTATTTCAAATTATACTTGATATATATTAACCTATATGGTATTAAACCAGGTTTTTAAAAAAAATGTTTGAGTTAGTTTTTGCAACACAAAAACTTATAAGTTACTTTTAATGTTTGTGGATAATTGACTAACTGTTTATATTTATAAAATGACAAAATAGATGTAAAAAAGCAAATTGGTACCTAGCCAATAATACGATCTATATCTTTTTTGAAGTTAAGATAATAATAAAAGGGTACATTGGTTTTCACATATAACAAGCACTTCAGAAAAAGTTCAAAAGAAACAATTTAGCAAAAACTACATCTAAACACTTAACAATGTTTATTAGTAGTACCAAGTCCAAATAAATTAATAATAAGCAATCCCAAACACTAGTTTCTTTTTCTTTAAGATTATTTAAAGCTAAACAATAAAGATGGCTGAATAATTGAATCTCTTTATGATAAAGTGTTTTAAACATGTACCACAATGACAAGTAATCACGCATTTATATTTTGTACATCAAACAAATGCTTGCGTTGGCATTGAAACAATGGAATGTATCCAATATTCGGGTTCAAATACGCGTTTCTTCCACCAATTCATTTGTGAAATACAACAGATAATTTCAAGAAACCACAAAAAAGTTTTTTTTTCTAAAAAAAAAATCTCTTTAAAATCCATCGAACAATTTTCATTATAGGAAATGCTAATTAATCTCTGCCTTGCATCGGAACCATCATATGCTGACTCTGCATCTGTCATAACTCATAACCCATGAAATCAGCTTTTGATAAACACAAAAAATAGCAATTTACTTTCATTTATAAGTTTATCATAATATCATTCTTTCATTTTTTCCTATTACAAATTTAAGAAAAAAAAATACCCAATTATAGCAATGTGATGCTATAAATGAATAGACTTTTCAAAGTATAATGTCCTAATAACTTTAAAAGTTGAAAGTACATTATTATAATTTATAACTGGGTAGATTTTTCAAAGTACAATGTCTTATAAAGAATAAATTAATAGAAAGAAATGAAAGTAGGATGCTATAAAGAATACCTGTGAGTTTCCATAATCTAGATCATCCAAATATGGACTTTGATGAGCAAGCTGTGGATTTTTATATATGGTGAAAAAAATGTCAATTTGCATTGTATTTTATAAAAACTTTTTGTAAAAAAATGAAAAGAAAAGAAACCTGTGCATTATGATCATGATCAGGTTGCACCCCATCTCTCCCTTTTGAAGATCCCTTGGTGTCACCCTAAAAATGGAACTTGTTAACAATTATGCATAAAAAATTTAAACAGTAATAAGTTTCTGTAATTAAGATCGAGATAAATAAAAAAGCTTCACTAACCTCCATCTGTCACAACAATCCGTTCAAGAGCATAAAGAAACAGAAACACAAATTCATCAGTGACTAATGAAATTGAATCCACAAAAATATGTTACACAGAAGCTAAAAATACCTCTTTGTATCTAATCAAGTATAACTTAAGAGGCTCGATATAATCTTCAAACCCTAGAGTAGCCATTGCCCAAAGAAGATCATCACCATTGATGGTTTTCCTCTTCTCCTTTTGACACTTATCACTCGCCCTACACAGATTAAAATCGATTTCAACAATCCGGAAATCCTAATCAGAAGAAACTTTTAGATTTATATAAACGTACTCGCTAGTGATAAAGCTGATGAACTCAGAAACAGCTTCCTGGACAATCTCCTTCGCATCCTTCGCCATTTTCGCATTAGCCGGTAACGCCTTCTTCATGATTCGACTGATATTCGCAATAGGCAAGAACCTGTCCTGTTCCCGGACATTCGATGACCTCGGGCTTAATTCGCCGCTCTCATGACTCCCGCCGCCTGGACTCACCGGAACATCCGCCATCGGGAAAGCAAAACCCTAGAGTAGAAAACCACAAAATCCAAAACAAACCGAGGATAAGGAACAAACTTTCCAGCAAACCCATCGACAAAAGACCATCCAAAAACCCTTCGATGAGATTAATTAAGATAAAGATAGAAACGATGCGAGTGTAGGTCAGATGTACGCATATAGGATGAATGTATGAAATTGTTGTATACAAATGGAGGTATTGCTCTCTTACAATCTTACCAGTTGATGGAGAGAGAAAAATTCGTAAAGTTGGAGAAAGATTTGGGCGCGAGTCGCTGGATGAAGATGGAGAGATCGATCGGACGCTGGAGAAGAGAGATGAAAGGAGACGATTGAGATGCGAAGCTCTCTTTTATCAACGCCGTTCGTTTTCTTCTTTCGGCTCCTTACTATTTGGGTAATTTTCTTCTATGAAAAATTATGTTATATTCTAAACCTTTGTGTTAAAATTTGGATAATTTCATAAAATTATAAAATAATACATTACTAATAAAATAATATATATTTATCTTATACTGTGTTTACTTTATCTTTTAGCCTTTAAATATTTTTAAAACACTAATAAACTTGTTTTTTTTTTCATATACTAGTGTTTGTAGAATGGCATTTTCTATCATTGTTAAATTTCTTTTCATATCGTTAGAGAAAACAGTCGATACTTGTCAAGACTTATAACAAATAACAAACCTGATGTCATTTTCTAAGTTCTGATAACTTTGTTACTAAGTAATGTGGATAACACACGAAACTTATGTGGTTTGATCAATGTGACATACATCCACGAACAAAATGGGAGTATTATTTATTAACAGAGTTCTAAAACAGAAATTACAAGTTAACTCGACAGAGATTCATCATACTCGGTAAGGAGAAAAAAAAAAAAGACAATTTAAATGACTTAGCATTCATCCTTATTTACACTTGAAGGATCAGACCTAAAACCCTAATAAGTTAAGCCTATTTGCCCATATGCCCATGAATGGTGTCAATCAATCATAATCTACCATGCAGTAGCTTCTGGAACATTCATCTATGACATGCAACACATGAGTATCAACAACGCACATGATGAAGCACCATGAGCCATAATAGAGCATCATGATGCACAATTGGCGCATCATGAACACTAGTGACCCAACATTCATCATGGTGGCACAACATGGTGTATTTCATGAGCATCCAAGAGGACTTCATGGTACACGTTACTCATCATGTAACGTCCCAAAAATTAAGACCAAAAATTTCGATTTTATATTAATAAAACCATTATCCAAAACAATATCATAAAACCATAATGAACTTAGAGTATGTCAATAAACATCCAAATACATCAGAGTTATATAAAATGCAAAACAATGTGGTGTGTGCAATGCAATCATCCCGAGCTCTTCTCTTTTGAAATCGAGGTACCCAGGGCCGGATTTGAGAGGGGGCAAGAAGGGCAGCCGCACAGGGCCCCGAAAAAAAATAGGGCCTTTGATTTAGCCATATTATCTGTTTAATATTTATATAAATAACAAATCCTTCAAATAAGAGCATAAATGTCGTGTTGCTCAACCGGTAAGTATACACCATGTATTGTAACTCTATGCGCGTTCACTTCAGGTTCGAATCTCATTATCGTCAGTGTTTAAGAATGTGACTTTTTAATTTAGCCTAAACTTACTTGGTGTGCTTCCATTAAACTCTCTCTTTTTTATCTTTTTGTTTTTTTTTTTTTTTTTCATTTTCATCAACTAAGAACAAGTTTGCAAGATTCATTCTTATAATATTTTATTAAATTATTAAGTTGTATTTTTGTTAAAAGATTAATTATTTTTATTGAGTTTTCTTACACCATGCATCCATTTGTTTCATTAATTTATAATGATTTCCAAAAAGATTATGATAGTGATGGTTTCTAGTTATAAAGAGGAATCGTTGGATGGTTGAAGGAGAAGAGTAGATTTTTGTCACATTTTACTAATGACCTAACTAACCTTTAACATCTTTGCTTTATTAAAATATTTATATTTTTAGTGCAATTGTAGTATAAAATTTCCGGTCCAGAACAATTAGTAGATACTCATTAAAATTCTATGATTTTGTTATGTCTATTGTCATATAATTTATCGTCAACTTAAAAAAAAGTAGTTTATATAATTTAATTCGTTACACGTTAAGGCCTAAGGGCCTTTTTTTTCCAGCTTGTCCAGGGCATTTGTATCCTCAGAACCGGCCCTGGAGGTACCTGAAACATAATCTGAAAACTGTAAGCACAAAGCTTAGTGAGTTTCCCAAGATACCACATACCATACATATAAAACATATAATGGGCCATGTCGGGCATCGGGTCCTGCTCAGTAAACAAATATGACAGTCATCAGGCCCCGCCCGGTATACTTATAAACATATAATCATACAAACAAATGCAATAATCACAAATATAAAATAACATACATGATAGTCATCAGGCCCCGCCTGGTAAACATATAAACACATAACATATGTAAGAGTCATGCATACATCTAGAATTCTAAACATAACAAACCATGGGCCAACATTGGTGCCTTCGACCCGCTAAACACAGTGAGGAAACTCACCTTTAGCTGCTGAAACACTCAACTGAATCTCGGTCTGCTGGTCCGGAAAATCCATGCGATAACATCATCAAATAATATCCAATTAATAATTGGATCTCGACCCATAATCAAGAATCTAAGCTACTTGACCCAGATCCAGGGCAAAAAGGTCATTTTACCCTTTTTTTTACTTGGCCCAAAACCAAGGCTCAACCCATTGCTCAAAAGACCAAAACTCATTAATTAGCATCTTAAAGCCCAATAAGGCCCACCTTCCAAATTGGGCCCAAAATCATCATGGACCTAATCCCGAGAAAGTCTATAGTCTATATAAGGCCCAAAATCAAAAGTCCAATGGCCCAATAAAGCCCAAACCCTAAAAGCCCAAAATATGGCCCAAACCTGTGAAGGTCAAACCCAAAAGTGAATATGTTGAGTACGCGGGGCGTACTCAGCTCATACGCTTAGCGTACTCCTTCTGGGGCTAGTATGCGCAACGTACCAACTGGGTACGCCCAATGTACTCCCCAAATCCCCAATCCGCTCCATTAAGCACTTATTTAGTTAAGACAATTTGCCAAACTCTCAGATCTGATCCTAAATAGTGATTTAATACGTAAAGTTGGCAACTTTACACCAATGCATGACTTAATGGAACCCAACACTCAAAAAGAAGCTTGATAAGGATCTTAACACATGCATGGTTCAATATCTCTCATAAAGCTTGCATTTTTATGAACAATGGACCTCAATGGAGCTACGATCTAACATCCATGGCTTTTAGAGTAGATCAATCTCAACTTTAACTCAAGAGACCCAAAAATGCATAAACAAGTCCCTATACTAGATCTAGCACAATGAATCAACAAGGCCCTATACCTCAAAGATGATGATGAATCTGGATCTACAAGCTTAAGCTATTCCTATACACGTTCTTCTTCCTTCATGTCATAAAAAATACCACAAAAACTCACTTCCAAGCTCCAAAGATCACAAAAGGCACTAGGGCTTCATTCTAAGGGTTTAGAGAAGTGGAGGCTAGTCATAAGAAGATCCATGAGTAACTTAAGGTAATTAAATAGGGCACAAACCCTAAATTTTAGTGTTTTGCTCCTGTTGTGCGTACGCCCCGTGTAACCATGTGTACATTGAAGTCTCTGCGATCCAGATGTCGAGCCAGTATACTCGACGTACTCTTAGCGTACGCACAACGTGCTTGGCTAGGGTCAAGAACCGTCAATCTTCCAAATGCCATAACTTATTCGTTTTAAGTCCGATTTCAGTGTTCTTTATATCCACGAAAAGATAACGAGAAGCTCTACACTTATATCAACTCTCCCTTGCCTTAAAACTTTCCGAACTTAAACCCAAACTTCATATAGGCCAGAACTAATACTTTACGGATATACCCTTTGACTCCAAAACACAAACCGAACTCCTCGATCATCCAATCTACATTATCCACACTCAAAGGGGGCTAAGTCTCTTTCCCAAAGGCCCTAAGCCTTATGATAACCGATCTTCGGGTCACAACCCCGACTTCTGAAACAATTCGAAACAGGGTGTAACACATTAGGGATATCATGGCTCATCAAGGAACCAAGTTGGCGCATCTTACACCAAGATGGCCCATCTCATGCAAGGATGACACAACATGCTTCCAATATGGCGCAACTTCTACCAGGTTGTCGCAACATCTTCACATTGACACAACATCTACTAGTTTGGCACAAGATCTTCCACTTGGGGCAACATCTATCATGAGTGGCACAACACCTTCCACTTGGCGCAACTTCTTCATGGATGACGCAACATGTTGCTCCATGTTGCTCCAAGTCGCTTCAAGTTGCTCCAAATGTTCCAAGTTGCTCCAAATGTTCCAAGTTACTCAAAGTGCTCCAAACCTCTTCCAGATGCTACATACACCCTTTTAGACGATTCATTTCTTTGGCACTTGATCTGTTCCTTTCTTAGATGATACATTCCTTTCTCAGATGATCTGTTCATTTCTTACATGCTCCATGAACCCCAAGTGCTCCATTGAGTTCCAACTGCTCCACTAAACTCAAATGCTGCTTGAGAATGTTTCAAATGCTCAAGTCACATCTAACACATATTAATATATTTGATTTCAAATAACAACCCCTTTTACTACGAGTCTTGGTAGATCGAGAATCAAAAAATGACCAAACCATGTTGTAAGAAAAGTGTAACGACCCGTCTCCGGTATGATGATTCCATGGTAATTACTTTGAAGTTTGCAAGAGGGACTCGGCGAGTTCATAGCCTGACTCGCCGAGTAGGGACGGGATTTTCGTGCACGTGTTAGCTGGCGACTCGGCGAGTCCATATTCTGGACTCGGCAAGTCTGCCTGTCTGTGAGAAACCCTAAATCCCCGGGTTGCCCACTATTTAAGCCACCTTATAGCCCCAATCTCGCCTCATTCACCCTCAGAGAGCTGTGAGAAAACCCTATTTCGTTCTTGAGTGATTTATGTGATCTTGTGTGCATTTGTGAAGGCTTGAAGAAGGAGAAGAAGAAAGGAGCAAGGAGAAGAGCTGTAGAGCAAAGATTCAGGGGAAAGCCAGAGTTCTTTGAGGTATTCTTCGGATTTCCTTCCCTTTTATGCTTTAAAAACCCCTCTAGATCTAGTTGATGCTATTCTCAAGCCTTATGTTGATATGGAAGCCCTATTATGTCGAGATACCCTTAGATCTGCTCATTTAGGAGTTGTAGAGCCCAGATCTATTGCCTTTATGGAGCTATTTTGCATCATAACCCTAGATATACCCTTTTAAGTGCCTTTTTAGCCTTTATCCCCTTTTTCATGTGTTTGTACACGTAAAGTTGGAAACTTTACGTGGTAAATCAGCTTATTGGACTAAGATCTATCATTTGTATGTAATGGATTCAAGCAGAATCGAGTGTAGAATAGTTGCATGGTTGTGACTCGGCGAGTCGGAAGAACAACTCGACGAGTCGAGTCGCGAGTCCCCGATTTCTTCCTTTTGAGCGGTGTCGAGTGGGACCAGTGAGTAGTGGAGTGGACTCAGCGAGTTTGAGGGTAGACTCAATAATGGAGGGACTCGGCCAGTTGTTCATAAAACTCGGCGAGTCCAAGGCAATCTTCTTGAGCTCAAGAACAACTCGTCGAGTTGTTCATATGACTCGGCGAGTCGGATGAAGATTGTCTGAGTTCTTGGATAGAAAGAGTACTCGTCGAGTTGATGCCATACTCGACGAGTAGCCACGAGTGGGGTTGTGAAATGAGATTAGAGACTCGGCGAGTTGGTGGCCCAACTCGGCGAGTCAGGTCAACCGTGGGTTGACTTTGACCGGGAGAGTTGACTTTGACCAAGGGTAAAAGAGTCATTTTACCCCAGTGCAGTGTTTAGTATTTGGTTGAGTGTGTTTATGGCCTTGTAGCCGGGGAGATACCGGAGCAGCAGCAGTTAGCTTCCAGGGCCATTCACACAGCAGCCAGTTCACGAGGTGAGTGTTCCTTCCAGTAGTAACGGGTCTAAGGCCACAATGCCGGCCTGTTTAGCTAGCAGTCAGCTTCGGACCTCGGTCCGATGTAGTAGTCAGTATGTTTGATGCCTTCGTGGTTCAGACAGGGTTATGTGTTTATGCTAGATGATATGTTTATGATATGTTCAGTCAGCTTCGGACTCCGATCCGATGTAGGGGACAAGGTCCTAGTCAGCTTCGGACTTCGGTCCGATGTCAGCTTCGGACTCCGGTCCGATGTAGGGGACGTAGGTCCCAGTCAGCTTCGGGCTTCGGTCCGATGTCTCAGTCAGCTTCGGACTTTGGTCCGATGTCCTAGTCAGCTTCGGACTTGGTTCGATGTAGGGGACGAAGGTCCCAGTCAGCTTCGGACTACGGTCCGATGTTTCAGCCAGCTTCGGACTTCGGTCCGATGTAGGGGGCAAGGCCTCGGTTAGCCGGACTTCGGTCCGATGCAGTGGGCAAGGCCCAATACGTGCTTTATATGTTATTGTGTGGTATGTGGTAGTTTGGGGGAGCTCACTAAGCTTCGTGCTTACAGTTTCAGTTTTGGTTTCAGGTACTTCCGCAAGCAGAGGGAAGAGCTCGGGATGATGACATCGCACACACCACAGCTTCAGCTTTTATCCTGGGAGTTGATTCAGTTTTTGATTTTGATATGACATAGATATGATACAGTTTTCCGCACAGTGTTTTTATTATGTTTGGGATACATCACGTATGGTTTTATGATATGACACTCAGTTTATGGTTTTTGGTTATATTAAAAAAAATGAAAATTTTGGGTCGTATTTTTGGGTCGTTTCAAGTTGGTATCAGAGCCCTGGTTTGAGGGATTCGGATACACCTCCGGGTGCATCTGAACTCAAACTAAGGGAAAGATAAAAAGATTTTCAAAAAGAAAAATGTTTTCGAATTAGATTCTGAAAAGCACTTAGAAAGAAAAGATTTTTTAAACCAGATAAGGGTGTGGTGCATGCGATCAGCCGAGCTCAAGTAAGTACTCCCAAATTACCAATACAAGTTTTATTATTATGATTAATTGTTCCAGCTTCAGTAGAACAGCATGCTAGTATAGGACTAAGGATCTAGGAGGATGCCTTATGTGCCTGCTTTATGTGTTACAACTTTATGAGAATTGCATGCTAGTATTAAGTAAACAGCAGTAGGATAGCCTGTTTAGGTTATGCCTGGTAGCGCGAGCTTAGCATTGTATGCTAGAGTAGCTTCTCGTTATGAGAATAGTTTTGCCTGAGTATGTTTCCCTTATCCGAATGTTGCTTGCTTTGTGCTTTGTGGGACTCTGAGTGGTGGGAGTTAGCCATTAGGTGAATACGCCACATCACATGTGATCAGGGTTGAACAATCTCAGAGTGCTGGATTTGGCCCTATTGCACAGCTCTTGTTTGAGTCCAACCGTTATAGGGACGAGTCTTTTACTTGAAGGATTATCTGAGCCTCGTCACATGTGATGGTGTTCAGGTGGTGGCTAATTAGCATTATAAGGAGGCCTTTAGCAGCTGAGGACTAGTTGTGTTGAGTCTGAGGTTTCCCTAGGGCAAGCCTAGGATGAGAGTAGCAGAGATCAGCAGTAGTAGAAGTGACTTGGTGGAGTCAAGGCGGTTCTTGAGGAAAGTACGGATAGATGTGGAAGGTAGTATGAGCCCGTACTACTGAAAGCAGAGGATCCGTACTCGAATCAAGGGAGGCCGAGACAAGGCCAGGAAGCTAGTAGTAGTATCAATGATCCCTTGAGATATTTCAGTTTTCTGATATTGCTGATGTGTTTCAGTATGGTGGTTTTGCGTCCGAGGACAGCAGCCGGTAGTGGAGGTGCCGGGGAGGGATCAGGATCAGGCTCGGGGAACGAGCACATGGATGAGCAGACCAGAGAGTTTCTTTCTTCAGAGATTACTCGTATCATTTTAGAGCAGACTCCTGTGATCTTCGGTTCGATCAAGGAGGGGATCCTAGAGCTGATGGATGAGAGATTGGGCACCTTCCGTGCCGAGGTGGCGGCCATGATGGGGTCGCGCACCCTTACATTCAGGGAGTTCAGGGCATGTGAAGCTCCAGACTATCATGGGGCGCGGGACCCCATAGCGAGTACTAGATGGTTGGCGGATGTGGCCAACGCTTTCCGCACTAGCAGGTGTCCCGAGGGGGACAAGGTCAGATTGGCATCCTGTCTTCTGAAGGACAGGGCACGGGATTGGTGGGAGGAGGTCGGACATACTATGGGAGATGATGCAACATTGGACGCCATGACCTGGGGTGATTTCTCTACTAGGTTTAGGGCGGATTTTGCACCGGTTATTGAGGTGCAACAGTTAGCTAGGGAGTTTCAGGACCTCACCCAGACTACGGAGACCGTGGCGGAGATCACCGCCAAGTTCAGGGAGAGGGCTCTTCTTGTTCCTCAGTATGCAGCCGATGAGGAGATGAAGAAGGCCCGTTATCATGAGATGTTGCGGAGCGAAATCCGCCAGTTTGTGAGCCGGTCCAGCTGTAAAACGCTGGACGACATGATTGCTAGGGCTCGAGAGAGGGAGATTGATCTCGAGATGGAGAAGAAGAGGAAACCGGAGGCGGTTTCGGGTTCAGGAGGTTCGGGCAAAAAGCCCAAGGTTTCAGATCACAGGTCCAGGTCTCAGCCGAGCCACAGCCGATGTGGCAGGTGTGGGAAGATGCACGATGGGGTGTGCAAGGCAGGGAGTTCCGGCTGTTTCAAGTGCGGTCGGACTGGGCATTTGAGCAGGGATTGTACGGCCCCTGCTACTACTGTTGCAGCATCAGATCTGATTTGCTTTCAGTGCAATCAGAGGGGACATAAAAAGTCCCAGTGTCTGAGTTTAGCTGCAGCAGGGAAGGTGGTTGCACCTGCCCCTGCTACCTTGAGGATTACAGATGGCCGGCAGGGCCGAGCTGAGGCGCCAGTGGCGAAGAGTAGAGCGTTTCATATGACAGCAGAGGAGGCGCGAGCGACTCCTGATGTGGTGACGGGTATGTATCTTCCCTTCGTCTCTTTATTTATTGATTGATTATTGCTTATGATTGTATGTTTTATATAGGGTCGTTCTCTGTGAACGACATTTCTGGTATGGTATTATTCGATTCGGGGGCTACCCGATCATTCGTATCGCTTGCGCTTAGCAAGAGATTTAGCAGAGCTCCAGGGGAGCTGGATTGTCCATTAGAGGTTGAGATAGCAGATGATAGGACCGTGAGGGTCGGCAGAGTGCATAGAGGTTGTTCTCTCCAGTTGTTTGATGAGCAGTTCTTAGTGGACCTGGTTCCTATTCCCCTGCGAGGGAATAAGGTTATTGTGGGCATGGATTGGCTAAGCCCCAATGGGGCGGTGATTGATTGTAAGCTTCAGCTAGTGAGGGTTCGCACTCCCAGTGGGGGAGAGTTAGTGATTCAGGGCGAGAGGCCACAACGCGAACCGACCTTTTGTTCCGCCGCAAGGGCGAGGCGCTATTTTCAGCAGGGTTGCGCTGGTTATGTAGCTTATGTCTTGGATGCCCGGGAGAAGGGCAAGACGACAGTTGATGATGTTCCGATAGTGCGAGACTTCCCGGATGTATTTCCCGAGGATTTACCGGGGATACCTCCTAAGAGGCAGGTTGAGTTTGGGATCGACCTGATTCCTGGTGCGGCTTCGATAGCCAAGGCACCGTATCGCCTAGCTCCCCCTGAGATGCAGGAGTTGTCTACGCAGCTGCAGGAGCTGCTAGACAAGGGTTTCATCCGGCCGAGCAGTTCGCCTTGGGGAGCGCCTATCCTGTTTGTGAGGAAGAAGGATGGGTCGCATCGTATGTGTATAGATTATCGGGAGTTGAATAAGGTGACGGTGAAGAACCGTTACCCACTTCCGAGGATAGATGATTTGTTTGACCAGCTTCAGGGAGCGTCTTGGTTCTCCAAGATCGATCTACGCTCCGGGTATCATCAGATGCAGGTTAGGGATGAGGATGTGCAGAAGACTGCTTTCAGGACCAGGTATGGTCATTATGAGTTTGTGGTGATGCCATTTGGGCTCACCAATGCCCTAGCCGCGTTCATGGATCTCATGAACCGCGTGTGCAGGCCGATGCTGGATCGGTCAGTGATAGTATTCATAGATGATATCTTGGTATATTCCAAGACGCAGGAGCAGCACGGGGAGCACCTGAGGGAGGTGCTGGAAGTTTTGAGGAGGGAGAGACTTTTCGCAAAGTTCTCCAAGTGTGAGTTCTGGTTGCGAGAGGTGTAGTTCCTTGGTCACCTCGTCAACCAGAAGGGTATTCTGGTGGATCCGGCCAAGATAGAGGTCGTGATGCAGTGGGAGGTCCCGAAGTCTCCATCTGAGATTCGGAGCTTCCTAGGGTTGGCAGGGTATTACCGGAGATTCATTCAGGATTTCTCCAAGATAGCAGTGCCGCTCACCCGACTGACCAAGAAGTCGGTGGTATTTCGTTGGGGGACTGAGCAGCAGGCAGCGTTCGAGACCCTCAGACAGAGGCTGTGCGAGGCTCCGATCCTTACCTTGCCAGAGGGAGTAGAGGACTTCGTAGTCTACTGTGATGCCTCAATCACAGGTATGGGAGCAGTGTTGATGCAGCGAGGCCATGTGATAGCTTACGCCTCGAGACAGTTGAAGCCTCACGAGGCTAACTATCCTACCCATGATTTAGAGCTGGGGGCGGTTGTGTTTGCCCTCAAGATTTGGAGGCATTATCTTTATGGGGTCCGTTGTACTATCTACACGGATCACAAGAGTTTGAGGTACCTTATGGATCAGCCGAGTCTGAACATGAGGCAGAGGAGGTGGTTAGATGTGCTGAAGGATTATGATTGTGAGATCCTTTACCATCCAGGGAAGGCCAACGTGGTGGCCGATGCCCTAAGCCGCAAAGTGTCGGCAGCCCCTATCAGAGATTTGTGTTTGAGGATGACAGTGATTACTCCGTTGTTGGAACGGATCAGGGAGGCTCAGGTCGAGGGCCTCAAGGAGGAGAGGCAGAAGTGTGAGAGGATAGTGGGGCGAGCATCTTCGTTTGATTATGACAGTCGGGGATTGCTGACACTTCATGGGAGAGTGTGGGTACCGTACTGGGGAGGAGTACGGCAGGTGTTGATGGATGAGGCTCATAAGTCTCGATTTTCTATCCACCCAGGGGCGACGAAGATGTATAGAGATCTTCGACCCGATTATTGGTGGCCCTGCATGAAGCGGGATGTCGCTTGGTATGTTGAGAGGTGCCTGACCTGCAGGAAGGTCAAGGCGGAGCACCAGAGGCCTCACGGCAAGATGCAGCCGTTAGACATTCCCGTGTGGAAATGGGAGGACATCACCATGGATTTTGTCACTAAGCTTCCTAGGACCGCACGAGGAGTGGATTCGATATGGGTAGTAGTGGATCGGTTGACGAAGAGTGCTCATTTTATCCCGATCCAGGAGAGTATATCGGCAGAGAAGTTGGCCGATATCTATGTGCGAGAGATTGTGGCACGTCATGGAGTGCCGGTATCGGTGGTGTCAGACCGAGATGTCCGTTTTACATCCAGATTCTGGAAGCGGTTTCACGACGAGATGGGTACTCGTCTTCATTTCAGCACCGCTTTCCACCCTCAGACGGACGGGCAGAGCGAGAGGACGATTCAGACTCTCGAGGACATGCTTAGGGCATGTGTTTTAGATTTCGGTGGCAGTTGGGATACGTATCTTCCGTTAGCGGAATTTTCGTATAACAACAGTTATCATGCGAGCATTGATCGACCTCCCTTTGAGATGCTTTATGGGAGGAAGTGTAGGACCCCGATTTGTTGGGGCGAGGTCGGTCAGCGAGTCATTGGGAGCACAGAAGTGGTGCTCAAGACGACCGAGTTGATCCAACAGGTCCGTAGTAGACTGCAGACTGCGCAGAGTCGGCAGAAGAGTTACGCCGACAGGAGGCGTTCGGACTTGGAGTTCCAGGTGGGAGATATGGTCCTTCTGAAGGTCTCACCTTGGAAGGGTGTCATCAGATTCCGGAAGAGAGGCAAGTTGGGTCCCAGATTTATTGGTCCTTTCAGGGTTTTGGCCCGGGTGGGTCGGGTTGCTTATCGGTTAGATCTTCCTGAGGAGCTTAGTCAGATCCACAACACTTTCCATGTGTCTCAGTTGAGGAAGTGTTTAGTGGATGAGTCAGCAGTCGTTCCCCTAGAGGATATTCAGGTTGATAGCAGCCTGAATTATATTGAGAGGCCGGTCGAGATTCTGGACCGGAAGACCAAGACCTTGAGGAACAAGGAAATTCAGTTACTGAAGGTGCAGTGGTAGCACCGGAAGGGGTCTGAGTGGACGTGGGAGGCTGAGGAGGAGATGAGAGAGCACTACCCAGAGATATTTGCAGAATCAGCCGTAGCAGACTTCGAGGACGAAGTCTGAGATAAGTGGGGGAGAATTGTAACGACCCGTCTCCGGTATGATGATTCCATGGTAATTACTTTGAAGTTTGCAAGAGGGACTCGGCGAGTTCATAGCCTGACTCGTCGAGTAGGGACGGGATTTTCGTGCACGTGTTAGCTGGCGACTCGGCGAGTCCATATTCTGGACTCGGCGAGTCTGCCTGTCTGTGAGAAACCCTAAATCCCCGGGTTGCCCATTATTTAAGCCACATTATAGCCCCAATCTCGCCTCCTTCACCCTCAGAGAGCTGTGAGAAAACCCTATTTCGTTCTTGAGTGATTTATGTGATCTTGTGTGCATTTGTGAAGGCTTGAAGAAGGAGAAGAAGAAAGGAGCAAGGAGAAGAGCTGTAGAGCAAAGATTCAGGGGAAAACCAGAGTTCTTTGAGGTATTCTTCGGATTTCCTTCCCTTTTATGCTTTAAAAACCCCTCTAGATCTAGTTGATGCTATTCTCAAGCCTTATGTTGATATGGAAGCCCTATTATGTCGAGATACCCTTAGATCTGCTCATTTAGGAGTTGTAGAGCCCAGATCTATTGCCTTTATGGAGCTATTTTGCATCATAACCCTAGATCTACCCTTTTAAGTGCCTTTTTAGCCTTTATCCCCTTTTTCATGTGTTTGTACACGTAAAGTTGGAAACTTTACGTGGTAAATCAGCTTATTGGACTCAGATCTATCATTTGTATGTAATGGATTCAAGCAGAATCGAGTGTAGAATAGTTGCATGGTTGTGACTCGGCGAGTCGGAAGAACAACTCAGCGAGTCGAGTCGCGAGTCCCCGATTTCTTCCTTTTGAGCGGTGTCGAGTGGGACCAGTGAGTAGTGGAGTGGACTCAGCGAGTTTGAGGGTAGACTCAATAATGGAGGGACTCGGCCAGTTGTTCATAAAACTCGGCGAGTCCAAGGCAATCTTCTTGAGCTCAAGAACAACTCGTCGAGTTGTTCATATGACTCGGCGAGTCGGATGAAGATTGTCTGAGTTCTTGGATAGAAAGAGTACTCGTCGAGTTGATGCCATACTCGACGAGTAGCCACGAGTGGGGTTGTGAAATGAGATTAGAGACTCGGCGAGTTGGTGGCCCAACTCGGCGAGTCAGGTCAACCGTGGGTTGACTTTGACCGGGAGAGTTGACTTTGACCAAGGGTAAAAGAGTCATTTTACCCCAGTGCAGTGTTTAGTATTTGGTTGAGTGTGTTTATGGCCTTGTAGCCGGGGAGATACCGGAGCAGCAGCAGTTAGCTTCCAGGGCCATTCACACAGCAGCCAGTTCACGAGGTGAGTGTTCCTTCCAGTAGTAACGGGTCTAAGGCCACAATGCCGGCCTGTTTAGCTAGCAGTCAGCTTCGGACCTCGGTCCGATGTAGTAGTCAGTATGTTTGATGCCTTCGTGGTTCAGACAGGGTTATGTGTTTATGCTAGATGATATGTTTATGATATGTTCAGTCAGCTTCGGACTCCGATCCGATGTAGGGGACAAGGTCTTAGTCAGCTTCGGACTTCGGTCCGATGTCAGCTTCGGACTCCGGTCTGATGTAGGGGACGTAGGTCCCAGTCAGCTTCGGGCTCCGGTCCGATGTCTCAGTCAGCTTCGGACTTCGGTCCGATGTCCTAGTCAGCTTCGGACTTGGTTCGATGTAGGGGACGAAGGTCCCAGTCAGCTTCGGACTACGGTCCGATGTTTTAGCCAGCTTCGGACTTCGATCCGATGTAGGGGGCAAGGCCCCGGTTAGCCGGACTTCAGTCCGATGCAGTGGGCAAGGCCCAATACATGCTTTATATGTTATTGTGTGGTATGTGGTAGTTTGCGGGAGCTCACTAAACTTCGTGCTTACAGTTTCAGTTTTGGTTTCAGGTACTTCCGCAAGCAGAGGGAAGAGCTCGGGATGATGGCATCGCACACACCACAGCTTCAGCTTTTATCCTGGTAGTTGATTTAGTTTTTGATTTTGATATGACATAGATATGATACAGTTTTCCACACAGTGTTTTTATTATGTTTGGGATACATCACGTATGGTTTTATGATATGACACTCAGTTTATGGTTTTTGGTTATATTAAAAAAAATGAAATTTTTGGGTCGTATTTTTGGGTAGTTTCAAAAAGCGTAAGTCACATAGTCTAGACAGATCAAGCAGAACCCATCTCATGGCCTATTACTTAGAGGTAAATTGCAGAGCACTATTGATATTTTGGGTATGCAAGATTTAAACCTTAAAAATCTTTTATGAAATTTTGCATCCTAACCGTTCGGCTTTCATAGTAGGGGAATCCATGTCGTACTTGTTAATATATACGAGAGCACCATTCAAAATGGGTCTTGACTTATGAAAACTGGAGAAAATTAGATTTTTGTGTGACTTTGTCACTATGTGGGAACCCACAAGCAAACCACTTAATTGGAAAGCTCAATTTCGTCTTAACACAACTTTGTGTCTTAACATGACTTTGTGTTGATTTCACCAAAACATACTCAAACTGTATGAGATGTGTCAGACAACTTCTTAAGTCGTATCGGCCCACTTAAAACGTGTGGGCTTCATAATGACTTTAAAGGTGATCTTCTATAACAAAGAAAATATTTTTGAAGGTAAACATTAATTATGGAACATTTATTGAGTACGTAACATTTCTCACTTGGATGTGAGGGATCTACACATTTGAAAAAAAGTGGTTAATATTTTGGTTTTACAATCATGTGCAAAAAAAAGTACTTTTAAGAATATTGTTTGGCTCCTTGTTTCTATTATGGGCTAAACATCATTTCTTAAAAAAGTTGATAGATTTTTACATGAAGTTTTAGATCTATGTTTATATTCTCTTGTTGGTAGTATTTATTGGTTAAATCAAGTATCTTCTACCTAATTTTTTTATTTTATTGATCACACTAGAATCATGTAGTGGTTATGGTTTGCTTCATAGAGTGATCAAAGTTTTGTGGGGCATTTGATATAGAGTGAGACATTTGATAGACATATACCAACTAACCACTTATCAAATAAAACGTTTAACTCATCAAAACACGAACAAACTCTACGATTAATTACCAAATTGAAAAATATTTTAAATGTAAGTCCAAAACACCTCCAAATTTACACCCAACCCCTACAACTACAAAAAACTTGCAAAATTACCAAAAACTCACACCTCCATAACACCACCATTCTAACAAAAACTCCTCCAAACCCAACGTCCATTTCAAACATCAAACATCAAATAACCTGAAAAAATCGAAATACAGAACGCATGAGAATCGACGTTATCGCGCACCAGGTCGATTAATGGACTCATCAATCGACAAATCGTGATCGTTGCTCATTAAATCAAGAGACCCCATGTTCAAAATCGAATGCCTCGACATTTCATCAGAACTACGTTCTCGTGCAGCAGCCACTACTCCCCTCTCGATCGAGATCGCATCTTGTATTTCTTTGATAACTTCAGACATCGAAGGTCTCATGTTCCCATGAGGTTGCACGCACATCAAAGCCTTTTCTGCTATCTTCCACATCGATTGGATGTCATATTCGTTACCAAGAGCTGGATCTATGATTCCTTGAATGTCCCCATTCTCTATATGCAACTTCGCCTGTCATCAAACAATTTACATGTATTATTAAGGCTTAATTCATCCGTTGAGTAAAAAACAAACAGCATCGGAGTTATGTTACCCATTGAACGATGTTCCTGCAATTGATGCCAAAGTTTTCATTTGAAATTGCTTCTTGACCTGAGATTAGCTCGAGAAGAATGACACCAAAGCTATAGATGTCGCTTTTGTCTGTCAAACGATTTGAAATATAGTACCTACAATACACAAGTAATATCTACATTATGAGCCAAATGAGATTATATAAGCTTGTGTAATTTGGAAATATGGAAAAAACTTACTCGGGATCAAGATAGCCAAGAGTGCCACGAACAATGCTTGAAACATGTGAAGTCCCATCAACTGCAAGCTTTGAGAGACCAAAATCTGAAACCTTAGCTCTCATGTTCTTATCAAGAAGAATGTTGCTTGTTTTCAAATCTCTATGGATAATAGAAGGGACACAACCCGTATGAAGGTACTCAATCCCTATAACAACAAATTGAAAGAAAAAAAAGACGAAGTTAGCAAAAATCTTGATGATATATTGATTTCTAATAAAGTATACCTTTTGCAGACTCTTCTGCAATTTCGAGTCGCTTGATCCAGTTAATGCCACGTGCCCTTGCTAAAGGTCCTAAATTTAAACATAAAGATTTATCATCACAACAAAAAACTTGAAATTTGAATTGGGTCAAGATCAAAAGAGGGTCAACATTCAACAAGATCTAACCATAAAGATGCTCTTTGAGTGTTCCATTATGCATAAACTCATAAACAAGAATATCCATCCCATCTTCTTGGCAAAACCCAAGAAACTGTACCAAATTTCTATGATGGATTCTTGAAAGAAGAGTCACCTTGAACAACAACAAAAAAGTATGTCATTGAGATATACTATGAATAGAAACAATGGTCACTTTATACTACAAAAGTTACCTCATTTGCAAACTCTTTCTTGCCTTGATAAACATTAGTATTCTCAAGAAGTTTGACTGCAATTTCCTTTCCATCATTTAATTTTCCATAGTACACAGTCCCAAATCCTCCAGACCCAACTTTCTTTTCAAAATTCTTTGTAGCATTTCTTAATTCAGATAATGTGAAGCATTGAGCAGCCTCAGTGGTTGCATTATTCATCACAGGCATACCATGTTTAGGCTCTGCAAAAAACAAAAAAGAAAAAACATAAAAACACCAATGGATTAATTAATTATTGGAGAAGAAAAACATGTGCATGAAAGTGTCGTGACAGGTGTCACGAGCTCACCTTGTTTGGGATATTTCTTGCGTTGGCGAAGGAGTATGCATGAGGTTAGGAACCCTAAAAATAGGGCAGCTGCCCCAATTGCTAATCCTATGATTATGTTTCTATTTCGTCTTCCTCCACTACCTTCTTTTCTAAGATTCGGGTTCCCCGTGTAGCTGAGATCATGAAAACAAGAAATATGGTAAATCTAAAAGTGTTTGAATCATATTTTGATTGATATAAAAACACTAATGTAGTGTTTGCTATGACGGAATCGAAGAAGCAATGGAATGGTTGATTCCATTGGAATGAAACAAAAGTTGTTTGTTTTGCTAGATGGAATGGAATGAACCGTTCGTGAAGGAGTCTGATCCTTTCCAATTAGCTAAATTTTATGGTTTTAGTTGAATTAACCACTTATATTTTGTTTTTTTTCCAAATCATAGAAGTTTCAGACATTTTTCCAAAATTTAACCAATTTGACGTGATTTTGATATAATATATTAAAAAGGCTAATATGGAAAATTACCGGCATAACTAATATAACAAAATTATTGGTGAAACATGATGATAGGTCAAAATGGTTAATTTGGAAAAATGTCTGAAACTTTTATGGTTTGACTAAAAAATAAAGTATTAGTGATAATCACAAAACTGCCCAAAACATAATGTTTCTTTTTTGTAATAATATTCCCTATTTTTTATTTATAACCTCATTTCGGTTTTAGTGAGCTCTTGTTATGTTCAGTTTTTTGTTTTGTAAATGGTAAAATCTATTATGAGATTTAAATAATATATAGAATAGTGTTGGAACTATGCCTTGTATATACATAGAAATATAAAAAATTCAACTATAATTCATTATCTTCCTAAAGGTCAACCAAACATGATCATGGAATGTAATGATTCATTCCATCACCTTGCTTATTCCATTACCTTGGTCATTCCATTTCTTCATCATTTCATTCCATTCAACCAAATAGACAACTAAACATGCTTATGGCTTATAAGCAACATGAAATGAATTACATCATTTCAGGGAGAAAAAAAAGAGTAAAGAAGAAAGACTCACTTCAAGATTAAGCCTTCATTCAGAAAACCGGAAGGCACTTCTCCTGATAACAAGTTATTTTGCACATACCTACATACATTAAATTCAAAAAAGAATCAACTATATTATATATATGGTGCTAAACAATAAAAACTTAACAAACAATATGAATCTTTATCTAAAAATCCAATCCACATAAAGCTACTACTTACAGTTGGCTTAGATTAGGTAGGTCTGCTAATGAGGCAGGCAACTCACCACTCAACTGATTGTTCTCAAGATGTCTGTGTAGTCAAATCATGATTTAGATTACAAAAATATTAAATCAAATAGGATGATTAAATCATTAAAAAATATATAAAAAAAGTGTTACATGATCTTTAAGTTTTGACATCCACTAAAATCAGGAATCGGACCCGTGAGTGCATTCCCATCAAGCCATCTATAGTCAACAACATTAGAAGTTAATGGTCAAACTTGCAAAGATTCATTAAACATCAAGAAAGAAAAGGTAAATATTGAAACTCACAACTGTTCTAAGTAAGTCAACTTGGTCAAATCCAAAGGAATGCTTCCACTTAAGTTCTTGCCAGTCAATTTTCTGCATAAAAAGTCAAATAACACCTCATTTTTTTTGTCAAACTACTCATCTAACATGTCAATCTTGAAGGGTATTTTAGATACTCAACCAAAAGTCACAACTTGATAATCTTTACCAAATTTTACGAAATGGGTTGCTTAAAAAGTTAAAACTTTTAACAATTTTAGGTCAAGATCAAGAAAGATAAAAGAAGTTACACTGAGATAATCTTGGGTTGAGGATCTGAATTACACACCAACCATGACCATGCAACAGGTAAACATGGATCACCACCTTCTTGCCCCCAATCTGACAACTGATAACCAGAAACTAAACTAGCAGCAACATCTCCTATAAATCAAACAAAACAATAATCATTAAAAAAAATTCAATCTTTTTTCAAGAAACTTCATTTTTTACTTACCATCAAAAGACCCATCACTTATTTTCACATATTTACTAATCTCAATAGCATTCACAAGAGGCCCTTGAGAAGAATCAGCTGTTTTCCCAAACTTAAAAGACAAAACAAACGGCAGTGTTATGTTCTCAAATCCAGGCTCATACAAACGATACATCCCCTGAGCATTTTCTTGAATGTTAACAACCGGTTTACTCAATTCTGGTGCTCCCGGAAGGACTAAACGGAACTTTCTTGTTTCTGTAGGGGGTAAATCTTCAATTTCTGCAAAATAAGTATAAGCCCAACCAAACCCCGGAAACCCATCCAAATTCATTCGGTAAGTCAAAGTCCCATTCCGCCCTACAACCGCTGTCTGCATCACTTTCTGAGGCGGCTGTTCGTCTTTTCCGGTGTCAATCGGTGATTCCGTTGATACTCTTTCCGTTCCGGCTGCAACATCAACTAAGTAATTGGCTTTCTTTACCAAATCGGATTCCCATATTCTATCAAACGGGTCATCCGGGTATCTGACCGGATCTTCATTTTCTGCCCCAAAGTTGATTCTTGCAGAAACACTAAGAAAGAATTGGTTTTCAAAAGGCGTAAGGTAGATAGACCCGTTGAATGGTCTTAACTCAAGGGTGGAAATAAATGGTTTCCCGGTTGTTGCATTTGATAAACACACACTAATGGAAGTCCCTGAAGCTAAAAAGATTAGTTCTTGAGATTCGATAGTGTTGGCATCTGAAATGACAATTGTAGCCCAATGAGTGGGGCCCAAGGAGATGTCGAATTTTGGGTATACATTGTTGCTATCGAAATTTCCGTATAAGAATGTTGCTCTTATGAGGTACCTAGTCCTGCTTTCAACATCAAGTGTGTAACAATATTTTCTGTTGTCTCCTGGGAAATATCTAACTGTTTGATATTGTTGTCTTGTTTCATTTCTGACTGATATGTTACTCGTGTTCCCATAAATGATTTGATTATCGGGAATCCAGTCAAGCCCAAGATCGTCTGTGAAATTGCTTTGACCTCCACAGTTGATACTTATAAAATCTGTTGAGCATAAACAAATCGATATAATTAGTTGAATTACTTGAATAATCATAGCTTTACTATCTAATTAACTTATTCTCACTCTGCAAATGCCAGAAAAAACGAGACGACAATTGGGGGCTGGTGCACAACGATATAGTTACCTTCATTAATGAAGTCATGAGCTAATTTTCCCCAAAAAGACATAGTTTATAGCTGCTTTGTATTCCAATTAGGGCAAAATTTTGAACCCAAAAGTTTCTTAATTTGGTATCCAGAACTTTGCCTCAAATGTCAGAATTTTTATAACTAAATTTATGCACATTACAGTCAAAACTACATTAAAGATTGACAAATACATCACCCCAGAAGTGTTCTAAGCAAACCCCAAAGAGAAATACAAAAACAAGAACACAAAAATTGAAACTTCAAGAGGCACGAAGTGACGAAACCCACGTCAATCAAGAAACCCGTCAAGAAAAGGGTAATTCTACCGCAATTTCATATAGGGACGCAATTAAAGTTCAAGAAAACAAGAACCCACTTACACAATTAACAAATATTACCGTATGCATGCAATTGAGAGAGAAGGAGAGAGAGACTGAGAGAGAGAGAGAGAGAGAGAGTGGTGAACCTGGAGTCTGGGATGTGGTGATGTCTAAATTGAGAACAAGAACAGAGAAGAAGAGTATGAACAAGAAACGATCAGTCCCCATCTGGGTTCTCCTCTGTCTTTGCCTGAAAAAAGTTACAAAAGAGTCTAGTAGAAGATTAAAAGCACAAAAAAGATGAAAAAGGTGACTGCATTATTTAGCCAATGGTGAGAACAGCAGTACTTTGTGTTATTTAATAGTGGGTCTATTAAATAACAGAAACCCCCTAATAGAAGAGAGGATACGGGTAAACGCGCATGAATAAGAAGAATGATCCTCTGTTTGATGCTACTAAAAAGATATAAACTTTAAAGAGAGGTGATGAAGATGAGAGGAGGTTGTTTCGGTCGATAGTGAAGAAAAAGGTGAGGAGAGTGCAGGAGAGGGAGGTCACTTACTGGCCACTGAGAAAGGTCACCGAGGGCCCACCAACAAGAAACCATGTGGCACCTACTCAAGTTTATGATATTAAGTTAGGTTTTTAGGATCTTTGATGATAGATACAATGTTTTCTTGAAGGGAAATTGAGTAGTCTAACCTTATTTCGGGGTTTTTTTTTCTTTTTTTTTTTTTAATGTATTTTTTTTTTTTTTTTTTTTAAATAATCACATATTTCGGAAGGGGTTGTTTTGGAATGTATTTTAGTATATTTTTCGAGTGACCCGACTGTAACAGCCCGAAATCTCAGGTATTATTAAATTATGTTTTTGGGGTGATTTAAGAGGGGACTCGGCGAGTTGGAGCCTAGACTCGCCGAGTAGGATCGCAGACTTGGTCGCGGGTCCGCGACTGGACTCGACGAGTCCGATATGGACTCGGCGAGTCTACGTTGTTTAACGAAAACCCTAACCGTTCAGGTTTGGGTCGTATATAACGCATTATATGTCGTCATTGTTCGTCTTTTAGTCGATTGAGAAGAACCCTAAGCGGCTGTGGGCATCTAGAGCAAGATTGAAGGCCATTGGTGACTTGAAGAAATTGTGGTGCAAGGAGGAGAAGAGTTTTGGCTAAAGGAACTGCAAGGGATTCGAGTTCGAGGTTTGGGGACACAGAGAGTGCGTTATTCAGGTAACATTTCGGATCATTTCTGTTATTTTGATGTGTGCATGGATCTAGGGTTTATGGAACCCATTTGGTGATTAGATGGATTATTACCTTGTTACCCAAACGAATATAACCCTGTATTAGGACCCTTAGAGGACCAGAAGGCCCCATGCTTGTGTATTTCGGAACCATACTTATCCCAGGATGCAGTTTGAGCGGTTGCATGGCATGGACTCGCCGAGTTCGATGAACAGACTCGGCGAGTAGCTTGAAGATTAACTGGGACTCGTCGAGTTGTTCTTCAGACTCGGCGAGTTGAGTCGGGGTGGCCCCGCGATTCTTCCAGGAGTAACTCGCCGGGTCAAGGAGGATACTCGACGAGTAGATAGGGAATCCCAGAGAGTTGGAGGACGTCTAGACTCGCCGAGTCGCCATGGTACTCGCCGAGTCCGGTCGAGTTGACCATTGACCGTTGACCAGAGTTGACCTAAGTCTGACTTCTTAGGGATAGTCACACTTAGAAGATATGAGTGTTAATGAGATATGTGATGTTATAGGGAGGTTGTAGCTCGTCGGATTGTGCACGAGTGATTTCAGGATTTGCTAGCTTTCAGCATTCACGAGGTGAGTCTTCTCACTATACTGTACCCGGAAGGGTTTGGCTGTGTGAACGGAAGGTCCGATACGATATGTAATATGTATGCTATATGTGGTAAGATATTTGTTATATGTGCTATGTATGTTATGTGGGCCGGAAGGCAATATGTTATGGGCCGGAAGGCGTGGTGTTGATGACCGGAAGGTCAGGGCCTGGAAAGGCGTATGTGCGTAAGTTGTATATTGGGGAACTCACTAAGCATTTATGCTTACAGTTGTTATGTATGTGTTTCAGGTACTAGCGAGGACCGTGGGAAGGCGCCGGCGTGATCGATACACACTGAAGAATGCTTTTATGATCTTGGGATTTTGACTATTTGTATTTGACAGAATACTTAAACTATTTATGCCTTGTTTTGAATGGAAATAATTATATTTTAAAAATGAAAAATTTGTTTGAAAATTTGCGTTGTTACAATTGGTATCAGAGCCTTGGTTTGAGGGATTCGGGTGCACCTTCGGGGGTAATTGAACTCAAACCGAGGATTTGAGGAAACTTTTTAAATAAAGGCATAAACTTTTGTAAATGGTTTTGTGGTAAGCAAGAAAGAAGCAGTGTGTACGATCAGTCAGCGCCCGAACGGTAAAGATCCCCAAAATACCTTACAATATTATATGATATGAAATTTTATGCATGCTAGAAGACTAGGTATTCATGATAGGACTAGAGTGGCCTGATTTGTGATGCCTTAGTCTAGGGAAGTTTACCTATATGAGATGCTTTGCTAGTATGCGGGTAGATAGTGCATATCAGAAGTAGAGTACTCACTATCCGGAGTTTGGGGAGGAAGACTTGGGATGAACGCTGATGCGGTGTGGTCGGTAGTATTGGGCCCGTACTACCGAGGACACCGGGTCAGTGGGAGGCCTAAGTAAGAATCCCTGGATATCGGAGAATGAGTAGGGTTGCGTTATCGAGTGCGATTACACTCGCTGGAGTCTCTGATAGTTTTATGTTGTATTTCAGAGACATCATGGTTAGACCACGCCACGGAACGAGTTCGAGCGGTGTGAGTGACGAAGAGATTCGTCAGATGATTCACGAGGAGGTAGCAGCGGCGATCCGGGCTGAGATCCCGGAGATGTTTGGGTCTATTAAGACCACCCTGATGGAGACGTTTGATGAGCGGTACGCCGCATTGACTGAAGTTGTAGCCGCTGCAGCTACCGCAGCTGTGGCCGCTGCCAAGCCACAAGGGGGTGACTCGTTGCTGTTCCGGGAGTTCAGCAACACGAAGCCACCTGAGTTCGATGGGACGCAGGATCCGATTGCTGCGATGAGGTGGATCGCGGATATAGAGGGGTGCTTCTACACTTGTTCATGCCCGGAGCACCTGAGGGTACGGTTCGCTTTGAACCAGCTCCGTCTGGGAGCGAAGGACTGGTGGAAGTTCGTGACGGCGAACTTCACTTTGGCAGAGATTACAGCGGTGACATGGGAGGGGTTCACTGCTATGTTCAGGGACGAGTACGTTCCCCCGATGGAGAGGGAACGATTGGTTCAGGAGTTCTTAACCCTCAAGCAGGGTACTGATTCTGTTGCGGTGATCACGCGAAAGTTTCATGAGAGGGCGATGTTCTGCCCCGAGCTGGTGTCCACAGAGCAGGCTCGGATGAGCCGGTACTTGGGTGTTCTGAGGAGGGAGATCCGGGAGTTTGTGTCAAACTCCACTTACCATACTTTTACTGAGCTTCAGGCGAATGCCAGGAAGCGTGAGATCGAGCTGGAGACCCAGGCCAGGGAGGAGGCCGAGTCTCAACAGGCAGACCGACGGCCGGCTCAGTCTCAGCCGACAGCCAAGCGGATCAAGTCCGCCGATTCGAGGACGGGAGGTTCGAAGAGCCGCACTTGCGGAAAGTGCGGCAAGGGTCACGATGGGGCGTGTCGAGTCGGTGCTTGCTACAAGTGCGGCAAGGAGGGGCACATTGCTAGGGAGTGCCCCAAGGGGTTTATGGTTTGCTTTCATTGCAACCAGACCGGCCATCGGAAGGCCGAGTGCCCTCAGCTTCGTCAGGGATCTGCACCTACTGCCAGGACTACTGAGACTCGACCGGTGAAGGTCGAGGCCCCGAGGGCTCGTGGGAGAGCCTTTCAGCTGACTGCGGAGGAGGTCCGCGCTGCGCCCGACGTCGTGGCAGGTATGTTGTAATTCATGTATTTATTTTAATGTCGAGATGTTATGCTTATGTTATTATATACGTAGGTACTTTCCTTGTGAACTCTGTGCCTGACTTAGTGTTATTTGACTCGGGTGCGAGTAAGTCCTTTGTGTCCTTAGCCTTTAGTCAGCATATCAGCGTTAGTCGTGAGTCGTTGAGTCGACCTTTGAGAGTTTCTATAGCTGACGAGAAAGTGATTTGTGCCACGGAGGTTCTTCGGGGATGTGTATTAGAGATTTTCGGGGTTGAATTCCCGATTGACCTGATTCCTATTGCGATGGGTGATGTCTGTGTCATCGTGGGCATGGACTGGTTGAGCCGATTCGGCGCTGTCATCGACTGTGAGCGTCAGTTGGTGACTATACGAGACCATAGTGGGGGAGTTCTTTCGGTGTACGGTGAGGGTACCCGTTCGGGATCAGCTTTTTGTTCGGCCACTAGGGCGAGGCAGTGTCTACAGCAGGGCTGTAAGGGTTTTGTGGCGTATGTGATGGATACGCGGGAGGTTTCCGAGAGACCGAGGTCAGTGGAGGAGGTCCCAGTGGTGCGTGAGTTTCCAGATGTTTTCCCCGAGGAACTGCCGGGAGTACCTCCTGTGAGGCAAGTAGAGTTTAGTATTGACCTGGTTCCGGGGGCCGCGCCTATTGCTAAGGTGCCCTATCGTCTTGCACCTCCAAAGATGCAAGAGTTGTCCTCGCAGCTCCAGGAGTTGCTGGGGAAGGGATTCATTCGGCCAAGCAGCTCGCCGTGGGGAGCACCTATTCTGTTCGTCAAGAAGAAGGATGGTTCACACCGGATGTGCATTGATTACCGGGAGTTGAACAAGTTGACGGTCAAAAACCGTTACCCGTTACCGAGGATCGATGATTTGTTCGATCAGTTGCAGGGAGCGTCTTGGTTTTCCAAGATCGATCTGAGGTCAGGGTACCATCAGGTGAGAGTACGGGATGGGGATGTCCAGAAGACAGCGTTTAGGACGCGATATGGGCATTATGAGTTTGTGGTGATGCCTTTCGGGCTCACCAATGCCCCGGCTGTGTTCATGGATCTCATGAATAGGGTATGCAGACCGATGTTGGATCGGTCAGTGATTGTATTTATCGACGACATTCTGGTGTATTCTAGATCTAGAGAGCAGCATGAGGAGCATTTGAGGGAGGTCCTTGAGGTATTGAGGTCGGAGAAGCTTTATGCAAAGTTCTCCAAATGTGACTTCTGGTTGCGGGAGGTCCAATTTCTAGGACATGTGGTTAATCAGAAAGGGATATTGGTCGATCCGGCCAAGGTTGAGGCGGTGATGAGTTGAGAGGTGCCGAAGTCACCCTCTGAGATCAGGAGTTTCCTTGGGTTGGCAGGGTATTATCGGAGATTCATTAAGGATTTCTCCAAGATCGCAATGCCGCTCACCAGATTGACCCGGAAGGGTGTTGCCTTCTCATGGGGGCCCGAGCAGCAGACCTCCTTTGAGACACTTCGCCAGAGGTTGTGCGAAGCCCCGATATTAGCTCTCCCGGAAGGGATGGAAGATTTTGTAGTATATTGCGACGCATCGATTTCGAGACTGGGTGCAGTGTTGATGCAGAGGGGCCATGTGATAGCGTATGCATCGAGGCAGCTGAAGCCTCATGAGGCGAGATATCCCACGCATGATTTAGAGTTGGGGGCAGTAGTGTTCGCTCTCAAGATTTGGCGTCACTACCTGTATGGGGTCCGATGTACGATATACACGGACCACAAGAGCTTGAAATATTTGATGGATCAGCCCAACCTAAATATGCGTAAGAGGAGGTGGTTGGATGTGGTCAAGGATTATGATTGTGAGATCCTGTACCACCCAGGCAAGGCTAATGTGGTAGCCGACGCGTTGAGCCGCAGGGCGGAGAGCACTCCATTGCGAGATGTATGCTTGAGACTGACTGTGATGACTCCAGTATTGGATGCTATTCGTGGGGCACAGGCAGAGGCTGTGCGACCAGAAATGCAGAAGAAAGAGCGGGTTGTGGGGTTAATTTCAGAGTTTGTTAAGGATAGTCGAGGGCTTACGACGTTTCAGGGTCGGATTTGGGTACCGTTCGTGGGAGGTACACGTATTACTTTGATGGAAGAGGTTCATAGATCGAAATTCTCGATCCATCCCGGTGCTACAAAGATGTATTTGGATTTGAGGAAGGAGTATTGGTGACCCTGTATGAAGAGGGACGTCGCATGGGTCGTTGAGAGGTGCTTGACTTGCCGTAGGGTTAAGGCCGAGCACCAGAGACCGCATGGAAAATTACAGCCATTGGAGATTCCCGAGTGGAAGTGGGAACAGATCACTATGGATTTCATCACCAAATTGCCGAGGACTGCCAGGGGAGTTGATGCAATTTGGGTGATTGTGGATAGGTTGACGAAGAGTGCACACTTCCTTGCCATCAGTGAGAGTTCTTCAGCGGAGAAGTTGGCGGAGATATATGTGAGAGAGGTGGTATCTCGGCATGGGGTACCGATCTCGATTGTTTCAGACCGTGATGTGCGTTTCACTTCCAGGTTCTGGAAGAATTTCATGAGGAGCTGGGTACTAAATTGCATTTTAGTACCGCATACCATCCCCAGACAGACGGTCAGAGCGAGCGGACGATTCAGACGCTGGAGGACATGCTTCGAGCGTGTGTGTTAGACTTCGGGGGTAGCTGGGATGCATATTTACCATTAGCAGAGTTTTCCTACAACAACAGCCATCATTCGAGCATTGGTATGCCACCTTTTGAGCTGTTGTATGGTAGGAGGTGTCGGACCCCCATTTGTTGGGGAGAGGTGGGACAGAGAGTGATGGGTAGCACAGAGATCGTGCTTCAGACGACAGAGCAGATTCAGCAAGTTAGACAGAGGTTATTGACCGCCCAGAGCCAACAGAAGAGTTATGCAGACAGGCGCCGATCCGAGCTTGAGTTTCAAGTCGGCGACTTCGTTCTCCTGAAGGTCTCTCCTTGGAAAAGAGTGATTCGATTCAGGAAGAGGGGCAAGTTGGGGCCCCGGTATATTGGGTCATTTCGTGTGATTGCAAGGATAGGTCGGGTAGCCTATCGGTTGGAGTTGCCAGCGGAGTTGGGACAGATCCACGACACTTTTCATGTGTCGCAATTGAGAAAATGCATAGCCGATGAGTCGGCAGTGGTTCCATTGGAGGATATTCAGGTGGATGCGAGCCTGAATTATGCTGAGAGACCAGTGGCCATCAGGGATCGGAAGATCAAGGTTCTGAGGAACAAGGAGGTACCTCTGGTGTTGGTCCAGTGGCAACACCGGAAAGGTTCGGAAATGACTTGGGAGCCGGAACGTGAGATGCGGGAGCAGCATCCGGAACTATTTGCAGAGTGAGACTTCGAGGGCGAAGTCTAATCCTAGTGGGGGAGAGTTGTAACAGCCTGAAATCTCAGGTATTATTAAATTATGTTTTTGGGGTGATTTAAGAGGGGACTCGGCGAGTTGGAGCCTAGACTCGCCGAGTAGGATCGCAGACTTGGTCGCGGGTCCGCGACTGGACTCGACGAGTCCGATATGGACTCGGCGAGTCTACGCTGTTTAGCGAAAACCCTAACCGTTCAGGTTTGGGTCGTATATAACGCATTATATGCCGTCATTGTTCGTCTTTTAGTCGATTGAGAAGAACCCTAAGCGGCTGTGGGCATCTAGAGCAAGATTGAAGGCCATTGGTGACTTGAAGAAATTGTGGTGCAAGGAGGAGAAGAGTTTTGGCTAAAGGAACTGCAAGGGATTCGAGTTCTGAGGTTTGGGGACACAGAGAGTGCGTTATTCAGGTAACATTTCGGATCATTTCTGTTATTTTGATGTGTGCATGGATCTATGGTTTATGGAACCCATTTGGTGATTAGATGGATTATTACCTTGTTACCCAAACGAATATAACCCTGTATTAGGACCCTTAGAGGACCAGAAGGCCCCATGCTTGTGTATTTCGGAACCATACTTATCCCAGGATGCAGTTTGAGCGGTTGCATGGCATGGACTCGCCGAGTTCGATGAACAGACTCGGCGAGTAGCTTGAAGATTAACTGGGACTCGTCGAGTTGTTCTTCAGACTCGGCGAGTTGAGTCGGGGTGGCCCCGCGATTCTTCCAGGAGTAACTCGTCGGGTCAAGGAGGATACTCGACGAGTAGATAGGGAATCCCAGAGAGTTGGAGGACGTCTAGACTCGCCGAGTCGCCATGGTACTCGCCGAGTCCGGTCGAGTTGACCATTGACAGTTGACCAGAGTTGACCTAAGTCTGACTTCTTAGGGATAGTCACACTTAGAAGATATGAGTGTTAATGAGATATGTGATGTTATAGGGAGGTTGTAGCTCGTCGGATTGTGCACGAGTGATTTCAGGATTTGCTAGCTTTCAGCATTCACGAGGTGAGTCTTCTCACTATACTGTACCCGGAAGGGTTTGACTGTGTGACCGGAAGGTCCGATACGATATGTAATATGTATGCTATATGTGGTAAGATATTTGTTATATGTGCTATGTATGTTATGTGGGCCGGAAGGCAATATGTTATGGGCCGGAAGGCGTGGTGTTGATGACCGGAAGGTCAGGGCCTGGAAAGGCGTATGTGCGTAAGTTGTATATTGGGGAACTCACTAAGCATTTATGCTTACAGTTGTTATGTATGTGTTTCAGGTACTAGCGAGGACCGTGGGAAGGCGCCGGCGTGATCGATACACACTGAAGAATGCTTTTATGATCTTTGGATTTTGACTATTTGTATTTGACAGAATACTTAAACTATTTATGCCTTGTTTTGAATGGAAATAATTATATTTTAAAAATGAAAAATTTGTTTGAAAATTTGCGTTGTTACACCGACCCATTTCATTCGATCCAGAATGCCTACTCCGGATCAACCGTATATGTTTCGACTTGATTCCGACACGCAACTCCGATCTCCGACACACAACTCCGATCTCCGACATGGAAGACGAGCACTACGACCCCGTTATTTTATGTGTATGTTCATCGTTTTCTCTTTACATAGTTTCATTGTTTGTTTAAGGTGCCTAAATTTCTACTGTTACTGTTCCGGAATTCGTAGAAAACCTCCGAAATGAACGGAAAACGTTATGGAGTTTAAATTAAAGATGTCACTGTTGTAGGACCAACTTAAAAGTAGTAGAAGTTTAGGTATTGGTGATTTACATCGAAATGTTGTGTTCCAAATCTTAAAAGTTCATTCTGGAAGCCTCCGGAACGCAAGGAACGGATCTGGAACATGATGAACTCGTCCGAAACATGAGGAACGGGTCCGGAACTGGTCTGGAATATTGGTCATTTTCATTTCAGAATGAAGTGATAACACATTTTTTATTTGTGCAACACAACATGGTTTTTGATGTATCAATTACACTCTCGTGTAAACCTAAAATCGACGGGCAAATTCTTGAGGCATTTAGAGACAGACCCGAATGCGAGACTATGTTCTGGAATACATGTTTTGTGAGGTGGTTAGACATTCCTAATGTAGATGGCGATCCTTGCTTCTACATTACGTCTTTTGCCACGAAGTTGTCACCAACCCCTGAAGCCAAGTTCATGAAATGGTTTTTGAGATTGGGGTTACAAACTGTCTTTCGGTAAGAAAGAATTTTGTCTCATCAATGAATTCCGGTTTGGTGACTATTTTCCTGTGTCTGCATCCGGCACCGCCTTCCGTTCCCATGCTTTTCCTATGGTCCCGGCGAATGTCTCGGTCAAATTAGACGATGTTATGAATGTGTTTAAACATTCACTTAATGAGCTATCAGACGAGAATGCAGTCCGTGTATGTCTTCTATACCTGTTAGAGAAGAGTTTCAATGGGCGGTTGATTAAACAACATGTTACAGAAGAGTATTTTGTTTTGCTATCTAGCCTTGATGAATTCAACAAGTATAATGTCGTCTATTTTATAATTACTTATCGTTACTAATATTTTTCTAATTTAATTGTTAACTAATTTTTTATGTGGCAGATATCCATGGGGGAGGATAATTTGGGATCAATTGTACAAACAGTTACTTACTATATTCAATAAGGTTGACAAGCTTATACATCTAGATGAACCGAAAGAGAACCAACCTAAAAGTTGACCTACTGTAACGACCCAATTTTCACGTCCAAAAATTTCGTTATAAAACATTACATGAAAGCATTAATAGTTAAAACATTGTTTGATTAAACCATTTCACATCGAAAAACCAAATTGAAAACCACAACATTCGATCAATTAAATATCAGAGTATCAATCCCAGAATAAACTCGTAACTGCGGAAACAAGAGAGTGTGTGTGTGTGACATGCTGCTACCGCGCCGACTCCTTTCCCCTAGCTGAGGAGGTACCTGAAACAACAACTGAAAAACGTAAGCACAAAGCTTAGTGAGTTCCCCCAACCTACCACATACCATGCAATCACATAACACAAATACTGCCAGGCTATTCTGGGGTGCCTGACTACCCGGTACGGCCATTCTGGGGCGCCGACTACCCGTGCGGCCATTCTGGGGTGCCGTCCTACCCGTGTCAAGCCATTCTGGGGTGCTGACTACCCGTTGGTCCTGACAACCGATCCTCGGGGACTAGTCCCCTCCTACTACCTCTATCGCATATAACATAACAAGCCAGCATGCAACATATCATCATATACTGTCAGACAAATTCTGGGGTGTCTGCACTACCCTTCGGTCCTAACAACCGATCCTCGTTCTATCACATAAAACAGGTCATGCTAGCACATAACATATCAGGTAGTAGCAAACCAAGATGATATCACAAAGACAATCATCTAACGACAACTCCTACTGGTGGGCCGGCATTGTGGCCGTAGACCCACCGCTACTGGAAGGTAACTCACCTCGAAGTAGCTGCTGATCTGATCGGGAACTGACTGTCTACTGCTGCTGCTGCTGCTCCGGAAATCCTCCGGCTGCAATTCCCACAACATACTCAATCAAACACTGCTAACTGTCCTTTGGGTAAAATGACCATTTTACCCCTGATCATGCCCTAAGTCAAAGTCAGAGTCAACTTTCAGTTGACCCAACTCGCCGAGTTGGCTTTCCAACTCGCCGAGTCCCTACCCGAACGATTGTCCTGAATCCTGTTTCTACTCGTCGAGGTAGGCGACGACTCGACGAGTTCTCCTTCTAAACTGATATTCAAGTCCTTCATCCTACTCGCCGAGTTGTATGAACAACTCGTCGAGTTCATCTTCATCCGATGAACACTTATGCTAAGACTCGCCGAGTTGTATGAACAGCTCACCGAGTTCATCTTCATTCGAAGAACACTTATGCTGCGACTCGCCGAGTTGTATGAACAAATCGCCGAGTCTGTTCTTGATCTAAGGAGATTGCCTTGAACTCGCCGAGTCAGGGCATTGACTCGCCGAGTTCCTCCATAGATGAGTTCAGCTTCCGACTCACTGAGTCACACCCCGTGACTCACTGCATACGAAAAGGGGACAAACTCGGAGACTCGCGAACAGACTCGCCGAGTCGTTGCCATGCACCCACTAAATACACAGATTTTCTCGATTCCAGTCCATGCCATTCACAGATCTGGACTCCTAGAACACGAATCACACGTAAAGTTTCCAACTTTACGTGTAGATATTCACCAATACGGGTTTTAGGGTTCAAAATATACTTAAAATGGTAGATCCAAGGTCTTCAAGCAATGAGGGTCCATAAAGGCTACAGATCCGAGCCCTTAGAGCCCAAACATGCCTAGATCCGAAGTCCCTCAACACTATAAGCTCATTACACGAAGGTCAAGACTAGAAGAAGCCTTGAAATGGCTATCACAAGCTCTCAACGAGATAATAATGAAGGGGCAGAGAGGGTTTCGAGTCCAATACCTCTAGAAGTTCTGAAATGGCACAAAGATTCTGGATCCTCTTCCTCTCCTCTTGATCTACCTTCTTCTTCTCTCCAAAACTTCAAAGAAATGCACCAAAATCACCCAAATTACCAAAAGAGGAGTTAGAGCTTCGAGAGGGAGTGTTCTGGAAGCAATGGGGGCTGATATGAGGCACAAAACGTCGTTTAAATAGGGTGCAACCCCTGAAACTTAGGGTTTCATCCAACAAAGGTGACTCACCGAGTCCGGAATATGGACTCGCCAAGTCGCCAACTTAAACATGTCCCGGGTCCCGTCCTTACTCGGCGAGTCGGACCTATGACTTGCCGAGTCCAAGGCTAAAAGAAGGAAAAATACTCAATAAGATTTACATACCAGGAACCAGGTGCTACACCTACGCCCTACAAGGGTTTTTATATGATTTTAAGGTAAGTATATGATGAAATTTTTATTATTTATTTTTGTTTTCTAACATTCTAACAATTTTTTATTTATTTGTTTGCTAACATTCCGATATAGATTCATGATACTTTTCCGGTGAGCAGTTTGTTTGGTACTCGACAACAGAATGTGATCCCTCGGGCTGTTGCATGGTCAAAACTGAGTAGGGATGGAAATTTCACCCGACCTGGTGGGGAACCCGGTTGACCCGCCCCAATTGGGGATGGGTATAATCCGCCCAAACGGGTACCGGGTACGGGGCTGGGGATACCCATTATGATAAAACCGAGGATGGGGTCGGGGCCGGGTATAGCACTCCCAACCCGCCCCGCCCCCACTTTAATATATATATATATATATATATATATATATATATATATAGTATTAGTATAACGATCATGTATTGAATTTGAATTAAGTCCACTAAAATGAATTGATCTATATTATACCATTAGAGATAGAGTCCATATACCAAATTATGTTCCCAATTCCAGGAGTTCATCAATCGTCACTTTGTTCGACGATCTGTATACCAAATCATCACTTTTCGTTTTGATGTTTGTTAAACTTTACGATTGATGTAAGCAAAATTTGATTTTGTCATATGGTTTTGATCACTCGTTAAGTTGAGTTTATTATATTGAAAGATTGGGGATGGGTTGGGGAAAAGCCCAAAATATAAAGGGGAGGGGATTTGATTCCCCGCATCCATCGGTGATGGGGATGGGGACGAGGTTAGATAGTCGGGGATGGGGACAAGGATGGTCAACCCCGCCCCAAACCCACCCCATTTCCATCGCTAAAACTGAGGCCTTTACAAAAGATTCGCTACAATCAGTTTTTACAAATCGACGATGTATGGTTACGTTATTATTTAAATATTTATTTATTTTATAATTTATGTTTATTTATAATTTTATAATTTATGTTAGCAGGATAATAGACTCGTACATTAGTGTAGCCGACAAAAGATGAGATGTGTGCTGAATGTTGGATAGTTAGCTCGGCGTGGATTGATGACCCTGATTTTCTTGATACTAAAGTTCACATGGCACATTCCCTAACACCATTACCCAAAAACCCCCTACCAATGAGCCTCGAGAAAAGAAGGCACAGATAGATGATCCATCTCACCCGCCACCACCACCACCGCCGACCGCTGACCCATCAACCGACAAGGACCGAATTATCAGCGACTTGCAAAACAAGGTCTGTTAATTGAAAAATGAGGTTCGTGAATGCCGCGAGCGATTGAGGTATAAGGATGAGCGTTTAACAGAGCATGAAGCTACTTTAGCCATGGTTCTAAAACTTATCAATAAGACTCCCAGAGATGATGTTGGTACCTCAAATGGGATGGAGGTACATTTTTAATTATTTCACCGTTTATGCTCATCATGTTTTTGCATCGTTTATAAGTATACATTATTGAACCATACAGGGATACTACAATGACAATGACTTATGAGAGCATCATTATGTCTTAAGCACCCCCAAACACCCGTTGAATGACGGCCCTGAGCAGCCATCTCCGATTATTCAATCGTCGGATGTAAAAGAAATTCCGTTGGATGAATACAAAACATTGTCACCAGCACCTTTTAGGCGTTCTAGGCACCAAAAAGTTATGTCCATATGGTATAAGTCTCCATGGATACAAATGAAGAGGAAAGGTGTTACACTGCAACAACCAGCACAGTTGGACAATCTTTTAGAGCCTACAATACACATTGTATATAAAGAACGTGATAGCTCGCTGTTGTTTGGTCACAATTATTTGACCGGTTTTGCTACGCTTGAGTTTTGGACATGGTTATATACAGATAGTCATGGAGGATGGTTGCCATGTGATGTAAGTAATATAATTATTTTCTCATTACATACTAAACTTCTAATAACAATACTTACTTTACTTCAAAAAATTTGATTGACAGCACATCATGATATGGATCTCATTGTTGCTGGAGCGTAGAGGGGATGATGCTCGGTGGGCGGTTGTGTCGTCAGATTTCAACACCGATACATTTGACTAGATTCACATGGCTGACGGATCTGTTTACCCAGCTTGGACAGAGTGTGATACAATGTAATTTTGTTTGGATTACATTACCTGAGTATTTATATAGTAATTTATTATTTCCAACCTTTTTGTAGCTTTACATCCCAATCAATATACCACATACTTATTGGTTTTTGGGTGCTTTATTCCAAATGACTATATGCGATAGTCATTGGTAGGGCGGCTACTGTTTGGAAAATAAGGATTGGTTTATAGGTATGAGAGTCCGCATCCACAAACTGCTACTAAGAGTAAAATATTGGGGTGCCAAACCAACTGATTCAATCCCACTTGAGTGCTTCAAGATGACCCTCGAAAAGGCCCTAGACGTATCACAACAGTTTGGCAACAGAGGGTATTGTGGGGTGTTTTTGTGTTGGTTCCTGGAGGTGTTTATCACCGGAAAATCAATTTCTATAAAGGGTAAAACCACCGATCCATGGGCTATGGGTTATCAAAAATGACTAGCAGAAATTTTTTGGGGTACAAGGACAAAGATAATTTGAACATCGTATTTGTAATATAACCTACAGACACATCCTTTATTTAGTTTATTGTATTTATTAGTTGTTTGCTGATTTTAATTGCATTTTATATTTTATAAAACCAAAAGTTATACATTTTATGAAAGCAAAACTTATACATTATATAAAACCAAAACTTATACTAAAAGAAAAACCACATGTTACAAGCCAAAAAAAAAAGTCAAATGTATTTCGGAACCATGGTCCAGAATCGTACTTCGGAACTCCGGAGATCTCTCCATAACAATGTGTTTCGGAGAATGTGGTTACTTTACAAAAAAAATGTCATTTTTATTAAAAATGTCATTTATAAGAGTTAGATTACTCAATTTCCCTTTCTTGAAACCAAATACTATGTACTTTTTATCTGTACAGGCCCTTTGTTATAAGCTATTTCATTTTAGTTTAGACCATGGTAGAAGCTAGAGTTGCAAAAAAAAGGTCAAAACTAGGAAAGAGTTTGATATGAGATATTAGACTTCTATTTGGTAAAAAAGTTGAATGCTTTCATAAGTTCTTGATGATCTTGATAAAAAAAAGACAAAAAAAAGAAAAACAAATGATTTGGCGTTCGATGGTTCCAAAGCCTAAATAATTTAGAACCACTTGATGAATTTGGCTATGAATGAAATCATGATGTTTGATAAAGTTTTTTAATGAAGATTATAAATGATGAAAATGACCGTTTAAACCTTCTGAAGGATTTGTGATGAACGAAATATGCATATTTGATAAAATATCTAAATGAAAATGCTAAATACCTTAGACCTAATTCTACATATATTCACTTATAAAACAAAATAGTGAACTTTTCAACAATGCAAAAAATGAATTTTACTCCATTTATATATTTTCATCCATGAATATAAGATCTCTTAATTCAAAAATCAACATCTTAACTATCAAACTTCTAATACCTTGTACTTGACTTGCAACAAAATCTAGGGGTATTGCAATTGTTCTCATCATTCCCCATGATGAGAGCTTAGTGGTTGAGATGAAGATTTCCACAGAAGAGATCTAGGCTTCAAACCATGGCACGTCTAAAATATCACTTGTATTATGTGATTGACCTTCCATGTGGGCCTTATGTCGGGTTGATTTGGCCGCTCAAATGGTGCGTTTTAGCATTTTTTACAATTGATCTCATCAAGTAACTCCTTATTGGAAATTATGAAGGTACTAGCAGGTTGGCTAGTTTTCTTATCACATATAGGTAGGGGAAGAACCCTGAGAGGAATTATATGTATTCTTTAGACTTAGCATTCAAAGGCCTTGGTAGGTAAAAGGACGGATCAAATCCACAGACATGCCTAAGCGTGAGCCATTGACTCAAGACAAGAGGTTCATGAATGATGCGATTTAGGCACACTTCGCACGCTGCAATGTCGCTTTGAGCTAAGGAGCTTTTTTTTTAACAAAGTATGGATTCGACAGACCCAGTCAGACATTGACTCATGGGTTGACTTTTGTATAAGCACCATGAAGCTTCTAGAAGCCTCCAAAAAATGGACTGACATTGTGAATGAGCATCTAGTCAAACCGTGTAACATGTGGCAAGTCATGACAAGCTTGTCGTTGTAACATCCAGGAAATTTAGATGTTTATTAGGAATGAGAAATTAATAGAATGTGTTGGAAGATTAAAATATATGTGTTTAATGGATCAAAAGGGTAAAATGGACTAAATTGACAAAAAGTGTGAAAAGTTAAGTGTTTGGTTGACTAAAACATTCCCACAAGTCAAATGAGAATCAGAAAGTGTTGACATGGTCATTAAAAAACAAAGTTGACCATCAGTTTATAACGTCCCAAAAATTAAAAGAAATCTTTTATTTAAAATATGTTAACTATTAAAAATGTTTTATCTTAAATTATGTTGTAATAGCCAGTTGTTTGAAAACCATAAGATTAACAGAGTTAAATTACAAAACAACGGAAACAATATATTTAATATGAGTGTATAGTCCCGCCGAGCTCTTCGCACAAACAACTTGCAAAAACATTTTATCCACAACTTCAAGCAGAAAGCTTAGTGAGTTCCCCAGTATACGACATATGTCATCATACATACAATGCATCCAAACAAAATCCTTAGTTTTAGCATCAACATGTCAGCTCTCCTATCCACATGCATACAACATACATACAATCATATATATCATCTATTGGCATTCTACCACTGGCTCTCAGCCACTATTGCTACCGACTCTCAGCCGCCACTACTATCGGCTCTCGTCAGAACCACATCCATATCGAGGCCAACAATAATACTAACAACCGCCTAATGAATACATAGTCATATCTCTTTCAAAAAAAATGAATACATAGTTATATGTAGTCGGGAGTCGGATAGACAGTCAAACAGGTGATCCCACTCTAAAGCCACAACTAAACAAGGAATATGCAACTAGACAAAGAGTTCTCAGGCTATCCAACTTAAAATACATACAACCCCTAGGGTATCCACTCAACGATCAACCAATACTATCATAACCTTAACCAAATATGACCGTAACAATATTATATGATCAATAGACAAGACCCTACCAATCGAGAATACCATGAGACTAAGTGTCTCATACTACACATACATAACAAGTAGTCATCTTAGTCAACTAGCATACATGTACTCTAACAGTACCACTATCCTAACATGCAAAGGATATATAAAGTCATACGTGACATAGTAAGAAACTCACATGATTCGTAGAACCGTAGAAACACAACAACCCTCTCAACTCCTTGCACAAATCAATCCCGCAAATCGACTAACACCAAATAAATATCAATTCTCAATCAATATGTAACGCTCTAAAAATTTCAACCAATTTAAACTTTTCAAAAACAACCCTGTTTCATTAATTTATTACAAAAATGTTTTCAATACAATTATTATCAGAGTCTTCCCAGAACCACATCATAAAACATAATCATGAGGAGCGGTACGGTCACGCCTTTGCCTTGCCACGGTCTCCTGAAGAACCTGAAAAACATTAAACCACAACTGTAAGCCCGAAAGCTTAGTGAGATACCCCTAAAATACCAACCACACATACCATACACGCACAACATGCCATATCATAACAGAACACAGAATAACCATGCACTTCGGGTCTACTGTGACTGGTCCGCCATACCGACATTCAGTCCACCTGGTCCACCCTCCGAGTCTAACCATATACATCAAGTCTACAGTGTGATTGATCCGCCCGAACCGGGCCTTCAATCCACCCGGTCCACTCTCTAAGTCTACATTATGACTGGTCCGCCCGCACCGGGCCTTCAGTCGGCCTGGTCCACTCTCCGAGCCTCGGCACGTCTGGTCCGCCCTCTTGGGGCCTACAACCTATCTGGACCGCTCGCTGGGCCTTCGGGGTAACCGGTCCGCCCTGGGTATGTTGGCCTACAGCACAAAGCAGGACCCGCCTCAACCTAACTCCAGTCCAACAACCATGTGCACATAAACATCCAATCATATAACAATTCACATCCAATCAAACCGATCTAGCAGATCACATAGCATAACATCATCCTAACCAGGATACCGACCTAACCGGTCACTAGCATAAACCATCCTAACTACCAGGATGCAACATAACAAAGCAAATAACATAACAACGATACCTGGATCACAATCTGATAAAGGGCTGGCCTTGGTGTCGTAGACCCTGTCGATATAGTGAGGATAACTCACCTCGCAACTGCCGACTGAAAAGACAAGACCAAGATGCTTCGATCACTGAAACGATCTCCACCACTAGCCGACACCAACACTGAACTCAAAACAAAAGCCAACAATTACCAAAATGCCCCTGGAAGTCAACTGGTCAACCCTTGGTCAAAGTCAATCTCCTGACCGACTCTACTCACCGAGTCAACCCAATGACTCGCCGAGTCCCATAACTCTGAGTCCCCTTGCACTCAACTCACCGAGTCCTCCCTTGACTCACCGATTCACGGCTCAACCAGAAGAAGGTTAGGACCTTACGACCAGACTCGCCGAGTCCAAGAACAGACTCGCCGAGTCCAAGGCCATCTTCAACCAACTCGCCGAGTTGTTCTTCCAACTCGCCGAGTTCCTGCCCATCTTCAAGCAACTCGCCGAGTACACCTTTGTGACTCGCCGAGTACCTCTAGATCTTAATCCATACAGAAGCTTTCTAGGCCATGCAAAAGATCCAAACCACATATCTACCCTTCTACAACCCATCCATCACGTAAAGTGGAAAACTTTTACGTGAATCCAAAGAGATCTAAGCATAAGACACTCTAGGGTTAGGGTTTGGGACAAGATGGCTTCACCAATCACTCAAGAACAGGGACTTTAATGCACTCTAGACCTTCTCCATTCCAGATCTGAGGTAGCAACCTCATATCTAACCTCCAAACTCAAAACACTACATGCTATCTTTTCCAAAAACTCCAAAATGATGAATAACAGCCTAAGCAACGAAATAATACCTCAAAGGAAAGCTCCAACAGAAGAGAAATCCAAATCCTTGCAAAGCCCCTTGCTCCAAGCCTCTTTGCTTTCCAAAATCTCTTCTCTAAGGTTCAAAAGCTCTTAAACCACTCACAAACGCGCCTTAGGGATTTATGGACTTCAAGAGAGGGTAAAGAGGCTGGGGAGAGGGTATAATGTCCTTTAAATAGGGCTCATCCTATGAAATTAGGGTTTTCTCCACTCAACACCAACTCGCCGAGTCCAGCCGCCGACTCGCCGAGTTGGCCACTTAACACGCGACCAGAGTCGCGACCCTACTCGCCGAGTCCACCCATGGACTCGCCGAGTTGCCCTTTCACATTTACACTTTGAACCCTGAACTTGCACTGCTGAACTCGGGATGTTACACAATAACCCAAATCCTTCAAGTTTGACCCAAGTTCAATATCATTCAAAAGTCAACGATTACCACGTCGCGTTGAACTCTTGGCCACGTCATGGCCAAGTCAGGACAAAACAATCGAGATGTCGAGCAACACCACATTGTGAGCCTTCTTTGGCCACATCTTGGTCTCCTATGGAATTCCCTTTTCTTCATTAAGTGCTTAATCTTTACAGATCAAAGCCTATAACTCAAGATCCAATTCTTGTCATCAACTTAATGGATAAAGTTTCTAAATTTATCCATCAAGACATCACCATAAAGCAATATCTTACACCCTAAGTCCATTAAGCCCTCGTAATGACCAAAACTTGTGCATGGTTCAAAGGGAACTATGACTTAACACCCTTTGCATCAAGATAAGCCTCAAAATGGTTACCAAGCAAGTCTAAGGTTTTGGAGTTGATCAAAACTCCAAGAGCATCCCTTCAAAGGATTTAAAAGGACCTCAAAGCGTGAAATGAGAAACAAGAATGATGAATGTGGAAGCTTTATACCTTTTAGAGCTCCACAAGAAGCAAGATATTCAAGATCTGAAGTAGATACAACCTTTCAACCAACAAGCACACCACCTTCTTCTCCCAAGATGTATTCCAAGGCTTCAAACATCAAGAGCATCACACCAACATCAAGAAAACTCAAGTAGGGGTTAGGGTTTTGAGTTTAAAGGATGGAGGTTGAAGATAATGACCAAAACCATGAGTTTAGGCCTTTAAATACAGCATAAACCATAATCTTCTCGGGCTTGGGTTATAGGTCTCACCACTCCATGGTGAAGGCCTTGGACGTTGTGGTGGCAAAGTAGGCGCGACCTTATTTAAATGGCATGGCCACACCATGGCCAACAACATGTCATGCCATGACATAAGGTTTTCCATAAAACCTTATCTTTGAAATCCTTAAATATGCAATTGATCGAATCCAGAAAATGGGTGTCACATAGTTAATGGAGCTTGAGACCTAACAGTGATAGAAGATGCAGGTGCAAGTTTAGGTTCAGTCTTAGCCAAAATCAAATAAAGTTAGGACTGCTGATTTAGGAGCAGAGGGGTAAATGGGATCCAAGTGTGTAAGTGCGGGAAATTACATGATGGGGTATGTCGATCGTCAAAATGCCACAGATATGGCAAGGAGGGACATTATTGCATGGATTGCATGCATAGTATGTGGATATGCTACAGTTATGACCATATGGGCTACATCAAGACCAATTGTTCTCTTCTCGTAGCTAGCGCAGTGTAGTCTCCGACACCTGCAACTTTGAGGATCATAAATGGAAGACAGAGGATAGTTGAGCTTCGAGGGTCAAGGGTAGGCCGATTAGTTTATGGTAGAGGAGGTAGAAACATCACCCTTTGTGATTGTTGGTATGTTTTCAATTATGTTATTTTCTATAATGTCCTTTCCTCTCATTCTCATATGCTTGTGTAATTGGTTATGCTTATTGAGATTCTTTTTTTCTTTAGTTGTTGCTTTTAGGGAAAATCTTGGATTAGGATATCCATAGGTCATGTGGTAATTTGTAGGGATAGAGTTACATAGACTTAGAACTTTTGACTTGACCCTTCTACATATTCTTATATGATAAAGGTTGTGGGTAAAGTTGAATTGTTCGAAGGACTATTTAATTCTATTTTAGTTTTAGAATCAACGTTGGTATTTTTGTGGACCAATTTAGAGCTTTATAATGGTATGTATTCAATAATTAGAAGGTCTGGATTTCAAGTGAGGGAGATTCCACACTTCATAGCAGAAGGATAAGAAGTTGCTCGATATTCTGTTTGACATCTAGAGTTATAGGTATTTGTAGCAACTCTATGGAATTTTCAAAGTCGCGAGGAAGGATATATATGTTTACTCATGGAAGTCGTAGTTTTGGGATTGTTGAGGTACTTCCAAGGATTTTAATGTGTTTGTCAATGCGTCAAGATAAGCAAATGAACAGTCTACACAATGATAAGGGAACTCAAGTTAAGGATTATGATGAAAGTCTTTTTGTTTGTTCTTCTCTGATATGGATTGGGTGTTCAAGTCATGCTCCAAAAGCCTAAGGAGTTAACTAAGTTTCGTGAGTTCGATTCATGTATTTTTCGGTTGACCTTCTATGGTGTTGTATGTCAATGGCAAGAATGATGGTGTATCATGAGCCTTCAGGGTCGTGTTAGGTGTCGATGGCTCAGGTTAAGCCTGAGAGTTAATTGTATTGGAGGATTGGGTTAATCCCAAGAGTCAGTAGGTGTTAGAGGATCGTGTTAAGCTTCAGAGTCAGTAGGTGTTGGTGGATCGGTTTAAGCCGGAGTCTTAGTCGGTGTTGACGGACCAGGGTAAGTATGAGAGTCCTTAGGTATTGATAGGCCAGGATAAGCTCGTGAGTCACCATAGATTGATTTGTTGATAAGTCAAGCAACCAGGTGTAGCCTTTTGGGCTTGATTTGGGAAGTTAGAAGTGGTTAGGTCTCTATGAAATGATATAGAGGACCTGCTTCTTAATGTTTCGGTAGTATTCCTCATATGAGGAATTGGTTGGTATGGATGTCTAGAAGGTCGTCCTCATAATTAAACTATTAAGTTGGAATTTTTGGATCTCTGCATTTTCGGTATTGGGAAGTCCTCTCTTTAGGACTTGTTGTGAAGTTGTGCTCATAATTGGGTAGATTTGAGTTGATGAGAATCGGTGGTTGGGTTAGTGGAAGCATAGGGTTAGTTCATGTATAGCAACGTAATGGTTTGGAAAACCCATATAAGTGTACGCGTGAGGTACTTGGATGGACTTGCAAAAGCAGATTTCGACGATGAAATCTAATTTAAGTGGGGGAGAATTGTAACTCTCGTTTTCTAGATACAAGTGGTTCTCATGTTGAATTGTTTAAATATTAATTCAAGGTTTTAGAGATAACTTTGCAACGCCTAAGGGATTGCGACTCGAGACACATAATAAGTAGCGTTGTGACAAGTGTTTAGTCGCAACGCGAAGCCACCAGGGCCCAAAACCCTAGATGTCAGGCCTTGATCCCTATATAATGTTGTTAACTTTTAGTTTTTCCCCTATTCTTTAGCCTCCTTTGAAGGGTTTTGAGCATTATAACACTCCTATGGTGTACATGCAACCCTAGATGTTTTGGATCTATGTTTTCTCTAATATACATGCAAACTTTGTTTTTCCAAAGCATCATCCTAACTAGCATACAATGGAGTATCACTACAAAATTCTAGTTAGATGACATATCTTTTGTTGTAGTTGGAAAACTTGGACCTTTAAGAATGTAGAGCCCCAAGTGTTGCATCTCAAGTGGAATCACACAACACCACCAACAATGGAGGAACTTGAGAGGAGGTTGTCTTGCTTCACTAAATCGGCTAGCACTCTTCTAAGCTTACTTAGGTACCGATTTCATGAGGTAGAGGGGTTCTTATATAGTGTGGCTAAATTAGGGTTACACCATGCAAACCCTAATGTGCATGACCTTCCATATTCCTTATGCTCCATGGGTTTAAACCTCCATGGATCATCCATGGGTCACCATATGGGTTTAGCCCAACATAAATAACTATGGATCATAAGCCCACATTATAAGAATGAATGCTTTACATAATTAATCCCATATATTTAATTAGTCTCTTTTAATCACAAAATTAATTCCAAATTAATTCTTGATCAATACTAATTAAATAATATGATTTCATATTAATATATTAGAACTTATAATATATTAATAAACCATAAATAACCTCTTCTCAGTTATCCATCCTTTGGATTGTTTTGGTGTCATGCAACCCAAATGGACCATGCTACTCTCGGGTCAAGTACAAACCAATTATAGTTATGGACTTAGACACTAATCTAACAACCTTCACCATAAATAAAACCCTAAACCCTTTTATGCTATAGAGAGATTTTTAAGGTATTTGCAATATGTTTGAAGAAGTAATAAAGCTTGTGAAGCTTGGACGGAAGTGTTTCAGTGAAGAATCCAAATTCTTGTCATATTGTTTGCATTGTAAGTCTCAAAGATCATTGCTTTATTCGAGTTCATGCATAGATTTAAGCTTTAAAGGAGTTTTTAGTCACTTTTGGTCATTTTGATCTTATGTTCTTGGAGTTTGAGAGACTCCAAAACTCTAACTTGCAAATAAGTGTATTTCTGGACTTTAGGAAGAAGAAAAATGTGTGTGCATGTGCCCTCTTTCAACCATGCAAATGTTTATGAGCCTTAATGAACTTATTTAAGTTAAGGCAGATTTGGTTAGATCTAGCCTTTAGAATAGATAAAGTTGAAAAATGTATCCATTAAGTCCCTTGAAAGTGCTTAATGAGTAAAAGGGTTTTGCCAGGGGAATTACGACTCGACCAAGGATAAGGTTGCGATGCGAACGTTCGATGGAATCATGACTATTTCTCATGTAACGTCCCAAAATATTAGTAAAAATCGATATAAATATTTGTTAAAAAACCAATCATAGTAAAATGTATATCTCAAACATCATAGTGAAATAGTAATAATCAATGCGGTCAAATCCTTCAGGGGATGCAATGCAGTCAAGTTGGCCCTTCCCTTTAGAACCAGAAGTACCTGGAAACATTTAAAACATAAACTATAAGCACAAAGCTAAGGGAGTTCCCCAAAATACCACAAACCATACGTATCATTGGGCCAAGACTTAGGGGTGTATTTCAACTGTACATTTATGCTATGATCCAACCATAGTCTTATAGTCACTTCCAGATTACAACCCAGTTATAACGTTTCTACCATGATCCAACCATGGTCTTCCATGCAAGTCATAAAGACAAACAAATATTATGATCCAAGTACAGTCTTTCATACAAGTGATGTGATCCAACCACAATATTTCATGCAAGAGTCACATATGCAATCTAACAACCTACATAGTATATTGAGAAGACTCATCTTACAAACGTAGTCAACAACTCTCGCATCCAATGAATGGGTGCTATACACCTCCTAATAAACCACACAAGGTAAACCCTTAATCCACCTTCTAAAACCATCCAATTGTCCAAAAGTCAACCAAGTCAAAAATTCAATGATCAAAGTCAAAGTCAAAGTCAACTCTAGATGGTCGGCACGTCGTGGACATCCTTAGTTATGTCGTGACGCTTCTTGGCAAAATAGTCAAGTAAACCCCAGTCGCCACGCTATGGCGAGCAAGCTGCCATGTCGTGGAAACTGGTCTCTCACAGCCTAATAGATTAAGTTTTCAATTCATTAAGCCATGTCATTCAAACTTTCCAAAAAGCTTTCTAAGGTCTCACACAACATAAAAATCAATGTTTTTCAGACATGCATGTCCAATGCAAGTCTGGAACTTAAACTAGATCAAAAATGGAGAAATGTGACCTAAAACTCATACAAAATTCACAAACCACATCCAACCTTAGATCCGTATAATATAATGCTCACGGGACTCAGAAAGACCATAAAGTTGCTAACTTTATTCCATCCATTCAATCTAACTAAAGCCATGGACCAAAAACTCATAAAGTGACCTAATATTAGATCTAAAGATTTAATGAGCAAGGTGAAGACTTTTTACCTCCAAATGATCATAAACGAAGTGAAGATATGAGATACAAGTTGGAACCAAGCACACAAACACCAAGATGAGCTCCTTCTTCTTTCAACCTTCATAAAGTTGGCCACACACACTCAAACACACATATGGAGGCTAGGGTTTGGATGGGATAAGATCTCAGAGGGTGGAGGCTACCAAAAGAGGCAAACCTAGGAGATAGTGCCCTTAAATATGGCATTGTTCCCAAAAATTAGGGTTTAACGCCACACTGTGCCATTGGGGATGCATGTTTCCTATTTAATGGATGTCACGCCGTGGCCACACCAAAAATCCATAAAAATGCATTAATTAACTCATGAAAGGAATACCTAAGAGATGGATGCTACATGTCATTTAGTAGTCGTGACGCGACCAAGAGCTGGTCGTGACGCATTGATCATTGACTGTTGACTTTTTGACTAGTTTGACCTTACGTCGGATTTTGTGGGATTAAGTTGTAGGCGGAGATTTAACCTCTGTCTGTTTTATGGGTGATTCGCGAGACCGGTTCTTACGAGTTCATGAGTATAGTTGTGTTTCGCCAATTTGCAGTTCAAGTGAGTTATCTCACTATACTATATGTTACAATATATATCTTTGTATATTAAGATGTAGTGGTATTGTAGTATGTTGATCAGGCAAGTAGCCTAGTAGAGTCATTTGCATGTAGATTGTTAGTGTGTTTGATTGTATGATTATGCTGAGTGGTTGATGGTGAGCAATACATGAACTGTGAGACTAGATTACTCAATGTTGATCGTAGAACAAAACGAAAGCTATGAGCCTAGATACTCAATGTCGAAGACTAGACTGGCACCAGAGCCATTTGTCACCAGGTGGATCGACACTAGAGCCGAGAGATTTTTATGTATGCAAAGCGGCACAAGAGTCGAGAGACTTATTTGTATGCAGATTGACACGAGAGTTGGGGGATTTGTTTGTATGTATTGTATGTGTATTGTGGTGTGTGGTATATTGAAGAACTCACTAAGTTTTTATGCTTACAGTTGTTGATTCTCATTTTTCGGGTGATTCTGTTGTTAAGGGGGAGGGCCCAATTTAATTGTACCGCACGTGCATCACAAAAATTTTTACATTTTAGACTTTTGGTATTTTTATTATTTTGATACAAATTATGATATGCATAGATGGTTATGAACAAATTGATACTTTGTTTTTATAAGAAACGGTTTTGGGTGTTTCATTTTTTTTAAAAAAAAAAATTGGTTTGAAAATTTAAGACAATACATTAAATCTATTTGAAGACCTCCATAATGCTCACAAAAAGGACATGCAAAGCTTGAGTGATTCTAAAATTAACAAATGGTATATTTCTAAGATTTAAGAAAAACTTAATAAGCTTATTAATAATATTTTTTAAAATTAAATTTTAAGCTGTTTTTTATTTGGTTAAACATAATAACCTAAAAAAACTGAAAATATAAATTAACTGTAATATGTAATATGCCAAATAAATATAACCTTAAAGTATCTATTGCATGATCCCCTAAATAAAACAAAATATCCTAAATAAGTCATTTCTAAAATCATACATTTGTTAATATTTTAACAATGCTTTATCCCCATGCAAAACACAACATATTTCTAATTTGTAATAAGTAGCTATGGTTAACCTTATATTTTAAATATGACTGAGTTCGTCTTAGCTCATTCAATTCATTTAACCATTTATTCGTGATTAAGACCATGCTTGACTGACATGCATAAATTAATTAATTTATTGAGTTTATTGCAATTTACTATTTGATACGATTAAGTTGGAATCTCCATCTCCAAAGTTCACTTATATTTGCGTTTTGGAGGGGTTTAATTTTGCTTATGAAAGGTCGATGTTGCACAAAACATCAAATTCAAACAAGTCATTTTTATCATATAAAGCATTCAAGTTATTTTTGGTAATTTATGGGTGTACATTAGCGGAGTAGTGCACCTTCCAGATGCTGAGATACTTCCATTGCATCAGTGTGTTGTACGTGATGCTGGAAATATTGTATGGTACAATTGGCAAAGTTAGGAACTTTACTTAAAAGTGAATGTGTAATTTGATTCTTTGTTAAGACTTCCATACAACTTTGGTGTTCACCTTTACATAAAGATGGGTCCTTTTTCTTTAAAAATACAATAATAAATACATTTTATTATTATGCAACTAAATCAAGATTTGTAGTCGTAACCGGACAAAATATACGAGTTAAACATGTGTATTTTTGTAATACAACGAAATTAGATTCGACCCGATTGACTAATCAATATTATTTTTTTTATTATAAGAATTTCATAAATAACTAGCGAAGAATCCGGGTTCCCCTAGATCAGTTTTTTTTTCTTAAGGCTTACCGAAAATATAACATTCTTTCAACAATCAGAACACACACGGATGCAGATACCCAAAACGTTCACACACACATAGTAAGGTAAGATAAAGACATGCAGACACAGACACTCACGAGCCTATTCATAACAAAAAAATAAACTCATAATCTCTTCTTTTTTGAAGGTTTGAATTTAGAGGTCAAACTTGATCATTTGATCATTTGAAAAGAAGAAGTATTGATAAACCTAAAAAAATCAGGATTCAAGGACATTTTAAATCAACTTGTATCCAAATAATATTAGAAGGAAAAACATAAAAGTAGAAATTGAAAAGCATTCTTCCGTATGACATAAAATCAAATTATCCATTTAGTAATATAGAAAATATAACATAAAATCAAGATTTTTCTTACTTTATCAGATTTCGGTTTGAGACCTCCAAAAAGCAAACTGGTGAGATTTTTACATTGTGAAGTACCTCCTATATAAACAAACTTCATCCATCATGTTCTACCATAATATTTCAACACACTATTTTTGGACACATTCGTATGTGTTAAATTGTTTTGTGATTTTAGGACTTGGGAACTACGAGACAATACTTGGGACGAGTATGAGTAGGTGTGAAAGGTAGTAGAGGCCTATACTAACGGAAGCACAAGACTCACATTTGGATCAGGGAAAGTCACAAGGTTACCAAGAAGCTAGTAATTGATTCTGTTTTATTCAAGTATGTCATTACCATTGTTTCGGTAATAACTATGCAGATGATTGTTATTCCGACCCTAGTGGTCATATCAAATTGAGTCCGACTACGATGAGTTTGTTACGTGGTTCGGAGAACCAAGTTCGATGTAGCATCTGACTTAAGCCAGAAAATTGACATCAAAGCGATCAATAGTATCCCGCTCGTTGTTAAAGAAGTTAGTAGCTAGAAATGCTACATGCTAAAAATGTGATTATATCACATTAGAATATGAAGGAAGGTATATTCCATTATAGAATTTGACTATAAGAGACTTGAGTCTAAGCGTTGCATCATACGATAAGAGGTCATTAGAACATGACTCATCGGTCTGTTACAATAAATGAAGGAAAGTACTTATTCTAAGAAGAATAAGGAGTCCTCAATAAGGATTTATTTTGTAACTCGAAGGTTACAATTGAAAGTCCAACATAGTACGAAGAGCAGATGCAAGATTGACCATCGCCTGCAGTTAAGAAGCCCAAGAGTTAGATACTCGTTCGAAGAAACATATATATTACGGTTATTACTTAGGATGCAAAAGATAATGTATGGAATCATTATACAAGCCCTATTTTCATTGATGATTTCGGGACGTAATCATCCTAAGGGGGAGATAATTGTAACGCCCGCAAATCAGGGCTAGTCAATTTAGAGACGATAAGCGTCAAAAATGACTTTTTGATAGAATATTATTTAGAATGAATAATCTTAACTAAGTTGTAGTGGTCGTGACAAAGATTCCAGATATATAAAGAATGTCGAAATTCGAGTTATAACGAAGAAGTTATGACCTGTCGAAGTTTCGCGACAGAAACGGCACGATACAGCGCGACGTAAATAGTGAATTTACGATACAGCGGTATTTGGTTTTAGCGATCTAAACGAAAGTCGTAGAATACGTTAAACCGAGAGTGTGCATAAAAAGAACGTCCAGATCTGACTTCGTATGAGGAAAGCGGACGGTAAAAATAATCTAAATGAGAATCGAAGATCTCGTTGACAGTAGTGCAACGGTAAAAAGACAGACGAAAGCGGACGTCGGATGAAGAAGTTATGAATTATTAACGGATTTTTCATGTCCCGGCCTACTAAAAATATAATATTAAAAATGAAGTCAAAATTAGCCGACAGAGTCTAAATGAAAGTTGTAGTGCATAATCTCACCTACGCGTGGATATAAAAAGTGTCAAAAACGGAGCTCGTATGCGAAAGATATGAATTTCTGAAGTTCGGGGCACGAACTTCAAGCTGTGTCAGAACTCACGACGTGAACATAGAGTTCACGACGTGAACTCAGTGATTGACACCTTCAGAGTTTGACATAATGATATCCCGACTACGCACCTGATGACGACCAAGTTCACGACGTGAACAAGCCTGGTTCATGACGTGAATAACGAAATTCAGCCCTATAAATAGAAATCGAAGGCAGCCAGTTTTGGTTGCTAATTTCACAATCTCTCTCTTACTTTTCTCATCATTAAGCCTACTTTTAGCCCCTCGAAGTCCCGATATCATCCCGATACCCGAAGCAAATCCTGAAGCCTCGAAGATTCCGAGAAAAAGAGTTTTTGAGCCGAAACTCTGCCTGCGTGAAGCCCAGTTTTTGAAGATATCCCGGTTTCATCGAATAATATATCTTTATAGAGCCGTAGTGCTGTCCAATTATCGTCTTATCAAGTGAGTGCATAGTCTATTTCATGAACATGATTTTAATACAAGTATTGTTTGAATGTATTAAATATATGTTTTGTGTGAGTTATTTGATGATATCTGAATTAAGTGTTAAAGAACATACCTGATTGTTTATGATAACTTAGGTTAAAGAGTAAACCTAAGGTTTGTTATAATGGTTATTGGGTAGTATCTCTTTATGAGTACGAGCGAGATATATATGGAGAATAGAACTTTAAAATATGTCATTGATCCGGAAGCATGGATTTGACATAGTTATTCATCCCTAGTCTGAGAGTATGGATTAGACTTAGTTAATTTTCATTAATCCGGGAGTATGAATTAAGACTTAGTCAGTTGTCATTAATCCGGGAGTATGGATTAAGACATAGTCAGTTGTCCTTAGCCCGACAGTATGGACAGGACATAGAATCTGTCATTAGTCCGGAAGTATGGATTTAGACATAGACCAATTGTCCCTTATCCAGGAGTATGTAATGGTCACAATCATGGACTCGAGAATATGGATTAGATCCGGGAGTAAGAGCTAAAATTTAAGGTCCAAGGGTATGGATAGTCACCTTGAGAGGATTGACAGGGTGGGGTAAGAGTTTGTTGTGTATATATATATATATATATATATATATATATATATATATAGAGAGAGAGAGAGAGAGAGAGAAAATTTTATATTGTGTGTATTCTAAATTATATATATGTTATAAAATTATAGGATTGAAATCCCTATGTACTCACCAGGTTTTCTAAACCTGACCCACTCAATATTTTTGTATCACAGGTATCGATACAAAAACACATTACACTGAGAGATTAAAGAGATGTATATCATTAGTGTAGATGAATGTAAGTTCGGTTTATGCTTATATGTTTGTATAGACCAGGACATCTGTCACAACTAGCAATTTTAGCTAGGAAATTCTATGCTCTTGCAAAATTTTAAATATGATAACAATTGAACAATTGTAACCCTAACTTGATAATATGTATGATGCTCACTCAATGACAACAAACTCTCATCAAAATCTAGTGTGAAGTCTAAAACTTTATACAAAACATTTTAAATAGTCAATTGGGAGTTGAAAACCCTACGATTCTCGGTTTAAGCTCACTATGATCTAGGACTTCCTTATTGGGCCTAATGGACCAATAAGCTTCCAATTTGACTACTTTGGGTTAGAACCCTTAAATGGGCTCTAATTGGACCCACATTCATAAAACTTAACATTTTGGGCCATAATGGGCTTAAAATGGATTAGTTTACCCTTAATGGGCCTTGTTGGGCCATAAATAAATAAACTAGCCCTAATTGGCCATAAACCCATTCCCTTATACCTTATTGGGCAATGAACCATCCTAAGGGCTCAACGAGCCGAAAAGAAACTTATTGGACCTCATGATTTCGATCAAAGCTAAGGAGTGAGCCCGAAACTAATTTCCTTCATTTCCATTTGGCCATTTTCGGCCCATGTGTTAAATAAAATGGCTAATTAACTTGATCCATGACACCTCATTGTTGTTTAGAGGACAACAAGGAATTTTATACAACATGCAACAAGTTACTTCTCATATTTCCATGCAAAACCTCCCCTCACCCTCTCTCTTTATCTCTCTCGGCCGCGAGCTAACAACACACACACATTCAAATTCTATCCAAAACACTTTCAAGATCATCCTCCTTCTTCCATAAAGGATCTCAAAAATTTGCTTGTGTTTCAAGGATCTTCATCAAGTATTTTAAACCTTTGGTAAGTTGTTATGAAACACAAACATCTCCTTCCATTTTAACATTAAGAACTCCTTATTACATAGCTTTACTCCATGATCATACTCTTAGAGACTTCCTAAGTTCGAAAATCACTCAAGAAAGTTTGCTAAAGGCCAAGATCTTTCTATTTCTTCTTCAAAACCGATCCATCACCCCAAGGTGAGTTCATACCCCTTTGTTTTTGGTTTTTACTTGTTTTTGGGGGGAGAATACAAGTGTTGTGTGTCGATTTGTGTATTTATGCATGTTACATGTGGTTTCTTTAATTTATGTTGTGTATATGTGTTAGATCTTGACAAATCTCGAGATCTTTAACAATAAGGGATACAATCCATAAACTAAAACACTTTATACACCATATTACAAATATAAAAGTGTATTGCATGTCCAAGATGTGTAAAATAAAACAAAAATCTTACATAAGAATCTTTTGGCAGATAAAGTAAAGTATGGGGTTAAAAGTGACATTTTCGGTTTTATAAGGATCAAAGAGGTTGTATTTGGATGAAACTGAATTTTTATGATAATCACCCTTTTTAAAGGACCAAAGATGTAAATTTTAGCATATTGGGCTTAAATTTTGGGCCTTACGGTTTTTGGGCCCAAATTACGAAAAATGTGAATTTTGGGGATTAAAAATGTTATTTGATCAAAAGCTTTATCCAAAAACGTAAATAAACCAAAATAAAGGTTAAAAGGACACTTATTTCTAATTTAGGCTAAAAATGCAAAGTTTTTGGAATTTGGGCCAAAAATGAAAAATTTATTGAAAGGGGGCCAAAAATGTAAACTTTTACCAAATAAGGGATGGAAATGTTAATAATTGCATTTTGGGCTGAAATTGTAATTTAATTTATAATTGGGCCGAAAATGCTAAGTTAAATGATTTAATGGACTAAAAATGTCATTTTTCATCAAAAAGGACTGAAAATGTCATTTTATACCAATAAGGGCTGAAAATGTAATTCTATGTGAAAAGGGGGCTGAAATGGTCAAATAAATATTTTGGGTCAAATATGCCAATTATTAAACAACTGGACCAAAGATATAAATTTTTATTACTTAAGGGTTTTAAATGGTATTTTTATATATAAACTAAAATATATCGTTATAAATCAAACATTTGATATTTTATAACATCACGAGTTAATGCTTCGTCTAGAAACACTATACCACAACAAATATACAAAAATAGAACAACGATACGACTATTGGGCCTAGTGTTTCCTACATGTGTTTATTGGGCCTTCGTGACCCAATCACATGTTTATTGGGCCCAATATAATTATTACATGTCTATTAGGTCTTAGTGACCCAATTACATGTCTAATGGGCCTAAATTAGTCTTTACATGCTATTGGGCCTTAGTGGCCCATTGTCTTACTAATTTGGCCTGGAATATTCATCACATGTTTGATGGACTATAACGTGTCCATCGCATACTTGACAGCCTAGAAATAACTTACATGACTAATGGGCGACAATTGTCTTTTTTTCGTGTATGTTGGGCTTTATTCATTCATATACATGTAATCATCGAGGCGGGTTAAAAATCAAAATACACTTAACGGTAAACATATTCATGGGGTAATAATTGGAATCTAGTGGGATCTGTCGGTTGACACCAACAAGTGTTTGGCTGTAGCCTGTAGTTATAATCAGAGTCTCCTGGAGGGAGAGCGAGAGTTTCTGTATAGATCTATATGGGGGTGACTCCCCCACACCTGAGGTGTTCGCTACAGTTAGACTCGGTCAGTCTAGGGTGACAAAAATCTTGATCAAAATCGGCGTTTGGAAAAATGCCAAGACGGGCGAATTAGTCACTATCATGCATGGTTATAACGACTCACATAGAGATCCATTACCATCTAAACATTCTTGGGAATCAAATCGTGTTAATACAAAACAATTCAGACGATAATACAAGTACTACAATACTGATATAAATCGGAAAATATCGGATTTTCTGGGAAAATACTATCATTCATACTTACATCAAATACAACACAAGGAAAACTTTTGGGTTCATTTATTTATGCATATTTTGAAATGGAAATCGCACATACATTTATACTTGATCATCACATCATTTCTTAGACAAATTTTACAGAAAATATCAGATTTTCTAGGTTATACAAACGATACAAAGCTTTTAAATCAAACATGCTTATGAACTCACCAACATTATATATGCTGACCGTTTTCAAAATAACTTGTATTCTTAGGTAACCATTAAGCAGGGGAAACTTTCAAGTGTAGGAAATTTATTTTGTGCAATGTCAAATCATCGTACAATTAATATTTGGGAACATGTAACCTAAGACAATGTACTTGATGGGATCAGTACCAGTTGTAATATGTAATGTTTGGTGATGATTGTGTTATGTTTCATGTATATTCATTGTGATGATAATTCAATTGATAGTCACAGGAGCCCCCAGACGATTCCGTCTTCTGGTTCGGGGGTGTGACAGATTGGTATTAGAGCATTGTTTATAGTGAACTGACATATCTAACCATACTTGACATGTAACTATAAATACAATGGGACTAAAACACTCTGAATAAAGTGTATACATTAAAAACTAAAAACATTAAAAGTATGTAGAGGAAATGGAACACTGTGATTAAACCCGGGCAGTTATGTAGTTATATTGGGGGTAAATATAGTCTGATCAACTATATTTATTCAACATATGACCAACATGTGTTTGGGGGTAATCATGGCAGGAAATGGACCTAGAAACTTACCTTGTATCCAAAACTTCTCAGGAATTCAAACACAAGAAATTTAAATATTATAGGAGTATTTTGAGATTTTAGATACACACTTCTCACTCCCAGTTTCTTACACAGTCGTCACGGACGGAGCACAACAGGGCATTCTTTTCTACTAGAACCTAGTGGCTCACGGAGTAGTTGAGGAAGACCCCGTGGTGGAGGCGGCCCCCGGTGTCAGACCCAAAGAATACGTGGAGACGAATTATGAGTTTGGGGAATACGATCAGATCATAGAGGAGAATGGAGATATGAATGGAGAACCTAGTGAACCTCCTACTTCCGAGACAGTGCAGGATCGCTGCATAGCACCACGGGATCCCGTAGAAGGGACTCACTCCCTAGAGGAGGAGGTTGCCACTCTTCGGAAACAACTTTTAGCGACAGAGGCCCGAGTTGTTCTGGCCGAGCACGAGAGAGACGAAGTGGTCAGAGAGATGACCGAGATGACTAATCTAATCGCACGACATTTAGGTATATGATATTGTTGGCAGACCCATCTCATCGTAGTTAGCACTTGTTCAGATATTCCCATTACGATTTCCTTCTCTATGTTTTACTCTACGTACTACCGACCATATGTTTAAGTGATTACACTATAGGGTCGTCATGCTATCAGATCATATGTTTTTCCATGTAATGTATGCCTTTACGACGAATTTTCATGTATTAAAAACAAATAGTATTAATGGAAATGCTTTATGTTTTTATCGTGATGTTGTTATCTGCTATGTGTTTTATTTCCTTGTTTTATGTTAATACATGGAATCACTTAAATGCACACTCGATACGTCGCGTCTATGGAATTCTAAACTCGGAATACGATATGTACTCAACATCTTTCCGATTCTTTGACAGAAAGATGCCTCAAAGACCCAACCGTGGAAACAACACAACACCGACCCCGCCGGAAATAAACTCAGTTGCATTCCAAGCAGCAGTGTCCGTTGTGGTCACTGCAGCACTTGCGCGGATTCGCAACGGAAACAACGGAGAAGGCAACAAACAGGAAACCAGAAGCACAAATCAAGGGACAAACCACATAACCACACGAAACTGCACCTACAAGGACTTCACCAACGCCAAACCTCGAACCTTCAATGGAACAAGAGGCGTAATAGCCCTGAAGCGATTGATTGAGAAGGTGGAAGCAATTTTTGAAATTTGCGGGTGTCTGGATGGGTGCAAGGTCAATTTTGTGGCCTGCACATTCATTGATCAAGCTCTCTCCTGGTGGAATGGCCACATAGAGGCCATAACACTCCCGGTGGCGACCGCGATGCCATGGGAAGAACTTAAGGAAATGATGTTGGCTGAATACTGTCCAAGAGGCAAAATTCAGAAGATGGAATAAGAACTGTGGAACCTCACAGTTCAAAATTCCACTATCGACGCATACATATCCAGGTTTAGCGAGCTATCTCTCTTGTGTCCTGGAATGATCACCTCATAAGGGAAAAAGACTGAGAGGTTTATATGGGGATTGACCACGCCAATCCAAGGGAATGTCATTGCGGAAAACCCTGATACGTATGATAGTACAAAGAGGATGGCCAAGAAATTGTATGATCATGGAAACAAAAAGGGTGCCAAAACAGGAGAAGCGGAAGGTAAGAAAGAATGTGAGAGCAAGAAAGGGAAAAACAACAAGAGAAAGGGAAAAACAACAAGAGAAAGGGAAAACAAAACTCTGAATCATCAAAGAAACAACAAACTGTGACTGTCCATACTGCAACTCAAGCTACCACCACACCACATGCTCCAGCCTCATCCACACCAAATAATCCCAAGCAATACTCAGGGACCCTACCTAAGTGCAGCAAATGCAATTTTCACCATCAAGGAGAATGCAGGGAGATGCACTGCACGAGCTGCGACCGAAAGGGTCACACTGCCAGATTCTACAGGACAAATCCACAACAAAACCAACAATCAAACAACAACAACTGCAACAACACCACCACCAACAACAACCACAACAACAACAACAATGTTGGGGCCAATTACACCTGCTATGGGTGTGGAGAAAGCGGCCATTTCCGGCGCAACTGCCCCAAAGCAAACAATCAAGGGGAAGGAGCAGTAGAGAGAGTGCTGACAATGGGTCAAGGTGAAGTAGTGCAGGACCAAGCAGTTGTTACTGGTACGTTCCTACTTAACAACTCATACGCATGAATCTTATTTAATAGTGGGGCGAAGCAAAGTTTCGTTAGTAATAAATTCAAACACTTACTAAATCAACAACCCCAGAAGCTCAGCGAAGCCTTCACGGTGGAAATGGCTAATGGGAAAATTGAAACAAGCAAAGATATCTATGTAGGGTGCACATTAACACTAAACAATCATTTATTTCCAATAGACTTGATGCCAGTAAATATTAGGAGTTTTGATGTGATAATCGGCATGGATTGCTTGAGCCCCCACAATGCTCATATAATGTGTTGCGAGAAGGCCGTTCGCCTTCATCTCCCCGATCACAAAACCCTAATAATCTATGGTGATAAACCTGGTGCCAACCTTCGCCTTATCTCGTGTATCAAGACACAAAAGTGTCTACACAAGAAGAACTATATTTTCCTTGCTCATGTGGTGGATAAGACCAAAGAGGAAGTGAACATTGAAGACATTCCAGTCGCATGTGACTTCCCGGATGTATTTCCAGAAGATCTTACGGGAATACCCCCAGAAAGACAAGTCGAATTCTGAATCGACCTCGTGCCTGGAGCCACTCCGATCGTCAAATCACCCTATAGGTTGGCTCCCGCTGAAATGCAAGAATTATCAAGCCAACTGAGTGAACTTCTGGATAAAGGATTCATAAGACCAAGTTTCTCTCCATGGGGAGCCCCGATTCTTTTCGTTAAAAAGAAAGACGGATCCTTCAGGATGTGCATTGACTATAGGGAACTGAATAAACTCACCATAAAAAACCGATATTCACTTCCACGAATCAATGACCTATTTGACCAGCTTCAAGGGGCTAGTTACTTTTCGAAGATAGATCTGATATCCGGTTATCATCAAATCAAAGTCCGAGATGAGGACATTCCTAAGACTTCTTTCTAAACTCGCTACAGTCATTACGAATTCGTCGTAATGCCCTTCGGTCTAACAAATGCCCCTGCTATATTTATGGACCTCATGAATCGAGTCTGCCGCCCATTCCTTGACAATTTCATAATCGTTTTCATCGATGATATTCTTATTTATTCTCGAAGTGAAGAATAGCATGGTCAACATCTCCGTCAAATCTTGGAAACTCTAAGAGTTGAAAGACTTTATGCGAAGCTTTCCAAATGCGAATTCTGGATTCGCAGTGTAAGCTTTTTGGGACATGTAGTCAACAAGGAAGGGATTCAAATATTTATCATGTTTTCTGGGAAAAAATTCCGCAACATTTTTATTAAAAGAGGTACTCTGATTTTTATAAAGCATAAACAAAATTGGTCTTTTTTGGCCATGAAATTTGGGGATGTCACACACTTTCACCAACTCAACCCTCTTATTCCTCAGCTCCTTCGTCTTCTTGTCAAGAATTGCTACTGGTCTCTCGATGTAATTCATGCTATCATCAACCTGAATATCCTATAGGGACACAGCCACTGAGTCACCCACTAAGAACTTCCGCAGCTGAGAAACATGGAAAGTGTTGTGGATTTGGTTGATCTCTGCTGGAAGATCCAAACAGTAAGAAACCCGGCCTACCCGAGCCAACACTTTGAATGGACCGATGTATCTTGGGCCCAGCTTGCCCCGCTTCCTGAACCGGATAACACCTTTCCAAGGTGACACCTTCTGGAGGACCATGTCGCCCACCTGAAACTCCAAGTCTGAACGACGCTTGTTGGCATAGCTTTTCTGCCGACTCTGAGCAATCTGGAGCCTACTCCGAACCTGTTGGATCCTCTCTGTAGTCTTGAGTACTACCTCAATACTCCCCATGACTCTCTGACCGTCCTTGCCCCAACAGATTGGGGTCCTACACTTCCTCTCATAAAGCATCTCGAAGGGAGGTCGGTCTATGCTGGCGTAGTAACTGTTGTTATACGAAAATTCCGCTAACGAAATATGCGTATCCCAATTGCCATCGAAATCCAAGACACATGCACATAGCATGTCCTCGAGAGTCTGTATCATCCTCTCGCTTTGCCAGTCCGTATGAGGGTGGAAAGCGGTGCTGAAGGGGAGACGAGTACCCATCTCATCGTGAAACCACTTCCAAAATCTTGAAGTGAAACGGACATCTCAGTCTGACACCACCGAGACAAGCACTCTATGTCGTGCCACTATTCACGCACGTAGATCTCGGCCAGCTTCTCAGTCGATATACTCTCCTGGATCGGGATAAAATGAGCACTCTTGGTCAACCGATCTACGATGACCCATATCGAATCTACTCCACGTGCGGTCCTGGGAAGCTTGGTGATGAAATCCATGGTGATATCCTCGCATTTCCACACGGGAATATCCAATGGCTGCTTCTTGCCGTGGGGTCGCTGGTGCTTGGCCTTGACCTTCTTGCAAGTGAAGCACCTCTCCACATACCACGCTACGTCCTACTTTATGCAGGGCCACCAGTAATCAAGGCGAAGATCCCGATACATCTTCGTCGCACCGGGATGGATGGAGAACCTCGACTTGTGGGTCTCTTCCATCAGAATCTGACATACTCCGCTCCAGTACAGAACCCAGACCCTCCCATGCAGGGTCAACAACCCAAGGCTGTCATAATCAAATGAGGCCACCTGGCCTATGATTCGCTCGCACTTCCGACGCTCTTCCTTCAGGCCCTCGACATGCGCCTCCCGGATTTGCTCTAGCAATGGGGTAATCAATGTCATCCTCAGACATATGTCTCGAATTGGGGCAGCTACTGCCTTGTGGCTACGGGGCATCGACCACCACATTGTCCTTGCACGAATGATAAAGGATCTCACAGTCATAGTCCTTCACCACTTCTAACCACCGACACTGCCTCATGTTCAGATTCGGCTGATCCATGAGGTATCTCAAACTATTTTGGTCCGTGTATATGGTACAACAGACCCCATAGAGGTAATGTCGCCTAATATTGAGGGTGAAAACCACAACCCCAGCTCTAAATCATGCGTCAGATAGTTAACCTCATGAGGCTTCAACTGCCTCGACGCGTATGCTATCATATGACCCCACTGCATCAGTACTACACCCATGCCCATGATCGAAGCATCACAGTAAACCATGAAGTCATCGATGCCCTCCGGTAAAGTCAGAATTGGTGCCTTGCATAACTGCTGTCTGAGAGTCTCGAAGGCTGCCTGCTGCTAAGGCCCCCAGCGGAATGTCACCGACTTCTTGGTCAGTCGGGTCAACGAACATCGATCATGGAGAAATCCTGGATGAATCTTCGGTAATAACCCGCTAGACCAAGAAAACTTTGAATCTCAGTTGGAGACATCGGAACCTCCCACTGCATCATGACCTCTATCTTGGCTGGATCGACCAGAATACCCTTCTGGTTGACAAGGAGCCCCAGAAACTACATCTCGCGTAACCAGAACTCATACTTGGAGAACTTTGCGAAAATTCTCTCCCTCCTCAATGTCGCCAGCACCTCCCTCAGGTGCTCCTCATGCTGCTCCTGAGACTTGGAGTAAACCAAGATGTCATCAAAAATACTATCACAAACCGGTCCAACATCGGTCTGCACACGCGGTTCTTGAGGTCCATGAACGCGTCTGGAGCATTGATGAGCCCCAACGGCATCACCACAAACTCATAGCGACCATAGCGAGTCCTAAAAGCCATCTTTTGCACATTCTCGTCTCTGAATCGCATCTGGGGATAACCCGATCACAGATCATTCTTGGAGAACCAAGATGCACCCTATAGCTGATCAAACAAATCATCAATCCTCGGGAGGGGATAACAGTTCTTCACCGTTACCTTATTCAGCTCCCGGTAGTCTATGCACATGTGATGTGACCCGTCCTTCTTCTTCACAAATAGGATTGGGGCTCCCCATGGCGAACTGCTCAGCCTGATAAATCCCTTGTCTAGTAACTCCTGTAGTTGTGTAGACAACTCCTGCATCTCGGGAGGATCCAACCGATATGGTGCCTTGGCTATCGGAGCCGCACCAGGGACTAGGTCAATCCTGAATTCAACCTGTCTCTCTGGAGGTATCCCAAGAAAATCCTCTAGGAATACGTCCGGATACTCTCGCACGAACGGTACATCGTCCACTGTTGCCTTACCCTTATCTCGGGTATCCATAACATAGGCGACATAACCTGCACAACCCTGCTGAAGGTAGTGCCTTGTTCTCGCTGCTGAACATAGAGTCGGTCCACCCTACGACCTCTCGCCCTGAATCACTAACCCTCCCCCACTGGGAGTCCGAACGCCCACTAGCTGCTGCTCACAGTCGATCACTGCCCCATTGGGGCTCAACCAGTCCATACAAACTATAACCTTATTCCCTCGAAGGGGAATAGGGACTAGATCCACAGAAAACTACTCATCAAACAATTGCAATGTACATACTTGGTGAACCCTCGCAATCCTGACGGTCCTACCATCGACTATCTCCACGCTAAGTGGGCAATCCAACTCCCCCGGAGCCCCTACAAATCGCTTGTTGAGCGCGAGCGATAAAAAGATCGGGTAGCCCTCGAATCAAACAATACCAGAGCAGGTATACCGTTCACAAGGAATGATCCTATAATAAAACACATGAACATAAGCAATAATCAATATAAGTAAAGAGATAAGGAGAGGATACATACCCGTCACCATGTTGGGAGATGCTCGTGCCTCCTCTGCTGTCAACTGAAAGGCCATGCTCCTAGCCACATGCGCCCCTACTCGGCCCTAACGGTCGTCTGTAATCCTCAATGTAGCAGGAGCGGGTGCTGCCACCTACCGTGCCACTAATAAACTGGGGCACTGGGACCTCATCTGTCCCCTCTAATTGCACTGAAAGAAAATCAGATCTGATACTGTCTTGGTGGTAATAGTTGTACAATCTCTGCTCACGTGGCTAGTTCGGCCGCACATGAAGCAGCCTGAACTCCCTGCCTTGCACGTCCCTTCGTGCAACTTGCTGCATTTGCCGCAACGGTTGTGGCCCTGCTGGCTCCTAGGTTTGTGGTCTGATACCTTAGGCTTCTTGCCTGAACTCCCTGATTGAACCCCTTCAGGTTTCCTCTTTCTCTCCATCTCCAAATCCAACTCTCTCTCTAGCCCTAGCAATCATATCCTACAGCGTCTTGCAGCTGGATCGGCTCACAAACTGGCGGATATCACTCCGCAACATCTCATGATATCGAGCCTTTTTCATCTCCTCGTCTGCCACGTACTGCGGAACGAGAAGGGCCCTGTCCTTAAACATGGCGGTGATATCAGTCACCGTCTCAGTCGTTTGTTGGAGATCCTGGAACTCCCTAGCAAGTTGTTGCGCCTCGAACACAGGTGCAAACTCGACCCTAAACCTGGCCGAAAAATCACTCCAAGTCATCGTATCTAAAACTGCATCATCTCCAATGGCTCGTTCGACCTCCTCCCACCAATCACGTGCCATGTCCTTCAGAAGACAGGAAGCAAGAAATACCTTGTCCCCCCTCATGACATCTCCTGGTACGAAAAGCGTTAGCGACATCAGCCAACCATCTAGTGCTAGTAATGGGGTCCCGGCCCCAATGGTAATCGGGAGCTCCACAAGCCCTGAACTCCCTGAATTTCAATGTGCGCGACCCCATCATGACCGCCACCTCGGTGCGGAATGCACTCAGTCTCTCATCCAAAAGCTCTAAAATACCCTCCTTGATCGTGCCGAAGATCACAGGAGTCTGATCCAGAATACTGCGTGTGACCTCAGACGAAATGAACTCCCCCGTCTACTCGTCTTGCTACTCGGCTCCAGAGCCCGAGCTTGATCCCTCATCGACACCTGAATCGCCGACTGGCCTAGTGTGTAGCGTCACCATACTAAAAATACACCATAACAAACATCAGTATACATATCATCACTCGAGGGATCTCACACACTACAAGTTTCCTGGGTTCATCTCAACCTTCCTTGATTCGAGTACGGATCCTCTGCTTTCAGTAGTACGGGTCAAAATTGTTGGATTAGTGTCTAAGTCCATAACTATTTTGGTATGTACTTGACCCGATGGTGCATGGTCCTTTTGGGTTGCCTTCACCAAAGCAACTTGATAGGATGAACTATGGAGAGAGAAGATTAATTATGATTTATTAATATATTATGAGAATAATATATTAAAGGAGAAATCATATTATTTAATTAATATTAGTCAAGAATTAATTGATAATTAATTTTGTGGCTAAAAGAGATTAATTAAACGTAAGGGACTGGAACTGTAATTATAAGATAGTTGCATTTGGGCTATGGATTACCTTGGAATAATAGGTTGGACGAATTCTATGGAGAAACCCATTAGAAATCGTCCAAGGGATATTCTAAAAGGGTCCATGGGCTGCTTGGGGCTTAAGCAGTCAAATTAGGGTTTCCTAATTGAAAACCCTAATAGCCTACATGTATATATAGTACCCTTAAGCCCCAAAAACGTGGCTAAGAGATCCACTAGGGTTTCCACACGTTTTGGGCAGCCTCCTCTCTCCTTATTCTTCATCCTCTTGCTCTTGGTGTTTGTGAACCATTAGAGGAGTGACAATTGTGACTCTAAGTTTTCTAAAGTCATTACAAGGAGGATTTGAGATTGTTATTGCTACATAACAATCAATGTAAGATCTAAAAACCCTTTCACATGTTAATATGATTAATTGTATGCTAGAACTAGGGTTTAAAGTCTTGGATGAATTGCATGTACAATAGAGAAACCTAGATCCAAGCATTAGGGTTGCATGAGCACATAGGATGTTCTTATGGCTAAAAACCCATCAAAAACTACCTTCCACATCTATCCGTACTTTCCTCAATAAATGCTTTGACTCCACCAAGTCCCTTCTACTGCTACTGTTGTTCTCATGATATTCTCATCCTAGGCTTGCCCTAGGGTAATCACCAACCCAATCTTCGCCATCAGCTGCATAAGAAGTCCCTGCTATCTCCCCCTAACTAGCTCGCGAATACCATTACATATCACTAAGACTAGATAATTCTTCGAATGAGAGATCCTACCCTACAACGGTTGGACTCAAACAAGAGCTGCAAAATAGAGCTAGACCTAACCTTCTAAAATTATTTAGTCCTTTCAATATGTAACGTAACATATTCGTTCACTAGTTAGTAAAAGATAACTAGAACTCCTAAAAGCATAAAGAAAGCAGCATTCGAGCATTGAGTAAACATAATCAAGCATATCTCTTTCAGGCCATCACTGACTAATCTGTACTAGCATGCAGTTCATAAAGTTGGTATATATATATATATATATATATATATATATATATATATATATATATAACAGGAACATAAGGCATCCTTCCTAGATCCTTCGCCCTAATCTTGCATGCAGTTCTCATAAACATATCATAACATAAACTTGTATGGGTAATTTGGGAGTACTTACTTGAGCTCGACTGATTGCATGCACCACACCCTTTTTCTCTTTTCAAAATTCTTTTTCTCCTTTTGAATTTGTTTTTATAAAAATGATTTTCTTTTAAAAAACTTTCATACAAAGTCCTCAGTTTGAGTTCAGACACACCCGAGAGTGTGCCCGAATCCCTAAAACCAAGGTTTTGATACCAACTTGAAACATCCCGAAAATATGGTCCAAAAATTGCGTTTTAAAATCATTTAAGAAAAAACATAAGTCATCAAACATCATATAAAAATCATAAGTTATGTATCTCAAAACATCATATCAAAATACTGTATCAAAATCACAAGTCTAAATATCAGAGTCTAAACATCCCAGGCTGAACAAATGGTGTGTGCACTGTAATCATCACGAGCTCTTCCCCTTGCTACCAGAAGTACCTGAAACCAAAACTGAAAACTATAAGCATGAAGCTTAGTGAGTCTCCCAAACTACCACATACCATACATGTAAACACATAATAGCATACATTGGGCCTTGTCCACTACATCGGGCCCCGCCTGGCATCGAACGAATCCGACATCAGTCCCCGCCCGACATTGGGCCCCACCCGACATCAGACCGAAGTCCGGTATACATATAACATATTAACAAACATAACATAAACACATAAAGATTCGTCGGGCTTGCCCCGACATCGGACCGAAGTCTGGAACACATAACACATAACATATAAGCTAAACATTCCTTGGGCTTGCCCCGACATCGGACCGAAGTCTGAAACATATAAACAAACACATGCAAGAATCACGAAGACATCAAGCATACAAATATTCCTCGGGCTTGCCCCGACATCGAACCATAGTATGGAAACATATAATCTACATCGGGCTAACCCCAACATCGGACCTAAGTCCGACATACGCTAACATACATAAACGGGCCGGCATTGGTGCCTTCGACCCTTTCCAACTAGAGGAAAATTCACCTCACAAAGTTGGCTGCTGAATCTCTCGGTAAGGGGTCTCTATCGGCTGCTTCCGCGGCTCCTCAGCTAACATCATCACAATAACACTTAATCAGTATCCATAATCTTTCTTAGGGTGAAATGACTACATTACTCTTGGTCAAAGTCAACATTCTAGTCAAGCCCACATTCTGGGTTGACTCAACTCACCGATTTGACCCATCAACTCGCTGGGTTCTATGAATCAAAAGTCCTGAAATCGCGATCCAACTCGTCGAGTCATCCCCCTAACTCAACGAGTTCACTGGCTATTCATAGTTGTGATAAAGCGACTCAACTCGTTGAGTCCCTTCACAGACTCGTCGAGTTCTACCTTAAACTGAATCGGGACATAATGACTCAGCTCGTCGAGTCCTTCTCTGGACTCGCCGAGTTCCTCAATCTGTTTGGGCCATCTTAAGGGATTAAGCCCCTACTCTTCTGATCCAAGCTTCTTGTTTCTCCTAAACACTTAATATGTCCTTTTAGGGGTAAAGTTTCCAAGTTTATATGTTAATAGCCCCTCCTCAAGGGTTTAGCCCAAACCATACCCCTTTAGGAGCTAGATCTTGGTCCATAAGCCATCCATACTCCAACTAAGGCGTATTCGTTGAGATCCAGACTCTAAGCACACCATGAACACATAAAGTTACCAACTTTCTTCCCATGCATGGCCTTTTGAAGCTTAAAAGGCTAAATTGGCGACTTATAGCTTGCATGGGGTCTTCCATAGCCATAAGGTTTGCACCTTTATGACATGTGAGCCCCTCAAGGTTATAGATATGAAGGTATACTCACTTGGGACGTCCATGTCCCAAAGATTATATTTCTTGGACCAAAAACCCCATAAAATGATAAGAAGGAGATCTAAAAAACTACCAAGCAAGGTTAAGACTTGCTTACCAGAAAATGAAGAGAATGAGACGTTGTTTCTGGATCTACTAGCTTCCTTCTGAATCCTCAAGCCTCTCCTCTTCTTCACAAGCTTCAAGTACACAAAGTTCACTAAAAAATGGCTCATAAGCTCATAAAAGGCTCTAGGGTTTTGAGGATTAGGGTTTGGGACTTGGAGACTGGAAATGAGGCTAGCAAGTGGGGATTAATACTTAAATAGGGTGCAAAACCCTGAAATTAAGGTTTCATCCTGGCAGCCCTACTCGTCGAGTCGAGGCTTCTCAACTCATCGAGTAGGTGACTTAAAATCCCGCGGCCAATCTCGTTTCTACTCAACTAGTCTAGGGCTCCAAACTCATCGAGTATCTCTACAAAAGTGAATAAATTATAATTAAATGCATACCAGGAACCAGGCATTACAGGTAGGTACAACTTCAAAAGTCAGATATGGAAGATGCGTATCGATGGAAGCCAATTTACAGTTTCGTTGAAAATATAGAGTAAAATATTAGAAAAAAGAGAAAAATAATTACCGGAGGAGTTCTGCTTATCCAAATAATTGAAGCCATAGAACCCGCCCCAGGAAATGGTGGATGGGTGTGTGTATGTGCTGATTATCAATGATGGAGACAGTCGTGAGTAACAAAGATGATGTAACACCCCGACTCCCATGTATAAATTTTAAAGTTTTCTATTCATTATTGGAAACCTACTCGATGAGTTGGCTGCTTCAACTCGTCGTGTAGAGACTGGTCAGGCCGCGTGGTTTATGGAACCTACTCAACGAGTTGGAGGACCCCAACTCGACGAATAGAGGTTATGCATGAAAACCCTAATTTTTAGGGTTTGCACCCTATTTAAAGGACCTTAATACCTCCTCCTAGCCTCCTTACCACCTTTTCACGTCCAGAAGCAAACCCTAATCGATCTAATCCTATTTTGAGTGTGTGTGAGGCTAAAAGTGTGTACTTGGTGCATTTCTTGAAGAGGTTTGAAGAGTTAGGAGCTTGGAACGAGAAGGGGCTTGTAGATCCAACATCTACATTGTTTTGGCATTCATTTGAAGGTAAAAATTCATTACATTGATCATTCTCTTCTAGATCTGTTCATCCAAGATTTTAGGGCCATTTGTAGCTTATCCTTGAAGCATTTTTTATTTTGAGCATGATTTGAAGTTGGAACTTCAGATCTGGACTCCTCTAGGCCCTTATTGACACAAAGCCTCAAGCTTTATGAAGCTTTGGCTCATATCCTATCCCTAAACCTCTTCCTAAGGCTAGTTTTGAGTGTTTTAGCTTCTTGAAGCCTTGCATGCATGTAAAGTTAGCAAGTTTACGTGGTAACTACACCCTAGGAGTTTAGATCTACTGTTTGGAGCCTTGGTTTCGATTAAAAACATTTGAATGAAAAAAGGACTAAAGGAACTCGACGAGTTGCATAGTCAACTCGACGAGTTGGATGAACGTTTTGATGGGTTTGAGCCATAAGAACTTTCCTATGTGCACATGTAAACCCTAATGCTTGGATCTAGGTTTCTCTAATTGAACATGCAATGTATCCAAGAATTTTATTGATAGATCTAGTGTAAACATTCAAATCATAACATATGAAATCAAATCTAAAGCAATACCTTGAATTGCTTGTTTGAATCTTCTTGTCTTTGGAGCTTAGAGTCACAATTGTCACTCCTCTAATGGCTTACAAACACCAACTAGCAAGAGGATGATAATAGAGAGAGAAGGGTGAGAAAATCGGCTCTAGGGTTTCTTGAGAAGCATGAGTGCCGATTTCCTCCACCTAATGGGTCTATATATACTATGAGCTACTAGGGTTACACCTTAAACCCTAATTGAATAACTTAGGCCCTAAGCAATCCAATGATCCCTATAGACTAGGCCTTGGACGATTTCTAGGTTTCTCCAAACCCTAAAATCGTCCACCCTCTTATCCATAAAGATTCATAGCCCAAAATACACCTATCACACATTTGACAGTTTATGCCCCTTTATTCAATTAACCTCTTTAAGTCACCAATTAATTCCTAATTAATTTATGACTTATATTAATCAAATAATAATATTATTATTCCTTATATTATTCTCATAATATATTAATAATATTTCTTCTCTCATTATAAATCATTCTGTCAAGTTGCTATGGTGAAGGCAACCCAAAAGGACCATGCTCAACCGGGTCAAATACTTGCCAAATATAGCTACAACCTTAGACACTATTCTAACACATTTCCCGCTTTCTGGATTCTGCATGAACTCGGCGAGTTAGCGAGATGACTCGACGAGTTGGTTAGGGGTTTCCTAATATTCCGGATGATGCATAGACTCGACGAGTTACTTGGTAAATCAGCTAGTTGACTGGGGTTTTCGTGACTTTCTGAGTTCTGAAGGAACTCAACGCGTCTGTAAGTAAGGATGAGCGTTGGAACCGGACCGGAACCGGACCGGTTCGGAACCGGAACCGGTATTACGATAGTATAAGAACCGGTAACCGGACCGCCGGTTCCAATACCGGTTCCGGTTCCGGTCCCGGTTTTCCGGTTATTTTTCCAAACAAGAACCGGTTAAAATTTAGGTGAAACTAATGACTTTTTCGGTTAAAAAATAGGTACAACTAGTTTAGATGCAATTCATAATACTTACATGTTGTTAAGTTGGCTTCTAAAAGAACATAATATTCAATAATCAAGTTTCAAAAAAACATAACATTCAAAAATCAAGTTTCAAAAAAACATAGTGGTGTTCAAAAAACAAACTCGTCCCCACATATCAATTTTAATACAATTCAAATAATCAAGTTTAAACCAAAATAATTCTCTCTAACTATCATCTACGTCTCCATTGGTCTTTTTCCCATTGCTTTGTCATTGTGTAAAGCTTCATCAATCTCTATATAAAACACAAAACAAAAATGTTGTTAGCTTTTACTAAAATGTAAAGGTCGTATAAAAATATAACAAGGATTGAAAGTACAAAATACCCATAGCTACTTCATCATCATTTAAAATGCCGTCCACGTTGTCTATTATAGGTTTTCTACTCTTTCTAACCCAATCTTGGGTACACAACAAAGCTTCAACTATCACGTTAGACAAGTTAGCACGATAGTCGGTTAAAACTCTACGACTTGTGCTAAAGGCAGACTCCGATGCTACAGTTGAGATTTGTATCCCCAAAATATCTATTAAAAAATAAATTATTGTTAAATGTAACATCATTAATTATTAAAAGAAGTGTGACATATTAAAAAAAAGTCAATACCTTTTGCCATTCGAGCAACTATCGGGAATCTTAACCCGTTAAGTTTCCACCAACTTAGGATATCAAAACTTTTGTTGTACGTAACCCGGGGCTCTTTCAAATATATAATTAATTCATTTTCCAATGCATCCGAGTTGTCACCTCCACTATTAAGGAAATTGCCAAAAAAGTCGTTATCATCATCACAATCAACGACTTGTTGAGAACTTTGTTGTTGAGAAGACCCGCCCATGTCGTATTTTTCCACGTAGGTCTTAAAAAATTTCTCAATCTTCCTCTCGACCTCATAAAGCATTTCATATGCTTTCAATTCTATCTCCGACTTTGATAACTTTTCATTCTTGGAACCAATCATTTCTTTAAAAGTATACAACAATAATTGAGACTTCATTGTAGGATCTAGCAAAATCGCAAAGTAAACATAATCAATCATCTTTGCATAGTCGCCCGAATATTTGTCATATTTGTCCTTCACGTCGGGTATCAAATGAACAAAGTTGACTTTGGTTGACCATTTTTTAAGATGTAGATTCACATCTAAGATTTCCCGGATTAATCGATGGACTAAAGGTTTTGTTGAAGCCGAAACGTTCTCTGTTTTCGTCTTAAACTTTTCAAGGAAATCCACCATCTCTTTTATCGCCTCGAAATCCAAACGATCCGGTACTCTTTGTAGATCCTTCTCATACGATTTTTCTATCAAAATCCAAAAATAAAAACCAATTAAATTTTCATATATAAATAAATGAAAAAAATGCTGCATTGATATGTTGTCTTTCCAGGCTTGTATCTAATTCAATATTTAACCAAAATATGATTTGTAAAAGTCTAAACTGAAGTATAAAGACTAAGCTACATGTTGAAAAAAAATCAAGTGATTCCGACTTCATATGAGTGAGTTATGCAATTTTAAAAACCGGGACACAATAATAAAATGTGTTGAAACAGAAAAAATGCTGCATTGATATGTTATCTTTCCAGGCTTGTATCTAATTCAATATTTAACCAAAATATGATTTGTAAAAGTCTAAACTGAAGTATAAAGACTAAGCTACATGTTGAAAAAAAATCAAGTGATTCCGACTTCATATGAGTGAGTTATGCAATTTTAAAAACCGGGACACAATAATAAAATGTGCTGAAACAGAAAAAATGTTGCATTGATATGTTGTCTTTCCAGGCTTGTATCTAATTCAATATTTAACCAAAATATGATTTGTAAAAGTCTAAACTGAAGTATAAAGACTAAGCTACATGTTGAAAAAAAATCAAGTGATTCCGACTTCATATGAGTGAGTTATGCAATTTTAAAAACTGGGACACAATAATAAAATGTGCTGAAACAAAATAAGAAAAGTAATACCTTTGATGCCAAATTCCACAAAAGCTTCCCATAACTCGTAGGCGGTTTTCAACAACTCGAATGTCGAGTTCCATCGGGTTGGAGAGTCGCCACACAAAAATTTCTTTGTTTCCAACCCCACGTCTTTGATGGCTTTTTTAAACTTCTTAATCCTTTGTGTTGAACCTCTAATATACTTCACCGCCTTTTGTACACATTCCACATGATAGTTATGGTATTTTAACCCAACCTTCACAATAAGGTTTAGGATGTGAGCCATACACCGTATGTGGAAATGTTTTCCACCGTCGTAAATCGGGGGAAACATTTTAACCAAAAATTCGATTGCTGTGTCGTTACTCGTGGCATTATCGACGGTCATTGACATAACATTTTTCATACCCCACCCATGTATGCATGCTAGTAACTCTCGTCCAATTTCTTCACCTTTATGTGTATCTATCTCCCTAAAATTGATGACTCTCTTGTGCATGACCCACTCGTCATCAATAAAATGGGCCGTGACAACCATGTAATTACCTTTTTACAAGAGAATGTCCAAGTGTCGGTTGTCAAGTGTACAACGGTGTTTGCATTACTGAAATACTTGAGCAATTTATTCCTCTCATCTAAGTAAAACTTGCCTACGTCTCGGGAAATTTTATGTCTAGAAGGCAAGATCACCCTACCATTAAGCGCGTTAGTATATTCAATAAATGCTTTATTTTCAACATACTTGAATGGTAGTTCACCAACAGTAAAAAGGCCTAGTAATGCTCGTTTGATCCTAGTGTCATCATGTTTCCATGTTTGTACACTAGTCTCACCATTTGGTTCCTTTTTAAAATTCAATTTGGCTTGCTTTTATCATTTTTTTCTTTGTTGTCCGGGTTTAACTTGCAATTCCTCCAATGTTTGTTCATATTAGAAGTCCCGTTTCGGTCCGTATCGGCTTTAAGCATTGTATGGCAATGAATACATTCCACACTTTTCCTTTCAACACCATCATCCTTTACAATCCACACCGGCTCGAACGCTACCCAACAAGGAGCCGTTCCTTTACCATTATTCCTTGCTCTATCTCGTTTGCTAGTAATTGGTTTTGGCACGCCTGCATTCCTTTTTCGTTTCTTAGGACTTGGCTTTGGCATGTCTTCTTTTCTGGATTCGTCACTAATATTATTAATTACCGGTGGTGTCTCACCAATAAAATCATCTTCATAATCCTACATTTGGAAAATGAGTTCAAAAAATATTATATATCATCAAGCAAAATGAGTTCAAAAGATGTTTAATTCAATTTGGATCAGTGACATTATTTTACACCATATTAAGTTCTAAGATTTTATTTGTATATTATTAGTGTTTTCTCAAACATGAATTGAATATTGAGATTGAGCCTTTAGGAGGAAAACAATTAACAAAATCTATTATATCTTTTTACCTTATATCATAAAAAATATTTTAAATATGAAATCAATTAATAAACAATGTAAATTGTAAAGGGATATGTTATCTGTCAACCATATATCACAAGCATTACTACAAGATAAGGCAATAAAGGTCTAGGTAGCTTGAAAATTGAAATACATCATTCCCCTAAACTGGAATGGAACCAAAGGAATCCTCTCTACCTAACATCCTAACTCCTAACCTATATGTGCCATGTTGGTATACTAACATAAATGTAGACTAACATAATCAGGAAAGAAACTGGAAAGAAACCTAAAGAATAAGTCTCAACTCTCAAATGGGTTGAAGGGTAATTAAGTAATTTAGTAATGGAGTTGTTTTTAGTAATTTAGTAATGCAGCAAGCCAGCAATAATCGACAAGTGCAATCAGCAAAAAACAGCAACAATGACTTGTTGATTAGTAATTTAGTAATGCAGCAACAATCAATTGGAGATTACACTTGTTGATTAAAAGATCTTAGCAAAAAACAGTTGGTAGTTCTGTACTTCTGTTACATCAAAAAAGCAAGAACGAACCAGTATACAATAAGCAACAATAGCAACAATGACTTACTTGAGTTTCATCTTCTGTATTAATCCAATTACTTGAGTTTGGCTTCTCCATTGTTACACAAAATCGATTTTTGTTTGTCAGGATCGGTTTTTTTTTCACAATGTCGACTATTGATCGTGATTTCCTAAGCCCCAAGCAAAACCGATCGTCCCTATTTTCCTCTGTGTGGTGATCGACTTTTTTTTTTAACTCTTGGACTTGCCGTTTTGTGTTTAGGTTAATTAAGGAATAGATTAGGATATATGATATATCAATATTGCATCAATTAGATAATATTTTGAAAATAGATTTGCATGGATTCCGACTCTTACACTTCCAAGCCGGTTCCGGTTTTTTAACCGATTTTTGTTAGAACCGAACCGGTGGTAGAATCGGAACCGGTTTTGCCATAAGTCAAGAACCGATAACCGAACCGCTCTACTAATTTGTGTCCGGTTCCGGGTCCGGCGGTTCAAAAGCTCATCCCTATCTGTAAGCTGCACTCGACGAGTTGGTCAACATAGACTGTTGACCTTGACCAAGGGTCGACCAGTTTGACTTCTGAGGGTATTTTGGTAATTTGGGAATTTATGGAAGTTGATCATTGGTGGTTGTACATGTTGGTGTTTGGAGGCGTGTTTCGGGAGTTCGATATTTTAGTTCCGATCGACATTGTAAGGTGAGTTGTTCTCACTATACTAACAGGGTTAAAGGCACTAATGTCGACCCTTCTTTTTGGATTGTTATCTTGTCTATTGCATGATGATATTCTTAGTGATCTGTTAGGTCGATATCCTGGTATATAGGATGATGCTATGTTTAGTGACCTGTTAGGTCGTTATCATGCTTTATAGGATGATGCTATGATTAGTGATCTATTAGGTCGGTCTGATTTTTCGAATATGCTAGCATTGTTATTTATGTGTTGATTGTGTGTTGGGGGTGGGTTGAGGCAGACCTTCTTTGTGTTGTAGGCCAAGATACCCAGGTCGGCCCGGATAGACTGCATGCCTAATGGGGCAAATATGTCAGGCCGAAGGCCCGGAGAACGGTCTAGACAAGCTGAAGGCCCGGGAGGGTGGACCAGACATGCTGAAGGTTCTGAGAGTGGGCCAGACAGACTGAAGTCCTGTTGAGGGCATTCCAGTCATACTGTAGACTTTATATGCATGATGTTTTTTATGATTTGGTTATGGTTTGTATGGCGTTAGTATTTTGGGGAAATTGACTAATCTTCGGGCTTACAGTTTTGGATTTTGTTTCAGGTACTTCAGATGATCACGGGAAGGCGAAGGCGTGATCGTGCTCCTCCAAACATTTTTATGATTTGATTTCTGGGATACTCCGATATGGAACTATTTTGAAAACATTTTGTAATAAATAATGGTTTTTAAATGCTTGAAAAAGTTTTAAATTTTCATGAATTTTATTGATGTTACAAATTGGTATCAGAGCCTTAGTTTGAGTAAATTGGAGGAACACTCGGATCCTAAACTCCATTGAACACCAGGGGCTTCACATTATCGAAGTCCCGATACTGGAAGGCTCTCTCCCCACAGACCCCACGACCACAACAACCGTGATAGCTGTAACAACAACAACTCCAGAAAGTGCAACATAATGATCGTCAAAAATGGTGGTATTGATAGACCCAAACAACTTCGGAATCGATCCTCGGATAGCAGTAACCACCTTAGCAGAAATCAACTCCCTAATCTGATCCTCGGTCAACCCCACCTATCATAGCCACCCACTCTAGCTCCTAAACCTGATCTCCTCATGAGCACCATACTGAAAGTAAACCAAAATATATCAGACAAGACACATTTCATACCATACAAGCTATTCTAATAAATGAAACCCTAGAGGCTGTGACTTCCTTGTTACGCGTACATGTCATGTGCTTCCGGTAGTACGGGCCCATACTACCTTCCACACCTACCCATATTTGTCTCAGAGGATCATCACAATATCCCTAAGAACACATACAAGGATACACATACATCATATCCGCACTTCCTAGAGAAGGCTAGACATTCCTCAATTGGGCGACTGCTCATACATAAACCCATCCATGAAACTTCCATTAACTATGTAGCACCCGCGTATGCTAATCAAACATAATAATGGATCCTCTAGACAGTCGAATACTTGATTCTACCCTAAGCCCTTTATCAAACAAGAATAGGAAATAAGGATAAACCAAACATTCTTAGGCTATAAAATCTTAGTTATGTACAACTATGATGCATACACTAAGCACTACAGTAATGATGTCAATTTCATACAAGAAATAACCCTAAGCTATCAGGCATCATGTATAAGACAGTTCTATCATGCAATTCCTCGAGATCCCTAACCCACCAGTAGCATGATGTTCTACCATAAACATAACATCAAATAACAGTGTGGGTAACTTGGGGTATACTTTCTTGCTCCGGATGATCGTACACATCACATCCTTCCTTAGTTACTTTTGAAAAAAAAAATTGAAAACTATTTTAAAACATTTGCAATTCCTTAGTTTGAGTTTGGATTCACACGAATGCTCATCCAATTCTCTCAAACCAAGGCTCTGATACTAACTTGTAACACACCAAAAATCATAAAAATTTAAAACTTGTCAAAAACAACCATTAAGCATCATTGTTTACAAAATACAATTGTTTCAAAAGTAAAAGTCATGTCAAAGCATCCCAAAATCAATATCATGAAAAATAGGAGGATGTGTATGGTCAGACCTTTGCTTTCCCATGATCCTTTGAAGTACCTGAAATAACAAACTAAAACCGTAAGCCAAATCTTAGTGAGTTCCCCTAAAGTACCAACACACTACATAACAAGCAAAGCATGCAAATATGAGAATTTAGCCTGACTGGACCGCCTCGTAGGGCCTATAGCCTATCTGGACTGTTCTCCGGGCCTTCGACATGATTGGACCGCCTCGTAGGGCCTACAGCCTATACAGACTGCCCTGGGTGTCTTGGCCTTTAGCACAAAGCAAGAACGCCTCAACCCAACCATAATATGTGGACATATGTAACAAATAAACATAAACATAGAACCAACAAATACAAGTAATCATGCAGATTTACTAATCATCCATAGACTAGCATAGTGCTATCCTATAACTAGGATACATAACCTAGTAGGCCAACATTGGTCTCTTTGATCCATGGGTACTGTAAGGAATACTCACCTCTCGGTCTAAAAAAGATCTCTGACAGGACACAACTCTGAATGCCAACTCAATTGGTCACATATTCATCAAATAGGTGACCAAACTCGATTACCACTCTAAATATCCAAAATAACCTTGGGTTAAACTTCATCAAAGTCAACTGCAACAGGTCTCCACGTCATGGCCATCCTTGGCCACGCGGGGGCCACCAAATGATAAAACAGTCGAGTCCCAGCCCAGCCGCCACACCGTGGAGATCTTGGTCGCATCGTGGGTACTAGACTCCCCAACAGTTGAATGGATTAAGTCAATTTGCTTGATCTTAAGGGCTCCAAGACTTCGATCTGGTCCATTAGAAGGTCCAGGTGGATAAAGTTTCCAACTTTATCCCTCTAGACTCTCTAAGGGATAAGGATCCCATTCTAGACCTACAAAAGGGGTAAGAACAAAACTTAACTCAACCCATTAAGCACTTTATCTAAAAGACTCCAAGATCCCTTAATCCATAACGTTTCTAGCATCAAATAACAACATAGAAATCCTTACTTTCTAGACATGCATGTTCAATTCTAATCCATATCCAAAGCATCTAAGGTCCAAAATGACTTGGAGATTCATAAAGTTTGCAACTTTATGGGATCTCACCACCCAAAAGTCAATAACATGAATTTTAAGGCATATAAACCTAGATCTATGCACCATAAACCAAAAAGCTTGGAACCCGGGGACTTACAAGAGTCCAGAAGATGCACAATGAGATGGTGAGAAGAGTTGCTTGCTGAATCCAAGCATAAAAGTCACCTCATTCTTCCTCAATTCCCCAAAAATCAACACAAAAAGCTTAGAGAGCAAAAATGGAGGCTAGGGTTTGCTTGGAGGCTGAGGATGAGCAACCCTAGCCATCACATTCCCTTAAATATGGCACAAACCTCGAAGATTAGTGTTTCTCATTAAACAGCTACCACATCGTGGGGGCTATTTAAAACCAACGATACAATGACCATAGCCACATGGTGGGATGCCTTCACAACGATGCTGTGCTGCCCAATATCCAAAATATAATAAATTAAAGTACCTCCAAGAATCCGGATGTTACATGGGCTTAACCATTAAACACTTTTTCCTCAAAGCCTTTAGTCCAACCAACTTCAGAGAAGTTTCTAATACCAATACAATCATAAATTTAAGGTGCTTTATAGACATGCATGGCCATTGCATGTCTACATTCCATTTTAGGTCAGCAAAAGGTGACCAAAACTAATGCAAGGTTAAGAATCCCAACCAAAATCTAGATTACAAGATATATTGCTCATGGGACTCGGAAGAGTCATAAAGTTTCAATCTTTATCACATCAAACCAACCAAACATCATTTATGGACCAAAATAAGCTAAATAAGCTAGATCTACAACTAAAGAATCATCAAGATGGAAACTTGAGGACTTACCAATGGTCCAAAGAGTGATTCCAAGGATGGGGAGGAGTTGTTGCTTGATCTTTGGGCTAGAACATTCTTCTTCTTCCTTCAAAATGCAACCAAACACCACAAAATCTCAATGTCACACAAGGGAGGCTAGGGTTAGGGTTTCTGGTCTTGAGAGGTGATGGAGGCAGAAAGATCATGAAACTAGGGTTGTTCACTATTCGGATAAATCTGAATTATCCAATTGGACAATTTGGATTGGACTATTTGGTTCGGTTATTCGGATTTTTGGATTTGTTTTCAACAAAACCGAATTATTATTTTTGATTTCGGATTGGTTTTGGTTACTAAAATAAGAACCGAATAGTCCAAAAAAACCGAATAAACATTTATTATTCATCTATTTATAATATATATCTATAATTATTTATTAATTTTGTAATTTATTTTTTGAAATATGTTCAAAACGTTTCACCCGATAAAAAAAACATTAATATGCATTTTCTCTCGAAAACTTTGTATCTATAAAATATGTAACTATAATATATTTTCTTATTAGTTCCTTATAAATTTCAAATCTCAACTATATTATTTGTTTGTGCTTCTTGTGTAAAGTTGGGTAATATTATAATTATATGTCGTTTTAAAATGTTTCGGTTTTTGAAAACCGAATTATAAAAACCGATCTACCCGAATTGTAATTGGATCGGATCGGATCGGATTTGAATTTATTTTGGACAATTCGGATCCATGTTTTGAAAACCAAAATCAATTTGGATTTACTTGATTGGATCGGATCAAACCGATCCATCCAAACGAACACACCTACATGAAACCCTAGCCATAATGTCCTTTATATAGGGCCTAAAGCCCATGGATTAGGGTTTCTTTAAAACCGGTTGCCATGTCGTGACATACATTGCCACGTCGTGGCGAGTCATTTAAATATGTGGTCAAGAGAAATAACGCCATGCCGTGGTGAATCCCCACCACGCCATGGCCGACCAAGAATACAATTATGAAAACTAAATGAATAGACGCATGCTTGAAACGGGTGTTACATACAGTTTTTGGTTGGTTCTTCTTTATCGAATTTAATTCATGATATAACCCCAAATTTGCATCCATGTCTACATGCCCACGACCGTATAATGGAAGGATGAACCAATGAACGGGTGGTCAATGTTGGACGAGGGCTTACTGGACCAGTCAAACTTAACTCTGTCGGATTGCTTAGGCAACGACTCCTACAAACCAGTCCTGTTTAAACAAAGGTCAATCATTGAACTTCAATTGTTTTTTTTCTTATTAGGATGACATTGCTATTTTTGTGTATACTTTTCGAAGTAATAAAAAGAAATTAAAGTAGGATACTATAGTAAACAAATTAAGAAAAATACATTGCTATTTTATCCATCTAATCTTTTTTAAAACCCAATAATGAACGTTGAACACAAATAAATAAAAAAATACACGTCTCGTAGTTCACCACAAGATCGAACACTACTCTACTCAGTTAAATATAAATTTTCATCTAGTATTAATTTTAATTATTGTTATAATACACCAATTTGAAAATAATTTATCTATTTTTCTAAGTTTTAAGCATGAAAATATTTCATATAATTTCATATATCAACATTGTTTTCAAGATAATTTAATATAATTTGAACTTCATGTTATTTTTAGTTGATATTATTGTTAATTAATTTTATAATTTTTTAAAAAAGATTTCATAATTATAAAACAATAGTTTTTGAACGAATTTTTAGTTAATTTGATATTGATTTAAGTTTTACATTGGCACTATGATTAAAAAATCAATAAATGTATAAATAAGCAAATTGAAACATTGTTATGTATACTAAAAGATAGTAACCTGAAAGCAAGGGTTTAATGGGTTTAATCCATATGGTCACATAACAACGGTTAAATACCTTTTTGTTTAAGGTACGTAGTCTCGACATTGGAAACACACGAATAAAAAGTAAAAAAGTATGGATTTTTAATGTTTAAACGACTTAAAATAGCATGCTATGAAAACTAGGTTTTTGTAAATTAAGTAACAATTTTGGTTTCTTAGGTTATATTTGGCGCGCCACAGTTAGCTGATAAACTAACTTATTTTTTGACATTTCTTATGTTGTCGTGTTTGGTAAGCCAAAAAGTAGCTTATAAGCTAGCTTTTTGAAAAGCTATTTAGACTAACTTTTTAGGAGTTTTTTTAAAATTTTCCAAATAGATCCCTTAATTAATTATAGAAACATATATTCTTACATGTCGTTTTATGTAATTTTATATATTTCACCTAGTTTTACTAAATGTTATTTTTTATCAGCTAGCTTTTCAGCTACCAATTAGCTTTTTATTTAACAGCTAGCTTTTCAGCTATCAGCTAGCTTTTCAGCTAACAACCAACTTTTCAGCTAGTACGCCAAACATAGCCTTATTCTATTAATCTATAATGTAATTGATCATTAATTGACATTTGAGTCATTATTAATCTAAGTTGGTACTAAGAGCATCCATAATGGTGAGTTCAATAAGAGAGTTGAATGAGGTGATAAAGAAGTCTGTTTGTCATTCAATAGATAAAATTCTATCATTGTGAGATGCCACCTTGATATTCAATGGATTTGAAGTTCAATGACCATTGAACTCTTCAATGAGAAAAAGGAAAGTTTTTAATTCTTAAATATTTACTATAAATTACATTATGTAACATTGTATTGAAGTTTGTAGAGTTCAATGCATTGTTGAGAAAAAATAATAGAGTTGTATGGATTGTAGAAAGATGATGTCGCAATCCATTAAACTCTATGGAGTTCAATGCATTATAGATGCCTAAGCAACATTAACAATCTCTAATGTTACTTTACTTGTTAAATTATTTAGTTAAAACAAGCTCTTTAAACCTAACTTTACCAAAGTAATCCAAACAAGTTCTTAAATTTCAATTGCATTACGTTTATTACAAGTATTCCCAAATAATTTTAAATTCCATTCATAAGCTTGCAAGTGAAAAATGTTATTTCAGGTTTACAATGAGATTAAATCCAAACAAATAATCAATTTATTGTTTGTGATAATTCATAAAATAATCATAGATTCAATAAATGAAGTAACTTTACTAGAATTAACCTATTCAAGTGGTCATTCATGGAATATATATATATATATATATATATATATATATATATATAATATATATATATATATATATATATATATATATATATATATATATATTCCAATATTTTTCTTCGAACAAAATATGAATCACTAGATTAAAAGCAAATCAAAACATCAATTCAACGCAACCAATCATATATAGATAGTGTCGAACAAGAAACCAAAAAAATAAGGTTTTATCATCGTTCATAGCTAAACTGATAAAAATATTGAATTGTTGTTCCTTAATGAGTTTTTCAAAGTTATTATACTCCAAACTCAAGTTATTTACGTCCAAAGTCGAGCAAGACAACAATTATGACTTAATGGGTGTATTTATAAGCCCAAAAACCAACAACATTAATCCACTCAACCGAGTGGCCTTCAAAACACACACAAACTGAGTTTCTCCATCGACAATCCCCCAACATCATCCTAAACATTACCATATCTCAGGAAGGTCCATCTCGAACAACAATCCCCCAACATCATCCTAAACATTATCCAATCTTCATAAACCATGCAAACATCCAAAAATATGCAAATAAAAAAATTTCACAAATTTTCATAAAATATCCCCAAACCGTCTAAATGCAAGAATTGTAATACCTAAATACAATGCAAATGTATTAAATAAATATATAAAAGATATAGAAGATGCATATAACAATTAAAAAATTTAACTATTTAAAAATAGTATATACTACTACTACTTAAATCAAGTTATATGACTTTTCTTAGTGTCTAAGCTTCCACTAAGAAATCTATCCATTTGAAACACTGAGTATTGAATAATGAACAATGTATATACACAAATATATATATATATATATATATATATATATATATATATATATATATATATATATATATATATATATATATATATATATATATATATATATATATATATATATATATATATTTATTTATTTATTTATTTATTTATTTATTTATACTAGGACCTGTTCAACGATAAGTGGATTCACAAACTTGATTAAATTTCAAATGGAAATAAAAGTCCACCCCGTTCAAAAAAAAATGTCCTGAAAATAGAAGTCGTTCTAAAGTCATGGAAATATATTAACCGTAATTTAATAAAGAAAACTTTAGGGGTAAGTTTAGGAAAGTCAAAAGTTCACACAATATAAATATACAAGGGTAAAATGCTTAAAATCAATGAGAGGTATCGGGCCATGTGGATGGAATATTCTTGCTTGGTTGTAATAAGAGAATTTCTTATTTTCTTTCCTGTTAAGAAAACAATATTGGGAACATTTTAAAGTGAATCACTAAAATATGACGAAAAAGATATATAAACTATTAAAAAATATTATGTTATATAATTACTCTAATAAATGAAAGTTTTTTTTTTGTCACATGTCCTCTTTTCATTCATTTGGACACATGACAATTTGTAGATTTTTAAATTTTCCACTTGTCATTTTATTGTATTTTTTATTTTATTAAATTAAAATTTCATATTTAATATGTAATGTAATATATATGTAAGGTATTTATTAAACATGATGTATATATGTATTGCATTCAATTTATTAAAGTCTCATTAATTTTAATAATTCAAAAATTTTCTTATTTTTCTTACAAATTCAAAATTTTCAAATTGTTAAAATTTCATATTTATTTTATTTTTAAATAAACTCATGTAATAAATAGGTCTACACCGAGTTTTATTAGAATATAACCATTAAGTTTGTTAAAAAAAGGATTTACGAGCTTGTAAGGTAGGGGTGTTCAAAACCGGATATCCGAAAATTTAGATATCCGAATTTCAGATATCCGAAAATTCGAATAGTTGATTTTTGATATCCGAATCCGTATTCGAAATTTCGGATATCCGAAATTTCGGATACGGATTCAGATATTAAACCGAATATCCGAATTTCATTAATTTTAAATAAATATCCACATTTAAACATCCGATCCGTAAAATCACCGCAACTCTTAAAATTAATAATAACAACTATGTTAAATCTTGCAACATAGATGGATATCGATAGCAACAAATAAATATATGTAGCATTTACTTAATAGTTTTTTATTATAAGTCAACGAACCAGGATTATAACAAACAAATATATAACAATTGTAAATGGAAAGGTTTGCAATAAAAGTTTGTAAAGAATGGTCACGAAAAAGTTGAAAATGGTGGGGAGCATTAGTCCATTAAGCATGTCAATGTTTCTAATTTCTCATTTTAAAATATTAAAAAATAAAGAATAATTATTTTTTTCGGATATCGGATATCCGAAATATCTGAAACTTTATAAATTCACTATCCGTATCCGAATCCGAAAAATCGGATATCCGAAATTCGGATATCCGAAATCCGGATATCCGAAATTTCGGATAATTTCGAATCGGATTTTCGGATTTTTCGATCGGATATTTTGGATGCGGATATTTTTGAACACCCCTGTAAATGTAAGGTAGTATTTTTTGTTATAAATAAAATTGGTTTAACTTGTTATTCTTGTTTAAATCTTTAACATTATTGCTTTATAAATTGAGTAAATTACACGAATGGTCCCTATGGTTTTGGGTAATTTGTATAATGGGTTACTAACTTATTTTTTTAATTCGGAAGGTCTATACTGTTTGTTTTTGTTATGCGTTTGGTCTCTGTTTTACCTAAAAATACTATTTTGTCATTGATTTTTTTAATTTATTTAAATAAATAGACCCCAACCCCACCCCCCATCTTATCTTACCTACCCTTTAATTTTTCTCTATTTAAATAATAGTCTTTTTAGGTAGGACAGGAACCAAGTGCATAACAAAAACAAACTGTAGGGACCAAACGTGTAACAAAAACAAACATTAAGGATCTTCCGAGTTAAAAAAATAAATTAAAGACCAAACACGCAAATTAACAAAAACCATAGAGACCATTCGTGTAATTTACTCTTACAAATTCGTAAGGAAAGACAAATGATTCATCATTTTTATGTTATGATATAGAAGCTCTTTTTTTCTTGTATTGTCACTAAAATGTAATTTTTAGTAAAATGTTTTTTTTTCTAAATGGTGAAAAAGTTATCGCCATCAACAAAGTTCTTGAGGAACAGCCTAAATTTTAAATTTTTGTCTAATATATATATATATATATATATATATATATATATATATATATATATATATATATATTAGTGGATAAAACTACTTATAAGCAAAAGAACTGGGGGTACCCTTAATATCCTCCACCTCTGTTCAAGTCCTGTGGTAAACATAAACGAAATTAGATGTTAGTTTAGGAGTAAACTATACATTTATATTTGACGGTTAAAAGAAAAGAAAATAACTAATAATTAACCGATGAGGAACATGACAAGTAATTATACAAGTTGTTGAAAATTTAAGTGGAAACATAAGGGATTTATTAGTGCTATTTGGCGTGGTCAAGAGTGGTGCCACATCCTAAGGCACGACGTAGGGAGGATGGCCAAAAGACTAACAAAACTCTAGCCTTCCCATCTGTAACGCCCGCAGATCTAGGCTAGTCAATTTAGAGGCAATAGGGGTCGAAAACGACTTTTCGACAAAAAATTATTTAGAATAAATAATCTTAACCAAGTTGTAGAATATGTCACAAGGTTTCCGTACATATAAAGAACGCCGAAATCTGAGTTATAACAAAGAAGTTATGACCCGTCGAAGTTTCGCGACGGAACCGACACGACACCGGGAAGCGTAAATAGTGAATTTACGATAGAGCGAGATTTATCCTTAGAAATCTAAATGAAAGATGTAGAGTATGTTAAACTAAGAACATTTATAAAAAGAACGCCCAAATCTGACTTCGTATGAAGAAGTTATGATTTTTTGAAGTTTCGGATTAGCGGTGTACAGCCCGAAATTCGAATATTAGATCGAGTGATTTTTAGCCGACATGACCTAAATGAGAATCGAAGATCTCGATAAGAGTAGCGTAACGAGAAAAAGATGGGCGAAAACGGACGCCGGATGAAGAAGTTATGAGGATTTAACGGACCAATCCTGTCCCGACCTGTTAATAATATAAAATTTAAAATCGATTCAAAATTAGCCGACAAAGTCTAAACGAAAGTTGTATAGTACGTTCCCGCCTTCGCTTTGATATAAAGAATGTCGAAAACGGAGCTCTTATGCGAAAGTTACGAATTTTTAAAGATTAAACTTGAATTTGCGAAGCTGTTGCTAGATGTGATGACGTGGCGCGGTCTAGACCGTCCATCGCTGATGAAGAAACGTGCTTCGGATTCGGACACGTCTCCCTTCGCATTATGCCCCGCGTACGAAATCCGGTACGCCCAGCGTACCTTCGGCCCTATCCTTCCGAGATGAGTGCGAGACAGCTGGCTTCGGTTGGCATCCATATCCGAGGAGTACGCCCAGTGTAATCCGAGCAGCTCCAACACTATAAATACCATGAGAACCCCCTCGGAAATCACACACCTCTCTCCACACTTTCTCTCACTACTTTCTCTCTCTAAGGTTTTTAACCCTCCCTAAAGTCTAGGTGAACCCCTAGCACCCGAAGGAAGCCCCGAGGCTCCCGGAGTCCCGAGAAAAAGTGTCTTTCGGTTTCGGAAACGCTGCTCCGAGCAAAGCCCGATTTTCTTTAAAATCCGCTGTAAGTGAGCTACGCTTACACAATTTTTAATATAGCTTTCAAATAATTATAGGAATGTTATTAGGTCCTTAAAATAATTATTTGGGCTATTATTATGAGTTATATTGAGTGTTATTAACGCTTATATAATAATAATAATAATAATAATAGTCAGACTAATTAATTTGTCGTGGTTATCGTTAGACTAAACCCTAGTGGTATTGGTACTAGATTTTATCGAAGGAAAATTGTTTTGAGAGTATCGAAACGCTGTCCGAGTGCTGAGTCACCACCTTTCAAGTGAGTGCATAGTTACTTTCAGCTTACACATAGATATGAAGTATTTTATATAAATTACGTGCTATGTGTGCATATTATTTGAATACTTGCTATCTATGTTGGATGAACATTTTTATACATGTTTTCAATAATTTAAACTGTATATGTATTTTATATCTACGAAAAATATTGGAGTAAAACATGGGTAGATGTAATAGTTGCTGTGTGATAAAATGAAATAACGAGAGGCCTCGTTATAGATGTCATTGATGATCTAGTCATCTAGCGGAGTATAGATGACGACAACAGACTATTCTAGACAGTCCAGTGGAACACTAGCAGGGCTCGCATCATGTAGGTGTTTATTTGAACTGTGTGTTTATTTGAACTGTGTGCTTACTAAATGTACTCCATCCCCCACATGGTTGCCTTAAGGACATTTATTGCTGAGGAATCCCCTTAGCAGTAGTGTCCATCCCGATGATAGTCCTTAGACTAGGTCCCTTGTGTTAGATGTTTTAGGGACGTAAAGTGAGGATAACGGGAACGGGTAATCGGGTTTGTTTGGTTTGATAAAGTTAATAAACTTATTTGTTGTGGGTTGAAAACCCTATGTGCTCACTAGGCTCCCAAGCCCGACCCACTCAGTTTCTTGTATTACCAAGTAGTGGCACATGAGCATAGATGTTATGTCTTGGGATGAGAGATTAATGGATTTTAGGCCCGTAAATATGGAATAATGTTTATGCTTATGATCTGTATCGAACATGGCATCCCGAGTCTTTTTAATGAAATACATTTCTACGGAAATGCTTTTGATAAATCTTTATCATATATTGTTTTGGGACAAATTCCGCAACACTTTTATTTAAAATATTACTCTGATTTTTAAACAAAGCATAAACAAAATCGGTCTTTTCTGGCCGTGAAAATGAGGATGTCACACCATCCATACAAAATGCATCCTTTACCCTTTTGAGGTTTGTTGTCATTTTGGTGAATTTGGGATTTTGATATAAGGTTGTTATCTATTAAGATCAAAATCGCAGTCATCACTTTTATCCCGGTAGAAGCTAGCACCTAATCATTGGTATTGACGTTGCTTACATATAATGAAAAAAATTAGGCTCTGTGTAGCTACCCATTTTGCCCTCTCAACGCCCCCATGGACCAACTGTGAGTGTGTTATGAATTTGTCGTCTTTAGTTGTTTTGTTTATTTTGGGTACGACTTATGTCATTTCATTTCTTGTAACTATACAACAATCTACATGTCATTTCTTTCATTTTTTGTATTTAAATTTAGAATTATGATTGTTTTTTCATTTTTCAAAATGTAAAATTCAAATAAGACTATGCATCACACTAAAGACAAAGCTCAAAGTCGTGTTCAATTGGTGATCTTAAGACCTGAATGTAATACTGGAATTATTCTTGTAATAGTTGTACTTGATAAATAAATAAATTTGTATTACAAAGTACAAATTTTTTAGTTTTTTGATAACTTTCACAATATATAAAAGAATAGTTACAAAGCCACTGTGCTCAAATGGGCCTTTCTATAACATCCTTTTTCACAAGCAATTGGGCTTCACACCCTTTTTCACAAGCAATAGGGCTTCAAGAGTTCAAGTGTATTTTATTATCATCCTCAAGACCACAAGTCTACAACAACTTTTCAAATAGGGAGTAAATTTACAAATTACAACGCATCTCGACTCGATACTTCAATTTCTAGTTCCTGTTTTTAAATATATGAAAGTTTATTGTGATGCATCTGGTTTCAGTTCTCAAATTTAAATCTATTTAACGAAAATTCTACAAACTTTCAGATTTGTTACAAACTTAACGACAACTAGTTATTTCTTTAGTGACATGTTTAGTGAAGTAACCTTAGTCTGCCACTATAGTAAACTTTTGTGATGGTGTGATGGTTTCGATAGTTGCTAATATATCGGTATCTATATTGGCAAATGGCAATTATACATATTTTTCTTGCAATTTGTTTGTTGTTATTTCTTTTACCTATTTCAACTTTCATTCCACAACGATACAAATGATAGCCAACAATAGCAATTAGAATATGATAAAAAAAAAAAACTCAGAAAAAATCATAAGGTTTGTCCTTATTTATGAAAAAACTGAGTCTATTTTTTTAATAGAAAATGACAACAAAAACCAGAGAATTTTTACATATTTGAAATTTTAACAGGTAAAATCTCTCATCCGATTTGCAATTTTTTTTTTCCTAAAACAAAACTATGTCTCAATGTTTTTTCTTAAATAAAACGATTTTTAGTTGTTTTTTCAAAAAGCGAAAATATATATTTTTTCTAAAATATGTTGAATATAATAAGAACTTTCCCATAGCATTATTATTAAAAACACCACAGAAACCATATAAGACAAATCATCAAGATGATTCGTTGAAAAAACTCAAAAAACGTTTGTATATGCATGCTATATACATAGCTCAATGTACATATGCATATGCCAAAGTCTAATTTATAACGTGTAATCTTATCTTAATTTTTTTCCTAGTGTTCATTATTTTTTTTCATTTGAAAGTCTAATGTGTAAAGTGAATCAGATACTAAACACACGTTTTAATTGTCGCAAAATTCAAGACATACAAGACTAAGTAGTTGTTGCACAATCATTTTTTAACAACAATAGATTTTATTAAAAGCAAAAATAATCAGTGGGAAACTGACAACATTACAATGTAAATGAACTAGAAAAAAACTACACATAGAAAACGAAATTTAAAAATAACAACCCTAGCCCCAACATATATGGCAACGAGGCCAAACTTTTGGGACTAAATTACACTGAACAAATACAACAACATTACATTAAGAATACAATAATGTTGTAGAATTAATACAATAAATTAATATAAAAGTTGTATAATAGCACACTTTATCATCTAAAATTACATTAAAACAATAAAATAATACCTTATATAGATTATCCAGATTAGAAAGAAAAAAATACAATATAATTTTTTTATGTAGTGAAAATAAAATAATATTAAAATACAATAATAGAGTAAGATTAAATAAAATAAAAAAATATAGTAATATAATAAAATAAAATACAAATAGAAATATAAAAATGGGTTACTATATGTAGGGGCGGTTCCATTATGGTGCCCATAATGGTATCGGTAACCTTTGTTTTTTCGGACGAAGTGTAAAAATTTTAGATTTTTTGTTTTCTTTACTATTGTGTCATTATGTAAACTTCAACACCTACTACGAAATCTTATGTCTTGACTATACGTACTCTAAACCTTTAATTATCTTTTAATTTCAGTCGCATCAAAAAGGGTTTTGACTTTTATTTTATTTTTGTTTTGTTTTAAGTTTATTGTTTGATGTCTTTTAATAATAATAATAATAATAATAATAATAATAATTATTATTATTATTGTTATTATTAATTTTTTCCCTATAATTGTTTTTGTGTTGTACAAAAAGTTATTCAGATTTACATAGTCATTCGAATAATTGATATGTGTTAAATTAATTGACATACGTTAAAATTGTTATTAATGTTAATTCTTATTTCCAATAATAATGAAAATTAGTTAATAAGTGACATACATTCTAAACTTTAGGGAACATTTATGTAAAATTAGTTAATAAGTATTATATATATATATATATATATATATATATATATATATATATATATATATATATATATATATATATATATATTAATTATAATTGTATCACGACTTTCATAATCAAATGACAATGCTAATCATTTTAGAAATTTATCATTCAGTAAAGGAAACAAAGTTATATGAGAAAATTATAAGGAAAACATTGTATATTACGTACGTACAAATCAAAACGTTTCACTAGATGAGAAACATTGTATAATGTTCGACTGAATGCTTATTTTCCGTATAATACACATAATGCACCACACAATTATAATAATCAAACTGTTTGTATATCCGAAGATTTATAAAAATAAACTTTGCTTTATTGTTTTTTAATTTATATTAAATTAAATAATATTAATAAAAGAAAAAACAACACATGACAAAATAGATTAAAAAGACAAAAAAAAAAAAAAAAAAAAACAAAAAATTAAAAGAGGTGGTAACCTGGGGGTAGGGGGATGCATATAGAATCATCCATATAAAAAATCATTATTTTTATTAGACCATAGCGAGTGAGTGCGGTTTGGCCGCAACCCTTGCCACGGTGGCAGGGGGAATCATGCCCCCTATATGCAGTCTCTCATGTAGTCTCGCCGCATTGCGGTCGAATTTGGCCGCACTTTGCTCATTCTCTTGACCGTTTGAATGGTCAAAATGTTTTGAAATTCATTTATTTTTTTTATTTTACCTATATATAAAACTTATCATCCCTTAATTTACCAAACTTTAATCAAATTTGTTTATCTTTCACTATCATTTTTTTTTCAAAAACTCTCAACATGCCTTCTTCCAACAACCTAAACAATCAAAAAACACCCACTAGAAACACCTCAAGACCTTCTTACGATCAACCGATTTATTAGCCCCCGTTTTATCATTATGGCGATATGCTACCATATTATCTATAACAATTCTCACAGCCACAACGACCAACAAAAACATAAGCACAACCACAACCCATAACCGACCTGGATTTTAATCCGTTTGAATTTTTGTCTCAACTTGAATTTGTTCAATAAACACAGTCACAACAAAAAATACCCATATCTGATTTCGAACCCACATTCGTTTAAGAAATTAACCTACTCAAGCACCAAATAAAAGAAAATAGAAGGCGGTGGCTAAAGGATGGGATCTCGAAGAAGTGTTCGTATTGGCACAATCATGGATCAATATTTTAGAAGATGTGACGACAGGAAAAGACAAAAAAAATGACCGTTTTTTTTACGTCGGTTACAAAAGGCTCCACAAAAGAATGAAGTTTTCTGAATATCGTTCAAAACATCAAATTTACTCAAAATGGGGGAAGACAAACAAGGAAGTCATTTTGTTTAATGATTTGTATAACAACATGAAACGTCAATGGAAAAACGAAGAAAGTGATGAAGTAATTTTGAAGAAAGCTCTAAAAGTGTACCAAAAAGAAAATAAGAAGGCTTTCAAGTTTATTGACTTTTGGGATCTTGTGAAAGATAACAAAAAATGGCAAGTGAGCAAAACATCTGAAGTGCATATCAATAGTGGTTCAAAATACTTAAGAACATTCGAATCCGACCACACTACATCTGATGTTTGTGTTGGTTTCGACCTCAACGATGATGTACCCATTCAAGTTTCACCACCTTCCCGACCAATAGGAAGGGACAAAGGAAATCAGGAATAAAAGGGGGCATCAGCGACAGAATGAACCCCTAGCTAATTAGCGGCGGATTTACAAGGGATCTGCGACATAACATATTTTTGTAGATAAGATGTAAAATTTAGCATGTTAGCGAGGGATTAGAACGAGATTACTGATGGAATTAGAGACTCATCAATATTTTCGTTGCTAATTTTTGTTAAGTCCTTCCCAAATATTGCCTTTCCCCCGCTCCTCATCCAAAATACTTTCATTCCCCCATTCTCCCTCCTAAATCGACACTCATCAGTTACCTTTCATGCTTGGTTATGAAATCCAAAGCCCAAATCGACACTCATCTCCCAAATCGGCACTCACATCCTGTGACATCCCCAATTTCACGGTCAGAAAAGACCGATTTGTTTATGCTTGTTTTTAAAATCAAAGTAATCTTTTAAAGAAAACAATTACGGAATTTGTTCCCAGAATATGATAAAGATTTATCAAAGCATTTCTTTAAAGAAATGTATTTTCATTATATAACAATATCTCAGGATGTCATGTTCCGATACAGACACATAAGCGTAAACAGAACTTACATTATTTACACTAAAGATTTTACATCTCCTTTAATCTCTCTGTGAAATATATATTCGTATCGATACCTGTGATACAAAGGAAATTGAGTGGGTCAGGCTTGGGAGCCTGGTGAGCATATAGGGTTTTCATCCCACAATATTATATCATATATATATATATATATATATATATATATATATATATATATATATATATAGAACATCCAAAATTATATAATTTCACCATATAAAAGCAACTCTTATCCCACCCCATCGATCCTCACAACGCCACGATCTAAACTCTCATATCTAAACTTTTCCTCTTTATCTGATCCCTACTCACGGATCTAAACTAATCTCTCCACCTGATCCATACTCTCGGACCTAAAACTAACCTCTTGGTCTAATCCATAATCCCGGATCTAAACTAATCTCTTGGTCTGATCCATACTCCCGGATCTAAAATTATGCCCAATCCATACTCCCGGAATAGGGACAATTAACTATGTCTTAATCCATACTCCCAGATTAATAACAAGTTTACCTATTGGTCTGATCCATACTCCCGGATCTAAAACTGTGCCCAATCCATACTCCCGGATCTAAAACTGTGCCCAATCCATACTCCCGGACTAGGGACAATTTACTATACCTAAATCCTGCTCTGATCCATACTCCCGGATCTAAACTGTGCCCAATCCATACTCCCGGACTAGGGACAGTTAACTTAGTCTTAATCCATACTCCCAGACTAATAACAAGTTTTATCTCTTTACCTGATCCATACTCTCGGATCTAAAACTAGCCTCTTGGTCTAATCCATACTCACGGATCTAAAACTAACCTCTTGATCTGATCCATACTCACTGATCTAAAACTAACCTTTTCACCCGATCCATACTCACGGATCTAAAACTAACCTTTTCCCCTGATCCATACTCACGGATCTAAAACTACCTTTTCACCTGAACCATACTCACGGATCTAAAACTACCTGATCCATACTCACGGATCTAAAACTAACCTCCTAATCTGATCATACTCCCGGATCAATAATTGTACCCATTCCATTCTCCCGGAATAGGACAATTAACTATACCCTAATCCTGATCTGATCCATACTCCCGGATCTATAACTGTGCCCAATCCATACTCCCGTACTAGGGACAATTAACTTAGTCTTAATCCATATCTGATCCATACTCCCAGATCTATAACTGTGCCCAATCCATACTCCCGGACTAAGGAAAATTAACTTAGTCTTAATCCATACTCCCGGACTAATAGCAAGTTTATCTCTTTACTTGATCCATACTCTCAGATCTAAAACTAACCTCTTGGTCTAATCCATACTCACGGATCTAAAACTAGCCTCTTGATCTGATTCCTACTCACGGATCTAAACTAATCTCTTAATCTGATCCATACTCACGGATCTCATCTACCCATGTCCTAACCAACATATTTTTAGTTACAAAATACATATACAGTTTAACTCATTAAAACCTATATAGTTCATGTATTCCACCAACATCTCAAATAAACAACAATATATAAACACATAACACGTATTTCACACTACTAGAAAAACAGCCTTTTACGACGCTCATTGCGCGTCGTAAAAGGCTCAGACGACGCGCAAATGCGCGTCAAGGAAGGCCCTGTCATAAAGAGAGACGACGCGCATTTACGACGCTCATTTACGACGCGCAATTACGACGCGCGTTTACGACACGCAATGCGTATCAAGGAAAGCCCTGTCATAAAGAAAGACGACACGCATTCGCGTGTCGTGACCTTACGACGCGTGTGTTAATGACACGCAATGCGTATCAAGAAAGCCCCTGTCAAGAAAGGCCATGTCATAAATGAAGATGACACACATTTTTGCGTATCGTAAATTTAAATGTTAAAAAAAATATATTTATATATTTATTAGTTTTTTAATTAAATTTTCATTTAATGTCTCATAATAAAAATAAAATACCATATACAAAAAATACAATACACGCATAAAATTTAATGTCATACAATTCTATTACTTACAATATATAAATTAAATTTACATTGTTATTAAGAGGTTTTCCCTAACAATATAACCTAATACTACATTGCTATAAAGGGGCACCTTCTTGTTTCAGTAACTTGTCATTAAGGTGTCTGAAGAAGCTCTAAAACCCTTCATCATGTCTCTTAGCTTCAATATCAATCCCAACTCTTTATCAAGAACAACATGGAAATCCTACACAATAATCATGTTAGTTGTACAATATCAATATCAACTAATTAATAATACACATGGTATGTATGAGAGTGGAATCAACCATATTCAAATCAATATCAACTAATCAATAATCATGTCAGTTGTACAATATCAACTCATCAATAATCAATATCAACTACACCACAACACAACTAACACAAAGATATTAGCCACTTTTTTTGCATCAGAAAACAAAATGAACTTAACAAACCTGCAAATCAAGAGAAGTCATGAATGACCCTGTATAAACTCTAAAAAAAGAAAGCAAGTAAAGTTAACATATTAGATAAAGTACTAGACAGAAAAATACAAGAGTGAATTATTATAAATAAGAATAGAACAAAGTAGTATGTAACAGTTACTTGTTGAAACTAACTTATTATATACTGTTTGTAGATTTTCTGAAAATTAAGGCACAAGTTTCAGCCATAGCAGAGGAGATTGGTAGCATGTTTGTAGATTGGTATATTTTCAACAAGTAAAGGCTCCTTCTTCATAGGATATGGGAGTAAAGTTTTGATGACCTGGAACATTTCATATAGCAATATCAAGTAAATCAGCTGGCAGATATTAAAAGTTAAAAGTATACAAACTAATCGAATATTCATTTACCATTATTCAAATATATATATATATATATATATATATATATATATATATATATATATATATATATATATATATATATCTGGACGAAAGTCATGTCCCCAATGACTACAACAATGTGCTTCCTAAAAATTCAAAAAGATATGAAATTTAAATTTTCAAAATTATATTTCTTTATAAAAACTAAGAAAAAAAGAGTGAGTGTACATCAATTGAGATCAAGGAAAGACGTCCAGCATGGTGGCATTTTTCAAGTTTTGACACAAATTTTTGCTTTTGGAGACTTTTTCTGGTGTAACATACAATACTTTAAGATCCCCTTCTCCCTTTTCATGAGCTTTGTATATAAACTTCACTAGTTGGTGAGGTAAGCATAGATGCTAGGATCCTTAATGCAGTTAACCCCATGACCTAAAGCAAAAAAAAAATCTTAATTAGAGTTTATAATCAGGTAATCAATAGTAAAGGATATAGAATATTAACAAAAACAAAAATAAGTACCTGATCCTAAATAAGAGAAAGTAAAGGACTAACAACAAGAGCAATTCCATGATGTAAACCAGATGGAAGTTGATAGCATAGACTTTTGCCTCCACCAGCAACCATGATCACAAGAACATCTCTCCCACTCATGATTGCATTAATGATCTGATACATGAGTATCAACCTTACGTTGGTTAGCACAACATATCCCTGTTAAAAATCACCAGCACCCAATACATGAACCTGATATCATCAGCTCTATGATCCCTGAGAACTTCAATCTTGCCCAACTAAAAATCACCAGCACCCAATACATGAACCTAATGAAAAATAGGTTAGCCACTTAATCAAATTTATCAAGCCACAAAATGACAAAAAAAAACTAAAAAATATTTAAAAGAACTCTTTCTTTCTGAAAACTTAATTAAATTTATCATGCTTTAACTCAAGCATATTAAGAGCTGTTTCTTTCTGAAATATGAACTTTAGCACTTAAATAAAGCATATTAAGAGCTTACACTGGAAACACAAAAGATCTTGAGCTGCTGTCTGTTTTGACTTATCTAAAGATCCCACATCATGCTACTCATATATCTGCATGTGATTAGATATGACCAATTATGTTAGGATCTAGAAATCCTAAGTTATGATTCATTTGAATTGATGATCTAAACAATATAGAGAAATTCTAAGAGCATCTTATTAGTGCAGAGGAGTTAGGGGCATTTTGGGCATTTCATAACAAATTTACCCCAACAACCAATACTTTGAGAATAATATTAAGATTTATAGTTAAATCAAAATATCAGTCTACCTGGAATAATACGAGTCCAATGAGAACTGGTTGAGTATCAAATCCAAAACTAACTGTATTATATTATGTACTTTTTTTTAAGAAAAGCATTATTTGACAATGCAGTAGCAATACAATGCCTCAAGGTGAACATGGAAGTCAAATGAGCTCCAAGAAGAACTGCAAGATTACTTTTAAAATTAAGAGCTTTCAAAGGTATTAATATATACATAAAAATATAAAATATAATCCATGATTGGCATACCAATCTGTTCACACTAGCCCAACATATCCCTGTTACTTGTATAATTCTGAAAAGTTGCAATGGAGAAGATCAATACACAAATGAAAGTCCCAACAACAGAAAGTTAAAAGGTTAACTTGAATAAAGAACCGTTTACAATGACCATACATACCTGTGTACAAAAAAAAATCTAACTGACTAACTTATGTACATAATGACCATACTGCCCTTATTGTTAAATTACAGAAAATACCCTTTACCCTTATTGTTAAATTACAGAAAATACCCTTTAGGTAAGTTGACAAACGATGTATGGCATTAAAATTTTAAAGTACTTGATCTATTTATTTAAAGAACAAAACGATGTAATTAATTTTTTAATTTTTAATAGGCGTGCTACTCTTTAATCTAATACGATGTACTCTAACCTCTCGTTAACTGTACTCTATGTTATAAATGGAATACAACGTATTTAAGCTGTATTCTATTCCCTCTTAACCGTATTCTAAGCCACTATGTATATATATATATATATATATATATATATATATATTAGAAATTTGTATTGTTAAAATTATAAGAAATAAAGAAATGTCAACACACCTGAACAACAATGAAGAAGTACATTGTGTGATTCAGTTTCCAGTGACCAAGTTCATGAGCAATCACAGCAACAACTTCTTCCTCATTTTTGCACTGTATAGTATCATTAAATCACATTAACCAAATAAACTAAATAAGAGTAAAAATTGAACTTTATTCAACAGGATTGCGTATAAACAAGAAATGTATAAAAGACGCGTACTTGTTGACAAAGGAATCCAACAACGCCCTCAAATCTTCAATAGTTATCCTTTTTCTCTTAGAAGTAAAGGGATCAGCAGAAGACGATCCATATTGTTGAACATTTGAGGCAAACACCAAGTTGGACATCATACACAAGAAGACAACAATCTGCACCATGAAAAAAAGCAACTCCAAGGCTCTGAACAAATGAGAATAACTAAATACGAAATTACAGATTTGGTCCTCCAACTTGTACTTTATGGACATTCTTTGTGCCCTTCAGTAAATGAGAATCAGTAACAAATAACCTGTAGAGTGAAGAGCCTATCCTCAAATAACACTTCTTTTGTCAAGAAATCGACTCATATTGTTGCCTTGTATTGATTGCTAAACTTCTTGTTCACATATCTAAAGTTGAACATTAAGGGCAAACAATAATAATCATCCCCAACAATGGCACATATCACACGAGCTCGATGTATTCTAAAATTTCAACTTGTTGGATTTTTAGAGACATGAAAGATGTCATTGTGGATCCTATTTGATTGTTACACCTGCAGACTAAAGGGAGAAAAGAGGTGAATGGTAAAAACGAATAAACCCTAACAAATCTAAGTTATACAGGATATTGATCCATCAACGAGGTCTTGCCTACCCTGCAATCGATTTGCGAGACCTGAAGACCAAAACGTCTCCGGTCACCGCCACTGGCAACCCACGCCGTCGTACCACCAATACCAACAACAACAACTGAGAGAGTTGATAGTAGAAGAGGAACATCGACAATATCCACGATAACCAAAACTCTTAAATCTGTAGAGCGACAACTGATTGCGACTTTTTAGGGTTTGTTGAAAGACCTGTGGTGGTGTAGTGGTGGTTCTGGGCTGTTGCGAAGGTAGTGTGGTGGTGGCTCAGGGCTGGTGTTGTGGTGCGATGTTGTAACGGTGGAGTCTGAAAGCAAACACAAATTGTGATGGAAGCTATTGTTTTTGGTGATGTCCGATTCATCAAAAGAAAATCATTCTTCGATCAATCTTCTATTTTGTGAAAGAAGATATTACTATTTCAAATGTGTTATGTTTGATTAGGGTTTGCACATAGAAGGAAGTGAAAGTCGATCAGAGAGGAAGGGGTTTGCAGAAAGAAAGAAGGGAGAGAATGAAGTCGATTTGGCGGGTGTAGAAAGTAGAGAGGAAGAGGAAGCGGATGTTCAAAATTTTGGGGGATTTAGTTTCCCCCCTTACCTATCAAGGAGTCCCAGAAACGCGCGTTTATTAAAATTATAAAGCGACATTTGTAGAGGACGCCCTTTTATTATAGGTTCCCTCCGTGTTTTTAATATTTTTACATGAGACACTAATTTAAGGTCACTCAGTAATGCGCGACCTAAATCCTTAAAATTTTTGAAGAGATGACACTTTTTTAATGTTGCTCTCTAATGCGTAACATAAATCAAAGAGCGTCGTGTTTTGCGCGTCGTAAAAGGGTCTTTTTCTTGTAGTGTCATAGCAAATACTTAATATTTATGTGTTAGAAGAAAGTGACCACACACTCACTTGATCAGAAGATTATCGGACAACACTACGGCTCTTCAAGTAGATATTCTTCGTTGAAACCGGGATCACTTCACACACCGAGTTTCTCGTGGGCAGAGCTTCGACTCGGAAACTCTTTTCTTCTCGGGATCTTCGGGCTTCGGGACTTGCTTCGGGTCTCGGGGTGATACCGGGGCTTCGGGGGGTTAAAATTGCACGTAAAACGATGTAATATGGGAGAGAGATGAGAGAATGAGCAACCAAACTCGGCTGACCCTTCAAATCTATTTATAGGGCAAAATCTACCCTTGCCACGTCGTGACACATTTTTCCACGTCGTGGGCTTGGTCGTCACTGCATGCGTCATCGTAAGTTGCATCTGGGGGACTCCCGGAGGTGTCAGAAGACTTGCCACGTCGTGGTATCTGACAGTTTTGGGGTTTCGCGCCCCGAACTTCAGAAATTCATAACTTTCGCATACGAACTCCGTTTTCGACGTTCTTTATATCGACGCGTAGGTGAGATTATGTTCTACAACTCTCGTTTAGACTCCATTGGCTAATTTTGACTTTATTTTTAATATATTATAAATATATTACTTATATATTATCTTTAGTAGGTCGGGACAGGAAAACTCCGTTCGAAATTCATAACTCCTTCATCTGAACTTCGTTTTCGTCTGTCTTTTCATAGTTGGACTACTATCGAAGACATATTCGACTCTATTTTAGATCACTAAGGATAGATATCTATCTACCTTAAATTCACTATTTACGTCGCGCTGGGTCTTGCCGGTTCTGTCGCGAAACTTCGACAGGTCATAACTTCTTCGTTATAACTCGGATTTTGGCGTTCTTTATATGCACGGAAACCTTGTGACATATACTACAACTTGGTTAAGATTAATCCTTCTAAATAATATTCCATCAAAAAGTCATTTTTTATGCTTATTGTCTCTAAATTGACTAGCCCGGATCTACGGGCGTTACACATCACAAATCGACTATTGATAGTCATCTTCTTAACGTTCCTAAAACTTGATTCCAGTAGAAGAAAATCCTAGCCAAAACCCTCGACATCACAATGACCCTTCCTGTCAATGATGTTTAACCCTAGTAAGTTTCTAAGTCTTTGTCTTCTTTTCTTTAGTTAACATGTTGTGGTTTCAATGGCTTATCTTTTTCAGGTAGTATGTGGCTTCTTTTCTTCGGTTTCGACTTTCAGATCTGGGAAGAAGCAAAGGAAAAAGAGAAACATGAAGACGAGAGTATGACCACAACCCCTGATTCCTTTCGGCCACTGCATCATCGTCGATGCTAAAATCCACTAAACCACCGTCTCATCCTCTCTCACGAAAATCTTAATTCCTCACAACCAAGGTTTTTCTCTCTATCTATCTAACCATGTGTTTTTATTTCATAGAAACAAAAGTTGTTCTGCTTTTTCTTTCCAAAATGGTTTGATTACACAAAATAAATATTTATGATATTTGTTATTAAGATAATTTTTTCAGTTTTGTGGTTTGTTTTGGTTGATGCATGTTTTGTTTGATGTTTGTGAGGAATGTTCTAGAATGGGTGTTGTAGGTTCTTAACTAAGTTAGTTGATTTATATATCTTTATGCATTTGTATACTCTAATGTAGGTATTTGACTATCTATGTGTGTACAAACTCCAATGTTGCTCATCTTTCTAGTGGTGAATTAAAGTTGGAGTCTTCAGATGAGGTAATTAAATTTCATGTTTACAAATATTTGATATTTTTTAGAAAAAGGTTGGATGTAGATGGAATCCATTGACCCGGTAAAAACTCGGTTAAATGTAGATGAAATCCATTGGCCCGATAAATACTAAGTTCAATATCATTTCTTTAATATTTTTTTTGTAGGTTTGTGATTTACAGATTCAACAATTGTAACTAAGTTTTGATTATTATCTAAATTATTTTTCCTTGAGTTTGGCTAGAGCAAATTTATAACACGCTTCTAGTGTTTAAGGTATATGGTAATTCTTACCTTTATGGAGTAAATAAGATTTACATTTATTTTAAGTTCGCATTACTTGTTGCATAACTATAATGTGGTAAGTCTTGTTCGTGTGTTGTATTGCACGTTCTTTGCAAGCAGTGAAACAGCTCAAACAAACCTTTATGTGAAGTTAATGCAGGTAGGGAGTTGACATGTCATAATTTCGTTTAAATTTTAGTATCATTTATGAAATTCCCATCAACTGAAATCTGCTCATCGTGCTCTTGTATGTTTTATTTTTTTATTTTTTTTAGTGGAAATTAGTTTCATTAATGTTGTATAGATTGTGTTTCATATTTGCACGTTATCTCAAGCATGTTTGTAAGGAAGTTAGAGGAACTGTTTGAAGAATGCGAGGTCCCAATTTCTAGTAGTGAAATCGTCAAGATGTATAACTAACTCCTAAAGCTCAACCAAGGAAACAACCTACCCACTTAACTAGACTTTGGAACTTTTGATTTTTGTGAACAAGTTTAGGTAATAGGAAATTAAATATGAAACATTATTGTGTAAGTTGAATTTAATTTTTATTTTGGTAGTTGGATGTTAATGTTTTGGTTTGGGGGTATAAATTTGAATTTTATTTGTGAATTTTGGTTATAGAATATCCAACTGTTTAACACTAGGATTAGAGATAGAAAAACTACCCATTTATACATAATTAGCGACGAAAGTGTTGCAAAATTCACACAATTTTGGATCATTGGTGACAACCTAATCCATCAATGATCCGTTGTTAAGTCCGTTGCTAAATCTGTCGTTGAACATTTGCGAGCAAAGTTTTTTCGACGACCAGTTCTCTTCGCTAAGCTGATGGCCTCATCGACGGATTTCCAACGGAATGTCCGTCGTTGATTCCTAGTTTTCTAGTAGTGGACCCAACAAATAAATTTTATTTTATTTTTTTATTGGTAATATACTTAAATAATAATTGGAATTGTATTTTCTTTCAATCCACTATATCATGTTTCTTAAGCCCTAACTAATATTTCTTTTAAAATTAAATACATAAGCAAAAAGATTAGTTACATTTCTTGTTATCTAAGCAGTTATTGTGGTAAAAAATATAATAGCGGTCACCGGCATCTATTTTAAATCGTGATTCTCAGTAGTATAAGAGTGATATATCAATTTTTATATTATGTAAAATTTATATATATTAGAGTATTAATCATTAAATCATACTTTAAAGTTCAACTCAATCCAATTAATTAGTTAGTCAGTAAATTATACTTCACATATCATAATTAGTTAATCATATTTCACAGGCCGATTACCATATCACAGTTAATCATATGTTATGTTAACACAATCAAAAAGAAAACATAAGCCATACTTAACATTTTATCATACTTCAACATATTGATAATTAAAAATAAAATAATTAAGCAATCTAATAGTTAATCATATTATAGTATTTCCAAGTCTTCAACACAATTAGCAAGATAAAACATACATGGTTTCAATGGAATTTATCATAATCACAAAATCACAATTTTATTCAATGGAATAACACAAAAGTTTTTGTTTGAGCTAAAAAAATACAACTTTATACAATAGAATGACATAAAAACACTTTTTATGTAAAATAGACCAAAAATAGAATTTATTCAAATATCGGTTATAACTTCGTTACAACGGTGACCATATTGCAGTAAATATCAGTAAATCGCGGCGCTAATAACGTCACCGCTATTTTGAAAATCATGGTTCTTTACCTCCGCTAACCGCTATAGCGCCGCTACAGGGTTGTGATTGACTGCATAACTTGTTATATTAAAATCATATAACTTGATGATTCTCATATAATCAAGTTACTAATGGTTGTCTTAATTTTGGGATGTTGCACTCTAGTTGTAGTTTGTAGTTGTAGAATCTTTAAAAGAAGTTACCATGAAGTGAAATAGGACATGAGTTCCATATACAAACCTCATACATAGATACCGGATACCTATGAGCAGAAGCCTTTTGGTCTTACAATTGTTTTTTTTTTTTTTCATTTGATTTAAAGTAAGAGATGATAGTAGTGTTGATGTTAAAATTTTCCTTCTTTAGTCACGATGTGGTAATAGGTTCTCAAAGAAATCGCAAGAAGATTATTTTATAAAAGCTGCAACAAGCTAAGAATTGAAGTTTTCTTCAAAAAGAGTAATGTCTATTGCCATTTATTAACAATAAAAATCTAAAAAGAAAGAAAAAGGAGTAGAGGAGGCAGTGAAGTGACAGTGGCACAGTTATAAGAGGAAGGTGGAAAAGAACATGAAAAAAACCAAAGAGAATCCGACTACAGTCTGTGTCTGTCACCAAAAACAGATCTGACAGACCCACAAAAGAAAAGCTGCCTGTGTGAGTGTGACTATGAAAGACGCACAGACGGAAGTCATATTTATGTCTGATTGGATTGAGGAAGGTGTTGCGAAAAACCTAGTACTCTTTACTATCAATCTATCAGTATTAAATAGATTATTAAATAACCCAAACAGCCTTAAGATACACTCATACACCCTTCATACCTACACAAGTATTAAAAAGACATGGTTAAATAAATATTTTTATATTTGTACGCTTATATTTTATCTTTTTTATCAATGAATTATAGACATGTAAAGATATTTTGTTATACACACTAATGAAATGTTTATATATCATTACAAACATATACATTTATAATCATTATAATAAGTCAAACTGCTTATTGTCGTGTTTGTTTCAACAAAAGAATTTGTGTTTGATCTCGAAAGGCATAATTCAGTATGAATTTAATTGTATTCTAAAGAAAATTATTTGCCTACTTTATTAAAAGACAACTTTTTTACAACTTTTTTACATATATATCCCATAAAGCATGTTCGATATCACTGATTACAGAAAACTTGTCGTATTCACGAATTTAGAAATAGAATAATACAAAATACAAGTTATAAGATAACAGAGATGAAATATGGTTTGTCTTTTTCCATCACTTAAAAAAAGAAATTTAGAGTGTTATATTTTCTGATTTTCATGATTTCAACAGTTTTTGAATTTTGAAGGCAAAGAAAAAATAAAGCTAACAGCTTTTATAAATATCTCATTTTTTATCAATATAAAAATTAAGAGAGAGGGGAAATATTAACTTATTATTATACAAAACATATGCAGATAAAATCATTATAATTAAATAAATACATAAATTGATTATAAACTTAATTATTAACTATTCAACTTGCTGTGAGAGTATTGGATAAATTAAATATAAAATAAATGCTGTTTTACTGGTAATTAGCTAATTGTTTTATATTTGACAATCTGGATTCATGTTCAGTTACAAACAAAATAATAATAAACATTTAATCTTCATTTCAAAAATAAATTATTGAAATAAATATGATTAAAAAACAGCTCTTTCATTTGCAATTCGTCCTATATATTTCTTATACTTCATAGAATATGATGATACTTTGAAGATATAATACAACAAAAATTAAAAACAAATGGGGCTTGGGAAAGAAAAAGGGTGTTTTAGGTAATTTACTTTATTTATGATTTGACAAATCATAAGTTTTGTGAAAAATTGAGGGGACTTATTGACCACTATCAAATCTGATTGTCCAGTCTTTCTCTTTTGGTATTATCCAATAATATATATATATAAAACTTATTTTGAAAACTTAAAAATTTGTGAGAATCTAAAACTCTTAATGTGCTGATCATTTTCAAAACTATCACTACCATTGGATTAGAAATATTTTGTTTAAGAGAGAACCGTACATAAAAAAAGGCAAAACTTTTTTTTATTGAGAACTAGTTTATAACCCGTGGGAACTACGGTTATAAAATTAATTAAGTTTTTTTAGTGAAAATTCAAAGTTATTAATCAATTATTTTAAATAAATTATTAATTAGGAGATTTTTTAGTTATAAAAAAATATAATTATTGATTTTAAATAAATATGTGAAATTATATCACTTTATAATTTGTATTAATTTTATTTTAATGTTATTAATTTAATGTAGATAGAGTGGAAAATTTAAAATTCAAAATAATAATCAATAGGTTGACATGTGGCAAATATTAATTAGTAGACATAATATGGTGACACATGGTAAAAGAAAAATAAAACATGCATTAATTAAGAGGTTTAATAAAATGATACATGTTAAAAAAAGAATAAAACTATTCTTTTATTAGAATAGGAAGATTTGCAAATATGCATATCTGAATGTACATGCATATACAATATTAGTTTTTTTGATGTTTTGAAATTGCAATTCTCTAAAATGTTGGTATTAGAGTTCCAATGTTGTGATGGTTTTGAAATTTTTGAAAAAAAGCACAAAATATGCATATATATATATATATATATATATATATATATATATATATATATATATATATATATATATATATATATATATATATATATATATATATATATATATATATATATATATATATATATGAACATTTAAATGTGCATATATGCACATTTCAAAAATAAAAAGTTTTCAATTTTTTTAGCCTTTATATGGCTTAGACGAAACATTTGGGGACTAATTGGAGTTTTCATTTTGAAAAAATTATAAGCGGATTAGAAGTTGTCAGGTTCTCGTAAATCTTCAAGCTTTTAAAATAACCTCTCTCTCTCTCTCTCTCTATATATATATATATATATATATATATATATATATATATATATATATATATATATATATATATATATATATATATATATATATATATATATATATATATATATATATAAGGGTTTGTCTAGTTGCTAGACTTGTCTACTAGGACTCTAGCCCGCCAGCAACTTGGCAGCCTAACCTAGTTGTTACTTGACAACACTGCTTGCCAGTACTGCCTGGCAACATAATGAGACAACATTGCATGACAACATTTCCTGGAAGCACAACCCAACCCCTAACCGGATGGGCCTGATTTGGGCTGTCCAAGGCCCGGTCTAATTTTTTTTTTTTGACGTAGCCCCATAAATAGAGCACCTCATCCTCCATGAGGTGAATCTTCCTCCACCTTCAAACCTGAGCCTCCATGACGCCCATATACTTCCCTTCCTCACCAAGATGATCCTCTTCACCATGGAGAAACCATCTCATCTCATATGTTTATCTAACTTGATCGTCATAGCATGCTCTAGTGGCCCAATCCCTTCGGCGGTCCTAACTACTTCGCACCGCGATGGTATCTAGGTATCATGCTGAGGACTCGCTGCTGACACCTACCCCAGATCCCTGATTTTGATACAACACCACGACTCAGATACCTGAGCTGGTCTCACATCATTTGGCGCCATCTGTGGGACTCGAACCCAAGACTAAGCTAAAAAAGACTTAGTATCTTCAATGTTTCCATATTCATTATTTATATATATATATATATATATATATATATATATATATAGATATATAATATGAGTAGCACACAGTTTATAAACTAAAATAACGTATATTTTAGAAATAAAAATTAAAGAAATAACAACATAATTTTATTTATCTACTTTAGTACTTGTTAAGCATCTAGTAAATGCTTATTTTCTTTAAAAGTATATAATGCTAAAGTTAACTGCAACAATAATAAAAGCAACACTAATAATATAAGAAAAAAGTAGCATCTAAATTTTCCCCATAAACATTATAAGTACATAAAAGATTAATATAGTTGCAAGAATGTTTTGGGAATCCATGATCCTTTCTTCTTTCTCATAGATATTGGTTACTAAATGTATGTACAAATGAAAATCTGAATCAATTGTAACGATTTCTTTAAGTTCCTTAGGAGAATGAAAAATACCATCATGTTTTGTTAATAAGAAAAGACAATTAAAACTAGAATCTCATAAAATAAGTATAAAAGTAGGATGCTAAATTAAATAAAATAGAAGTACAATTTGATAACATAAAGTATGTTGGTATTTTGTCTAAAAAATACCTAAATATTATGTCTAAAGTTGATTAAAAGCTATATTACTATTTCTTTATCGATGCTTATAGTATGCTTCAAAGTATGATGTCTTAATAAGCACAAAACAAAAGCACAATGCTATATTGAAATGTTTTTTCAAAGTAAATGTTTATGTGAGAATCAAACCATATTTTTGAAGGCAAGAATTTGGCTATATTTGAGAAGTTTTGAGATATTTTCAGTTTATTTCTCAGAGACTCATTTTGCCTTAAATATTTTTAAGCCTGCCATAATACAAACATACAGCCACATACACAAACATAGTCAAACATATATATACTAACTCAGTTGAATATTAGGATCTCATGACAAGTAATACTCTAATTTATTTGGACATTAGTGATATCACAATGATGAAGCTGAAACATCCCAAAAATACAGGCCACCAATTTCGTTTTAATTAATTTATTACATAAAACCATCAGTATAAAAACATTCATAATAATATCTCATATCAAAACCCAAGTGTCAATAATCAAAACATAGTATCATAAAACCATATCAGAGTGTAATCCCAAAGATCTCGTGTGAGGAAAACATGGTGTGATGCGTTGCGATCAAGCCGACTCCTTTCCTTTGAAAACGAAGTACCTGAAACCAAATTGAAAACTGTAAGCACGAAGCTTAATGAGTTCCCCCATCATACCACACAATCATATAATGCTAGACATATCTGGGTGCCCGGCCTACCCTGTCAGGCATATCTGGGTGCCTAACCTACCGTGTCAAGCATATCTGGGTGCTCGACCTACCCTGCCAGGCATATTTGGGTGCCCGACCTACCTTGCCAGACATATCTGGGTGCCCAACCTACCTCCGGTTTATTTCGACTGATTACGAGGACTATTTCACCCCTACAACTACCACATAATACATAGCATAAACATATTGTCATACATAACCATGAGCCATACATATATCATAATCAGTAAAGATGCTATGTGCCAAGCATAGCCTTGCCATTATGCCACGGGCCGCCAAGTGGTCTTTCTTGCCAAGCTGGGGGCCACCCCCTCGGTCTCACAGACAAGTGCCAAGAGTTACCTCCTGGTCTTCCATGCAAGCATCACAAAGAAAACTAGCATACATACTACTCTAATTAGCTAATCAGCATATAGTGTTCCATGAGCTACCTCCTGGTCTATCATACATAATAGCATACAGTGTGCCAGGAGCCACCTCCTGGTCTTTCATACATATTACCTAGGGCTAACCCCCATGTCTTCCTACCATACATAATAACATACGGTGTGCCAGGAGTTGTCTCCTGGTCTTTCATGCATAATGCCTAGGGCTAACCCCCGGGTCTTCCTATCATACATAAACTAAATGGGTCAGCATTAGTGCCTTAGACCCATACAACCAGTGAGGAGACTCACCTCGTACTGCTGAAGTCCCGCAAATAACTTTACATCTGCTGGACGACAGATTCCCGAACTGTCAACATCAAAATAACACCCAATTAATAATTAGGTCCCAACATATAACCGTAAGTCCTTGGAGTAAAATGCTACTTTACCCCATTTTGGCTTGATTCAAGCCCAAGGCCAAATCTAAAGGCCCAAAAGTCAAACTAGGAATCAAAGACCAATATATGGCCCAATTTTCCAAATTGGGCCCAAACCTTTACAAGGTCTTACCATAAGGCCCAACCATTTAGTCCAGTCCAAACATTCGACATTCTAATGGCCCAATATCACATAATCATAAAGGCCTAAACTATAGCCCATCTACGGCCTAATTTTCCAAATTGGGCCCAACCCCTCATATGGGCTTTACCTCAAAGCCCATTAATTATTCTAGTCCATTTGCTTGATCTTGGATGGCCCATTAATAACCCAATCATCAAGGCCCAATAGAAAGGCCCAACAAATTAGGGTTTGCACATGAAATGATGATTAGGGTTAAGTGTTTTCACTTAACCCATTAAGGACTTAACCCATTAAGTCCATTATTCCACTAAGCAAATGAATAATTTGGGCTTAATACACAATCCAACTCCAATGGCCCAAAAGTGGGTCCCAATAAGCCTAATCCAACAAATTCACAATTAGGGTTTTCTAAACCCTAACTAGGTTTTTTAGCCCAATAATGAACCAACCAAGTCCAACATTAGGCTTTTAGGTCCATTAGGGCCCTACTAGGCCGGGCACCACCAATTGCCACCTCGGGCGGTGGTGACCAGCGGCGACCACCATTATTAATGGTGGTGGCTCGAAATCTTGACACAAAAATAGCATATCTCATTTCACACATAATGTACACGCACACAGCCACCTCCTATGGTGACTGGTGGCGGAACTGGGCGGCAGAATGCGGTGGCAGCCACCACCATGAGGTGGTGGCGGTGGATTTTCGACCAAATAAAACACACACAAAATTAATAAGCCAGTAGCAGCAATACACGGTGTTAATACAAAGAAAAAAAACAGAAAACACACCCGTCATGGCTGCCCTCGAGGTGGCAGCGGCGGTCAGAGCAGCGGTGGTACTCTTTAACCGCTCGGGGTGGCGGCGACGGCAGCTGATTGGCAACATGGATGGAGGCGAGGGATGCACATGATTCTTTGACTGGGAAACGACGACAACGACGTCGTGGTTCTTTCTTCATCCACTTCTGTCCCGACATCCATTAACCGGCTCGTCGGACCTTCAATCGCCAGCGTCTCCGGTATCGACATTGTGGCTCTTCGATGGCGAAGGAACGATGGTAGCAGGCTCGACACGCAGCTGCGGCTGGATGGCTTCCATTCCTCGGTGGTGGTTGATCTTTGAACTAGGGATTAGGGTTCTTTGGCTGCACACTTTTGAAAAGAGGATGAAGGGATCGGATAAATCCCGTAACTCCAAACCAAACTATATTGCCGAAAATACACTTTTGGTCCCTCCTCCCCATATTATTTTCAGCATCAATCCAAAGTTTACCTTTTAAACCCTGATCTGATAAATTCCTTTCATAATAGATCCCTATATTACCAATAAGCCCCCTAAACCTTCAAATCTTTTCAATTTAAATCCATTTATTACCAAACAGACGTTGGCTTCTGAAATCCTTTTCAAATTAAGTCTAGAACTTGCACTTTTTAACCCGTAACTTCTAAATTTTTAACAATTAACCCTCGAGACCAACACCTTGCTATAATATTATTAATTTTAGGGCTTCCTTCCGTTTATTTATTTATTTATTTAATAAACGAGGTTTTACAACTCTCCCCCACTTAAATTAGATTTCGTCCTCAAAATCATTCCTTACCATTCCTTACACTCCCAACCACTCTAATAACATGGGTACCATCCTGAGCACACCCTAGCCTTCCTGGGGTAGTCATGACCAATCTTCGCAAAGCCCTAAAATATGCAGATGAACAAATTCCTCACAACAAGATAGCATCTACTCGGTCCAAAATCTGCTGTCTCGAGATGGTCCGAATCCCTAACAGACCACTCATATTGAATCATTATCGTGGAATCTAGTCTGTTTATCCCTCAACTGACTACTCAACTTCTGATAACCTGTGGTTCCCACTAGAAAACTGAAATCACAGACCCAATTATCCCTGCAGGTTATTTAGCATAACCCAAGCAATCTGTTATTCCGTCTGAACTTGCAACCTAGAACACAAATACTAATACTGCCCAAACGCTGAAACTGCCCGAACACTAAACTGCCTGAAGCAGTATGCTGCCACATGGTGCTTTCCAAAATGTAACGAGACCTTCTGGGTCTCATCTCTTTCTCCAATCATTTGGAGTATCGGGTTCCAACCCGGCTGCGAAGCCAAAGGACTCCCACTTAGTGGCCTCACACGACTTCTGAACGAAATCCTTCTCTGGAACTAGTTGCCAATAGTTATCATCCCACTGTGGATCTAACAACCTTATGATCTAACCGATCGAGTCTTGGCGTCAAATCATGTCATCATCAAATCCAAGACTAATAGTGATTGCTACTTGGCCAATAGTAGCCTTATGTCACGAACGACCTCAAGCAGTCCACTGCTTCCTTGATCTCATAGCTGTAGTGGTGCATCTACAGTCTTATCACTGGCTCAACCAGATGTAATCCATCTGAGAAAACCCATAAACCAATCCGTAGATTTTCCACGCCCTCACTGCTATACCCGAACTGGTGGATACTATTGTTCCTTCCGTGTTCTAGCAACGCACTTATGCTATTTGTCAACCTAGTGAAAGCTACGACTACACCCACAGACTTACAACACTCTATCATTATATGCCAAATTTGCAAATGCTACGGATACACCGACAGACTTACAACACTTCTCACACTATCTGCTGCTAGTGAATGCTACGACTACCCCTGCAGTCTTACAACACTTTCCATACTACCTGATTGCTAGTGAATGTTACGGCTACCCCCGCAGTCTTACAACACTTTCCATACTGGTCGAATACGCACTCGACCTAACACTTAACTGAACTTGAGTCCTATCTGGAGCTCTAACCTAGTTCTCGAAACCTGTTGCCTGAGAGCCTCGAAGGTTGTCTGCTGCTCAGGTCCCCCAATGAAAGGCCACCTACTTCTTGGTCATTCGGGTCGAAGGAAACGCAATCTCGGAGCAGTCCCGTATAAATCTCCGGTAATAGCCGCTAGACTTAGGAAACTCCGAATCTCAGATGGAGACCTCATAATCTCCCACTACATCACAACCTCTATCTTGGCTGGATCGGCCAGAATAGCCTTCTGGTTGACAAGGTGCCCAAGAGATTGCACCTCGCGCAACCAAAACTCACATTTGGAGAACTTTACAAAAAGTCTCTCCCTCACTTAGATTCGACTAAGTTTACACGGCATGAGAGAATTGAAGGATTCCCAATCCTTCTCGCTTTCTGATATCCCACTGATGACAATCCGTGGTTACCAATGCTAGCGATTAATCACCAGTTAAACCTTGAGATCGCCCATCCTCGGAAGTCTGGATGAGTACTCTTGAAATACGGTCCAGTCTGACACCTCAATCCATCTCCCATGCTGTCAACTGAAGGCCCTAATCTTCACCCTGGCCGACGAATCCTCGTTCCCACTTCCATTATTGCAGCACCACTGAACTCTAACCGAACACAATCCATGCAAAAATACAATTCTCTTGAACATCCAATGACCGAAAACCCATGCGTCTAACACTCGCAAATGACTTCACTATCTTCATGCTACCAGTCCTTCCCTAAAAACGGTAGTGCCTTGAACTCCAAAGTTCACCCATAGATAAATGTCGACCATACCTGAACCATGATAGAACCACTGAACGCTGACTTCACTGGAGAACTATCACTCTAAGCCTGACCGAGTATCCTTTAAGTAATACTCCTGCACAAATCCCGACAAAGATCTAGAATGATAACGGTACACGCGGAACCCACTCTGCAAGATGCGTCCCTCTGCGGGTTCATCAAGGACTTTTCGGCATGCTGGATGGCCGATGTGGTCCTTGATAACCCAGACACTAGCAGAAAACCGACCCGAGATCTTACCAATCCAAACTTACTCACAATTCCAATGTGATATGTATTCCCAACATCCATCAAGTAGCAGTAAAAGATGACATACCCACAACATCTGGAGGAATCCTAGTCACCTCCAGCTGACATGATCAACCCTGCCACACCTGTAGCAGCCTAAACCCTTGGAATGATAAACTCCCTTGTGCACTTTCCCGTACGTGCTGTACTGACTCCGACTTTGCTGGCCTTTCACCCGATGATTGGAATTCATGGGTCTCTTCCTGGGACCTTCTACTATATGCACCTGGCACGACCCTCTATTCCCAGGGTGCTCCAAATCGATCTCGTATCTGCAATTCTTGGAAATCATATTCTTCAGGATCTAACACCCTGTCATGCTCACTAGCTCGCTTGCCAATGGCTAAGCTGCAACAACTGGAACATCCTCTGTCCCCAACCCGGGTCACAAACTTCTCCCAAATCTTCTCATATTCTTCAAGACTCTCACTGATTCGAGTATGGATCCTGTGCTTTCAGTAGTACGGGCCCAATACTACCTTCCACTCCTATCCACACTTTCCTCAACAATCCTCCCGAATCCTCCAAGTCACTTCCTCAAACTGGTACCCAAGCCTCTCTACACCTCGCTACTAACCCATTGAAACATATCCTAGGCTTTCCTAGGTTCCCGTAATCACCCGGTCCTCAGCTGCTAAAAGATTCCCAGTAATTTAAACTAGCTACCTCATGAATATAGCCACATGCAACAGAGATCAGATAATCCCTTCGAGTAATAGACCCATCCCTAGAGCGGTTGGACTCGGACAAGAGTTGCACAATAGGGTCAAATCTATCACTCTGAAATTATCCAGCCTGTACCACATGTGACTTATCATATTCACTTAATAGCTAGCTCACATTACTAAGAGTCCCACAATGCACAAAGCAAGCAACATTCAAACAATGGAAAAATCTAACCATCATATTCCAATCAAACATTCTATCCTCTAATCAGGAATCTATACATGCAATTCAAAGGCTCATACAATCAGGCATAACCTAAACATGCTATCATATCACTAATTGATCAGTACTAGCATGCAAGTCTACAAGCACATATCATAGGCATATAAGGCATCCTCTTAGATCCTCAACCCTAATCTAGCATGCAGTTCTCATAATCATATTATAACGTAACATATCATAACATGTATGGGTATCTTGGGGAAAACTTACTTGAGCTCGACTGATTTCACGCATCACACACCTTGTTCTTTTCAAAGTTCTGTTCTCTTTTCAAACTTCTTTTTATAAAAGAATTTTACTTTTGAAAATTTTCATACCAAATCCTTAGTTTGAGTTCAGACACACCCGGGAGTGTGCCCGAATCCCTCAAACCAACGCTCTGATACCAACTTGAAACATCCTAAAAATACAGGCTAAAAATTTCGTTTTAATTAATTTATTACATAAAACCATCAGTATAAAAACATTCATAATAATATCTCATATCAAAACCCAAGTATCAATAATCAAAACATAGTATCATAAAACCATATCAGAGTGTAATCCCAAATATCTCGTGTGTAGAAAACATGGTGTGATGCGCTGCGATCAAGCCGACTCCTTTCCTTTGAAAATGAAGTACCTAAAACCAAACTGTAAAGTATAAGCACGAAGCTTAGTGAGTTCCCCCATCATACCACACAATCATATACTGCCAGGCATATCTGGGTGCCTGTGCCCAACCTACCATGTTAAGCATATCTGGGTGCTCGACCTACCCTGCAGGCATATTTAGGTGCCCGACCTACCCTGTCAAGCATATCTGGGTGCTCGACCTACCTTGCCAGGCATATTTGGGTGCCCGACCTAAAACCGGTTTATTTCAACCGGTTATAGGGACTATTTCACCCCATACAACTACCACATAATACATAGCATAAACATATTGTCATACATAACCATGAGCCATACATATATCATAATCAGTAAAGAATGCTATGTGCCAAACATAATCTTGCCATTATTCCACAGGCCGCCATGTGGTCTTTCTTGCCAAGCCGGGGGCCACCCCCTCGGTCTCACAGACAAGTGCCAAGAGCCACCTCCTGGTCTTCCATGCAAGCATCACAAAGACAACTAGCATATATACTACTCTACTTAGCTAATCAGCATATAGTGTGCCAGGAGCCACCTCCTAGTCTTTTATACATAATAGCATATAGTGTGCCAGGAGCCACCTCCTGATCTTTCACACATATTACCTAGGGCTAACCCCCAGGTCTTCCTACCATACATAATAACATACTGTGTGCCAGGAGTCGTCTCCTGGTCTTTCATGCATAATGCCTAGGGCTAACCCCCGGGTCTTCCTATCACACATAAACTAAATGGGACGGCATTGGTGCCTTAGACCCATACAACCAGTGAGGAGACTCACCTCGTACTGCTGAAGTCCCGTGAATAACTCTACATCTGCTGGACGACAGATTCCCGAACTGTCAACATCAAAATAACACCCAATTAATAATTGGGTCCCAACACATAACCATAAGTCCTTGGAGTAAAATGCTACTTTACCCCATCTTGGCTTGATTCAAGCCCAAGGCCAAATCCAAAGGCCCAAAAGTCAAACTAGGAATCAAAGCCCAACATATGGCCCAATTTTCCAAATTGGGCCCAAACCTTTACAAGGTCTTACCATAAGGCCCAACCATTTAGTTCAGTCCAAACATTCGACATTCTAATGGCCGAATATCACATAATCATAAAGGACCAAACTATAGCCCATCTACGACCCAATTTTCCAAATTGGGCCCAACCCCTCATATGGGCCTTACCTCAAAGCCCATTAATTATTCTAGTCCATTTGCTTAATTTTGGATGGCCCATTAATAAACTAATCATCAAGGCCCAATAGAAAGGCCCAAAAAATTAGGGTTTGCACTTGAAATGATGATTAGGGTTAAGTGTTTTCACTTAACCCATTAAGTTTATTATTCCACTAAGCAAATGAATAATTTAGGCTTAATACACAATCCAACCCCAATGGCCCAAAAGTGGGTCCCAATAAGCCCAATCCAACAAATTCACAATTAGGGTTTTCTAAACCCTAACTAGGGTTTTTAGCCCGATAATGAACCAACCAAGTCCAACATTAGGCTTTTAGGTCTATTAGGGCCCTACTAGGCCGGGCACCACCAATTGCCACCTCAGCCGGTGGTGACCAACGGCGACCAACATTATCAATGGTGGTGGCTCGAAATCTTGACACAAAAATAACATATCTCATTTCACACATAATGTACACGCACACAGCCACCTCCTATGGTGCCTGGTGGTGGAACTGGGCGACAGAATGCGGTGGCAGCCACCACCATTAGGTGATGGTGGTGGATTTTCGACCAAATAAAACACACACACACAATCAATAAGCCAGTAGCAGCAATACATGGTGCCAATACAAAGAAAAAACTGAAAACACACCCCTCATGGCTACCCTCGGGGTGGCAGCGACGGTACTCTTCAACCGCTCAGGGTGGCGGCGACGGCAGCTGATTGGCAGCAAGGATGGAGGCGAGGGATGCGCATAATTCTTCGACTGGGAAACGACGAAAGCGACGTCATGGTTCTTTCTTCATCCACTTCTAACCCGACATACATCAACCGGCTTGTCGGACCTTCAATCGTCGGCGTCTCCAGTATCAACGTTTTGGCTCTTCGATGGCGAAGGAACGACGGTAGCATGCTCGACACACAGCTGCGACTGGATGGCTTCCATTCCTCGGTGGCGGCTGATCTTTGAACTAGGGATTAGGGTTCTTTGGCTGCACCCCTTTGTCGAGAGGATGAAGGGATCAAATAAATCCCGTAACTTCAAACCAAACTATAGTGCCGAAAATACACTTTTGTTCCCTCCTCCCCATATTATTTTCAGCATCAATCCAAAATTTACCTTTTAAAACCTAATCCCATAAATTCCTTTCATAATAGATCCCTATATTACCAATAAGCCCCCAAAACCTTCAAATCTTTTCAATTTAAATCCATTTATTACCAAAAAGATGCTGGCTTCTGAAATCCTTTTCAAATGAAGTCCAGAACTTGCACTTTTTAACCCCCAACTTCTAAAATTTTAACAATTTACCCTCGAGACCAACACCTTGCTATAATATTATTGATTTTAGGGCTTCCTCCCGTTTATTAATTTATTTATTTAATAAACGGGGTGTTATAGAAGCGTACACAGTTCTAGGTATCAAATCTACACCATTTCTTGCCATTATTTTTATAGAAGGGCTATCAGAATAAGAGTGCACTAACAGATTTTGTAAGTACAACCATTATAGTGTTTATAGAAACAACCTATATAATAAGTTTAGGGGTGTTTCTCCTAAAAGTTATATTTGGGTAATCTTTTTGAAGTACACTACCATAATATTTGGGTACATTGTTATTTTTTCTTTTAAAACCCATAATTATCCATACTACTTAGAGAATCAAATCCAACATGCAAAAATAAGGACTTACAAATATTATAATATTGTAAGATCTATAACTTGTAGAACTTGAGTTTCCAAGATCTATTAATTAAATGGCTTATTAAAATATATATGAAAACTGTTGTGCTATGTGTATGTTTTAACATGTGTATTACCAAAGAAAATGAAAACAAATAATCCCTACTAGAATTTAGTGCATGTGAAGCCACATATTTCCTATTCCATGATGCAAAAAAAAACTTCTTTAATTTAGATGGAATCAATCATTCCATTCCATCCCCAATTCCATGATACTAAAGCGTTGTATGGACAAACAATGTTTAATTTTAAAATTTATGACTGCACACCACAATGAATTTCGTACGTAATCCTCTAAATCCAACTAATTCCATTCCTCCATATCATAATTGAACACCAATTTTTTTTAACCATCTTGTGAAAGCCTTTCCCCATAATAAACAATCCACCATTACAAAATCCCTCATATGTCCCATCAATTTTTGTCCATGACAATTTTGAGCCTATTGTAACATCTAATGCTAATGTTTTGAGATAAATAAGAAAGAAAAACCCGAAATTTAAAGGTCATGACGTGAGAGATATGGTCTCATGATGAGACCTCAGTCTGAGACACGTGGCCATTTTGTAACACCCTGTTTCGAATCGTTTCAATTGTGAGGTGGTGAGAAAGGAATGGGTATTAGATGACTTACAACCCTTGAAGAATCGAGTTTGGGCTCATTTGGAGGTGGACGATGTAGTTTGGATGATCCGAGTATTCAATTTGTGTTTTGGAGTTCAAGGGTATCAGTAAAGGCGTTGGTTCGGGCCTTTTATGAATTTTGGATTTAAGTTCGGTTGGTTTTTCAGGCTAGATAAAGTTGATAGAAGTTTAGCACTTCTCGTTACCTTTTTGTGGATATAAAAAATGCCAAAAACGGATAAAGGGCGCAAAAGTTATGACCATTTGAAGTTAGAGGGGTTTTGGGCCAACCGGGTATGCATGGCGTACCAAGTGGGAATGCATGGTGTTCAAAAGGAAAATGGATGTGGGATAGATTGGGAACACAGAACGTTCCCCAAAGGAACGTAGCGTGTTCGTTGGGTAGATTCAAAAGCTTGTTTTTACGGCTTGGTCCCTTTATAAGCATCATTATGGACCCAAACCTCTTCTATTCTTCAGCCTCCATCCTCCTTAACCCTAAGAATGAAACCCTAGCCTGGGTTGTGATCAACTCTTGGATCTCGTAATCTCTAAATCATGGCCTCTCCGAACCATCAACACCTGAACCGAAACCTCTCGTAACCACCATACTGAAAATAAATCGGGAACACATCAGAAAATCACATGATACCATGACACACCACTACTCAACTATTCACCCCTTGAACCCATGACTTCCTTGACACGCATACGGCTCTTGTGCTTCTAGTAGTACAGGATCATATTATCTTCCACACTTGCCCATATTTGTGTCAAAGGATCACCATGAACTTCCTGGACCATTAGGCCTAAAACAACTAGAGTATGCATACACCCTACACTCACCCTCTCAAGAGTAACCGCGGGATCCTCACTTCTTCTAGAGTTTTATCAATCACGTGCCCAACTCATGAAACCTTCACAAACACTGTGGTTGCCTTACGTATGTCGATCGTACATAATGACATATTTAATAGACAGTCGAATAATTGATTTTACCTTATGCCCACGACCAAAAAAGGAACAGGAAGTAAGGCTAAACCAAGCTACATATGGCTATATAATATTAGTTATGTAAAAACATGATCTATACACTTAGCAATTATAGTAATAATGCCAGTGTCATATAGCATAAACAAGAAATCTGCTAGGCTATCAGGCATCACAAATCAAGCAATTTTATCATGCAATTCCTGAAGAACCCTAGCCTATGAACTAGCATGCAGTTCTAGCACTTTAACAAATCACCAATATTTATATAACAAGTGTGAGTATCTTGGGGAATAACTTTCTCTTGATCTCCGACTAATTATACACGTAACATCCTGCCTTTTAAATTTCATTATTATTTTTTTAGAAAAATGTTGTGAACAATCTTTTGCGCATCCATAGTTTGAGTCTGGAATCACACAAATATTCATCCAAATCCCTCAAACTAGGGTTTTGATACCAAATTTTTGTTGGATTAGTGTCTAAGTCCATAACTATTTTGGTATGTAGTTGACCCGATGGTGCATGGTCCTTTTGGGTTGCCTTCACCAAAGCAACTTGATAGGATGAATTATGGAGAGAAAGGATTAAATATGATTTATTAATATATATTATGGGAATGATATATTAAAGGAGAAATCATATTGTTTAATTAATATTAGTCAATAATTAATTCGTAATTAGTGTTGTGACTAAAAGAGATTAATTAAACTTAAGGGACTGGAATTGTAATTATAAGATAATTGCAATTTGGGCTATGGATTGCCTTGAATCAAGGGGTGGACGAATTCTATGGGGAAACCCATAAGGAAATCGTCCATGGGCTTGATTAAAGGAGTCTATGGGTTGCTTAGGGTCTAAGCAACCAAATTAGGGTTTCCTTGTTAGATAACCCTAATAGCCTCACTATAAATAGAACCCTTAAGGCTCAAAAACGTGGGGAAACTTCTTTTCTGGGGTTAGAACATGTTTTGGGCAGCCTCCATCCTCTTTCCTCTTCATCCTCTTGCTTATGGTGTTTGTGAGCCATTAGGGGAGTGACACTTGTGACTCTAAGCCTTCCAAAGTCAATTCAAGGAGGAATTTGGATTGTTATTGCTACATAACAATCAAGGTAATATCTTAAACCTAATTATATGTTAATATTGATTTCCATATGCTAGAATTAGGGTTTATAGTCTTGGATTGAAAGCATGTACAATAGAGAAACCTTGATCCGAGCATTAGGGTTTGTATGAGCACATAGGATGTCTTATGACCAAAACCCATCAGTGGTATCAGAGCCTAGCTTGGTTTCAATTGTATTGATGCATTGTATAACTGGAAAATTCGTTTTTTGGGTTTCTGGAGGCTGGACTCGCCGAGTCCAGGCTTGACTCGACGAGTCAACTTGTCAGATGGAGGTTATCTCGGGATTTCTTGCTGTTTTTGCATTGGGATAGTTACCTTATCATGTTAGATCAATATTAATCCGATTGTATGATATATTTGACTATAATTTTGATCTAATTGAAGATATTTATCAATTAATAAGATAATTGTTTCCTTATAAGATAATTGATTAATTATTTTGACTAAATTGATAAATTGTTTTGCAAGAAATCATTAAACAAATCAAATATGGATAATTATGTGATGAAATGTTAATTTAAATTATTTGTTATTTGATCTTTGTTGTTATGAAAAGTTTCATATTTTGCCCTTTAGGTTTTATAGTTTAAATTTGAACCCAAAAGTTTTGTTGTTTTGAAATTTAAATAGTTGAAACCCTTATGTTTTGAAAAAGGTTTCAAAACTTGCCCTCAAGTTTTAGAATTTAAATTTTGATTAAATAGTGTAATTTTGATGTATATTTAAATTCTAAACCCTAATGTGTTGAAATGTTTCAAAACTTGCCCTCAAGTTTTGGAATTTAAAAGTTGATTAAAAGTTTAATTAGGAATGTTAAATTCTAAAACTCTAGTATTGTTTTGAAAAAGTTCAAATCACACCCTTATGGTTTTATTAATTAATTAAGGTGTATAATTAATAGAGATTTAATAAATCCATAAAAGTTTAGGTTTACAATTTAATTGAATTAAAAGTATAATTGTTAAATTTGACCACTTAGTATTTTAAAAGTGTAAAATACACCCTATACTATATATAACATTAAAAGTCTAACATTATATATATGTATGAGTAAAAGTCAGTCTTACCGTTAGTAGGCCTCATTCACGAAGCTGGTCTATAAGGGGTGTTTAAGGAAATTGCCTATAAAATGGCGATTGAATGGGTATCCACTCTTACCCACCACACTCTTGACTAGTGGAGGGTCGTTAGCCGAACGGGTAGGATAGGACGAAACCTTCCATTATAAGTATAATGAATTATTAAAGTAACTAAATGTTTTCTTAAAATTCCCAATATTAGTTACTTAGGCAAAGTGAATTGATGCAATTCCATGAAATTACACTTTGTGCCCTTGCAAAGACGTTAGTGGAGCGTGTGTGGTTTACCGGCACACTAAATGGATCTAAGCAAAGTTAGCAAAGGGTGACTCAATGTTTGTCATAGTTCGGTGGAGCATGTGTGGTTTACCGGCACATCGAATAGGTGACTGTAACATGTGAGGGCACCATGTAGTTTGCATGGTTATTCACACCCGCTTTGTGATCCTCGGCATCCCAGTCACAAACTAGAGGGGCATATCGAGATTTAAACATGCCACTGAAAGTTCAATGAATCTCAAAGGATCTAGGAGTTTTCATAGATTTAAAACTTAAATTCTTTTTCATTTTTCGTGGTGGAAATTAGTGAATCGTCATTCACTTACCTTCAAATATTCTGCAATTAGGGTTACGGCATCCCTCTCCCGAGTTGTAGAATATTGTGTTGGGTCCTAGCCTTAGTATCTCATTTGGGTGATTTACTAAGGACTCTATCAATCAACTAACTTGAATTCGTTTTCTCCCGTTTTGTAGATGTCAAAGTTTGACAACTATGGTCTTCTCAAATCCCGTGGAACAAGCATTCCACATGAAGATGATATTCCACGATTCGATCGAGGAACAAGAGATCATGCTTCACTTCCTCCTCCTCCTCCAATTATTCTCCCTAACCCACAAGTTCAAAGGCTTGAAAAGTTCAACATCACTCAAGCCCTTTTGGCAAGTAAACATAAAGAAGGAAAGTCGGTGTGTGCACACGTCCTAGGGATGAAGTCACACATTGATAGGTTAAGAATGTTGGGATCCGTTGTCTGTGAGGAAATGGCTATTGATTGGGTTCTTCAGTCACTTCCTAACTCATATAGTAAGTTCGTAAGAGAGTACTATATGATGAACTACGACGTGACCCTTATAGATCTCACCTATATGCTTATTGCTGCTGAATCAGCAATGATTTGGCGCAATAGAAAATCAAAGTTGATTGGTGAATCTGCCTTCGAGACCTCTATGGATATAGACAATGGCAACGAAAGGCATGCTATGATCGAAAAGTTTGATCACAAGAGAAAGGAGATGTCTGAAGTAGTTCCATGTGCTGTTCCAAAAGAGTCAATTTGTTTTTATTGCCAAGAGAGGGGGCATTGGAGACGAAACTGCCCTATTTACTTAAGAGATCTAAGAGATGGGAGAGTCAAAACGTATGGCTCTACTTTAGGTAATATCCATTGACTAACTCTTTTAAGTTTCTATTCTAGATTCTTAATACATAATGTGATAAGATTACAATTGATGTTTTGTAAGATCGAAGAAAAGAAAGGAAGCTTAAGGGAAGAAGTGAGCAAAATCTAACCGTGAAGGAATGGATTTCGATCATTAGATTCTTGAGATACTACTTAGAGTAAGAATTAGATTGCTAAGAAAGATGTATTAGCATAAGTTTTTCAATGAGTTGCATTGTAAGGACAAATTTTTCCGCAATAAAATAAATTTTGATTTTAAATTTTATTTATTTATCCTTACAATGGCATGTATGAAAAAATTGATGTTAAAATGTTTCTATTATTAGCAATAATGGATTTGGTTCTTATTATGTTATTTATGGAAAGTCGAGAATTTATCAAATAGGGAGAGTTTCTCATCGCCCAAGTTTCAATTGGACAGAAATTTGGAATCATGCAACTTGGTTGCACGATGAATGAGAAATTTCATATTTGGAAATTAGACTAATTCATTGACAAGGTGTCAAGTGAAGGACTAGGAGATCGAGTACACAAAGTTGTGTGTTGATCAAGTTCACCATAAGAGTGACAAAGATATTCGTCATGATTTACTAAAAGCTTAGTAAATATGATTATACTTACAAGATTAAGTGTAATTCTGAATTGATTAAAGGGTTTAGATCAATAGCATAACGAATAAGAAGAATCAAGTAGGCAGAAAGATAAAAGTTTCTCCATTCTAAGAAGAAGGGAGAGTAGCTTTTATGCTTTATGATAGGTCTTAATGATTAAGAACCATATCTCAATTGATCCTCTAAGTGAGTCTTAGTACAATTGCATGTCTAAGAAGAGGAATCAAGAATTGAAGAAATGGTTAAATCAAGAAGTCAATCATACTTCGTTCCAATAACAAGTCTTAAAGTTAAGATTGTGACATTGAGTGAAAAGTATTAAAGGTTTATAACATTCATAAAATGTGGAAAGTTGTGATGTCTTGGATAAGACAAATACCAACTAAGACCAATTTATGAAGTGTTTTGATAAAAACTACACTAACTCTTGAATATTTGTTTGTCAAGAAATGTTTTGACAAAAGAATCTTATATGTCAAGGAGTCAGTGGGAGTCTTGATGGTCTTGAAAGGTTTCAAGAACAAATCAAATAAACCTTATCGATCATCACTAGCACATGAGTTGAGGTTTACAACCTATCGTGTTGACATTATTTTGTTTCTGTGCCGTTCCAATTGAGTTAATTATGCATGTGAGTCCTATGAGTTCTCATTTGAATGCATAAAAGGCAAGGACCTTGATCAATGGAAAGTACATTGATAAGAAAAGGTGAGCTGCTTAACTACTTGGAAGACATGGTGGGCAGCTGTGCTACCATAAAGGCAAGAAATCGAGATCAAGAAAGTTCGGTCCATATGAGTTTGAATTTGTCGTAAACTTTGTATAGGAACGCATACACCATTTAAATCTAAGTGTCATAAGATTTCCTCCTTCATGAAAATGATTGTGAGGAAATGCTTTCACTAAGAAAGATTTTAAGAAGATAGTGATTGTAAAATTGCATTCTCGAATTTGATTATGGTTACGGTATCCCTTTCCATAATTTGAATTGTGAGGTTTGGCAATTGTTTACACACACATATATGAACTATCTAAGGCAAAGGTGTATATGTTCAAGAAGCCTTGATAAAAGATTATCAAAGCACTAAGTATTAGAAACATGGACTTAAGAAAGTCAATAGGTATTGTCTTTCTTAAAGTTAACATGTTTATGAATACATGTCGAAGCTAGTGGGAGCATAAGTGTTATGTTTTATAATAATCATCATGATAGTGGGAGCATAAATGTTATGATTGTATGATTATTAAGACACGTATTGCAAGTTGGCAATATTAATTATAGAAAACAAGAGTTATACCTTGCAAAGTCGTAAGGGTTGTAAAGTTGTTTTGCTATAATTAAGGGAGAGAATATTATGCTTCATTTCAAATCTAAAGGCTTAGGTTGTGGAATGTTAATAAAATTTAGTCAAAGGTATATAGTGTGTTCTTAAAATTTCGATTATGATTACGACATCCCTCTTCACAATTCGAATTTTGAGAACATAGCAAATAAAACATTATGCGTCGTGTCCCATATGCTTCGGGTATAGGATCGATTGCAAATGTTTTAATGTTTGACCATTCTAAAATTTTCCAAATGTCTAGCGCATTTAAAGGGAAAGGGGACTAGAATCGATTTTGACTAAAATAATTAAACAACTATCAAAGGACAATCCAAAGTTCGACGAGGATTGGTCGCTTGTGAGTAGTTGGAAGCATGGTATTGAATGGACCATATGGACATTATTATGAATAGAAAAGATTCTATTAAGAATGACTTGTGATATGGAAAATATGGAAGCGTGTCCATATTAGGGAATTGAATATTAAAAATCTATGTCTAGATTAGAAACTTTTATGCAAAAGGATGTTCAAAGAATGTACTTTGAGTGAGAGACATCACGTCTATGGAATTGTCTTGTAACAATCTCTGATAGAAGACTTTGTAATATCATTGGCAATAGTCTTTGTGACTTTGGTGCAGTGACATTACAAAAGAGATCATTGCATAAAATGTTAGAACCTAGCATATTCTATAAGTAGCAAGAATTTGATATTCTTTCACTTATAAAAAAGATTTGGAGTTGTGAAATGAGAATGACTGGAAATGTGTTCAATGTGATCTATTTCACAAAGTAAGAACCATGGGTAAACATTGTGTGCATGCTAGGAGCATGGGACAAGTGTTGTAATTCAAGTAAGAAGTTGATTACCCGAAACGACAAATAATGAGTAATCAATATGGTGATAAATAAAAAGTGTTTTATTTATGCTCAAAGGGTTGAGGCCATATGGGATTAGTATTATTCTTGTGTTTCACATTTGCATGTTTTGACTTCCAGAATAGTTGAGTTTATTAAGAATAATCGAATTATTCAAACGGGCCACAGTCGTTCATATGTTGGAAGTAGATATGAATGAAGACTGTCGTGAATTGGTGTGTGGATTGTCTAAAAGAGTATTAGACATAAGCAAATGTTTGCTGCAACGTTCATGAGTGCTTATGAATATGATTTGAGCATTGGATTAAACCCACGCTCACTTGGATCACTCTATGGATTGTATCACGAGTGATTGGTGAGACGATAACATCTTATATTCTTGAAACTGAGATGTGTGAGTTGTATCTTGCAAATTGGTTGCACATTGATAATATGTAAACGCACTAGTAACTTGGTGTTATAAAAAATATTGTTGTGTGTAATTCGGTGAGTGAGTGCAAGCGAGCATTGTATCAAAGTTTATCCGTTCCTTTTATCCAAAGTAGGATAAAAGCGATATCTTTGGGCCCCTCGATGATTTAGTGATGACAAACGTAAATGCTCGGCCGGGCTAGGGCTAATTTGATTTGTTCAATTAGCCAGTCGTCATAAATCGGAATTCGAGATATAGTACAAAGAGAATGATTTGAAATCATATCTCATATGATATCTAGAATGGAGGAATATATGATCCCTTATCTAAGGACACGCGTATCTAATAGGATCAGAGTTGACAGCGGCTTTGGAAAGCTACGATTGCAGATCAGGATCTGAAGTCATACGCATAATAGTTTTTATACTTATCCAAGTGGGAGACTGTTAGATTAGTGTCTAAGTCCATAACTATTTTGGTATGTACTTGATCCGATGGTGCATGGTCCTTTTGGGTTGCCTTCACCAAAGCAACTTGATAGGATGAATTATGGAGAGAAATGATTAAATATGATTTATTAATATATTATGGGAATGATATATTAAAGGAGAAATCATATTGTTTAATTAATATTAGTCAATAATTAATTGGTAATTAGTTTTGTGACTAAAAGAGATTAATTAAACTTAAGGGACTGGAATTGTAATTATAAGATAATCGCAATTTGGGCCATGGATTGCCTTGAATCAAGGGGTGGACGAATTCTATGGGGAAACCCATAAGGAAATCGTCCATGGGCTTGATTAAAGGAGTCTATGGGTTGCTTAGGGCCTAAGCAACCAAATTAGGGTTTCCTTGTTAGATAACCCTAATAGCCTCACTATAAATAGAACCCTTAAGGCTCAAAAACGTGTGGAAACTTCTTTTCTAGGGTTAGAACACGTTTTGGGCAGCCTCCATCCTCTTTCCTCTTCATCCTCTTGCTTATGGTGTTTGTGAGCCATTAGGGGAGTGACACTTGTGACTCTAAGCCTTCCAAAGTCAATTCAAGGAGGAATTGGGATTGTTATTGCTACATAACAATCAAGGTAATATCTTAAACCTAATTATATGTTAATATTGATTTCCATATGCTAGAATTAGGGTTTATAGTCTTGGATTGAAAGCATGTACAATAGAGAAACCTTGATCCGAGCATTAGGGTTTGTATGAGCACATAGGATGTCTTATGACCAAAACCCATCACTTTTAACGTCCCAAAAACCATAGTAAAAATTTTCATTTTTTCCAAAGACATCTTCATAAAAACCATTAGTCATCCAATTCATTGTTTCAAAACATAGTCATAAAATCATAGTATCAAATAATATCTCTCAAACATAAATCCATGGGATGATATGTACAGTCAAGCCTTTGCGTTCCCCCAATCTTATGAAGTACCTAAAACATTTAAAATCACAACTGCAAGTCAAAACTTAGTGAGTTCCTAAAAATACCCCACATAACAGTAGACATACAATGGATGCACACATGAGTCTTCAGTCTAACTGGAGCATCTCGCAAGGCATATAGTACACCTAGACCACTCTCTTGAGCCTACAACATATAGTTGGATCGCCCTTTTAAGACTATAGCATGGGCTAGAGTATCAACTGGACCGCCCGAGTATCTTGGCCTACAACACAGACCATGATCGTATCAACTCAACTACAATATGTCGACATATGCAAACAAACAGACAATAACATGCAAATACAGGTAATCATAACAGATCTACCAGACTAGCAGATCACTACAACATAACAACATCCTAAACACAATGATACATAATACAATACAAAGTATAGTGAGAAAACTCACATCACAGGCTAGCATACAATTAATACAACTCACACGACACTACAACATAACAACATCCTAAACACAATGATACATAATACAATACAAAGTATAGTGAGAAAACTCACATCACAGGCTAGCATACAATTAATACAACTCACACGAAACAATATTGGTGCTACGAGCTACCTACACAACATCAAAGTTACATCCTCAATCTATATCCTAAAAACCCTCTAGTTGACCAAAAGTCAACTTGATCAAAAAGTCAACGAATAATGGTCAAAGTAAACAACCGAAAATCAACTCAGTTGGTCACCACGTCGTGGCCAAGCATCTGCCACGTCGTGGCACTCTCACGACAAAACAGCCATGACAAAACCCATTCACCACGACATGTTGAGCATATCACCACATCGTAGGAGCTATTCCTGGACAACTCAATGGATTAAGCCCTTAATCCATTAAGCCACTTACTCATCCTTTCCAGAAAGCTTCCTTACACCCAAAAATCCTTTAAAAACCTTTCTTTATGGACGTGCATGTCCAATGCTTGTCTTGAATTTTAGTTAGGTCAAGAATGGTGAAAATAAGGTCAAAACCTCATTCATAGGGACCAAAACTCTACCAAACACCACATCTGGAACATGAAACCACAAAGGGACCATAAGGATCCATAAAGTTGAAAACTTTATGAAATCCGTCCACTCAAATCATCTTAAACATGAAGAAAAATGCATAAAAGTCTAAGTATAGAAGAGATGCACATAAATGTAGAAACTTGAGGACTTACAAAAGTCCATAATGTATGCAAGAAGGTGATGATGAGTTTTGCTTGTTAGATCTATGCACCAACAACATGTTTTTCTTCTTCAATACCACCAAAAACCACAAAAAAGCTCCAAGATGTCAACAATGGAGGCTAGGGTTGCTTTAGATCGAGAAAAGGTGATAGAGGCTAAGGGTGAGCAAAGTCTAGCCATCACATCCCTTAAATAGAACGTAAAACCCAAAAAATTAAGGTTTGCATGCTGACCACCATCACGTCGTGACATGAACCTTGTCATGTCGTGGCACACACAGAATGTGCATTCCATCTTAGCTAGCACCACGTGGTGGTGCTTCCTCCACCACATCGTGGTTGCCACAAAATCCACATTTGAAGTCTTTAAATTGCCATAAACATGAAAGAAGTATTATTTGGAGTGCGTTCCAGAAAATCTAATATCAACTTCTCAACCATTAGCTGAGCATGACAATATAGAGCAATAGAAATTCACATTAAAGAGGATGAACTTCACACTACATACATCAAGAACCAATGTGAAGGTCTAATTTTATAATGTAAACCTTAGTATTTATCATGATCTTACTCATTCAAAATATTATATTCTGAATTATTTCTTTTATTACTATAGGAAAACACGTTTCATTGCAATTATGCAACCTTTTCCTTTTGCTTTGTAATTTCAAAACAGTTCAAATATTCTATTCTATGATTTATTCATGAATATTTGAAAAGTGTTATCAACGACATTGTTTCAATTCAATCTTTTACTATGAATGTACACGTGAACGAAACCCCATGCAAAATTAATTCGATCCCTTATCTAATTTGCATATCTATTCATATTACCAATTAAATCCATGCATATATATTAAGTAAATTAACATACACGAATAACATCTTATAAAAATTATTTTGATAATACTACTAATTAATTAATACTTCGTCAAGGTAACATTTTTTTCTTGTTATGGGTAAACCAACAACCTGTTAATTTCTCCTTCAACTATATAAAAAAAAAATGATGTGCTTCATCTACTTGTACCTTCAACTTCTACAGTAGTACAATGGAATGTTGTTGACATTGTAGGGACAGTGAGGAATGGGTGGTGCAGGAGCAGGAGCAGCCGGTGATGGTGAATTACCGAATCCTGATGATGCTGCAGCCGGCAGGAATGAAACTGGTGGTGTAGCTCCGCCGCAATGAGCCTTCACTTGCCTTGGTGCCGCCCAATACGGAGGATCACGCAGCAACGGAGCCAAGAAATCTGTGGTGGCAGAATTAACTAGTTGATTATAAATTTTATAAGATATAATCTCTAAACAATTTATTGGCTAGCTAGAAATATTAATTTACAATAGAAAAGTGGAAGTACACCTGTCAATCTTTCTCCCATTCCGTGACTTAGGGGATGATTATCAACTGTTGTTCCCTAGTTTCCAACAATTTCATTTATAAAATGATACGTTAGATTATATATTATCTGTAGCTGGTAAAATAATTTAAGAGATTGTTCCTCATGTCTAGACATTATAAGGAGTTGAGGCTATTAATGACTTAATGTTAATTTTTTTTTTATTAAATTATATGATAAAAAAGTTGAAAATATTACCGTAGTTCTTGCGGCCTGTGAAGACATGTCACCTAAAATATAGTTGATCTCGTGCAAGCTGCGGAAGGTGTCGTCGTCGACTTTAGCACCTTCTGTTAAAGACGGAGGAGCGATACCCAGGTTCAAATCCATGTAATCACTTTTATCTGTGTATGAAATTAGTAAAAAAGTTAACTTAAAAAAATTTCATCCACACGCTCACATGATGTGACATAAAATCACTATTTAAGGATTTATTTAGCAACACACACGTATGTGTATATCATATTTAACGAATAAACATATATAGATTTTTTTTTAAAAGAGGAAATAATTTACCTCCATTGTTTGTTTCAAGACTAAGCTCGCCTTCGTATGAGCTGGGATCAAAGTTGGTGATCGCTTCTCTCCCGTTGCATTTTATTGCAGCCTTGTCATAAGCCCTAATCAATTCAAAAAAATCACACATGTTATTAAGTAAATCATCGAAAACAACTTAAGAACCATAATTGGGAGACAATCAAGTTAACTAAGGGAATTGTAGGAATTAACCTTGCAGCTTCGATTTCACTATCGAACAATCCAAGATAGATATATCTGCAAACCAAAAACGTGTGACAATAAATAACATCACCCCTCTACAATATTTTAAGTTAATATAAGATCAGAGTTTTTTTTTTATACTTTTTCGAAAAAATAACAAATCTACCAAACTTTTTTCAAAATTTAAACAAAAAAAAATTAATTCTATCACATTAATTTCACAGATCCAACCCGCTAAATGACAAAACTCACTTTTTTCCAAGAAATTGGCCCATTCGAGCCTCCCAGCGACCACATTTGTGTAGGGTAACACCTCTATATTTTGAGCTTCCTCTTGAGAATCCAGTGCTTTGACGACGAAGTATATGCACAAACTCTTCCTTTGTCAAGTTTTTTATCTGTGTAACATAAGATATACATAAATTGTTGGGATTTTCAACTGATTATAAGAAAAAAATTTTAAATTATACATCAAATTTAGTTAAATTAACCTGATTCAAGTCATCCTCGTAATCGTTTATATTGAAATTAATATCAGCATCAACACCGCGGAATTTTATTGCAGCCCGATCATATGCCCTGTAGAAAAAGATTAGGTTTATAAAATTTGACATGATTAAATGATGAAAATGATGTCAGAAAACTGAAAAAGTATAGAAGATATTTACCTAGCAGCAGAATGTGCAGTATCAAATCCACCTACAAAAATAATTAAGAATATATATAGAATTCAAATAAGTATTAATTAAACATATACATATTGAAATAGAATGGGATTTCAATGCTATGTATGATTGCTTAATACCGAGGTAAACTTGTTTCCCACAATCCCTGCAGAAATCATAGAAATTCAAACATAAGTAAATGTAACAATGAAGTATCAATTTTTTATTATATTTGGTAATTAATATGATAATAAAAAATATTTTTTACGTACAATACTCTATTTTTAGAGGTTAATATTAAAGAAATACACCATGTTTTCACTCTTGTACAGCTATATAGTCTTTTGACAATTTAACTGAACATACTATACTTTTTTATTGTTTAACCTATTCATTTTTTTAATCAAATTAAAAACTTACCGTTCTATTAAACATGTATAGCATTTTATGTAATGTTTCACATAAAATGATAAAACATTGAAAGAAATGGTAAAATAACGAAGATATATTGTTTTTTTTTTTTTTTTTTTTTTTTGCAACTATGTATCTTTCTCGCTAATAAATCATAAAAACCATCTTATCTATTTTCTTTCTGACTAAAAAAATTATTATTTTAAAGTAGTGGATGTTGGGTATAGTTACACAAAATCAAAAAAGATCGATGTATTAACTAACCAAATATGTGATTCCCATCTTCCTGTTCTTCGATAAAACGTAACACCACGATACTGAGAACTTCGAGACCTCGGTCCTCTCCTACTTTTCTTCACCTGTTGTATATGCAGCTGCTGCTGCTGCTGTTGTTGTTGTTGCCTCAACATGAATAATCTATCGTCATCGCCATTATCCAACCAATGCTGCTGAATGAAGCCACCGCCACCGCCACCACCGTCAATCGCCGGAAAGAGCTGCTTTGTAACCACCATATGATCTGACCTATGCTCCTGAAATTCTTCTAGATTATTCTGTTTCAGTATCTCAAAACCATACGTGAGATTCGAGCAGGAGTGCGAGTGCGAGTGTGAGTGTGAGTGCTCCTCGTCGCCGGCGTTACTCACGACGGAAGAATTTGAAGTGCCAACAGATAGCTCAAGGATCTGTTTATTCCTGCTGCTATCCTCCTCCATGTATTCCGACGACATCAAATCGGTCTGGTAAATACTTAGGTTAAGGTCTAACATCACGTCAATTGTTTCAAATCTTAACTAATTACACACACTACCAAATTAAAACCTGCACACATGTACACATTAAACTATAATTTGATCAATCACATATCAACACGAATATAGAGGATGAGAAGAATTGATAGTTTAGATCTTACTCGGTCGGAGAAATTTATAAGCGGAAAAAGAGTAGTAATCCAGCATCAACACCGGCGGTTGTCTGCTTTCTTATAGAATTTTTTTCTAGAGAGAGAGTGTGTGTGTGCAAGCTGTTAGCTAGGTAGGGACAGATTAAGGATGTTAATGGTGGCGCGTGAAGGAATTTGAAGATGGAAAGGAGGTGGGGTAGTTAGGAAAAGTTGAAAATGGGAGGGTGTCGAACCATCAACCCAACCAAAGCATACCAAAAGAAGGCAAATCGCATAATGTGGGTCGGTGTGGTTTAAGAGATTTAACCAAAATTAATTTTGTTATGAACTTTTTTATATACATCAAAAGTAAATTTTCACACACAAAAAAAAATAATAATAAATAAATAAAAAAAGAAAGAAGAAACATTTAGAAGTATATTGTGGACTAAACATTGTATATATATTTAATATAAAAATCTCGATAAGAATTATATGTAGCTTGAACTTATCAAAATACATCTTATTTATATCTATTATAACAATCCACATATATTTATCTAATATTAATGTATGTCGAGATGATTTTTTGTTTTTGGTTTTTGGTTATTTGATATGACCAATAAGAAAGCAACAAAAAGTCACCGTGGGTAGAATCTGATGGACAGAACTCAGAGTAGTAGTACTTCATTTAGAAAACAGCACAACACAGTGGGTATTGTCTTTGATTAGATTACACAAGAACAACGGCTTTTTGGGAAAAACAACATTGGAATGTCGCAATAGGGTTGGGAATAAATAAAGGCCCATAAATAAATACTATTCTGGTTATGTATAAAAAATAAACCAAAGTTCTTTAAGGCAAGTTTATTTAAAAGATTACATTTATATAAGTTATAACATATATACAGAACAATAAATAATTCAACCAATATAACGACATCCAGTGTTGATAATCATAATTTATGCAAAGAGCTTGTACAAACTACAAACGTATACAAGACTCTAAGTACAACTTGACAATATGCATGTAAACTACATTTCAGGTTTATATACATGAACTTCTTTTTCCTATAGATGTTAAGAAAACCGGTTACTAATATAACATTACAAATCTATAAAAATAATTGTACTTATAGTATTGTATATGTTGTAGTTTGTGAAAAATTAAGCCTTGAAATTTTCAAGACTTCAAGATTGATACATAACAAGTACATTACGCATTCATGCTTTTATGTTATTATTCCATATAAATATATCATTTTATCATTCATGTAACATCCTCAAATTTAATATGATATGTGTTGTATTTATGTATTATGATGATCTTATGGATGTTAGTGCTAACAAGCTTATTCGATGTTTAGGACTTTGAAAAGTCATGTACTTATGTCATGAATGTTAAAACATGGAACCAATTAAGCACGTATAATGGTATGTGATGAAATCAAATGATGATTTGTGTTATAAGATGGAATGCAAATAAAAGTAAATGTATACTCATCGTGGCTACAGAAAATGTTTGTTGTAAAATGTAAAAGCGGGGATGTACACATACAAGTATCAATGGATATGGACTAACGGATCAATGATGGTTCAAATGTTTAAGTTGGGACATTATAAAAGTTTTAAGCACGATTTTAGAAAACTAAAAGAAAAAAGACAATTTTTTTTCCCTAAAATGGATAGACCACTTTTTATGTGAATCGAACAACTCAGTTTAAACATTAAGGTGGGCTTAAACCTATATATACAATATGTCCAACAATAAGCCAATGGCCATTACATGAGCCCAATTGAATAACATAATGCATATAAGTCCAATATAATTAATGAACCATATACTAAGATATACCCAATTTAATGAAACTTTTTATATTGCACATAATTATATACAATTTACTGACATGTATAAATCTTTTAAAATCAATTATTTTTTTACATATTATCAATTAACCCAAAAAAAAAATTCAAGACATCCAACTTCGGTTAATATGATATTTGGGGTTTTGATGAATAACCTTAAGGACACTCTTAGCACTAGGATTTAGATAGCATTTGATTGGAGGAACATAAGTGGACAGACGCAACAAAGTTTTTTCTGAAGGTGTTTCGTATGAATGAAACAGAATTAAAATAAGGTATTGACGTAGTCAATGAGGTTAACTGATAAAATTTTAGTCCCACTCAAAATGGTGGAACAAGATTAAACACATTTTATATTGACAAAAATACCCTTTTCATATATATATATATATATATATATATATATATATATATATATATATATATATATATATATATATATATATATATATATATATATATATATATATATTCTATGTCTACTAGTACTGCGGACGAATCCATTAACAATCTAAATGAAAATTTATCGTTCTGTCTCATCTCTGGGTTATGGTATTATTGGATGATAGAACGAGTTGCATGTATAATTATTCATAATTAATATCATTAATGGGATAATATTTTACATCTGGTCTTCTTTTTTACATAATGCTTTCCATTTAGGCTTTACTCATTTAAGAGTTAAGTTTTATTAACAAAAATTAGTGAAATAAAATCTAACATTAAAATTGGATTATTGGTCTCAAAAGCACGAATCCATGGAGATAGAACTAACATGATCCATTCATAATTCATTAAGTCAAACAAAATTTAGGTCAAATTAAATTAAATGATATATAAAAGATTTGATCATAAAATAAGATTGTTTAAGCTCTCTTCTGCCCTGTTCTGCAGGTTCTTCAAGTAGAAATCAAGCTCTTTTCTGTCCTAAGACATCATAAAACCAAACATTAATACCACTACAAAAGGGTAAAATAGTCAACTGTCGTTCAAAATTTATATCCATCAGGACGACCACATTGGGCAGGCCGTGATAGATCCATGAAGGTTTTTATTATTTTTGAAGTTGATGAGCACCTGGGGGATATGTGCAACACATTTACAAATTACGAAGATGAAAAACTAAAATTATGATGTAAATTATGAAAAATGTTACAAAATTGGCAAAAAAAAAAAGTGGGTACCTTTCCCGTCATAATTGCAGATACCATTCCTAAACTTTAATTGTCCAGCTACTTTGATGTAGATGAATGACCTCCTTATTGCTGAGAATTCCATGTGTGCACTCATGTTTCTGACAACACAACATACAGTTGGCTAAATAACTTTTGATTAGAATGATTATTGATCATAAGTTGATGCAGGTTCAACCCCAGAAGTTAAAATTCCACGAACAACATACCTACTGATGGGTTGTTGTTAATGTAATATTAATCTGCAAACCAAACAGTACATACATGTATCTCATAATGAAAAAAACATTGATAGTTGAATCTGTTAATCCGAAAACAGATATCAAGAAAAACAGGGGAATAGGTAATCGATTGAGAACATGAGTGATGATTAAGGAGAACAAATAAATCCGACACACTCAGAGGGACTATAATTTCACACTATAAGTTCAAATTCTTTTGAATTAGAAAGAACAGTACCTGCTTGATCAAATTCATGAAACGAATTACAGATACTAAAACAAACAGAAAATCCTTTGGATTTGTAGTCTTTGAAACGATTACCTTCGGGAGAAGGTGAGGGGTGAGAAGGTTCCAAAAGTGTCGCTCGCAGCATAACCGTAGGCCTTGATGGGACGCTCTATCTCTAGTGATTTCGCTATTTTTGAAGCTTAGATATGCAGCAGGGATGTGAAAAAGCATATGTATCTGAAGCGATGAAAGAAGGAACATCAGGTAGATAGGGATTAAACAGACGACGGGTTGGAATTACATACCGTGTGTAGGAGTGACGGTCCGAACATCGATATCCAACTTCCCCCATCTTTCTTCTGAAGAAAAGGTAATCAGAGAGACAATATTACATGAATCTCTGTAAAGCTCTCTGTATATTACGAAAGGCAAAAAAACATACGATTACAATAAATAGCAAAGGAATAAGTTAAATAAGGCCACAAATCAATCAATCCCTAAGAAGGAGGCGGTGACAGGGAAAGATAAAAAAGGAAACAATATGACTAATTTCAATACTCCCTCTCAAGTTTGAACATGGAGATTAGCAATGCCCAACTTGTTAAGCAAAAAACTGAGTTGTTGTCCTCCAAGAGCTTTTGTAAGTAAGTCAGCTATTTGGGTGAGACTTGATGTAAGTAGGTGAAATTTCCTTGGACTCGACCCGTTTGGTGGTTGTCGAGGCCAACACAAATAATAACCCTAAATATTACACACTAAAATAGTGTATAGTGGTAAAGGGATCGAATCCACGAAGATTGGTTCAATTTATAACTCTATGAAAAATCTTTTTGTAAAAATTCTTGTAAAATGACAATAAAAATAAAATGGGGGTTTTGTTGTTTTGAAATATTTGAAACAAACTAGAATTAACTATGATTTAAATAGACAAATACAACAAAAATAAGAGTTTGATGTAAAATCAATGAGGGAGAGATGGTTGACTTAAAGTTTCCTCACTTTGACTTTTGATGAACATATCATTAGAATCCAATGGTGCAATACTTTGATTCAAATCCTTAATTTAGCTATAGTAATCCAAGGAGCTTGAGATTACCTAGACTTTTCTTAATTGTTGAAATGGCTAGAGAAGCTCATAACAATTTCCTTAGTCAAAGTCACTAATTCCAAATAGCATGTAATTAGTGAAAGTCAACTAGCATTAAGAACCAAAAAGTCACCAAATCCAAGAGGGGTCAAATGCTTTCACCACCATGTTGGAGGAAATGTTTTTATGATTGTGTGAAGCAAAAACAACACAAAAATCATTTGTTGCTTGCTAATTTGAGGATCCTTTACTTAATCAAGAAATTAGCCAACTAATCACCACAAACACATTTAAACTCATGAACTAAAACATACAAGTAGTGATAAGATGTTAAAACACAAAACATTCCCATAAAGATTTAAAAACATGTTCATAGATTCTTCAACATACAACAAAAGTTCAAAGGATTAACCAAAAGTCAACCAAAATTAGTTTAGCCAAGCATGGCTAAACCCAAAGAAACAAAGTTAGAGAAAATTGTACCAAACATTAAGCAAGAATCAAGAGGTAAAAATATGATGTTCTTCAAGTGTTCTTGGCCTTCAAAAGTCTTCAAAACTCCAGAGAGAATCTCCAAAAATCGGATGTCCAAGAGTCTCCAAAAAGATGGGCACCAACCTTCCTCAAATAGCTCAAAAGAAGAATTTCCGAAACTGCCCCTGCAGGAGGTTGCGCGACCCGCGTGCTGTTGCGCGGGTGGGTTGCGCGGGTGGTCCCTGAATGTAGCATCTTTGAGGTTTTGGGCCTCCATAGCTTAGCCCACTTGGCCCAGTGCGAGCCCAATCAGCTCCTAGCCCATTTTCTTCAAGTTTTCTTCAATTTAAGCCCAATTTGGCTTCTCCAAATGATTCATAGCTCGTAAACTCGCCCAATTAATAATCTATGCATGCTTGAATATACTCCCGCATCTTGCAAATTTAAATGTTTATTTCTCTCCAAGCCTTCAAATAATCATCAAGCTCGCTCCATGCATCATCTCCACCACCCATCAAGCCTAAGATCCTTGTTTTCCACCAATTCCCATCGCTTTCCATACGTCCCGAACATTCCCGCTCCACTAGTCTCCATGAAATCTGCAATAAAGCTCACGAAACTAGAAAGTGCCCGAAATAGTCATAAAATAACAAAAAGGAAAATATGCATGAAAATTAACTAGATTATGGATGAAATATGCTAAAATAAACTATAAAAAGAAGTAAATAAAATGAAACTATCAAGTTTGAACATGGAGATTAGCAATGCCCAACTTGTTAAGCAAAAAACTGAGTTGTTGTCCTCCAAGAGCTTTTGTAAGTAAGTCAGCTATTTGGGTGAGACTTGATGTAAGTAGGTGAAATTTCCTTGGACTCGACCCGTTCCCGTACGAAATAACAATCCATTTCTACGTGTTTGGTCCGTTCATGGAAAACGGGGTTGTTGGTTATGTGACGAGCAGCGTTATTATCACATAACACAATTGTAGGTCCGTCTTGAGGAGCATCCAGTTCAGTAAGAAGCCACCTAAACCATAGAACTTCACTAACTGTTGTAGCCATGGCACGATATTCCGCTTCTGCCGAGGACCGAGAGATGATAGACTGTTTCTTCGATTTCCAAGAGACCGGAGCTCCACCAAGTATAAGGAGATAGCCAGTCCTAGAGCGTCTCGTAAACGGGCAACCTATCCAATCTGAATCACAATATGTGATGAGCTGAGTACCACCTTCTTTTGGTAACAAAATCCCTTGCCCCAAGGTGGTCTTGAGGTAACGCACAACACGAAGTGCGGCATCGAGATGGGGCTGTCTTGGGTCAGCCACGAATTGACTTAACAAGTTAACGGAGTATGCAATATCGGGTCGTGTGGCCTGTAAGTACAACAGACGACCAATAAGGCGCCGATACTGACCCGCGTCTACTCGTTCCTCAGCATCACTTTTGTCTAATTTTAGGCCTTGTTCCATAGGAAAAGCGCTAGGTTTGCATCCTTCCAGACCCATATCTCGAAGTATGTCCAATGTGTATTTTCTTTGGCTGAGTACAATGCCGTCTTTTGTTCGAACCACCTCGATGCCAAGAAAGTATTTCAAGCTACCAAGGTCTTTAATGGTGAATCGACAATTTAATTCAGTTTTGGTTGCTTGTATTTTACTCATGTTGTTACCGACAATGATAACGTCATCGACATATATAAGAGCTGCCACATGAACTATGTCGATTTTATATATGAACAATGAAGGATCTGCGATAGATTGCGTGTAGCCTATTTCAACCAAGGCCTTTGTGAACTTGTGATACCAATTTCGAGAGGCTTGTTTGAGTACGTAAATGGACTTTCGTAGGCGACAAACACGAGTTTCTTTTTCACTTGTGAAGCCTTGAGGAATCTTCATGTACACTTCTTCTTCAAGATCCCCATGTAGAAATGCGTTGTTAACATCGAGCTGGTGTATGATCCAGTCTCTTTTTACAGCCAAGGTCAACAGCGTCCTCATAGTTGCCAATTTTGCAACCGGAGCGAACGTGTCGTGATAATCCACCCCCTCTTGTTGGGTGAAACCTTTTGCAACGAGTCGTGCCTTGTATCTTTCGACATCACCATTTGGTTTGTATTTGATTTTATAAACCCATTTGGAATCAATGGCCTTCTTTCCTTCAGGTAGCTCTTCAAGGGTCCACGTACCGTTTTGTTGCAATGCTCTTATGTCTTTCTTCATGGCGTCTTGCCATCTAACATCCTGTGAAGCTTGTTGAAAATTCTTTGGCTCATCGTGAGAGTCGATGGCAGAAAGAAACGCCAAGTGATTAGCACTGAAATTTTTATATGAAATATAATGAGCTAAGGGATGTACCGGGGAGGAGGCTTGATCGTGAGATGGGTTTGCATGGTCTATCGAAGGTGGAAGCTTCACTGCATAGTCCTTCAAATGTGATGGTTGTGACCGAATCCTTGTGGGTCAAGTGGGCTCCACTGGTGCCTGGAACTCACTTGTATTTTCGTGATGTCTAGGAGGGTCATCGTCGCTGATAGCATGAGTATTTTCATGCAGGTTCTCATCATCTTGTGGGCCAAAGTCGTTATTTTGAGTAGATAAATCTTCATGCACGTAAGGTTGCTCATCAGTGGGTGTATCTCCCTCTTTCGACCAATCAGGTGTGTCTCCCTTTTTCAACCAATCTTCAAATTCTTTTCCATTCTCTTCATGTTCACTAGTCTTGGAGGTCTCATGGTGGTCAATCTGACTGTTTAGATTATCTCCTGAGAAGGGAAAAAACTCTTCTACAAACTTCACATGTCTGGAAATAACTATTTTCTTTTGTTCAAGATCATAAATTCGGTACCCCTTTGTGCCATAAGGATATCCAAGGAAGACCCCTCGTCGTCCTCTTGGTTCAAACTTGTCCCCCTTCGTGTCGTTGTTCCAATGGTAAGTGAGACAACCGAACACCCTCATGTGATCATATTGTGGGTGTTTTCCCAATAGAACCTCGTAGGGCGTTTTGTTGTTTAAGGTTTTAGATGGAATGCGATTAATAATGTATGCAGCCGTCAAAATACATTCTCCCCAAAACTTTATGGGAATATTTGCCTCAAACCGAATAGCCCGAGCCATTTCAAGAAGATGTCTATGCTTCCGTTCCACTACCCCATTTTGTTGTGGGGTGTGAGGACACGTGGTCTCTAAAATAATGCCTTGTTTTTCATAGAAAACTCTCATCTGATTAGATGTAAACTCACCTCCATTATCACACCTAAAACGTTTGATTTTCTTTCCGAATTGCCTCTCAACCATGTTATGAAAACTTATTAAACACGTGCTGGCCTCACTTTTTTGTTTAATCAAGTATACCCAAATGGATCTACTGTAATCATCAACCAAGGTAAGAAAATAATTTGCACGTGACAATGATGGTGTCCTATAACCTCCCCAAATGTCACAGTGTATCATATCAAAACAGTCAATTGTCTTTATGGAACTCTTTGGAAAAGGTAGTTTTGCAAATTTTGCTCTATTACATGAGTCACAAACATTATTTTCGGAATCAAAATTGACGTTTCTAAAAAAGTTCACATGAGACAATTTTACATTTGAGGAGTGCCCAAGTCTCTTGTGCCATGTGTTGGATGTTTCTAATCTCCATGCTCCAACTTGAGAGGGAGTATTGAAATTAGTCATATTGTTTCCTTTTTTCCTTTTAAACCTTTTATTCGATAGAGACCATTAATGCAATTACCCGTTCCAATCAAGCTCCTCGTTCTCAATCCCTGCATTACAAAGAAATCAGGAAAGAAGGTGATTGCACAATGCAAATCTCTTGTTAGACGTCTAACTGATAAAAGGTTACATTTAAAGTTTGGGATAAATAAGGCCCCGTTTATTTTTATTCCTCCTTTAAGAAAAACCTCACCGTTCCCTTTTACGGGAACATTTATCCCGTTGGCAACAGTGACGGGAGTTTCATTTTCATTTGTGGTGATGTTTCCGAGCACCTCCCTTTGACAGATCATGTGCTCGGTTGCACCCGAGTCTATTACACCCCAATTATCATCAAACGTACCTGCCATGTTGGCCTGAGGAGTCTGCTGTTCTGGGTTTCGCTCCTTGCAGTCACTAAAAAATTTCAAGAACATACCATATTGTTCATTACTCAGTCCAGGAACAGGGCTGGGTACGGAATCGGCGAAAGCTGCTTTTGGTTTGAAATTTTCTTTCTTTGTCTTTCCAGGCCACCAATCGGGATACTCGATTCGCTCAAAACATCCTTCCCGACTATGCCCACCTTTTCCACAATGTGTGTAGTTTTCTGTTTTGTTCGTTAAGCCCCCTTTTTCGTTTTTCTGCCACGATTTCTTCTGTGGCCGACTTTCTTTTCTATTGACCTGTAAGGCGGCCATTTCTATGGTTATCTTCTTCCCGGTTGTCACGTTTCTTTGATGTTCATCTTCAGCCACCATGTGATAAGAATTACTCAAACTTGGTGTAGGCTTCATTGCTAGTATTTGTGTACGGATGACAGCAAAGTCGCTATCAAGACCCAGAAGAAACTCATACATGCGCTCTTTCTCCCTTAATTCAACCAACTTCTTTCCCACCTCGCACTTGCAACCATTACATGTACAACGTGGGGTGGGTAGGACAGTGTTTATTTCATCCCAGATTCTTCTCAACCTCGTAAAATAAGCCGAAACTGTGACTCCATCTTGTCGAGTTGCATTGAGAATCTACTTCAATTCATAGGCCCTCGGTGCACTTTCTTTTCCAAAACGTTCGTTCAAATCCTTCCAGATCTCGGCTGCTGTATGTGCGTATTTCACGCTCGCACGTATTTCCTTTTCCATTGCAGTTGTGAGCCACCCCTTGACCATAGCATCGCACCGCATCCATGCCATGTAATCTTTATCGGTGCTTTCTGGTTTCTCGATAGATCCATTGATGAACCCAATTTTGTTCTTGGCATACAAGAAATTTGTCATTTCTTGCACCCAGTCGTTGAAATTGTTGTCTGTCAGCCCTTCATTGACCTGCATTTGTCTTGGAAAATCTGACGGATGGAGATAGAGTGGTGAGTTCGGATCGATTTGATCATTGTTTTTCCACCCTCCTTCTCCGGCCATTAGGGTTTTTAGGTGAGGATCTTAGTTTTGAACGGCCTGCTCTGATACCATGAAGAAAAGGTAATCAGAGAGACAATATTACATGAATCTCTGTAAAGCTCTCTGTATATTACGAAAGGCAAAAAACATACAATTACAATAAATAGCAAAGGAATAAGTTAAATAAGGCCACAAATCAATCAATCCCTAAGAAGGAGGCGGTGACAGGGAAAGATAAAAAAGGAAACAATATGACTAATTTCAATATCTTCCGCCTGAGTTGAGTGAAACGATGGTTTAGAGAAGTGTACAGAGTGGTGGAATCGATTCGTAGAATCTGAATAGCAAACGTCATATGTAGTCGACATTGCCATTGACGAAGATGTTGAGTAGCAGTGAGCGTTGGAGAAAACCATGGAAAGAAGTCGATTAGCAATTCGTTGATTCTAATCAACTGGAATCGAGTTCAAAGTGAGGCGATGGTTTGGAGGCGGGTAGGGAATGGAAGGAACTGGAGAGTGATCGTCTCCAAAAGGCAGAGGCAAATAGAAAGAAATAGAAGGCGTTGGAAGTGTATGTGATTAGGCGAGGGAGGCGGTGAGTAAACGTGGATAAACTGTGACGGGGCGGTTACTGTGTTTGAGGAAGTGAACCCGAGGAACAGTACCATGTTTAGGTATTGTTCCTAACAATTGTCCAACTTTAATAGATATATAAATACCAGAAGCAATAGAAATTTAAATAAACCATTACATCCTCCTCAAAACTTGTCGCATTCTTCAAGTCTGAGCTTTATCCTTTCCATTTCCGCTGTCACTTGCTACATTATTACCTGGGTTGCGTGCATTTAAAGATTTTAATGGGTAAGCTTAGGGTCTAGTGAGTTCGTGGTTTTCATTCATATTGACGTGAATAAAATAAAAACAAATGCAACGATTTATAAAATATAATTCTTTTCATTTCTTTCCACCATTGATGACACATTAGGGAACTACTATCATTTCCAGGGAACGATTCCCTCCAAGAAAGGAAAGGAAACCCTAAGTTTAAGGGACGACTCGTCGAGTCCAAGGAGGAACTCGACGAGTCCGAGCGGGATCCGGGTCAAGGGGTAAGTGACCAACTCGGCGAGTCGGCTAAGGAGACTCGGCGAGTCTGGTCTGAATGAGGAAAACCCTAAATCCAAGACTTGGAGCCTATTTAAGCGTCTCATTCTCTCCCTAGGGTTCCTTTACTACCTCTTTAACCTAGAACACTAAATCCTAGCCGCCATATCCATTTTGAGCTAATTATTGCCTTGAAGAGTGCATTAAAGCTTGGAGAAGGAAGAAGGATCTTGGAGGTGCAAGAAGGGGCTATAGATCTGGGATTGGGAAGACATTTCTGAACATTTGGAGGTAATAAACTAGGTCTTGGACTCCTTTGCACCTAGATCTATGTGTGAGTTTTGGGCATTCTTGGCATGATAAGTAACCATTTTGAGCTAGAAGTTCATATTTGAGGTTGCTACCTCAGGTCCATGCTTGTTTTGGTCTAGAATCCCATAAAGTATCAACTCTTGGTATGTTGGTGAAGAATGGTTGTCATAACCCCTAGTTTGGAGTGTTTTGAGCCTAGATCTCCATATCTACACGTAAAGTTTGCCACTTTACGTGAGGAATAGGCCTTGGAAGTATGGATCTATGTGTTGGAGCCCCTGTTTGGCTCGAAAAGCCACTGCATGGATTAAGAGCTGGAGCGACTCAGCGAGTCACATGGGTGGACTTGGCGAGTCGGATGAAGTTGGGCAGGAACTCGGCGAGTTAAAAGAACAACTCGGTGAGTCTGTTGAAGGTTGTCTTGGACTCGACGAGTCTATTCTTGGACTCGGTGAGTCAAGTCGCGAAACCCCAAACTCTTCGAGTTGAGACTCGAATCAGTGAGTCGATTGGAGACTCGGTGAGTTGGACATGTCAGGACTCGAAAATTGGTAGACTCGGCGAGTCATGGACTGACTCGGCGAGTCGAGTCGCGAATGGAAGGACTCTGAGCTTATGAACTCGACGAGTCAGTAGGCAGACTCGGCGAGTAGGGTTGACCTGGGAGGTTGACCTTGACCAGAGTTGGCTAAGTTGACTTTCGGGGGACAGTTAGACTAAGTGTTGCATTGATATTGGTAGCTCGGGGAGCTAGTGGAGCAGGAGTTCAGGGAGTTGCTGGGAAACAGCTAGAGGGGCTATCAGCAAGTTCAGCAAGTGCAGGTGAGTTTCCCTTTTGTGTAAATGGGTCTACGGCCACAATGTCGGCCCATGTAGTTACGAATAGAAGACCCGGGGGTTAGCCCTAGGCATAGTATACTAGTATGATATTTAGGATGAGGTCCAATGATAGCGGGCGGGTGCCCAAAGAATGGTTTATGTGATAGTTTATACTTGTTGTCTGTGTGATACTTGTATGTGCCTGGTAGGGAGGTGAGTGTGGGCGAGGTCCCGTATCTCACTAATAACAGAGTGTGGATGGTGTTCCACATCTCGTTAGCAACAGATCAGGGGCGAGGCCCAAGTTAGGGAAAGAGTGAGTGTGGGTTGGGCCGGTATCTCACTATTAGCATAGTGTGGATGGTGTTCCACATCTCGTTAGCAACAAATCAGGGGGGATGCCCAAGTTAGGAAAAGGGTGAGTGTGGGATGGGCCTGTATCTCACTATCAGTAGGAGCATGGATGGGGTTCCACGACTCATCAGTAGCAGGACAAGGGCAAGGCCCAGGATAGGCGAGGCCTTAGGACAGGGTCCGTTAGTATATGATTAGCTTATGTGTTGTGATATGTTTATGTGCTATTACGTGTTAGCGGGCGAGGCCCAGTGACAGGTGAGGCCTAAGTGAAACAGATATGTATCCGAGCGGGGCTCGGAGCCAAGCGGGGCCTGGAGCGGCGGGGCCGTTGTAGCGGGCGAGGCCCAGGATATCGGTTGTGGCCCAGTATGTGGTTATGCATGGTATGCGGTAGGGTGGGGAACTCACTAAGCTTCGTGCTTACGGTTTTCAGTTTTGGTTTCAGGTACTTCCGGTAGCGGAGGGAAGAGCTTGGGGTGATTGCATGGCACACACCACAGATTAGACAGCCTGGGAATGTTTTACTCTGATAATGAACACGTGTTTTGGAAATTAATACTCTGATTATGTTTTGAATTGATGATTTTGCTTTAAGTAATGTTTTATTAAAAAGAATTTTTACTCTTGAATTTTGGGATGTTACACAAATGGACTAGAATAATTTAATGGGCTTTAGGGTAAGGCCCATATGAGGGTTTGGGCCTAATTTGGAAAATTGGGCCATAGTTTGGGTCTTGATGATTATATGATATTGGGCCATTGGAAATGCCAAATGTTTGGTCTGGACTAAGTAGTTGGGCCTTTAATTATGACCATGTAAGGGTTTGGGCCCAATTTGGAAAATTGGGCCATATGTTGGGTTTAGCCCATACTTGACTTTTGGGCCTTTGGAGTGTGAGTTGGACCTTGGGCTTGGAACCCAATTATTAATTGGGTATTGTGTGCTATGTGCTATGTGGTATGATCCGTTAGATCAGTTGTTGTCTATAGACTGTTATGTGATTATCTGTTATATATGTGCACATGTTTGTTTGGCGGTTGAGGCTTATCTGCTTCGTGCGAAAGCCAATAGACCTAGGCATTCCAACCTGTTGGTTGTGGGCCTGGGGTATTCCATCCCGAGGATGATTGGACCCATAGTATGTTGACATTCCAACCTGTTGGTTGTGGGCCTGGGGTATTCCAACCCGATGGTTGACTGGACCCATAGTATGTTGTTTATGATTATATGTATATTATTGTGGGTATGGGTATTTTGGGGGAAACTCACTAAGCTTTCGGGCTTACAGTTTTAGTTTATTGTTTGAGGTACATTAGGGGATCATGGCAAGGCAAAGGCGTGATCGTATAACTCCTCACTTTTTATGACTTTGTTTATGGGATACTCTGATATGATGCATTTTAAAAACAAGTTTTGTAATGGTTAATAGATTTGAAATGTTTTTAAAAGTTTAAATTTGACATGATTTTTATAGGTGTTACACCCTACTATTTATTTTTGTTACGTGTTTGGTCCCTACTACAGATATGTCAGGCCTGTTAATTTTTTTAAATATATAAAAAATAAATACATAAATAAGAACATTAATTAAAAAATAAATTAATAAGGACACAATAGTCTTTTTAGGTAAGACAGAGACTAAACACGCAACAAAAAATAAACAGTAGGGACCATCCAAGTTAAAAAAATAAGTTAGGGACCAAAAACACAAATTCCCCCAAACCACAGGGACCATTCGTGTAATTTACATTTATTTTTTTTTGTTTTGTTCATATTTGGGTAACTATTTTTTTACACATCTAGATAACGAACTTATTAAAAACGTTCACATCTAGGATTTAACCTGCTATAGCAGGTCATAATGGTTATATGCAAACACTTCCAACAAGTTTATTACCTAGATGTGTACAAAAAAAAAGATAGTTACCTACATGTGAACATACCGAAAAATTAATTACCTTAATAAGTCATTTTCCCCTTATCTATTATACCTTATTCAGGGTTGGTCCAAAGACATAGTGGGCCCATGATGAAAATAAAAAATGGGCCCCCAAAGTCATAAACATTTTTAGATAAGTTCATTATTTTTTCTCTATATATGCCATATATTTTAGGAAATTTGGGTCCTTAAAGACATGGACCTTGAACTACCGCTCGGGTTGCCCACCGTCTGCGCTGGGCATGACCTTATTTGCCCATATATTACTGGTGATAACATGTTTATTGATCATTTTGAATTAAAAATAAAAAAGTTTTGTAACCTTTTATAGCTTAAACAAAATTTAATACTTAAATAAACACAAATTCAATAGTATAATTATAAGGATACCTACACAAGATTTTAAGTATTATTCTTTATAAATATATAATTTTAGAAAGAAATATGAACACACACACACATATATATATATATATATATATATATATATATATATATATATATATATATATATATATATATATATATATATATATATATATATGACTTTTTGTTAACATGCAAGAAAATTTATCTTTGAACCTTAAAAATAATATATATGCTTTTGATCATCAAATTGACATCGAAGTCACTTCCGAAATTAGTATTCATGATTCATCATAACCCATGTCTTTAGAAGTGGAGAAGTTGTAAATGGAGTCATGGGAATTGAAAATGGAGTTGTGTGGTCGAAGGTTGAAGATGAGTCATGGGCAATCTTGGAGGTGGAGATGGAAACCATAAAAACCTATAAATAGATACTTAATACAATGATGATTTAAAGTTGAGAAGAGCTTATGTCTATGAATAAAATGGACTATTCACTATTCTCCATTGATAAATATATAATGTCAAACAGTCTGAGGAAAGTGATGAAAAACCTTTAAATTCTGCACAATCAAGGATTAAAAATGCGGCACAAACACAACTTATTGAAAATCTTTGAATCTGTCATTTTAATGTAATTTAAATTGTTTCAACTTTCAAAAGCGAGAAGGACTTCATTGAAAAATATAATTTTATCATTTTTTTTAACTTTATAAATCATAACGACTTCTTGAATTTACACTTTCATAAAAAAATGTAAGTAAATTAGGCCGGTGAATTGGAGCCCTCAAAATTTTTTAGATTGTTCCTATGGCTTAAAGCAACGACAACTACGCAAACAAAAATAAAAGGTTTTCTGAATCCAGAAACGACACACCATTTCCAAAATCGAAACCATGAACCCTAACAAATCCAGTGTTGTTGCATCATCCCTGATCATCTCTGCCTTCTTGATGTTGGCGTATTTTTATATGGGGGTTGAAACGGTTGAAGATGATATGATAAATGATCAAAAGACAGGCGGAATTCGTGATATTGCGGAACAATCCGTAAACGGGGCCGAGATGGAAACCCTCGCTCGATTCGCCGTCGAAGAACACAACAAAATGGAGGTACGAACTAGCCTTCATATTTCGTTCTGGTTGTAAATGCTTGATAATTTACGATCCAATCAACTTAATATATGTATTGTTTTCATGGATTTTGTGATTAATATCCATCTCGAATGTGAGATTGTATATATAGAAAGATTTGAGAAACGTATGTCACAGATTTAAGATTGGGAATTCGGTTTATATATCGGCTTTAAATCCTTTCTCCATCTTTAGTCGTGATCAACCATTGATTTGCTAATGTATCATTGTATGCAGAACTCATCTCTCAAGTTTTCTAGATTATTAAAGGCAAGAGAGCAGGTGGTGGCTGGTAAGATGTATCATTTGACATTGGAGGCAACAGATGATGATGGCAAGATAAAAGTATATGAAACTAAAGTTTGGGTGCAAACTTGGAATAACATGAAGCAGATGAAAGAATTTAAGGTTTCTGATGATCCAAATGTCTAGAATTTAATTTGTGTTAATTTGATACAAGTGTCCATTAACTGTTTGTTGATGAACTTAAAAAGTTTTGAGTTGCTGATTGTCTTCCTCTAAGGCCCTGTATATTAAGTTTTTATAGTTGGTTTTATGTAAACAATACAATTTACAACTACAATATGAAATGTCTAGAAGTTAATTGGTGTTAAGAAGATAAAAGTTTCCATTATGTTGCTAGTAGCTCCACAATCCTATGAAACAAGACGATAAGTTTGTTCATAGACCAATGATTACAATGTGACATTTTTTGAAAATACACATTAATAGTGTATATATGTTTTTTCTGGTTTTATTGATATGATAAATCATTTTAAAATATGAAAATTAGTAAACAATACAACTTCAATGGTATAAAATCAAGTCATTTTCAATGGATCAGTTTCTAGATAAAACCGAAGCCAAATTGAAATGTGCAAATTTTCTTTTGGTTGAAAACTATTTGGATCGTTATCTTTTTGTTTTTTTTATATTATTTTTTTTGGTTTTTTTAGTTTTTTTTTTTCGGGCTTAAACCATATTAATGCGGAGAGTAAAGTATCTTGCTATAAAATAAAAATAAACACACATGTTACATTATAGTGGGACGAAATCAAAGAATTAGTTAACTAGGCGTCTTGGAATGGAATTGTTAGTCTTTAGATTGTATTCCACAAGCTAGAAAGACATTAGGCTGGTGGGAGTGTTGAGTTTCACCTCACTCCACCTAGAAGTGGTGTATTTTTACCATGACAAAGGAGTGGAGAAGAGAGGGAGAAGAAAGAAAATGTCAAGAATGGAAGAAAAGTGGGAGGAGAGAGACTCAACGCGAATATGCCAAACTAGACATTTTTTTTGTCGTTGCTGCGGTGGTAGGGTAGTGTTTCTGTGGGACACTGGGATGTCATTCACCATCTAAGTCCAGGAACGGACGCAAAAATATATAATAGGTGTTCCCGATGTAGGAAAAATAAATAAAAAATTGAAAAATCGAATTTTTTTCACCACGAATAGAAAAAGTAAGTATTGCCGATATCACACTGTAATACCTACTAAAACCGCCCCTCTCACAGCCTATCCCATTGACATACCTGAAACTAACCAATCAAACATCAAAACACAAATCACTCCTCGAGTTAATAAAGAACGAACTATTACAAATATTTTAACAATTATAAAGTACGGATTTAGACAAAGCCTTAAGCATTATCCAAACACACACAACTTCCTAAACTCTTTTTTTTTTTTTTTTTTTTTCTTTCTCTCTCCATGTTTTTTTTAAGTGAAGTGCATAAGACATTAAGACAACAATTTATATATAAATTATGAAATTATACGATACAGAATTGGCTAACTCACATGAAATTACAAAATGTTTTCTTTTTAATAAATCACTATTTTTTGGTCATAGTAAATGAAATCGTGATCACTTTTAGTTCATCTGTTAATTCGGTTGGTGAATTCTGAATCCCAAAAAAGTTATTAAGTGGTTCCTGTGGCTTCAAGCAACAGCTAACTACGCAAACAGAATAAAAGTCATCTGAATCCGAAAACACCGCGCCAATTCGAAACTATGAACCCTAACAAATCCCCTTTTGTTTCATCATCGCTGATCATCACTGCCTTCTTGCTGTTCGCCACTTTCGATTTCGGGGTTTGCAGAGTTGAAAAAGGTATGATAAGGTCACAAAAGCTAGGCGGAGTTCGTGATATCACGGAACAAGGCCTCAACGGGATCGAGATAGAAACCCTCGCTCGATTCGCTGTGGAAGAACACAACAAAAAAGAGGTACTGTTTCATGATTTGTACGAGCCTTCTGCCTTCCTATTTTGTTCTCGTTGTCAATATCCCGTAATTTACGATCGAATTTTGTATCTACATGCTTGCTTTTTTACCAAATTCACGCATGTATCGTTTCTTACTTTTTGTGATTAGTATTTATCTCCAGTTTGAATAGTATTTAGCGAAGAGCTTTCTTTCTTTCTTTTGTTGATTGAAGTGATATAGATTAATAATTCTGAATCATATCTGTTATGTGTGCAGAACTCCCTTCTCAAGTTTTCTAGATTGATAAAGGCGAAAGAGCAGGTGGTGGCTGGTAAGATGTACTATCTCACATTGGAGGCAACAGATGCTGCTGGCAAGATAAAAGCATACGAAACTAAAGTTTGGGTGAAACCTTGGATTAACTTCAAGCAGATGCAAGAATTTAAGCAGGTTTCCAATGATCTATTCGTGTAGAAATTGGTGTTAATAAGATACAACTGCCCTTTACTGCTCATGTAATCAGTAAAATCTAGCTACTGTTGATTGAACAAGGGCTTTTATGTGTATAAAGTTGTATTGTAGTTGGCTTTATGTAAGCAATTACAACTACAATATGAAATGGTGATCAGATTCCTTTATAACTCTGTCAATAATGTGGTCTTGGGGGTTGTATCTTGCACATTGTTCTTGTACTTGACTTCCATGGATAATGACTTTGAAGTATTCTTTTCAATATATTGTGTTCCCTGTTGCTTTTGTTCTATATTCTCTTTCCAGGAAAACAACAATCTGTTTGTAGGAAGGTCTCAAGTAACATAGTTTTCAATGTCATGGTCAAAGGGCACATGTTGTCTCTTTCACAGGAAACATCTAGGATCTTGTTTGAATAATTTGGAGTTGAAATGCCATCTGGCATCTGGATGAGTTTAGGCCTTATTTGGATATATCAGGTGACTATTCTTTTCCTTTTTATAAGTAGCTTTAAATCGACTTGTCTTCTACTTGTTTATTCTCTTCATCTTTCACTTCATTTAGTGTCTTCCAAGAAAGTATGTAAAGTCCAATAGCTATTTGATTTCCAACACATCAAATATCACCTCCAAGATTGAACCTTTTACTTAAAAAAAACACATAGTGATTGGTTTAAAGATGATACGAATATTGTATCAAAGATATTTGTCCTATTGGTTATAAATTATAATATATGCTGAAAATATAATTTTTCCTTCATGTTATATTTAACTGTGAAAGGATCTGTAAGTTTTAAAAAAACCAAAGAAATAACAAGAGTTTCATATATGCACTCTGTAAGGTTATATTTTTGGATATAAGGGGAAACATGGGTGATAGAAAGTCAAATTTCCCATTATACTTGCTGGATTTTGCAACTGCTTCATTGTTAAATGTTGATTCTAGAAATCTTGACTATGTCTATAATGTAATCCAAGAGGTAGACTTTATACACTGTTCTTGAATTCAACAACATTGAATACTTTTTTCAAACTATTGAAGTATTGATCTCTTCTATGCTTTTGTTCAATGCTATGTTTCCAGGAAACCAGCGATTTGTTTGTCTGGAGGTCCCACATAACATACCTTTCAAAGTCATATTCTCAGGGAACAAATGAACATCTTGGCCCTATGTGTATATATAACATGAAGTGACTAATCTTTTTCCCTTTTTGTCAACAATTTTAAGTGACAATTGACTTTGTCTTGAAATGTTTATCTGTTGTTTATTCTTTTTAAACTGTCATCACGTGTGCATGATTAGAAACATAGCTATCATTCTCACCTAATTACTATTTACTAGTCTTTCATTATAGTGCCCAAGAAGTAGAACGCATGGCTTTGTGTATATATATATGCTCATATTCATATCCTCTTTCAACACATCAAATTATCTCCCTCCAAGATAGAAAATTTTAATAAAAACCAACATGATGAAAGGCTTGGTTTTAATGAAACTGAATGCAACGCTTCCACCTAAAAGAGGTCAAGTGAAAATACGTATATTTCGTCTCATTATCGAGCTTCTTATAAGGAGAAAGTGATTGGTCTACTCGAAATGTGCTATCTAAGGATGATCATGGTATTTCTTGAAAATATTTACACCTTTTCAAGATTATGAAGCTTTGAGGATTTTAGTACTAGTCTTAGCTTATGTCATCAAAATCTACTCTTTTTTATCAATGAATGTACACATATGGTTTGATATTTATGTCATTTTTCTTCGTGTTTTGAGTTTATGCTCTTCTATGGTAAGCATTTGAAGCAAGTTACCATGACATAGCCTACACTCTTCATTGACAATAGTACTACTAAAAACACATGAATTTATTCGATAAACGCATGTTACGAAAATCATAATGGAATTGGATTGAACAATTAGGTGCATTGGAATGGAACCATGAGTCTTTAGAATTTTATATTGTATTCCACTAGTTAGAAAGGTAGTCATGACCACTTTTGACCACACAAACATATGCATGATTATGCAAAAGAAAACAAAAAAAAAAAAAGCAAAGCATGCTACATTCGTGTAATGTGGAGAATTGGAGATGTCTTCATTGTGCCCAATGATTTGCACTTGTTAGGAAAAAGTGATTTTACTTTTTCTCATAAATTTGTGTTATTTTCGAACTATTGATTTTTTGTTGCTTTAATTGTTCCGTACTATGTTTCAAGAAAACAACAATTTGTTTGTCGGATGGTGCCAAGTAACATAGCTTTCAAAGGGAACATGTTGGTGTGATAGACCTATGAAAGTCCTATTCAAAGGGAACATGCTGGATATATTTATAAAGTGAAATGACTACTCTTTCCCTTTTTGTCAACAATTTTATGTGGCTTGATTGACTTGGGTTGTTTATTCTCTTCATGTTACAATTATCACGTGCGAATGATTAGAAATGTAGCTATTATTGCCACTTAAATTTTGTGTCTTCCACGATATTACCCAAGACCCACATGGCTTTGTATGGGTATAAATATGTGATCCTACTTATTTCCTATTTCAACGTGTACATCAAATTCATTCTCTCCTCCAAGATTGTATCTTTTTGAAAAAACGTACACAACACGCATGATGAAAGGCTTGGTGTTAGTGAAACCGAATGCAAGGCTTCCACCTAAACGAGGTGAAGTAAAAATACGTATTTTTCATCTCATTATCGAGCTTCTTAAGGAGACAGTGATCGGTCTACCCGATGATAATACTAAGGAAGGACACTCGGTACATTTTAGAGTTTAGAGGGCATGGTGTTTCTTGAAAATCTATGCATTTTTTCAAGATTATATATGAAACTCTGTTATTAATAGGATTGGAAACTAGTGAGGTGATGAAGGTACTTTGTATGTGGTTGTAGATATTCTTAAACATTATGTCATCAAATTCTACTATTTTCGATCAATGAATATATATTGACATTTACGTTGTTTTTCTTGTTTGAGTCATATGACATCAAGGTTTCATGGTGTTCAACTTTGCTTGAATGTCAAGCGCATATGAATCTATAATATGAAATGGTGGTTATTTCACCTTGATGTTGCATAATGTGGAATGGATTCATGAAATAATACGGTGTATTGTAATGGAATAAAATAGTTAGGTGATATTCCACTAGAAGGAAAAAAAAGCATATGCATAATTGTGCTATAGAAGAAAAAAAAAGAGCAAGCATGCTACAATATTCATGTAATGTGGAGACTTGGAGATTAACTTGCATTATGTAATCATATTTAATTACAATAAAAATATTATAAAATGTTTAATCTATCTTTTAATCACAACCATTTAGAATACAATTAGCTTCTTTTTCTATAGCCAGTGTAATTCATTATCAATAAATTAACTTCAATCGGAATTGTTAAAATCGGATGTCTTTCTTGGTTTTTATAATTTATTAGTACATTCGTCTCTCTAGTAGTTTGAAATGTATTTGTTGAAGAACTTTCTTTCATTCTTTTTTTGATTGGTAGGGTGGTCCCAAGTAACATATATAGCTTTCTGAAGTCCTGTTGAGACTTGAGAGGGAACATGCATATATTTGGGTGGTAGACCAATGAAAGTCATTTTCTCAGGGAACATCTATATATGCATGTGACCCTATTTGAATATATCTGGTGACTATTCTTTCCATTATCTTTGTCAACAATTCAAAGTGACTTTGACTTCACTTCTCACGTGTGTATGATTAGAAACCTAGCTATAAGCTGTCATGAATTCCTACCGACTTTCATGTCTTCCACGATATATAGTACCCATGATCCCAATGGGCCATGTCATTAACTAATTGTGTATATATATATATATATATATATATATATATACATATATATGATTGTGTCAAAGCTTAATCTATAAAGCAAGCATGCTACATTCATGTAATATTAGGGTGTAAATTCGGTCGGTCATTTTGTATTTTTGCCTAACATGACATGATACATTATACTCTTTAAACCGAACAAAACATTACATGATAATGTGTTTTTTTGTTAACACGAAAACGATTCAATAAAAACACGACAAGCACGACAAAAATAAAAACACGACAAACACATAAGTTCTTGTAAAAAAAGTTAATTTAAATATGGCAAACACGAATAACAAGAGGACATGACACGACATCATGTTTCTTATACACGATATGAAAAACAAATTCAAACTTGGATTTCACCCGAATTTCATTTTGTATCGTGTATTTTTGTCGTGTCGTATTTGACTTTTGTCTAATGTGGAGACCTCGAGATGCACCATTGGGCCCAATGATTTATGTTTGTTAGGAAACTAGGTGTAAGATTCATGTATTACATGAGTTCATTTAAAAAACAATATGAAAATTCTAAACATTTGAAAAAGGTTGAATTTATAAGAAAAATTAGATAAATATTGAATTATTAAGTTAAAGTGTTTTTTTTTTCTCCTTTAAATTTAAATAAATAATTTAGATAAATAAACAAATGAAACTAATGAAATTTTAGTTTAGAAATGTTAAAATTAGAAGGAAAGTCAATTACTGAAATTAATATTCATTTATTATTATATTTATTGTAATTATTACATTTAAATATTACGTAGAGTTTAATAAAATAGAAAAAAACCACAAAATGAAACGTGGGAAAAATATAATTAAAAATAATCACAAAATGAAATGTGGTCAAATCAATGAAAATGTGATATGTAGAAAAAAATTATTTATTTGAATAAGATTAAAAAAAGCTACTTTACTTTTTTTTTCTGATAATTTTTTTATGGTGACATTGACATAGTTACCATGTTATATTATAAATTTGATGTAGTAATCAATATTTTTTAAACTGGTTTTTTAGTTGAACCGGTATGGTGATCAGTTCACGGTTCAACCGGTTTAATTGGTTCGACCACCCGGTGAACCGGTTTCTATAGTTTTCATGTCTTTTTCTATTTTCCTACACATACCTACGTATATAAATTATGAATTTGATACTTACAAGTTCAAACATTAAAAATACACATAAAAATACGTTGTAGATGAATTCAAATACATTAAAATAACACATAACCATAAGTTTTAGTGTTTATATCAATCTATATACGTCAAAAAGAAAATAAAATATAATACCGAAACAGAATATAGTTTTAGATGAATACAAACACATCAAAAAACTTTATAATATTACCATATGTTTTTATCTAGAGAAAACTAAATAGATTTGAAAAAAAATCATCAAAGTTTATTATGTAAATTATTCTTTTTCATGTACTTTTTTTCGGTTTAACCGGTTTATTTTGACCGGTTCAACTGGGCTTTTTTAAAATCTACCCGGTTCAATTCGGTTATGAAATTAATGTAAAATCGGTGATAGTTGAACCGCTTATTCTCCCGGTTCCTGGTCCAACCGATTCAACCGGTTTTTAAAACATTGGTAGTAATGCTAAAAGCACATAATTTTTATTCCATATATAAGCGCTTATCATAAAAAGTGAGTTGTAATGGACCTATTAAATGTAGGACATTTGTTATGGATTTCGGAAATTTAAGTGCATTGTGTTAGTGAATTATATTGTGTATTTTTATGATTTGTATTCTCGGCCCACATATATAATCCGGCCCAAAATTTGTATATAAGTTAACGGGAGGATGATTTTGCGGGGAAATATGATATGTTTTTAGAGGCAATCATTTGCTAAAATATCTCTCTTCCTTTTACCATCGACTAAAATCTACCATAATAAATGAAAATGTTATTTTTACTTGTCATTCTCTCATTTAATTGGCTATATGTCATTTTGTCAAAATTTTGAAATATATTTATTTTCCACTTGTCAATTACTTCATTATTCATATTCATTTTCATTATATCATTAATTTAGTTTTCATAAATTAAACATACTATAATAACTATTAATTTCAAATTTGAAATTTGAAATTTTAATTTCAATCTCAAATAAATTTACACTTTAAACCTTTGTATTTAACATTTTATTATAAAAACTCGTTTAGTACACGGGTCTAACAATTAAACATATAATTTTAATTAATTTATTTTTTGCATGTTTTTTTTTTCATAATTTTCACTTATTTTATATTTCAAATTCAAATAAAATTTTCATTTAATCGCTCCTATTTAACATTATATTTTAATTAATCCGTATAATATACGGGTTTTACAACTAGTTCATATGAAACTAGGAAAAGGACCCATGCGAAATGCTTTTTGATAGTTTATTTTATTTCCTTATTTTTATTAATTTATTTTAGATTTTTAGATATTTTTATCATTAATGCATTGTATTTTATTTATTTTTTTTAGTATGGATCATACTGGGTGCTTGTTATGTGGCATGAGATATTTTATAGGTTTTTCGATGCTTGTTGCGGTTGCGGGTTGATTGGAGACGGGCTTAGTGGGCTCCCGAGGCATTATTGGGCTTGGCAGAATCAAAGAGGAAGAACTGGGCTTTGAAAGTTATTGGCTTGGATTATTTGGGCTTGTGAAGATGGATCATAAAATTCTAATTTTGGGCTTGGAGTATCCATTTGGTGGCTAAATGATGATTGGTGCATTTCAAATTACATGGACAAGGAGGGGGGGGGGGGGGGCAAAGGAATCTTTGGTAGTGGAAGGGTGGAGTGGTGGAAAGAATGACCAATAACATTACTGCAATATTTGCACGAGTGGAATTTTCGTTGCGCGGGTACCCGCACAACTGCCCAGTTTGGGCATTTTGGTCATTTGGCACACCATAACCCTTGGGGATCAGATCTAGAGGCTCATTCACGATTTTTCACCATTAGAGACCTGCAAGAGACGATTTTGGGAGCTAGAAACCATTTCCTTTCATCTTTCCAAATCTTAGGTAGCTTCTTTATGCAATTAGATTATTGTTCTTGTTACTTTGTTGCCATGAGTGGCTAATACTTTTATTTGGTTGACTTTGGCTGAAAACCAATGAATGTTTGTGGGTTTTGAAGGATTTATGTTGATTATAAATGTATTCCATGTTTATGATTCTAGTTTGCAATTCTTATGCTTATTTGATGCTTTAATCATGAGCTTAGTATTTGATTGAGCAATGGTTGATTTATTTCATTGATTTTGCATTGGATCATTGAATTTATCTAGAACAAAGGCTTTATGATGGTAGAAATCATCTCTAGCTTATGAATCATATCTCCTTTATGGATGTGTAAGCATTTGACATCCTCTAGGAATTGGGGATTCCTTCATTCTTAAGGCTAATTGATTTCTTGGGATTAATTGCTTCAATTGACCCTTGATCTTAATTAAGAAGGTGTGTTGTGGGCTTCCCCAACCTCCATACTACCTATGAGGAATCTTGGCATATCATGCTTCATGATTGATATAACCAATTTGGGATGAAGGATAAACTTTGTATTAGATCCTAATGATAAACACACAAATGTTCATTGTGTTGAATTGCCTTAGTTAACCAATTATTCCCAACCTTTGAGCATCTCATCAAATTGCTTAATTGCAAGGTTTTTAGTTATTCAAGTATTTTAGTTTTCAAGTAATCCAAACCCCCCCCCCCCCTTTTAGTTTAATTGTAGTTAGTTAGTTTAATTTCACTAGTTCTATTGAATTGCATTGGTGATTGAATACAACCATTTCCCCGAGGATCGATACCCCTTTTTACCATTATATTACGTTTATTTAGCAATCAAAGGGTGTAATTTGCTTGGTGGGCTTGACATCTCATCAAGTTTTGGCGCCGTTGCCGGGGAAATTGGTTATTGTTATTTGATTGTTTATGCCTAGGTCTACAAGAACCGGTGAACTATTCTACAATCTGGAAATTGAAAAAGAAGCAAAAAGATTGAAAAAGTTAGCCAAACAAGTAAAGCAACAACAACTAGTTCAAGCTTCTTCCTCTTCTCCACTAATCAACATAGAAGATCAAGTTCATACTTCAAGTGATATCGACACCGAACCGAGTTCTCCAATTGTTGGTCATTCCTTTGAAGACATTCCTTTTGAAAACCACATAGCCATGAATCGCACTCCACCTCATAATCCCAACCCAAACCCAATCAATCAAGATGCCAATACCCCACCCCATCAACCAAGACAACAACCACAAGAACCTCTCATTGATATGCCACCTTGGAATCAAGCCCCTCCTCAAAACCAACCCAATTATTAACCACCACCACAACTACAAAACCAACACTTCCACCAAAACAACCAACCTCAAAACAATGCTTTTCAAGTTCAACAAGTACATTACCCAAATCAACCCAATTACCAACCCCCTCAAATGTACCAAAACCAAATGTACCCACAACAACAACCCCCTACAACCAATATCCTAATTACCAAGATTATCCACCACCAATCTACAATCCCCAACAATACCCATACCCACCTTATCATCAACCACCCAATTACTTGCAACAATATCCCAACAACCCCAACCCACCCAATCCCCCTCAAGAGTTGACACTTAGAAAAATGATGGAAACGGATGTTACTCATACACCTCTTGCTATTGTTTATCCCGCAAACCGCCGAGGGATTGAATTGAAGTCAAGTTTCATCCATCAACTTACCAAGTTCCATGGTTTGGATAGAGAAGACCCTCAAAAGCATTTGAAGTCATTTCATATGATATGTGTTAGCATGTTGCCCGAAAATGTGACATTGGATGATTTCAAGCTAACCGTCTTCCCGCTCACCTTGGAAGACAAAGCTAGAGAGTGGTTATTCAACTTACCACCGGGATCTATTCACACATGGGAAGAGTTACTCAAGGCATTCAATAGCGAATTCTATCCCACCTCCCGCATTTCAAGTCAAAGAAGTGACATTTTGGGGATTCGTCAAGGGGAAAATGAAACATTTCATGATTTTTGGGAGCGCTTCAATAATTTGTGTACAAGTTGTCCTCAACACAATATACCCGAACAACTACTTCTTCAACAATTTTATGAGGGTATGAATGAAAAAGATCGGAGGATGATTGATGCTTCAAGTGGTGGTGACATCTTCAACAAAACCCCTCATGAAATTCGATTACTTTTTGGTACCATTTCTCAAAATCAAAGGAATTTTGGGACTCAAAATGACATGAAGAGAAATTCTACACAAGTGGTTGGTGAAGTTAGCAACACTCAACATTTGGAATCAAAGCTCTTGGATTTGACTAATGTGTTAAGTCAAATGGTGGTGGGAAGTGGTCAACAATTGATGGTATGTGGTATTTGTGCAATGACGGGCCATTATATGGATAAGTGTCCCACACTTGGAAGTGAACCGAAAGATGTGAATGCGATGGGCGGATATCAAGGTCAACCAAGACCCACATGATTTCAAAACAATTTCATTTAAGTCACCTTGTGCCTCCCGTCAGCGAACCCTCCCCTCCGTCCATCCTCCATTCTCCGCCGACGAATCCCTCCGCTGCCAGTCGTCGGCTTCAGCCTCCACCGTCGCTATCATCGACCGTCGCGCCTTATCTCTCCCGCCAGCCGTCGCCGCCAGCAACCTCACTCGCAGCCCCTTCGTTGCCGGAAAAATCGCATCTCACCGCTGTCGCCTCAACGCTGCTTGTTTCGCCGGCGCTCTACCCCCGCTCTACTCCCCACCTAATTCCGGCAGACCCCCACCCATCTATTCTACGAAAACTGCCGCCGACCGCCATCATCCTCGACCTCGTCGAAAAACTGAACAAAACCCGATCCCGTCACCACCTCCCATCCAATTCCAAAAATTCTTGGGACTGGATTTGCCGTGTAGTCATGAGATTCAATCTGCATGGTTCCAGATATTATTTGTACCGTCATCAACTTTACATAGTTTTTTTATGCATAAAAGACTAAGAAGAAATAAAGCATGTATGTGTTACATGTGAATTAAAGTTTAATCAAACAGACTTGTGGCATATCCTAATTGTGTCAGCAAATTTTCCTAACATTTCTACTTGAGAAATATGTTGTGTTTCTGTCCTTAATCTTTAAGCAAATATCACCATTTTGTGGGTGGAGATAAAAGTAGTAATACAAAATAAGAGTTTTATAAACAAAAACATACATTTTACTTTCATAGTCAAAAAGGAAGATTTTCGCCTGTCCATGAGTCCGGGAAAATATTGACCTTGGTAGGTGGAGATGCAATAAAATTTAGTCGATAACACAGGGCAACAATGCATTTTCAACATTGTTACTATTCTTTTGAGTAGGCTTACCAACAGTCCTTTGATATATGAACCATCATGGTCCTACACAATACAAATTACATCATATCAATAGAAGCAGAATGACATTTGAATCCCAATAAATAGCATTGTATTTTCATCTATTTGCATGTCAGAGCATTCTACTTTCCTTTCTTTTAATTAAAACATTGGATGACATGGCTAATATTAATATAATTGTAAAAAATGCTACAACTAACGACTCGATAGAAGTAGACTGATATTTCTTGTATTCTTAACATATGTTGTGTAAAGAATTTGGAAAAAATCCTTTTACTCCAAAGTTCAATGCCATTTTTTGGTTTTAAATTTGAAAGTTTTGGGTTTTCAAGTTATGCCCCTATTAAACAAATAATTTTTTACCTATTCGAATATAGCCCTCACTCCACCAATGACAACAATGTTCTATTAGAATAAAATGTAAAGGCGATTATTCATAAAGTTCATTAAGTTATAGGAAAAATTCTATAGCGATTACAGAGAAATGGTTTTACCTAGTGCACATCAGATCTGTAAGTGGAAGAAAATAGAAAGGAAAAATGAAAATGAAATATAACTGAAGAATTAGGATGACAAATAATTACATAACTTCACCTTCTTCACTTTCTTTTTCTTCTTTTTCTAAGACACATCACCTAATATGAGAGATGGTTGCACTTCATCCATCTGAATACAAAATGAAAAGTTGTCAAACATGGTAAAACCGTAAACATAGATTTATGATCTGGGAACAATTCGAATCAAAATAAGATTCTGTGGAAATTGGTACTATAAGTCTCCATAACTTCTGAATGGAAGAGAAACAAAGGGAAAGAGAGATAGTGAAAGAAACACATCTTCATTTGATTAGCACCCCAAAAGACAAAGGTAGATGAAAGCAGTAAAAGGAGGTAAAAGGAGTTGATGCATCATTTGATTGGATGACATGGGCGCCGAGGGACGAAAAGCGGCAACTGACGAAAATTTGGTGGCTCAAGTCCGAAAGAGGCAAACGGACCAAGTTTTCCAAAAAGTAAAAAACATGTGGCACAAATCAGAAGTCCAAACGATTACTGTTCACTTACTCTATCAAATTTAATATATATCGTAAATATTGTAAAATTAAAAAACAATTATGACATTTTATTCTATTTATAACATATAAAAATCATTACAATATGTAGAAAGTGAAATATTAAGAATTTCAAACACATGTAGGGATTATGCTGAATCTAATGTTTATCAAGAAAACTACCAACATTGGATGAAGTAGGAGTAAGGGTAATTTAGTCATTTTATCTGAAAATGTTACGTAATAATGAAAAAAACAAAGTACAATGCTACAATCAGATATATTCTTCAAAGTACTACACTGTCTTTATATGAAAAAGAAACTAAAAATATGATGTTATAACAGAGGAAAAAAAGAGGAAAATAAGATGCCAGAATACATGAACTGAAGTTAATAGTATGTTGCTATTTTTCTGCATGTATCCTTTGTTTTATTGATCAAAAATGAAGTGAAGTGAAAAAACTGAAGTTTAAAGACAAACCTGAATTTGTCTTTCAAGTTTTTTGAGGATTTAATTTCTTTCAATATAATCAATAGCATGAGGGTTTAAACCATTTGCATACACATGCTTAACCTTTTTAGCTATATATAGCCAAAGGACCAACCCCAGCAAAAACATCACCTGTTTCAGATTCCATAGCAAAAAAATTAAAATCACAAATATTTAACATCACATTTACATTAGCATCTATATAGGTAAGATCAAGTTTGAAGAAAACATACAAACACACAAACATCAGTCCATGTAAAAGAATTTAAAAGCCTCTGCTTTTTTGTTGCCATCTTTGAACTCCAGTACCTGCATAATGTAGAAGGGTCATTGATGGTCACTGTTCTTTCAGATATTTACCATGTTTAGATTACGTAAAGCTTCTTCCATAACGTCACTTTCCATAACATTAATGCTAATGAATATTACTTTTAAAGAAATACATGACGAGATTATAAAAGATAAATGAAAATGAAGTCGACTAACCTTGTTCCTAACAATCTCCATCAACATTTTCTTGAACAAATTAGGTGGACCACAGGACCACCTATGTTGCTGATAACGAAAGACTTTAAATGTACTATGAAGTTCGCTTTTCAACTATAAAAAACATTGATCGTCATAAAAAATAAATCACCAATTATTTTTTTTTAATTTGATATGGGTGAAAAAAATTGATGTTGCTTGAAGATCCCCAAGATACAGAAAATTTGATCCCTTAAGACTTGCTAGAACAGCAAGATTCATGTCCTCCAACTGATAAGAAATGAGAATTTGTTTTCCTTATAATCGAGAATGACCAAACCTAGAAGGTTCATAAAAAAAAAGTAAAAGCTTGATTTTTCATACCTGATGGATATGGTGGTGGAGACGTGAAGTTATTAAGTTCGATGACATTTCAAAATGGCTTAAAGATTCGTCATAATAGTTTACTGTTCGACTCACTCACCCTCAGTCTTTCGGTTTGTCTTTACCCTACCCTCTCAATTTCTGGTAATGGTGGGTCGCCAACGAAGCAAATCGAAATCCAAATCCAGTGAGGATTAGGGCATAAAATCAAACCTAAAGACGCAAATACGCGGAGTCCGAATGCCAAATCGAAATAGAGTGAGGATTAGGGCACGAAATCAAGTTGGGTTTAGTGATAGCCGTAAGCATCTAAATTGCTGAGAGGCGGTGCCTTATGGTTCGAGAGCGACAGAGATTTCGGAAGCAGATGACCAAATTTTGGAAAATAATTACACTTTCATTCATTCGTAACAAAGAGGTATTCTTTCAACCGATTTGGGGCTCGAAACGGTGTCGATGGTGGGTGGCTAAAGAATGGCGGTCGACTTTAAAAGCATCCAAAAAAATTACCGCGGTGCAGAAGGGAACGGAGAAAGACGCTGGAGAAAAAGGAACACATTCCCCAACAACCGATAGAACATAAATGAAACGGTGGTGGAGGTGGGTGATTGGAACGTAGAGGCGGTGGGATTTTATCCAAAGCTTCCAGAGGTATTTGAGTCGGTGATGGACCGACTCACACACGAAGCCAGGCATTGACCCAGTAAACGAACGAAATTCGACAATTCATTAAACCTATGTGGCAAGATTAAAAAACAAATAAAACAAAGGGACCAAATTTTCTAAATAGTAAAAAACATGTGCCAAAAGTCGGAAGTTCAAAACATCACTGTTAAAACATCCCATGCGCTTTGACCCAGTAAACGAACAAAATTCGACAATTTATTAAACCTATGTGGCAAGATTAAAAAACAAATAAAACAAAGGGATCAAATTTTCTAAAAAGTAAAAAACATGTGCCAAAAGACGGAAGTTCAAAACATCACTGTTAAAACATCCCATGCGCTTTAATATATATATATATATATATATATATATATATATATATATATATATATATATATATATATATATATATATATATATATATATATATACTTATAAAGCTAACATTTTTTCTTAAATCTCATGCATTTGAAACCCCCTTTTTTAACTTTCTCAAACCACATTCATTTGAAACCTCTTTTTTTAACTAATGCAACTCAAAAGTTTTCTTAATTATGATTTAACACTCAAAAGTTTTATAACTTATATTATGTTTAATTAGCATTTAGTGAAAAGTTTACTATAAAAAGGTCAATCTTTTGTGTCTTTTGTGTTATATAAAATCTTACATGTAAGAAGGATTTGAAGATATTGTGATTCAAAAGTTTTCATATAGTTGAAGCATTCACGATCCAAATATGATGATTTGAAGAAATGGGTTATGTTGCATTGATGGTAATTGTAATATGATTTTTTTTCTTTCAACCAAAACAAATGAAGATTTTCTATTCTTTCTTTATATTCAGTTTCTCATTTAATCTTTATATGTGATTTGTGTGTATTACTCAATCTTGAATGTGACTCTCCAAACATCAATGTTTTGTTTCGAATATCTTTCTGATTCTTCTTTTTCAAGAAAAATATTTTGATTGCAAGTTAGTGAATAATTGTCATCAAGTTTCTATGGTTAAATGACGTTAAATGAAGAAAGAAGATTCATAGAATGAATATAGGTTTTTTGTTCGAGCAAAGTTGACAAATGTTAGTTTTTTCTTTTGATTTAAATGTATGTTTATGTAACATATTTATTTATATATTCAACCACTCAATGTTCTTATTTATTTGATTGTAGTTTTTCTATTTTGATTATGTTTATTTTATATTATTTTTTTGTTGGGTTATCTTACACAACATATTTAAAAGACAATATTTAAAAGATAACATAATTTTGAACGATTTAAATATGAAGAGTTAATATAAATGTTATAATAGATGTTTTAGTGTTTTTATGTTATTAAAAGTTATAGTGTTTATTTTTCATATTTTTTATTATTCGTTGTATATATATCTTTTTTAATACAAATGTTATAATAAATGTTTTTCTATTTTTATGTTACTAAAAGTTGCAGTTCATATTTTTGTTCATACGTTTTGTTACCCGTTATATTATCATTCATTTGATATATAATTTACACAATTTTAAACGGTTTATAAAATTATCAAATAATTGTATATATCACAATGACTTAAAAGTTAAACTACAATGTTTAATAAAACTAATATGTTAACTATATGTTTGCTTTACTACTAACATTTTGTTTCAAAGTAGAAATATTAAATAATAATTTGGTAAAAGTTATTATTTTAACTATATAATTCTATTCTTGTGCAACGCGTTGGGATTCGCCTAGTATATATATAATTACAAACATTAAAAGGTACATTCTATTCACCGTTGACAATCAATCTCTCTCTCTCTCTCTCTCTCTCTCTCTCTCTCTTTTTCTCTCTCTCTCTCATATATATATATATATATATATATATATATATATATACTAGGTAGGTGTATGGGCTGTGCTAAGCATGACCCACGGGCGTTTCCTTAAAAAAAATTTGTAAAAATATGCTACACCAACATGCACATATAAAACACATAAATGATAAAACACAAACAAATCCAACATAAAACTTGGTATACCCAAAGATTAATTTAACCAATCATAAAACCATAAGTAAGTAACTGGAAATCTGAACCCCAACTCTACTAATACAAATTTACACTTAATGATATGAGTAAAAAACATAAGCGATCTTGTTCCTAAGACAACCCAAACGATGATTACAATTTCCTACATAATCTTCTTGACGGCATCTGAGAAGTTGCTTTTTTAGAGTTGATGGAATCTAGATCTTTACATGCTTTTCAACATATGAATTCTCTTGTTTGCCATTATTTGCCATAAATGTAGGGTTACTAATACGATATATTTGAACACACCTTTATAAGTGAATCACTCTCTTCTTCCCCTTTTGCCCCTGTAGCAACACACAAATAGAAATTGAGTTATGGGTAAATTTTCAAAAAATGCAAAAGAATTATATAGTTTAGTTCCCAAAGTATAACACTGCTATTCACATTCTATTTTTCCACCTTCACATGTCGAAGGCCCAAAAAAAATTCATTGTTTTTACTTACTCATGTACAACACATAAAAGTACGTAGTTAATATCAAAACGCAATTTGACTTGACATTTTAAGTCAATATAAGATCCATTATCCAAAAAATATGTTCTAGAAGCCATCCTACAATAATAGAATGTTTCATTTTATGATCAAATTCATTTTAAATACTATTAATAATACAATGTTAAATAAATTAAGACTAACCATTTCCTATTCAAGCAAAAGTTGAGGACACTAAATTGGTGATTTGGTGGCTCATAAGCATTCTCAGGGAACACTACATGCCCAACCTTGCGGCAGTATAACACTGCATACCACATGTCCCTTTCCATCTCAATCTGAACCCACTTAAACACGCAAGCATCATTAAGGAAAACTTTTTAAATTCTTTAATTAGTAAAGGATAGACCATTAATACACAAAATTATAAAAATGACAAGTAAAACAACATCAGCCCCTGTGGCCACTTTCTTGCACAATCATCAAACATTTGAGTATACAAACATGACATTTCGCCCTTAGAGATAAGTATTAGGGTACGTTTCTTTTTCCTTTTTGAGGTTTTTACCTTTTTAAATGAATTTCACAAAGCATCATGAAGTTGTACAATACAACCCTCCTAATATAACATATCATGGGTGGTGATATCAGGTTGTATGGAAACAGAAGACGACTTTAAAAGGATAATATAAAAAGAAAATATAGCTTACTCACATAGAGAAGTCCCCATTGGAAACACAGGGTATTTATTGATTCAAATGAGCCCGTGAATACTCATTTTTTCTGCCTTAAGTCTCTTTTCTTCAACCTTCATTTCCCTGTACAAAAACAAAAGAAAATAGTCACCACTTTGTGGAACACCAACCAATACTCCTTTAGGGTGTTATAAATCGACAATTTTAGAACTCAACCTAATCCTAACATTCTATTCAAGTGTGAAAACCACATGATTGTAGTGGACATTACTAACATTCTCGTGACATTTTCACAAACATGTGGCAGGCTTAAAAAGTATGACTAATTCGACCATACACATTAGTTGATAAGAACCGGAGTAACAATTGACGCTTTGCGAGTAGGAAAGAGGTGATTTTCCCCTGTATCAAAACAACCCACATGATTAAAATCCAGAACAATATAAATTTTAGTTTGAATTAAGGAGGAGGAGAAAAAGAAAGAAGTGGAGAAGAAGTCTTGTGAATGGTGGAGTCGGTCTGAGTTTCTTCATCATAAAACCAAAAAATCTTCATAACCGAGGATATGTACAAGAAACGGTGGTGGAGAAGTAGAATAGAGAAGCTTCAAATTCATTCTAGAATGACAGAAATGAAGAGATATAAGGCTATTGGCAATGGTCACGCGTGGTTGGTGAATAAAGGTGATGCCATGTAGATATTTTACTATTCCACAACCAACTCATCGGGTTGTGGAAATGGTGTGCACCGGTGGTTTAGTAGTGAAAGTGCAAAAGGGGTTGTGGAAATGGTGTGCACCGGTGGTTTAGTAGTGAAAGTGCAAAAGGAAGAGAGAGATAAAGAGAGAAACAGTGAGGGAACCAATCAATGTAAGCGTCTTCGTCCGTCTCCATGGTCACGCAACAACCAAACCACCAGGGCTTGGGGCGGTGTTCATGCGTCCTTAGCCCCTCCAGCTCAGCCCTTCACGCGTGGAGAACTATCCACTCCGGATAGCCTAAAGGAAAAGGAAACGGTGGTGGAATAAGACTGAGGAGGAGGCATATGTCTCCCCATGCATTGGTGGAGAATACGGTGCATCATAAACAATATAATAAGCTGGAGTAAATCGATTGGGGCGTACAGGCGGTGAGAGTGGTTGAACAGTGCCTCACGCGCCAAAAACCAAGGCAAGCGTGAAATGCACGAAGCTTACTTAAAAACAAATCATCATACATACTTATAAAGTATATATTTTTTCTTGAATCTCATGCATTTGAAACCCCCATTCTTTTTTCCTTTCACCACATTCATTTGAAACTCTCATGACTTTTCAATTTCTTTATAATAATAATTATAATTTGGTAATTAGATTAAATAAATATCAAATCTAAAGTGTATTCATATATAAACTAAATTTCAATATTACAATAATATCTTTAATTCTACTTATAAAATTATGTTTTTTAACTTTTAACATATTATACTTAATTTATTAGTTTTAATATATTGTTGGATGTAAACCATTATCATTTTAAAGGTATAATTTTTGAACAATTTGTATAAAATACTTAAATTATTGATTAAAATATAAGATTATAGGCTAACCTTAAATATAATTTTTATTTAACTTAAACAACCCAAAGATTATTTTATAAATAGTTAAAAGTGATAAATTGTAGTGTCTTTCTAATAATGATTGTAAGTTGGTTATTAAGGTTAAATAAATATCAAACCTAAAGTGTAATCATAAATAGACTAAATTTCAATTTTAAAATAATATCTTTACTTCTATTTATAAAGTTATGTCTTTTAATTTTAACATATTATACTTAATTTATTAGATTTAAAATGTTGTTGCATGTAAACCATTATCAGTTTAAAACTACAATTTTTGAACAGTTTGGACAAAATACTTAAATTGTTAATTTAAATATAACATTACAATGTCAACTTAAATATAAATTTCAATTCCACTAAAAAAACCAAATAATATTTTGTAAATAGTTAAAGTGATAAATTATAGTGATAAATGCAAAAACTAAATTGTAATATTAGTTTAACTAAAATATTTCCTAAATATATTTATATAATCGTTAAAATTTTTTAAATAAGTAGCTTAAAATAACTTATAATAACAATAGTTAAAAATAACTCTATATAAATAATTATATTGTTACCTTTAAAATCAAAAAATAATGTTTGATGTTTTAAATAATTTTAATAATAGAAATTAAAACATTAAGCAAATAAATTTTAAAAAATTAGTTAAAAATAACAACCATAAATAATACTAAACCATATATAATATTTAATTTTATTGATGTGTAACTCGCGAGTAGAATTCATTCAAACGATTGTTATTATGACGTTATAACAGATTTATATATTATCATATAATTCAAAATAATCAATATATTATATCAAATTAATATACGAATTATTATATCAAATTTAACAACAACGTTAGTGTTATATTTTAAAAAATATATATTTGTAAAGACTTCAACTATATAGGTGTTTCTGTGCATTAAAATGTCAACTCAAATATAAATTTCAGTTCCATTTAAAAAAACTAAAGAATATTTTGTAAATAGTTAAAAGTGATAAATTGTAGTGATAAAAACAAAAACTAAATTGTAATTTCAATTTAACTAAAATATTTCTTAAATATATTTTTATAATCGTTAAAAGTATCCAAATAAGTAGCTTAAAATAACTTACAATAACAATAGTTAAAAACAAATCTATATAAATGATTATATTGTTAGCTTTAAAATAAAAAAACAATGTTTGATGTTTTAAGTAATTATAATGATACAAATTAAAACATTAAGCAAATAAGTTTTAAAAAATTAATTAACACTAAAAACAACTATAAATAACATCAAATCATATATTATATTTAATTTTATTCATGTGTAACTCGCGGGTAGAAGTCATTCAAACGATTGAGATTATGAAGTTATGATAAATGTATATATTATCATATAATTCAAAATAATAAATATATTATATCAATTTAGTATATACAAATTATTATATCAAATTTAACAACACCGTTATTGTTATATTTAAAAAATCATATATTTGTAAAGACTTCAACTATATAGGTGTTTCTGCGCAACGCGCGGACATTCACCTAGTTATATATATATATATATATATATATATATATATATATATATATATATATATATATATATATATATATATATATACTAGGTGTGAGACCCGTGTATTATACGGGTTGATTTAAAAAATAAAAGATTAAACATTAAAGTGTTAACAAAACAATATTTTTTAATGTATAATTTTAAAATAAGAAAGGAAGAAACATATTTATTGGAATTTAATATCATATATATGATATTTAATACTTTACATATATAAGTATATGACTTTAATTTTAAAACTAAAACAAACCAAAAATTGACAAGTGGATAATACTTATTTCAAAAATACAACAAAATGACAAGTGTCAAAACTCATGAGAGATTGACATGTGGCTAAAAAAACTTTTATTTATTAAGAAGGATATATATATATATATATATATATATATATATATATATATATATATATATATATATATAATCTGGCCCAAAGTTTGTATATAAGTTTACTAGATGTTTCCCTTTAACGAGAGGACGATCTTTGCGGGCAAATATGATATGCTTTTAGAGGCAATCCGTTGCTAAAATATATCTCTCACTTCTCCTTAACCACGCCTAAAATTCATATCAAATTACGAACATTAAAACATACATTCTACTCACTGTTAGCAATCTCTTTCTCTCTCTTTTATAATATCCGAATTATTAGAAGGGAAAATGACATAAATGTCCTAAAAAGTTTCTAGGGTTAGTCCATTTTGTCCCTAAAGTATTTTCATTGTTATATGAGGGTATAAAATAGTTTTTGTTGGGTCTATTAGGTCATTTTGGAAGAATTGAAGGGGTAAACCGCTTACCTCTTGCCACATAAGCATTTCTTAGGACCGTATTTCCCTTGACCCGGATATATTGACCCAGGTATATGATAAATCATCTCTCTTTCGTACTTCAAATACCCATAAATTGAATCTTTCACAAATCTACGACAACGTTTTCCTAGTTCTTCCATCCCTCTCGTTCATCATCCTTCACAAACTACCAAAGTCTCTGATCACCGCAAATTGTTGGCATGGTGTTGGAGGAAGTAGGAGGCGATTTCTATGATTTGTTGAGTGATGGATGTAGCGGTGGTTGAACCTATTGGTTTTAGACCGGGGAGGCATATCTTCACGATAGGCGCAAGGTTTTCACTCGTGTATTTCCTTACAAACTGAAGTAACAATCGTCCTTGTCATCTAGTAAATTAAGGCTCCTTAATTTGACAACCCAATCCCGGTTACAGTTTTCAACAAGGGCATCCAAACAAAACTACAAAGTCAGTTTGCTAAGAGGAGGGAAGGATTCAAGTTGTTCAGAAAGAAGAATGGATTTGGAAATGGAAGAGGAGGGAAGGATTCAGGTAGTTCAAGAAGGAGAATGCAATTTAGTGAAGAAGAAGAGAGAAGAAATCAAAGAATAGTTTTGCATTAATTACATTTAACTGATTATATTCTATCTGTTTGAGATCTGATATGGAGATTAAGTACCTGATTATGTTTTTGATGATCTTGATAGACGTAGATTTGCAAAGGTAACACATGGGAGAGTTTCCATAAGCGTTAGGGGAAGTAAAGTTGTAGTTATGCAGAAAGGAGGTGATGATTCAAATAAATCGAGTACTCCATGGGTTCCAGATCTAGTTATAGGTTGCTATAAGACAGAGGCACATAGAAACCAGGTTGACACAGCTGACCTCCGTGAACAAATGTTGAAGCACATAACTCGTGGATAATAAAGCAAACTCATTGCAATTCCTCTCCAGAGATTTGGAAATGGAAAGGGGGGAAGGATTCAGGTAGTTCAAGAGGGAGATGACAAATTGGTGGTGAAGTAGAGAGAAAAAATGAAAGATTTTTTCACGATAAAACTAGAGAGGATGATAGGTTTGTGTTTGGATTAGTAACAAAGAAATTGTCAAAATGTGATGTTGACTTTCCAATGGCTGGTGTGGCAAAAATAGCTGACTTGACATAGAAACCAACTAAAATAAGTTATGGTGACCAAAAAAGTAGGTTGTTTCCTACCCTTTAAAGCAACAACAATACTTTAATGACTAAATGGACCAACCCTAGAAACCTCATAGAACATTTATGTCATTTTTCCTCAATATAATTATTATCCAGAAAAATTAGATTTTTAAAGTTACAAGAATTAATTATTCTCTATAATCCGTAATTTTTTTTAGAATTATGTTAATTAACTAAAATACCCTTATATTGAAATTAGATGATATTTTTCAATTATTTTTAATTTAATAATATTTATTAATCATTTTTCTTAAAATAGTTAAAATGATTGGTCCACAATCAACCATATATCCATACAAGAGATATTTAGAATACAATAACCTAGCTTCTCTCTTTCTCTCTCTCTCTCTTTTATATATATATATATATATATATATATATATATATATATATATAAGCACATTTGAAGTTAGTAATAGTAGCCTTTAGTGCCTTTAAGGATTTGCCACAATTCCTTTGTCATTTTGACGGTTTTGTCCCTTGTAGTCAAAACTTTTACATTTTGGCACAAAAAACACAAAAAGCCTTTAGGTTTTTACCATAATTCTTTAGCCATTTTGACATTTTTGGTCCATGCTGTCAAAACATTTACATTTTGGCATAAAAAACACAAAAAACGTCCCGGGGCAAAGCCCATGCTTTCTTCCTAGTTAAATCTAATGCACAGACCCTTAAGGAATAGTAAAGTTTTAGTTTTTTAGGTGTTGACCACACCATTTTCTAAAGGCAACACTTAGTGGTCATCCTTTTATATATTAATGCACAAACCCTTAGGGAATTATAAATTTTTATTCTTTTGGGTTTTAACCGTACCAATTTGAAAATGTTACACTTTTGGTCCTCATTTTTTGATTTTTCAGTCCTGATTTAAATAAATGTTTTTTTTAGAATGACACTTTTGGCCCAATATCAGGGTCGTATTAGAAGGCAGGGCAATATGTTTTTTTAGAATTAAACTTTTGGTCCTCATTCTAGTGATCTACGCGCGACTTGCACAAAGTTTAATAACATATTTGAAAATCTAAAAAATATGCATAAAAGTGGTTGCAATGACTTCAGCATTTTATCAACTGCGTGCTACCAATTCAAAGTTACCAACAATGGTAAACCACTCGTTCACTAAAAAGCGTGGGAAGTTTGCCGTAACGGTCCAAAACGGGTCCTTAATTCGGAGACGTCGCATTCGGACTCGACCACCGACTCCAACAAAAGACCAAGAACTTTTGATTCGGACGCAGGTTTTGGGGTAGACCTCAATGATGAGTTCGATGTTGCTGATGCAGAGGGTCCACCGGAAGTCCAACTTCGTCGATCACCGGGAAGGGACAAAGCAAAACGGGCGGCGTCTTCAAGCGGAAAAGCAACCGCAACTACCAACGACGGCCTGTGGAATCCATCAACGGAGGAAGCTCGTCGCCAAAAAATCACTCTTACTGATCTTCAAATCATAAACATAAAGCCCCAACTGGATCTCGACACGAAAAATCTAGCGACATTTCTCAAAATTCAAAAACAAGTTCGCGATAAATATGGAAAGTAGGTTCAAATATTTATGTTTTACTTGGTATATTTTATGTTTTTTAAGTAATTTAGGATATATATATATATATATATATATATATATATATATATATATATATATATATATATATATATATTTTAGGATTTAAATTTTAGGATTTAAATTTAAATTTTAGGATATATATATATATATATATATATATATATATATATATATATATATATATATATATATATATATAAGTATTTTAGGATTTAAATTTGTGTGTTTTAAAATGAATGTAATGTCTTTTAATTTAATGTTTGTTTTTATTTGAATTATTTTTTTTAATTCAATCTAATAATAATGTAAAAAATATGACGTAGAATGGTAACCGTGTCCAAGAGCTAATGGTTTGGTAATGAATTTATAGTGAAGCTGACATTGCTTATATGGCAACATTTTTTGAATGAGTTGGGTACCACGATACCCCTTAGCATAAGCCTGAGTCATTAGTCAAAACAAAGTGGATTATTCTTAGGCCATCCACAATGGGAGTTGTATGAGGGTTTAATAGATTAAATGTGAATATAATATAGAAGAGAGAGAGTGTAGAGTTTAATGGCCATTGAATGGTGTAATAGAATTGTAATGAAAAGTAATGAATTTTTTAATAATTAAATTGAATGTGTATGTTCTCTTTCCTATGTGGCAATCCATACAACTCTTCATGGGTTTAATGGATTGGAGATGGCCTTAGAACCAAGGTTCTTTTATTTCAAATTCCGTACATTGCAACTACTCGTGTTGGTAACAACAACACTAGGGACAAGACAAACAAACACAACAACATACTTAGTAATCTTATTAATGTAGCATCGATCATCTCGAAAAGCTTTATTGCATGAAATGAGTGAACTAGATGGAGATGCTGTTTGGAACACCTTCTCCGGTAGGACCAGGTCCCGAAGAAGGCTTGAGAAGCTTGTATGGAAGCAACCCTGCACCACTTCGGTTTCTTAAATTGCGATTGGCATTATTTTTCTCTATGGTGCGTTCCATCTCTTCAATCCTTTCACGAAACTCTTCATACGCGACCTGTATAGCTGGCTCCGCCTCAAATGGACCCTCTGCAGTTTTACCGATGTACTCCTCATCAGTGGCATGAGTCGATAAAACGTTTAGAACTGCCATGACTTTGGTAGCTTGCGATTTGGAAGGGAAGCATTTCAACAACGCAGCCTCAGGCCGGTCTAGGAATATCTGCCACTCTTTATCTGTTGGGTCATCGTTAGGCATCTTGGTTCTAGCGATGGTTGGCCGGTTAGGGAAATAACCAGCATACTCGTATTGTCCGAAGTTCACAGCGGAATGTTGGCCAGAAGTAACCCATATGATAGTTGACACGATTCCAATCAAATCATCTTGGGTTTTGAGTTGTGGCCACCATGGTTCATCTTTCTTATCGCCATGACCAACTGTTCGAATCTCATGCCACCATGCTTGAAGCTCTTCATCAGATTCTACGAGACTTGCTTGTGGGTAGTAGTTGTTGACAAAAGACGTAACCCACTGTTTGATGGCATCCCAAAGGATTAGACCGTCGTTTGCATATGGATAGTCCTCGATTGTTAGTTTCAAACCATGTGGTTCAGTAGGATCTTCAACAGCCATACCCCTGTAAAAAGTGAAAAACCATAATTAACCAGCTATAGAGATGTGTGCCATACATAAAAGTGAAAAACCGTATATAGTCGTCAAATTGCAAAGTTGCATAAATTAAGGGCACCTGCTTATCAAGTCAGCTGGAAGTGCCTCGTGATCAAAACGCCACAACTGATCATAGACGTCAGAAGAAAGTTGCATACAATATTTTCCAGGAGAGAATGTGGACTCTATAACACCACCGGCATTAATGAGAGATTGTCGAGCTAGGGCGTTTATTTTCAAGGTGTAACGAAAATGAGGGTGGAGTAGTCGTGCAATAGGATGCATTGTGCTAAGATTACGGTGGGTGGCAATGATGTAAGGCTCAGTTGCGCAGTGAGTTCTTAGCCTGCAGCAACGCCAAATCAAATCATGATAATTAAGCTCACCTATAAATTAATGAGATCTAGGGAAAAACACACAAACGTGTGTAATTAAAGTATTATGATGATCAGTAAACAGGAACCGATACATTACCAATGGCTAACAAGCTGGTGAATACCGGAATCATGAGAAAGGACATGAGCTTTGGCTATCTTCCATAGCCAAGAACCAGTGGCACCCAAAGAAGGTGTGTAGACATGCTTCCACTGTGGTTGCCATTCTGAAGACGGTCGAGTCAACTCTATGGCAACTGGGGTCAACGTTCCAGCAGGAGTAAGGAACATTAAAGTCCTTGAACCATATAGAGTCATCCCATCAAGATCTCTTGTTCTATTTACGTATGGCAATAGTAGATCATGGTAATCCAACACGAATAATTTCTTTTGTTCCAAAGCCTGAAAGAACATGATTGATTTTCAACTTTACTACAACTTCACAATCGTAATAGCATCTCTAGCTAGTCTTATATATAACATGACAATTATATATCTCATAATGGAATTTGGTGTATTAATTAAAAGATCTGAAGTTTCCATAAAGTAATCGGCCTTCTGTTTTTCATTACCTCCTCGAAAGTCATGAAACCTCCAATCACCCGCTCAACAATCTCCTTGGTGATTGCTGATTCAGGTGGCCCGTAAACTTTAGGGTCCAATTTACTCATCAATGGCCATTCCTGCACACACACACATGCACACAAACACAATCACCTTATGATTTTTCATTAATTATATTACTATGTGTTGGAAAACGTTCTTAATTTGTTGTGATATATATACCGTAACCAACTGTATGCTGCAAGGATTGATACCAGCAAGCATTTGTCGACTGAATTCATCATCACGGAGCCAAAAGAACGTGTCCCCTGCAATGTATAGAAAACCTTTGTAAGAAGCTGATCACAAACAACTTAATTAAAAAGAGTAAGTATAATGCATGTTTATATGCGAGCTTACTCTGGAGTGTTTCAGGTGGATCAAACTTGAGAAGGTCATCCACGGCGTCAACAACCTCATGGACAATTCTAGGCAAAACACTTGCAACATGTTTATCAGTACCATTAATAACAACTCCTTCGTCAAAAAGGGACTCTATATCCTGGAATAAACGAAAGTCTTCGTCTTTTTCTGTAAAAGCGGTGCCTAGACGGGGTATAACACCAATCAGCAAGTTGTACAAAGTCCTCGCTCCAAATGATACCGACTTTATCTCTGAAAAGTCTTCATCAATTGGTACATAAAACGGGTCTGAAGATCTTGTCTCAGTCAGCGGATCTGTTATTCAACATGTTTCAATTGTAAACAACCATCTTCGATATACTATTATTTAATTAATGGTTTTGTTAGTTATATTTACGTACCTTTAGATGACATTTTCCGACCAGTACGGCAGCGCCTAGGGTAAGGAAATTTCTTGCCACCGAGCACCGGCCGTGCAAGATCTGATTTCTTATTGTCGGGATCTCCAAGGTCGTTGTATACATCGTAATCGTAAATCCTCTCGAAAGCTTTACGCTCTCCTTCACCAGTGCCTCGAATGAACTCCAAATCTTTCTTTCTCAGCGACCTGAGGGCATTTGGCGTTTTCGATGGCAGGTAACACTGTACAAATTACAAATAGATTAAGGGATATTAATGGCTGCCATATATACACCATTGCGATCTGCTAGTAAACAGAAACATGTTATATATATATATATATATATATATATATATATATATATATATATATATATATATATATATATATATATATATATATATATATATATATATATATATATATATATATATATATATATATATATATATATATATATATATGTAAATTAAACCTTGTCAGCGAAGAAGATCCTCCTCTGATCGTTATCATAACTGGAATGAACCCATGAATTACATGTGAAGGTAACTTTTTTAGGTTTGTCAACTTCAATTTTCTGTATATATATCTTATTGCGGTAGTCATTCTCAACCAACACAGCTCCGATCTCCCCAAAATCATCATTGACGTCAAACTCGAAGGTGTATTGCCCACCAAAGTGATCATAGGGTGCTTTCACTGTCTTCTTCCTCGGCTTACCTTCGGCTGTATCAAAATCATTATACCATATTATGCGCGTGTGTGTATATATATATATATATATATATATATATATATATATACACACGTAAGATAAGGTATACAGTATTTGATTAAAGCTTAGTATATAGTTAATTATTTTGAATTCGAAATTACACAGCATTACGTGACTGTGAAAAGTAGGTATACGTACAATCAAGTTCATGAAAAACGAACTCGAGCTTCACGGAAGAATAAAGCAAACTAGCAGCGTCGTCAAGAAGGCGGCTAGGTTCTAGACTGTGTAGATATGTTGATTTGGTGTGGATGACACCAGTGACTTTGGTCTTTTCAAGTTTAAGAAGATCAGTAAACAAGCGGGATTTTATTTTACCAGCTGAGCTACGTCGAGTGGGTGTGGCATTGGATTTCTTTGTGGTCGTGGGCTGGAGGAGAGTGGTATGGGAGTAGGCGGAGGAGGAGGAGTGGTGGGTGGCGTCAATAGCTCTGGCTAAGAAGGGCTTTTGGAGTGTGACTAAGTTATGGAAAGACTGAAATTGGTTGATCTGAGAATTCAACATGTTTTTTTTATATGTTTCCTTCTCACTCCTCAGTACTCGCTCTTGGTGGTGTGATTTTAGGGTTGCAAGGGCACCCTCTATTTATACTAATTTTTTTTTGGTCACCTTCTTGTAATTATTCTTTGGTGGGTAAAAGTTGTCATTTTTAATGCTAGGTTTTGCTTGTTATATTTAATGCTATGAGTCATTTCAATATTTTTTGAGAATTGTTTTTTCTTTGCGTCGTTCGTTAACTTGATTTTACTTTCATCTATATATAAATGGGTATGGAAGCTTGTTCAAATAAACCCAATTATGTCTACTTTAATTTGTAATTTTAAGAAACGAACAACTTTTCTAAATTTCATCGACTAAATTTTCAACTCTTAATTATTCAAATTAATATGTATATGTGATGGGGCTAGAGTATGTGCCTTGTATGTACATAATGTGAGTTATAGAACCAACTACGCAGTTTTATACTTAATTAATTCAGATCAATCTCCTCACGGTTTTTTTGTTTTCTTGAACCATAAGTATTTATCGTTCTTTAAAACTTGTGCAGGCTTTTGTTCCATTTTCTATTGAATACGTCACGATGCAGTACAAGCACATGATCGATGATGCACAAACCAAAACTATGATTCCATGATGAAGATATAACACCGACGGTGGCAAATTAAATTGGATGATACATCAAAAAAACATATTAAAGATCTACCCAGTTTTGTTTAAATATTTATTTTATAATATAACATCTTTTACTACGGCAAATTGAAAAGCGAGAGGCAATATCAGAATAAACGACATGGACCCAATTTTATAACTAAATACCATCTTTTAATTTCTAAATGTCGCAAACCCAATTAACGTCTTCGTCTTATTATAAATGTGAAACTTAATCGGGGTAATAAATTACATAGATTCAATAGTGTTCATTAGGGGTGAACGCGGTATGGTTCAGTGCGGTTATTAGCCAAAACCTCACCACTAACCGTAAATACGGTTAACCCATTTTCAAAACCGCTTGGTGCGGTTGTTTTTGCGGTGCGGTTAGACGATTATTTTTGTGGTGCGATTTTATTTTTTCTATGGTGCAATTATTAACCGCATGAATTTGGTACAGTTATTTTGTATGATTTTTAACAACAGTTAAAGCTCAAACGGTTTTAAGAGTTCAAACATATTACTTATAATAATAACAAAACCATAATGTATAAGACAATTAACTTAAATCATAAACAATTAATATCTTAAAAATGTCAAACAATTATAATTAACAATAAATTTTTTAAAATTGTCCAATTTCACCATTTTTTAAAGTTAAACATAACAAAAAAAACCATATTTTTGTCTTTTAGTATTTTATTCATATTTCATTTATGAAACTTGTCTTATTTTTAATATTTAATATATTAATAAATAATAATAATAATTACATAAAATATATGCGGTGCGGTGCGTTTTTTTTATTGCGGTTGCGGTTTATGTGATTAATTTTAGTTGCGGTGCGATTTTTGCTCACCCCTAGTTCATATTCTGAAAAAGATGAAGATGTCATTTGCTCAAAATGAATGAAACTCATAACATAATGGTAAGGAAATTTATTTCAGTAATTTTTATTAGACAATCAAAACCTAAAATTAAGAAAAGAAAGTGATGAATTTCTATTAAAATTAATTTCAATAAACTTTATTAGAAAATCAAAAACTAAAATTAAGAAAAAAAAAGTTGTTGAATTTCTATTAATTAAAACTACTTCGTATCAATCGGCAACCTTTTTCTCTTTTACTTTATAGAACTTTTTATCTCCTTTGTAGTTGGAAGTTCTCCAAAAGTAAACCACTCTATATACTTATAATTGTACTTACATAACAACAATATATTCATGTTTGTCATATATCATATGATAAACATAATGTCATTAATTATAACACTACTAGAAACATGGATGTTTTCTAACAACAAGATTGGTCGAAAATATGTAGGAAAAGACATTTTGGTGATACATTTCGAACAAAATAAAATTTTTCGGGAATATTGTTCATGAAAATATTTTCATTTGTTCTTGTTAATCATTACTAGAAATAAATTTCCCACTTAATGCTGGATTTTTTAAATTATCTGGAACCATGAATAATAAAAGAATCCAATTAAAACCTATAACCGATTTGAATATAAGAGATATAAGGTAGAAAAAGTTGTCTAGCTATTATGACACACGATCTACATAGGAAAAATATTATGACACACAATCTACATAGGAAAAAATAGGTAATTCTATATTTACCATCCAAATTGCTTCGTGTACTCCAATAGGTAATTTTATTTGGGGGCCTAAACAGTTGAACTTAAGGGTCAATTATAGGGCGCATTGACTTCATCTACTTGTTAAAAGCTTCGGTCTGTGTGCTGGTCCTGAGGAATTAAATATCTTCAAAAGCTAGGACGAACAAGAAAAAAAATGGACCTTATCATTGTTCTAAGTTGTTAATGTTAAATAAAAATATATAATAAACAAAACTGGGTCCTGTGCGGCTGCCCACATTGCCCCCCCCCCCATTAGAATCCGTCCAAGACTTCTAAAGAGGGAGTCCATGGACTGCTTAGGGCCTAAGCAGTCAGATTAGGGTTTCCTGGTTGAAAACCCTAATAGCTTACCTATATAAGGAACCCCTAAAGCCCCAAAAACATGGTGAAGTAATCCCTAAGGGTTTTTGGACGTTTTTGGTGTCTCCTTCCTCTCTCCTAAGTCATCTTGTTGCTCATGGTGTTTGTGACTCCATTAAAGGTGCAACATTTGAGGCACTAAGTTTTCAAGAGTCAAGATCAAGAAGAATTAAGATTGTTATTGCTACATAACAATCAAGATAAGATCTAAACCCTAATTCATATGTTAATTCGTTTATTGTATGCTAGATCCAGGGTTTATGAGTTTTGGATGATTATTGCATGTTCATTAGACAAACTAGATCCAAAGCTTTAGGGTTTGCATGCACACCATATGATTGATGTTTTGCTCAAAACTCATCAGTAGTATCTGAGCCTAGGTGTTCGTCTATTGTATTTGATGCAAAATTAAGTTTTCAAAGCTGAAAATTGCGAATTTCGAATCTGACCTGATTCACGTCATGAACACAGTGTCTTCACCTCGTGAATTCAGTCTGATAGTAGATTTTCGAATTAAACCAGACTCACGTCGTGAACACGGTGTCTTCACCTCATGAATTCAGTCTGACAACACAATTTCGAGATTTTTGCCTTAATTTGCTTTGGATAATTACCTTAAATTGTTTTTTCAAATTAAAATCAGATTTTTATATTATGGTAATTGATATCCTAATCAAATTAATGGATAATTTTCAATTTAAGATAATTACTTGTTTTATAAGATAAAGATTGATTATTTGTAAATTGATTTGAATTATCTCATAAGAAAATAGATTAGGTTAAATTATGTGATAATTATTAATTATATAATATTTAATTTGTAACATCCTGAATTTCAGAAGTATGATTTAAGAGTTTAAAGTGTAATTTCGAAGAAGGGACTCGACGAGTAGGTGCGCTTACTCGCCGAGTCGGAGCGGGTTTGGTTCGCGAATTAAGTGACTAACTCGCCGAGTCGGAAGCTGGACTCGACGAGTTGGTGTTGGGATGAGAAAAACCCTAATCTTAGGGTTTGCACCTTATTTAAAGGACTTAATGCCCTCCCCTCAGCTCCCTTAGCCCCCTTTGAGATCCAGTAAACCCTAGCTCATGTGTATAAGGCCATTGGAGGGAGATTGAAGCTTTAAGAGGTGTTCTAATAGAAGAAACTTGAAGATCAAAAGGGTTTGCATCAAGAAAGTAGTGTAGATCCAAAATCTACAGTTTTGGGCACAACTTGGAGGTAATGAGTTGTTACCTTTCCTTTGTTGCTTCTAGATTTATTCTTGAATGAGATTTGGGGCCATTTTTGTATGATTGAGATCCACTTCGGGTTTAGAGTCCAGATCTGAGGTTGCTACTTCAGATCTAGACTTGTATTGGTCCAGAAAGTCATAAAGCATCAGTTATTGAGTTGTTGGTGAAGCCCTTTTGTCTAAAACCCAAGCCCTAGTGTGTTTTGGGACCATATCTCTTTGGTTTCACGTAAAGGTTGCAACTTTATGTGAGGGATAGATTGTAGAAGGGTGGATCTACGGTTTGGAGCCTCAGCATGGCTCGAAAAGCCTCTGAATGGATTGAGAACTGGAGAGACTCGGCGAGTCACATGGGTGTACTCGACGAGTTGTATGAGCACGTGCATGGACTCGACGAGTTGGAAGAACAACTCGGCGAGTCTGTTGAAGATTGCCTTGGACTCGGCGAGTCAGGTCGCAGAACCCCAACCTCTTTTGGTTAAAGCCTTGGATTAGTGAGTCGGTTGGCGACTCAGTGAGTTGGACAAGATGAGACTCAAAGATCGTTGGACTCGGCGAGTCTTGGGGTGACTCGACGAGTTAAGTTGTGTCATGAGAGTTTTCTGGGTAAGGGAACTCGGCGAGTCGACGGGGTGACTCGGCGAGTAGAGTCAACCAGGAAGGTTGGATTTGACTTAGGACTTTGACCTTGACCAAGAGTTGACCAGTTTGACTTCCAAGGGTACTTTGGTAATATTGGTATTTATGGAATTGGTTCTTTAGTAGTGTTCAGTGGCGGCGATCGTGTCGGAGGTCGGAGCAGCTTGGTCTTATCTTTTCAGTCAGCAATTTCAGGTGAGTTATCCTCACTATATCAATAGGGTCTAAGGCACCAAGGCCGGCCTTTTAGTTGTTATCTTGGTTACAATATGCTACATGTGGTTATGATCTGTTAGATTGGTATCAGAATAGACAGTATGTTGTTATGCTCATGTGATCTGTTAGGATTGGTATGTTAGTGACCTGGTTAAGTCGATGCCTTGGTCGTGAGAGATTGCTATGATCGATGATCTGTGAGATAGTTATATATGATATTTGTACTTGTATTGTTGATGTGCTTATTGATCTGTTAGATCGGCGTCCTGGTAATTGGGACAGTATTATGTCAGTGACCTGGTTTAGGCCGGTATCCTGGTATATAGGATGATGCTATGTTAGTGACTTGGTTTAGGTCGGTATCCTGGTATATAGGATGATGCTATGTTAGTGACTGGTTAGATCGATATCCTGGTAAGGATGATGCTATGTTGTATGATATGCTAGATCGATTTGTTTGCCTATGGACTGTTATGAGATTTCCTGATATATGTACATATGGTTATTTGTTTGATGTTTGGGTTGAGGCGGTCATGCTTTGTGCTGAAGGCCAACATACCCTACGAGCGGTCCGGATAGATTGTAGGCCCGTATGGCGGTCCAGTCATACCGAAGGCTCGGATAGATCCAGATAGACTAAAAGCCCGGTGTGGGCGGTCCAGTCATAATGTAGACTCAGAGAGTGTACCAGGTGAACTGAAGGCCTGTTGAGGGCGGACCAGTCACGCTGCAGACTTGAGAGGCATGACTGTTCTGTATTGTGATACAATATGTTATGATTATGGTTGTATGTGGTTGGTATTTTGGGGGTAACTCACTAAGCTTTCGGGCTTACAGTTCAGTATATTGTTTCAGGTACTTTAGGAGATTGTGGCAAGGCGAATGCGTGATCGTACCGCTCCTCATGTTTTATGATTCATGTAATATGGTTCTGGGGATACTCTGATGTTTAAACTATTTTGAAAAATAAGATGTATGAACTTAATGGTTTTTGAATGAAATAAAATGTTTAAAATTGGCTCAAATTTTTGGTCGTTACATAATTATTTTTCAAATTTGATCTTAAAGATATTTTGAAAAGTTTCAAAATTTGCCCTCAAGTTTTGGAATTTAAAATTTAATTAAAAAGTTTAATTTTGAAATATCAAATTCTAAAACCCTAGTTGTTTGAAAAGTTCAAATTGCACCTTATGGTTTTATTAAGTTAATTAAATGTATAATTAAAAGAGAGTTAATTAATCCATAATGGTATTGTTTGTATTTAATTAAATTAAAAGTATAATTTTGTTAAATTACACCACTTAGTATTTTAAAAGTGTAAAATAACCCTTATACTATATATAAAATTAAAAGTCTAATATTATATATGTATAAGTAAAGAGTCAGTCTTACCATTAGTAAGCCTCATTCACGAAGCTGGTCTATAAGGGGTGTTTAAGGAAGCAACCTATAAAATGACGGCCATTGGGTATCCACTCTTACCCATCATACTCTTGACTAGTGGAGGGTCGTTAGCCGAACGGGTAGGATATGACACAACCTTCCATTATAAGTATAATGAAATACAAAGTAACTAAATGTTTTATAAATTCCCAAATCTTAGTTACTTTAGGAAAAATGTGGAGTTGGTGCTATTCCATGAAATTACACTTTGTACCCTTACTAAGACGTTAGTGAAGCGTGTGTGGTTAACCGACACACTAATTGAGCTATAAGCAAAGGTGGCAAAGGGTGACACGATTTTTGTCATAGATCGATGGAGCGTGTGTGATTAACCGGCATGTCGATTAGGTGACTGTAACATTGGGGGCACCATGTATATTTGCATAGTTATCCACAACTTGTTTGTGATCCTCGACATCCCAGTCACAAACGAAGGGTATACTCGAGATTTAAACATGCCATTAAAAAGTTCAATAAATCTAAAAAAGATCTAGGAGTTTCAATTCTTTTAAAACTTAATTTTCAATTTTCGTTTTTTCATGGTGGAAATTGGTAAATCGTCATTTACTTACCTTCAAATGTTCTGCAATTTGGATTACGACATCCCTTTACCATATTGTAGGATATTGTGTTGGATCCTAGCCTTGATATTTCATTTGGGTGTTATATCAAGGATTCCAATCAACTAACTTGAATTTTTCACGTTTTGTAGATGTCAAAGTCTGACAACTATGGTCTTCCTGAATCCGTTGGAAAAATTTTTCCGCATGAAGATGAGGTTCCACGATTGGATTGTGAAAATGGAAATCATGCTTCACTTACTCCACCTCCTTCGATAATTCTCCCCGACCCACGTGTTCGAAGACTTGAAAAGTTCAAGGTCATTCAAGCCCTATTGGCGAAAAGACACGAAGATGGAAAGTCGGTATGCGCTCATGTCTTGGATATGAAGTTGCATATTGATAGATTGTGAATGTTGGGCGTCGATGTATCAAGGAAGTTGGTTGTTGACTTGGCTCTTCAGTCACTTCCTGAATCATATAGTGAGTTCATTCCAGAGTACTATATGATGGACCACGATGTAACCCTCATTGATTTGACTTATTTGCTATTGCTGCTGAATCAGCGATGTTTTGGCGTACTGGTCAAGTAAATTTGTCTGGTAAATCAATATCCCATCCTTCTATGGGAAATGGAAACATTGGAAGTCTAGAAAAGTTTTCACTACGCAAGAGAAAAGCTAAGTCTAAGATAGTCTCATGTACCATTCCAGAAGAATCCATATGTTTTTACTGCCAAAAGAAGGGGCATTGGTTACGAAGCTACCCTGACTACCTGAGAGATCTAAGAGATGGGAGAGTCAAGATGTATGACTCTGCTTCAGGTAAAATCCACTATCTAACTCTATTAAGTTCCTATTTGGAGATTCTTAATACATGATGTAATAAGATTGCATTTTGATGTGTTGTAGGATCGAAGAAAAGAGAGGAAGCTTAAAGGAAGAAGTGAACTGAGTCTGATCGTGAAGAAATGGATTTCGATCGCATGATTCGATGATAGGATTTTTGGAGCTGCTACTTTTAGAGTTATGATAGATTGTTTAGGAATATGAAATAACATAGTTTTCATTTGAATTTGCATTGTAAGAACAAGTTTTTCCACACCTTTTATTAATAAAATAAATTTTGGTTTTTGTCTTATTTATAATTCCTTGCAATGGCATGTATGAAAATTGATGTTTGTGTATTTCTATTTTTAGCAATATTGAAATGGATGCGATTCTTAGTTATGTTATTTGTGGTAATGTCGAGAATTAACAAATAAGGAAAGATTCTTGTCGCCCGAGTTTCAATTGGACAAAAACTTGGAATCATACCACTTGTATTGTATGATGAATGAGAACCTTCATATTTGGAAAATTAAGACTTATTCCTTGACAAAGAGTCAAGTGAAGGACTAAGAGACCTGCTACATAATTTTGTGCATTAGTCAAGTCCACCACAAATAACAATAAGATTATTCGTCATGATTTACTAAAAGTATAGTAAATGTGGTTGTGCTTACAAGATTAAGTATGATTCTGAATTATTGAAATGTTTCAATGAATGGTAGAACGAATAAGAATAATCAATAAGGCAGAAAGATAAAAGTGTCTCTAATCTGAAAAGATGGGAGAGTACTTTTGTATCATGTTTTATGATTGTCTCATTAAATGTGAAACCATATCACAATTGATCCTCTAAGTAAATCTTAGTGCACTAGTATGGCTAAGAAGAGGAATCAGAAATTGTTGAAATGGTTAAATCAATATGTGAATCATACTTCGTTCCAAAATCAAGCCTTAGAGTCATACTCCAAGATTGTGACTTGAGTGACATATCTTAAGAAGTTTTAACACACTCATCAAATGTAGAGTAGAAAATGTTTTTCTTACTCTTGCACATTTGAAATTGGTAAGTTGTGATGTCTTGGATAAGACAAAGACCAATTAAGACCAATTGTGTGTAGTGGTTTGTCTTGATAAGAATCCGAACTAACTCTTGAATATTTGTTTGTCAAGAAATGTTTCTTGATAAGAGAATCTTATATGTCAAGAGGTCAGTGGGAGTCTAAATGATCTTGAAAAAGGTTCAAGAACTAATCAAGAGTAAACCTATTGGACACTAGTGCACGACTTGAGGTTGTAACCTATTGTGTTGACAAAAATTTTATGCCATTCCAGTAAAGTTACTTATGTATACAAGTTATATGAGTTCTCAATTGACTGCATAAGGGCAAACACCTTGTTCAATGAAAGTACATTGAGTAGTATAGGTGAGCTGCTAAATAACTTGGAAGCAATTGTGAGACCCTTGATGGCAAGAAATTAAGAATAAACAAGTTCAGTCCATAAGAGTCTGGATTTGTCACAAACATTATCTTACGAATATGGTTATGACAAAATTCACATGGATAGGAACACATACACCATAAAATCTAAGGTGCTGTTTGTTTTTTTTGTTTTTTTTTTAAAAAAAACCACTTCAGACCACTTATTGCTGCGCCGCACAGCACACGCGCAACACTTGGTATGTACTTGACCCGATTGTGAGCATGATCCTTTTGGGTTGCCTTCACCATAGCAACTGATATGATGAACTAAGGAGAAAGAGGATTAATTATGATTTATTAATATATTATACGATTAATATATTAAAAGAGAAATCATATTATTAATATTAGTCAAGAATTGATAAGAATTAATTTTGTGGCTAGAAGATATTAATTAAATAAAGGGGACCGATATTGTAATTATAAGATAGTTTCATAAATGGGCTAATGGATTCCATAGAAGTTGGAGTGGACGAAATCTATGGGGAAACCAATTAGAATTCATCCATGGCTTCTAAGGAGGGAGTCCATGGGCTGCTTAGGGCCTAAGCAGTCAGATTAGGGTTTGCTGGTTGAAAACCCTAATAGCCTACCTAAATAAGGAACCCCTAAGGCCCCAAAAACGTGGTGAAGTAATCCTTAAGGGTTCTAGGACGTTTTTGGTGCCTCCTCCCTCTCTCCTAAGTCATCTTGTTGCTCATGGTGTTTGTGACTCCATTAGAGGTGCAACATTTGAGGCACTAAGCTTTCAAGAGTCAAGATCAAGAGGATTTGAGATTGTTATTGCTACATAACAATCAAGGTAAGATCTAAACCCTAATTCATATGTTAATTCGTTCATTGTATGCTAGATCTAGGGTTTATGAGCTTTCATGATTATTGCATGTTTATTAGACAAACTAGATCCAAAGCTTTATGGTTTGCATGCACACCATATGATTGATATTTTGCTCAAAACCCATCAATAAATTGATTTCTTACCACCTCTATGTTTATACCAATTCTAGCACAATAAGACAACCGTATTAACCACCATGGAAGGAGATTGAGGTAGCTTTTTAAACACTGTATTGCTCCTTGCTATCCAGATGCACCATACAAGACAGTAGACGATGGTGTCAAGGACATTTGTTTTCCTAGGGAAATTTCCCCAACATGCTACGAAGTTTAGAAATTGTGATGCACTTGAGAATGATTGGTTAGGGATTTGACACCATCTAAACACCCATTCATGAGCTACAAAGGCTAGTATGCATTCAATGAAGACATGATCTACAGTTTCTTGTCAAACACTACATATACGATAGATGATAGAGGGAATATTGACTCCCCTGTCATGTAATGCAGTTTCTACCAAGAGTCTTATATGAGCACGCCACAACACATATGGTATGCCACAATACAAGGCAAATAGAAGGCACATACATAACAATGATATGCATCACAAACTTTCCACTGATTTAGTGAAATATATTTACAGAGCCAAAGAATATCCTATCGGCGAAGATTTTTAAGAAGATATACAAAAAAAGATTGAGAATTGATCGTCAAGGATTCCAACAACGATTCACAAAACAACTCGGCGCGATGTAGAATTTTAATTAATGTTATATTTTAGTTGATTGTTAGGTTTGTTTCAATTTTAATCATATATTTGCGTGCAAGTCTTTAAGAATATATGTGATTCGTTCCTGTAAAAATTTAAACACACCAAAGAGTATGAAAAACTTTCCAATTTTGTATTTATTAAGATATTTTTTATTAATTTTATATATTTAATAAATCGTAGTACTTTTATTATATTTAAAAAGGAAAAATTAAATGAAGGAAATAAAATATGACAATTTCCTGCGATTTAAAAATAATAAAAAAAAAGTGACTGGAGTATAAATAGTGTCTAGTCTAATGACGCGAGATTTCTTACGCCACAAAAGTAGGTCATCAACTCATCATCCTTCAGTTTTTCAGGTGGTCCAGTAGCACTGTAGACGCAGTGTGGGCAAAACTCGAACGTTGTTGCCAGTGGACCAGATTATTAAATCTTCAATAGACCATGTTTTTCAAACGTTGTAAATATTTATATTTGTTTTTCTTCTTCAGCCGACAGTACAAAGTGTGTGGTGAGGCTTCCTGGATTTCAAAAGGCGAATGTAATCCATTTGTGAAAACATATCGCATTCTCAAATTTAGGTACACCTAACAATTCTAATGTCAAAAACAAAGTAAATAATATCATCTTAACAAATTTTGTAAGTATATATATATATATATATATATATATATATATATATATATATATATATATATATATATATATATATATATATATATATATATATATATATATATATATATATATATATATATGGTTAAGTTATTTTGTTTTCATTATCTATTGTGTGCATGTATAACTGATTCTAGACCAATCATTTTAGTTATTTTAAGAAATTAATTAATTCATATTACATGTTGAAGATATAATAGATATTAATTACATCTTCAGCATTTAATATGCATTAATTATTTTTTTAAAATAACTAAAATGATTGGTTAAGAATCAATCATACAGGCACACAATAGATAGTGAAAACATTTGAACCTAACTCTCTCTCTCTCTCTCTCTCTCTCTCTCTCTCTCTCTATATATATATATATATATATATATATATATATATATATATATATATATATATATATATATATATATATATATATGTTCAGGTTCATTTGAGACCGTGAGACCAAATCTAAAAATAATTTTAAAATGCAAAATAAATGGAATAATCCAAAAATTCTTTTTTTAAATATTATTTTCGGAACTTGAATTAATTAAAACAAATAAAAATAAAATAAAATAATTATAAAAAATTAAAAAAAAATCCTATATTTTTTTTAAAAATACGTGAAATATTCTAATAGAATATTACACTAACATATTCTAAAAAATAATTTTAAAATGCAAAATAAATGAAAAAATCCAAAAATTATTTTTTTAAATATTATTTTCGGAACTTGAATTAACTAAAAAAAAAATAAAAAAATACGTCTCACGGTCTCACAAAATTAGGCCGTCTCACATGAACCTAACCCTATATATATATATATATATATATATATATATATATATATATATATATATATATATATATATATATATATATATATATATATATAGGTTTAGGTTTATTTGAGACCATTCTAATTTTATGAGACCGTGAGACCAAATCTAAAAATAATTTTAAAATGCAAAATAAATGGAAAAATCCAAAAATTCTTTTTTTAATTATTATTTTCGGAACTTGAATTAACTAAAAAAATTAAAAAAAATTTAAAAAAATCCGTTTTTTTTTTTGAAAAATACGTGAAATATTCTAATAGAATATTACACTGATATATTATAAAAAATAATTTTAAAATGCAGAATAAATGGAAAAATCTAAAAATTCTTTTTTTAAATATTATATTCGGAACCTGAATTAACTAAAAAAAATTAAAAAAAAATCATTTTTTTTAAAAATACATGAAATATTTTAATAAAATATTACACTGTACATATTCTAAAAAATAATTTTAAAATGCAAAATAAATGGAAAAATCCAAAAATTCTTGTTTTAAATATTATTTTCGGAATTTGAATTAACTAAAAAAATAAAAAAATAAAAAAATACGTCTCACGGTCTCACAAAATTAGGTCGTCTCATATGAGCCTAACCATATATATATATATATATATATATATATATATATATATATATATATATATATATATATATATATATATATATATATATATATATATATATATATATATATATATTGTTAATTCAAGTTCCGAAAATAATATTAAAAAAAAGACTTTTTAGATTTTTCCATTTATTTTGCATTTTAAAATTATTTTTTAAAATATGTACAGTGTAAAATTCTATTTGAATATTTCACGTATTTTTCAAAAAAAAAAAGAATTTATTTTTATTTATTTATTTTAGTTAATTCAAGTTCCGTAAATAATATTTAAAAAAAGAATTTTTAGATTTTTCTATTTATTCTGTATTTTAAAATTATTTTTTAGAATATGTTAGTGTAATATTTTACGTATTTTTCAAAAAAAAACGGAATTTTTTTATATTTTTTTAGTTAATTCGAGTTCCGAAAATAATATTTAAAAAAAGAATATTTGGATTTTCCATTTATTTTGCATTTTAAAATTATTTTTAGATTTGGTCTCACGATCTCACAGAATTATAATGGTCTCAAATGAACCTATATATATATATATATATATATATATATATATATATATATATATATATATATATATATATATATATATATATATATAGAGAGAGAGAGAGAGAGAGAGAGAGAAAGAGAGAGAGAGAGAGAAGTTGACGAAAATAAAAGAAATGCTCTTGAATTTCATTATTTTCTTCTTCTAAAGACAATTTAATGAGAGCATTGTTCCTTTTGTCTTAATTAATTTTTATGTTGTGCTTCTTTATACATCTTGTGACAACACAGTGAGAATGACATGCCATCAATATTTATCTAAAATCTTGTAGGTTAACACAAGAGAAACCATACCTCTATCTTCACTCAACAAGCCTTGTACGAAAACAATGAGAGAAAAAAGAGTGAATTTGGGTAATATATTAGTAGGTTTTGACATTTTGGATGATGTGAGACACCAATTTCTAACCCTTCATGATGTTACATTAGCTTTGATATTTGTTGAACATATCTGCTTTACATTGCGTTTTAGAAATGCAGAAATATCACTATGAGTTGTTGCTGTCAACAACAGATTTTCTGAAAAGTTATTATAGGTGTATAATACCCTCAATCTCCTATTTCTTTTGGAAATTTTGAGTTGGACAAAACTACCCTTAATTCCCTTTTATTTGATCTACACCTTGGGCTTCCCATAAAAGCAGTAGACAAAGCACCTGAATTTTTTCCTTTAAAATTGAAACTTTGACCTTTTCTTGTGATGTTCCCTTCATTGATAACACAAGATAACCATAGATTATGTCCATGTAGTTCCATTTTATGCTAGGGAGAGACCAAAATATCTTTTTGCTTGTACCATCAATATACAACAGGACATGATGATGTACATAATTGATATGGGAGGATTATTGATGAAGATGTGTTGGCTTTTTCCTAATAAGACCGAAATACACCTGTTGCGTTTTTCTTGTCTTCATTGTTTTTGCTTCATTATGTAGTAAGAGAAACCCATCTTCCATCATCATCTCTCTTCCTTTCTTCTTCAACTGTAAGTTAGGATGAAACCTTCTATAAATTCCGACAACAAATTGGGATTTTAGAGTCATGCAAAATCAAATTTTGCAACTCTTGTAATCGCAATTATGAATTATGAGATTTAAGTGGTTTGATGAATTGTGTGTAGCTCACTGGATTTAAGACCAAATCCATGAACATCGCAAGTTGAAATCCAAAGCACTTCCACAAACCAAAATCACAAACATGTAAAAACAATGAAGATCGATAGATTCTATATTCATGACGTGAATTAAAGACAAGAAAAATATTGATCAAAAGTGTGCCTAATTCTTGGATTGAAATGGCTCTAAAAGAGTTCACAAAGACTAAACTTTTCTCTAAGAGCTTACAAAAGTAGTTAGGGTTCAAAAGCGTAACCTAATGTGTTGCATGCATGCACTATATATAGACTAAACTAGATAGCAGAACCGAATATGGATATGCTCATTTCGGAATAAACAAAACTATAAAAGCGTACATTTGACACAACATATTATAGACCTAACAATCTCCCCCTTTGTGTCAAATTCAGAAGGAGTGTCTTCATTGTCTTCTCTACGCGTCAAACAATTTTGGCATTATTTCCATAAGTGAGTTTCGGACACACAAGTACCATCTAATCATATCTGAAAAGCATTTAAGGTCGGCATCATAGTTTGCCTTGTTCGCTTCAGCTAAAGAAAGAATACTCTTCAGAGTGGTTGCAGAGTAAAAGTGTTTGTCTCATAGAAAGAACATGTTATTTTGAACTACATCACCATGCTTTCTCTTATAGACTATTTTCCAATGCTCTTTTCGGATAATTCCCACCTTCAGCTTCTGAATGTCCTTTGGTTGCTCTTATGGTTTCAGAATGGGCCTCTTTTTTAGAACTGATGCTATCTCAACATCCATCTTTTCAATTTCATGGATGTAGCAAATGATCATTCCTTTCAAATGTGCAAAAATAGGCTCATGCTTCTTTTCATTTTTCGTAATGATGTAAAACAAGGAAATCCGACCGTATGGGTTCATAAACGGCATGTCTGCCAAAGTGAACTTATCTACAATGTGATTATCTCCTCTGAATCCGTTGAACTCTATGTTCAGAAAGTCTTCGGTTTGAACAGGCAAACCAGGCTTCACAATCACTATTCTCTTCAAGCTACACGTCTCGTACTATGGTTTGGCATACTTTAAATAAAACGAGAAGTGTTTCCGATTAACAACACTATTAGAGATCAAAGACTTCTCAATGTTTTCAAAACAACGAAGTAGAAATGCCCTTGGTGTGATGGGAAAATCGAATTGACTTTCCACATCATTGTCTAAGTCAAACGAGATCGAGGGCTCCAGCCAGTAGACACTAGGATCATCAATCGATTATTTATGAATGTGTTCCGTGGTCTAAGAAGGAAATAGTGATTTCTGAGTTTCAAGCATAATTTCTGCATTCTTAGCCTGACCTTCCTCTACTTCTAATTTCTTCTGAAGAGCATGGAGATCATCTAGCTCTGTGTCACGTATCTTTCTCACTAGCTTCTCATATTTAGACAACTCTTCTTCTTCTTCATCATCATCAATTTCTTTTCCATTTCCTTTCTTTGATGCAGAAGCTTCATTACCCTTGTGATCAGTTTCAGTCTTTGGATGCTGGTCCTTGTCTCACCCTTGTTTCGAAGGAGCACTAGATCCTGAAACACCGATTATCTGATTGAGCATTGCAAACACCGGCTGAAGTTTTTCAGAGAAAGACTGTCTAATAGAGACAGTGAAGGAAGAATCTCGAGTTTCAATAATCTGTTGCAAGTAGTCATTGACTTCAGAAATGCACCCTTTGATTAAAGAACGCTCTTCTTTAAGATTGGATTTGGCCTGGGTAGCATTATTTAACTTTTCAAAAAGAACTTTGGTCTTCTGATTTTTCTCAGCTAACTCATCCATAATCTTGTTTTCTATTACCAAGTCAGCTTGCAACTTTTCAATCTTGGAGATAATTGTAGTAGTGATTTAATCGAGTATGTAATATGAGATCAGAGTTTGAAAAGAATTAAGAACACAAGATCTAAATATAATATGTTTGGCTCGATTACGCTTTCTGAAAATACATATAAAGTTCAGAGAGTACAAGTCGAAGCTAAAGCTACTGAAAAGCTGTCACACCCCCAAACCAAGGATGGCGGAAACGTCCGGAGGTGGAGGACTTCATGTATAGTATCACAACAACGTGTATAATAGTGCTCAAAGTAAATACAACCATCATAAATATAATTGAAGAAGTTACACCCAAGTATATGTTTACATGTTTCAAATCAATTACATTATGATGACAAAATGAACTGTTTGACGATTTAACGTCCCATCCTCAAGATGCTCTTGGTTTTCCTGTTTCACTGATTTCCTGAGAATACAAGTAGTTTTGAAAAAGTGTCAACAATTAAGTTGGTGAGTTCAAAAGAGTTTTTTTTAGAAAGAGACCGTTTTCTTTGTAAAAACGACAAGTATGTTTCCAGAAAATCCGATATTTTCTTTAGCAAGTGTGAACTGAATGCTTCTATGTTATGCGATAATGAACTCTAGAAGGACCCATAGGTTCCTTCTATGATCACTCAACGTATATAAGTTATATATAAATTGAGTTAGATGAACCGTTGAAGTCTAACAATTCTAGACGAGATGTAATATTAATAGAATATGTTCCAAAGAAAATCCAATATTTTCCTTATAAAAGTTATGTAGTCCTAAATCCCAGGACAGAAAGTAAACAAGTTGTAACATCCCAATTTTCAAGGCCAAAAATTTCATTTTTAAATAAGTTATTACATAAAACCATCAGTGTAAAAACATTCATAATAATATCTCGTGTCAAACCAAAGTGTTGGTAATCAAAACATATTATCATAAAACCATATCAGAGCGTAATCCCCAAGGATCTCATGTGCGGAAAACATAGTGTGATGCGCTGCGATCAAGCCGACCCCTTTCCTTTGAAAACGAGGTACCTGAAACCAAAACTGAAAACTGTAAGCACAAAGCTTAGTGAGTTCCCCCCATCATACCACATATCATACAATCACATAGCATATACATACTGTCAGGCATTTCTGGGGTGCTCGACCTACCCGGTACGGCCATTCTGGGGTGCCGACCTACCAGTGTCAAGCCATTCTGGGGTGCTGACTACCCTTCGGTCCTAACGACCGAACCTCAGGGACTATTTCACCCCTTACTACTACTACTATCACATATCATAACGTAACGGATTATCAGACATATCTGGGGTGTCTGAACTACCCTTCGGTCCTAACAACCGAACTTGGGGACTATTCCCCTCCTACTACCACTATCACATATAAACATATCATCACATACTGTCAGACATATCTGGGGTGTCTGATCTGCCCTTCGGTCCTACCAACCGAACTCTACTATTATCACATATAACATCTCATGCCAGCATATAACCTATCATGTAGTAGCAAACCTAGATGATATCATAAAGACAATCATCTAACATACAACTCCTATTGGTGGGACGGCATTGTGGCCATAGACCCACCGCTACTGGAAGGTAACTCACCTCACACTGCTGAAGTCCCGTAGACACAATCCCACACCGCTGAAGTCCCGCAGACTTAACCCCAGCTGCTGGCTGACAGATTCCCGAACTGTCAACACCAAAATAACACCCAATTAATAATTGGGTCCCAAGGCATGACCATAAGTACATTCTTTGGGTAATTACTACATTACCCCTAGCTTGGCTTATTCAAGCCCAAGGCCCAATCCATAGGCCCAAAGTCGATTAGGAATCAAAGCCCAACACATGGCCCAATTTTCCAAATTGGGCCTAGGCCAATACATGATCTCATTCTAGGCCCAACATCATATAATCATTAAGGCCAAAACTATGGCCCATCTATGGCCCAATTTTCCAAATTGGGCCTAAGCCCCTTACATGGGCCTTACCCTAGGCCCATTAAATTATTCTAGTCTAATTGCTTGACTTTGGATGGCCCATTAATAACCCGATCATCCAGTCCCAATAAGGAGGCCCAATAATAAACCCAAATGAGATTAGGGTTTCACATAAAATGACAATTAGGGTTAGGTTTCCTACTTAACCCATTAAGGATTTAATCCTCTAAGGACTTAATCCATTAAGTCTAATATCGCTTAGATTAATCTTTGCCAATGATTATTATTTAATATCTCAAGTTATTAAATAATTCTCGTGTGTGTGTGTCCTGATTAATTCTTAAAATTAGGGTTTCATTGACATTAGGGTTTTTCAATCCAAATATTAGCCCATTTATCAATTTGTTGGCCTTATACGTCAATTAGGGCTTTATTGGGCCAATTAGGGCTTTATTGGGCCTATTAGGCCCATTAGGGTTTTCACAAAGCCCATTAGGCTTCATTGGGCCCGTTAGACTAACAAGGCCCATTAGGGTTTCAAGCATTCCCAATCGAGTCAACTCACAAGACAAGCACACCGCCACCAGACATGGCGGCCGGTGGCCGCAGGAGATGGCAGCCACCACCCTATGGTGGTGGTTTGAGATTTCTATTATTATTGGCACCATTACAATGTACAACTCGATAATACACACACACACACACTAATAATAACACACGCAAACACACAACCACCCTTATGGTGGCCGGTGGTGGTAAGTGGTGGCAGCTACCACCTTACGGTGGTGGTGGTGGCTTTTCCAGTCAAATAAACACCCAAACACCACTCCATGAAAATAAAAAATACACACTGCAGGAACTTGAAACAGCAGCACACTTGAACCCTCGTGGAGCATGAACAAGGTGACCCTTCAGGGTGGTAAACGGCGGAAGAGCAGCGACTGCAGTGGTGATTTTACGATGACAGAAAAGAAAGGAAGAAGGAGGTTGGCAGAAACGATGGCGACGAAAATCCTGGCGGTCACGTCGTCGACTGCTCTTCGTCGGAAGACACACGTTGCTACGCTTGGTGGCTCGACTGGCCGGAAAAACTCGTGACACGGATGGTGGCGGCTGAGAGAAGAACACGAGGTGGCGGTTGGCACACCAAGAGCTTCCTGATCGTTCCTGGCCCACGCGACAACGACCTCCGCTTCAATCATCAATTTGTGTCGGCTCCTCCGGTTGCGCACAACGTCATCGGCAGTAGGCTCGGTATCCCGTTGGCTTCGGTGGTCCCTGTGGCGTTTGAATGGCGAGGCAACGACGGCAGTTGGCTGGACTCGCCGGATCGGAACACGAATGAAGGATGTCGGCTGGAGGTTGATGAACGGCGGTAGGAGGGTCCGGAGAAGATGACGCCGGTGAGGGAGGTATAAGGGTGGGGAAGGTGGCGGCTATAGATGGCCTCCTTAGGGTTAGGGTATGGACGGGGGTGATGGGTTATATACCCTGATCCCCCCGCAAACTTATTTCCATAATGCCACAAATGACCCCTCCCCATTGACATTTCTTTCAAATGAAGGCCAACATATACCATCTAAACCCTCAACATTAAAATCTTTTACAATTTAGGTACTATATTTACCTAACAACCCTCTCCTTTGAGAATCCTTCCAAAACTAATCCAGGATTTACCTTTTAAACCCCCAAATTTTCAAGTATGACTTATTCAGTCTTTCCCTCCTCTTTTCCTTTCAAATTAAATCCATATTTACCCAAGTAACCCCTCTTCTACAAAATATTCCCAATATTAGTCGACAAACTACAAAACGAACCCAATTAATTATTCTTTAGCCATATATTCAAACATTCTACTCACTACGAATCCCGAAGGCACACTTTAGACCTCCCCAAAACCAATTATAAGGCCAGTTACACACTTTTCACTAATCATACATCATAATAAATAATACTTAAAACATATCTTCTGATTTAGGGTTTCTCTTGGAAACGGGGTCTTACACAAGTATTTTCCATACTTAAAGATATAAAGGTGATTTTAAATCAGCATAAAACCCTTTTTGATATGAAAGCGTACAAGTATTTTTCCATACTTAAGGTAATTTATGTGAGCTAAATCGACATAACTCGCTAATTTAAAAGTAGAACCCGTAAATCTTATGATTTGTTACTACCACATGTGAGCTATTATAACCATACTTGACATGGACGACCTCGTAATACGACGTTCTTCAGGCGTCGCCGTTAAATGACACTTGTCACCACAGACCTGTCGATCTAGCTGTTGCAAGCAGCTCAGGTGTGAGTTTGTCAAACCCAATATAGATCTATACACAACTATCACGTTCTCCATACAAGAGACTCTGGTTACAATTTACGGGACTTTTTGACTTGGTTACTTTGGAAGTAACCTGAAGCGAATGACTCACAAATTTATTCATTAACAGATTTACGTGAACTAAACTGAAAACCTTTGATAAATAAGTTTGAAAGTAAATGATACATAAACTATACCTATTATAGTTTATCCAAAACGTTTGTAATGTATAAGAACTCTTTTATGAAAATACATTAGCGCTATGAATCCATAAACTATGCTTATTGTAGCTTAATATATGTGTTCTAAATGAATGAAGAATCTTATCATGAATGACTAAATTTCAGTTTATGATGATAAACTAACAAGGAAACACATTCAATATTTAGAACTTATTGTTATACACTTTGCTCAACATAATACAAAGTGTTATGAAAGTTATAAGCTGCTAACTAGTTTTTAATCTTTCTGCGCTGTTTTAGAAAAATAATAGAAAAATCATACGAGGTCGAAAACTGAATCCGTAAATTCTGAGAGTTCCTAAAATGTATGATTTTTGGAAGTATTTAACTTGGTTTAAAATGTTGATATTTACAGACTGGTCCGGATTTGTTCTTGAAATGATAGGCCGTTTTGTAAAAATCACCATAAATTGTTGGTGGTTGTCGAGGCCAACACAAATAATAACCCTAAATATTACACACTAAAATAGTGTATAGTGGTAAAGGGATCGAATCACGGAGATTGGTTCAATTTATAACTCTATGAAAAATCTCTTTGTAAAAATACTTGTAAAATGACAATAAAAATAAAATGGGGGGTTTTGGTGTTTTGAAATACTTGAAACAAACTAGAATTAACTATGATTTAAATAGACAAATGCAACAAAAATAAGAGTTTGATGTAAAATCAATAAGGGAGAGATGGTTGACTTAAAGTTTCGTCACTTTGACTTTTGATGAACATATCATTAGAATCCAATGGTGCAATACTTTGATTTAAATCCTTAATTTGGCTATAGTAATCCAAGGAGCTTGAGATTACCTAGACTTTTCTTAATTGTTGAAATGGCTAGAGAAGCTCATAACAATTTCCTTAGTCAAAGTCACTAATTCCAAATAGCATGTAATTAGTGAAAGTCAACTAGCATTAAGAACCAAAAAGTCACCAAATCCAAGAGGGGTCAAATACTTTCACCACCATGTTGGAGGAAATGTTTTTATGATTGTGTGAAGCAAAAACAACACAAAAATCATTTGTTGCTTGCTAATTTGAGGATCCTTTACTTAATCAAGAAATTAGCCAACTAATCACCACAAACACATTTAAACTCATGAACTAAAACATACAAGTAGTGATAAGATGTTAAAACACAAAACATTCCCATAAAGATTTAAGAACATGTTCATGGATTCTTCAACATTCAACAAAAGTTCAAAGGATTAACCAAAAGTCAACCAAGATTAGTTTAGCCAAGCATGGCTAAACTCAAAGAAACAAAGTTAGAGAAAATTGTACCAAACATTAAGCAAGAATCAAGAGGTAAAAATATGATGTTCTTCAAATGTTCTTGGCCTTCAAAAGCCTTCAAAACTCCAGAGAGAATCTCCAAAAATCGGATGTCCAAGAGTCTCTAAAAGATGGGCACCAACCTTCCTCAAATAGCCTTCCAAATGGATTTCCGAAAATGCCCCTGCAGAGCCTTGCGCGACCCGCGTGCTGCTGCGCGGGTGGGTTGCGCGGGTGGTGCCTGACATGGGCTTCTTTGAGATTTTGGGCCTCCAAAGCATATCCCACTAGCCCAGATCGAATCCAATCACCTCCTAGCCCATTTTCTTCAAGTTTTTCTTCATTTTAAGCCCAATTTGACCTCTCCACATCCTCCAAAGCTCGTGCACTCTCCCGATTAAAAATCTACGTATGCCCGCATCTTGCAAATTTAAAGTTTATTTCTCTCCAAACCTTCAAATAACCATCAAGCTCGCTCCATGCACCATCTCCACAATCACCAAGCCTAACATCCTTTTTGCCTATCAAATCTCATCGCTTCCCATACTCCCGAACACTCCCGCTCCGCTAGACCCGAAAACCTGCAATTATGCTCACAAGATTCGAAAGTACCCGAAATAGTCATAAAATAACAAAATGGAAAATATGCATGGAAATTATCTAAATTATGAATGAAATATGCTAAAATAAACTATAAAAAGAAGTAAACAAAACTAACTATCAATTGTAGAAAGATCGTGTGGAGATGTGCAAGTAGTCATTTTAAAGCTAAGAACTGGAACTACTTTCACGTAAAACAGATTTGAAAACTAAAATGTTTAAGTTACCCAAAACAGTCTGTGAATGGAGTTGAACTTTTCTGATGAAGGCTGTTAAATGAGTTTAGTTGTGTTCTTGGTGTTTTAACTTGTATTCCCCTCCTTAAAACTTAATAAAAACATGAAAATACAGGGGTATGAACTCACCTTGAGTGATTTCAGTGGGTGAATGTTGAAGATGAGAAGTGTTCAACTCAAGAACACTTGAAGGATCACTTGAAGATTCGAAGATCTAACATGAATGTGATGATGTTTGTGTAAGCAATCTATGATTTTGAGTAAGAGGGAATGTAATAACCATAAGGAGAATGATGAAACTTACCAAAAATGAGAGAAAGTTTGATGTTCAGCCCTTAAATCTCGAAATTGGAGTGAGAGGATTTGAGAGAAAAGTGATGGTTGATACTTGGAGGAAATGAGGAAAATGAGTGAAGTGAAGAGTGAAAGAGAGTTTTCCAGCTCATTTGGATGTGGGTTTGCTGGGAAAAGAGTGGGGTAGTGCCTTGAGGTGACTAGGACTAGTGGGGAGTACAATAGCTGGTCAAAGGAATGTGTATGGGGTGGTTATTTGTGTCAAAGATTATGGCAAGATCCACACTCCACCTCAAGATCTCACTTAATAGATTTTATTCTTAAATAAATATTTCCATAAAAATATGTCTAAATTATGAATATTTAGGGTCTTATATGTTAAAATATGATTTTTGGAGAAAATCCCACGTTAAAATAGTTAAAAACGGGCTTAAAATGTTAAAAATGTTGAAAACTGGGTAGAAAGTGCTGAAATCCGAAGTTCAGGGTCGAAGGTGCGGTCATCAGCAGCCTTGGAACCGGAGTGGCTCGGCTGCTGAGGAGGATCTGAAGTGAAGCTCATTCGTGGATGTAGAAGGAAGGCGCTGCGGTCCGAAGTCAGGAGAAGGGGAGGTTGCGGATCCGAGCTACTACCGCAGGAGGCTCGGTGGCTGTGGTCAGGGCTGCGGCTCGCATGCTGCAGTTCTGGTCCAAGAGGGTTCGGTGTCTAAGAGGCTTCGGCCCTAGGGGGAGGTTCCGGATCCTTTGGGGTATTTTACCTGTTCTAACCCCGTTTTAAGCGATTTTTGACCCGGTTAAGGGTCGGAATGACCCGAATGACTTCAAAAAGTCACGGGAACTTTTGAGAGAGATTTGGGAGAGATTTCACATTCTTGGAGATTTTTGATACAAAGAGAGATTTGAGAGAGATTTCACATACTTGGAAAGATTTGGAAGAGGCTTCTTTTGTGACCTTTTTGAGTGCTTGGCTCCGCAACGCAAGATTCGTAAGCCCCATTAAGCCATGTTTAAGGATCTTACACACTCCCAATGAGTGTGCAATAGTGTTTTATCGCTTTGGTTCGATGTTTAGCATTTTCACGGCTATGGAAATTCAAAGATACGAATTTTCCAATTGATGTTTTCTCATTAAAATAGCGAGTTGTTTAGTAATTACATAACATAAACCCTAATATACAAGGTTTAACTGAGTTGACCGGTTTGACTTGTTGCCTTTATTTGACTTTGACTTGACCAGAATTTGATGGTTGTCACAAAAGCAACTCCCTAACTCTAGTATTCATCACATATATATATATATATATATATATATATATATATATATATATATATATATATATATATATATATATATATATATATATAAGGATAAGAAAAGCGTACAAAAGTATCAGGGACTAAGACACTTACGCTTCGTCGCAAAATGCCCTTATAATAAACAACATACAGACAAACATCGAAGCGTTTGCGGTCAGCAGCTAGGGTGTAACTCCCACAGATCCGGGCTAGTCAATTTAGAGACAATAAGCATCAAAAATGAGTTTTTGATGGAAGATTATTTAGAAGGATTAATCCTAACCAAGTTGTAGTATATGTTACAAGGGTTCAGTACCTATAAAGAACGTCGAAATCCGAGTTATAACGAAGAAGTTATGACCCGTCGTAGTTTTTCGGCAAAACCGGCACGGCACTGGGAGACGTTAATAGTGAATTTACGATAGAGGAATTTTAGCCTTAGTAATCTAAAAAAATTTGTAGAATATGTTAATCTGAGAGCGTGCATAAAAAGAACGCCAAATTTGACTTCGTATGAGGAAATTATGAATTTTCTAACATTTGGCATAGCAGTGCACGGCCCGAAACTCGAATTTTAGTTCGAGCGGTTTTTTGCCTATGCAACCTAAATTAGAGTTGAATATCTCATTAATAGGAACTCAATGGTAAAAAGACAGACAAAAATGGAGTCTGTATATATAAGTTATGACTTTTACGCGGACATTTAACTGTATAATTTCCTCCTACTGTTAAATTTAAGATCGGTCGAGAATTAGCCAGCGGAGTCTAAATGAAAGTTTTAGATCTTATTTTTACCTACGCGCGGATATAAAGAATGTCGAGAGTAGAGCTTGTATGTTAATGATATGGACGAAACTTGGTCCCTACTCTTCGAGCGAGATAAATTCGTTACAGTTTTGTAAATCTGAGGTAGAATGAGAAATAGATGACGACGTCTAAATGAAAGTTGTAGTACTCGTAAATACCAACGTGTGGATATAAAGAACGTCAAAAATGGTGTTCGTATGAACGTGTTACAAATTATAATAGCATATTTATGTATTAAAATAAAGTATAAATCATATATACGTACACACACATACGCACACACACACACACACACACATATATATATATATATATATATATACAAATGTATATATCATTAGAAATGTATCGACGATGCGGTTATTATAAGACTAGTGTTGAGTACTTTCGACATTAGTTTAGTACAAATATCGTTAAATCTATTTAAAATAGTATTATGAAGGGGTGTTTAGTCGTTTATACAACTATAAGGTCATTAAGTAATTATGGAGGGTAGTTTTTGTAAATTCAATTACTATAAATAAGAGGCTTGAGCTCTCATATTTCTTGCACCATTCTCTTGATTCAAGAGTCTTTCTCTTCTTATCTCCCAAACATTTCCGTCCCTTGTGATTCGACTTCTTTTTCTGTAGTTTTAGTATAGTAAGGTGAGCGCTGAAGCGCTGCACGAATCTTTCTTAGAAAGATTCAACGACGAAGTTCTGCCCCTGCAGAGCCCGACTCCTAGCTAAAACCCCTTGTAAGTAAGTTATGCGTACCCTATTTTAATATAGCTTATATTTAAAATTAGTATTGTTATTATAAACTTATAATAAATATTTGAGATATTATTATATAAGTGTCGTTATAATATCTTTTTAACTACTCACGATACGGGGAATCTGGTTTAAAGGGCCGCATAGGGTTGTTGGATTTCAGAAGTGCTATATGCCAAAATGGTCCTGCCCTCCGGTGTTTTATGTCTGACCCCTGTTTGTACATAGTGGTTGGAAAGTATTGTTTAAACGCTTATATAATAATAATAATAATAAGACTAATAATTAGTCATGGTAAATATTAGACTAAAATCTAGTGATAATAATACTAGGTTTCATCGAAGGAAATTATTTTAAAGTAAACGAAGCGCTGTCCGAGTACCGAGTCACCATCAAGTGAGTGCATGGTCCTTTTCATCTTACACATAGATATGAAGTATTTTATATAAATTACGTGCGATGTGTGCATATTATCTGAATACTTGTTGTCTATGATGGATAAATGATTTTATACATGTTTTAAATGATTTAAATATATATTTATTTTATATCTACAAATATGTTGGGATAAAACATGGGTAGATGAAATAGTTGGTGTGTGATGAAATAAAATGATGAGAGATAGGTGATGATAATTAGGTTGATGGATAGGTGATGATGAATCCGTGATGTAGGATGAAAGATACTATAACCTTGTCCGGCAATTTGGAGATGTAGTCATCTACCAGAGTATAAATGGCGACCATGGACTATTATAGACAAATCCGTGGAAACACTAGCAGGCTCACAACCTGTAGGTGATGAATTACGATTTCAGGCGATGTTGTAACTACGTATTCATGTGATGATACTCTAACCCTTATTATGAGTTACGAGTTCAGGCGATGTTGTAACTACATATTCATGTGATGATACTCTAACCCTTACTATGAATTACGAGTTCAGGTGATGTTGTAACTACGTATTCATGTGATGATACTCCAATCCTTACTAGGTGCGTATCAAGGGAGTAATCCCCGAACCATTATTGTCTGTGTGATGTAGGCGATGATCCGTAGGAAAAGTCCTTAGGAACGAACATATAAGGAAATGAGATGCAAAGAGATGAGAGGTAAATACGATATAAAAGATGAACCTTAAGGTAATACGTTAAGGAATATCAAATGAAGAAAATGAGGATCGGTAATCGGGTTAATTGTTTGACATGTAATATGTGAAGAACCAAGTTAATTATATTATTGTGGGTTGAAAACCCTATGTACTCACCAAGTTTCCCAACCTGACCCACTCAGTTTATTTGTATCATAGGTGTCGATATGAAGTTACATTACACTGAGAGATTTAGGAGATGTAAATCACTAATGATAATGAATGTAAGTTCTGTTTATGCTTATGTTTCTGTATTGACGATACCATCCCAATGTTTTAAAATAAATAAAAAATACATTTCTTCGGAAAATGCTTTGATAATGTATTTATCATGTTTTTCTGGGAACAAATTCCGCAACATTTTTATAAAAAGGGTACTCTGATTTTTATAAAGCATAAACATAATCGGTCTTTTCTGGCCGTGAAAATGGGGATGTCACATACGGTTTGCGAGGGTTTGCAGCCGGAAACTCATTTACGGTCAGCAGCGTTTACATCGGTGATACATTTTCGCTCCAAAACTTGTTTACAGCTGATAACGAGGTTTGCGGTCAGGAGGAGCATGTCCGGTTTGCGGTCCAAGCGTTTACAGTCGAGGAGAGTTTGCAGTCCAAAGTGGCGCACGTGTTCGGCCTCGGTACGTTTTCGGTTCGGTCCATTTTCAGTCAGCAGCACGTGTTCGACCAGTGCTCGTTTGTGGTCCTCGTAGGTTCTCGTTCAGCAGCATATATTCAAAATTTTTGGGGTGGAGGAGGATCGAACCCGAGTCTCTTGCATACTCCACCCGTGATCTTACCACTTGGTCTAGGTTGCCGCACGATTAACATCTTCCTAATATAATTCAAATAGCTTCGCTTTTTCGGTTCTATTTTTGGAATTTTGACAATTTTAGCCCAAAAACCAAATTTTCAAATTATAAAATGTCATTTTCAACCCAAACCTTTGACTTTTAATTTTTCACTATCATTATTGACTTTTGACCCTAAAAATTGACTTTGACTTTCAAGTTTGACCATTGACTTTAAACTTTGACTTTCTCGTTTAACATTTAAATTTTCATTTTTAGCTTTTCGGTTTGACTTTTAATTTTGACCTTTTAAACTTGACTTTTAAGGCTGAATTTTGAGGTTTATAGTTAAAGGGCATTTTTGGTAAACAATGAGTTCTGCAAACATTCCGATCAATGAAGTTTCATGCTCTCAATCTTGTGAAACTACTATTAAATTTCTCCGAGATCAAATCGATTTATTTAAAAGAGAAAATGAGGACCTTAAATATGAAGGATACACCCTTAGGAAAGGTCAAAAACCCCTTAAAAGCATAACTAGAGGCCAAAACCAAGGACTTTAGAAAACTTCAAGAGGAATATAGCAACAAATGTACAAATTATAGATATGTTAAGGAACAACTTACTAACCTGACTGTCGAACTTGATGCATTAAAAGCTAAATATAAAGATAATGAATTCGGCTTTAAGAAATTTGATGTGTCAAGTGAGGTAGTTACATCCATGATAGAGAAACAATTAACATTTAAAGATAATCAAACCAAGGGTCTAGGGTACAATAGTGTTCCACCTCCCTTCAATGACAACTATACCCCACCCCTTGAAATCAATGAGGTAGAGACACCTACTCAGTCTGGCCCACTCCTTGAACCAACTTCAGTTAAGACTGAACAATCAGGCCCAACTGAGGGTCTTAAGGTGAACGTTTTTTATGATACTACTTCAAGTGCAGGTAAAGTAGTGGAAGATGAGAACAAGGAGAACACTATTGAACAAACAAATGGCACCTTGAACTCTGAATATGTTGATTCTAACTTAGTTACTTCTAAACCTGTTGTTGGTAAATACAGGCCACCAAAACAAGCGAAACAAAGTGTCTGCTGCAAGTGTGCATGCGGGAACAATAAGAAACAAGGCAAAGGCACACCACCAGGGGTAGGAAAAAACAATTCCTACGTGAAGAAAAAGACATGTTTTCACTGTGGAACACCTGGACACATTGCAAAAAATTGTCCAAATCGCGCATATGTTCCCTACTATGCACAAGGTTGGCAGAACACACAAAGAGGGAGCTTTTCCAAAAGAAAACCTTCGAGGCCACGTTCAAACAATGGTGACTGGAACACGTAGAAGGCCAAGAATCAAAATCCCAAGAACAATAAGCGAATGTTGGCCAAGAAGCCAAGTTCAAGAGATGCTCTTGTGAAACCAAGACCGGTTAGGTTAAACCCAACTACAGATGGGTACCAAAGGTTCAATATCCCAAATCTTCTAATGATTCTAATATTTCTTCATCTTCTGTTTGTGATAAGAAGGACATGTCATGGGAGAGAATACCTTGTGTAGATGGTAACGGTCAACCCAGTTTCAAAATGGACTGGGTTCCGAAGACCAACTGATCCCGCTCTATGCTGGAGCAGCTATGGAGGCATATCATCAGATTTCGGTTTGTTAGTAGTGGCTGTTCCAAGCACATGATAAAGAGACATCTCTCAACTGTACAACACTCAGAACTTAGTTTGAGAGTATGTGTCCTTTGCAGAGAAGGGAAGAAAGGAAAGGATCACACATGGGGGTTGTGCTTAATGATGTGAAGAATTTTTGGATCTATTATGAGATTGAAATATGCATGCTGCTCTCAGTCCATCTGGATGAAAATTCAATCGGTGACTTACGGTTTGAGTTTTCTTTTCGATACTCCCGAGTTTATCTTAAACTGATTCGTTTTGAAGACAATCTTTTGTTTTCTTTTAGTTTTTCGTTTGTAGGTATTGTTTGGGAAGTGATATGAAGTATAGTACTAAAGGACAATTTATGATGCATGTAATGCACTAAAGCCGAATTGTCTAGACTTTGTGTTCAATGTGCTGGTAGGCACAAAGGATACAAAAGGACTAGACATTGATTGACAAATGAAAGGACTAGACAATATGAACTTAGATAGTTTCATTTGGACTGACAATACGACGCTTGGGTAGATTGAGCAGTGAGATAAACATGGGAACCTGCGAGATACACTAAAAGTTAATTATCTATAAATGTGGCTGAACATTTCCCTGATGTATGGACTTATGTCCTTAATTCCGGTACTAATAGGGCGACTGGGGGTTTCTGATTAAATAGGTCTATAGGAAATTATTTTCTTGCTTTCAATCTGTCATTCATATGTTGCCTCCTCTACGTGATTGGAACATATCCAACCTAGAATGTAACATATGCAACTCTATTTCTACGCATCTTCTTATCTATGCAATTCTTTCTATCTGTTAGCCATATGTTGTCCCCTCTGTGTGATCGGAAGATCCGACCCGGGACACAACATATGCACCCTACTATCTCTCTAACCCTCTATCTATATTAGTCATATGTTGTTCCCTCTGCATGATTGGAAAACATCCGACCTGGGATACAACATATGCACTTCTATATCTGACTTCTTTCTTAATGATTGAATACTCACCTAAAGTAAGGAGTTCTTTGAAAGTTCTTGATTACCGGGGTATATCAGGAAGTGGGAAACACGTTCTAGTGCATCTAAAATTGAACAATTTAAAAGGTTGTATGTAGATCTCGCTGCTGAATTTAAGTGGACAACAATATTCTTGGTCGTCGTGATCTAAATGTTCCATTTAGGAATAAGATCACAATGTATGGTCACTTATAATCTGTAAAATTTGTCCATATCATTTGTGTTTAAGTGGACCACAATACCAGTGATTGACCAGATCCAGACATGCAGACATGGGCTGATAATCGAGATTGAATTGCTTGACAACTTTGATCCCAAATCTTTTTGTTTTTATTAAATTTGTTCAGAGTTCTTCTCTATGCACAAATTTAGGGGGAGAATTAAAAATTTTAAAAAACCAAAAAAAAAAAAAAACGAAAAATCCAAAAGTATTGTTATTTATGTTTTATTTCTTTATTCAGAAAAATAAAAAATTCAAAAATATTTTTGTTTCTGTTTTATTTTTTTTTAGAAAATATGAAAAATCCAAAAATATTGTGTGCTAAGTTTTCTTTTAGTTTTGTTTTTATCTCAAAAATTTCTTTGTCTTGAAAAGTGAATTTAGATGTAGATGAGACTCATGGAGACTGTATCGAGATTTTCTGAGCCAAAGCTTTATCCGTGATTGTCGAAGAATTCCCATTCGAAGGAACAAGATATGAAGATTATTCTTTCAACATTCAATCTTTCAACCCCAGAAGCAAGGTGAATCTGTACTTGAAGATTATGTGACAGATTGCATTGAAGCCCCCTCAATCAATTTGCTGCTATCTATGTACCGCCTGAAGTGATCCATAAGATTCGTTCTCTCTGATATTCTTTTTGAAGATTCTTAAGCTGAAAGCGCCAATTTTCAAGAATCTCTACATGAAGTCTCCACACCCAATGTGCGTTAAATGTCAAATTTTGAAGAGAAGCCCAACTGTTCAAGATGAAGTCACTCGCGTAGAAGATTCATATGTTCATCTGGAAGCTGTGAAGAAATCAAAGATAAACGTTGAAGCCAAGCTCACAGAGTGAAGACTGAGAATAAATGCAAGCTACAATCCTAGGGGGAGTTTGTTGGGTCAAAAGAAAAGAAAGCTATAAACCAAAGGGGAGATTGTTGGGTCTAAAAATTGGTTTATACTTTGCTTTTCTAAGCATTTATTGTTTTTATTCTTGGGCGAAAATAGTTTTGGGTTTAATTGTAGCTTGGACCGAAAACCAATGTGTTTTCGGTCTAGCATTGGGTTTGGGCCTTGAGTTTGCGGTCCATATATATATATATATATATATATATATATATATATATATATATATATATATATATATATATATATATATATATAAGTAGGCGTGAGGAGTGGGGGCAAGCCTTGAGGGGAGAACACAAGGGTAGGTGCTAAGTGTGTGTAAATCAAGGTGTACTAGAGAGAAGAAGAGTGTGTTTGTGTGTGAATCTCATGTGTATGGAGCATCATTGAATATTCATCAATACATCATAGATTCATCAAGTTCTTCTGCTTCTTCTTCTCCATTTGATCTTGCATCATCCGCTTGATTGGGATTCTGCACCATCAAGCGGATCAGATTAATACTCCATAGCGAATTTGGGACTTACAAGTACTTGCTCAATCACTTGGGGTTGAGGCTGTTGATTCCTGTTTCTAACTCCGCTTAGGGTTCTTGCCATTTTGATCTGTACACCAAATCAGACGTTCAGTGTGGAACGACGAGAATTAAGATAGGAAAGCTTTTATTTACGATCGACGTGCAAATCCCCTTATTACTCCGAAAAGTTACATGTCAGTTCTAATACCGTAATTAAACGTTTAGAATCTGAACACATAAAATTTCCAGATCCAGTCGGCAATAGACCATAGATTCGATCAAATAATTGCATCATAAAGCATGTAAGGCTATAACATAAATCATTTAGCACATAAAAGAAATTAGGCAACTTTCCTAAAATCAATTAGTGCTCGTGTCTATTTAGACATACATCCTAAATATAGCAGACACTCATTTCACAATCATCGCTTAGCATTCTAAGTTTAAGTCTAGAAATTATCCTAAAATTCCTAGTTCGCTTAAACTAATGCTCTGATACCAACTGTGACATCCCCAAATTTACGGTCATTTAAAAAAATTTATTTATGCTTATTTTAAAATCAGAGTATCCTTTTTAAAGGACAATGTTGCGGAATTTGGTTCCCAGAAAACATGATAAAGGTTTTATCAAAGCATTTCCGAAGAAATGTATTTGTTTATATTAAAATATTGGGATGTCATCGTCAATACAAAAACATAAGCATAAACAAACCTTACATTCTTTTTCATTAGTGATTTACATCTCCTTTAATCTCTTAGTGTAATGTAGTTTCGTATCGACACTATGATATTAATAAACTGAGTGGGTCAGGTTGGGAAACCTAGTGAGTACACAGGGTTTTCAACCCACAATAATATAGTTATTATGTTTAATAATCAAATAATAAACCTGTAACATCCAAATTCTTGAGTATGAATTATATTATTTATGTATTTTGATTTAATCGAAGGGACTCGGCGAGTTGGTGGATTAACTCGCCGAGTAGGGGCGCGATCAGGTGACGTGTTAAATGAGTGGACTCGACGAGTCGAGCATTGGACTCGTCGAGTCGGCGCTGTGGAGGAAAACCCTAATTGTCCGGGTTTGGGACCTATTTAAAGAGCCTTAGGGTCTTCAATTGCGGCTATCCTTAACCTGGAGAACCCCTAAATCATCCCTGAGAGCTTAGAGAGTAAAGAAGTGCCATCTTGAGCATTTTGGTGTGTCATTTCTAAAGAGAAGATGAGATTCTAGCAAGAGGGACCAGAGGGGGTTGACGTACTGAGGTTATGAAGCCTGGAGCTTCACTTTGAGGTAACAAATTAGACCATTTCTCCTGTTTGATGTTGATTTCATGAATCTAGGGTTTCTTAACCATTCTCTTTAGAGGTTTATGGAATGTTTGAGGTCCCAATGTGGAATAAGCCTTAGATCTGGACCATGGGAGGTCCAGAGAGTCCCTTATGTTCAACTTTATGCAGTCACATAGAGATTTTGAGCCTAGGTTTCCATTTAGATGACTATTTCTTCATTTATGGCTTTAATCTTGATGCACGGACGTAAAGTTTGGATCTTTATGTGATTTGTGGGTGCTAGAAGGATAGATCTACAAGTTGGTGAAGCAGATCTGCCTCAGAAGGTCAGATGAGTTTGGTCATGGAGGAGACTCGCCGAGTGATAGGAGGACTCGACGAGTCGGATCGAGTTTACCCGAGTTTCGTGATCAGTTGAGACCCGACGAGTTGGGTGGGTGACTCAGTGAGTCGAGTGAGACCTTGTGAGGAATCTGATTACGCATGTGGACTCACCGAGTCGTTGCCTGACTCGACAAGTCTGGTTAAAGTTGGACCGTTGACTTCTGTTGACTTTTAGGGTTTAGTCAACCAGTGGACTATTGGGTCAGGGGAGGGGTAGAATGGTCTTTTATCCTTCTAGGAAGCATACTACGAGACTTTTCTAGCCTTTGAGAGCCACTGCTGATTAGAGTTATTTATTTATGTGATTAGGCGGCGGCTAGATCGGTATTTCGAGTTCGAGACTTCTCGAGAATTACCCGAGGTGAGTCTTCTCACTATACGTTACCTTGAGTGGTAGTTATGTGTGACCGGAGGGACTTATGTGATTACATTGAGTATTATGTTATATGTGATATGCTATGCATCATGTCTTTGTGATTTATGCTATGCGGAGTTTATAGACCGGACCGGAGGGTCCAACAATACAGACCGGACCGGAGGGTCCAACGATACGGAACTGGAGGGTTCCGTTGAGACACACCGACCGGAGGGTCATATTGTCGCCTTGAGTGGCGTATGTGTTGCATGTGGTATTTTGGGGAACTCACTAAGCTTCGTGCTTACTGTGTTATGTGTTATGTATTTCAGGTTCTTCAGAATCGCTGGGAGGCGGCGGCTCGTTTGTACACACACACAAGAGAAAAGAGTGATGAATGCAGATCCTGAAATTTCATAATGTACTGAAAAACTTGTTGATGATGTTTAAATAAAAAGTGCTTATATAGGATAATGAGCATTTTTATGAAATAAAAATGAATAAAATAAATTTAAAATTTTTTAGGGTGTTACAAGTTGGTATCAGAGCCTTGGTTTGAGGAATTCGGATACACCTTCGGGTATGTCCGGACTCAAACTAAGGATTGAGAAAAAGGTTTTCAAAAAAAATGAGTAAGAGAATTTAAAAAGAAAGAGACAACGAGCAGTGTGTACAATCAGCCAATGCTCGAACGGTGATTTCCCAAAATACCCTTACATTGTGTGTTATGAGTAATATGTGAAATGATATATATGCTAGAGAGTAGGCTAGGTATTTCATATTTTAGCGCTAGTGTGGCCTGATTTGTGATGCCTTAGCCTAGGAGTTACTGTTATATGTGAATTGCTTTTGTGTATGTGCAGATTATGAGTATCCAACAGGATTCTGATTTAGAGAAGGATTTGAGCAGAGGAGTAATCTAGGAGAGATACCTAGATGAGAATTTGAGGAGCCTTTTGAGAAGGTAGTCGGATATCCGTGAGGGGTAGAGTTGCTTGAGCTCGGTGACGCCTTTGATTACGAGTATAGCAAGTGGAATTGTAACCTAGAGTGGTGATACGTGTGATAAGGGACTATTCGATGCTCAAATGGTGCTTGCTTCATGCTTTGTGGAATTCTCGATGACGGGAGTCGGCTACTAAGTGAATATGACGATATTCAGAAGTTAGACGGCTGGCATCACTAGGAATTCTTCAGCAGCTAATGGCAGGAAGGTGTGGGAACCTAGGAAGAGCTTGGGAAGTGATCTTTGTTAGATGAGTAGGTGGATAATGGAGCGTATTCGCAGGAAGAGCGGCCAACAGGGAGGAATTTGTAAGTGAGGAGGTTGAGCAGCTACTTAGGAGATCTGGGATGATTCATGTGGAAAGTATGGGTATATGTGGTAGGTAGTATGGGCCCATACTACTGAAAGCAGAGGACCCATACTCGATACATGGAAAGTTCCTGGGATTCTAAGTAGCAGATGAGAGGGATCGTATGGTTTGAGTACCATGATCAGTAGCAGATGAGAGGGCTCGTATGGTTTGAGTACCATGATTAGTAGCAGATGAGAGGGGATTGTATGGTTTGAGTACCATGCTTGGAAGCAAGTTGGGAAGTGATGACAGGGTTCGAGTACCATGGCTGCGATGATTAGTGTTACTGGTTCTACCATTTATGCCATTATGTTGATTATACTGAGATCAGGTATGAGAGAGTAGGCGGCTTGAGGGCCAATTTGAATGAGTTCGAGGGAGTATGCTTGAAAGAGAAATGGGATTCGTTTTAAGAGGTTTTATTTGTGAGGTGCCAGTGGAAACTGCACGGGTTAAGGATAAGTGGGATGATGTTGTTGCAGAAGCGGGGTTCAAGTCAAGCCATCGGCTGATGGATGAGCCATCACCTTCTATGGCGAGAGTTACGTGGCTTCCGTTCTTGAGAAGGGGAATGAGCTATCGAGTTTCTAGTTCCAGAAATTGGAGGCCGTGGAGTAGTACCGATGGAGATCTTTTCAGGGTGTTTGAGCGGTTTGTCCGTTATGAAGTATTTCTGATACCAATAGAGCCAATGGTGGAAACGGAGAGTCTTGGGTGAATCCGGGCAGTTAGTATGTCTATTTATGGGGCAGTATAAGGTCCTAAATGATTAAAAGAAGTCATGAGGAGAAGTTATGAGGGCTTCGTCTGTGATTCAGAGTATTTGGTATTGCTAGGTTTCTAATCGGGGAGATCATCAAGCGTTGAGTAGCTCAATCAGAGAATAGATGCGATGTTATTAATGGAAGCAGTATGTGGATGGATTAAAAGTGCGCCAAATGGCGATGGTTCGAACCCTAAGTGGGGGAGAACCAGGTAATTGCTGAAGGGATGTGAGAATTGTGCAGAGGCAGTTAGAGGACTGGTTATAGTGATTATGTGGCAGATTCATGGGTTCAGGGCTAAAATGGTGGATAGGGCGAGGTGAAAGTGAGATGATGCATGTCGTGCATGATCGGGAAGGAATGAGTGATTCTATGGCAGGTGACCGTTGGTCAGAGAGGTTGTTCGGGTCAGAATTTCAGTGCGTAAAACAAGATGAGACAGTTAAGTCCTTGAGTTCAGAGAGCAGCAGCAGGGGTTGACAGGTATATGTTCAGAATGTGATCTCCTCACCAGGAAAAACAACAACTGGTCTGTTAGTTAATTTTGGAGACGGTATGAGTAAGATGGTATGAGTAGCGATCGGCAATGGGTGAATTTCCGGGTCCTTGTTGTCGAGTTACGGGTTAATGGTGATGTCCTGTGTTCAATTTGGAAAGGCAATGCTTCGAGGTTGCAAGTGTTGCAAGATGAAGATCGATTTCGAGATTCTAATGAAAGGAGGCAGTATCCGTGTATGATGCTATGAGTGTGAGATCAGTGATTGAGATAAGGCATCGTGGGATGTTGTATTGGTGTCCTGAAGTATCGAAATATGCTGTCATTAAGTTTGGATTATTTTGGAATTGTGAGTCGGAGGCAGATAGTGGGTATCAAGTGAGTACGGTTCCGGTGAGAACCTTATGGCCAAATGACATCGGGTGAGATTATTCGGGAAGGTGGTTTGCAGCAGGGAAAGGTGTGTTCGGATGCTGTCAGAAATAGCAGTGCATAGCTTGAGTAGGTATGTACACCTACGCATGGCCGGTCCGCAGGGCATAAGTTCATGATCGCGGTGTGGCGTCTACGTGCAAGTGAGATTATGAAGAGGTAAGGTCTGGTGCGGTAAGACTGCAGGGAGCCGCAGTTCAGTGGCTTAGAGCAGAGGCTGTAGTGATGCTACGGGGAGCTGTAGTACTCAAGGATCAGAGATAGGTTGTAGTGATGCTACGGGGAGCCGTAGTATTCACGGATCAGAGAGATTGGGGTGATGCTACGGGGAGCTGTAGTACTCACGGATTGGAGATAGGTTGTATTGATGCTACGGGGAGCCATAGTATTCACGGACCAGAGAGGTTGGGGTGATGCTAAAGGGAGTCGTAGTACTCACGGATCAGAGAGAGGTTGTAGTGATGCCACGGGGAGCCGTAGCATGCACTAATCGAGGAAGGGTTGAGATACTGCGAGGGTGGTAGTACTCTCTAGTCAGTAAGAGAATGTTGGGATAAACTATTCTATGATCAGGGCATAACGCGGAAAGGTTGCTTGGCTTGGGTAGCCCAAATATATGAGGTATGGGAGCCTGATGGTTAAATCAAGGACGAGATTGTGGTTATCTCATTTGTCTGGAGTGGTTATATTGGATGGAATCGTGGTTGTTGTAGATGAGTGAGTTAAGTGTGGGTTGCGAGTCATCAGTCTCGAAATGAGTGGTTCTTGGGGCGAGTGATCCAACCCGGGGATTGATCAAACTCTTGAGATGAGTTTGATTTTAGTTGTGCGCCGGGAAGGCGATATGAGGTTTCAGATTCAGAGAATGATTACTTTCCTGAAAAGTTAGTTGTCATCTGGAATTGAGACCAGAGGTTCAGTGTTTGGAAGGGATAGTGCAGTGAGTTGCATGAAATTATTGAGCCTTAGATGTCAAATGTCAGGAGTGAACTGATATTCGAGTGTGGATTTTAGTGTTCGCTGGGGTTAGCGAGAACTGGTGACTTGTGTGTCACCATGGGTTGAAACACTTGTGGTGAGAAGGAAGTGGTGGGTCATGCATGGATCTTCATGGGAAGTTCAATAGTGAAAGTCAAGGGTAGCCTGGTGCTCAGGATTGGAAAGGGAGATCTGGCAGGGAGTTGAGGCTTGGGATTGCTATACGTCAGTAGACGATTCTGATTTAGCATAAACATTTCCCCGAGTTCGAAGGCAAGGTTTTAAGAGTCTTTGTTCAGACGAGATTTCGATGATAGTGCAGGGGATGGGTTCCCTATGTAGCGTGATCCTTTCACTCCTTTGAGCGGGATGAGGAGCACGTGGCGCGAGTGGTATGGGTGATCGATAGCCGATCGATGGTTTTCGTTAGGAAGAATCATAGGAACGGTGAGTTGTCAGAGTCGATGATTCTGGTAGAAGGTGGCATGAGGATAATTCATTCGGGAGGTGTCCTCTTTAGTGATATTGGTGTGGTATGAGATCCTTCGGTGGTAGCTTTCGAGTTATTGGATTCTAATTATGTGGGGTCAAGGAGCGATTTCGAGGATGAAATCTAATTCAAGTGGGGGAGAATTGTAACATCCAGATTCTTGAGTATGAATTATATTATTTATGTATTTTGATTTAATCGAAGGGACTCGGTGAGTTGGTGGATTAACTTGCCGAGTAGGGGCGCGATCAGGTGACGTGTTAAATGAGTGGACTCGACGAGTCGAGCATTGGACTCGTCGAGTCGGCGCTGTGGAGGAAAACCCTAATTGTCCGGGTTTGGGACCTATTTAAAGAGCCTTAGGGTCTTCAATTGCGGCTATCCTTAACCTGGAGAAACCCTAAATCATCCTTGAGAGCTTAGAGAGTAAAGAAGTGCCATCTTGAGCATTTTGGTGTGTCATTTCTAAAGAGAAGATGAGATTCTAGCAAGAGGGACCAGAGGGGGTTGACGTACTGAGGTTATGAAGCCTGGAGCTTCACTTTGAGGTAACAAATTAGACCATTTCTGCTGTTTGATGTTGATTTCATGAATCTAGGGTTTCTTAACCATTCTCTTTAGAGGTTTATGGAATGTTTTAGGTCCCAATGTGGAATAAGCCTTAGATCTGGACCATGGGAGGTCCAAAGAGTCCCTTATGTTCAGCTTTATGCAGTCACATAGAGATTTTAAGCCTAGGTTTCCATTTAGATGGCTATTTCTTCATTTATGGCTTTAATCTTGATGCATGGACGTAAAGTTTGGATCTTTATGTGATTTGTGGGTGCTAGAAGGATAGATCTACAAGTTGGTGAAGCAGATATGACCTCAAAAGGTTAGATGAGTTTGGTCATGGAGGAGACTCGCCGAGTGATAGGAGGACTCGACGAGTCGGATCAAGTTTACCCGAGTTTCGTGATCAGTTGAGACCCGACGAGTTGGGTGGGTGACTCAGTGAGTCGAGTGAGACCTTATGAGGAATCTGATTACGCGTGTGGACTCGCCGAGTCGTTGCCTGACTCGATGAGTCTGGTCAAAGTTGGACCGTTGACTTCCGTTGACTTTTAGGGTTTAGTCAACCAGTGGACTATTGGGCTAGGGGAGGGGTAGAATGGTCTTTTACCCTTCTGGGAATCATACTACGAGACTTGTATAGCCTTTGAGAGCCACTGCTGATTAGAGTTATTTATTTATGTGATTAGGCGGCAATTAGATAGGTATTTCGAGTTTGAGACTTCTCGAGAATTACCCGAGGTGAGTCTTCTCACTATACGTTACCTTGAGTGGTAGTTATGTGTGACCGGAGGGTCTTATGTGCTTACATTAAGTATTATGTTATATGTGATATGCTATGCATCATGTCTTTATGATTTATGCTATGCGGAGTTTATAGACCGGACCGGAGGGTCCAACGATACAGACTGGACCGGAGGGTCCAACGATACGGAACTGGAGGGTTCCGCTGAGACACACCGACCGGAGGGTCATATTGTAGCCTTGAGTGGCGTATGTGTTGCATGTGGTATTTTGGGGAACTCACTAAGCTTCGTGCTTCCCGTGTTATGTGTTATGTGTTTCAGGTTCTTCAGAATCGCTGGGAGGCGGCGACTCGATTGTACACACACACACAAGAGAAAAGAGTGATGAATGCAGATCCTGGAATTTCATAATGTACTGAAAACCTTCTTGATGATTTTTAAATAAAAAGTGCTTATATAGGATAATGAGCATTTTTATGACATAAAAATGAATAAAATAAATTTAAAATTTTTCAGGGTGTTACAAAACCCAATTACGCATCCTCGTTATCTTCTTTATTCATAAGTATATTCCCTAAGAATCATCTATTCCTTATTATTTAGTCCTAAGGATTGTCCGAAGGAATAGACACGAAGTCCATCGTTGCCAGGGTTTATATAACAGGCATTAAGTTCATAGTTGCCAGGGTTCATCTAACAGACACTAAGTTCATAGTTGTTAGGGTTTATCTGATTTGACAGTATTATTTTAGGGAGTCCACCAGCAATACATGTCAATGGTTTTTAGAGTACACCAGGTGAAGACATCGTTCACAACACCTACAGGTTGCAAGCTTGCTAGTGTTCCACCGGACTATCTAGAATAGTCCGTATTTGTCATCTCTACTCTGCTAGACGACAAGGCCATCGCTTGGCTCATTGCTTCTCACTATCTTTTACCACTCATATATCATCACTCATCATTCATATCATCTTTCATTGCTCAGCATTCATCTCATCTTTAATCTACCCATCTTTTACCCATCATAATTATAGGTATAAAATAAATATACAGTTTAAAACAATTAAAACATGTATATTTTTGTTCATCCAGCATAGATATCAGGAACACAAATAATATGCACACATAGCACGTAATTTATATTAAATACTTCATATCTATGTGTAAGATGAAAGTAACTATGCACTCACTTGTTAAAGTGATGATTCCAAACCCGGACAGCGCTTCGCTTCTTAACAATATAGTTTCCTTCGACGAAACCTAGTATTATTACCACTAGATTTTAGTCTAATATTTACCGTGACTAATTATTAGTCTTAGCATTATTATTATTATATAAGCGTTTAAACAATATTTTCCAACCACAATGTATAGACAGGGCCAGACATAAAACACTGGAGGGCAGGACCATTTTGGCATATAGCACTTCTGAAATCCAACAACCCTATGCAACCCTTTAAACCAGATTCCCCGTACCGCAAGTAGTTAAAAGATATTATAACGACACTTATATAAGTCATAATAATAGCCCAAATATTTCTTATAAGTTCATAATAACAATACTAATTTTAAATATAAACTATATTTAAAATAAGGTAAGCATAACTTACTTACAAGGGGGTTTTAGCTAGAAGCAGAGCTTTGCAAGGGCAGAACTTCATTGCTGAATCTTTCTAAGAAAGATTCTTGCAGCGCTTCAGCACTCACCGTACTATACTAGTCTTAACACTAGTCTTATAACTACCGCATCGTCGACACCTTTCTAATGATATATACATATGTATATTTATGTATACGTATATATGATTTACGCTTTATTTTAATACATAAATGTGTTATTAAAAATTATAACTCGTTCATACGAACTCCGTTTTTGACGTTGTTTATATGCACATGTAGTTATCGATGAGATCTACAACTTTCGTTTAGACTCCGCCGGCTAATTTTCAATTTATATTTTTGTCCATATTTTTATAAAATTAAATGATTTTGCTAAAATGATGACTCTTTCGTACGAAATCCGTTTTTGGCATTCTTTTTCTCAAAATTCTATTTTAAGGAGTACTACGATTTTCTTTTTGGTCGCATTAGCTAAAAGTCAACTATTCTATTCGTAGCTTTTTACGTCATACATTCGTTGTGTGCGACTGACTTTTATATCTTATAAAAACCATATATAATTCATACTGAGTCGGATTTCTACGAAATTTATATTTTTGGGATCGGGAAGACGTGTACTTTCTAAATAATATATATATATATATATATATATATATATATATATATATATATATATATATTGGCGCACTTATTTTTACGATTTACGAACGATTCGACTAATTTTTCCTATTTTATTATATTATAATAATCATGAAACATATAATATTCACACAATTCCTCTTTATTACGTCAAATATGTTACAATTTTTAACCCTAACTATTACTTTGGTTAAGATTATTTTTCCTAGATAATCTTTTATAAAAAACCATTTTAACGTTTATTATATTTTAATTGACTAGCACGAATCTGCGGGTGTTACAATAATCATAGTTCTTATCTCTCAATTTCCATGCCTACCAGATGTTCGATAAAATGGGTCAATATGTGCTTCTATGTCTATACAAACATGTTTTGATGCATCTATGTATACATCTGCACAAATTAATTCTATTATGCATCTGCTAGATTTTTTTATTTTTTTTATTTTTTTAGATTTAGATTCGTTTATATTGTGAAATGTCATGTTTCTTATATGGTTTAACTTCTGCAGTCCTGCTCAGTTCCCATTATGGTGTTACTTTGTTATCATTGTATTTTGTTGAATTCTGTAGGAATATAGTTTAATATGGATGTATCAATCAACATATTCAATGCAGTTGGATCGGATTTACAAAGCATTGGAGAGGCATGCAAAGGCAATTGATGAATAGGAAAGGTTATCTGGTTTCATAAATCTTGTTGTGATTTTCATGCAAGTGGTATTTTTGCTTCTTAATTACTTTGACAAGCTTTTGGATAGAAAATCAAAGTGCATTTAAATTATGGTTGGGAACAGGGGAGTCCTGAGAGATGTTCTCTGAGCCTGCCATATTTCTTAACTAGCTGCCAAGTGTCATCACAAGTTAAATGATCTACATGGTAGGATCATATTTGATTAACATATTCAACATCATATTTTTAGCTGGCAACATGTTATTTGACTGAGATTATCATTTGCTTGCTTAGAGTTAACAAATTACTTGTTGAATTTGGCTCATTTTCTAGTAATTTGTTTGATATACAAATTCCTTTTGAACATTGTTAAATAGATGAGTTTTACTTTGAGGTATGTGAAGTCGATTTACCTTCTTTAAGATTATTTAGATAATGAAGAACTTTACATCATGGTGCATCAAGAATCTATAAAAATTGCACCCATTTTCAAGTGAACTAATTAAGCAGTAAGAGAATTATTGCAGTCATTAGACAATGAATTAATAGATTTGACTTTTGATATCAAATTTTTGTCCTTTTTTTTCTTTTGTAGGTGGAACATATTGGCAAGTCATATGATGATTATCTAGGTTTCCATCTAGCTTCTGTTTGTCTTTATATCGAGTCTATCGAGTTCCATTTGCATGATATTAGTTTGAGATAATTACAAATATAGCCAAATACACTAATTACCTTACACATTTAGCCAAAAAAAATCAAAATTGCAATTTTAACCACTAAAATCGCAGATGGAAATGACCCATCTGCGATTTTCGCTTTCCATCTGTGAAGGTAGAAGCGCCTAAAGCACAACTGTGCTTTAGGCACTTGTACCTTCGCAGATGGAATAGTCCATATGCGATTTACGCTATTCCACCTGCGATTTTCGGAAGAAAACACTATAGAACCGTTTTTTTCTTCATTTTTCACTCTTCAATTTTGAAAAATATTCTCTCTCGGCGATTCCCCGTGACGATTTCTTGAAGAAAATGGACGATTTTTTCAACAATCCCGAAAATATGGTTAGATTTTAACTTCTTTTATGTTTTAATTAATATTTATTTAGTATATGTTTTTAATATTTTATTATTTATTGTATTAGTTAGTGTAAAAAAATGAAATTATATTGTTTGTGATTGGGTAATTTTCTTGTATTTGATAGATTTAATATTATTTATTAGTAACCTTGAAGTTTTAATGCTATTTTGCTAGTGGTTGTATGAATGTACAAGTATAGATTGCATAGAATGTGTATTGGCTAGTTGTACATTTAGTAAAATCGTTAGAATATGTTATTTTTGTTAAGTTCAAAGTTAAATAAATTGTTACAATAATGTTTACAATATGTTTTGTTAGTAGTTTAAGTTGAGAAATTGATATAGCATGGTTAGAATATTTTATTTATCGTTTGTATAGTTGTTGTATAACTTGAAAAATTGTATATACTTGTCGTATAACTTGAAAAATGGTTATAATAATGTTTACAATATGTTTACAATAGTCGTTTGTATATTTGTCGTATAACTTGAAAATTTGTATATACTTGTCGTTTAAGTAGAAAAATTGTAATAGTATGGTTAGAATATGTTATTATTATTTTTTTTTTAATTTGAAAGTTAAAAATCGTTTGTATACTTGTCGTATAACTTGAAAAATTGTATATAGTTGTCGTTTAAATTGAAAAATTGTTATAGAATGTTATTGTTTTTCAGCGTAGATATAAAAATTATTGATTAAATATTGGTTTTTGCATTGTTTATGTCTGTAATTTGAATGTTGGATTATTATTGCATTTAATTTTCGGATATTTTAAAATGAAATAGTTGTTTAGTTTTCTAATATGTTGTTTTTTTGGCAGCATGATTCTAATAATTTCAATGTTAAAGCTATTGTGAACTTAAAAAGATCGAGGTGTAACATTTGAGAAGTATTTGAGGTGTTAGATGGTGTCAGACGTGATATTTTTAGATAAACAGTATTTGGTTACTTGTTGGACGTCCCTCGTTTACAAGAGGACAGATTGTTGTTCCACAAGATATTTCTTCATCAGATATGGTTGGACGCTGTTTTATCTCTAGATGGAATAAAACGGTTATACTTTTGAGTGAGTGATACGAAAATGGTATATGGCCCGGAAGAGTTTTGTTTGATAACCGGGTTGAATTTTGGCGAGTATCCTAAAATGATCGGCAAAAAAGTGTCAAAAAAAAATAGGTAGTATTAAAAAAAAAGATGTTTATTGTGTGAGCGTCTATTTCCGAACCATACAAATACTTCGGTGAAAATCGGTGACCTGAAAAGTTATATTTTAAATCATCAATTCTTAGAAGTTGGTGACGCTGATGCAATTAGAATATGTCTGATATACATTTTGCGTGAATGATTTTTGGGGAAACAAATAAATGATCGGGTGTTACAAGATTGTTTTTTTTTAGCTGAGAATTTGGATGTCTCGAACATGTATTTTTTGTTTACTTTGAAAGTTTCATATTATTAATGTTAATGTATATTATAACTAACATTTTTTTTTGTTTTGTTAGTTTTGCTTGGGGTAGCTATTATAATATTTTACCTATGAAGACCTTGAGGATACGTGGAACAAGATAAATAAATATTTATCACTACCGGAGCGTCACCAAACTTTAAAATACTCCGTCTCAGGATTTACGGCTCCATTTAGGCTATACAAAATTATTTATACTTAAATGTTTTTATTGTTATGATAGTTATTTTAATTTTAATTTTTATTACTATAATTGTAAAAATTGCAGATTTGGATATATGAGATGCTTCCGGCTGTTCATTCCTGTAGATATATATTGAGAAAAAATAGAGACATGCCTCGGATGAAACAATGGAGTGACACAAAAAAAATTGAAATTGGTTGATGTGAACAAGACTTTTTCAATGAAGCAGGTTTATAATTTTTTTTTTATTTTGAATAAAATTCATTATTATAGTTTTATATACATTTTTAATATGTTCAATTTTTTAAGACGGACAACGACCAAGAAATAAAATGTCACCGAGTGATGATGAGATGACATATTCTTATTATATGTCATTGCAAGAGTATGTATATGGTGAACGGAAATTAGTTTCATCCCCAGTACGGGACCATTTTAGGAGACAAGACGAATCTTCGTCTAGTGGTCGCTCTCACGGTAGAGGTGGGCGTAGTGGGAAACCCAACTTAAAGGAGGTGTTGAAACGGCTACATGCACTGGAGCAACATGTGTTTATGAACTGAGAACCTACTGAGGTGTTTGTTGAAGAAGTGAATAATGAAGATCTATGGAATAACATCAGTTTTGAGGAGCCTGTAGTATTCCAAACAAATTTAGGTCAACCGGTTAGTTACATGCTACATTTTTTATATAATTTATTAACATATTTGAAAATTTTTGTTCATATTTTATAGTTGAAAATGTAGGTTGTAGAAGATGAAGGGATGAATAAAAATAATACAAATGAAAATGCTTTTGGTGATATTGAAGATGACAAGGTTATTATATATATTATGGTTACGAGTTTAATAATTAAATTTTAAGGTGTCTTTTGTTAATAACTATAATGTGTTAATTTTAATCTAGGAGTTGGAGGAGAGGAATGAGAATGCGGGTTGTAGTAGGAACAAATTTGATGATGATGTGTTTGATTTAAATGATGATAATGAAGCTAAAGAGGTTTTTATACTTACATTTTTTTAGTAGATCGAAACATTTTTTTATTAGAGATCATTGCTTATTAATTTAGGTGTCGGAGGAAGATCATTTAATAATTATGGGAAATGTAAATTATTATGATGATTATGGTTTTGATGACAAAGAAGTTACACCCGATAGACCGAGGGCTCAAAATCCATCAAAGTATATGTGCACTCCTTACACCGAGGTATTCGTTTAATTTAAAAGCTTATATCGTAATAATAGAATTTTATTTTTATGTGAATTATTTGAAAGATATAGATTTAAACATTTGAATATTGTTTTAGTTGCACACGACACCGAAGCAAAAAAGAAGACCAAAAAAGAAGGTTGATATCAAATCAACAAGCCCCGTTCCTCCTCCAACATTTGTTGTTGTTCACGACTTCACCGTGTTGCGCCTGCAATCTTATGTAGTAGCCGGTGAGGTTGTGATCCAGAATTATTTATTTCATTCATATAACATGTAACATCATTTGTATAATTTGGTGTTAGATAGAGTTTTTTGGAGCGACTTGTTTGGGCATACACACGACGGGTGGTTGGAGGAAGCGGTAAAATATGTTTTGATTTATTATTTTAAAAGTTTTTTGTTTTTTAATTAATAACAAAAGTATCATAATTTTGTGCAGCATATGACCATTTGGAGCGACTTTTTTGTTTTGATAGCGACCGACATACAATAATGTCTCCAAATTTTTTTGTTTGCCATGTTCTGGAGGATGGGTACGATTGGAGGGAGTTTATGTCTGGTTTTGCTACATACCCCAACTCCATGGTTGCTAGGTGGGATGTTGATACGGTAAACTGAATTTTATTTTTTTTAATTTTTTTTCGTTATTGTCGTTATGTTTTTGTATTGTGATATGTAAACATAAGTATTTTTTTTACCTTATACAGGTCCTAATGCCGATTCATTCATTCCCTAATCACTGGTTATTTGGGGAACTACGATTGGCGTCAATGGAAGTCCATTTTTATGACAGCCTCGGTAGAGGGACTTATGAAAAATTCAACTCTGATGGAACCTTTACCAAATTTTGAAGCTCGTGTGGCAGACTATTGGGCCCGGAGGAACATCCCAAGGATTCCATTGAATATGCAATTCATTTTGGAAACAAATGTTCCCCAACAAAGTAGTCTGTTGGGAGATTGCGGTGTTTTTGTTTGTATGTTTATGGAACAATTAGATTCAAGCCAACCAATACGTGAACTTATTAACCCAAGGAACGCAGCTTTAGAGTTTCGCCAATGGATGACAAAAATTTATTGGGGGTTGAGTCTTGGTCCTATGTAGTTGGATTATATATTTGTATATGTAATTGAATGTTGGATTTGATTATTAAGCGTTTAATGTTACAACTACAAACGAGTACACCATTAGTCTATTTTTAGTTTTAACGTTACAAATACAAAAGTTTAAACATAATAACAATTACAACAATTTAATGACCTACTAATAACTTCAATACTTACAACATAACAACGACACCACCATTTGTTTTAACGTTATAAGTACACTGCTCTAAACATAACAACAATTTATTGACGTAACAACTTCAAAACTATCAAAACAATATTAAAAAGCTTACAACTTGTAAACAATAATTACCAAAAACAACACCAACTACAAACCAAGGCTATCTTTAACTTCTTATTTTCTGATTGAAAGTGCTTATTAGAGTTAGCTATTTTAGCTATTACCATAGATGATTAGTCCTTCTCTTCATCAACCCAACTGATAAACCCGTATTTTGGTCCCTGTAAATTTAAACATTGACAATAAGAACTGTTGACATATAAACATGAAGGTGTAAATATGAATGAAGTTAAGAACATGATACCATATATGGGCAAGCGTAAAATAATCTTCCTGGGTTTTTAGTTGTACTCGAAATCCTAATGATACGTTCACCTCCGCACTATTGGACGACATAAAATTGTATCAGTTCCTTCTAAAATGTGCCCTAGACCAAGTTTATGGATTTATACTTTTTAAGTACTCTCATACTGGTTCTTTTGTCTTTTTTGTAAGTTCCTTGGCAGCGTCAAAAGCATCAACTGTGTACGCCCGACAAGCCTCCCAAAAAATTCCTTTAACTATGTTTCTCTTCCCGAATCTAGATACTATGTTGAAATACAAATGGACACCACATATTCCGTGGTGAGCGTGAGGAAAAATGTCGGCAACGGATGTCGCTATAGATGGAGACCTATCAGATATAATTGTAAGCTCCTGCATATTGCCTATGCAATCATGTAGTTTTTGAAAAAAAATCATGTCTACGAATCTGTACACTCATTTTTGCATATACCATATGCAACCGGTAATATTTGGTTTTGTCCGTCCTTAGTAATTGCAAGTAACATGGTACCTTTGAACTCGCCCTTTAGGTGGGCCCCATCTACTAAAAGGGTCGGTTTACATAAATTGACAAAAGCGCGTACCTATAATACATTGCATATCTATTCAAATACACCAAAATAAAAATGAAAAAAAATAATAAAATATTAAAATACTAACCAAACAACCAAGTGCGACGTACAAAAACTCAAAGTGATCATCACCATCTGTTTTAATATGTGTCACCATTCCCGGATTATGTTTGACCAAATTGTGGAAATAAGCTAGAGGTTTGGTAAAAGAATCATCTTTCTTACCCCTTAACAACAACAATGCATATTGCTTCGCACGCCATGCCTGATGGTATGAGATATTGATATTCAATTGAGCATTCATATCATTACTAATATTTTTTCCCCGATAAACTCTACTATAATCTTCAGCCAAAACATCAACAAGATATTCACCCAAAACATATTTGTTTGCTTGTCGATGATTAGGTTGCAAAATTGTTGAAGAACATGTGTGTATATCAACAAATTTATTCACTTGGAAAAGTCCATCATAATTTTTAATTGCTTTTGCTCTTAGTAACCAAGAACAATTTTTCGAAACACATATATCCTAATACCTTGATTTGGTGGATCTATTTGTCCTCGTCTGAAAACCTTCTCGGAGACGTTTTTTTACCAATAGCCCGCTTTAAAAGTTCTTTGTTCTTAAATATACTCTCACAGTCAATCTTTTGAAGAATGATGTCTACCATCTGTGTTGGGATATCTTCATTAATATCAACTGGGCATGCTGGTAGAGGGGGCATACTGTAAAAAAGGTTATCGAGAAAATTAGCTTTAACTTCATCACCCAAGTCATATCCATCTGAATTGCTTTCTAAGTCGGTTATATCTAAAGCTACATCAGCAACATCAACATAATCCCTGTAAACATGTTTTTTTTTCATCTTTTTGACGCATAATTTTTTTTCTTTTTACTTTTATCTACTACATGCCTATTCATTACTTTAACTTCTTGTTCGGGAATATCAACACAACGACCACCCATGTCATTAAGATATGTACCAACCTCATCATTGCCAACATACTTGTAATTCTCAGGATCCACATAGTTAATAGGTGAATAACTAACATTAACATTTTCAGCAACACTGTGAAATTGAGGTACACTAGGAGTATTGAAAGTACCTATCGGATTGTTGCTCCCTTTATAGCTGCATAAATTACCAACCGACTGACTTCCACTTTGACCAACCTCATTAACCTCATCTCCTTCATCGACCACCACAAACACTTTCACAACCCTTCCCCCACTGCATTTGATTACATTTATCAACATTCTAACATCCATGTCTTCAACTATGGTATATAATAATTCAATTCAGGATGATGGAAACGAAGACTAATTATATATTTGTCTAACAAACCAATTTTGCTCTCACCAAAGATATAAAATCAATATAACTAATATACTCAGAAAATATCAAAGTGAATTCAGAAATACCTTCCTATGGACATACATATTCCAGATTTGTTTCAGTAACTTGCCATCTCCCACCGGTTACAAGACAAACCAAATACTCAATCATTTTTTAGAGAGATTTTAAAGAAATTTCCTAAAGAAATAACAAGTAAACTGATAATTTTCTACAAAAGTTTATATATAATAAGGTTATTTCGTAGTCAAACCCATTGATTTCATAGTCAAAATTAAAAAAAAAAAACATAAATTCGCAGATGAAAGAGAGGAAATCGCAGATGGACACAGTCCATCTGCGATTTTAGCTTGGTAATCCCCTATATATATATATATATATATATATATATATATATATATATATATATATATATATATATACAAAAAAATTAAAAAAATACCCCACCTGCGAATGTACAAGTGGCTAAAGCACAACTGTGCTTTAGCCACTTGTACATTCGCAGATGGGATGTAAAAATCGCAGATGGACCATTCCCATCTGTGATTTTTGTGGCCAAATTTGCAATTTCAATTTTTTTTGGCTATTTTCCACAAAGTAATTAGTTTATTTGGCTAATTTTGTCATTTTCTCTATTAGTATTACTTGTAAATGTTATTCTATTTAATATCAATGTATTTTAGGGAAAAAAATTTATTATCATGCTTTTCTTAACCTTTCTAAAAATTTACTTCTCACAGGCACATCCTGAAGCCATTGAAGGCAATAGCTTGGCTACACCCGAAGCATACTAAAAGGATCTTTCTGATCTCAAGAGAAAGGTACAATCTTTTTACACAATTTATGTGTCCCAAAATACAAACTACTTTAAAATTTTAAGTGTTTTGAGGTAGTATTCCTTATGTTGACTGCTAACTTACAAATGATATTTTGTGTTGCAGATTGATGTTGCATCAAATGTTATTGTGACTAAAATTTTCTATGATGTTGATAATTTTCTAAAATTCGTGAACGATTGTCACTAAATTGGAATAACTTGTCCCATTGTTCCAAGTATTATGCCCATTAACAATTATAATTGCTTCATTAGGATGACCGGTTTCTACAAAACTAAGGTATGTTGGCCTCAACCAAACTTGGTGTCCTAATCTAATAATTTATGATTCATCTTGCCATTGCATTTTTGCTAGTGAAGAAGACGATCAAATTAATTTATGGTGTTGCTGAAGATGGAGGTATGCATTTACTTAATTGCCCTTAATTGTTTATATCATTCTTAATAGCGTGCTTGCTTACAATTAATTTTGACTTTTTATCCATGTTTCATGTATATGTGATGATATCATTATTCATTATTCACAAAGATCATCACTAGGCTCAACATGGTTGTTGGTCTGATCATGGACAACATGAAGTGAATGATCTTGCTTTGTTGCAAATTATTGAGAGTTACTTTTTTTTATTAAGTGGTATTTAATTAACCGTGAACCTCATTTGTCTGATTTAATTATATAAAAAAAATCTTTTTTTAGTTATATCTTGTCGAGACTCTTGGGTTTACTTATTGTTTCTGATATACCAAATAACATTGGAGATATGATGGAGGTTGAATTGTAGCCTCTTGTAGATAATTTAAGTAAGTCTGATTTTATAATCATATCAATAACGTATTTTATTTTGTGTAACATCTTATATTGCTGAGGAATGAAGGAGATCAAATTGAAGATCTAACCCATCATTTAAAATGGTCCATCTAGTAAGAATTTTTTCTCTCTCTCTCTCTCTCTCTCACACTCACACACACACACTAAGTTACCCATGTGTTCTAAGGTGTGTTTGGTAGCAGGTGTGAGTGTAAGTTATATGGAAGCTCATGAAATAGGAAAGATGACATGCTTTCATTCGGGGGAGCCTACCTACCCAGTCATGTCGGTATAGAAGTGTCATAGAGATGAAAACATCAATTTTTATTTGGGTATAGACGGTATCTCTTTATTCTTCGTGATATTGACCACATTTATGATCCCTATTTGCATTTTAGTGGGTTAGTTTTTATAAGGTTCCAAACCTTCGCACCCTGATGGTGGCGGCGGGCCGGGAGAAAGAGGACTACATCGTACTGGTGACTTCTTATGGGTTTTTATTATATATAAGTAAAATATGTAAATTAAGTTTTAATATCGATATATATTTGAAATTTATGGTTTTAATGTTTGTGAAATATTGAAACTTTTTTATTTTTATATTTCTTGGTTTTAAAATATGGATTTGATGTATGTTTTAATAATTTTATGGTTTTAATATATAATAAAATTGGATTTTTCATGAAATTTAAAAATTATATTTATACTGTCAGAATCCGTTAGTAATGCGTTACAAGAAAATCGGTCAGTATTCTGTCGCAAAATATTCCGTTGGTAACCCGTTACTGAATTATTCCGTCAGTATTCCGTTGCATATATAAATCCGTCGGTAATCCGTTATTGATTACTGACAGTAAAATCCGTCACTAAAATTTGTCGTAATGTCAGAAATCCGTTACAAACGATTAACAACGAGAATATACCGACGTATTTGGATCAGTTGCACTTCCGTCGGTAAAACCTATTACTGATGGGTTATCGACAGTTTGGCCGTCGGTAATGCCCTTTTTTGTAGTAGTGAATTAAGACTCATCTAATCATCGGATTCATTGCTATATTTTCTTTGGGTGTTTGTTTGTTTGCGTTCCGTCCAATTGCTAGTGTAGAACCCTAAACACCATCAATATATGAGCTTGAATACATATTTTACGAGTCATTGATCAAGACTAACTGGATTATTCTTAGAACCAAGATTCTTTTATTTCACATTACGTAATTTCCAACTACTAGTGTTGGTAACAACAATACTTAACAACACCATATGTTGTTAAGGACACATCAAAAAAACACAACAACCTACTTAGTGATCTTATTAATGTAGCATCAGACCATATATTGATCTTGAAAGGCTTTATTGCAGCTGGAAACGACTGAACTAGATGGAGACGCTGTTTGGAACACCTTTTCCGGTAACACCAGCTTCAGAAAAAGGCTTGAGAAGCTGGTATGGAACTAACCCTGCACCACTTCGGTTCCTTAAATTGTGATCAGCATTCCTTGAATCTATGATGAGTTCCATTTCATTAATTCTTGCACGAAACTCTTCATATGCTTTCTTTATAGCCGGCTCTGCCTCAAATGGCCCTTCTACAGTTTTACCAATATACTCCTCATCCGTGGAATGAGTTGATAAAACATCTAGAATTGCCATGACTATGGTAGCTTGCTTTTTGGAAGGGAAGCATTTCAACAACGCATCCTCAGGCCGGTTTAGGAATGCCTGCCACTCTTTATCTGTTGGGTCATCGTTAGGCATTTTGGTTCTGGCGATGGTTGGTCGGTTTGGGAAATAGCCAGCAAAATCATATTGTCCGAAGTTCACAGCTGAATGGAGGCCGGAAGCCACCCATATGATCGTTGATACGATTCCAATCAAATCATCTTGGGTTTTGAGGTGTGGCCACCATGATTCGTCCTTCTTGTCTCCATGTCCAACTGTTCGAATTTCATTCCACCATGCTTGAAGCTCTTCATCAGATTCTACGAGGCTTGCTTTTGGGTAGTAGTTGTTGACAAAAGATGTAACCCACTGTTTGATGGCATCCCAAAGGATTAGACCGTCGTTTGCATATGGATAGTCCTCGATTGTTAGCTTCAAACCATGTGGTGCAGTTTCATCTTCAACAGCCATTCCCCTATAAAATATAAACATATAGATAAAGAGACTGCATCGGAAAAAATTAGTTGCAAAAATTAAGTTAGGAAATGCACCTGCTAATCAGGTCAGCTGGAAGTGCCTCATGATCAAAACGCCACAACAAATCGTAGGCGTCAGAGCAAAGTTGCATACAATATTTTCCAGGAGAGAATGTTGACTCTATAATACCACCGGCATTAATGAGAGATTGTCGAGCTAGGGCGTTGATTTTCAGGGTGTACCGAAAATGAGGGTGGAGTAGTCGTGCAATAGGATGTATTTGGCTAAGATTACGATGGGTGGCAATTATGTAAGGCTCAATTGCACAATGAGTTCTTAGCCTGCAACGCAAATCAAATCATGATCATGATCACCTCATCTATGAATTAATGTGATCTAGTTGGGGGAAAACATACAAACATGTGTAAATTAAGGAAAATGGGAACCGATTAGTTACCAATGACTAACAAGCTGGTGAACACCAGAATCATGAGAAAGGACATGAGCCTTGGCTAGCTTCCAGAGCCATGAACCGGTTGCACCCAAAGAAGGTGTGTAGACATGCTTCCACTGTGGTTGCCATTCTGATGATGGACGAGTCAACTCTATGGCAACTGGTGTCAACGTTCCAGCAGGAGTAAGGAACATTAAAGTCCTTGAACCATATAGAGTTACCCCTTCAAGATCTCTTGTTTTGCTTACGTAGGGCAATAGCAGATCATGGTAATCCAACATGAACAGTTTCTTTTGTGCCAAAGCCTGCAACAACATGATTGATTTTTCAACATCAATTAATCAATGGCGTTGTATATATTTAATTTTGGCCTTCTGTTTTCTTTAATTACCTCATCAAATGTCATGAAACCTTTAATTTCTCGCTCTACAATCTCCTTGGTGATCGCTGATTCAGGTGGCCCATAGACTTTTGGGTCTAATTTACTCATCAATGGCCATTCCTACACACAACATGACGTTATAATATTTTCCTCGCTAATTTATGCAAAAACATAATTTGTTGTGTTAAATATTTATACCGTAACCAACTGTAGGCTACATGGATTAAGACCAGCAAGCATTTGTCGACTGAATTCATCATCACGGAGCCAAAAGAACGTGTCCCCTGCAATGTGTAGAAAAGCTTTATATGCACGAATCCGATCACAAATAACTTAATAAAAAGGTTACGTAATGAATGCATGCATGCTAGCTTACTGCGGACGGTTTCAGGTGGATCAAACTTGATAAGGTCATCTGGAGCATCAGCAACCTCATGAATAATTCTAGGCAAAACACTTGCAGCTTCTTTATCACTACCATTTATAAGAACTCCTTCGTCGAAAAGCTGGTCTATATCCTCGAATAAAAGAAAGTCTTCGTCTTTTCCTATCAAAGCCGTGCCTATGCGGGGTATAACAGAAAGGAGCAAATTATACAATGTCCTCGCTCCAAATGATACCGACTTTATCTCTGAAAAGTCTTCATCAATTGGTACATAAAACGGGTCTGAAGATCTTGTCTCCGTCAATGGATCTGTTATTCAACATGGATTGTTCAGCAAGTTAATTTTAAGACAACTATAATTGCAAACAACTATCGTAGATATATATGAACCTGTGGAAGACATTTTCCGACCAGTACGGCAGCGCCTAGGGTAAGGAAATTTCTTGCCACCGAGCACCGGCCGTGCAAGATCTGATTTCTTATTGTCGGGATCTCCAAGGTCGTTGTATACATCGTAATCGTAAATCCTCTCGAAAGCTTTACGCTCTCCTTCACCAGTGCCTCGAATGAACTCCAAATCTTTCTTTCTCAGCGACTTGAGGGCTTCTGGCGTTTCCGACGGCAGGTAACACTGTACAAATTACAAATAGATTAATAAGAAGGGTTATTAATGGCTGCCACCGCCACGAACTGCTAATAAACATGAGTATACGGACAGTTATATAACCTTGTCGGCGAAGAAGATCCTCCTCTGGGGGTTATCTCGACTGGAATGAACCCAAGAATTACATGTGAAGGTAACTTTGTCGGAGAGTTCAATTTTCTGTATATATATCTTGTTGCGGTAGTCATTCTCAACCAACACAGCTCCGATCTCCCCAAAATCATCAGGTACGTCAAAGTGGAAGGTGTATTGCCCACCAAAAGTATCATAAGGTGCTTTCGTTTTCACCCTCTTCGGCTCACCTTTTGCTGTATCAAAATCAACACCAATTTTTATACCATATTCTTAAAATAAAAATTATCTTAACCTTCATATATTGCCATTGGGCTTTATGTCTCCAGCTATCTTTTTATGTACTCTCTAGATTCCAAACATAAGTGATATATGAAATTGAATCGAAGTAGACAGCATTATCTACTGGCGTAATATATGTATTGTACACATGCATGGTATTGGTACGTAAGATAAGGCAGTACTACATTAAAACCAAATATATAACTATTAAAGTACTAGTCAAATATTTTAGGTATACGTACAATCAAGGTCTTTAGAAACGAACTCGAGCAACACATACGTCCATACGAAACTGAGAGCATCGTCAAGAACGCGGCTAGGTGTTACACTGAAGAGGTAGGTTGATTTGGTGTGGATGACACCACTGACTTTGGTGATATTAGCAAGCAAAGGATTTTTTATGGCTTTTATTTTACCACCTGCTGAGGTAGGTCGAGTGCTACGACTATGTGTGGCATTGAATTTCTTTGTGGTTGTCGGCAGGAGGAGAATGGTGGTGGGGGAGTAGGCGGAGGAGGAGGAATGGTGGGTGGCGTCAAGGTCTCTAGCTAGGAAGGGCTTTTGCAGTGTGAATAAGTTATGGAAAGAGTGAGATTGGTTGATCTGAGAATTAAACATGTTTTTGTTTTTTGTTTGTGTGAGTTTAGAGTTGGAAGATCACCCTCTATATTTATACTAAAAAATTGTTACTTTCTTAAAACGATAATTTTTTATTGTATGGATTTAACTTTTTATTAAACTATTTTTAATTCTATCTGGCTAGGTTTTAGACGGAATTTGAACCTTGGATCTCATCAAAGTTAAATAACACTTGATACTACTTCTTTGAAATCCGCTACCTGCAAAGTGGTAAAGCACAAGAATGCATGTATAGAAAATCAACATGTGTTTGTATCTTTTGCATTCGATATATTTGGTTTCTCGCACCAGAAGCGGTAGAGCTCCTCAATAGAGTCCAACGGAAAATGCATTCTAATATCATATCTCTTAAATCTACAAATGTTGTTTTTAAAAGAATTGATTTAGCCATCCAGAAAGGGCTAGCGGCGCAGCTTGTTCCCCGTTTGCCTTCAATCGATATGTATTAAACTATTATAATAAAATGAAATCAATCATTAACTCAAAAAAAAAAAAAAAAAAAAAAAAAAAAAAAAAAAAAATCTACCGGTAGAAGCTCTCTCGTCTTGATACAATTATTTTTGCGGAGAAATGTTGGCAGATTAATTTAATGATAGGTTTGATTTCATTGCTCCTATTAATTAATTATTTTAGTCATTTTAATATTTTAAATATTTTTTTGTTTAATGGACCGTAACCTAATGTTGATCTTTTGTAAATATTATTAGAAAACTTTTGTATATATTATTAGAAAATTATATATATATATATATATATATATATATATATATATATATATATATATATATATATATATATGTTTAGGTTATTTTATTCAAAGTAATTATTGTGTTATTGTATGCATAAATGCGAGCTAATCAAATTTACTTATTTTAAAAAGTGATAAGATGATATTTTTCAATTATATTTAATTCAATAATATATATATATATATATATATATATATATATATATATATATATATATATATTATTGAATTAAATATAATTGAAAAATATCATCTTAATTAATTACAATGGTAATTTAGTCAATTAATATAGATTTAATAAAGAAAAATTGCATTTTTTTAAGGGATCATAGATTCTGTTAATTTTAAAAATCCGATTTTCCGAATTATAATTCTTTTAATTTGGACATTCTGACAGAATATGTTTATGAGTATATTCAAAAATAAAAATATTCTTGAACTTATTTTCTTGATCATGACTTTAAAAAACTTCTTGTAGAATAACAAATTTTTGAACAATAAATTCAAGAATAAAAACAAAAAATACATTAGTTCTTATAAAATACGGGTAACAATTGTTAAGAATTACATTTATTATTAAAGAATAAAACTAAAAAACTTTCAAAACAGGAAATAAAATATCAAAATCTAACAACAACACTAATACATTCTAAAAGAATAATGTTGCTTAGAATCATTTTCAATTTGTGGTCCGTTCTTCAAGCATCAACTTCTGTGATTCCAACATAATAGGAATTCGTGATTCCATTCCAACATAATTGGAATTCGTGATTCCATTCCAATAGAATTGGAATCTCACCAATATTATCCATCGAATCATCTACATAAACAAATTGATTTTTATCATATAAGAAGAAGTAAATTTGATATGAAAATAGTGGCAAACTACCTTCACTTTGTACTTTACATATAAGAAGATGGTCATTGACACAGGTAGCAGCTAGCGGAAGAAGAGAATAAGAAGAATGATGGCAGCGGGCTTCGACTAATGGCATCGGCTCCTCCACAACTCCCTTCTCACGCAAGAAGGTCGCGGCGTCCGGCGATGGACGCGTCTTCAAGCGGCAGTAACTGCATCGACAGGCGGCTGTGGTGCATTCCTCCTTACACATGACTGAAATGGCTCAACCCCTCTTCGGTCTCTGTCTTCAGCTTTCAGGAAAAGATAGCAACAACAACCCTCGACATGGCGGTGGATAGGGTGGTCGAAGGAGCAAGAGGGTAGGGTGGCGGGCGGTGGTGGGAGGCATAAGGATGGAGGTGACGGCTGGAGATGGTTTGATTAGGGTTACAGTTTACATTGAAGGTGGTTTTAAAAAGCCGACGATGGATGGAGAAAACCTAGGTAGCTAAAGTCAATGGTTACTATAACTATAGGATATTATTTGTGGAAACTAATTATCAAATTACTTATTTACCCTTATTTATTCATTTATTTATTTTTATTTTAAATTTTGATTGGCCCATATTTATGCATATAATAACACAATAATTAGTTTGAATATCTGAACCTAGCTCTCTCTCTGTCTCTCTCTCTCTCTCTCTCTCTCTCTATATATATATATATATATATATATATATATATATATATATAAAAGAAATCAATAGAAAATACATAATTAAGGTTAATCTATGACATCCAATATGACATGGGTCCTTTTAGAGTAAATTTGACAAATGGTCCTTGTTGTTTGAAATAATGATGTTGATTGGTCCTAACCTTGTTTTTATTAAATAAAAAAATACAAAATAAACATTATTTTTCTCACCCCTCCCCTTTCCTTCAAAGCCATGGCAGCTACCACCATCCACCGTAACCAAAACATCATCGCCCTTCATAATCGGACAATCACTGTTATTTTGCACCATTAACCACAACCATCCACCATTGTCAACCACTTCCAATCATCGACTCAAAATCATATCCGATGTTGAAATTAAACCTTAAACCTAAAATCAAATTCATATCTGAAAAATCAAAATTAAACTTCAAATCTCATACCATAAAATCAAAACAACGTTTATAATCAATCATCAAAAGAATATATGATATCAACCCTTGAATACAAAACCTTAAGAAACCTCAAAATCAAACCCAAAATCGAAATCCTCAAGGGAATCATTCGTTTAAATCACATCCATATCTCATTGCTTATTATCGAATCCGTGATTAGAAATCTCGGAGGCAATGAGTCTCCGGTTAACCTCATGTGTGTTTGAATTTCAGATTCACTTCTGATAAACCACATATTAAACTTTAGAAACCTTATGTGAAGAAATCAAAATCAAAATCCAAATGTAGATCTTCCGACGGTGGCGAATGTTGTTGTCGGTGGTGATGAAACTGGATTTCAAATACGATTATTGATAGTGGTAATCTTGATGAACGAAGACAATTGTGATGAAACAAGATTCATATGATTTCAAACAAATACACATGATGGCTTTGAGAAATCCGCCAAAGTGAGAAATCAATTGATGGAGAAATGGTTGTGGGTTGAAACGCGAAAGTCACGACGGTTCGTGTTTGGGGTTAAAGTCTTTGAAGCAAAACCCTAGCAGAGTTCGTCTAAATGCTTGCTAATCCGTCCACTGAACTCGATTTAGGATATAGATGGTAATTCATGAGATGATCGGATTAGCGGTGGGCGACGAAAATGGGCGGCACAGAGCATTTCGGCGACTGTGGTTGGGATGTGGGTTTCTAGTGGAGAGTGGAGGGAAGAGAATTCTGATTGTGGTGGTTCATGGGTGGCGAAGGTTTATAAGAATGATGATATTGATGTAAAAGAGAATAAAAATGAGAAGGATAATGGTCGGCTCTTGGTGGGAGTAGGGTGTTAGATATGGGGTAGTTTATTTAATGAGTGCTAAATACGTAAATCTAACAAAATTATAAGGACGATTTTTGTAATTTAAATTACTTCTAAAATACATAAGGTATAAATAAAGAAAGGGACATGTGTTCTGGTGGTAACTAGTTAACACTAGTATTCATTTTCTAATGATCTTTCTATTATATATATATATATATATATATATATATATATATATATATATATATATATATATATATATATATATATATATACTATGATACCCTCACGATGTAGCGACGACGTATAGTTCCTTTTAGTTTATAATTACCAAATGACGAATAATTCCTAAACGGTGATTACTTTCCTTTTGGCAAGCAAATAATAGTTGAATATGTGTTTTCACGATCGTTGATTAGTTTCCGAGAGACGATTAGATTCCTTTCTATATGAATCAAAAATATTTATTTCAGTGATATTTCACTCTCAATAATGACGTTATTTCCTTATTTTAAATATGAATGTCGTCAAATGAAAGTCTTATCCTCATGTTTGATTTATTTAGTGTTTTTATTATTATTAAGATGAAAATATTAATGTTAAATCTTGCTTATAAGTAAATTGTCAGTTTCATTTAGGGGTGTCGAACGGGTAAAACTTTCGAGTTTCGGGTAGAACGGGTATTTTCTTAAGAAAATAATACCCGATACCCGACCTATATAGTAATTCGGGTTTCCGGGTTTCGGGAATTCGGATTTGAGGTCGGGTCGGGTAATTATCGGGTATACCCAAAAATTTCTTAAATGACACATATTGATATATATATTTTTTTTAATTTTTACATGTTAGTTGGTTTAATAAAGAATTTGATAGGAAAATACTCCATACAATTAACAAGTACATATATACTCAATTGCCACGTCATTAGCACTTGCGTTGTCAACGGAAATTATGAAAACGTTTTTTATTCCCCAATCTATTAAACATTTCTCAACAACTAATCCAATATCAACCCCATGATGACTCTCTTGAGGATAAAAACTAAACACTTTTTTTTTTTCAATTTCTATTCATTGTCTACAAAATGGGTGGTGAGACACATATAATTTGATTGTTGTGTAGAAGTCCAAGTATCAGTGGTCAAACAAATCCTACCAACGTTTTTTTAATAAAAGCTCGAAGTTTTTCTTTTTCTTCAGCGTCGTATTCCCTTTGTAAGTTTGTGTCGACTGTCGAGCCGTCGTTCATAAGAAGGAAACAAAATGTTTTGTTTTATTTGAAGTGTGTGTACGTGACTGCATTGTATATTTGGTATTATCTAAAAAACGAATTCAGGTATTCGGATGTACCCTAAAATAAATATTCATACCTAAAACCCGACCTATATTATTAGCGGGTTAACCTATTACCCGAATGTTCATACTCGTTTCTCGTTTTACCCTAGGCCCGGTGATGAGGCTGTGCAACCTGTGCACATGCACAGGGCCTTTATTTTTTAGGGGCCTATTCTTTTTTTAATACTACTATATTCAGTTTTGGGCAGGCCCAAAGTCAATGCAAAAAAGTCAAGTATTAGTTCACGTACGTAGGCACAAGACGGCATGAGCAATTGAGCATCACATCGACAACAAGTCAACAACTTAGGCAGCGAAACAGGCAAACAACGACAACAACATTCAAGGGTAACAATTCAGCAACTGATGCACTCAGCCACAGTAAGTGAGAAACACTAATCATGACTCAATCAGTCAAATGCTTGGAATCACAGAATCAGGTAAAGGAATAAACGATTATGATCAGATTTATGAATTACATAATTAGTTTTACAGTTTATTAATTAGAGTTTTAAACAATTATCATTATCACAAATTCATAATTTTATTAGATTTAGTTTTATTAGTTTTAATGTTTTATCATTATCAGTTTAACAATTTTCCTTGAAATTTTGATTCTTGAATACTTAAAATCTTGAATGTTGAATCATGATTCATGAATGAATGTTGTCATTGTTGGAATGGAATAATTTGATTCTAATAGAATGTCACAACCAAAGAAGGAAATCTAAACAGGGCTTAACATGGCAAAAAAAACTTGAGAATCAATTCTCTTGATTCTGGAAGAACTAAACACAACTTAACTATGATGGAAAAAAAATTACCTAGACAGAAACAGGGAAGAAAAAAGTTTTCTGGAAAATTACTAGTTGGAATCCTAAACAAACTCAAAAAAACTTAAAATTGAAATGTTTTCCCAAAATACCCCTGGTTCTATATTGTCCCAGATTTTGAATTACTCATTAAAATACTAAGATTTTGCTACGTTTATTGTTATAATGTTTATCAATGTTTTAAAAAAATAGTTTATGTAATTTAATTCGTTACACGTTAATGTTTAAGGGTCTTTTTTTTCCACTTCGTCCCGGGCATTTGAATCCTCAGGACCGGCCCTGTTTTACCCGACCCATTCTACCCGAATTCGGAACGAGTCGGGTGGGTAGAACGAGTTTCGGGTTTTTTCGATAGGCCTGGTTTCATTTACCCAAATAATTTTTTTGTCGAGGATTAGTTATGCTTTGTAGATAATGAATAGTTTTATCTTAACGAATTTTATGTCATTTTATATGTTAATGAAACTTATTAATTTGTAGTATATTTAATTATACGTTTTTGACTCTTATTTATATCAACCATAAATATTTTGAATAAACAAATGTATTATGATAACCCATTTATGCAAAAATTCAAAAATCCATCTATTTTAAGAAAATCTTTTTTCTTTTTATTATTATACGACATTTTTTTTAATCCATCATGAATAAAGTTAGATCATCTAACATAGATGCTTATGATATATATAACTGAGATATATATTGTTACAGGGGTATAACTCCAAATTTGAAATAAAAAAATAGGTAAAGAAGTTCGTGTTTGTCTGTCAAAAAATGCCTGGTTAATTTTCTTTATGATAAGGTTAATAAAAAAATATATATAGTCAAATCTTATGTAAAACATTATAGTTGCATTGTTTTAGTTTGAATTTATAATTTTATTATATTTTATATAATAACTAAAAAAATTTATAACATATATGGTTTTGTTTTCTGTCGATTAAGTTTTAATACAAGTTTCTATGTCTTAGACTACTATAGCTTGTTATGAAGCAGTGAATTCAACTTACATAAATAACTCAGTAAACTTTTCTCACTTATTAACAAATCATTCAAAATTAATTATTTAAGATCAGTGGGTGAGAGTCCAAAATATTGACGTTAAGTGTAAAGTGTGCTCAAATAAAAAAAATGTTAGTATACAATAATTTTTTTTTCACTTTCCCTTGCATAGCTTGAAAAAACATTACATTAGCTTTATTTTGATAAACCAATAAAATTACTTGTTTGTTCTTTATTTCTCTTGAATTCTAATTAATGACAAAGAACATCACCATCTCCTGTCCTTTGTAATTTTTAATAATCATATAGACCATGCAGATTTTTGCAACACAAATATTCGGACAAGCACCAACCCATTTTCACAAAACCAAAACTTTAATATAATTGTGTATTTCAAAACATCACCGAGAATTGGATTAAAGTATCCTAACCCATTTTATGGCATGTGTTGGTTCATCCTCAGTTTTTTAAAATATTACTTAATCTATATACATTTGAGAGCACATAGACTTTGATAACTTGAAGCATATGTTTAAATATTTGATCTTCCACCATAATTTAACCACGTCATGAGCATGCATTATTTTTTTGGATAATCATAATCAACAATAAATCTAACTTTGTCTTTTACCCTTGAATTAAATATCAATCCAAACTCATGGGTTTTTCTAATTGTATAAATATAGTAGAAAAAAGCAATCAAAGTTGGTGACCGTTACTATTCTTCAACTCCATTTCACACTATGATTTAACTGAGGATCTGAACGGGGACAAACAAGATTGGTATTACATCCGTGTAACTGCCTTTAAAATTTTTCCTTTATTGTTTATTATATTTATATAATTAATATATGTCAATTTATATAATTTATTATCGGGCCTCATAGGAGTTTCGGGACGGGACTACCAACCCCAACCCCCACCCCCGCCCCCAAAATTAAAATGGGGAGTTAACCTCGCTTCTGTCCTCACCCCGTCCCCGATTTTTTTCAACAAATGCCCCCATACGGGACAGAGCCCACACAAAATCAGGGTTCAATGAGACTTTTTGACATCCTTAGATTCAACTACTAATTAATTACAAAGATGAGTTATAACTAACAAAATAAATATAAGAGACTAATGAAATATTCATAAAACAAAAGGAAGGATCCCATTTTACAATCTGCACCGTCTAAGTAGAAGTGGAAAAATAAACATAAGAATTATAATAGAATAATAAGATTAATCCAAAAATCATAAATAATAACATGAACAAAACAAATTGATACCCACCTCTCATTTCATACTGGAGTAACACAATCTTTCATATAATCCAACCTGAAACCAAAAATATAGAAAAATACATATAAACTCATTAGACTTCCAAAATAAAACCGAAATGGGATTACTTATATATGAAATGGACGGAGTTTTTTATACCATCATAAGAGTTCTTCATGTTTGACAGAAGTTGAAACGAAAACATGCTCCCCACTTGTTGGCCTGCAGAAAGAAAAGATGAAAGCGGTGGAGGTGGTAAAGTACTTGGGGATCGAGAGAGGTTGGAGAAGAGTGAGAAAAAAGTTACACTCGGCTGCTTTCTGTTGCCATAAACACCAGCGAAGTGAAGAACTTGGAGGTGGTTGCCAATATAGAATGGCGGTGAAGGGAACGATGATCGACGGAAATTAGGATTAGGCGGTATCCATGGGAAAAAAGACGGCTATAGACACTTTCTTTTTTTTTTTTTTTTTTTTTTTGGGGGGGGGGGGGGGTATTTCAAAATTTAGTAAAAAAAAAACAAATAGACAGGCATTCCACGGAGCACCCCTTTACTGGCTCCGCAGATTGACAAAAACTCCGCGGATCGTTGAATTTTTGTACGGACGATAGAGGCTACCTCTGCGGACACATTAAACCCTCCGCGGAGTGTTGGTTATGCCTTTCATTAAATCCTTCGTGTAGCTTGTGACGAGGGTTCTGCGGAGGCTTTAACCTCTCCATAAAATGTTTGGTTATAGGGGTATTAGCGACGGTTTTTTGTGATATAATGAATTTTTTGTTCTATTTTCAAAAATCCATCAGTTATAGGGGTGAAAAAATTTTCAAAAAAAAATGAGTTTTGTTATTTTATGTATATGAGGTTTTTGGCAGTTAAGTAATGAAATTAACACCTACGTTAGATAAAAGTTTAACAACTTAGGTTTACTACTTCCTCCTAATTTTGACCGTCGAATATTGTTTAATTTGGTTAAAATTAAGGCTAATACGTTGAATAGTAATACATCATTGTGATTTCAAAATTTAGTCACAAAAAAACAAAAATCTCGGCTATAGAATGCATTCCACGGAGCATCCCTTTTCGGGCTCCGCAGATTGACAAAAACTCCGCGGATCGTTGAATTTTGTACGAACCATAGAGGCTCCGTAGAGGTACCTCCGCGGACACATTAAATCCTCCATTGAGTGTTGGTTATGTCTATCATTAAATCCTTCGTGTAGCTTGTGACGTGGGTTCTGCGGAGGCTTTAACCTCTCCACAAAATGGTTGGTTATAGGGGTATTAGCGACAGTTTTTTGTGATATAAAGGATTTTTTGTTCTATTTTCAAAAATCCATTAGTTATAGGGGTGAAAATTTTTTCAAAGAAAATATGAGTTTGTTATTTTATGTACATGAGGTTTTTGGCAGTTAAGTAATGAAATTAACACTTGCGTTAGACAAAAGTTTAATAACTTAGGTTTACTACTTCCTCCTAATTTTGCCCGTCCAATATTGTTTGATTTGGTTAAAACTAAGGCTAATACGTTGAATAGTAATACATCATTGTGATTTCAACACCTGGTTCATGGTTATGTTATGAATATTGTAGACGAAGTAGATGTTCATCAACTCAGAAACGTAATGTCTAAAATGAAGGAGATTTTGCATTTGTATCTTGAGGTGTTTAAGGGATGGGTCGAACAGACAGAAGCGGTTGACAAGATTGTATCATGCAATGTTGACAACATTATATTTGATAATGTTGAAGAGTGTCCACAAGAAGAAACTATTGCAGTGAATACGGTGGAAGAAGAAAATTTATATGAGTTTGGAAGACATGATGACAAAACTTTGTCAGGCGATGAAGAATCAAATGAAGGATGGTCAGAATATGAGTTCACACACGGAAAAAAAAAGCTTCATACATCTTTTACGGTATGCCTCTCATACTTGATTGTCCTGATCCGATTCTTAAACCTAGACCATTTGACAGTTTAGGTCCAAATGATGATATGTTTGTTCATCAAAAGTATGTCAACAAACAACAACTAATCTTTTCTTTATGTCTTAAAGCAACCAGAGAAAAGTTTCAGTTTAAGACTAAACATTCTAACAAAAAGTGTTACAAGGTATATTGTGAAATTGAGAACTATAGTTGGCGTTTATATGCAAAACGCCTTGATCCGACTGACGAATTTGAACTTAGTGTTGGATTTGGTGTCTAAGCCCATAACTATAACTGGGATGTACTTGACCCGATTGTAGCATGGTCCTTGTATGTTGCCTTCACCAGTGCAACTTGATAGGATGGACTTTAGAGAATCAGGTTATTCATGATTTATTAATATATTACAAATATAATACATTAATATGAAATCATATTATTTAATTAGTATTGATCAAGAATTAATTTGAAATTAATTTTGTGATTAAAAGAGACTAATTAAATATATGGGGATTGATAATGTAAATCAATGACTCTTATAGTGTGGACCAATGGCCATGATTATGTAAATGGGCTATACTAATCTATGGAAAGTCCATGGAGGTTAAACCCATGGAGCATAAGAATGTGGAAGGTCATGGAGCATTAGGGTTTACATGAATGTAACCCTAGCTTAACAACACTATAAAAGCACACCCCTAGTGAAACATCCCAAAAATACGGTCCAAAAATTTCGTTTTCAAATCATTATTTAAACTATAGAACATTCATAATCATAGATAAAATCGTGTATTATGTATCATAATATCTGTCACATAACAAATCTCATATCAAAATATCATAGTAAAACTCCCAGGCTGAAGACTGTGGTGTGTGTCATGTGATCATCCTGAGCCCTTCCCTTTGCTAGTGGAAGTACCTGAAACCAAAACTGAAAACTATAAGCACGAAGCTTAGTGAGATCCCCAAACTACGACATACCATACAAATATCATACAACTAGGAGACACGGGCCTTGCCCACTCTCATGGAGATTTGGGATCTGCCTACACTCCGCTGTCTAGGAGATTCGGGGCCCACCCACACTCCGCTGTCTAGGAGATTCGTGCCCTGACCACACTCCACTGTCTAGGAGATTCGGGCCCCACCCACACTCCGTTGTCTAGGAGATTCGAGCCCTGCCCACAATCCGCTACTAACATGCATACACGTATCATACAAACAACAAGTATATCTACGAACTAATCACCTATCTATGCTCAAGTAATACTAAGAGGATCGGGCCCCACCCACACTAGAATGCTACGAGATTCGGGCCCCGCCCACACTCAGCTACTAACATATCATATAGACGGGCCGGCCTTGGTGACTTCAACCCGACCCTACTGAAAGGAAACTCACCTCATATGACTGACTGCTGAAAATCTGAGTGAGAAATCCCTGACTGCTGCTCCGGCGACTCTCCGGCTATAAATTCCATAATGACACTTAGTCAAAAACTAATAACTATTATTAGGGTAAAATGACCATTTTACCACTGGTCAAAGTCAACATCCTGGTCAAGGTTAACTTTCCAGGTTGACCAAACTCGCGCGAGTCAGCCTTGTGACTCGTCGAGTCCTAGAACTCAAAACCCTAAAATCGCTACTCGACTCGCCGAGTCACCCTATGACTCATCGAGTTCGCAAGCTACTTATCATCGCGACTAGTCCAACTGACTCGTCGAGTCGTCCTCAGACTTGCCGAGTCCTGGCATAATCAGAAAAAGGACAAGATCATCTAACTCACCGAGTTCCTTAATCAACTCACCGATTTTTATGAACATCATCGGGGTTCCTTCATCGGACTCGCCGAGTTCCCTTATGAACTCGTCGAGTCCCTTGCAGATCTAAATTATACCTTTGATTTCTCCCTTCTACAGCTCCAAAATACAGATCTAGGTCGTTTCCATGGTCTATTTCTATAAAGTTGGAGACTTGATGGCTTTGCACACCTCAAATGGACCCAAACTCAAGTTATAGCAACCTACTTCTATAAACATGATCATGGCATGGACAAAAACGGGTTCAAGATCCTTTTTATGACTTTAGAGACTAAATATCACAAGAAAGAGGGATTGCTTAGCATACAACCCATGAAAATCAACTTATCCTACTCAAAAGGGTCAAAAAGACCCATAAATCAACATTAAAGGAGATCTATGCTATGGGTTATCAAGCTACAAAATTTTTACCTCAGAAGGCTGCCAAAGATGAATGTAATCCTAGATCTTGATCTTGTTCCACAAGCTTGATAGCTCCAAACTCTTCCAAGTCTCTTCAATAACACAAAAACACACTCAAATTCTCAATAATCTCTCAAAGGTGAAGCTCTCAACGGATTAGGGTTTCTGGAGGATAGGGAGGCTGCTAAGGGAGGCCCAAAGGGGGTTTAAGTGGCTTAAATAGGGTGCAAAAACCCGAAAAAAGGGTTTCCTCCTGACAGACCTACTTGTCGAGTCCAAGCTTCGACTCGCTGAGTGGACAATTTAAATTCCACGTCCCATCTGGCATCTATTCGACGAGCTAGGAGTACCAACTCGTCGAGTAGCTTTCACAAAAATGAATATTAATTGAACTGATGCGTACCATGAATGAGGTGTTACAATTCTCCCCCACTTGTCTTAGACTTCATCCTCGAAGTTTGCTGCATCTTAAAACAACTCCAGGTAGTGCTCCCTTATCTCCTCCTCGGGCTCCCATCTCCACTCTGAACCCTTACGGTGCTGCCACTACACCTTCACTAGATCGACCCTTTTGTTCCTCAGCTCCTTCGTCTTGCGATCCAAAATTGCCACCGTTCTCTCTATGTAATTCAGGCTGTCATCGACCTGAATATCCTCTATGGGTACCACTGCTGAATCATCCACCAAGCACATCCGCAGCTGGGAAACATGGAATGTGTTATGGATCTGGATGAGCCCTGCTAGAAGGTCTAATCGGTAAGCAACCCGACCCACCCGGGCAAAAACCCTAAACGGACCAATGAACCTAGGTCCAAGCTTTCCCTGCTTCAAAAACCTGATAACACCCTTCCAAGGTGACACCATCAAGAGGACCATGTCACCCACATAAAACTCCAAATCCGAACTCCGCTTATCGGCGTAGCTCTTTTTCTGGCTCTGAGCCATCTGGAGCCTGCTCTGGACCTGCTGGATCCGCTCTGTGGTCTTGAGTACTACCTCCGTACTCCCCATGACCCTCTGACCGACCTCACCCCAACAGATCGGGGTCCTACACTTCCTCCCGTAAATCATCTCGAAGGGAGGTCGGTCTATACTGGAGTGGTAGCTATTGTTATTCGAAAATTCCGTTAACGGAAGATACGTATCCCAACTGCCACCGAAATCTAGCACGCGTGCTCGAAGCATGTCCTCGAGAGTCTTAATCGTCCTCGCGCTCTGTCCATCCGTATGGGGGTGGAAAGCAGTGCTGGAGTGGAGACGAGTACCTATCTCCTCGTGAAACCACTTCCAACATCTGGAAGTGAAATAGACATCTCGATCTGACACTACCGAGATAGGCACACCATGACATGCCACTATCTCTCGCACGTATATCTCAGCCAGCTTCTCGGTCGAGATGCTCTCTTGGATCGGTATAAAATGAGCGCTCTTGGTCAACCGATCCACGATGACCCATATCGAATCAACCCCTCGTGTGGTCCTAGGAATCTTAGTAATGAAATCCATGGTGATATCCTCCCATTTTCACATGGGAATGTCTAACAACTGCATCTTGCCATGAGGCCTCTGGTGCTCTTCCATGACCTTCCTGCAGGCCAGGCATCTCTCCATGTACCATGCCACGTCCCTCTTAATGCAGGGCCACTAGTAATCGGGTCGAAGATCTCTGTACATCTTCGTCACCCTTGGATGGATTGAGAACTTGGACTTGTGGGCCTCATCCACCAATACCTGGCATACTCCGCCCCAGTATGGTACCCAGACCCTCCCACGCAGGGTCAATAACCCTCGGCTATCGTAATCAAACAAAGCTACTCGGCCCACAATACTCTCGCACTTCTGGCACTCTTCCTTCAGGCCCTCGACCTATGCCTCCCTAATCTGCTCCAACAGTGGAGTAATCACTGTCATCCTCACACAGATATCTCGGATTGGAAATGCCACTGCCTTGCGGCTCAGGGCATCGTCCACTACATTGGCCTTGCCGGGGTGGTAAAGGATCTCATAATCATAGTCCTTCACCATATCCAACCACCGACGCCGCCTCATGTTCAGATTTGGCTGATCCATGAGGTACCTCAAACTCTTGTGATTCGTGTAAATGGTACACCGGACCAAATAGAGGTAATGCCGCCAAATCTTGAGGGCGAACACCACTGCCCCAACTCTAAATTGTGCGTTGGATGGTTAGCCTCGTGAGGCTTCAACTGCCTCGAAGCATAAGCTATCACCTGACCTCACTGCATCAACATTGCTCCCATACCTGTGATCGAAGCGTCATAGTAGACTACGAAGTCATCTACTCCCTTTGGCAGGGTGAGAATCGGCGCCTCACACAATCGTTGCCTGAGCATCTCAAAGGTTGTTTGTTGCTCAGGACCCCAACGAAAAACCACCGACTTCTTGGTCAGTCGAGTCAATGGAACTTCTATCTTGGAGAATTCTTGGATAAATCTCCTATAATACCCTATCAGACATAGGAAGCTCTGAATCTCAGTTGGAGACCTCAGAGTCTCCCACTACATCACGACCTCTATATTGGCCGGATCTACCAAAATACCCTTCTGGTTAACAAGGTGCCCAAGGAACTGCACCTCGCGCAACCAGAAGTCACACTTGGATAACTTCGCATAAAGTCTCTCCCTCCTCAGTGTCACTAGTACTCCTCTCAGGTGCTCCTCATGCTGCTCCTGAGTCTTGGAGTAAACCAAGATGTCGTCAATGAATTCTATTACAGACGGATCCAGCATCGGTCGGCACACGCGGTTCTTGAGGTCCATGAAAACGGTTGGAGCATTGGTGAGCCCAAACGGCATCACCACAAACTCATAGTGACCATAGCGTGTCCTAAAAGCGGTCTTCTGTACATCATCGTCTCTGACCCACATCTGGTGATATCCGAACCACAGATGAATTTTGGAAAACCAAGATACTCCTTGAAGTTGGTCAAACAAATCATCTATCCTTGGGAGTGGGTAATGGTTCTTTACTGTCACCTTGTTCAGCTCCCGGTAATCTATGCACATACGATGCGACCCGTCCTTCTTCTTCACAAACAGGATAAGGGCTCCCCATGGTGAACTGCTCGGCCTGATAAAACCCTTGTCTAGCAGCTCTTGCAGCTGCGTACACAACTCCTGCATCTCAGGGGGAGCCAACCGATATGGTGCCTTGGCTATCGGAGCCGCACCGGGGACCAGGTCAATCCGGAACTCAACCTGCCTTTCCGGAGGTATCCCAGGTAAATCCTCCCAGAATACATCTGGGTACTCTCACACCACTGGTACGTCATCAACTATCGCCTTACCCTTATCCTGGGTATCCATGATATAGGCGACGTATCCCGTGCAACCCTACTGAAAGTAGCGCCTCACTCTCACCATTGAACAGAGAATCGGTCCGCGCTGTGGTCTCTCACCCTGAATCACTAACTCTCCCCCACAAGGAGTGCGAACCCTCACTAGCTGCTACTTGCAGTCGATCACTGCCCAATTAGGGCTCAACCAGTCCATACCAACTATAACTTTATTCCCTCGTATGGGAATAGGAACCAAATCCACTGAAAACTGCTCGTTAGATAATCGTAGCGTACAACCTCTATGAACCCTCGCAGCCCCGACGGTCCTATCACCTGCTATCTCTACATCAAGTGGGCAATCCAGCTCCCCCAAAGCTCTACTAAATCGCTTGCTAAGTGCGAGCGACACAAAAGATCGGGTAGCTCCCGAATCAAACAATACCATAGCTGATATACCGTTCACTAAGAATGATCCTATAAACAAACACATAAAACCTGAGTAATAATAATAATAAAAAGTGGTAATGGAGAAGGTACATACCAGTAACCACATCAGGGGCTGCACGTGCCTCCTCTGCTATTAACTGGAAGGCTCTACTCTTCGCCACTGGCGCCTCAGCCCGGCCCTGACGGCTGTCTGTAATCCTCAAAGTGGTAGGAGCGGGTGCCACTACCTGTCCTACTGATGCTAGACTCGGACACTGGGAGTTCTTGTGTCGCCTCTAATTGCACTAAAGCAAATCAGATCAGATGCTGAAGTGGTGGTGGTAATAGCATTACAATCTTTGCTGACATGTCCGGTTCGGCCGCACTTGAAGCAGCCCGAACTACCCACCCTACACGGTTCCTCATTCCCCCTGCCGTACTTGCCATAGCGGCCTCGACCCAGCTGGCGCTTCCCTCGGGAATCTACCTTGGGCTTCTTGCCTGAGCCCTATGTGCTAGACACTGCCTCTGGTTTCCTCTTCCTCTCCATCTCTAAATCGATCTCCCTCTCACGAGCCCTCGCTATCATATCCTCCAGCGTCTTGCAGCTGGACCGACTCACAAACTGTCGGATATCAATCCTCAACATCTCATGATATCGGGACTTTTTCATATCCTCGTCCGCCACATACTGCGAAATGAGAATGGCCCTCTCCCTAAACTTGGCGGTAATCTCTACCACTGTCTCTCTCGTCTGCTGGAGATCCTGGAACTCCCTAGCAAGTTGTTGCACCTCAATAATAGATGCGAACTCGGCCCTGAACCTGGTCGTGAAATCACTCCAGGTCATCACATCCAATACTGTATCATCACTAATGGCTCTCCCAATATCCTGCCACCAATCTTGTGCCCTTTCCTTCAGAAGAAAGGACACAAGCCTCACCTTGTCCCCCTCGGGACATCTGCTGGTGCGGAATGCGTTAGCGACATCTGCCAACCTTCTAGTAATCGCAATGGGGTCTCGAGCCCCATGATAGTCAGGAACTCCACAAGCCCTGAACTCCCTGAAAGTCAGTGTATGCGACCCCATCATAGTCGCCACCCTAGTGTGAAAAGCACTCAACCTCTCATCCACAAGCTCAAGAATGCCCTCCTTGATCGTGCCAAAGATCACAGGAGTCTGGTCTAGTATGATGCGCGTGATCTCTGAGGAGATGAACTCCCTGGTCTGCTCGTCTAGCTGCTCCGCCCCAGAGCCTGAGTCTGATCCCTCACCGACAAATAAACTGCCAACTGTTGGTTTAGGGTGTAAAACCACCATTCTGAAAAACACATCATAACAAACATCAAAATACTTGAACATAATCAGAGGGATCTCAAACACTACAAGCTCCCTGACCTTATCTCGACCTTCCCTGATTTGAGTACGGATCATCTGCTTTCAGTGGTACGGGCCCATAGTACCTTCCACATCTATTTGTACTTTCCTCAAGAACTGCCTTGAATCCACCAAGTCCCTTCTACTACTACTGCGTCACGCGCTACTCTCTTCCTAGGCTTGCCCTAGGGTAATGACCATCCCACTCTCCGCCATCAGCTGCATAAGAATTCCTTGCTACCTTTCCCTAACTAGCTCGCAAATACTATTACATATTACCCAGACTAGATAATTCTTCGAATGAGAGATCCTACCCTACAACGGTTAGACTCAAACAAGAGCTACGAAATAGAGCTAGACCTAACCTTTTGAAATTATTTAGTCCTTGCGATATGTAACGTAACATATTCGTTTACTAGTTAGTGAAAGACAACTAGAACTCCTAAAAAGCACAAAGCAAGCAACATTCGGACATTGAGTATACATAATCAAGCATATACTACTCAACTATCATACTGTCTAATCTGTATTAAGATGTAGTTCATCAAGCGGATACACATATAACAGGCACATAATGCATCCTTCCTAGATCCTTAGTCCTAATCAAGCATGTTGTTCTCATAAAGCTGAACGACATATCATAACATAAACTTGTATGGGTAATTTGGGACTACTTACTTGAGCTCGGCTGATTGCATACACAAAACCCTTTTTATCTTTTCAAAGTTCCTTTTCTATTTTCAAAATCCTTTTTGTAAAAATGCTTTTCTTTTGAAAATTTTATACCACTTCCTTAGTTTAAGTCCAGACACACCCGAAAGTGTGCCCGAATCCCTCAAACCAAGGCTCTGATACCAACTTGAAACATCCCAAAAACACGGTCCCAAATTTTCATTTTCAAATCATTATTTAAACTATAAAAGATTCATAATCATAGATAAAATTGTGTATCATGTATCATAATATTTATCACATAACAAATCTCATATATACATATCAGAGTAAAACTCACAGGCTGAATATGGTGGTGTGTGCCATGCGATCATCCCGAGCCCTTCCCTTTGCTAGTGGAAGTACCTGAAACCAAAGCTGAAAACTGTAAGCATGAAGCGTACTGAGCTCCCCATACTACGACATACCATACAAATATCATACAACTATGAGACATGGGCCCCGCCCACTCTCATGGAGATTCGGGCCTCGCCCACACTCTGCTGTCTAGGAGATTCGGGCCCGACCCACACTCCATTGTCAAGGAGATTCAGGCCCCGCCCACACTCCGCTGTCTAGGAGATGCGGACCCCATCCACACTCCGTTGTCTAGGAGATTGTAACGCATGTGTTTCCGGGCTTGCCATTTTTAGCAATGTAATAGTCTAGGTTAACCTCTGTAACCCGTTTTGAAATAATAAGATTGTATTATTTGAGTATTATGTGTTTTGGTGCTTAATTGCTTAATTATGTGGTTTGATTAATTAAGAATAAAAATAAGCGTCAAAATTTAAGTGTAAAATAAACTTAATATCTTTGAATAATGTTGTAGTAGTTGAAACGAGGTTTCCGAATATATATAGAACGCCCAAATCTGACTTCGTATGAGGAAGTTATGATTTATCGAAGTTTCGGCTTAGCGGTGAGCAGTCTGTTTTACTCGATTTGAGATCGAGGGGTTTTTAGCCGAAGCAATCTAAATGAGAATCGAAGATCTCATTGTTGGTATCAAAGCGATAAAAAGTTAGGCGAGAACGGACGTCAAACGAAGAAGTTATGAATTTATAACGAAGTTTTCTGTCGCGTCCTATTAAAAATAAATAATAAAAATAAAGTCGAAATTAGCCGACGGAGTCTAAACGAAAGTTGTAGCGCGTAGTCTCACCTTCGCGTGGATATAAAGAACGTCAAAAACGGAGTTCGTATGCGAAAGTTATGAATTTCCGAAGTTTATTAAATATTTGGTAATTAAATTTAAATGGAAATTCGGAGGCATTATCCGAAGGCGAGTCACCGGTCTGATCCGACGTACGCCCCGCGTACTCCGAAGAGTGTCGACATTTCGGATGACGCATGCAGTGATGATTTCAGAAGCAGTACGCGCTGCGTACTGCAGTACGCCCCACGTACTCCGAGGCTCCAGCCTCCTATAAATAGGATCCGAAGGCAGCCGAGTCTTTTGCCAATTTCCTCTCTTCTCTCTCCCGTTTTGCATCGTTTTGCATGCCAGAAATATCCCGAAGCCCCGGTATCATACTCGAGCCCCGAGGCAAGTCCCGAGATCCCGAAGATCCCGAGAAGTGCGGTTCCTGAGCCGAAGCTCTGCCCGCGAGAAGTTTGATTTTTGTGAAGATCTTTCAGATCTACTGAGGATTACTACTTATGCAAGTCGTAGTGCTGTCCGATCATCTTCTGATCAAGTGAGTGTATACTACCTTTCATAAACACGATAATAATACAAGTTTGGTTCGAGTGTATTAAGTATATTGTTGTTTATAAGTGTGAGTGTGTAGTTACCTTCTTATAACACATAAATATTAAGTATTTTCTATAAAATATGTGCTATGTGTATAGTATATTGTTGTTTATATGTGTGAATGTGTATTCACTCTCTTCTATCTCATAGATATGATTTATTCTCTATGAGATATGTGCTATGTGTGTGTGTGCCTCATCTGTTATGTGGATTATGTGTTGATTAAAGCATGCTATACAGGTTTTCAAAACTATGTATAAAAATGTATATTTTATCTACTAATATGTTGGGTAGAACATGGGTAGATAGTTGGTGTGTAATAAACAGATGAAAGGCCTCGTTGTTGTTTGATTTAGTCATCTAGCGGAGTTTAGATGACGACCACTGGCTATTCTAGACAGTCTTGTGGAAACATTAGTAGGTTCGCCACCTGTAGGTGTTAATGAACTTGGGTGTTCATTCGCTGTACTCCATCCCCCTCATGGCTGCCTTATTTGACTTATATTGTTGAGGTACCCCCAAAGCATGTGTTGTTGCCCCGATGAAATATTCTTAGACTAGGTCCCTTGTGTCAGTTGTTTTAGGGACATAAAGTGAGAATAACGGGAATGGGTAATTGTGTTATTGTTGGTTGGTGAAAATTAAATATGATTATTTATTGTGGGTTGAAAACCCTATATGCTCACCAGGCTCCCAAGCCTGGCCCACTCAGTTTTAATTGTATTACAGGAAGTGGCGCGAGGGCATGAGATGGATGAACCATCAGTTGTTTTGATTGCAAGTCTGTATATGTTTATATTTGTTGAATGACTTGTAATGTATTCGTTTATGCTTATTGGTCTGTATCGGAACATGACACCCCGAGTTTTGATTATAATGAAAATACATTTCTTTTATGAAATGCTTTGGTAAACATTGTTTTATTATGTTTTGTTTTTGGGAGCAAATTCCGCAACTCTTTCAAATCAAAAGGATTACTCTGAAAATATTTTAAAAGCATAAATGAAAAACGGTCTTTTCTGGCCGAGATTTTGGGGATGTCACAGTTGGTATCAGAGCATTAGTTTAAGCGAACTAGGAATTTGTAGGATTTCTAGACTTAAACTTAGAATGCTAAGTGAAGTTTTGAGATGTGTGTCTGTTATGTTTTAGACACAAGCACTGGTTTATTTTAGGAAAGTTGACTAAAATTCTTTTATGTACTAAATGTTATATGTTGCCATGTATGATATTATTTGTTCGGATCTATGGTCTGTTGCCGACCGGATCTAGAAACCTTATGTGTGTAGGATTCTAAGCGTACGTCTACGGTATTAGAACTAGCATATAAACGTTTCGGTGTGATAAGGAAGATTTGAATACCTATCATGATTGAGGATCTAATTTCACCTTATTCGGTGTGTAGATCAAGATGGTGAGAACCAGAAGTGGAGTTGGAAATGCTGACGAAAACAGGAATCAACCACCAGTGATTGAACAAGTACCTATCGTAGCAGTAGCACCTGAGCCAATAACCATGGCTGGTGTGCAAATGATGATTCAGAAGATGTTGGATCGTTAGATGGATGAAACTAGACGGTTGCTTCAGCAGCATCGTGAAGAACTGTCAATTCGTGTGGAGGAGCCTGAATTAAATGAAGGGCACTCGGAAGGTGGAAACTTTAGTGGGTCTATTGGTCAAGCCAACCCACCGATAGTTAGGCAAGATAACCGTGATGGAAGGAATGATGGAATGGGATGTAAGTACAAGGACTTTTTGACTTGCAAACCATCGACCTTCAATGGAAAGGAGGATCCGATTGGGGTTATGGATTGGATCTCCGAAATGGAGTTAGCCTTCATGACGTGTGGCTGCAGAGACAAGTTGCAGACTATCTATGCAGTGCGTCAGTTCCGAGGTGGAGCCGTTCGTTGGTGGAACACTCTAGGGAAGACGTTAAGCCCTAATGAGCCAGTGCAATTGACATGGGCAGAATTCTTGGTGCAGTTCAAGCGCAGATTCTGCTCGGCTCAAAATTTGTTGGAGTTGGAGAACAAGTTCATGACATTGACGAAAGGCAGCATGTCAGTTGATGAATACACCAATAGCTTCACCGATAAAATGGAGTTTGCCTTGCGTATCGTCCCAGACGAGTTGACAAAGGTGGACCGGTATGCGAAGGGACTCCCATGGGAGTACGAGGTGCCAGTACGTCAGGCACTTACTCTAGAGGCAGCTATCCGGGCTGCCAAGTCTGTTGAGAACATGATTAAGGGGAGAACCACCGTCAAGGTTGAGGTTGGTGAGAAAAGGAAGTTTGAGGGAACATCTAGTTCCGGTAAGAAAAGCAAATTTTCGAAATCTGATTCGAAAAAGTTTGGAGGAAAAGGAGGCGAAGCGAAGTGGTGTGAAAAGTGTAAGAAAAAGCACTTTGGGAAATGTAGTGAGGATGTGACCTGCTACAAGTGTGGAAAGGTTGGACATTTTGCCAATGAATGTCCGAACAACAAAAGGATGTGTTTTGGTTGCAATGAAGAGGGGCATATTTTGAAAGACTGTCCGAAGAAGAAGGAGGCAGCTAGGCCCAACATTCCACCAAAGCCGAAGGCGAGAGCCTTCCAGATGACACTTGAGGCTGTGAAAGATGAAGCTGATTTCGCTTCAGGTACCTTTCTCGTAAATGAATTACCTGCTCAAATTTTGTTTGATTCTGGAGCCAACTACTCCTTTATTTCGCATGAGTTTGGTAGAAAGCTAGCTTTGCCTATTGATAGACTAGATGATGCTTTATTAGTCGAAGTAGCTAGTGGTAAGTTTGTACCTGTTAGCCATCATATGAAAAACATTTTAATCGACCTTAATGGGAATAAGTTTCACGAGGAATTATTGCCCATCGATCTTAATGGTTTCGACATCGTGCTTGGAATGGATTGGCTTAGCGCCAATGATGCCGAAATTTTATGCAAGAAGAAAATAGTCAAAGTAAACCCGCCTGGTAAGGATTCATTTATGGTGTATGGGGACAAACGCAGAGTGAATTCTGGAATCATTTCTCTAATGAAAGCCAGAAAGTGTTTGACCAATGGATGTACATCATATTTAGCATTCGTGATTGATGCTAAGAAGGAAAAGAAGGTGATGCAGAGTATTCCAGTGGTGTGTGATTATCCAGAAGTATTTCCCGAAGATCTTCCTGGATTACCACCTGATAGACAAGTGGAGTTCAGAATAGACTTGTTACCAGGGACCACGCCAATAGCAAAAGCACCTTATCGATTAGCACCGACGGAGATGAAGGAGCTAATGATGCAACTTCAGGAGTTATTGGACAAAGGTTTCATTAGACCTAGTTCATCGCCCTGGGGAGCTCCGGTGTTGTTCGTGAAGAAGAAAGATGGAAGTATGAGAATGTGCATTGATTACAGAGAGCTGAACAAGGCAACAATAAAGAATAGATATCCGTTGCCGAGGATTGATGACCTATTTGATCAATTGCAAGGTTCGAGCTATTTCTCGAAGATCGATCTTAGGTCAGGATATCATCAGCTGAAAGTAAGAGAGCAAGATATCGAGAAGACTGCATTCAGGACTAGATATGGACACTACGAGTTCTTGGTTATGTCGTTTGGACTAACCAATGCTCCGGCAGCGTTCATGGATTTGATGAATAGGGTTTGTAATCCTTTCCTTGATAAATCTGTGATAGTGTTCATAGACGACATTCTGATTTACTCGAAAAGCCAGGAGGAGCATGGCAGACACTTGCGAGAAGTGTTAGAAGTTTTGAAGCAGGAGAAGCTGAATGCGAAGTTCTCCAAATGTGATTTTTGGATTCGTGAAGTCCAATTCTTGGGTCATGTGGTCAACCAAGAGGGGATAATGGTTGATCTAGCGAAGATCGAAGCTGTGATGAAGTGGGAACAACCGAAAAGTCCCACGGAGATTCGAAGCTTTTTAGGATTAGCCGGATATTACCGAAGGTTTATCCAAGGATTTTCTTCAATCGCTAGTCCATTAACAGCTTTGACCCACAAAAGAGCTACTTATGCTTGGAGTGATAAGCATAAAGAAGCATTCGAGAAGTTAAAGAAGAAGCTATGCGAGGCACCGATACTTTCTCTACCCGATGGAGTTGAAGACTTTGCCGTTTATAGCGATGCGTCTGGGGTTGGATTGGGTTGTGTTTTGACCCAAAGAGAAAAGGTGATAGCATATGCATCTCGACAGCTGAAAGAGCATGAAAAGAATTACCCGACTCACGATTTGGAGTTGGCAGCGGTAGTTTTCGCTCTGAAAATATGGAGGCATTACCTCTATGGCACGAAGTGCAAACTTTTCACTGATCATAAGAGTCTCCAATATCTCTTTAATAAGAAGGAATTGAATATGAGGCAACGACGCTGACTAGAATTACTTAAAGACTATGACTGTGAGATACTTTACCACCCCGGTAAAGCTAATGTTGTTGCTGATGCTCTCAGTCGGAAGGTCAATCTTGAAAGGAAAAGGCCAAGAGCGTTGAGAATTGAAGTTGTCTCGACCATTGTGGAAAGTATAAAGAAAGCTTAAGAGGAAGCTTCTGAGAAAAATGACCGAAAGGAGGAACGTTTGGGTAAAACGTTGGTGTTTGGTACTAACGGTCATGGACTGAAGGTATTCCAAGATCGTATTTGGGTACCTAAGTCAGGAGGAATTAGGGATCTTCTGATGGAAGAAGCTCACAAAACCATGTACTCAATTCATCTTGGTAGCACTAAAATGTATAGGGACCTGAAACCCTACTACTGGTGGCCGACGATGAAGCTTGATGTTGCAAAGTATGTGGCTGAGTGTGTGACTTGTACGAGAGTCAAGACACAACATCAAAAACCTTACGGGAGTTTAGAACCATTGCCTGTGCCTATGGGTAAGTGGGAAGACATTGCTATGGACTTTGTCACTAAACTGCCCAGAACAAAGAATGGTCACGACATGATTTGGGTGCTTGTTGATCGATTCACTAAGAGTGCGCATTTCATAGCGGCCAAGGAGAAGTGGTCTATGGAAAAGCTTGCGAATTCTTACGTGAAGGAAATTGTGAGGCTTCACGGTGTTCCGTTAACGATTGTATCGGATCGTGATAGCCGTTTCACCTCAAGGTTTTGGAAAAGCCTACAAGAGGAATTGGGTACCAAGTTATGTTTAAGCACAGCTTACCATCCGCAGACTGATGGTCAGAGTGAAAGAACGATACAAACGCTTGAAGATATGCTGAGCGCATGTACCTTGGAATTCCTAGGTAATTGGGATGAACATTTACCTTTGGTAGAATTTTCCTACAATAATAGTTTTCACTCGAGCATTAAGATGGCACCTTATCAAGCCTTGTATGGACAGAAATGTCGTACGCCGTCTTGTTGGCTTGAGGCTGGGGAAAAGCAGTTTATGGGACCGGAGATGGTTCATCAAACTGCTGAAAAGTTGAAAATAATTAGGGAAAGAATGTTAGCAGCTCAAGATCGTCAAAAGAGCTATGCTGACAAAAAGCGAAGACCGATGACTTTTGAGATTGGAGATTCGGTTTTGCTTAAAGTCTCGCCGTGGAAGGGACTTATAAGATTTGGTAAAAGGGGAAAGTTGAGTCCAAGGTTTATTGGACCGTTTAAAGTTCTTCAGAGGATTGGGAACCAAGCTTACAAGCTCGAATTACTCGAGGAACTGAATGGAATTCACAACACTTTTCATGTGTGCTATTTGAGGAAGTTCACGGGAGAAGTTCCCGATATAATTCCAATTTCTGAATTGAGAATTGATGAGAACAAAAGGTTGATTGAAGAACCAGAGGCAATTGTTGACCGAAAGACTAAGAAGTTGCGATGCAAAATGGTTGGGTTAGTGCTTGTCCGATGGAAAACACGAATGGGCCGAATCTCACCTGGGAGACGGAGAGTGACATGTTGAGTCGCTATCCGCATTTGTTTGTCGATGTGTGATTCCGGGGACGGAATCATTCTAAGGTGGAGAGAATTGTAACGCCTGTGTTTCCGGGCTTGCCATTTTTAGCAATGTAATAGTCTAGGTTAACCTCTGTAACCCGTTTTGAAATAATAAGATTGTATTATTTAAGTATTATGTGTTTTGGTGCTTAATTGCTTAATTATGTGGTTTGATTAATTAAGAATAAAAATAAGCGTCAAAATTTAAGTGTAAAATAAACTTAATATCTTTGAATGTTGAAACGAGGTTTCCGAATATATATAGAACGCCCAAATCTGACTTCGTATGAGGAAGTTATGATTTATCGAAGTTTCGGCTTAGCGGTAAGCAGCCTGTTTTACTCGATTTGAGATCGAGGGGTTTTTAGCCGAAGCAATCTAAATGAGAATCGAAGATCTCATTGTTGGTATCAAAGCGATAAAAAGTTAGGCGAGAACGGACGTCAAACGAAGAAGTTATGAATTTATAACGAAGTTTTCTGTCGCGGCCTATTAAAAATAAATAATAAAAATAAAGTCGAAATTAGCCGACGGAGTCTAAACGAAAGTTGTAGCGCGTAGTCTCACCTTCGCGTGGATATAAAAAACGTCAAAAACGGAGTTCGTATGCGAAAGTTATGAATTTCCGAAGTTTATTAAATATTTGGTAATTAAATTTAAATGGAAATTCGGAGGCATTATCTAAAGGCGAGTCACCGGTCTGATCCGACGTACGCCCCGCGTACTCCGAAGAGTGTCGACATTTCGGATGACGCATGCAGTGACGATTTCGGAAGCAGTATGCGCTGCATACTGCAATACGCCCCACGTACTCCGAGGCTCCAGCCTCCTATAAATAGGATCCGAAGGCAGCCGAGTCTTTTGCCAATTTCCTCTCTTCTCTATCCCGTTTTGCATCGTTTTGCGTGCCAGAAATATCCCGAAGCCCCAGTATCATACTCGAGCCCCGAGGCAAGTCCCGAGATCCCGAAGATCCCGAGAAGTGCGGTTCCCGAGCCGAAGCTCTGCCCGCGAGATGTTCGATTTTTGTGAAGATCTTTCAGATCTACTGAGGATTACTACTTTTGCAAGTCGTAGTGCTGTCCGATCATCTTCTGATCAAGTGAGTGTATACTACCTTTCATAAACACGATAATAATACAAGTTTGGTTCGATTGTATTAACTATATTGTTGTTTATAAGTGTGAGTGTGTAGTTACCTTCTTCTAACACATAAATATTAAGTATTTTCTATAAAATACGTGCTATGTGTATAGTATATTGTTGTTTATATGTGTGAATGTGTATTCACTCTCTTCTATCTCATAGATATGATTTATTCTCTATGAGATATGTGCTATGTGTGTGTATGCCTCATCTGTTATGTGGATTATGTGTTGATTAAAGCATGCTATACAGGTTTTCAAAACTATGTATAAAAATGTATATTTTATCTACTAATATGCTGGGTAGAACATGGGTAGATAGTTGGTGTGTAATAAACAGATGAGAGGCCTCGTTGTTGTTTGATTTAGTCATCTAGCGGAGTTTAGATGACGACCACTGGCTATTCTAGACAGTCTTGTGGAAACATTAGCAGGTTCGCCACCTGTAGGTGTTAATGAACTTGGGTGTTCATTCGCTGTACTCCATCCCCCTCATGGTTGCCTTATTTGATTTATATTGCTGAGGTACCCCCGAAGCATGTGTTGTCGCCCCGATGAAATATTCTTAGACTAGGTCCCTTGTGTTAGTTGTTTTAGGGACATAAAGTGAGAATAACGGGAATGGGTAATTGGGTTATTGTTGGTTGGTGAAAATTAAATATGATTATTTATTGTGGGTTGAAAACCCTATATGCTCACCAGGCTCCCAAGCCTGACCCACTCAGTTTTAATTGTATTACAGGAAGTGGTGCGAGGGCATGAGATGGATGAACCATCAGTTGTTTTGATTGCAAGTCTGTATATGTTTATATTTGTTGAATGACTTGTAATGTATTCGTTTATGCTTATTGGTCTGTATCGGAACATGACACCCCGAGTTTTGATTATAATGAAAATACATTTCTTTTATGAAATGCTTTGGTAAACATTGTTTTATCATGTTTTGTTTTTGGGAACAAATTCCGCAACTCTTTCAAATCAAAAGGATTTACTCTGAAAATATTTTAAAACCATAAATGAAAAACGGTCTTTTCTGGCCAAGATTTTGGGGATGTCACAGAGATTCTGACCCCACCCACACTTCGCTACTAACATGCATACAAGTATCACACAAACAACAAGTATATCTACCAAGTAATCACCTATCTATGCTCAAGTAATACTAAGAGAATCGGGCCCCGCCCACACTAGACTACTATGAGATTCGGGCCCCTCCCACACTCAGCTACTAACATCTCATATAGATGAGCCGGCCTTGGTGCCTTCAACCCGTCCCTATTGAAAGGAAACTCATCTCGTATGACTGACTGCTGAAAATCTGAGTGAGAAATTCCTGACTACCGCTCCGGCGACTCTCCGGCTATAAATTCCATAATGACACTTAGTCAAAAACTGATAACTATTCTTAGGGTAAAATAACCATTTTATCCCTAGTCAAAGTTAACATCCTGGTCAAGGTCAACTTTCCAAGTTGACCAAACTCGCCGAGTCAGCCTTGTGACTCGTCGAGTCTTGGAACTCAGAACCCTAAAATCTCGACTCGGCTCGCCGAGTCACCCTATGACTCTTCGAGTTCCCAAGCTACTTATCATCGCGACTGGTCGAACTAACTCGTTGAGTCATCCTCAGACTCGTCGAGTCCTAGCATAATCAGAAAAAGGACATGATCATCCAACTCGCTGAGTTCCTTAATCAACTCGCCGAGTTCTATGAACATCATCGAGGTTCCTTCATCGGACTCGCCGAGTTCCATTATGAACTCGTCGAGTCCCTTGCAGATCTAAACTATACCACTGATTTCTGCCTTCTACAGCTCCAAAGTACAGATCCAAGTCGTTTCCATGGTCTATTTCTATAAAGTTGGAGACTTGATGGCTTTGCACACCTCAAATGGACCCAAACTCAAGTTATAGCAACCTACTTCTATGAACATGATTATGGCATGGACAAAAACAGGTTCAAGACCCCTTTTATGACTCTAGAGACTAAATATCACAAGAAAGAGGGATTGGTTAGCATACAACCCATCAATAGCAACTTATCCTACTCAAAAGGGTCAAAAAGACCCATAAATCAACATTAAAGGAGATCTAAGTTGTGGGTTATCAAGCTACAAAACTTTTACCTCAGAAGGCTGCCAAAGATGAATGTAATCCTGGATCTTGATCTTCTTCCACAAGCTCGATAGCTCCAAACTCTTCCAAGTCTCTTCTATAACACAAAAACACACTCAAATTCTCAATAATCTCTTAAAGGTGAAGCTCTCAACGGATTAGGGTTTCTGGAGGACAGGTAGGCTGGTAAGGGAGGCCCAAAGGGGGATTAAGTGGCTTAAATAGGGTGCAAAACCCAAAAAATAGGGTTTCCTCCTGACATACCTACTCATCGAGTCCAGGCTTCGACTCGCCGAGTAGACCATTTAAATCCCGCGTTTCATCTGGCATCTACTCGATGAGTTAGGGCTGCCAACTTGTCGAGTAGCTTTCACAAAAATGAATATTAATTGAACTGATGCGTACCAAGAACGGGGCATTACACCTAGAATCCAAAATCGGTTAGACCATACTTTCTAAGAGCGTAAAGTTGATTTTATGCAAGTAACCAATTCTCTCAAGCCTCCTCTTGCATATTCATGTTTGTGAACCATTAGAGGCATCACACTTAAGTTGCTTAAGCTTTCAAAAGGTCAAGAACTATAAGTCCTTCTAAGAGGTAAGTCATCTAACTAGTTGTATCATTCAATTGTTCAAATGTATGCTAGTTAGGACAATGCTTTGGAAAAATGAAAATATTCATTTATTGTTGGATTAGGTGTCTAAGACCATAACTATAATTGGTATGTACTTGACCCGAGAGTAGCATGGTCCATTTAGGTTGCATATCACCAGGACAATTTGATAGCATGGTCCATTATGGTGTGGGCAAATGATCCATGATTCTTTAGGCTGGGCTAAACTAATGTTACAACCCATGGATGATCCATGGGGGTTTAAACCCATGGAGCCTAAGGAATATGGAAGGTCATACACATTAGGGTTTACATGGTGTAACCCTAATCTTGCCACACTATATAAGAAGCCCCTTAGCGGCCAAAATGGCACACTAGTGATCCTTGGAGTTCCATGAGCCGATTTTGGTTCCAAGAATATTCTCTCAAAAGTTATCCTTTGTCCAAAGGTGTGTTGTGATTCCATTTGAGGTGTAACACTTGGGGGCACTAAGTACTTAAAGGCCAAACTCAAGAAGTTCTACAAGCTACAACAAAGAGGTAACTCCATAACTCAATTTTATGTTGATTATGTCATTTTCATGCTAGTTGTAGGCTTAATACTTTGGAAACAATATTGTATGTATAATTAGAGAAAACATAGATCCAAAGCTTCAAGGGTTGTATGTGCACCGTAGGATGTTGTAGTATACTAAAACCCATCATTGGTATCAGAGCCATGGGTTGTTTTTTTTTTAATATTTGATGCAATGTGTTAATTTTCAAAGCTGAAAATTGTTGTCTCAAAGCCCTACTCGGCGAGTCCATTCTTGTACTCGACGAGCAGGTTGAAGTTTTCCTTAGACTCGTCGAGTCCAGTATGGGGCTCGATGACTTACCTGTCCAGACAACAATTTTTCGAGTTTTTTTGGCCTGTTTTGGATTAGAATCATTACCACAAAATGTTTTAGTTCATAAAATCTGATTTGGTTGATATGGTAATGATGATTCTCATCCAAATAAAAGATAATTGTCAAAGTTTCATGATTTATATTAGTTTATATGATTAGGCCAATTTCTTGAAACTTGTTTGATATGAATTATCTTAACTTATGAGTTTAATTAGATCATAGACAAATTGTTTGATTTTGTTAGTTGGAATTTTTGATCTAATTATTTTTGGTGAAATCCATAACTTGTCCTCAAGTTATGTAAAATAAAAGGTCTCATTTTTAAATGTCATATTAAATGGTTTTAAAGTCTTCCATAACTTGTCTTCAAGTTATGGAACATGAAGAGTCCTATACATAAATGTTTTATGAACTCCATAACTTGTCCTCAAGTTATGGAATGTCAAGAGTCTTTTCATAAAACCTGTATTAAACTCATAAGTTATGGAAACCAAAAGTTTTTGAATAGTTCAAAACTTTCCCTCAAGTTTTCGAATTTGTAAATGCAAAGTCTCACTTTGAAACATTTAGTTCCAAACCCTATAATTTTAAAAGTTTAAAATTCAACCCTTATACTATTATAATATTAAAGGTTTAATATTTATATATATATATATATATATATATATATATACACATATATATATATATATATGCATAAGAGTAAAGTTAGTCTTATTGTTAGTAGGCCTCATTGACGAAGCCGGTCTATAAGGGGGGTATAAGGTTACTTCCTATAAAATGGTAGTTTAAAGGATGTCCACTCTCACCAACCGCTTCCTTGACTAGTGGAGGGTCGTTAGCCAAACGGGTTTTACAGGACATTTAAATTCTCATCAAAAGTATAATGAAATACTAAGTAACTAAACACTTATAAATTCCAAATCTTAGTTACTTAGGAAAATGCGAATTTGGTGCTAACCCATGAAATTGCACTTTGTACCTTGTTAAGTCGTTAGTGAAGCGTGTGTGGTTAACCGGCACACTAATCTAGGACTGACAGTGCGTGACAAAGGATAGCTTGATGTTAATCATAGATCAATGGATTGTGTATGGTTAACCGGCACATTGATTAGGTGTTTGTAACATTAAGTGTACCAAGCTAATTTGCATGGTTATTCACACCTTGTTTGTGATCCTTGGCATCCTAGTCGCAAACTTGAAGGGCACAATTAAGATTTAAACATGCCATTGAAAATTTCAATGGATCTCAAAGGATCTAGGAATTTCAATCCATTTAAAACCTAATGGTCAATTTCGTTTTTCATGGTGGAAATTGGTAAATCGTCATTTACCTATCTTCAAGTATTTTACAATTGGATTACAATACCCCTCTTCTGAATTCTAAAATGTTGTGTTGGTTCCTAGCCTTAATATTTCATTTGGGTGTTATATTAAGGACTTAAATCAACTAACATGAATTTCTCCCATTGTAGATGTCTAGTTCAGACAACTATGGTCTTCCTAAATCATTTAGAACAAGCTTTCCTCTTGAAGATGATATCCCACTTGGCGATCAAGGTGAAAGATTAACCCCTTTGCCATGCATTAGTGGAAATGGAAATCATACTTCACTTCCTCCACCTCCTCCAATAATTCTCCCTAATCCACAAGTTAAAAGACTTGAAAAGTTCAAGATTACTCAAGCCCTATTGGATAGCAAACACAAGGATGGAAAGTTTGTGTGTGCACATGACTTGGATATGAAGTCACACATTAACAGGCTAAGAATGTTGGTTGTCGTGTGTGACAACCCGGAAGTTCAATCCTATACAATTAATCAATTCAATCAATATTCAACTTGTTTCGTCGATTTCTAGTGTTATTCAAGGGGTCATTTAAGTGTTCTAAGCTTGTATATATGTCACACCCCGAAAACCAAAGGCGGAAACGTTTCCGGGGTTGACTCCATGTTGAATATCAAATCCAATGCACATAGTAAAGCAGTAATCACAAAACATTACATTACATAATATTGTTTACATCTGTTTAAAAGAAAAGTTTTACAAGTGTTTTACATATGTAATATGAACAAAAGTAAAGACGAGTCTTCGGGACGCTCCGTCTTCTCCAAAAGGTTGTGATGTACCTGTCTAACGCTGACCTGAGAATACAAGCAGTTTGAAAATCAGCATAAAGCTGGTGAGTTCATAAGCGATTTAGTTTTGAAAAGACGAGTTCCTTTACGTTCGGGAAAAGTTGTTGATGAAGAAAATCCCATATTTTCTTATGAAAACAGTTTAGTTATCCTTTGTTACAATTTCGAAAACGGTTGGTTATGACATTCCAGGAAAATCCCATATTTTCCTATGTGTTGAGTTGTCTATTAGTATCTAGGTTCGTTACTGATTTTAATGTTATCCCAGGAAAATCCCATATTTTCCTATGTGTGGTGTTTTGTTCTTAAGTTTGATTTCGAAATACTAGTAATTACTATGTGAATAGTATTAGTTATGTGTTCTACTTCTTTAGTTATTCTACTATCGGATGACAATAATCTACTAACTTAGATGTAATTTCGAATATTTGGAATCACACAGAAGCGTACTTTATAGTATTTTCGAATTTCTGCTGAGTTCCAAAGGAGTATATTAGTTGTGTATTCGAAGCTCTGTCGACATTCTGAGGCGGATATATTCGAAGCTCAGTAGAGGTCTAGAGGTGTATTTTCGTAATAAATTCGAAACTCTGGTGACACTCAAAGAGTACACTAACTGTATATTCGAAGTCTTAGTGTCAACCAAAGGCGTCATTTCGTATTCGTAGTCGTATTCGTATTCGTAGACGTATTCGTATTCGTAGACGTATTCGTATTCGTAGACGTATTCATATTCGTATTCAATCTAAATTACATTTGTATTCATATTCCTAATTACATTCGTATTCGTATTCCTAATTACATTCGTATTCGTATTAGTATTCGTATTTATACTTAGTTATATTCGTATTCGTTCTAGATTACATTCACATTCGTATTAGTATTCGTATTCGTTCCCTATTAATATTCGAATTCGTTATTCGTATTCGTACTTAGTTATATTCGTTATAATTAGTAAGATTTCTTTTATAAAAGACAATATAGATCAAAACACTTTTTAAAAGAAATCTATAATTAACCCGCAATTCGAAACATCAGTTATCAAAATCTTTGGAAATCATGACATTTAGAAACTAAAATCATTAAATTGTAAATTAGTTTAAGTACAAGATACACTTGTACTTTTGCTTGTATTCCCCCCTGAAAACATTTAAAAACAGTGAAAAAGGGTAGGGGTATGAACTCACCGGACGAGAAACGTGACGATTTCGGATGCTAAACGTTGGTCTGGGGCTTGCAAATTCGCGAGGTTCCTAATTATAATTTAAAGATACACATTTGTATCTAATTAGGACTTAGATTAATTATTTGTTAGGGACAATTGCTTCTAGTCGCGAAAACACCCTGATACAAGTGTTTGGAGGGACCCGGGTGGCGTTTAAGGACGTGAAATGACACTAGGGACTTGGGACATGAGTTTATTCCCCATGAATAAACTTATACAAGGGTTTAAGGTCTAAAACACCCCTTCCCCATGAGTTTACGGCCGTAAACTCATGGTGGGGTATTTTGTGGAGCAAAATGACTTGATTGGACATGGGGATTGTTGGAATGGATTTCTAAAATGTCTTGGAATGGATTAAATGCAATTGTACCATTTAAAAGGGAGTTTACGGCCACACACTTGGAGTTTACGGCCATAAACTCACCCATGGCCAAGAATGATTAATTTGAGCTACAAAGGACAATCACATGTGATTCTAACTAATTTTCTAAGGCTTGGTATCAATTTTTGGCTTCAAATAACACCTTTGTATGAGTTTACGGCCCATAAGCATACTCTCTGGCCATAAACTCTAATATGGGTAAGAAAATTTAGTTTTTGATGCTTAAAACAATTACATGTGATTCTAGGAATTTATCCAAACCTTTGGGGTGGTTTAAGGCATCATTTAACACACTTATAGGAGTTTACGGCCCAGGAGGTGTTCTATGGCCGTAAACTCACTTATGTAGGGCATTTGATGTGTTTAAGGTCTCCAAACCATTTTTAGATGATTCTAGGATTTACCACAAGGCCATTGGTTAATTTACAAGGCATTTGGACATGTTTAAAGGCATTTAATCCCCATTTAGAGGAGTTTACGGCCCAAGAAGGAGCCTTGGCCGTAAACTCTCTTTTGTTCCCTATAATTCATGTTTAATGTGTTCCAAGTCTAGATTTGCAAGCCTCAAGGTCATATCTAAGTCCCAACTATGATTTGGAAGGGTAAATTTGGCTTAAAAACCCCATTTTGAGGAGTTTACGGCCCAAGCTTGCTCCTTGGCCGTAAACTCATGTTCTTGGTCCTAAAACTTAATTTAAACATCAATTTGAAGGCTAAAGAGGTTGGATAACAAGTTAGGGATGATACCTCTTTGATTTGAAGCCTTAAATCTTGTTTTTGGACCTTTGATTATGGATGAGGAGAGAGGTTGGGAGAGTTTTATGAGAAAATGGCCAAAGGCTTCAAATGGAGTCTTAAAACACTTTATATAGTGTCTAAGTTTTGGACACAGAGGAATTCTACCCGATACCAGCCTTAAACGAGGCTTTAGGTCGCACCCGATTAAGTTTCCGTCACCCGGTGGGGACGTTTCTAACTTTTTGAAATAAACATTTTTGGGCTAGATTCATGAGTTCCTAAAGGGTTTGGACACTCATTGGATTATAATAAACGTATAAATTTATTTACTTTAACCCAAAATGGAAACGAAACGAATTGATTAACGGCGAATTTTACGGGTAGAACGGGTTTTCGGCGATGAACAACTTCGGGTTGTTACATTATCCCCCCGTTAGAGGGAAATTCGTCCCGAAATTCAAAGAATAAGATATAGATCATGAATTGGAATGAGACACGAATGGATTCGTTGCCTCGGATCTTCACTTTCTCAAGTCGAATCAGGTCTCTATTGGGCGTTCTAACGAATTCTCATTATCGAGACGTGTCTTTGTTTCGTACTTTAACTCTCTCTCAATTTACGATATTAATCGGTTTTCTCATGGAAGTTCCAATCCTGGAAGACTTCGGTTTCCTCAAAGGAATCACTAGGATTTCGTTGGGTAGATGCTTCTAAGGATTCGAGACGTGATGGTCTAGATAGATGTTATCAAGCTCTAAGGGCATCCGAAATCTAAAGGTTGCAGAATCGATTCCTACAAAGATCTCAAAGGGTCTGATGTGAGACTAAACTAGACGTTCGAAAGAAACTCCCGGGAATCCTTCGGGATAGACATTTAGAGGAAAGAGCTGTCAACTTCCCGTTTCTCTATAATCACAAAAACGAGGGATGTGTGGTAATTCATATCGGGAACACTTTTGAGTTCTAAGGCATGGAATGATACAAAGGTTTGATGCCGAAGGTCACAAGAGTCGGGTCGAGGAAAAGATCTAAACGGGCGACCCTTTCAAATCTAAGGATATCGACATGAATGAGACTCGGTCATTTCATGTCAATCGCAGCATCAAAATGTTTTGTGAAAAGTTTCCCATTTGGATCGAATGGAACAGAATAATCCTCTGGACTGATCAATCAATCTACGGGTATGAAGTTAGTGTTCTCTATCTCATTGGTTAGTTGTCTCGATGGTGCACGTTTCGATTATTGACCAAGGATTTAGTCTAGATAGATAAAGCCTTCTCTTTGAGATAGGTAACAGACTCAGCTGCTAGCCTTTCAGCAACGAATGTCTTGTATCTATGAAGAAAGATTTATCCCTGGGTTTGAATGAACGATTAGCAAATTTTTACCATATTAGAATCGAGAAGGATCACGGGCACAAGGTTTATCAAAGAGGAGTATACCTGTAGCAACGGTGGGATCAGCGGCCGTCCTTTCTTGACCCATGGTTAGGACTCTCCCGGTGTTGCCAGATGTTACTGTCTTCGGACAGTTTCGCTTATAGTGTCCGACCTCTCCACAACTGTAGCAGGTTTGACCGATACCTGCTCCGGAAGCCTGACTAGTTGACGGGGTTGGGGTTTTGCAGGTTCGTGCGAGGTGACCTTCCTGGCCACAGCTTCTACAAAACTTTGCACGACAAGGGCCAGGGATGCGATGGTGGTAGCTGCAATGGTTACACCATGGGAGGATACCGACATATCCGGTGACAGGTGCTTGAGATGTGGAATTGACAACAGAAACAGCAGCAGGGATAGTGGCAGCGTGGACTGCCACTATTTGCTGTTTCTTCGAGAGTTCTGGGGAAGACTGACTCTTCTTCTTCTTCTTCCAAAACTTTCTTTTCTCGCCACTCTTTTCTGTTGGCTCGGGAGTGGCATCTGCTTCTTCTTGGTTTTCGCTGTGGTCGATCAGGGTTTGCGCCAGACATTTGGCGCTGTCATAGGTATCTAGCTTTGCTGCTATAACATTCCCTTTTGTTGGTTGGGTTAATCCCCAAATGAACCTTTCTACCTTTTTGCTTTCCGGGGTAACCATTCCCGGACAAAGGAGTGCCAGGTCATCAAACCTTGAAGTGTAAGAGGCGATATCGGAACCTTTCATCTTCAGGTTCCATAGCTCGTTTTCCAACTTCTGGATTTCACCCCGAGGGCAATACTCTGCACGTAGTAGTTCCTTCATAACGTCCCATCCCATAGCATTAGCTACAGGTAGAGTCAGGGATTTGACTCGGCCGTTCCACCAAGTCAAAGCTTTATCGAGAAGAGTACAGGCGGCAAACTTTACTTTGTCGGAATCCGAACAGGCGCAAATCTCAAAGATAGATTCGATTTTCTCTAACCACCGAGTTAGAGCAATGACACCCCCTGTGCCATCGAAGAATGTGGGTTTTGCATTCATAAAGTCTTTATAAGAACACTCCTTTCGGTGTCCTTGACTACCTTCCGGGTCTTGGGAACCACTTCCAGGACCATTGGGGTTAATTTGAGGTAGGAGAGCTGATATTGTGGCAGAAATGGTTGCCTGAAGAGTTTCCAGATCGATTTGAAGAGGAGGTGGTGGCGGAGGGTTGTTGGTCTTAGAGCTGGGTCTCTTTCTTGGAGGCATCTTGATCTAATAAGATCAAGGAAGAGAGGATGATAAGTCCTCTGAATTGGATCAATAGATATGACAGATATATGCTAACAAGCGATAAAGTAGGAAAGAGTTATCAAAGTGGGAAAATTTATCGCTAAGGGAATGATCAAAGAATAATGCATGAACGACGATTTCTACCAAGGATTGGCTCGAGAAATACTCCCATAGTATTTCATGATCTGTTACGACGTTGATTCGATGTTTGTGGTATTAGGGTAAGTTTTAGGCATGCCGCATACCACAGTCACTCCCAGGCACATGTTGGCCGTGTCTCGAATGAATATAGTTGGCCAGGCTATATTGATCCTAGACACGACTACATAACTGCCCAGGTTTAACCGCAGCGTACAACACCCATTTACTTATGTTTTGTTCTACTTGTAGTTACGGATCTCGACGGTCGGTATACTTGTATACTTTTAGAAAATACTTATACTCGTAGGGTATACTTTTAGTTCAGAGCACTTAGGCCCTTTAATGTTTATAGTCTTATACCATGTAAGTTTTGGTATACCAGTTCACTATAAACAAGGGCTCTGATACCAATCTGTCACACCCCGAAAACCAAAGGCGGAAACGTTTCCGGGGTTGACTCCATGTTGAATATCAAATCCAATGCACATAGTAAATCAGTAATCACAAAACATTACATTACATAATATTGTTTACATCTGTTTAAAAGAAAAGTTGTACAAGTGTTTTACATATGTAATATGAACAAAAGTAAAGACGAGACTTCGGGACGCTCCGTCTTCTCCAAAAGGTTGCGATGTACCTGTCTAACGCTGACCTGAGAATACAAGCAGTTTGAAAATCAGCATAAAGCTAGTGAGTTCATAAGCGGTTTAGTTTTGAAAAGACGAGTTCCTTTACGTTCGGGAAAAGTTGTTGATGAAGAAAATCCCATATTTTCTTATGAAAACAGTTTAGTTATCCTTTGTTACAATTTCGAAAACGGTTGGTTATGACATTCCAGGAAAATCCCATATTTTCCTATGTGTTGAGTTGTCTATTAGTATCTAGGTTCGTTACTGATTTTAATGTTATCCCAGGAAAATCCCATATTTTCCTATGTGTGGTGTTTTGTTCTTAAGTTTGATTTCGAAATACTAGTAATTACTATGTGAATAGTATTAGTTATGTGTTCTACTTCTTTAGTTATTCTACTATCGGATGACTATAATCTACTAACTTAGATGTAATTTCGAATATTTGGAATCACACAGAAGCGTACTTTATAGTATTTTCGAATTTCTGCTGAGTTCCAAAGGAGTATATTAGTTGTGTATTCGAAGCTTTGTCGACATTCTGAGGCGGATATATTCGAAGCTCAGTAGAGGTCCAGAGGTGTATTTTCATAATAAATTCGAAACTCTGGTGACACTCAAACAGTACACTAACTGTATATTCGAAGTCTTAGTGTCAACCAAAGGCGTCATTTCGTATTCGTATTCGTATTCGTATTCGTAGACGTATTCGTATTCGTAGACGTATTCATATTCGTAGACGTATTCGTATTCGTAGACGTATTCGTATTCGTAGACGTATTCATATTCGTATTCAATCTAAATTACATTTGTATTCATATTCCTAATTACATTCGTATTCGTATTCCTAATTACATTCGTATTCGTATTAGTATTCGTATTTATACTTAGTTATATTCGTATTCGTTCTAGATTACATTCACATTCGTATTAGTATTCGTATTCGTTCCCTATTAATATTCGAATTCGTTATTCGTATTCGTACTTAGTTATATTCGTTATAATTAGTAAGATTTCTTTTATAAAAGACAATATAGATCAAAACACTTTTTAAAAGAAATCTATAATTAACCCGCAATTCGAAACATCAGTTATCAAAATCTTTGGAAATCATGACATTTAGAAACTAAAATCATTAAATTGTAAATTAGTTTAAGTACAAGATACACTTGTACTTTTGCTTGTATTCCCCCTGAAAACATTTAAAAACAGTGAAAAAGGGTAGGGGTATGAACTCACCGGACGAGAAACGTGACGATTTCGGATGCTAAACGTTGGTCTGGGGCTTGCAAATTCGCGAGGTTCCTAATTATAATTTAAAGATACACATTTGTATCTAATTAGGACTTAGATTAATTATTTGTTAGGGACAATTGCTTCTAGTCGCGAAAACACCCTGATACAAGTGTTTGGAGGGACCCGGGTGGCGTTTAAGGACGTGAAATGACACTAGGGACTTGGGACATGAGTTTATTCCCCATGAATAAACTTATACAAGGGTTTAAGGTCTAAAACACCCCTTCCCCATGAGTTTACGGCCGTAAACTCATGGTGGGGTATTTTGTGGAGCAAAATGACTTGATTGGACATGGGGATTGTTGGAATGGATTTCTAAAATGTCTTGGAATGGATTAAATGCAATTGTACCATTTCAAAGGGAGTTTACGGCCACACACTTGGAGTTTACGGCCATAAACTCACCCATGGCCAAGAATGACTAATTTGAGCTACAAAGGACAATCACATGTGATTCTAACTAATTTTCTAAGGCTTGGTATCAATTTTTGGCTTCAAATAACACCTTTGTATGATTTTACAGCCCATAAGCATACTCTCTGGCCGTAAACTCTAATATGGGTAAGAAAATTTAGTTTTTGATGCTTAAAACAATTACATGTGATTCTAGGAATTTATCCAAACCTTTGGGGTGGTTTAAGGCATCATTTAACACACTTATAGGAGTTTACGGCCCAGGAGGTGTTCTATGGCCGTAAACTCACTTATGTAGGGCATTTGATGTGTTTAAGGTCTCCAAACCATTTTTAGATGATTCTAGGATTTACCACAAGGCCATTGGTTAATTTACAAGGCATTTGGACATGTTTAAAGGCATTTAATCCCCATTTAGAGGAGTTTACGGCCCAAGAAGGAGCCTTGGCCGTAAACTCTCTTTTGTTCCCTATAATTCATGTTTAATGTGTTCCAAGTCTAGATTTGCAAGCCTCAAGGTCATATCTAAGTCCCAACTATGATTTGGAAGGGTAAATTTGGCTTAAAAACCCCATTTTGAGGAGTTTACGGCCCAAGCTTGCTCCTTGGCCGTAAACTCATGTTCTTGGTCCTAAAACTTAATTTAAACATCAATTTGAAGGCTAAAGAGGTTGGATAACAAGTTAGGGATGATACCTCTTTGATTTGAAGCCTTAAATCTTGTTTTTGGACCTTTGATTATGGATGAGGAGAGAGGTTGGGAGAGTTTTATGAGAAAATGGCCAAAGGCTTCAAATGGAGTCTTAAAACACTTTATATAGTGTCTAAGTTTTGGACACAGAGGAATTCTACCCGATACCAGCCTTAAACGAGGCTTTAGGTCGCACCCGATTAAGTTTCCGTCACCCGGTGGGGACGTTTCTAACTTTTTGAAATAAACATTTTTGGGCTAGATTCATGAGTTCCTAAAGGGTTTGGACACTCATTGGATTATAATAAACGTATAAATTTATTTACTTTAACCCAAAATGGAAACGAAACGAATCGATTAACGGCGAATTTTACGGGTAGAACGGGTTTTCGGCGATGAACAACTTCGGGTTGTTACAATATATAACCAAGGTTGATTTTAGGAATGAGTCAGAGTTTTGAATAGTGAAAAATTGGGCCATACACACCTCTTAGAGGAGTGTACGGCTGTACACACGGGTGTGCGGCCGCACACCCACTCCCTTGGCAGCGCACTCACTTTTGGGCAGCACATTTACCCATATATAAAGGGTATCCCCCTTCCTTTCATTCCTTTAACACCTTGGCAGCACACAACATCATTTCCTCTCAAGTTTCTCCAACTTTGAACCTTCCAAAGCTTAAAAAAAATGTGAGTAATCAATCCCTTAGCTTGTTATACTTGAAGAACCTCTTGATCTAGGAGTTGAATCATGAAAGTCCCGTCATGTTCTTCATCTATTTGAAGGAGTGCAACCACACACTCATGTGTGCGGCAGCACATTCCTGTGTGTGGAAGCACACACGTGTGTGTGGCAGCACACTCCTGTGTGCGGTAGCACACTCATTTGTGCGACCATACACACACACCATAGGACCACAAACCCATTTCTAAGACCCTAAACTTGTACTACAACCAAGTATGGGCCTAGGACACTTCATGGATGCAAATATAGACCTTGAAAGCACCTTTAAATTGGCCATACACCTCACTCATTCAATCCTTTGAGGTCCTAACACTTAGTGCAAGTAGTCCCAAGTTCTTAGAATGGTTCTTCGTCACATCTAGTGGTGAAATACCATCATTTGACTCCTTTATGTGTCATTACTTTTTGATTATGATCAAATCGTGTTCAAGGCTTCACTTGAACATCCCGCATTCCGTATCGATCCTTCACTCAAATCACCCTAGGTGAGTTCATACCCCTATATTTTTCCGTATTTTTAATGTTTTCAGGGGGAATACAAGCTAAACATAAATGTTTTCAAAACTCATGAAATTCTCATACTTTAACCCCTTTGTACTGTGTTGAGCATAAGGGTCGTTTTTCACTGAAATTTCATAGTTTTTCGGATTCGCTATTCAGTTCGTTACTCATGCAAACTATATTCAGTATAGTTTGGGATTTTCTAAACATAAAAAGTATAGAAACTTTCACTACTAAATGTATGCACTAAGACAGAAGTAGTTTACATTTTTCATCACTACTTTATCACGTTTTCATAACTGTAATGATCACTACGAACGGTATACATTCGGATTTTCACTACGGTAGAACGCTACTACACTACATGTAAAGTAGATTGTACGATACTGTGAGGCGCTACTTCACTACTGTACCCTTAGGTGTACAGGGATAAATCCTATCATAGTATAACCAGAGTCTCCTGGAGGGGGAGCATGAGATTTATGAATAGATCTATTCGGGACTGACAATCCCACACCCGAACTGCTAGCTACAGTTGGGCAGGCATGCCCAGGGTGACAAATGTCATTTAACTTAACGCCTGAAGAACATTGGAAAGATCTCTAGTCATATCAAATATGGTTATACGACTCACATTATGTATAAATCACCTTTAGTTTACAAACTGAGACTCTTCAACGGTTTATATTATACTAAATTGAACTAAAACACACTACGTATATTGGCCAAAGCCAGGGTTTTCAAACAGAACCAATTATGCAATGGCTTCACATACAAAATACTTATACTTCATGATTAGCTTTAGCTAGTCACATGAGGTAGTATTTGCGCATATCACTACAGTTTTTAGTAACGAACATTCATGGTTTTATACGGAATCGACAATGCTACATTTTCACTAAAGAAAATATCGGATTTTCTTGGAAACATACAGATATTCATGGTTTACTACAAAACTGATAACACTACATTTTCATTAAAGAAAATATCAGATTTTCTTAAAACTATACAAACATTTCTGCTAGCTCATCAACAAGTTTCATTACAAACTACTGCTTATGAACTCACTAGCTTTATGCTGATATTCTTAAACTGCTTGTATTCTTAGGAAATCAGTAGACAGGTACCTGCTGAGTTTTTGAGGCGTTGGAGCAATAAGATTTTAATGTTTATATTCTATATATATTCTGTATGACGAAATCCAAACAAGTTTCAGAGAATTTCCAAATTGATGTAAACATTTTTATTTAAGTATTCAATGTAATGGTTGCGTTGCTATGATTGCTATTATACATTGGTTGTGATGCTATACATGACGTCCTCTGCCCCGGAATGATTCCGCCATCATGGTTTTGGGGTGTGACATCGTGTTCTCAAGGAAGTTGGCTATTGACTGGGTTCTTCAGTCACTTCCCGAGTCGTATAGTGAGTTTGTTAAAGACTACTATGTGATAAATCACGACATGACCCTTATTGATCTTACTTATTTGTTGATTGCTGCTGAATCAGCAATGATTTGGCGCAATGGTCAAGCAAATTTGACTGGAATGTCTACCTCTCAAGCTGACATGGGCAATGACATGGATATCCCAGAAATGATTCCTTCTCCTAAAAGAAAGGATTTGGCCATGATCAAAAGTTTTGATCATAACGGAAAGGCCAAGTCTGCGATTGTTCCATATACTATTCCCAATGAGCCTGTTTGTTTCTATTGCCAAGGAATAGGACATTAGAATCGAAGCTACCCTGACTAACTGAGAAATTTAGTCAGATTGTATGGTTCTTCTTCAAGTAAGTCCACTATCTAACTCTATTAAGTTCCTAATTGTTGATTCTTAATACATGATGTCACAAGGTTGCATTTTGATGTTTTGTAAGATCATGCAAAAGGAAGGAAGCTTAAAGAAAGAGTATGTTGAATCTGGTCGCGAAGATGGATTTCAATCGCATGGTTCGATGATCGGATTTTTGAGCTGCTACTTAAGAGTTATGATAGATTGCTTAGAAATTTGTAATAACATAGTTTCATTTCTAATTGCATTGTAAGGAAAAGTTTTTCCGCATTTCATAATAAATAAAAATTTGTTTTTATTTTATTATATCTCCTTGCAATGGTAATTGTGAAAATTGATGTTAGTATGTTTCTATGTTAGCAATATGAATTTGATTCTTTCGTTTGTGGTAATCTCGAGAATTTGCCAAATAAGGAAAGATTCTCATCACCCAAGTTTCAGTTGGATAGAAACTTGGAATCATGCAACTTGTATTGTGTGATGAATGAGAACTTTCATCTTTGGTAAATTAAGACTAATTCCTTGTTCACATTTATATGTGACTTAAGAGAAGGACTAGGGATCGGGTACACTAGGTGTGCGCTGGTCAGGTCCACCACAAAGAACGATAAGACTATTCGTCATGATTTACTAAAGTTTAGTAAATATGGTTATGCTTACAAGTTTAAGTATAATTTTGAACATTGGAAAAGTTTCAATGTATGGCAGAATGAATGAGAAGAATCAAATTAGGCAGAAAGATAAAAGTTTCTCCAATCTGAAAAGATGGGAGAGTACTTTAGTATCGTCTTTTATGATCATCTTATTGATTATGAAAACCATATCACAATTGATCCTCTAAGGTCATCTTAATGCATTTTTATGGCTAAGAAGAGGAATCGTGAATTGTTGGAATGGTGAAATAAAAAAGGTGAATCATACTTCGTTCCAAATCGAGTCTTAGAGTAACACTCTAAGATCGAGCCTTGAGTGACATAATCTTAAGAAAGGTTTATAACACTTATCAAATGTAGAGTAAAATGTTTTCTACTCTTGTGCATTTGAAATTAGTAAGTTGTGATGTTTTGGATAAAACAAATACCAACTAAGGCCAATTGTGTGAAGTGTTAATTTGATTAGAATCCGCACTAACCCTTGAATATTTGATTGTCAAGTAATGTTCCTTGAGAAAGTGAATCTTATATGTCAGGAGGTCAGTGGGAGTCTTAAAGATCTTGAAAGTTTCAAGAACTAATCAAGAGTAAACATGTTGTTAAACACTAGCACACGACTTGAGGTTTGTAACCTATCGTGTTGACACATTCTTGTTTATGTGCTCATTCCAGTTAAAATTGACTATGCATGTGAGTTCTATCAGTTCTCGATTGTTTGCATAAGGTAACAACTTAGAAGCAGTGGCAGGCCTTTGTTTTGCCAGGTGGCAAGAAATTAAGATTGAACGAGTTCAGTCCATATGAGTTTTAGATTTGTCACTAACCTTGTCTTGTGATTATGGTTATGAAAAATTCACATGGATAGGAACACATACACCATAAAATCTAAGTGTCATAAGGTTTCTCTCCAATTCATGAAAATGATTGTGAGGAAACGCTTTCACTAAGTAGATTTTAAATAGTTAACAATTGTGATATTTTCTTTCTCAAATTCAATTATGATTACGACATCCCTCTTCCTAGTTTGAATTGTGACAAATCTCAAAGGTCTAAACATTTAAGACTTATTGTTGTAAGTTCTAAAATTGTTTAGACACGCATGTGAGCTATCTAAGCAAAGGTGTATGAGTTTGAGAAGCCTAGATAAAATCTTATCGAAGCATCTCGTATCAGAAATATGAACTTTGATAGGAAAGTCAACAAGTATTGATTTCTAGAAGTCCAACTGATTTATGAGTAAATGTCAAAGCTAGTGGGAGCATATGTGTTATGCTAACAAGAATGTAATTATTATGCTAGTGGGAGCAGAATTATTAGGTTAAGAGTTGCAAGTTAGCAATGTTAATTATAGAAAAACAAAAGGTTTCAAATCGCAACGTTGTAGGGTTTGAAAAGTTGTTGCGCTATAATTGAGGGAGAGGAATTCATACTTCATTTCAAATCTAAATGCTTAGATTGAGATTTTTTAATCAAATTTAGTCAAGGATATATATATATATGAATGTTATGTTGGAATGGTTCAACATAAGGAAATTCTATATATCTATGGAAATATTAATTGCGTTCACAAATTCGATTAAGATTACGACATCCCTCTTCATAATTCGAATTATGAGAACATGGAAAATAGAAATATTATAGCAAAAGACTGATCAAGTATTATGTATTTATGTTAGACATTATGAATCATGTCTCATATGCTTCGGGTATAGGATCGATTGTATATAATGTAATGTTCTTGCGTTCTAATTTTCCAAATGCCTAGTGTATTAAGAGGGAAAAGGAATAGAACAAGATATGACTAAAGTGGTTAAACAACTGTTAAGGACAATCTAAGGTTCGCCAAGGATTGGTCGCTTAATGACAGTTGGAAGTATAGTAATGGATGGACCATATTGACATTATTATGAATAGACAGGAGTCTATTGATAATGAGTTGTTGTATGGAAAATATGGAATGTTTCCATATTGGGAGTTGAAGTATAGATGAGAAAGTTAGAAACTTTTATGTAAGAAGGATGTTTAAAGGAATGTACTTTGAATTTGAGACTTCATTTCCATGGAATTGTCTTGTAACAATATCCAAAGGAATATTTTTTAATATCAGTGGTCAAGTCTCTGTGACTTTTGGTACCTAGACATTACAAAATAATCATTTCATGATAGTTTAGATACTAACACATTCTAATAGTGGCAAGAATTTGTAATTCTTACACTTGCAATAAAGATTTGTAATTGTGAAATGAGCATCATTGAAATGTTTTCAATTGATCTATTTCACAAAGTAAAGACCATAAACAAACATAGTGTGCATACTTGGAGCATGGCATAGCTATTGTTTTAATTCAAGTATTAAGTTGATTATACGAAACATTATACAATGAATAATGAGTAATCAATATGTCACTCAAAAGTTTTGGGGCCATATATGAATAGTATTATTCTTGTGTTTCACTTTGCATGTTTTGACTTCTCGAATAACTAGGTTATTTAAACCATCCACAGTCGATCATACTTTGGAAGTATGTATTGAGGCAAGACTGTCATGAATGGGTCTGTAGTTTGTCTAGGTGTTTTAGACATAACTGCAGTGCTCATGAGTACTCTTGGAATAAGATTCGAGTATTGGATTCAAACTACGCTCATCTAAATCACTTCATGGATTTTATCACGAGTGATTGTGAGACGATAATATCTTATATTCTTGAAACCAAGACGTGTGAGTTGTAGTTGCAAGTCGGTTGCACATTGACATATGTAAATGCACCAGTAACTTGGTGTTATAAAACATATTGTTGTGTGTAATTTGATGATTAAGTACAAGAAAGCATTTGGGTTGAAGTTTATCTGTTCCTTTTACCCCATGTGGATAAAAGCGATATCTGTGGGCCCTTCGATGATTTAGTGATGACACCCCTAAGTGCTTGGCCAAGCCTGGACTGATTTGATTTGTTCAAATAGTCGGTCGTCATAAATCGGAAATCGGGAAACAATAGATGGATACAGAGAATGATTATAATCCATGTCTCAGTCCATATGATATCTAGAATAGAGGAATATATGATCCCTTATCTAATAGGTGCATCATTGACTAGGCCAGAGTTCGACAACGACTTTTAAGAGCTACGATTGCTAGTCGGGATTTTGGAGTCGTACTTGCAATAATATTCATTAGACTTATCCAAGTGGGAGACTATTTCATTTGGTGTCTAAGCCCATAACTATAATTGGTATGTACTTAACCCGAGAGTAGCATGGTCCATTTGGGTTGCATATCTCCAGGACAATTTGATAGGATGGACTTTTGAGAAGAGGTTATTTATGATTTCTTAATATATCATAAGTTCTAATATATTAATATGAAATCATATGATTTAATTTGTATTGATCAAGAATTAATTTGGAATTAATTTTATGATCGAAAGAGACTAATTAAATATATGGGGATTGATTTGGTAAATCAATGATTCCTATGGTGTGGGCCAATGACCCATGATTCTTTATTTTACCAATTATTAACTTCCGGGAACTGCTTTGGATATTTTTCTTTCTCTATTGTTATATAGTCATCCCTAATTTTCATTTTATCTTCAAAACGATCCTTCTGCAGACTAAGATCTAACATCTTTGCATCGTTCCCAGCAACCCATTTTTCAGTCATTTTCATACTCTTCTTAGTATTTTTGATCCATTCATCATGGTCTTTGATTTTTTTATTCATATCTATCCATTGGTCGGCCTTTTTGCATTCTGATGCAATGAATTCAATACATTCAGTGAGATCCCAGGATGAATTTTTATCCTATTTTTGTTGTTCTTCAGCCCATTGCAATTCTTTCATAGTTTCATCGGACATATATTCCCCTTCCGAAGAGTTTGTATCAAAAGGGTTGATTGGATTACTGTAACATCCTGTTTCGGATCGGTCTGTGATTTAAGGCTTGTAGGCTGTAATTTGGCTATGAGAAGGTTTTGAGGTTTTAAAGAAGAACGGTTTAGACCCTTTTAGATGTGAGTAAGGTAGGTTGTGTGATTAAAGAGTTCGGTTTGTGCTTTTCAGCCCAAGGGTATCGGTAAAGGATTTGGTTCGGGCCATTCATGAATTTTAGATCTGACTTTGAGTGGGTTACAGGAAAAATAAAGTTTATAGAAGTGTAGGGTTTCTCGTTACTTTTTCGTGGATATAAGGACCATCGAAAATAAACTTATAACAAAGAAGTTATAGCCTATGAAAGTTTGGTGGTTTTAGGGTTCAGCCGGGTATGCAGGGCATACTCAAAGAGTGCGCGGGGGCGTACTAGTGAAGCGAGCAGTACGTAGGGCATACCTTGGCATACGTTGAGCATACTGACTAGGATGGTCGCGGGTGCTCTTCGGAGTACGTTGTGCTTACCATATGTACGTTGGGCATACTCCAATCAGACCCATACCCTATTTTAGGTTCTTGGACCCCATTTAAGCTCCTTATCACGTAAACTAACCCTAATATCTCCAGCCTTCGTCCCTCTAAACCCTAAAAGTCGACCCTTAGCCTCCATTTGAGTTATTCTTGAGCTTTTTGGTGATTTAGTGGGTTTTTGGTGCTTATTGTGGAAGAAGGAGTTTCTTAAGGAAGCATTGCTTGGCTTAGAGCTTGTGGATCCAAGCCCTAATCATGTTGATCTAGCTCCAGAAAGTATAAAGTTTGAATCATGGTGGCTTTCTCATGTGGATCTAGTTGGGTTATGACTTGTTATGTTTGGCCCTTTAAGAAGACGGAACTTAGTGATCAAGCTATTGTTGGAGTAAAGCTTCTAGATCTAGAACCTTCATCAACTTTGCAAGCTACTAGAGGTATAAAGTTTCTATCTTGATGAATCGTGTGTTTGATCTAGCTAGTTTTAGGTTTTATGCACTTTTTATCCGAAATCTTTGGTCTTTATGAGTATGGACTACTCTATACCATTTGAGTTGTCCTTTCAGAGGTTTTTAAGTCTTCTAAGTCATAAAAATGTGATCTTGGTTAATTCCTTCCATCCATGCAAAGGATTATGATGTTTGGGTTTATATGTTAAAAGTTAGGGTTTGGGTTTGAGCACATTTAGCCATGACAACGCATAAAAGTTGGGAACTTTATGTTGTAAAATGCCTTCTTGGACCAGATCTGAGCGTGGGTGAAAGGAATTAAGGGGTTAAGGACTAAATGTGAGTTATTGGCCTCTTTATGGAGATAGAGTGCTTGAAATCATGTTTGGGCCCCTTTAAGCCATGCTAAGGCTTAAAGCCTTCGAATTTATGGATTAATTAATTATTATGGAATTGTTCTAAGGTGTTGGACGCTGGACTTAATGGAATAACTCATTAGAACAAGAATTAGAATTTCACCAGGAATGTCGCGCATAATCCTTAGGAACACAACGCGTTCAGGCCAAAGTCCTGGTCAAGCGATCTGGCGGCGAACGTCATGCGTTTCGCTCGTGAACGACGTGCGTTCGTCTGATTAGTGGAGTTGTGGGCTTTGGACTTGGACACTTTTTTGAGGTTGGGCTTTGCTGTTTTGGGCCTTGTTGGGCTTGTCTTGTTGGGTTGCCCTCTTAGGGCTAGGGAGTTATTGAGTTGGGCCTTAGTGGGCCTAATTTGGGTTTGGGCCTTAAAGGGCCTATTTAGATTGGGCCTAGTGCTTTGGGTATAATCCTAAATGTTATTTGATAATGATCTTGTATGGCTCAGTGTGTGGAGTCGTTGTGCAGCAGACACGAGTTTAGGATTTGCTATCCATCGATTAAGGTGAGTCTTCTCACTATACTTACTTATGTGGTAATTTATGTGTGACCGGAGGGTCTTATTCATGTTATTGATCGGAGGGTTTTATTTTTATTATTAACCGGAGGGTCTAATTTGTGTATATTGAGATATGTATTATTATGCATTCTGTCTTTGTGGCTTATGCTGTTATATTATTTTGTGTATATATTGAGTTTATGACCGGAGGGTCCATATTGAGATGTGAGACCGGTGGGTCTTCATTGAGACACATGACCAGAGGGTCCTTATCGAAATTTAGCCATGATAGGCTAATTATTTGTATATGTCGTATTTTGGGGAACTCACTAAACTTAGTGCCTATAGTGTCGACTTAAATGTGTTTCAGGTACTCTTGTAGATTCCAGAGAGGTGGAGGCATGATTGTACACATTCGTCGGCTTATGATGTCCTGTGGATTTTTGGATACTCTGATATTGTTTTAATAATTATTTAAAATTTTGTGACGACTTGGATTTATGAATGATGTTTGGTGAATTAGAAATGAATTTTTTTTTGAAATCTAAGGTGTTATAATTTGTTATCAGAGCCTTGGTTTGAGGGATTCGGGCACACCCTCAGGTGTGTATGGACTCAAAATAAGGAGTTGATAACTTTTCAAAATAAATGATTCTTCATCACACGATTTTACAAGGAAATTAAAGAGTTTTGAAAGCAGGTCCGAAGCAGTGTGTACAATAAGCCAGAGCCCGACCGATGATTTCCAAAAATACCCTTACTTGATTATGTGCTGCTATGAGCTGTTTTGATGAGCTGATAGAATTGCATGCTAGTTTAGGGCTAGGGATCTACTCAATATTGCATGCTAGTGTTCCTACTTAGGAGAGATGCCTTTATGCCTGTTATGTGAGTTGGTAGTTTTGCATGCTTCTGAATATTGATCTCCAGGAGTTGTGAGGTAGGATAGCCTGAGTTCGATGATGCATTTTGTGTTTTGGTTAGAGCAGTTGGGGTTGTATGCTAGTGTGGTTTCATGTGTTAGATTAGATACCCGTTTAGGTTATGTGATGGTAAAGGTTGCTTGATCCCCGAATGTTGCTTGCTTTCTGCTTTTAGAGACTTCCATCAATATCGACTAACTATGTAGCACCTGGTTCCCGGTACGTAAATCTTATTTAAGTATTTTCCATTTTAGCCTTGGACTCGACGAGTCATAGGCCCGACTCGTCGAGTAGAGACGGAACCCCGGGACGCGTTTAAGTTGGTGACTCGGCGAGTCCATATTCCGGACTCGACGAGTCGCCGCTGTTGGATGAAACCCTAAGTTTCAGGGGTTTGCACCCTATTTAAACTCTCTTTCCACCCTAATCTCGCCCCCATTCACCATCAGAGCTCTATATCTCTCTCTAGCCTTGTTTCCTTGTGAGTTTGAAGTGTTTTTTGGGGTGTTCTTGAAGTTTTTGAGGAGATAGAAGAGTGAATCAAGAAGAGGAGAAGGAGGCCAAGCATCTCTGTGTCATTTCAACATTTCCCCTGAGGTATAACTTGTTTCCCCTCTGTTTGTAAGCTTATTGTCCCTTATAGCTCCATTAAAGTCCTCTTTGAACCATTTCCAAGCTTTTGTATGTTTGAGGGTTTGTAATAAGCGGATGGACCTTGATATCTAGGCAAGGTTGAGCCCCAAGAGCTCAGATCTACTGCCTTTTTGGACCCATGTTGCTTGTTCACCCTAGATCTACCATTTTGAGGAATTTTGAACCCTAAAATCCGTATTGGTGAATATCTACACGTAAAGTTGGAAACTTTACGTGTGAGTCGTGTTGTAGGAGTCCAGATCTGTGAATGGCATGGACTGGAATCGAGCAAATCCGTGTATTTAGTGGATGCATGGCAACGACTCGGCGAGTCGTTCATGTGACTCGGCGAGTCTGTTCGCGAGTCTCCGAGTTTGTCCCCTTTTCGTAGAGTCGAGTGAACAGTGAGTAACGGGGTGTGAATCAGTGAGTCGGAAGCTGAACTCATCTATGGAGGAACTCGGCAAGTCAATGCCCTGACTCGGCAAGTTCAAGGCAATCTCCTTAGATCAGGAACAGACTCGGCGAGTTGTTCATACAACTCGGCGAGTCGCAGCAGCAAGTGTTCTTCGGATGAAGATGAACTCAACGATTTGTTCATACAACTCGGCGAGTAGGATGAAGGACTTGAATATCAGTTTAGAAGGAGAACTCGTCGAGTCGTCGCCTAACTCGACGAGTAGAAACGGGATTCAGGACAATCGTTTGGGTAGGGACTCGACGAGTTGGAAAGCCAACTCGACGAGTCGGGTCAACTGAAAGTTGACTCTGACTTTGACTTAGGGCATGATCAGGGGTAAAATGGTCATTTTACCCAAAGGGCAGTTAGCAGTGTTTGATTGAGTATGTTGTGGGAATTGCAGCCGGAGGATTTCCGGAGCAGCAGCAGCAGCATTAGACAGTCAGTTCTCGCTCAGATCAGCAGCTACTTCGAGGTGAGTTACCTTCCAGTAGCGGTGGGTCTACGGCTTCAATGCCGGCCCACTAGTAGGAGTCGTATGATAGATGATTGTCTTTGTGATATCATCTAGGTTTGCTACTACTTGATATGTTATGTGCTAGCATGATATGTTATATGAGATAGAAGTAGAGATCGGTTGATAGGAGCGAAGGGTAGTTCAGACACCCCAGAAATGTCTGACAGTACATGATGATATGTTTGCATGCTGGCTTGTTATGTTATATGCGATAGAGATAGTAGGAGGGGACTAGTTCCCGAGGATCGGTTGTTAGGACCGATGGGTAGTCAGCACCCCATAATGGCTCGACACGGGTAGTCAGCACCCCAGAATGGCTTGACACGGGTAGTCAGCACCCCATAATGGCTTGACACGGGTAGGACGGCACCCCAGAACAGCCGCACGGGTAGTCGGCACCCCAGAATGGCCGTACCGGGTAATCAGGCACCCCAGAATAGCCTGGCAGTATGTATGTTATATGTTTGTATGGTATGTGGTACGATGGGGGAACTCACTAAGCTTCGTGCTTACGGTTTTCAGTTTTGGTTTCAGGTACCTCCTCAACTAGGGGAAAGGAGCCAGCGCGGTAGCAGCATGTCACACACACACACTCTCTGGTTTCCGCATTTACGAGATTCTCTGGGATTTATACTATGATATTTTGATTGGTTGTATGATTTGGCTTTTATACATGGTTTACGTTGTGTTATGGTTTGATCAAACAATGTTTTAATTATTAATGTTTTCTAAAGTAATGTTTTAAAACGAAATTTTTGGACGTGAAAATTGGGTCGTTACAAGTTGGTGTCAGAGCCCTGGTTTGAGGGATTCGGACACACCTTCGGGGGTGTCTGAACTCAAATCGAGGGATTAAAGGATTTTCTAAAAGAAAATGTTTTCAAAAAAAAACTGAGAAAAGAGTTCCGAGAAAGAACAAAGTGTGTGATGTGCGCGACCGGCCGAGCTCAAGTAAGTATTCCCCAAAGTACCCATACAAGTTTATGTTATGTTTATCAGCTTTTGTAGAACAACATGCTAGAATAGGACTAAGGATCTAGGAGTGATGCCTTATGTGCCTGTTTTATGTGTTTCAGTTGTATGAGAATTGCATGCTAGTATCGAGTAGACAGCAGTAGGGTAGCCTGTTTAGGTTATGCCTGTTAGTGCAAGTTCAGCGATGTGTGCCAGTTCAGTTTCTCCCTATGAGAGCAGAGTTGCTTGAGGTTGTTTCTCTTGTCTGAATGATGCTTGCTTCGTGCTATGTGGGACTCTGAATAATGGGAATTAGCCACTAGGCGAATACGTCACGTCGCATGTGATCAGGGTTGAATAATCTTAGAGTACCGGATTTGATCCTACTGCGCAGCTCTTGTTTGAGTCCAACCATTATAGGGATGAGACGGGTACTCGAAGGATTATCTTAGCCTCGTCATGTGTGATGTTATTCGGGTAATGGCTAATTGGCATTACAAGGAGGTCTACAGCAGCTGAGGACTGGATCGAGTAGAGTCGGAGATTTCCCTAGGACGAGCCTAGGATGAGTATAGTAGTGATCAGCCATAGTGAAAGGGATCTGGTGGAGTCGAGGCAGTCCTTGAAGAAGGTACAGATAGATGTGGAAGGTAGTATGGGCCCGTACTACTGAAAGCAGAGGATCCGTACCCGAACCAAGGAAGGCCAAGATAAGACCAGGGAACTTGTGAGTATCAGTGATACCTCAGGAAGTATCAATATCACTAATGATTGTTATTATGTATTGCAGAATGGTGGTATTTCGATCGAGGCTGATAGATGGCGGTTCAGGAGAGGGGTCAGGTTCGGGATCAGGTTCCGAGCCGGTAGATGAGGGACTACGCGAGTTCATCGCGTCAGAGATCACCAGGGGTATCCTTGAGTCGACCCCCATTATCTTCGGGTCGATCAAGGAAGGGATCATCAAGTTGATGGAGGATCGCCTTAGGGAGTTCAGGAGTGACATGGCATCTGGCCAGTCGGGATCTCGTACGCTGTCCTTCAAGGACTTCAGGGGCAGTGGTGCGCTAGATTTCCACGGGGTGAAAGACCCCATTGCTGACAGGTGATGGATTGCAGACATCGAGTCTGCACAATTGACTAGCTTCTACCCCGAGGGGTCGAAGGTGAGGTATGCAGCAGGGTGTTTACGGGACCGAGCCCGGGATTGATGGGAGTCAGTGGGTGACTCATTGGGAGCTGCAGCCATCGAGGCTATGACCTGGTCGGACTTTGTGACCAGGTTCAGGGCAGAGTTTACGCCGGCTGTCGAGCTTCAGCAGCTGGCCAGGGAGTTTCTAGACATGAGACAGACGACGGAGACTGTGGCGGAGATCACCGCCAAGTTCCGGGAGAGGGCTTTGTTGGTGCCCCAGTATGCTGGTGACGAGGATATGAGGAGGACCCGTTATCATGATATGCTACGAACTGACATCCGGGAGCATGTTAGCTTTTCTGCTTGCCCTACCTTGGACTTTATGATTGCCAGGGCGAGGGAGAGGGAGATAGATTTGGAGCACATCTGGAAACGGAAATCAGAGGAGGGACAGACAGGAGGGGCTTCGGGGAAGAAGCCCAAGGGATCAGATGGTAGGCTGAAAGGCCAGTCAGGACCGAGCCGCAAAAGGAAATGCGGCAGGCTGCACGAGGGCGCGTGCAAGATGGGATCATCAGGCTGCTACAAGTGCGGCAAGTCTGGGCACATCAGCAGGGATTGCACTGCTCCGTCAGCAGTTATTCAGACATCAGAGTTGCTGTGTTTCCACTGCAACCAGAGGGGCCACAAGAAGGCTAATTGCCCCCAGTTGACAGTTTCAACGTTGGTGAAGGCGCCAGCTCCAGCGACCCTGCGGATCACGGATGGCCGGCAGGGCAAGGCAGAGGCTCCAGTGGTGAGGAGCCGAGCATTTCAGCTGACTACCGAGGAGGCACGCGCCGCACCTGATGTGGTGATGGGTATGCTTCTTTCCCTCTATCTTATTCTTATGATGTTATGTTATTGATATGCGCTCTGTATGTATATGTATGCATTAGGATCGTTCCATGTGAACGGCCTTCTAGTTCAGGTGTTGCTCGACTCGGGTGCGTCCTGATAATTTGTTTCTCTTGCGCTTAGCAAAAAGTTTCATGAGTCATCGGGCGAGTTAGACTGCCCTTTGGAGGTGGAGATTGCTGATGATCGATCGGTGCGAGCATCAATGGTATTTCGAGATTGCGTACTGTGTTTGTTTGAGGAGCGCTACTTGGTAGACTTGGTTCCCATTCCGTTGTGCGGGAACAAGGTGATTATAGGCATGGATTGGTTGAGCCCTAATGGGGCGGTGATAGATTGTGCGCAACAGCTAGTGCGGGTCAGGACCCCAAGCGGGGGAGAGTTAGTGATTCATGGCGAGAGGCCGCAGTGTGGACCCACTGTATGTTCAGCAGCGAGGGCTAGGCGCTATCTTCAGCAGGGATGTGCAGGATATGTCGCGTATGTGATGGATACCTGGGAGGCGGGTAAGGCGACAGTGACCGAGGTTCCGGTGGTTCGAGATTTTGCAGATGTTTTCCCAGAGGAGCTACCTGGGATACCTCCGGAGCGACAGGTGGAGTTCAGGATTGACCTTGTTCCTGGTGCGGCTCCGATAGCCAAGGCACCGTATCGGTTGGCTCCTCCCGAGATGCAGGAGTTGTCTACACAGCTGCAGGAGCTGCTAGACAAGGGATTTATTCGTCCGAGCAGTTCACCCTGGGGAGCCCCGATTCTGTTTGTGAAAAAGAAGGACGGGTTGCATCGGATGTGTATAGATTACCATGAGCTGAATAAGGTAACGGTGAAGAACCGTTACCCGCTTCCGAGGATTGATGACCTCTTTGATCAGCTTCAGGGAGCATTTTGGTTCTCCAAGATTGATTTGCGTTCGGGCTATCATCAGATGAGGGTCAGTGAGGAGGATACGTAGAAGACCGCGTTTCGGACGCGCTATGGCCACTATGAGTTTGTGGTGATGCCGTTTGGGCTCACCAATGCTCCTGCTGCGTTCATGGACCTCATGAACCGCGTATGCAGACCGATGCTGGATCGGTCTGTGATACTCTTTATCGATGACATCTTGGTTTATTCCAAGACTCAGGAGGAGCATGAGGAGCATCTGAGAGAGGTGTTGGAGACCCTGAGGAGGGAGAGCTTGTATGCCAAGTTCTCCAAGTGTGAGTTTTGGTTGCGCGAGGTGCAATTTCTCAGACACCTTGTCAACCAGAACGGGATTCTAGTCGATCCAGCCAAGGTCGAGGTCGTGATGAGATAGGAGGTTCCGAAGTCTCCATCTGAGATTCGGAGTTTCCTGGGATTAGCAGGCTACTATTGGAGATTTATTCAGGATTTCTCCAAGATAGTCGTACCCCTGACGCAGCTGACGAAGAAAGTCGTGGTCTTTCGGTGGGGACCCGAGCAGCAGGCTGCGTTTGAGACGCTGAGACAGAGACTATGTGAGGCGCCGATCTTAGCCCTGCCAGAGGGCGTAGAGGATTTTGTGGTATACTGCGACGCGTCTATTTTAGGGTTGGGCGCGGTACTGATGCAGAGGGGGCATGTTATTGCCTACGCTTCGAGGTAGCTCAAGCCTCACAAGGCGAACTACCCGACGCATGATTTGGAGTTGGGGGCGGTGGTTTTTGCCCTCAAGATTTGGCAGCATTACCTCTATGGGGTTCGATGTACCATCTACACGGACCACAAGAGTTTGAGGTACCTCATGGATCAGCCGAATCTGAACATGAGGCAGCGTCGGTGGTTGGACGTGGTGAAGGATTATGATTGTGAGATCCTTTACCACCCAGGGAAGGCCAACATGGTGGCCGATGCGCTTAGCCGCAAGGCAGCGCCGATCAGGGATATGTGCATGAGGATGACCGTAGTGACTACCTTGTTGGAGCAGATTCGGGAGGCCCAACAGGAGGCTATCAAGGAGGAACATCGGAAGAGCGAGCGTATGGTGGGTCAGGTTTCCTCCTTTGATTATGATAGCCGAGGACCTTTGGCACTACACCGTAGGGTGTGGGTGCCGTATCACGCAGGCGTGCGCCAGATTTTGATGGAGGAGGCGCACAAGTCCTGATTTTCCATTCATCCCGGGGCAACGAAGATGTATAGGGATCTTCGTCTGGATTATTGGTGGCCCTGCATGAAGTGGGATGTGGCATGGTATGTTGAGCGGTGCTTGACTTGTAGAAAGGTCAAGGCCGAACATCAGAGACCGCATGGCAAGATGCAGCCGTTGGACATTCCACTATGGAAATGGGAAGATATCACGATGGATTTTATCACGAAGCTTCCCAGGACCGCGCGTGGAGTGGATTCAATTTGGGTCATCGTGGATCGATTGACCAAGAGTGCTCACTTTATTCCGATTCAGGAGAGCATATCGGCCGAGAAATTGGCCGACATCTATATCAGGGAGATCATGGCGCGGCACGGGGTGCCAGTATCGGTGATCTCGGATAGGGATGTGCGTTTTACTTCCAGATTTTGGAAGAGATTTCATGACGAGTTGGGCACTCGTTTGCATTTTAGCACTGCCTTTCACCCGCGGACGGATGGTCAAAGCGAGCGGACCATCCAGACTTTGGAGGATATGTTGCGGGCATGCGTGTTGGATTTCGGTGGTAGCTGGGATACCTATCTTCCCTTGGCCGAGTTCTCATACAACAACAGCTACCACGCGAGTATTGACCATCCTCCATTTGAGATGTTGTACGGTCGGAGGTGTAGGACCCCGATATGCTGGGGTGAGGTTGGCCAGAGAGTCATGGGGAGCACCGAAGTGGTGCTCAAGACGACCGAGAGGATCCAGCAGGTCCGGAGCAGGCTTCAGACTGCTCAGAGTCGGCAGAAAAGTTATGCCGCCAAGCGCCGATCCGACTTGGAATTCCAAGTCGGGGATATGGTTCTCCTGAAGGTGTCGCCTTGGAAGGGCGTCATTCGATTTAGGAAGCGAGGCAAGTTAGGTCCGAGGTTCATCGGACAATTCCGAGTCATGGCTCGGGTGGGCAAGGTGGCGTATAGACTGGATCTCCCAGTCATGCGTTCCGCTCGTGAACGACGTGCGTTCGTCTGATTAGTGGAGTTGTGGGCATTGGACTTGGACACTTTTTTGAGGTTGGGCTTTGCTGTTTTGGGCCTTGTTGGGCTTGTCTTGTTGGGTTGCCCTCTTAGGGCTAGGGAGTTATTGAGTTGGGCCTTAGTGGGCCTAATTTGGGTTTGGGCCTTAAAGGGCCTATTTATATTGGGCCTAGTGCTTTGGGTATAACCCTAAATGTTATTTGATAATGATCTTGTATGGCTCAGTGTGTGGAGTCGTTGTGCAGCAGACACGAGTTTAGGATTTGCTATCCATCGATTAAGGTGAGTCTTCTCACTATACTTACTTATGTGGTAATTTATGTGTGATCGGAGGGTCTTATTCATGTTATTGATCAGAGGGTTTTATTTTTATTATTAACCGGAGGGTCTAATTTGTGTATATTGAGATATGTATTATTATGCATTCTGTCTTTGTGGCTTATGATGTTATATTATTTTGTGTATATATTGAGTTATGACCGGAGGGTCCATATTGAGATGTGAGACCGGTGGGTCTTCATTGAGACACATGCCCAGAGGGTCCTTATCAAAATTTAGCCATGAGAGGCTAATTATTTGTATATCACTTATTTTGGGGAACTCGCTAAACTTAGTGCTTATAGTGTCGACTTAAATGTGTTTCAGGTACTCTTGTAGATTCCAGAAAGGTGGAGGCATGATTGTACACATTCGTCGGGTTATGATGTCCTGTGGATACTCTGATATTGTTTTAATAATTATTTAAAATTTTGTGACGACTTGGATTTATGAATAATGTTTGGTGAATTAGAAATGAAATTTTTTTTGAAATCTGAGGTGTTATAATTTGTTATCAGAGCCTTGGTTTGAGGGATTCGGGCACACCCTCAGGTGTGTATGGACTCAAAATAAGGAGTTGATAACTTTTCCAAATAAATGATTCTTCATCACACGATTTTACAAGGAAATTAAAGAGTTTTGAAAGCAAGTCCGAAGCAGTGTGTACAATAAGCCAGAGCCCGACCGATGATTTCCCAAAATACCCTTACTTGATTATGTGCTACGATGAGCTGTTTTGATGAGCTGATAGAATTGCATGCTAGTTTAGGGCTAGGGATCTACTCAATATTGCATGCTAGTGTTCCTAATTAGGAGAGATGCCTTTATGCCTGTTATGTGAGTTGGTAGTTTTGCATGCTTCTGAATATTGATCTCCAGGAGTTGTGAGGTAGGATAGCCTGAGTTCGATGATGCATTTTGTGTTTTGGTTAGATCAGTTGGGGTTGTATGCTAGTGTGGTTTCATGTGTTAGATTAGATACCCGTTTAGGTTATGTGATGGTAAAGGTTGCTTGATCCCCGAATGCTGCTTGCTTTGTGCTTTTAGAGACTTCCATCAATATCGACTAACTATGTAGCACCTGGTTCCCGGTACGTAAATCTTATTTAAGTATTTTCCATTTTAGCCTTGGACTCGACGAGTCATAGGCCCGACTCGTCGAGTAGAGACGGAACCCCGGGACGCGTTTAAGTTGGTGACTCGGCGAGTCCATATTCCGGACTCGACGAGTCGCCGCTGTTGGATGAAACCCTAAGTTTCAGGGGTTTGCACCTTATTTAAACTCTCTTTCCACCCCAATCTCGCCCCCATTCACCATCAGAGCTCTATATCTCTCTCTAGCCTTGTTTCCTTGAAAGTTTGAAGGGTTTTTTGGGGTGTTCTTGAAGTTTTTGAGGAGATAGAAGAGTGAATCAAGAAGAGGAGAAGGAGGCCAAGCATCTCTGTGTCATTTCAACATTTCCCCTGAGGTATAACTCGTTTCCCCTCTGTTTGTAAGCTTATTGTCCCTTATAGCTCCATTAAAGTCCTCTTTGAACCATTTCCAAGCTTGTGTATGTTTGAGGGTTTGTAATAAGCGGATGGACCTTTATATCTAGGCAAGGTTGAGCCCCAAGAGCTCAGATCTACTGCCTTTTTGGACCCATGTTGCTTGTTCACCCTAGATCTACCATTTTGAGGCATTTTGAACCCTAAAATCCGTATTGGTGAATATCTACACGTAAAGTTGGAAACTTTACATGTGATTCATTTTGTAGGAGTCCAGATCTGTGAATGGCATGGACTGGAATCGAGCAAATCCGTGTATTTAGTGGATGCATGGCAACGACTCAGCGAGTCGTTCATGTGACTCAGCGAGTCTGTTCGCGAGTCTCCGAGTTTGTCCCCTTTTCGTAGAGTCGAGTGAACAGTGAGTCACGGGTTGTGACTCAGTGAGTCGGAAGCTGAACTCATCTATGGAGGAACTCGGCGATTCAATGCCCTGACTCGGCGAGTTCAAGGCAATCAACTTAGATCAGGAACAAACTCGTCGAGTTGTTCATACAACTCGGCGAGTCGTAGCAGCAAGTGTTCTTCGGATGAAGATGAACTCGACGAGTTGTTCATACAACTCGGCGAGTAGGATGAAGGACTTGAATATCAGTTTAGAAGGAGAACTCGTCGAGTCGTCGCCTAACTCGACGAGTAGAAACGGGATTCAGGAAAATCGTTTGGGTAGGGACTCGACGAGTTGGAAAGCCAACTCGACGAGTCGGGTCAACTGAAAGTTGACACTGACTTTGACTTAGGGCATGATCAGGGGTAAAATGGTCATTTTACCCAAAGGGCAGTTAGCAGTGTTTGATTGAGTATGTTGTGGGAATTGCAGCCGGAGGATTTCCGGAGCAGCAGCAGCAGCATTAGACAGTCAGTTCCCGCTCAGATCAGCAGCTACTTCGAGGTGAGTTACCTTCCAGTAGCGGTGGGTCTACGGCTTCAATGCCGGCCCACTAGTAGGAGTCGTATGATAGATGATTGTCTTTGTGATATCATCTAGGTTTGCTACTACTTGATATGTTATGTGCTAGCATGATATGTTATATGAGATAGAAGTAGAGATCGGTTGATAGGAGCGAAGGGTAGTTCAGACACCCCAGAAATGTCTGACAGTACATGATGATATGTTTGCATGCTGGCTTGTTATGTTATATGCGATAGAGATAGTAGGAGGGGACTAGTCCCCGAGGATCGGTTGTTAGGACCGATGGGTAGTCAGCACCCCAGAATGGCTCGACACGGGTAGTCAGCACCCCAGAATGGCTTGACACGGGTAGTCAGCACCCCATAATGGCTTGACACGGGTAGGACGGCACCCCAGAACAGGCGCACGGGTAGTCGGCACCCCAGAATGGTCGTACCGGGTAGTCAGGCACCCCAGAATAGCCTGGCAGTATGTATGTTATATGTTTGTATGGTATGTGGTACGATGGGGGAACTCACTAAGCTTCGTGCTTACGGTTTTCAGTTTTGGTTTCAGGTACCTCCTCAACTAGGGGAAAGGAGCCGGCGTGGTAGCAGCATGTCACACACACACACACACTCTCTGGTTTTCGCATTTATGATATTCTCTGTGATTTATACTCTGATATTTTGATTGGTTGTATGATTTGGCTTTTAGACATGGTTTACGTTGTGTTATGGTTTGATCAAACAATGTTTTAATTATTAATGTTTTCTAAAGTAATGTTTTAAAACGAAATTTTTGGACGTGTAAATTGGGTCATTACAAACTATTAATCGAATACGTTAGGTTGCATGTTACAGGGATTGGATAATTTTAGAAGGTTAGATTTACCTCTATTGCACAGCTCTTGTTTGAGTCTAACCGTTGTAGGGTGGGATCTTGCAGTCGAAGAGTTATCTAGTTCATGTAGCATGTAATTGTATTCGAGAAGTAGTTAGTAGGTATTAACCGGAGTTTCTTTTGCAGCTGATGGCGGAAATATGAGTGAAGGGAATCCTAGGAGAGACTAGGGAGTATTTTTAGTCCGACGAGTGCGTTGTTTAGCGGTGAGTACTCACTGGAGAGAGGGTATGTGAAATTGGATTAGTCGACAGTGGAGTGGAGTAGCTACTTATAAAATTTGGAAGGATTCTCAAGGAAAGTATGGATAGATGTGGAAGGTAGTATTGGGCCTGTACTACTGAAAGAAGACGATCCATACTCGAATCGAGGAGAATTCCAGGGGTTCTAAGTAGCAGGTTGAGAGTAGATAACATGGATTGGGTGCCATGATTCATTGCAGAGTGTGTTTCCATCTTTAACGGTTATCCAGCTGCGGTTGTTCAGACTGAGAATGGGACTGTTGATTATTGGGCCCGAGGGCCATGTCGGTCAGGTTTGAACGGAGTACGCCTTGCGAGAAATTTGAGTTTAGGTCTTGAAGGATTTGATCGATGAGGTTCCAGTTTGAGTAGCAGGACTCAAAAAGGTAGTGGATATGATAAGTTGTTTGAGGATTTGCAGTTTGAGTTGAGTGATCGGTCGATGGTTTATGATGTCATTTTCTATGACGAGACTTATATTATTCCAGTTTTTTCCATATTGGAATGAAGAGAGAGTGAGCTTATGATTTCAGAACTGGGAGGGAGACCACGTTGGGTACCTGATAGTTGCGGTATTTTCACCAAAGGGTTCTTGTGATACGACTGCCTTAAGGTATTTCTTATGCTGTAAGAGAGTCATTGCAGTGGGGACTGTGAAAGATGACGACAAGGATATGCCTTATTTGAGTATAGTAAGGCATATTCTAGCAACTGTTTTAGGTGATCAAGAGGAGTGTATTGGAAACAACAACCCTCGTTGTTTATGTTGCGTATGGACTGTGAGAGTGAGGTCTCTTGTTTCTATGTCGATTCTTACAATGGGGTGTTGGTTGAGGATTCAGAGATGAAGTGTATGATAGTCTATTTATTCCCATATAAAGATTCGGTGCTATTTTAGGACCGTTGAAATATCTGCTAACAGTTGTATGAGATTCTTGGTGATTGGAGGCAGTCATGTTGGGAAGTTTCCTAGGTCTCCATTTGAAATTCGGAATGCCTGGAGTTGATTGGTCTTTATCTGGAAGGTCATCGGGTGTTGTGTAGTACATTCCAACAGTCAGGTACGGTATATCTGGTGAGCCAGTTTGAAGTTCGGTCGATTTGGAATACCAATTGGTGGTAGTTTGAACAATAAGTGGGGGAGAACTAGCTATTCGGTTGGCAGGATCATCGATCTGCTTGAGTTATGGCTTCAGAAGATTTGGTTATAGGGATCTGCAGTCCGGGTATATGAGACTTGGGTCTAGATGTGGTCAAGGTGAGGTACATAACGAGATGATGCAGGTTGTATGTGCTCAGGAATAAATGGGTGCCTTTATGGTAGGTAGTCGTTGTTCATGGAGCTCGTTATGGTCAATGTTTCTTTCGGGTTCGCCAATGTTCAGGTTTTTAGGTGGTTGGTTTGTTTGGTTCAAGTTTTGGTTGTTGAAGGATTTGTTAGTTCAACACATATATTTCTATCTATACTCCAGGAAGAGCAGCGATTGATCTGTCAATCCACTTCATAGTTGGTATGTGTAGTTTCGCGTGGGTTTTGTTCAGTAAATATTGCGGTTTTGGGTTGTCATCAAGAATTCTCAATCATTGATTATTTTATGTTGTTCATTAATAAGTTGGAATACTTCAAAGGTTTTGAGCCGTATAAGATGAAGATCAGTGGTCGTGACAACCTATCATTAAATTCTATGATGGCATATATTGGCTTCCGAGTAGGTTGTCCTAAAATGTTGGATTTTAGAATTATTGTAAGACCCGAGTTTGTTATGGTAGTAAGTGGAGCAATGGATCAACTATCGAGCTAGCCCAATTGTGGGTCTATCAGTTCTTTGTCGTCAAATGGGGTTGTTCAATGGTGTGGAATTGTATTAAGGGAAGGTGCTTTGGATGCAACAATCTTCATTGAGATTAGTAAAGTTTTTAATCTAGTTTGGGTGTGGGCACCTATTAATGTTTGGACATAGGGTATTAGTTCAATAAACTTAGTATGGTGGTGGTTTGATAATGAGATTGTGGGATGGTTCAGTAATCTAGCGGTTACGAGCTTGTAAGAGAGTGGATGAATCCAAGTGCGGGTAATCACTTGGGACTGTCGGGGGATATCTCCAAGTATGAGCCATTTTAGGGTTCATACCCATAAAGGAATTTGAATCGGTATATTTGGAGGGAACATCAGATTTCCTTGCGGTCGGAAAGAATCCAAGATAAGTGCGGTTGTGAGTGTGGAGCAAGTTTCAGTTAGGCCAACAAGGCCTTAACCGGTTGCCCAGGTCCGTGGGGATTATGGTTCAGGATCTCTCATAGTCTAAGTTGGATAGCTTGAGAACTCTTAGTCTAATACATGTTTTTGATGTTCTTGTATGATTGTTCTCTCTCGAGTGGATCATCTGTTCGACCGTCTATATGACACTAGACTACATGCAGCATCATGAATGTCATGGAAAGACCTTGGGACGGGCCCATGGTAAGTGAGGGAGTGTTGTAAGACTAAGGGGTCTCATAGCATTCACTAATCAGTGTTGGGGTGTTGTAAGACTACGGGGTGCCATAACATTCACTAGTCAATGTGGAAGTGTTGCAAGACTGTAGGGTAGCTGTAGCATCCACTAGGTTGGAAAGTGGCCGAGGGAGTGTTTGAATTCTATGACTTGGCTCGTAGCATTCTCTAGGAGGATTTGGACCATCGTAGAAATGGGTGTTGGGTTGTGGGAGAGCCACAACGTTCTTGTTTTTTGGATATATCATAGCCCGATGTGGGGGCCGACGGTGATGGTGACTACAAATAGGTTTGTAGTATTTGCTTGGAGTGAAGCGAACTTAGTGATTGCGCGTGCAATGTGAGTGGTTGAGATAGCTCTGCTGGATTGAATGGTTGTTGGAGTCGTTTCGACGGATGGGCTAAATTAGCCTTTATTGGTTCAACTTTTGGGTCGAGAGTCGATCTTGTATTCAGAGTTGGTGTTAAGCATTGGAAAGTAGCTAAGGCTTATGTTTACAGATATCAGTGGATAGTTCCTGTCGGGCATGGTTGTTTAGTTCGGGGTTCGGAGCCGAATCATCCTGGGTTTGGTATTGGAATGGTTATGTCTGTCGGGAGGTCAGACATAGTGTAGAGTTTCATCTCCCAGGCGAATCGACAGATTATTCTTTTGATGACTGAGTTGGTGAGAGTATTAAGGTTCATTCTTCATATAGGTTTTGATAGAAGTATCAGTGGGTGGTCTTCGGTGCAAGATGACCCCTCCATTTCTTTTGGGTTTCAGTCAAGATCGACTAGTGTGGCAGAAGAAGTCGAAAGGAACGATTTTGAGGACGAAATCTAATTTAAGCAGGGGAGAATTGTAACATCATGTTTCAGATTTTTCTGTGATTTAAGGCTCATGGGCCATAATTGTAACACCCCAAAAATAATAACATAAAATTTTTGTTTATCAAATAAATAAATCATTAATAAAATGGCATTTCCGTAAGACCATGGTAATCAAGATTTACCAAAACATCGCTGAATCAGAGTAAATCACAGAATGCGGAAAATATGTGGTGTGTGCCCTGTAACAATGCCAAGCTCTTCCATTTGAAAACCGAAGTACCTGAAACATAAACTAAAAACTGTAATCACAAACTTTAGTGAGTTACCCAAGATACCACATACCATAAATATCATATAACGGGACCCGCAAAAATGAGATACGGGCCACTCCCACACTCGAATAATAGTGAGATATGAGCCCCGCCCACACTCAACTAATGGGCCCCCCTCCTAATGAGATACATACCCCGCCCACACTCAGATAATAATGAGATACGGTCCCTGCCCACACTCGGATAATAATAAGATACAGACCCGCCCACACTCACATAATAGTGAGATACGGGCCCCGCCTACACTAACATAACAGGCCCCACCCAGTAAACATACATATATAAGTATCACATAGACAAAAAGTATAATAACATAACAAAACGAGGGTCGGCCTTGGTGCCTTAGAACCGCTAAACCAGTAAGGAAAGTTACCTCGCACTGTTGAATCTCACAAAAGGAATCTCTAGCTACTGGCCCGCAAGAATCCCCACGCTATCAATCACAAGATAAACATATATCAATACTCGGATTCGACCCATAATAAGTATCTAAACAAGGGTAAAATCCATTTTACCCTCTCACAACTTGGTACCAAATCCAAGGCCCAAACATGGCCCAAAACATCCCAAGGTTAACCCTGATCAAACATTTGGTCAAAGTCAAAGTCAACAGAATATCTTGACCAAACACGCCATGTTTCCCCTTGGACACGTCGTGTTCCTCCTATCACCCAAATAATCTGGAAATCCCTAGCCAACATGTCGTGTTGGCTTGCAAACACACTGTGTTTGCTCGAGATTCAACTGCTTAACCACTAAGCACTTGATCCTTAAAGACATGACCCCAAAAGATAGATCTGACCTCCATGAGATAGATTAACATGCAAAATTGCCAAATTTATGTCCATATATGACTAAATTAAGCTCTTAAGCTAAAAAGGGACTTAATGGGGGACTTGAAGCATGCATGACACCATTCCTCACATAAAGCTTGCACTTTTACGATCACGGATAACAAAACAAACCCAAATCCAAAAGAACAAGCCCTTAAACAACTCAACTCACCCAAAGATCCAAAAAGGAGACCAAAATCATAATAAAATAGCCATGAAGAGATCTAATCATACACAAGCCAAGTTGCAAAGTTGATACCTCAAAGAAACTTCAAGAATTAAAGAGATTCTGGATCTATGATCTTCCTTCTAAGCTAAGCATCTTCAATCTTCATAGATTCCATTAGAAATGAGAAAAATAATCACAAGAATCCATGCAAGGCTCAAGAACACCAGCCCTTAGGGCTTAAGGATATTATATAGGGTGCAATTAGGGTTTCCTTCCCCAGCTGCCAACACACCGTGCTTAGACACCAACATGCCTTGTTGGTCTTAATGAGACCTGCACTTTTCCTCAAATAGACATGTTGTGTTGGCTCCTCCAACATGTCGTGTTCCAATCCCCAAAATGGGATTCATTACTTACAATTGCTCTTCAAGATTCCGGGTGTTACAACTCTCTCCCAGTTAAATTAGATTTCATCCTCGAAATCATTCTTTACCATCCCTGGGCATTCCATACGGCCTGAACAACACAACCACAACTACCAACACACACGACCTTCCCACGACTATCGAACCTAACCAAAGTAGAACTTTCCAAACTCGATGATGAATGAATCCTTAATCCCTTTCAGAAAACCATTTCTACCTTACCTGAAACCTGAATTCTGAAGTCTCAAATTGGTCTAACTCCCTGACAGGCCGCTTATACTGATTCCCTACCATGCCAAAACCTCATTGAACTCCAGAACAAACAAAACGCTTTCAACCCTTGATTATATTGATGCTTACATTGGGAACAAAATCATTGACCATATACCACTACAGAACACTTATACTTGACAAAAGACTCAGATAATCCTTCGAGTATAGGACTCATCCCTACAACGGTTAGACTCATACAAGAGCTGCTCAACAAGGTTAAATCAATTACTCTGAGATTATCCAATCCAAGCTGCAAATGTCTTGCCATATTTTCCGATTAACAAGCTACTAGACATACAAATACCAAATCACTAATACCACCTTGAATTCTCTCGATGTCCCCTAGCTGGATTCCAAAAGAATCTGAGACCTCCTTGGTCCTAACTTGTCTGCCACTAACTGATTTCATCGGATTCCCCCCGGCTGCTAAGCTAAAAGACACACAGTCTCCCCCACGCGACTTCCAAATGAAAGCCTCATCTAGCAATAACTGCCCAATCTATCTTGCCACAATGGCTCCAACCAATCATAACATCCCAACGCCACCAAAACCAATGTTAAAAGTGAATGCTACAGGACCAATTGTATTCTTATATCACAACCAGCCTCCAACGACCTATCACTTCCTGGTTCCATGCATGTTTTGGTCTTCCTACAACCTTACAAACTGACCCACCCTGGTCTAATCCATCCGAAGAAATCCATGATCAATCATATAATGAAATCCATCTAAAGATCTAAAACCCCATGCTTGCCCGACCCCCAAACAGATATAACCAACCCAAAACACAAGAGCCTAATCTGCCAAAAAAATTGAAACCATCTCTTAACTTTGAACCCTTTCATTCATATTCCTTAACTCATATCCTTCAGAAGAGAAGGCTTTGCACATAAACACCCACGATTCCCAACACAAATCCCCACCAAGAACCATCTCAATACCCAATTTATAACCTGATATCAAAGGATTTACGCTTGTAGTTCACCCAAAACTTTCTGATTCACAGCAACCCCTCACTAATCTATGGTATCGAGATTCCCAAACCATCTATGAGACTACTAGGTTCGCACCTAGCCCAGCCAAACATCCCTCTGCACCACTTACTGACCACACACTCGATCCTGAAACCCAAGATCCAATACCTTGACCCAACGGTGTCTACCAGGTCCCACCTGCATTGACATAGTCACATGGGCCTTGCCTATGGGTCCCACCCAAACTATACCATGGAGCGGCCTTGCCCACGGTTCCCACCTATCTAGAGCTACCCAGGCCCAACTCCTCCCCGGACCCCAATGGTCCTCAACCTAAAACAGATAAACACTCCTCAACAATCCTGATCGGCATGCCTAAGGAACGAACCAATTCCCATTTTACGATCATGGCCACCTCCAATAATAGTCTACCTTGAACTGGTGAATGATACGATCCCATCGCAGTCTTACAAAACTTCTAACCAAACACCGTTACCACCCATGGCCTTACCATACCCAAACCATCACAACCCCACTCATCCTGAGCCAAAACCTGCATCTAACTGCATCAAATCAGATGTTCAGTACATATTTCAAATTTTGAAGCCTTCATCGGACATGAATAGGCAACGAGGCTCTAACACAACCCTCGAACTGGATCCATCCACAAACCTACTATGCCTAACAATGAGACTCCGAATAGTGGTTAGAAGTTTCCCAAACTCCCACTTACAGTACCTCAATCTAAACGGCCACATGGGTTGCCTCTTTTTCTAACCATGATGTGAAACTTGCACTTCCACACCCAAACCAACTCCTGGAAATTTTGATCCATTCTCCCACAATTGGATTTGTAGAATCTCTTTCATCCCATAAGTTCGATGGATTCGCAATCCATCAAAACCCCATATATCGGGAACCGCCTATGACATAAACCTACCAAAACTAGCGTTCCATTGTTGCCCTAACCCAACGATTGCCCAACTCCTGAAATCCGAAACAATACTCTTGAGACCTTAACCAGTCTGATAATCCAAATCACCTCCCATGATACCATACCAATTCCTTGAGTTCTTATGCTGGCGGCTAAGAACCATAAGCCTTGCTCTAAACTGACGAATCTTCACCCTACCTTCCATTCATAAAGGATCCTTGAATTCTAACCATCTACAACCCATGCAAACATAAAACTCCCCTGACATTTCTAATGACCAAACAACTCATGCAACTGATAGCACCCTTTCCTTCTACCGCCCCTCTCCTAGAAACGGTAGTGTTTGAGCCCCAAAAGTTCTTCCATAGACGACTGCCGATCCCACCAGGTCAAAAGATAAAATAACCAGACCCTGAATCCACTTGAGAACTAACCCACAATTCCAACCATAGATCCTTCAAACAATACCACTAAAATAATCCCGAAAAGGGCCCGGAACAACTACAGAACACACTGAACCCACTCAACAAGATACAATTCCTCTGAAGATTGATTGAAGACTACCAACATGTAGAATGACATACATAAATCCTTGATAACCTAGACAATAGAAGCAAACCAACCCGAGATATAACTTACCTAAACCCCAGCAAAATTCCAACGAAATACAAATCCCTGATAACAACCCAGAAGAAAACAAAAAATATCATACCCACAAAAGCATGTGAAGGGATCTTGACCTCCTCCTCTTGATTTATCCCGACCACCTTAAGGACATGGTGCAAAACTCGCCTCCAATCCCAAATGAAAAGAACTATCAATAGGATCCTTCTTCCTAAAGGATTCTAGAGATCCACAAGCTTTGGGCTCCAAACGAGCACCCAACTGTCCTAATACACACTCGTCCCAAAAAGCCTCGAGATAACCATCCAAGAGTTTCAAAATCCCTTCTTTCCTTAACTTAACCAAAGATCACTGAGGTCCAATTAAAAATTCCGCGAGTAATCTCTGATGAGATGAGCTCTGGCGTTAGCGCTTCGATCGACTCAGTACCTGCTACTTAGTTGGAACCAGAACCTAAACCCCATTGTAGAATGCTCAACACCATACCAAAAACAATATGCAAATGATCTGAATACACCCAAGAATCCTCATCCCACAGGTTTCCAAGATTCTCCAACACTTTCCTCGATTCGAGTATGGATCATATGCTTCCAATAATATGGGCCCAATACTACCTTCCACACCTGTCCATACTTTCCTCAAGAATCCACCCGAATCTCCTAAGCCACCTTCTCAAATCCAAACACCAACACATGCTAACCTTACCACCGAAGCAATCCCTAGGCTTTCCTAGGTTTCTGACCTCACCCTACAATCACATGCAACAGAGATTAGATAATCCTTTGAGTAACAAACTCATCCCTACAATGGTTGGACTCAGACAAGAGCTTTGCAATAGGGTTAAATCCATCACTCTGAGATTATTCAACCCTTGTCACATGTGACTTGATATATTCACTTAGTAGCTAACTACCATCACCTAAGAGTTCTACAAATCACAAAGCAAGCAACATTTGAGCAGTAGCACTCCAATCCACATAATAATGACGAGTATCTAATTCTACATAATACCATCCATACTAGGAGCTCCCACTCCCACTCCAGCTACTGATTGCCTTACATATACAAATCATACCCAATCTAGAATCCCATGCTTCCTAGGCTACCAGGCATCACATATCAGGCCAACCTATCACTGGCTAATCAGAACTAGCATGCAAGTCTATAAGCCCATACAATAAGCATACAAGGCATCTCTCCTAGCATTTTATCATGCAAAACTGAGCGGATCGTTAGCCCTAACTAGCATGAGATTCATAGATTAACAGATCAAAGCATATTAGATAACATGTATGGGTATTTTGGGAAAACTTACTTAAGCTTGGCTGATTACATGCACCACACCCTTTCTTCTTTTAGAAAAATCCCTTTCTGAAAATATATTTCTTTTTAATAAACTTTACCAAATCCTCATTTTGAGATCAGACACACCTGAGAGTGTGCCCAAATCCCTCAAACCAAGGATCTGATACCAACTTTTAACGTACCAAAAATAATGGCATAAAATTTTCAATTATCAAATAAATAAATTGTTAATACATGTCATTTTCATAAAACCATGGTAATCATTATTTAGCAAAACATCATTGAAGCAGAGTAAATCACAGAATGTGGAAAACATGTGGTGTGTGCCCTGCAACCATCCCAAGCTCTTCCATTTGAAAACTGAAGTACCTAAAACATAAATTGAACACTATAAGCACAAAGCTTGGTGAGTTCCCCAAGATACCACATACCATACATATCATATAACAGACCCCATCCAAATAAGATATGGGCCCCACCCACACTCGAGTAATAGTGAGATACGGGCCGCACCCACACTCGAATAACGGGCCCCGTCCTAAGAGATAAGGGCCCCACCCATACTTTGATAATAATGAGATACGGGCGCCGCCCATACTCGGATAATAATGAGATACGGTCCTTGCCCACACTCAGATAATAGTGAGATACAAGCCCCGCCCAGACTCACATAATAGTGAGATACAAGCCCTACCTAAATTTATGGGCCCCACCCAATAAACATACATATAAAAGTACATACAAGTATCATACAGACAACAAGTATAATAACATAACCAAACGAGTGTCAGCCTTAGTGCCTTAGACCCGCTAAACCATTGAGGCGACTCACCTCATACTGTCGAATCTCATAGAAAGAATCTCTGACTGCTGGCACGCAAGAACCCCCGTGCTATAAATCACAAGATAAACATCCATCAATAATCAGATCCGAGCCATACTAAGTGTCCAAACTAGGGTAAAATACCTTTACCCTATTACAACTTCGTCCCAAAGCCATGGCCCAATTTAACAATCCAAAAGGACCAAATATGGCCCAAAACATCCCAAGGTTAACCCTAATCAAACTTTTGGTCAAAGTCAAAGTCAACAGCCCGTGTTCACCAAACATGTTGTGTTGCCCCTTGGACACGCTGTGTTCCTCCCATCACCTAAATAATCAGGAAATCCCTAGCCAACACGCCATGTTGACTTGCAAACACGTCGTGTTTGCTCGAGATTCAACAACTTAAAAACTAAGCACTTGATCCTTAAAGACATGACCCCAAAACCTCCTTGAGCAGGATTAACATGTCAACTTTACGTCCATATATGACTAAATGAAGCTCTTAAGCTAAAAAGGGACTTTATAGGGGACTTGAAGCATGCATGGCACTATTCCTCACATAAAGCTTGCACCTTTATACTCAAGGATAACAAAACAATCCCAGTTCCTAAAGAACAAGCCCTTGAACAACTCAACTCACCCAAAGACCCAAAAAGGATATCAAAATCATAATAAAGTAGTTATGAAGAGATCTAATCATACACAAGACAAGATGCAAACTTGATACCTCAAAGAGACTTCAAGAATTAGAGAGATTCTGGATCTATGATCTTCCTTCCAAGTTAAGCACCTTCAATCTTCATAGCTTCTTTTGGAAATGAGCAACATAATCACAAGAATCCACTCAAGGCTTAATAACACCACTAAGAAAGCTTAAGGGATGAATTAGGGTTTAAGTGGAAATGGAGGCTGGTAAGGAGACCATCCTTAGGGCTTAAGGAGATTATATAGGGTGCAATTAGGGTTTCCTTCCCAAGCTGCCAACACATCGTGTTTAGATAGCAACATGACGTGTTGTTCTTAACGAGACCCAAAATTTTCCTCAACTAGACACGCCATGTTGTTTCCTCCAACACTTCATGTTCCAATCCCCAAAATTGGATTCATTCCTTACAATTGCTCCTAAAGATTCTGGGTGTTATAGTAATTTGGATATGAGAAGCTTTTGAGGTTTTAAAGAAGAAAGGTTTAGAGCCTTCTAGATGTGGGTAAGGTTGGTTGTGTGATTAAAGAGTTCGGTTTGTGCTTTTGAGCCAAAGGTATCGGTAAAGGCGTTGGTTCAGGCCTTCAATAAATTTTGGAACTGATTTCGAGTGGGTTTCAGAAAAAATAAAGTTGATAGAAGTGTAGGGCTACTCGTTACCTTTTCTTGGATATAAGGATTGTCGGAAAGAGACTTATAACGAAGAAGTTATGGCCTTCAGAAGTTTGGTAGTTTTAGGGTTCAACCGAGTATGCGGGGTGTACTCGTGAATCGAGCAGTACACAAAGCGTACCTTGGCATACGTCAGGCGTACTGACCAGGATGGTCGTGGGTGCTCTTCAGAGTACGCTGGGCGTAACATATGTACATTGGACGTACTCTAATCTGACCCAAACCCTATTTTAGGGTCTTGGACCCTATTTAAGGTCCTTATCTCATAACCTAACCCTAATATCTTCATCCTCCATCCCTCTAAACCCTAGAAATTTACCCTTAGCCTCTTTTTGAGTGATTTTTGAGCTTTTTGGTGATTTAGTGGGTTTTTTGTGCTTAATATGGAAGAAGGAGTTTCTTGAGGAAGCATTGCTTGGCTTGGAGCTTGTGGATCCAATCCATAATCATATTGACCTAGCTCCAGAAAGTATAAAGTTTGAATCTTGGTGTCTTTCTCATGTAGATCTAGTTGAGTTATGACTTGTTATGTTTGGCCCTTGAAGAAGACGGAACTTCGTGATCAAGCTATTGTTGGAGTAAAGCTTCTAGATCCAGAACCTTCATTAACTTTGCAAGCTACTAGAGGTATAAAGTTTTTGTCTTGATGAATCATGTGTTTGATCTAGCTAGTTTTAGGTTTTATGCACTTTTTGTCCCAAAGCTTTGGTCTTTAAGAGTATGGACTACTGTAGACCATTTGATTTGTCCTTTATGAGGTTTTTGAGTGATCTAAGTCATAAAAATGTGATCTTGGTCCATTCCTTCCACCCATGCAAAGGATTATGAAGTTTTGGTTTTTGTGTTAAAAGCTAGGGTTTGGGTTAGAGCACATATAGTCATGACAAGGCATAAAGTTGGGAGCTTGATGTTGTAAAATGCCTTCTTGGACCAGATTGTAGTGTTGGATGAAAGGAATTAAGGAGTTAAGGACTAAATGTGAGTTATTGGCCTCTTTATGGAGATAGAGTGCTTGAAATCATGTTTGGGCCCCTTTAAGCCATGCTAAGACTTAAAGCCTTCGACTTTGTGGATTAACTCATTATTATGGTATTATTCTGAGGTGTTAGATGTTGGACTTAATGGAATAAGCCATTAGAACAAGAATTGGAATTTCACCAAGAACGTCGCACGTAATCCCTAGGAACACAGCACGTTCCAGCCTGAGTCCACATTAAGTGATCCGGCGGCAAACGTCGTGCGTTCTGCCCATGAACGTCGCACGTTCGTTTGATCAGTGGAGTTGTGGGCTTTGGACTTAGACTTGTTTTTGAGGTTCGACTTTGTTGTTTTGGGCTTTGTTGTTGGGCTAGGGAGTTATTCAGTTGGGCCTTAGTGGGCCTAGTTTGGGTTTGGGCCTTAGAGGACCTATTTAAATTGGGCCGTGTGCTTTGGGTATAACCCTGAATGTTATCTGAGAATGATCTTGTTTGGCTCAGTGTGTGGAGTCGTTGTGCAACGAACATGAGTGTAGGATTTGTTATCCATCGACTAAGGTAAGTCTTCCCACTATACTTACCTATGTGGTAATTTATGGGTGACCGGAGGGTCTTATTCGTGTTATTCACTGGAGGGTCTTATTCGTATTATTGACGGAGGGTCTTATTTGCTTATACTGAGATATATGTTATTATGCATTTTGTCTTTTTTACTTATGACGTTATATTATTCTGTGTATATATTGAGCTATGACCGGAGGGTCCATATTGAGACGTGAGAGCGGAGGGTCTTCATTGAGACACATGACCAGAGGTTCTTTATCGAGATTTAGCCATGAGAGGCTAATTATTTGTGTATGTGGTATTTTTGGGGAACTCAGTAAGCTTCATGCATACAGTGTTGACTTAAATGTGTTTCAGGTATTCTGGAAACCCTTCTTATCTTCAACGTCCATCTTCTAAAGTCGTCTGCTCAAAACCCTAGCCCCATTTGTGAGATTCTTGAGCCCTTTGAGTGATTTAGTGTGTTTTTGGTGCATATTGAAGAAGAAGGAGCTCACTGGAGAAGTGTTGGTTAGCTTGGAGCTTGTAGATCCAGATTCTACCCTTCTTCAACATCTTCCATAAGGTATAAAGTCTTAACCTTTATGACTCATTTCTTTGATCAAGTTTTGGGTTATGTTTGGGCATGTTTTTGTCCCATGGCTTGGATCTTCTGAGTAGAAGTTACTCCACAACCTTTACGCATCATTTCTAGTCATTTCTGAGGTCATTAAGTCATAAAAATCAAATCTTGATTAGTATATTTCTTCCATGCATGAGTTATTGGTTCTTTGGTGAGTTATGGACCTAGGGTTTATTTTTGGGTCCCACCAAGCCATGTAAAAGATTAAAGTTATCAACTTTATCAGTAAAGACCTACAAGATTAAGATATATGAGTTGGATGTCTGGTCTTAGCGCATTATGGGCTTAAAGTTATGTTTTGAGCAGTGGTGGAGTACGTCGGGTGTACCTCCTAGGTACACAAGGCGTAATGGGTTTCGCCTGGATTTCCTTTATGTCGAAGCCTAGTATACTGGGTGTAATGGGGTGGTACACATGACATACTCACTAGAAATCCATTTTTTTAGTTTGTTATGGGTTTGGGCCATGGTTTGATTGGTCAAGTAGGGGAAAGGTAAAATGGTCTTTTACCCGTAGCATGCTAGAATATAATATAGACCATTTATTATGGGTTATTACATAGATTATTAATTAGGTTTTATTTTTATGTGTTTAGTATGACCAACCATAGTAGCAACAACTCGAGAGTGTGATTTGTTTATCATCTAGTTGAGGTGAGTCTCCTCACTATACTTGTGGGTTGAATGCACCAATACCGACCCACTGGATTATGTTGTAGTATAGTAGTGATCTTTGTGACACTTAGTGACATGCATGTATGTACTTGTTGTCTTTGTGACTCTTGCTATTATGATTGTATGCTTAGTTGTAGGGGTGAAAAAGACTCGTACGGATTGAAAGATGCTGAAGGATTCAGAAGGGACTTGGAGAGTCAGAAGGGAATCAGCGATTCAGAAGGTACTCAGGTAGTCGAAAGGGACTCAGGAGTCAAATAGACCTATTAGATGTTTTAGTATGATATATAGGTACGATGTGTATGCATGGTATGTGGTATTTTTGGGAAACACACTAAGCTTTGTGCTTACGATTTATGTTTAAATGTTTTTCAAGTACTTCCGGTTCAAAAGGGAAGGGTGCAGCATGATTGCATTGCATCCACCTGTGTTTAACACGTTATGATTTTGGGATTATACTCTGATAACTATTTTTCTACTATGACATACTTGATGGTTTTCAAATATATGGTTGAAGGTTTGGTTGATTCTAAACAAAATTTTACATAGTAATTTTGGGATGTTACAAGTTGGTATTAGAGCCTTAGTTTGAGGGATTCGGGCACACTTTCGGGTGTACCTGAACTCAAACTGGGAATTAATAACAAGAAAAAGATTTTTCCAAAAGGATTTTTTTATCAATTGGGGTGTGATGTATACGATCGGCCGAGCTCAAGTAAGTGTTTCCAAAATACCCATACATGTTTATTCAATTCCACACATGAATATGTGAAGAGAATGCTAGATTAGGGCTAAGGATCTGCTTAGAATTGTTTGCTAAGAGACATGCCTTTGTATGTTTAGATGACTTGTTAGGTATTGATTTGGTTAGAAGTTGGTGCACGAATGCTACTTGCTTTGTCCTTTAGGAACCACTGCTAGTACTACTTCACTATCAAGTGAATATGCTAGGTTACATGGTACATAAATTAGATAATATTATAAGGTTAGTTTTAAATCTATTATGCAACTCTTTTTTTAGTCCAAATGTTGTAGTGTGAGACCATGTCGTCAAAGAATTATCTAGCATCTGTTGCATGTAATTATTTTTGAAAGGTAGTTAGCGGGTGGTAGTGTGAGTTTCTTCTACAGATGATGGAAAAGAGTGGCAGGAAGGGAGTCCTAGGAGAACATAAGAAGCATGTTAGAATTAGCATATGCATTGTGTAGTAGGAATGTAGAATATTAGGTATAGGAGTTACATAGGGAATCAGGACAATTCTTGAGGAAAGCACAAATTGGTGTGGAAGCTAGTATTGGGCCTGTACTACTGAAAGCAAATGATCCATACATGAGTCAAGGGAAGTCACGAGAATACTAAGGAACTGCAGCGTGTGAGATTCTTTGAGCGTTTTCTGATGATTTTCTTTGTTTATTTTTAGTTGAGTATACTGGTCACTCGACATGGTTCAGGTCTTGGTGAGGGATCAGGTTTGGGCTGTAGAGTCGGGACCCCATTTCTAGCAGACGATGGTTGGCAGTCATTGGTAACGCCTTTTGGTCTAGCCTCTATCCCAAGGAGGTGAAGCTCAGATTTGCATCCTGTCTTCTAAAAGACAGAGCTCGTGACTAGTAGGAGGAGGAAGGGTATTCCTTAGGAGGCGAGGTTGTTAAGAAAATGACTTTGGATGATTCTGTTTCGAGGTTCAGAGATGAGTTTGCACTTGTGATCGAGGTCAAGTAGCTTGCATGGGAGTTCCAAGATCTTCACCAGACTACTGAGTCACTGGCGGAGATTACTACCATATTCCGAGAGAGGGTACTGCTAGTTTCACAATATGTGGTGGACGAGGAGATAAAGAAGGCTTGGTACCATGATACATTGAGAAATGTAATACGAGAGCTTTTGAGCATGCCTAGCTGCAAGACATTGGAGGATATGATAGCCCGGGCTCATGAGCGAGAGATTGATTTGGAGACTGCGAGGAAGAGGAAGTTCATTCAGGTGTAGGTATCGGAGAGCTCTGGTAAGAATTCAAAGATTGTTGATTAACAATCGAGAGGCCAGCAGGGTCGGGGCTGTTGTGACAAGTGCAACAAGGCGCACGACGGAGTGTGTAGGCTTGGTGGGTCCGACTGCTACAAGTGCAGCAAAACTGATCACTTTGGTAGGGATTGCCCCACCACCCAGGCGACTGATCTAATTTGATTTCATTACAATCATAAGGGTCACAAGAAGGCCCATTGTCCATGCTTATTAGGGGGAGCAATGGCAACACTTGCTCCACCTACTTTAAGGATCACCGACGATCGCCAGAGCAAGGCGGATGCACCGATTGTGAGGAGCCAAGATTTCCAGTTGTTAGTCGAGGAGGCTCGTGCAACGCTAGATGTGGTTACAAGTATTTATTTTCTCCTTATCTTATTTAATGCTTTGATGTTTATGATTATTATATATATGATGTTATACAGGGACGTTCCTAGTGAACGATGTTCCAACTTTAGTTCTGTTTGGTTCGGGCACTGCTTAATTGTTTGTATCTCTTGCGCTTAGCAATAGATTTGGTGACACTCCATACGAGCTTGATTATATATTAGAGGTAGATATTTCCAATGATCGTATAGTATGGGTATCGAGGGTTCATTAAGTTTGTGTTTTGAAGTTATTTATCAAATGATATACGATTGATTTGGTTCATATTCCTTTGCACGAGAGCAAGGTGATCGTGGGGATGGATTGGTTGAGACCTAATTGGGAAATGATTGATACAAGTACTAGTTAGTTTGAGTTTGAACCCACAAGTGGAGGAGAACAAATTATTCATGGCATGCATGCTTAGTGTGGACCGAATCTCTGTTAAGCTACAAGAGCTAGGAGATACCTATAGTAGGGTTATTCTAGTTTTGTAGCATATGTATTGGATACTATGGAGGAGAGAAATAGGACAATTGTTGATGTGTTGGTTATTCAAGAGTATTCAGATGTGTTTCTAGAGGACTTGCCTGGAGTGCCTCCGAAGAGGTAGGTGGAGTTCAGTATTAATCTGGTTCCAGGTGAAGCTCCGATAACCAAGGAACCTTATCGGTTAGCGCTGCCGGGGATGCAGGAGTTGTCTACATAGTTTCAAGGGCTTTTAGACAAGGGGTTTATTAGACCGAGTTGTTCACCTTGGGGAGCGCCAATCTTGTTCGTAAAGAAGAAAGATGGCTCCTATAGGACAACTGATGATGTGCTGGTTATTTGAGAGTATTCAAATGTGTTTCTGGAGGACTTTCATGGAGTGCCTCCAGAGATGTAGGTGGAGTTCAGTATTAATCTGGTTCCAGGTGAAGCTCTGATAACCAAGGAACCTTATCGGTTAGCGCTGCCGGAGATGCAAGAGTTGTCTACATAGTTGTAGGAGCTATTAGACAAAAGGTTTATTAGACCGAGTTGCTCACCTTGGAGAGCGTCAATCTTGTTCTTAAAGAAGAAAGGTTGATCCTATAGGATGTGCATCGATTATCGGGAGTTGAACAAACTAATAGTGAACAACCGTTATCTGCTCCTGAGGATTGGTGATGTGTTCGACTAGTTACAGGGTGCATCTTGCTTCTCCAAGATTGATCTATGTTTCGGATATCATCAGATGAGGGTTAGGGATGAGAATGTCCATAAGATGGCTTTCAAGACTTGTTATGCTCATAACGAGTTCGTAATGACGCCTTTGGGGCACACCAATGCACTAACAACTTTCATGGATCTCATGAGCAAATTTGCAGACCGATGTTGGAGCAGTCAGTCATTGTGTCTATTGAGGATATATTAGTTTATTCTAAGACCTAGGACTAGCATGAGGATCATGTTGGATTAGTGTGTAAGCCCATAACTATAATTGGTATGTACTTGACCCGAGATTAGCATGATCCATTTGGGTTGCATGGCACCGGAACAATCTGAAGGATGGATAACTGAGAAGAGGTTATTTATGGTTTATTAATATATTATAAGCTCTAATATATTAATATGAAATCATATTATTTAATTAGTATTGATAAAGAATTAATTTGGAATTAATTTTGTGCTCAAAAGAGACTAGTTAAATATAAGGGGTTGATTTGGTAAATAATTCATTCTTGTAAAGTGGGTTTATGATCCATAGTTCTTCATGTTGGGCTAAGCCCATGTGGAAACACATGGATACTCCATGGAGGATTTAACCCATGGAGCATGAGGGATATGGAAAGTCATTAGGGTTTACATGGTGTAACCCTAGTTTGCCATACTATATAAGACCCCTTTTAGCTCATGAAATTGGTACTTAGGAGTAACTAGTGGTTACACAAGAGGGCAAGCTGATTTTATGAGTGCAAGTAACCTTCTTTTAAGTTCCTCCATTTTTTGGTGGTGTTGTGTGATTCCATTCGAGGCATTCATATTATTGGTGCTAATCTCTTAAAGCTCCAAGCAACAAGCTACAAGAAAAGGTATGTTATCTAACTTGTTTTATAACTCAAGTATCAAAGTTTTGTATGCTAGTTAGGGTAATACCTTGGAAAGTTCAATATTGCATGTATAATAGAAAAAACATAGATCCAAGGTATTTAGGGTTGCATGTACACCTTAGGAGTGTTAGAATGCTCAAAACCCAACAGTGGTATTGCTTGGAAATGCTTAAAAAATCGAATTTCTGCTTTCTAGACAGTGGACTCGCCGAGTCCAAGCACAAACTCATCCAACTCGTCGAGTCAGCTCATGCACTCAATGAGTTGGTGCTCCAGAATGCAGTATTTCAAGTTTTTTGGCTGGAATTGGACTAGGATCATTACCCTAAGCTGTTTTTAAACATATAAATATGTTTTTGATGTGGTAATGATAATGCTTATCCAACTTAAAAGATAATTGTTAAAGTTTCATGTTTTGTATTAGTTTATATTGTTAGGCTAATTACATGAAATTTGTTTGATATGAATTGTCTTGTTCTTATGAGTTTAATTTAGATCATAGACAAAATTGTTTGAGTTTTGTAAGTTACAACAGTTGATCTAAATGTTTTGATGAATTCCATAACTTGTCCTCAAGTTATGGAAAATGAAAAGTTTTCTTTTAAAGAGTTCATTAAACTTATAGGTTATGAACTTCAGGAGTCTTTTTCCATAAATTTTTTTATGAACTCCATAACTTGTCCTCAAGCTATGGATTTTCAAGAGTTTTTTCATTAAAACCTATCTTAAATTCATAAGTTATGGATTCCAAAAGTTTTTGAATAATTCAAAACTTGCCCTCTAGTTTTGGAATTTGTAAATGTAAACGTCTAACTTTTGAAACATTTAGTTCCAAACCCTAGAATTTTAAAAGTTTAAAATTCAATCCTTATACTATTATAATATTATAGGTTTAATATATATATATATATATATATATATATATATATATATATATATATATATATATAAGAGTAAAGTCAGTCTTACCGTTAATGGGCCTCATTCACGAAGCCGGTCTATAAGGGGGTATACGGTTACTGCCTATAAAATGATAGTTTAATGGATGTCCACTCTCACCCACCGCTTCCTTGACCGGTGGAGGGTCGTTAGCCGAACGGGTAGGATAGGACTCTAGTTCTCCTTTCCTTAAAAGTATAATGATAAATACAAAGTAACTAAACACTTATAAATTCCCATATCTTAGTTACTTAGGAAAATGTGAACATGGTGCTAACCCATGAAATTGCACTTTGCACCTTGTTAAGTCGTTAATGGAGTGTGTGTGGTTAACCGACACACTAATATGGACTTACAGTGCGTGGCAAAGGGTAGCTTAACGTTAATCATAGATAAATGGAGCGTGTGTGGTTAATCGGCATGTTGATTAGGTGGTTGTAACATTGGGTGTACCAAGCTAATTTGCATTGTTATTCACACCTTGTTTGTGATCCTCGGCATCCCAATCACAAACTTGAAAGGCACAATCGAGATTTAAACATGCCATTGAAAGTCTCAATGAATCTCAAAGGATCTAGGAATTTCAATTTACTTAAAGCCTAAAATTCTTTTTCATTTTTCGTGGTGGAATTGGTAAATCGTCATTTACCTACCTTAAAATAATTTTGCAGTTTGGATTATGGCATCCCTCTTCCAAATTGTAAAATATTGTTGGGTCCTAGCCTTAATATTTCATGTTGGGTATTATATTAAGGACTAAATCAACTAACTTGAATTTCTCCCACTGTAGATTTCTAGTTTAGACAACCATGGTCTTCCCAAATCCTTTGGAGCAAGCTTTCCTCTTGAAGATGATGTCCCGCGGTTGGATCGCGGAAGTCATACTTCACTTCCTCTACCTCCTCCAATAATTCTCCCTAACCCACAAGTTTAAAAGCTTGAAAAATTCAAGGTCACTCAAGCCCTACTTGCAATGAAACATCAAGATAAAAGGCTTATGTGTACTCACGTTTTGTAGATGAAGTCACATATTGACAGGCTAAGAGTATTGGGTGTCGTTATCTCGAGGAAGTTGGCAGTTGAGTGGGTTCTTCAATCACTTCCCGAGTTATATAGTGAGCTCATTAAGGACTACTATGTGACAGACCACGACATGACACTTATTGATCTTACCTATTTGCTTGTTGCTACTAAATCACCAATGATTTGGCGCATTGGAAAAGCAAATTTGATTGGAAGATCTACTCCCCAAACTTCCATGGACATTGACAATGGAAACATTGGAAGTCCAGAAAATATCTCTCTTTCCAAGGGAAAGAGAAAGGCTAAGTATGAGATTGTCCTGTATACCATTCTCAAAGAGTCTATATGTTTCTATTGCCAAGAAAAAGGGGCATTGGTTGCGAAGCTGCTCTGACTACCTGAAAGATCTGAGAAAAGGTAGAATCGAAAAGTTTGACTCTGCTTCAGGTATGTCTACTGTCAAACTCTATTAAGTTCCTAATTGTTGATTCTTAATACATGATGTGATAAGGCTGCATTTTGATGTTTTGTAGGATCATGCAAAAGGAAGGGAGCTTAAAGGAAGAGTATGCTGAATCTGATCGCGAAAATGGATTTCTATCGCATGGTTCGATGATCGCATTTTTGAGCTATTGCTTAGGAGTTATGATAGATTGCTAGGAAATACGTAATAACATAGTTTTCATTTGTAATTGCATTGTAAGGAAAAGGTTTTTCCGCATTTTATAAATAAATAAAATTTTGTTTTATTTTTATATCTCCTTGCAATGGCATTTGTGAAAATTGATGTTTGTATGTTTCTATGTTTAGTAATGGATTTGATTCTTTTATTTGTGGTAGTGTCTAAATTTACCAAATAAGGAAAGATTCTCATTATCCAAGTTTCAATTGGACAAAAACTTCAAATCATGCAAGTTGTATTGTATGATGAGTGAGAATTTTCATCTTTTGTAAATTAAGACTGATTCCTTGTTCACATGTATATATGAGTCAAGTGAAGTGTAACGCCCGGGTTTCAAGGCTAAGCATTTTTGTCAATGTAATAGTCTAGGTCAACTCTTGTAACTCTTTTTGAAGTAATAAAGATGAAATATTTGAGTATTATGTGAATTATATGTGTTTATTATTTAATTATAAATGTATAATTAATAAAGAATAAAAATGAGCGTCAAAATTAAAGTGTGAGATAATCCCGATATCTCTACATAAAGTTGTAGAATATGTCTCAAGGTTTCCGTGCATATAAGGAACGCCGAAATCCGAGTTATAACGAAGAAGTTATGACCGTCGAAGTTTCACGACAGAACCGGCACGATACCGGGAAACGTGAATAGTGAATTTACGATAGAGCGAGATTTAGCCTTAGTGATCTAAACGAAAGTCATAGAATATGTTAAACTAAGAACATCGATAAAAAGAACGCCCAAATCTGACTTCGTATGAAGAAGTTGTGAGATTTTAAACAGACCAATCCTGTCCCGGCTTGTTAAAAATATAACTTTAAAAATAAAGTCAAAATTAGTCGACGGAGTCTAAACGAAAGTTGTAGAGTACGTCTTCACCTACGCGTGGATATAAAGAACGTCAAAAACGGAGTTCGTATGAACGAGTTACAGATTATAATAGCATATTTACGTATTAAAATAAAGTATAAATCATGTATACGTACACATATATATACATATGTATATATCATTAGAAAGGTATCGACGATGCGGTCATTATAAGACTAATGTTGAGTTCTTTCGATATTAGTTTAGTACAAATATCATTAAATCCATTTATAATAGTATTATAGAGGGGTGTTTAGTTGTTTATATAACTAAAAGGTCATTAAGTAATTATGGAGGGTAGTTTTTGAAAATTCAATTAGTATAAATAAGAGCCTTGGGCTCTCATATTTCTTGCACCATTCTCTTGATTCAAGAGTCTTTCTCTCCTTATCCCCCGAGCATTTCGGTCCCTCGTGATTCGACTTCTCTTTCTGTAGCTTAGTATAGTAAGGTGAGCGCTGAAGCGCTGCACGAATCTTTCTTAGAAAGATTCAGCGACGAAGTTCTGCCCCTGCAGAGCCCGACTCCTAGCTAAAACCCCCTTGTAAGTAAGTTATGCTTACCTTATTTTAATATAGCTTATATTTAAAATTAGTATTGTTATTATGAACTTATAATAAATATTTGAGCTATTATTATAACTTATATAAGTGTCGTTATAATATTTTTTTTAACTACTCGCGGTACGGGGAATCTGGTTTAAAGGGCCGCATAGGGTTGTTGGATTTCAGAAGTGCTATATGCCAAAATGGTCCTGCCCTCCGGTGTTTTATGTCTGGTCCCTGTCTGTACATAGTGGTTGGAAAATATTGTTTAACGCTTATATAATAATAATAATACTAAGACTAATAGTTGGTCACGGTAAATATTAGACTAAAATTTAGCGATAATAATGCTAGGTTTCGTCGAAGGAAAATAGAATCGTTAGAAGCAAGCGCTGCCTGATTTTGGAATCATCACCTTAACAAGTGAGTGCATAGTTACTTTCAGCTTACACATAGATATGAAGTATTTTATATAAATTACGTGCTATGTGTGCATATTATCTGAATACTTGCTATCTATGTCGGATGAACATTGTTATACATGTTTTCAATGATTTAAACTGTATATGTATTTTATATCTACGAAAATGTTGGGGTAAAACATGGGTAGATGTAATAGGTGATGTGTGATAAAATGATGAGAGGCCTCGATGTTGATGTTGTTGATTCTGTCATCTAGCGGAGTATGGATGACGACCACGGACTCTTCTAGACAGTCCAGTGGAACACTAGCAGGCTCGCAACCTGTAGGTGTTTGTGAACGATATGTTCACCGATGTACTCCATCCCCCACATGGTTGCCTTTAGGATATTTATTGCTGAGGAATCCCCTTAGCAGTAGTGTCCGTCCCGATGATGATCCTTAGGCTAGGTCCCTTATGATAGGTGTTTAGGGACGTAAAGTGAGGATAACGGGAACGGGTAATCGGGTTATTGTTGATCGATGAAATTAATAAACTTATTTATTGTGGGTTGAAAACCCTATGTGCTCACCAGGCTCCCAAGCCTGACCCACTCAGTTTTATGTATTACAGGTAGTGGCGCATGAGCATAGGTGTGATGTTTTGGACGAGGGATTACGGATATAGGCCTGTAGATATGAAATAATGTAGTAAGGCTTATATTGTACTGTTTATGCTTTTGATCTGTACGAACATGACATCCCGAGTCTTTTAATGAAATACATTTCTATGGAAATGCTTTTGATAAATCTTTATCATATTTTTGTTTTGGGACAAATTCCGCAACACTTTCACTTAAAATGTAACTCTGATTTTTAAACAAAGCATAAACAAACCGGTCTTTTCTGGCCGTGATTTTGGGGATGTCACAGTTGGTATCAGAGCATTAGTTTAAGCGAACTAGGAATTTGTAGGATTTCTAGACTTAAACTTAGAATGCTAAGCAATGATTGTGAGGTGTGAGCACTAGCTTATTTTAGGAATTGTGCCTAAAATGCTTTTATGTGCTAAATGCTTTGTGCATAATATGCTGTTAATTGTTCGGATCTATGGTCTGTTGCCGACCGGATCTGGAAACCTTATGTGTTTAGGATTCTAAACGTACGACTACGATATTAGAACTAGCATGTAAACGTTTCGGAGTGATAAGGACGATTTAAAACGCCTATCCTAAATAAAGATCTAAATTCACCTTATTCGGTGTATAGATCAAGATGGCAAGGACCCGTAGCGGAAACGTGAACGCAAATGGAGGTAGGAACCAACCCCCAGTGGTTCAGCAAATACTTGTTGTTGAAGAAGTTGCACCTGAGCCAGTCACCATGGCTGGAGTTCAAGCCATGATTCAGGCTATGCTAGCTGAACAAAGGGAAGAAATGAGACGGATGCTCCACGAAAATAGGGACGAACCTACCATACATGTTGAACCGACGGAGCCAGTTCCCGAGCCATCTGAGGAAGGGAACTATAGCCGCCAAGTGAGTCAAGTAGGGACTCAAGGTGAGAAAAAGGATGGCCCAGAAGGGAGAAACAACAAGGATGGGTGGATGTACAAAAATTTCTTGGGTGCGAAACCACCAAGTCTCTCAGGAAGCCCAAAGCCTGTTGAGATTATGGACTGGATCTCCGAGATGGAGATGGTGTTTGAGAGCTGCGACTGCAGCGAGAAGCAGAAGACTGTCTTCGCTGTGAGACAATTGAAAACTGGAGTCTTGAGCTGGTGGAAGCTATTGGCACATACAATGCCATGGGGAGAAGCTCTGAAAATGTCATGGGATGAGTTCTTGTAACAACTGAAGGCGCAGTACTGTTTAGAGATAGACCTGATTGATCTGAACAATGAGTTCCAAAATTTGAAGAAGGGGAGAATGAGCATCGATGACTATGCTGTTGCATTTACGGAAAAGATGAAGTTGTTTCCATACCTAGTGCCAAACGAACTTTCCAAAATTGAGAAATTCGCAAACGGACTGCCGGCTGACTTTGGCCCAACAGTCAAGATGGCAACCACTCTGAAATCAGCTGTTCGAGCAGCTAAGAACGTGGAGACCCAACAAAAGGAAAGAGGTCTGGAGAGGGCTGAGGTTGGTGAGAAACGGAAGTTCAATGGATCCTCGAAGTCCAACAAGAAGAGTAGATTCTCGAAGTCTGGTTCGAGGGGAGGAGGATCAGAAGCGAAGCACTCTGGGAAGTGCAAGAAGAAGCACTCTGGGAAGTGTGACGGAGGGGTCACTTGTTACAAGTGCGGAAAGCCTGGGCACTACGCCAATGAATGCACCCTCAACCAGAAAGCCTGTTATGGGTGCAATGAAGAAGGGCACATTTTGAAGGATTGCCCGAAGAAGAAGGAGACAGGAAGACCCAACATACCACCGAAGCCGAAGGCGAGAGCCTTCCAGATGACGCTCGAGGCTGCAAAGGAGGCAGCAAACATCGCTTCAGGTACCTTTCTTGTAAATGGTTTGCCTGCAAATATAGTATTTGATTCCGGAGCCAACTACTCCTTTGTGTCGCATAAATTTGGTGGGAAATTAGCATTGCCTGTAGACAAACTAGATAATGCCCTGATTGTAGAAGTTGCCAGTGGCAAATTCGTACCTGTTAGTAATCGTATTAGGAACATCGTCATTGACCTAAACGGAAACGAATTCCACGAAGAGCTATTACCCATAGAGTTAAACGGTTTCGACATCGTTTTGGGTATGGATTGGCTTAGCGCCAACGATGTTGAGATTCAATGCCGAAAGAAGATAGTAAGGGTAAACCCACCCAGAAAGGAATCATTTATTGTGTACGGGGACAAACGCAGATTGAATTCTGGAATCATCTCCCTGATGAAATCCAGGAAATGTTTGTCCAAAGGATGTGCATCATACTTGGCCTTCGTAATCGATGCCAAGAAGGAGAAGAAAGAGGTGCAGAATATACCGGTTGTGTGTGATTATCCGGAAGTCTTTCCCGAAGATCTTCACGGATTACCACCTGATAGGCAAGTGGAGTTTCGTATAGACTTGTTACCAGGAACAACACCGATAGCAAAGGCACCTTACCGATTAGCACCGACGGAGATGAAGGAGCTCATGACACAACTTCAGGAGCTGTTGGACAACGGTTTTATTCGACCTAGTTCATCACCCTGGGGAGCTCCGGTGTTATTCGTGAAGAAGAAGGAGGGAAGTATGAGAATGTGTATAGACTACCGAGAGCTGAATAAGGCAACGGTGAAGAACAAGTATCCATTGCCGAGGATTGATGACCTATTCGATCAGCTGCAAGGTTCGAGCTACTTCTCAAAGATCGATCTTAGGTCAGGATATCATCAACTAAAGGTGAGAAAGCAGGATATTGAGAAGACTGCATTCAGAACGAGATATGGACACTACGAGTTCTTGGTTATGTCATTCGGGCTAACCAATGCTCCCGCAGCATTCATGGATTTGATGAATAGGGTTTGTAAACCATTCCTCGATAAATCCGTGATAGTGTTCATCGACGACATTCTCATCTACTCGAAAAGCCAAGAGGAGCATGGCAAGCATCTACGGGAAGTATTAGAAGTGTTGAAGAAGGAGAAGCTTTTTGCAAAGTTCTCCAAATGCGACTTTTGGATACGGGAAGTCCAATTCTTGGGTCATGTTGTTAACCAGGAGGGAATAATGGTTGACCCCGCAAAGATCGAGGCTGTAATGAAGTGGGAACGTCCAAAGAGTCCCACGGAGATTCGAAACTTTCTAGGATTAGCCGGATATTATCGACGATTTATCCAAGACTTTTCTTCGATACCTGCTCCATTAACAGCTTTGACTCATAAAGGAGCTACGTATACGTGGAGTGAGAAACACGATGAGGCATTCGAGAAGCTAAAGAAGAAGTTATGTGAAGCACCGATACTTTCTCTACCCGATGGAGTCGAAGATTTCGCGGTTTATAGTGACGCTTCTGGAGTCGGGTTGGGTTGTGTTCTGACCCAAACAGAAAAGGTGATAGCATACGCATCTCGACAATTGAAAGAGCACGAAAATAACTACCCCACTCATGATCTGGAGTTGGCAGCGGTAGTTTTTGCCTTAAAGATATGGAGGCATTACCTCTACGGCACGAAGTGCAAGCTCTTCACTGATCATAAGAGTCTCCAGTATCTCTTTAATCAGAAGGAGTTGAACATGAGGCAACGACGCTGGCTAGAACTTCTCAAGGACTACGACTGTGAGATACTTTACCACCCAGGTAAAGCAAATATTGTTGCTGATGCTCTCAGTCGGAAAGTCAATCTGGAAAGGAAAATGCCAAGAGCGTTAAGAATTGAAGTCGTCTCAACGATTGTGGAAAGTATCAGGAAAGCTCAAGAAGAAGCTTTAGAGAAAAATGACCGAAAGAAGAACGTTTGGGAAGAACGTTAGTGTTTGGTACAAACAGTCGAGGACTGAAGGTATTCCAAGATCGAATTTGGGTACCTAAGACGGGAGGAATAAGAGATCTTCTGATGGAAGAAGCACACAAGACCATGTACTCGATTCATCCCGGTAGCACTAAAATGTATAGGGACCTAAAACCCTACTACTGGTGGCCAACGATGAAGCTCGATGTTGCGAAGTATGTGGCCGAGTGCGTAACATGTGCGAGGGTTAAGGCACAACATCAGAAACCGTATGGGAGTTTGGAACCTTTACCTATACCCATGGGTAAATGGGAAGACATCACCATGGATTTTGTGACTAAACTGCCCAGGACGAAGAACGGTCACGACATGATTTGGGTAGTCGTGGACCGTTTCACCAAGAGTGCACACTTCATAGCAGCCAACGAGAAGTGGTCTATGGATAAGCTTGCAAATGCTTACGTGAAGGAAATTGTAAGACTTCACGGTGTCCCTCTTACGATTGTATCAGATCGTGATAGTCGTTTCACACCAAGGTTTTGGAGGAGTCTACAAGAGGAGTTAGGTACAAAGTTGTGTTTGAGTACTGCTTATCATCCGCAAACTGATGGTCAGAGCGAAAGAATGATTCAGACGCTGGAAGATATGCTGAGAGCATGTACCCTCGAATTCCAAGGGAATTGGGACGAGCACTTACCTCTGGTAGAATTTTCCTACAACAATAGTTTTCACTCGAGCATCAAGATGGCTCCTTATCAAGCCTTGTATGGGCAAAAGTGTCGTACGCCGTCTTGTTGGCTTGAAGCCGGAGAGAAGCAGTTTATGGGCCCCGAGATAGTCCATGAGACTGCTGAGAAGTTGAAGGTGATTAGGGAAAGGATGTTAGCAGCCCAGGATCGTCAGAAGAGCTATGCTGACAAGAAAAGACGACCGATAACTTTCGAAGTTGGGGATTCCATTTTGCTTAAAGTCTCACCGTGGAAGGGACTTATACGATTTGGGAAACGAGGAAAGTTGAGTCTAAGGTTTATTGGACCGTTCAAAGTTCTTCAGAAGATAGGGAACCAAGCTTATAAGCTGGAATTGCCCGAAGAACTCAATGGTATTCATAACACCTTCCATGTGTGTTATTTGAGGAAATTCACGGGAGATGTTCCCGACATAATTCCAATCTCAGAGTTAAGGATGGATGAAAATAAAAGGTTGATCGAAGAGCCTGAGGCAATTGTTGACCGTAAGACTAAGAAGTTACGACGCAAGATGGTTGACTTGGTGCTAGTCTGATGGAAACATTCGAATGGGCCGAATCTCACTTGGGAAACAGAGGATGACATGATGCGTCGCTATCCACATCTGTTTGCTGATGCATGATTCCGGGACGGAATCATCCTAAGAGGGAGAGAATTGTAACGCCCGGGTTTCAGGGCTAAGCATTTTTGTCAATGTAATAGTCTAGGTCAACTCTTGTAACTCTTTTTGAAGTAATAAAGATGAAATATTTGAGTATTATGTGAATTATATGTGTTTATTATTTAATTATAAATGTATAATTAATAAAGAATAAAAATGAGCGTCAAAATTAAAGTGTGAGATAATCCCGATATCTCTACATAAAGTTGTAGAATATGTCTCAAGGTTTCCGTGCATATAAGGAACGCCGAAATCCGAGTTATAACGAAGAAGTTATGACCGTCGAAGTTTCACGACAGAACCGGCACGATACCGGGAAGCGTGAATAGTGAATTTACGATAGAGCGAGATTTAGCCTTAGTGATCTAAACGAAAGTCATAGAATATGTTAAACTAAGAACATCGATAAAAAGAACGCCCAAATCTGACTTCGTATGAAGAAGTTGTGAGATTTTAAACAAACCAATCCTGTCCCGGCTTGTTAAAAATATAACTTTAAAAATAAAGTCAAAATTAGCCGACGGAGTCTAAACGAAAGTTGTAGAGTACGTCTTCACCTACGCGTGGATATAAAGAACGTCAAAAACGGAGTTCGTATGAACGAGTTACAGATTATAATAGCATATTTACGTATTAAAATAAAGTATAAATCATGTATACGTACACATATATATACATATGTATATATCATTAGAAAGGTATCGACGATGCGGTCATTATAAGACTAATGTTGAGTTCTTTCGACATTAGTTTAGTACAAATATCATTAAATCCATTTATAATAGTATTATAGAGGGGTGTTTAGTTGTTTATATAACTAAAAGGTCATTAAGTAATTATGGAGGGTAGTTTTTGAAAATTCAATTAGTATAAATAAGAGCCTTGGGCTCTCATATTTCTTGCACCATTCTCTTGATTCAAGAGTCTTTCTCTCCTTATCCCCCGAGCATTTCGGTCCCTCGTGATTCGACTTCTCTTTCTGTAGCTTAGTATAGTAAGGTGAGCGCTGAAGCGCTGCACGAATCTTTCTTAGAAAGATTTAGCGACGAAGTTCTGCCCCTGCAGAGCCCGACTCCTAGCTAAAACCCCCTTGTAAGTAAGTTATGCTTACCTTATTTTAATATAGCTTATATTTAAAATTAGTATTGTTATTATGAACTTATAATAAATATTTGAGCTATTATTATAACTTATATAAGTGTCGTTATAATATTTTTTTTAACTACTCGCGGTACGGGGAATCTGGTTTAAAGGGCCGCATAGGGTTGTTGGATTTCAGAAGTGCTATATGCCAAAATGGTCCTGCCCTCCGGTGTTTTATGTCTGGCTCCTGTCTGTACATTGTGGTTGGAAAATATTGTTTAACGCTTATATAATAATAATAATACTAAGACTAATAGTTGGTCACGGTAAATATTAGACTAAAATTTAGCGATAATAATGTTAGGTTTCGTCGAAGGAAAATAGAATCGTTAGAAGCAAGCGCTGCCCGATTTTGGAATCATCACCTTAACAAGTGAGTGCATAGTTACTTTCAGCTTACACATAGATATGAAGTATTTTATATAAATTACGTGCTATGTGTGCATATTATCTGAATACTTGCTATCTATGCCGGATGAACATTGTTATACATGTTTTCAATGATTTAAACTGTATATGTATTTTATATCTACGAAAATGTTGGGGTAAAACATGGGTAGATGTAATAGGTGATGTGTGATAAAATAATGAGAGGCCTCGATGTTGATGTTGTTGATTCTGTCATCTAGCGAAGTATGGATGACGACCACGGACTCTTCTAGACAGTCCAGTGGAACACTAGCAGGCTCGCAACCTGTAGGTGTTTGTGAACGATATGTTCACCGGTGTACTCCATCCCCCACATGGTTGCCTTTAGGATATTTATTGCTGAGGAATCCCCTTAGCAGTAGTGTCCGTCCCGATGATGATCCTTAGGCTAGGTCCCTTATGATAGGTGTTTAGGGACGTAAAGTGAGGATAACGGGAACGGGTAATCGGGTTATTGTTGATCGATGAAATTAATAAACTTATTTATTGTGGGTTGAAAACCCTATGTGCTCACCAGGCTCCCAAGCCTGACCCACTCAGTTTTATGTATTACAGGTAGTGGCGCATGAGCATAGGTGTGATGTTTAGGACGAGGGATTACGGATATAGGCCTGTAGATATGAAATAATGTAGTAAGGCTTATATTGTACTGTTTATGCTTTTGATCTGTACGAACATGACATCCCGAGTCTTTTAATGAAATACATTTCTATGGAAATGCTTTTGATAAATCTTTATCATATTTTTGTTTTGGGACAAATTCCGCAACACTTTCACTTAAAATGTAACTTTGATTTTTAAACAAAGCATAAACAAACCGGTCTTTTCTGGCCGTGATTTTGGGGATGTCACATGAAGGAATAGGGGATCGGGTACATTGGGTGTGCGCTAGTCAAGATCCACCACAAGGATTGATAAGACTATTCTTCATGATTTACTAAAGTTTAGTAAACATGGTTATGCTTACAAGTTTAAGTATAATTCTGAAACATTGGAAAAGTTTCAATGTGTGGCAGAACGAATGAGAAGAATCAAATTATGCAGAAAGATAAAAGTTTCTCCAATTTGAAAAGATAGGAGTACTTTAGTATTGTGTATTTTGATCATCTTAATGTTTATAGAAAAACCATATCACAATTGATCCTCTAAAGAAATATTAGTGCATTTGTATGGCCAAGAATAGGAATTGTGAATTGTTGAAATAGTTTAAATCAAGAAGATGAGTCATACTTTGTTCCCAAAACAAGTATTAGATTCATACTCCAAGACTGTAACCTTGAGTGACATAAAGAAAGGTTTAAAACACTTACCAAATGTAGAGTAAAAGTTTTCTACTCTTGTACATTTGAAATTGGTAAGTTGTGATGTTTTTGGATAAAACAAAGACCAAATAAGGCTAATTGTATGAAGTGTTTGTCTTGATAAGAATCCACACTAACTCTTGAATATTTGATTTATCAAGGAGTGATTCATGACAAGAGAATCTTATATGTCAAGAGGGCAGTGGGAGTCTTAAAGATCTTGACAAGTTTCAAGAACTAATCAAGAGTAAACCTGTTGTTAAACACTAGCACATGACTTGAGGTTTGTAACCAATTGTGTTAACACATTCTTGTTTATGTGCTCATTCCAGTTAAAATTGACTATGCATGTGAGTTCTATGAGTTCTCGATTTTTTGCATAAGGTAACAACTTGGAAGCAATGGTAGGCCTTTGTGCTGCCAGGTGGTAAGAAATTAAGATTGAACAAGTTCAGTCCATATGAGTTTGGATTTGTCACTAACCTTGTCTTGTGATTATGGTTATGACAAATTCACATGGATAGGAACACGTACACCATAAAGTCTAAGTGTCATAAGTTTTCTCTCCGATTCATGAAAATGATAGTGAGGAAACACTTTCACTAAGTAGATTTTAAGGAGATAGAATTGTGATATTTGCATTCTCCAATTTGATTATGATTACGCTATCTCTTTTCATAATTCAAATTGTGAGGAATGGAAAAAGGTCTAATCATTTTAGACTTATTTCTGTAAGTTCTGAAATTATTTAGACACACATGTGAGCTATCTAAGGAAAGGTGTATAATTTTGAGAAGCCTAGATAAAGACTTATCAAAGCATCTCGTATCAGAAATCTGAACTTTGGTAAGAAAGTCAATAAGTATTGATTTCTAGAAGTCCAATTGATTTTTGAATACATGTCAAAGCTAGTGGGATCATAAGTGTTATGCTAGTAAGTTAATAATTATTATGCTAGTAGGAGAATAATTATTATGGAAAGTGTTGCAAGTTAGAAATGCTAATTATAGGAAAAAAAAGTTTCAGGATTTGAAAAGTTGTTTTGCTATAATTAAGGGAGAGGAATTTATACTTCATTTCAAAATTTAAAAGCTTAGATTGAGATTTTAATCAAATTTAGTCAAATATATATATATATATATATATATATATATATATATATATATATATATATATATATATATATATATATATATATATATATATATATATATATATATATATATATATATATATATATGAATGTTGTAACAACTCAAATTTTTCCAAACAAAATTTTCCATTTTAAAACATAATTGTGTTCATTAAAAACAAGACATAAATAGTTAATTATTCAGTCAATACAATTATTCAAAATCCCAAGATCATAAAACCATCTTCAGTGTGTATCGATCATGCCGGCGCCTTCCCACGGTCATCGCTAGTACCTGAAATACATGCACAACAACTGTAAGCATAAATGCTTAGTGAGTTCCCCAATATACACTTACGCACATACGCCCTTCCAGGCCCTGACCTTCCGGTCCTCATAACATAATCGCCTTCCGGCCCGTAACATATTGCCTTCCGGCCCACATATCATACATAGCACATATAACATATAACATACCACATATAGCATACATATCACATATCATAACCGACCTTCCGGTCACACAGTCAAACCCTTCCGGGTGCAGTATAGTGAGAAGACTCACCTCGTAAATGCTGAAAACTAGCAACTCCTGAAATCACTCGTGCACAAACCAACGAGCTACAACCCTCCTATAACATTACATAACTCATTAGCACTCATATCATCTAAGTGTGACTATCCCTAAGAAGTCAGACTTAGGTCAACTCTGGTCAACGGTCACGGTCAACTCGACTGGACTCGGCGAGTACCATGGCGACTCGGCGAGTCTAGTCGTCCTCACAAATTCCTAAATATTCCCTTTCTACTCGTCGAGTATCCCTCTTGACTCGACGAGGTCCTCGTGGAAGAATCGCGGGGCCACCCCGACTCCACTCGCCGAGTCTGATGAACAACTCGGCGAGTCCCAGTAAATCTTCAAGCTACTCGCCGAGTCTGAAGAACAACTCGGCGAGTCCATGCCATGCAGACGAGTAACTGCTTCCTGAGATAAGTCTCGTCCCGAAGTACACATGCATGGGACCTTCTGGACCTCTAAAGGTCCTAATACAAGATTATAGTCGTGGGATAACAAGGCATTACTTCATCAATTCACTAAATGGGTTCTATAAACCCTAATTTCATAAATACATCATTATAGCAGAGCATACACGAATTCTTACCTGGATGATGTATTCTCTTTATTCCCAATCCTCAGAATGTGACCCCTTGCTGCTCTTTTAGCCAATCCTTCCTCTTCCTTGCACACCCACTCTTCTATAACCAACAATGGCCTAAGATCCTTGCTCCTGCTGTACTAATCGATTTAGGGTTCTTCTCAGAAGGCTAAAACGAACAATGACGGCCAATGGACCCCTTTTATACGTCCCAAACCTGAACGGTTAGGGTTTCCGCTAAACAGCGTCGACTCGCCGAGTCCATATCTGGACTCGTCGAGTCCAGTCGCGGACCCGCGACCAAGTCTGTGATCCTACTCGGCGAGTCTTGGCCCCAACTCGCCGAGTCCCCTCTTAAATCATCCAAAAACATAATTTAAACAATACCTGAGATTTCGGGCTGTTACAACTCTCCCCCACTTGGATTAGACTTCGCCCTCGAAGTCTCACTCCGCAAATAGTTCCGGATGCTGCCCCCGCATCTCGCGTTCCGGTTCCCAAGTCATTTCCGATCCCTTACGGTGTTGCCATTGAACCAACACCAAGGGTACCTCCTTGTTCCTCAGAACCTTGATCTTCCGATCTCTGATCGCCACTGGTCTCTCCGCGTAATTCAGGCTCGCATCCACCTGAATATCCTCCAATGGAACCACTGCCGACTCATCGGCTATGCACTTTCTCAACTGCGACACATGAAAAGTGTCATGGATCTGACCTAACTCCGCTGGTAACTCCAACCGATAGGCTACCCGACCTATCCTTGCAATCACACGAAATGGCCCAATATACCGGGGCCCCAACTTGCCTCTCTTCCTGAACCGAATCACTCCTTTCCAAGGAGAGACCTTCAGGAGAACGAAGTCGCCGACCTGAAATTCAAGCTCGGATCGGCGCCTGTCTGCATAACTCTTCTGTCGGCTCTGGGCAGTCAATAATCTTTGTCTCACTTGTTGAATCTGTTCTGTCGTCTGGAGTATGATCTCCGTGCTGCCCATCACTCTCTGTCCCACCTCTCCCCAGCAAATGGGAGTCCGACACCTCCTACCATACAACAGCTCGAAAGGTGGCATACCAATGCTCGAATGGTGGCTGTTGTTGTAGGAGAACTCCGCCAACGGTAAATACGCATCCCAACTACCCCCGAAGTCTAACACACACGCTCGGAGCATGTCCTCCAGCGTCTGAATCGTCCGCTCGCTCTGACCGTCTGTCTGGGGATGGTATGCGGTACTAAAATGCAATTTAGTACCCAGCTCCTCATGGAATTTTTTCCAGAACCTGGAAGTGAAGCGCACATCGCGGTCTGACACAATCGAGATCGGCACCCCGTGCCTAGACACCACCTCTTTCACGTATATCTCCGCCAACTTTTCCGCTGAAGAACTCTCACTGATGGCAAGGAAGTGAGCACTCTTCGTCAACCTATCCACAATCACCCAAATTGCGTCAACTCCCCTAGCAGTCCTTGGCAATTTGGTGATAAAATCCATAGTGATCTGTTCCCACTTCCACTCGGGGATCTCCAATGGCTGCAACTTGCCATGCGGTCTCTGGTGTTCGGCCTTAACCCTACGGCAGGTCAAGCACCTCTCAACGAACCATGCTACGTCCCTCTTCATACAGGGCCACCAATATTCCTTCCTTAAATCCAAATACATCTTTGTAGCACCGGGATGGATCGAGAATTTAGATCTATGAGCCTCTTCCATCAACGTAATACGCGTACCGCCCACGAACGGCACCCAAATCCGACCCTGAAACGTCATAAGGCCTCGACTATCCTTGACAAACTCTGAGATTAACCCCACAACCCGCTCTTTCTTCCGCATTTCTGGTCGCACAGCCTCTGCCTGGGCTCCACGAATAGCGTCCAACACTGGAGTCATCACAGTCAGTCTCAAGCATACATCTCGCAATGGAGTGCTTTCCGCCCTGCGGCTCAATGCATCGGCTACCACATTAGCCTTGCCTGGGTGGTACAGGATCTCACAATCATAATCCTTGACCACATCCAACCATCTCCTCTGACGCATATTTAGGTTGGGTTGATCCATCAAATACTTCAAACTCTTATGGTCCGTATATATCGTACATCGAACCCCATACAAGTAGTGACGCCAAATTTTGAGAGCGAACACTACTGCCCCCAACTCCAAATCATGCGTGGGATATCTCGCCTCATGAGGCTTCAGCTGCCTCGATGCATAAGCTATCACATGACCCCTCTGCATCAACACTGCACCCAATCCCGAAATCGATGCGTCGCAATATACCACGAAATCTTCCATCCCTTCTGGGAGAGCTAAAACCGGGGCTTCGCACAATCTCTGGCGAAGTGTCTCAAAGGAGGTCTGCTGCTCGGGCCCCCATGAGAATGCAACACCCTTCCGGGTCAATCTGGTGAGTGGCACTGCGATCTTGGAGAAATCCTTGATAAATCTCCGATAATACCCTGCCAACCCAAGGAAACTCCTGATCTTAGAGGGTGACTTCGGCACCTCCCAACTCATCACCGCCTCAACCTTGGCCGGATCGACTAATATCCCCTTCTGATTAACCACATGTCCTAGGAACTGGACCTCCCGCAACCAGAAGTCACATTTGGAGAACTTTGCATAAAGCTTCTCCGACCTCAATACCTCAAGGACCTCCCTCAAATGCTCCTCATGCTGCTCTCTAGACCTCGAATACACCAGAATGTCGTCGATAAATACAATCACTGACCGATCCAACATCGGCCTGCATACCCTGTTCATGAGATCCATGAACACAGCCGGGGCATTGGTGAGTCCAAAAGGCATCACCACAAACTCATAATGCCCATATCGCGTCCTAAATGCTGTCTTCTGGACGTCCTCTTCCCGTACCCTCACCTGATGGTATCCTGATCTCAGATCGATCTTGGAAAACCAAGATGCTCCCTGCAACTGATCGAATAAATCATCGATCCTCGGCAACGGGTAACGGTTCTTGACCGTTAGCTTGTTCAACTCCCGGTAATCAATGCACATCCGGTGTGAACCATCCTTCTTCTTGACGAACAGAATAGGTGCTCCCCATGGCGAGCTGCTCGGCCGAATGAATCCCTTTCCCAGCAACTCCTGGAGTTGCGAGGACAACTCTTGCATCTCTGGAGGTGCAAGACGATAGGGCACTTTAGCAATAGGCGCAGCCCCCGGAACCAGATCGATACCAAACTCTACTTGCCTCACAGGAGGTACTCCTGGCAGTTCTTCGGGAAAAACATCTGAAAACTCACGCACCACAGGGACCTCCTTAATTGACTTCGGTCTCTCGGAAACCTCCCACGTATCCATCACATACGCCACAAAACCCTTACAGCCCTGCTGTAGACACTGCCTCGCCCTAGCGGCCGAACAAAAAGCTGATCCTGAACGAGTACCCTCACCGTACACCGAAAGAACTCCCCCACTATGGTCTCGTATGGTCACCAACTGACGCTCGCAGTCGATGACAGCGCCGAATCGGCTCAACCAATCCATGCCCACGATAACACAGACATCCCCCATCGCAATAGGAATCAGGTCAATCGGGAATTCAACCCCGAAAATCTCTAGTACACATCCCCGAAGAACCTCCGTAGCACGAATCACTTTCTCGTCAGCTATAGAAACTCTCAAAGGTCGACTCAACGACTCACGACTAACGCCAATCTGCTGACTAAAGGCTAAGGACACAAAGGACCTACTCGCACCCGAGTCAAATAACACTAAAGCAGGCACAGAGTTCACAAGGAAAGTACCTACGCGCATAATAACATAAGCATAACATATTGACATTAAAATAATTACACGAATTACAACATACCTGCCACAACATCGGGCGCAGCGCGGACCTCCTCCGCAGTCAGCTGAAAGGCTCTCCCACGAGCCCTCGGGGCCTCGACCTTCACCGGTCGAGTCTCAGTAGTCCTGGCAACAGGTGCAGATCCCTGACGAAGCTGCGGACACTCGGCCTTTCGATGGCCGGTCTGGTTGCAATGGAAGCAAACCATAAACCCCTTGGGGCACTCCCTAGCAATGTGCCCCTCCTTGCCGCACTTGTAGCAGGCACCGGCTCGACACGCCCCATCGTGACCCTTGCCGCACTTTACGCAAGTGCGGTTCTTCGAACTTCCCGTCCTCGAATCGGCGGACTTGATCCGCTTGGCTGCCGGCTGAGACTGAGCCGGCCGCCGGTCTGCCTGCTGAGACTCGGCCTCCTCCCTGGCCTGAGTCTCTAACTCGATCTCACGCTTCCTGGCATTCGCCTGAAGCTCAGTAAAGGTATGATAAGTGGAGTTTGACACAAACTCCCGGATCTCCCTCCTCAGAACACCCAAGTACCGGCTCATCCGAGCCTGCTCTGTGGCCACCAGCTCGGGGCAAAACATCGCCCTCTCATGGAACTTCCGCGTGATCGCCGCCACCGAATCAGTACCCTGCTTGAGGGTTAAGAACTCCTGAACCAATCGTTCCCGCTCCACCGGGGGAACGTACTCCTCCCTGAACATGGTAGTGAACCCCTCCCATGTCACTGTCGCAGTCTCTGCCAAAGTGAAGTTCGCCGTCACGAACTTCCACCAGTCCTTTGCTCCCAGACGGAGCTGGTTCAAAGCGAACCGTACCCTCAGGTGCTCCGGGCATGAACAAGTGTAGAAGCACCCCTCTATATCTGCGATCCACCTCATCGCAGCAATCGGATCCTGCGTCCCATCGAACTCTGGTGGCTTCGTGTTGCTGAACTCTCGGAACAGCAACGAATCACCCCCTGTGGCCTAGCAGCGGCCACAGCTGCGGTAGCTGCAGCGGTTGCAGCCTCAGTCAATGCGGCGTACCGTTCGTCGAACGTCTCCATCAGGGTGGTCTTGATAGACCCGAACATCTCCGGGATCTCAGCCCGGATCGCCGCCGCCACCTCCTCGTGGATCATCTGACGAATATCCTCGTCACTCACACCACTCGTACTTGCCCCGTGCCGCGGTCTAACCATGATATCTCTGAAATACAACATAAAACTATCAGAGATTCTACCGAGTATAATCGTACTCGACACGCAACCCTACTCAGTCCCAGATATCCAGGGATTCTTACTTGGGCCTCCCACTGACCCGGTGTCCTCGGTAGTACGGGCCCAATACTACCGACCACACCGCATCAATGTTCATCCCAAGCCCTCCTCCCCAAACTCCAGAGAGTGAATACTCTACTTCTGATACGCTCTATCTACCCGCATACTAGCAAGCATCTCATATAGGCAACTTCCCTAGACTAAGGCATCACAAATCAGGCCACTCTAGTCCTATCATGAATACCTAGTCTTCTAGCATGCATAATAATTCATATCATATAATATTGTAAGGTATTTTGGGGATCTTTACCGTTCGGGCGCTGACTGATCGTACACACTGCTTCTTTCTTGCTTACCACAAAACCATTTACAAAAGTTTATGCCTTTATTTGAAAAGTTTCCTCAAATCCTCGGTTTGAGTTCAGTTACCCCCGAAGGTGCACCCGAATCCCTCAAACCAAGGCTCTGATACCAATTGTAACAACTCAAATTTTTCCAAACAAAATTTTTCCATTTTAAAACATAATTGTGTTCATTAAAAACAAGACATAAATAGTTAATTATTCAGTCAATACAATTATTCAAAATCCCAAGATCATAAAACCATCTTCAGTGTGTATCGATCATGTCGGCGCCTTCCCACGGTCATCGCTAGTACCTGAAATACATGCACAACAACTGTAAGCATAAATGCTTAGTGAGTTCCCCAATATACACTTACGCACATACGCCCTTCCAGGCCCTGACCTTCCGGTCCTCATAACATAATCGCCTTCCGGCCCGTAACATATTGCCTTCCGGCCCACATATCATACATAGCACATATAACATATAACATACCACATATAGCATACATATCACATATCATAACCGACCTTCCGGTCACACAGTCAAACCCTTCCGGGTGCAGTATAGTGAGAAGACTCACCTCGTAAATGCTGAAAACTAGCAACTCCTGAAATCACTCGTGCACAAACCAACGAGCTACAACCCTCCTATAACATTACATAACTCATTAGCACTCATATCATCTAAGTGTGACTATCCCTAAGAAGTCAGACTTAGGTCAACTCTGGTCAACGGTCACGGTCAACTCGACTGGACTCGGCGAGTACCATGGCGACTCGGCGAGTCTAGTCGTCCTCACAAATTCCTGAATATTCCCTTTCTACTCGTCGAGTATCCCTCTTGACTCGACGAGGTCCTCGTGGAAGAATCGCGGGGCCACCCCGACTCCACTCGCCGAGTCTGATGAACAACTCGGCGAGTCCCAGTAAATCTTCAAGCTACTCGCCGAGTCTGAAGAACAACTCGGCGAGTCCATGCCATGCAGACGAGTAACTGCTTCCTGAGATAAGTCTCGTCCCGAAGTACACATGCATGGGACCTTCTGGACCTCTAAAGGTCCTAATACAAGATTATAGTCGTGGGATAACAAGGCATTACTTCATCAATTCACTAAATGGGTTCTATAAACCCTAATTTCATAAATACATCATTATAGCAGAGCATACACGAATTCTTACCTGGATGATGTATTCTCTTTATTCCCAATCCTCAGAATGTGACCCCTTGCTGCTCTTTTAGCCAATCCTTCCTCTTCCTTGCACACCCACTCTTCTATAACCAACAATGGCCTAAGATCCTTGCTCCTGCTGTACTAATCGATTTAGGGTTCTTCTCAGAAGGCTAAAACGAACAATGACGGCCAATGGACCCCTTTTATACGTCCCAAACCTGAACGGTTAGGGTTTCCGCTAAACAGCGTCGACTCGCCGAGTCCATATCTGGACTCGTCGAGTCCAGTCGCGGACCCGCGACCAAGTCTGCGATCCTACTCGGCGAGTCTTGGCCCCAACTCGCCGAGTCCCCTCTTAAATCATCCAAAAACATAATTTAAACAATACCTGAGATTTCGGGCTGTTACAAATGTTATGTTGGAATGGTTCAACATAAGAAAATTCTATATATGGAAATGTTAATTGTGTTCTCAAAATTTGATTATGATTACGGGATCCCTTTTCATAATTCGAATTATGAGAACATGACAAATAAGAAAAATATTATAGCAAAAGACTGATCAAGTATCATGTCTTTATGTTAGACCTTAAGAATTATGTCCCATATGTTTCGGGTATAGCATCGATTGCATGTGCTATAATATTCTCGTGTTCTAATTTTCCAAAAGCCTAGGACATTAAGAGGGAAAATGGAATAGAACCGTATTTGACTAAAGTGGTTAAACAACTATTAAGGATAATCTACGGTTCGCCAAAGATTGGTCGCTTAAGGACAGTTGGAAATATAGTAATGGATGGACTATATTCAAAGTGGATGTGGGAGCCTGAAGAGGATATGAGGGAGCATTACCCAAAGATATTTGCGTCAGCGGACTTTGTGGACAAAGTCTGATTCAAATGACGAAGAACTATAACACCCAATTCCCAGGTAAATTTGTTATGTTTAAAATATTTAATTTTCGCATGGAAGGCCATTACGCTAGGCGTAACTGAGGGATACGCAAAACGTAACTCATTAAGCTTGGTCGTGAGTTACTCTTGAGTACACTGGGCGTACCTAGAGTACGTTGGGCGTACTCGTGGCAAAGGTAAACCCTAATTTCTGGGTCTTGGACCTTATTTAAAGAACTTAAGACCTTGGAAACCCTTCTTATATTCACCTTCCATCTTCTAAAGTAGTCCTCTCGAAGCCCTAGCCTTATTTGTCAGATTCTTGAGCATTTTGAGTGATTTTGTGTGTTTTTTGTGCATATTAAGGAAGAAGGAGCTCATTGGAGAAGTGTTGGTTAGCTTGGATCTTATAGATATAGATTCTACTATTCTTCATCATCTTTTTGAAGGTATAAATTCAAAACCCACATGTTTCATTGCTTAGATCTAGTTTTTGGGTTATGTTTTGGGCATGTTTTGGTTCCATGGCTTAGATAGTGTGAGTAGAAATTACTCCAGAACCTTTGAGCATCATTTACAGTCATTTTTGAGGTCATTATTCCTTAAAAAATCGAATCTTTATTGGTATATGTCTTCCATGCATGAGTTATTGGTTCTTTGGTGAAGTTATGGACCTAGGGTTTAGTTTAGGGTGCCATTGAGTCACACAAAAAGCTTAAACATGTCAACTTTATCAGTTAAGACCTTCCCAAAATTCATATATATAAGTTGGATGTTTGATTTTAAAGCATTAAGGACTTATAGTTGAGTTTTGGGCAGTAGTGGAGTATGTTAGTCGTACCTCCCAGGTACGTAGGGTGTAACGAGTTTAGCCCGAATTCCCTTTCTGTCGAAGCCCAGTACATCATGCGTAATGGGGTGGTACACATGGCGTACTCACCAGAAGGCCATTTAGACCATTTTTGGGACTTGGTTCATGGTTAGATCAGTCTGGTAGGGGAAAGGTAAAATGGTCTTTTACCCTTAGCATGATAAAATATTATATAGACCATTTATTACGGGTTATTACCCTGATTGTTATTTAGGGTTGATTATGGATGTGTTCGGTGTGAGGAGCCATGGTAGCAACAACCTGCAAGTATGATTTGTTTATCATCTGATTGTGGCATGTCTCCTCACTGTACTTGTGGGTCGAAAGCACCAATGTCGGCCCACTAGATTATGTTATAGTATAGTAACGATCTTCATGACACTTATTGATATGCATGTATGTGCTTGTTGTCTTTATGAATCTCGCTAGTGTGACTGTATGTTTAGTTGTAAGGGGTGAAATAGACCCATATCGGTTGAAAGATACCGAAGGAGTTGGAAGGGACTCAGTAAGTCGGAAGGGACTCAGGGAGTTGGAAGGGACTCAGTGGTGAAATAGACCTGTTACATGTTGTAGTATGATGTGTATGTATGGTAAGTGGTATTTTGGGGAAACTTGCTGGAAGAAGCCAAAACACCTTCATTCTCTTGCCGACCCTCATTGGCCACCCAATTTGTGAAAACACCGAACAAGATAGAAGCACAACCTTAACTTTCTTTCCCCACACCATTGACTCCTATTTTATCTCATCTTCTCGCAGGAAGAATCCATAGCGTCACCGCTCTACTGTTGATCATGAATGCGCCAACGCACTCTGTCAAAACACCATCTACTCCACTATCTTCAACCCTTGATCATCAAAATGCTTCATGTCCTTAGATCCACCCTCTACCCGTCATCTCTTTCTACCTCCTACACTTACTCCAACCATTTAATCACCACCAGAAATTCATCGAAGAAACAAATATCTCTATTTCTCTACGAACCAGGTCTGATGATGCTCGGTTATGCTTACATGATGAAATCGTGGGGTACCATTGAAAAGAAAAAGGGTAAATTACACCATTCATCCCTCGTGAATATGTTAGAAAGCGTGTTTAGTCCCTATTTTAAAAAATTAACTCAGACCGTCCCTGAGTTTGTTTTTTCTTGCACGCTTAGTCCCTATTAACATGAAATGACTATTTTACCCCTAATAATTTGCTTTATCATTTTCTTTTATTTATTTATTAGTTTTAAATTAAAATAAATAAATAAATAAATAAAACAATTCATCCCCACCATTCCCTCTCCCATTTCCCAGCTCCTTCGTCTACCTTTTTCTTACAATCCTTTCACCAAGATCATCAAGCTTCTTACATTACCTTCACCAAGATCATCAAGCAGTATGAAATCATACCAAAAACCCATCAAACTCAAACCCAAATGAAATCATCTTAATTTTATGAAATCTGAAACCCAAACAAACCAAAATCGATAATCAACATCATTTCGAGATGAAATCCCCAAACCTAAATTCGTAATGAAGCAACCAAAATATGTCATGAAATTCCTCGATTAATGCCCTAGATTGTTGAACTTCGACATACATCAAAACTTCGGAGATGATGATTGAAAGGAATGATGGAGGTATGCCGGCGACCAAGAGGAATGGACATCATCTTCTTAACCGCCACAATACATGCAACTGTGCGGACAGTTGTCGGAGGTTTCTGGCGATTGAAATATCCTAGCGATCGAAATCCCACTGGTCCTCCCCTATTGACAAACACACCCATGCTTCCTCCTTATCCGGCTCTCTTTTCCGATCATCGTTAAGATGTTAATCCACCACCGATCTCCTCCCGAAAAAATCAGACCATAACCACCGATCTACAACTTATGTGTTTTTTCCTTATTTTCTCAATTAGTAATACAGTGAAAACGGCGGGGAAGGTTCGTTGGAGAAGTGGAAGCGATGATGGTAGCCGGTGATTGGCCAATGAGTTAAAGGTATTCATTTTCCCTCTCATCGATTTGATGTGTGTGTATTTTCTACGATTGTGGGTAGTTAGGGAAAGTAAAGAGGCATTATTTATTTATTTTTTTAGTTTTTAATTGAAACATATAATAAAAGCATTAAATTAATTGAAAAATAAAAATACAAGGGTAGTTTGGTCATTTCAAACTTGACAAGGACTAAATTCTCAACAAAATCGGCTTTTAGGGATGAAGCGTGCAAGGTTAAATAAAGCGAAGGACGGTCCGAGTTAATTTTTTAAAATAGGGACTAAACACGCTTTTTGGCATATGCACGAGGGACGATTGGTGTAATTTACCCAAAAAAAAATGGCGTATGTTTATCATCATATCTATATTTATAGACAACATATTTCTTTATAGTTTGATCAAACTTAATGGCAGATTTATTTCACTTTTTTTTAACTATTTTTGTGCAGAGAAAAGAAAGATAGTAGAGATAGTATTAGAGTTTGTTTCTTTAAAATCTGGTCAACTGAAATTAAATACACATATGCTATGTTTTTCTTGAGGTTTTTTGTACATAGAAAAGAGAGATGTATGTTGTGTAAATGGAAAGAGGCCTTTGATCACACCATTAACGGTCTTGGGTTCATCAAAACAACAAATTTTAGCAAGGGAGGATGGTCTCACCCATGAAGATGAAATGGGGTGGGGAGAAGTGTGAAGATGTGTGTGTGGACTATGGAAAGTTGGGGTGGTGTGCCCCATGTATATTTATTTTATTATAAAACTAGTTTATAACCCGTGAAAACCATGATTATAAAATTAATTAAACATTAATAGTGAGAACTCAAAACTATTAATAAATTATTTTAAATAAATTATTAATTAAGAGATATTTTTTTAGTTATATAAAGTTATAATCGTTTCGTTAATTTAAATAAATATGTGAAATTATATCACCTTATAATTTGTATTAATTTTATTTTACTTTTTATTCTAATTTTATTAATTTAATGTAATTAGAGTGAGTAATTTAAATTTAAAATTTGAAATTTGAAATTGAGAATTAATAAATTGACAAATGACATGTATTAATTAAGAGACCTAATAGTGTGATACATGGCAAAAAAAGAATCCCTCTATTCTAATCCTACTTAATAAATGAAGGTTTTTTTTGCCACGTGTCAATCTCTCATGAGTTTTGACACTTGTCATTTTGTGGTATTTTTTAAATAAATATTATCCACTTGTTAATTTTTGGTTTGTTTCAATTTTTAAAATTAAAGTCATATATTTATATATGTAAAGTATTAAATATCATATATATGATATTAAATTGCAATATACATGTTTTTTCCTTTCTTATTTTAAAGTTATACATTAAAAAATATTTTATGTTTACACTTTAATGTTTAATCTTTTTTTAAATCAACCCGTGTAATACACGAGTCTCACACCTAGTAAATTCTAATAAATGAATATATTTATTCTTCTATTGATAAGTGTCATAATATTAGAATTTCTTATTAATATACATTAATTAGAAAGCCTAATAGGATGACACATCAAAATGAGATTAATTAGAATGCCTAATAGGATGACACATGTTAAAAGGTGATTAAAACTATTTTTTTTATTAGAATAGTGAGATGAAATGAGATGAAATGAAATGAAATAAAATATGAACAATAAATAAAGTAAAACAAATAAAAAAGATACAATATTCTTTTTATATATGCTAATGACTAAGACATACCTAAAACATCTTTTAAGGATAGTTTGAGTTAAAAAAAAATTAAGAAACAAAGCATACAAATTATTATAATGAGTGGGGTGTCATAAATCGTAACTGTGTAACACGAGTAACAGGTGTGGACAAGATTCTTAGATTTACCATAAATAATTAACACAAAGTCAAATAATTATTTTGTGCACTGTTACTGTTACTGATTTAAATGATTACAAGATTATTTGTAATATATTAAAGCATGTATGAACCGAACCATTTAACTTATTAGGCCTTGGACCAAAAGTATTTGATTGACACTTTATCTATCATTACGGTGTATATATATATATATATATATATATATATATATATATATATATATATATATATATATATATATATATATATATATATATATATATATATATATATATATATATATATATATAAAAGTGAATATACCCTTAAGATATATAAACTTAGGTACCCAAATTCACCTTAATACGTCGTTTCCTCCTTAATAAATAAAAGTTTTTTTTGCCACATGTCAATCTCTCATGAGTTTTGACACTTGTCATTTTGTGGTATTTTTGAAATAAATATTATTCACTTGTCAATTTTTGATTTGCTTTAATTTTTAAAATTAAAGTAATATACTTATATATGTAAAGTATTAAATATCATATATATGATATGAAATTGCAATAAATATGTTTTATTCCTTTCTTATTTTAAAAGTTGTACATTAAAAAATATTTTATGTTTACATATTAATTTAATATTTTTTTTAAATAAACCCGTGTAATACACGGGTCTCACACCTAGTTGTTTAATATATTCATTATAATATTTTTAAACATCAACCCCTAACTTGATTTACTTTCGAGATTTTCAAAATTTCACTATTATTTCTCTCTTAAATCACATCTTCATGACGAACACCTACTAGGCTATATATATTATAGTTAAAAATGAAAATTATGTAAGAGGAAGATAAATATAAAATTTATAAAAATCTTGGAATTAAATCATGTTAGAAGTTGAATTAGAAGATCATTGGACAATTCGAATGTGTATATATGATACAAAACGACGTAATATGGTGAGTTTGGGTACCTAAGCTTATATGCCCTTAACGGTATATTCACTTTTCCTATATATATATATATATATATATATATATATATATATATATATATATATATATATATATATATATATATATATATATATATATATATATAGTTAGGTTCATGTGAGACAGCCTAATTTTATTAGACCGTAAAGCACAATCTTAACCACTCATTTTGTAGAGAGAAAAAAAACATTTTTAAAATGCAAAATAATTGAAAGTTTTCAAAAAAAAATTCAAATATTATTTTCGTCACTTATACTTTCCAAAAAAATTAAAAAAATACCAAATAAAAATAAAATAAATTAATAAAAAATACCGTTTTTTTACATATTCTAGTAGAATATTAAATATTTTACATATCTAACAAATCTAGTAGAATATTCTAACATTCTAAAAATCATATTAGAATATTTACAATATAATATTCTATTAGAATATTTCACGTGTTTTTCAAAAAAAAAAAAAAAACAAAACAGTAATTTTTTTAGGTAAAAAAGTGACGAAAATAATAATTGAGAAAAATTGGATTTTTTCTTTTATTTGGCATTTTAAAATTATTTTTAGATTGTGTCTCACAGTTATACAAAATTAGTTTGATTTTAAATGAACCTGGACTAATATATATATATATATATATATATATATATATATATATATATATATATATATATATATATATATATATATATGGGTTAGGTTATTTTGTTTTCACTATCTATTGTGTGCATGTATGATTGATTCTGGACCAATCATTTTAGTTATTTTAAGAAAGTAATTATTGATATTACATGTTGAAGATATAATGGATATTAATTACATCTTCAACATTTAATATGCATTAATTACTTTCTTAAAATAACAAAAATGATTGGTCCAGAATGAATCATACATGTATACAATAATGAAAACATTTGAACCTAACTTATATATATATATATATATATATATATATATATATATATATATATATATATATATATAGAGAGAGAGAGAGAGAGAGAGAGAGAGAGAAAGAAATAGAGAGAGAAAGTGAGAGAATGTGAGACGGAGAAAAAGAAAGAGGATCAGGTGATAACTCATTTTAAAATGAGAACTTGTAAAGACATCTTAAAAAATTGAAAAAAAAAATTTTAAAAATACAAATCATAAAATCGAGCATAGATCTATGTCCGGAAGAAAAAAATTGGAAAAAAAATGGATCATTAAAATTGAATCACGAATCATAATGATGCAAAAGAAAAAAAAAATTAAATTGAGTCATGGATCAATTTTTATAATGCAATTTTTTTTCTTCCGGACATAGATCTATTCTCGATTTTATGATTTGTATTTTTTTAGATTTGTTTTTTCAATTTTTTGAATGTGTCCTTACGAGTTTTCACTTTAAAATAAGTTCTCATAGTAACCGGACCATATATATATATATATATATATATATATATATATATATATATATATATATATATATATATATATATAAAAGCCTAGGTGGGGATAGTGAATATGAGTCTGTTAAATACATAAGCTTAGGTGTGGAACCTATTAAAACTTTATTTTGATAAATAAATAAATAAAAACTAAACCAATTCTACCTTAATTTTTCTTTTATTCTAAAAACTCTTAAAAACCGGACTCCATCTTCTCGTGATATTCAGATTTCTATTTTACAAGAATAGTTCGTCATTATTATTTGCTTGTCAAAATCATAATCACCGAATTTCATATATTTCATGGCGTTCAATTTTTTATTTATTATCATTATGCGTGTATCCATATATAGCAAAATCCAACTACAATAATGATTTTTATCAATTAAATCATCAAAAGATGGAAATCATATTAACACACAAAACTATGTAGTTTTGATATAAATTCTAACAAATTATTATTTTAATTTCCTTATTTTTAGTATCAAAAAATATTTCCCACATAACACTTCAAAATCACTAATCTATTTCCTGGTTTTCATCTATAATTATATTGTTCTTCTCTAATCCTTCAAAAAAATTTGTCAATAATTCTGGAAATTAATTGTTTCTGATCACCGTCGTCTTCTTTTATTTATAAATTACAAACTAAGTCTCAACTAAGTTTAATGTTTCTACAATCCAATTGAAAAAACCTTAATTGTTACAGGACACATATTGATATGCTACCCAATTGAATTTTACCACATGTTATATGATTTCATTTGTGTGTTAATACAATATCCATCTTTCGGTTATTTAATTGCTAAACATCATTATTGTAGTTGGATTTTGTTGTGTATGGATACATCAAATTTGTAAAAATCGTTTGACGGTAGCTCGACGGTCGACGGCTGTTAAGGGATTAATCGGTCTTGGCGGGGATTAATCAAGGACCATAGATGAATAATAAAATATTAAAATTAATTAAATATTAATATATCTTAATAAAAAACAAGTACTTTCAAATTAGAAAATAAGAATAATTGTAATTTGAAAATTTGGAAATACGAAAATATGAACATTTTGGTATAATATTTGAAATTTTGAAAATTTGAAAATTTTGGAGTACAAAATGAAAGTTGGTTTTTTGAATTTTTTACAATTTTTTAGACCTCTTTTTCAACATTTTTGCCTTTTTTTTACTTTTTTTTTTGACTTTTTTGACTTTTGTTGAACGATTAATCCCGCCAAGGCCGATTAATCTCATCAAACCCGATTAATCTTAAATTTCCGATTAATGCCTTAATCATCGACGGTTGGAGAACGTCAAGCGATTAATCCACGATTAATCCCGATTTCTGCAACCATGGGATACACGCATAATGAAAATGTGATGTAGTGATTCAAATAAAACAATCGAACGCCATTAAATATATGAAATCATATGATTATGATTTTGACAAAGCAAAGAATAATGATGAACTCTTCTTATAAAATAAAAATCTGAATACCACGAAAATAAGAAGTCCGATTTAGTTTTTTATTTTTATTTATCAAAATAATGTAGTTTTGATAGGTTCTACACCTAAGTTTATACATATAACAACCTCATATTCAGTATATATATATATATATATATATATATATATATATATATATATATATATATATATATATATATATATAATTTTATTTTACTTATTTTTAGTATCAAAAAATCTTTCCCACATAATACTTCAAAATCGCTAATCTATTTCCTGGTTTTCATCTTTCATTATATTGTTCTTCTCCTATCCTTCAAATTTTTGTCAATAATTCTGGAAATTAATTGTTTCTGACCACCGTCGTCTTCTTTTATTTATAAATTACAAACTAAGTCTAAACTAAGTTTCATGTTTCTAAAATCCAATTGAAAAAACCTTAATTGTTACAGGACACATATTGATATGCTACCCAATTGAATTTTACCACATGTTATATGATTTCATTTGTGTGTTAATACAATATACATCTTTCGGTGATTTAATTGCTAAACATCATTATTGTAGTTGGATTTTGCTGTGTATGGATACACCAAAGTTGTAAAAATCGATTGACGGTAGCTCGACGGTCGACGGCTGTTAAGGGATTAATCGGTCTTGGCGGGGATTAATCAAGGACCATAGATGAATAATAAAATATTAAAATTAATTAAATATTAATATATCTTAATAAAAAACAAGTACTTTCAAATTAGAAAATAAGAATAATTGTAATTTGAAAATTTGGAAATACGAAAATATGAACATTTTGGTATAATATTTGAAATTTTGAAAATTTGAAAATTTTGGAGTACAAAATGAAAGTTGGTTTTTTGAATTTTTTACAATTTTTTAGACCTCTTTTTCAACATTTTTGCCTTTTTTTTACTTTTTTTTTGACAAAATGAAAGTTGGTTTTTTGAATTTTTAGAATTTTTTTGACTTTTTTTTTTGACTTTTTTTCAACTTTTTTGCCTTTTTTTTTACATTTTTTTTTTTGACTTTTTTGACTTTTTTGACTTTTGTTGAACGATTAATCCCGCCAAGGCCGATTAATCTCATCAAACCCGATTAATCATAAATTTCCGATTAATGCCCTAATCATCGACGGTTGGAGAACGTTAAGCGATTAATCCTGATTTCTGCAACTAAGGGATACACGCATAATGATAATGTGATGTAGTGATTCAAATAAAAAAATCGAACGCCATTAAATATATGAAATCATATGATTATGATTTTGAAAAGCAAAGAATAATGATGAACTCTTCTTATAAAATAAAAATCTGAATACTAAGAAAATAAGAAGTCCGATTTAGTTTTTATTTTTATTTATCAAAATAACGTAGTTTTGATAGGTTCTGCACCTAAGTTTATATATATAACAACCTCATATTCAATATATATATATATATATATATATATATATATATATATATATATATATATATATATATATATATATATAATTTTAATTTACTTATTTTTAGTATCAAAAAATCTTTCCCACATAATACTTCAAAATCGCTAATCTATTTCCCGGTTTCATCTTTCATTATATTGTTCTTCTCCCATCCTTTAAATTTTTTTGTCAATAATTCTGGAAATTAATTGTTTCTCACCACCGTTGTCTTCTTTTATTTATAAATTACAAACTAAGTCTAAACTAAGTTTCATGTTTCTAAAATCCAATTTAAAAAACATTAATTGTTACAGGACACATATTGATATGCTAGCCAATTGAATTTTACCACATGTTATATGATTTCATTTGTGTGTTAATACAATATCCATCTTTCGGTGATTTAATTGCTAAATATCATTATTGTAGTTGGATTTTGCTATGTATGGATACAACAAAGTTGTAAAAATTGCTTGACGGTAGCTCAACGGTCCACGGCTGTTAAGGGATTAATCGGTCTTGGCGGGGATTAATCGAGAATTAATCGGGGACCATAGATTATTAATAAAATATTAAAAATAATTAAATATTAATATATCTTAAGAAAAACAAGTACTTCAAAATTAGAAAATAAGAAAAAATTATAATTTGGAAATTTGGAAATACGAAAATATGAACATTTAGGTATAATATTTGAAAATTTGAAATTTTGAAAATTTTGGAGTAAAAAATGAAAGTTGGTTTTTTGAAATTTTTAGAATTTTTTTGACTTTTTTTCGACTTTTTTGCCTTTTTTTTTTGAGTTTTTTGACTTTTGTTGAACGATTAATCCCGTCAAGGCCGATTAATTCCGCCAAACCCGATTAATCCTAAATTTCTGATTAATGCCCTAATCATTGACAGTTGGAGAACGCCAAGCGATTAATCCACGATTAATCGCCGATTAATCCCGATTTTTGCAACCATAGAATACACGCATAATGATAATGTGATGTAGTGATTTGAAATAAAAAAAATCGAACGCCGTGAAATATATGAAATCCTATGATTATGATTTTGACAAGCAAAGAATAATGATGAACTCTTCTTATAAAATAAAAATCCAAATACCACGAAAAGAAGAAGTCCGATTTAGTTTTTATTTTTATTTATCAAAATAACGTAGTTTTGATAGGTTCTACAGCTAAGTTTATATATATAACAGCCTCATATTCAATATATATATATATATATATATATATATATATATATATATATATATATATATATAATTTTAATTTACTTATTTTTAGTATCAAAAAATCTTTCCCACATAACACTTCAAAATCGCTAATTTATTTCCCAATTTTCAACTTTCATTATATTGTTCTTGTAACGATCCAATTTTCACGTCCAAAAATTTCGTTTTTAAAACATTACTTTAGAAAACATTAATAATTAAAACATTGCTTAATTAAACCATTTTACATCGAAAACCGAATTTGAAATTCATAACAGTTAAATAACCAAAATATCAAAGTATCAATCCGAGGGCAAACTCATAAATGCGGAATCAAGGAGTGTGTGTGATGAGCCGCTACCGCGCCTGCTACTTCCCCTTGGCTGAAGAGGTACCTGAAACAACAACTGAAAACCGTAAGCACAAAGCTTAGTGAGTTCCCCCATCGTACCACATACCAAGCAAGCACATAACGCACATACTGACAGGCTTTTCTGGGGTGCCTGACTATTCGGTACGGCCATTCTGGGGCGCCGATTACCCGTGTGTCCATTCTGGGGTGTCGTCCTACCCGTGTCAAGCCATTCTGGGGTGCTGACTACCCGTGTCAAGCTATTCTGGGGTGCTGACTACCCGTCGGTCCTGACAACCGATCCTCAGGGACTAGTCCCCTCCTACTACCTCTATCACATATAACATACAAGCCTGCATGCAAACATATCATCACATACTGTCAGACATTTATGGGGTGTTTGTACTACCCTTCGGTCCTAACAACCGATCTCTACTTTTATCACATAAAATATGTCATGCTAGCATATAACATATCAGGTAGTAGCAAACCTAGATGACATCACAAAGACAATCATCTAACATACGACTCCTACTGGTGGACCGGCATTGTGGCCGTAGACCCACTGCTACTAGAAGGTAACTCACCTCAAGGTAGCTGCTGATCTGATCGGGAACTGACTATCTACTGCTGCTGCTGCTACTCCGAAAATCCTCCGGTTGTAATACCCACAACATACTCAATCAATCACTGCTAACTGTCCTTTGGGTAAAATGACCATTTTACCCCTGATCATGTCATAAGTCAAGGTCAGAGTCAACTTTCAGTTGACCCGACTCGCCGAGTTGGCTCTCCAACTCGCCGAGTCCCTATCCACTCGATTGTCCTGAATCCCGTCCCTACTCGTCGAGTTAGGCGTTGACTCGACGAGTTCTTCTTCTAAACTGAGGTTCAAGTCCTTCATCCTACTCGCCGAGTTGTATGAACAACTCGCCGAGTTCGTCTTCATCCGAAGAACACTTATGCTGTGACTCGCCGAGTTGTATGTGTTGGATAAGGTGTCTAAGTCCATAACTATTTCGGGTCAGTACTTGACCCGACCCGACATGGTCCATTTGGGTTGTATGGCACCATGCAAATGGATAGACTAAATGATGAGTAATAACACTTGGAGATTATTAATATATTATAATTTCTAATATATTAATAATATTATTTGATTAGTTTGATCAAGAATTAATTTAGAATTAATTAAGTGATCAAAGGATAACTAATTAAATATATGGGTTGATTATGTAAATCATTCATATCTTGTATAGTGGGCTAAAAGGCTCCATGGATTATCAAGTTGGGTTCCACCCATAGGATGCTCCATGGGAGTTACAAACCCATGGGTCATGGAAATGAAGAGTCATGACACATTAGGGTTTACATGGTGTAACCCTAGATGTGTCAACACTATATAAGAGTCCCATTCTCCACCAAAATTGGGTACACACAAGAAACTAGAGGGCTTGGCCGATTTTAAGAAGTGTGTATTCTCTCAAAAGTCTTTCCAAGAGCATTTGGTGTTGTGTGAAGCATTTGAGGCATCACACTTGGGGTGCTAGGCTCACAAGGTTTCAAGGAACATAAGCAAGAACAAGGTAAGTTATTCTATCTTTCATTCAAGTTAAAATTGTTCCCCATGTATGCTAGATAGGAATATAACCTTGGAAATTCAACTTTGCATGATAATTAGACAAACATAGATCCAAGGTTATTAGGGTTGCATGTACACTTAGGAAGTGTTAGAATGTTCAAAACTCATCAGTGGTATCAGAGCCTAGGCTTGTTTGTTTGTTATTTGTGCTTAAAAGTTGAAAAAAGTCGAAAAACTTGCTGTCTGACTGCTGGACTCGTCGAGTCCATGGGGGGACTCGTCGAGTTCACTTATATCTTCAACCTACTCGTCGAGTAGGTTAATGCACTCGGCGAGTAGGGTCGACAGAGTGCAGATTTTCGACTTTAGTTGCTGGAAATGGATTAGAAACATTACCCTAAACTGTTTTGGTACTTGAAAACTTTTTTTAGATGGTGTAATGTTTTGCTAATTCATTTACAATAACTAGTTATCAAAATTACAAAGTTTTAAGTGTAGTTTTGATTCATGAAAGTGCTTATGTTCATGTTCTTGATCTTATGATGTTTAGATGATCATAGGAATTATTTGTAACCTATGTGGTAGTTTAATTCTTGATCATAATGTGTTTTAATGGTATCCATAACTTGTCCTCAAGTTATGGAAAACCAAAAGTCACTTGAGTTAAAAACCATTAAAAGAACACAAGAGTTAGAAAAATGAAGAGTCTTCATTTTATTACTCTATTAAACTCATAAGTTACAAGAAATGAAGAGTTTTGAAAGTTTACAAAACTTGCCCTCAAGTTTTGGAACAAGTAAAGTCAAGTTAAAACTTTAGTTCCAACCCTTAGAATTTTAAAAGTTAAAATTCAACCCTTATACTTATATTATTATGATTTAATAATTTTATATATATATATATATATATATATATATATATATATATATATATATATATATATATATATATATATATATATATAAGAACAAAGTCGTCTTACCGCTAGTACGCCTCATTCACGAAGCCGGTCTATAAGGTGGGTATAAGGTTGTTGCCTATAAAATGGCAACTTAATGGGTGTCCACTCTCGCCCACCGCTTGCTTGACCGGTGGAGGGTCGTTAGCCGAACGGGTAAGACAAGGACTTATAAATTCTCATTAAAAGTATGATGAATATTATAAAGTAACTAAATGTTTTATTAAATTCCCAATCTTAGTTACTTTAGGAAAAATGTGAATAAGGTGCTAATCCATGAAATTACACTTTACACTTTGTGTAAGTCGTTGGTGGAGCGTGTGTGGTTAACCGGCACACTAACTTGGACTTAACAAGGTAGGTAAAGGGTGACTTAAGGTTTATTATAATATCGGTGGAGCGTGTGTGGTTTACCGGCACATCGATTGAGTGATAAACTTTAAGGGTACCAAGTGATTTTCATGGTTACTTCACACCTCGTTTTGTGATCCTCGGTATCCCAGTCACAAAACTTGGAGGGCACACTCGAGATTGAAACATGCCTTCGAAAATTTCATTGAAGCTCAAAGAATCTAGGAATTTCTAAGAACCAATCAAAAACCTAATATCTAATATTTCGGTTTTCGTGGTGGAAATTGGTGAATCGTCATTCACCTACCTTTTAAATATGTTATAGCTTGGATTACGGCATACCTCTTCCAAGTTATAATATATTGTGATTGGATCCTAGCCTTAATATTACATTTGGGTGTTTTATTAAGGACTCTCCTAATATCTAAACTAATCTTGTCCATTTCTTTCAGATGTCTTCAAACAATGTTGCTTCTGGCTCTAACCCTAATAGCTCCTTTACCCTTATGAACTTGTGTGGGAAAGTCACTTTTGATGGATCCAACTTCAATGAGTGGATCAGAAACATCAGGATGATTACCCACTACGAGGACAAAGAATATGTCCTTGACAAGGTGCTTAAGGAGATTGATGAGACAACTGCAACTCCTCAGGAGATCGCTGACTTTCAGGCACATGAAAGGGATGATACGAAAGTGGCATGCATCATGATGGCCACGATGACAACGGAACTCCAAAAGTCTTATGAGGATTTCCACCCTTATGAAATGCACCAGGATTTGATGGAAAGATACCATCAAAGTGCACGACAAGAGAGGTATGAAATCATCTGCTCCATGATAACATCCATGATGAAGGACGGGGAATCCGTCACGAGCCACATGCAGAAAATGCAAAGGTATGTGGATCGTTTGCTGAAGCTTAATGTGAACTTCCCTGAGGAGCTTGCAATAGATATCATTTTGCACTCCTTACCATCGTGCTATGATCAATTCCGCATGACATATCACATGAATAAAGAAGAGGTCACACTCAGCAAACTTCAGGGACTTCTCAAGACCGCAGAAATAGGTCTTAAGGGGAAGTCAGTTGTTAACACTCCTACTCCAAACTCTACTCCGGTTTTGGCAATCGGGAAAAGTCGAGGGAAGAAAAGAAAGAGCTCTTCGAAGGGTACCAAGGCTCGGACCCTTGATGGCTCTTCTTCAAGTGGAACCAAGAAAGGTTTCATCACTCCTTCTTCTGACCCAAAAGAGGCTGAATGCTTCTATTTCCATGAAAAATCACATTGGAAGCGGAACTGCCCAAAATACCAGCAAGATGTGAAGGATGGGAAAGTTAAACCCAACCGTGCAGGTATTTACACTATCATTTCTAATAACTCACCCCATTCTAAATCTTGGGTCCTTGATACCGGTTGTGGTATTCATATTTGTTGTGACTTGCAGGGACTAAGAAGAAGTGAGAATGTGGAGCAAAGAAGAATAAACTTAATCATGGGGAATAGGAAAGCTTTACCTGTTACCAAGATTGGAGTTTATACTTTATCGCTAAGTAGTGGGTTTAATTTAGATTTGAATAAATGTTGTTATTCGCCAGGAATGGCAAGAAATATTATTTCCTTTCATGCTTTGTACAAACAAGGGTTTACCTTTTCGTTTAATAATGAAGTTGGTTCTATTGATGCTTTCTTTAATAATGTTCTTTATTTTAAAGCATTACCTTGTGATGGTGTGTATGAAGTTGTATCTGTTATAGATAACTTAGGAAATAATGTTTTGTGTATTGATTCTATTAATAATAATAACTTGGATAAAGCATCATTATGGCATTGTCATCTTGGACATATAAGCAAGAAACGCATAGGCCAACTCCAAAAGGATGGAGTCTTGGAGTCATTTGACCTAAAGTCAGATGATAGTTGCGAATCATGCTTACTTGGAAAGATGACAAAGTCACCCTGCCAGGTTCTTGTGAGAGGGGTGAAGGTTTGTTGGACCTTGTACACACGGATGTGTGTGGACCATTCAAACGTGCCACAAGGGATGCTAATCGTTATTATTTGACTTTTACTGATGATTCAGTAGATATGGATATGTCTACTTGATTAAGCATAAGTCAGAGACTTTCGAAAGGTTTAAGGAATTTAAACAGGAAGTCGAGAATCAATTGGGCAGGAACATTAAGATGCTTCGATCCGATCGTGGTGGTGAGTATCTTAGTTCAGAGTTCCTTGACTATCTAAGGGAATGTGGGATAGTCTCACAATTGACACCTCCCAGGACACCACAGTTGAATGGTGTGGCTGAGAGGCGTAATCGAACCTTGTTAGATATGGTTCGTTCCATGATGAGTCGAGCTTCGCTACCAATCTCATTCTGGGGGTATGCCTTAGAGACTGCCGCCCATATCCTTAATCTAGTCCCTACAAAGAAAGTTGCCAAAACTCCTCACGAGATGTGGACTGGTAAAGTACCCAAACTAGACCACATCAAGATTTGGGGATGCGAGGCTTTCGTGAGACGCAAGACTCATGATAAGCTCGAACCCCGAAGCGAGAGGTGTATTTTCATCAGCTACCCACAACAATCCTTTGGTTACCTCTTCTACAGACCTAGTGAAAATGTGGTCTTTGTAGCTAGGAGGGCTTTCTTTAGAGAGAGAGAGAGTTCATAAGCCAAGGAAACAGTGGGAGGCAAGTTGATCTTGAAGAAATTCAAGAGTCAAGCGGCGAAGGAACTTCAAACCCTAGCACTCAACTTGAGGAGGAAACTCCTGTTGAGCCAATTGACAAGTCTGTACCTCTGAGGCGTTCCACAAGGGTTAGGAATGCTCCTGAGCATTACTATGGATTCCATATTACTGCAGAAGGAGATACACTTATCAGTGATGAGACACTGATAGGTCTGGATGAACCTAACAGTTACGCGGAAGCCATGGCAGGCCCTGAGTCAGCCAAGTGGAAAGAGGCAATGGACAGCGAAATACAGTCCATGTATGACAATCAAGTTTGGAACTTGGCTGAGAATGTACCAGGTCGTAAGACTGTAGAGTGCAAATGGGTCTTCAAGAAGAAGACCGACATGGATGGTAATGTACACACAGATAAGGCTAGACTGGTTGCAAAGGGTTTCTCTCAAATTCCTGGAGTGGACTATGATGAGACCTTTTCTCCAGTAGCCAAAATTAAGTCTATTCGGGTTCTGTTAGCCATAGCTGCATTTCATGACTATGAAATATGGCAAATGGATGTCAAAACTGCTTTCCTTAATGGAAAGTTGGCTGAAGATGTTTACATGAGTCAGCCATAGGGTTTTGTCAGCAACGAGTACCCTAATAGAGTGTGTAAGCTTGAGAAATCCATTTATGGATTGAAGCAAGCACCTCGCAGATGGAATCTTTGCTTTGATGAAAAGGTTAAGGAATTTGGCTTTTCTAGGAGTGAAGATGATTCTTGTGTGTATGTCAAGGCTAGTGGGAGTATAGTTAGTTTTTTGGTGTTGTATGTGGATGACATACTACTCATAGGAAATGACATCCCAACTCTGCAGGAAGTTAAGTCCTGGCTTGGGAAGTGTTTCTCTATGAAGGACCTAGGAGAAGCTACCTATATTCTAGGGATAAGGATCTTGAGAGATCGGAGTAAAAGACTAATTGGACTTAGTTAGAGTACCTACTTGGATAAGGTGCTGAAGAGATTCAGCATGCAGGATTCCAAAAAAGGAGAGTTACCCATCCAGAGTAACACCAGATTTAGTAAGACACAAAGCCCTAGCACTGAGACTGAGATAACAGAAATGAGTCGAATACCTTATGCTTCGGCTGTAGGATCGATCATGTATGCTATGATGTGTACTCGACCTGATGTAGCCTTTGCCCTGAGCATGGTTAGCAGGTATCAGGCGAACCCTGTCAAGGCACACTGGACTGCGGTAAAGAATATCCTCAAGTACCTACGGAGGACTAAGGACTGGGTCCTTACCCTCGGTGGGAATGATGACTTGAGAGTTGTAGGGTATAGTGATGCTAGCTTCCAGACTGATAGGGATAATTTCCGCTCTCAGTCGGGCTGGGTCTTTACCCTCAATGGAGGAGCAATTTCTTGGAAGAGTTCCAAGCAAGAGATAGTGGCTGATTCAACTTGTGAATCAGAGTATATTGCAGCTAGTGAGGCGGCAAAGGAGGCGATATGGCTAAAGAACTTCATTGGAGACCTTGGAGTTGTACCAGCTATTAAAGAGCCAATGGAAATTTTCTGTGATAGTGAAAGTGCTGTTGCCTTAGCCAAGGAACCAAGGGATCACGGGAGATCCAGACACATCGACAAAAAATACCATTTTATCAGACATTGAATAGAAGAAGGACTCCTCGTGGCAAAGAGGGTACCATCGGATGAGAACCCAGCAGATCCCCTCACGAAGGCACTGACTCGGGTTAAGCATCTCCAGCATGCTCGGAGCATAGGGCTGAAGGATGATATTAGATTTAGTAGTTAGATAACCCAGAAATTTGTAAAGTGTAATTGACATTAGATGATGAATAAAAGGTGTTTTATTTATGAGTAAAGTGTTGCTATCTCTTGTCGATCGTTTACTATATTTCTTTTGCATGTTTTGACTTCTAGAATAATTTTATTTGGTATAACATATTATTCAAACCTCCACAGTCGGTCATATGTCGGAAGTAGGTATGAATCAAGACTGTCATGATTGGTTGCAGAGGTCTAAGGTGTTGGACAAGGCTACAACAATCATGAATGCTCATAAGTTCTGAGCATTGGACTCAACCCACGCTCACTGGAATCACTTCATGGAATTCTATCTCGAGTGATTGTGAGACGGTAATATCATATAAGTCTTCAAACCTAGATATATGATTTGTTACTTACAAGTTGGTTATGCATTGATTGTACGAAAACGCATTGGTAACTCGATGTTATAAAACGTGCTTTTGTGTGTAATTCAATGAGTGGTAGAACAAACATATGAGTCAAAGTTTATCTGTTCCTTCTTGGATTAGAAGCTGATATCTGGGCCCCTCGATGATTTTGTTTTGACCTATGTACCGGGCCCGGTCAGAACTAAGTTGATGTGTTCAATTAAGTTCTCTGTCAAACAAATCGGAAATCGAGAAACAAACTGCTGGACAATAAGTAAGACATTGTTCCATGTATTTGTCCGGCTGATATCTAGAACGGAGGATTATATGATCCCTTATCTTAAATGGCGTACCATCATCTTCTCAGTTTCGAGAGACCTTGAAAGAGCTACGATTGACGGTCGGTTCCTGAAGTACTGGAGTTATAGTTATTAGACTTATCCAAGTGGGAGACTGTTGGATAAGGTGTCTAAGTCCATAACTATTTCGGGTCAGTACTTGACCCGACTCGGCATGGTCCATTTGGGTTGTATGGCACCATGCAATTGGATAGACTAAATGAGAGTAATAACACTTGGAGATTATTAATATATTATAAGTTCTAATATATTAATAATATTATTTGATTAGTTTGATCAAGAATTAATTTAGAATTGATTAAGTGATCAAAGGATAACTAATTAAATATATGGGTTGATTATGTAAATCATTCATATCTTGTATAGTGGGCTAAAAGGCTCCATGGATTATCAAGTTGGGTTCCACCCATAGGATGCTCCATGGGAGTTACAAACCCATGGGTCATGGAAATGAAGAGTCATGACACATTAGGGTTTACATGGTGTAACCCTAGATGTGTCAACACTATATAAGAGTCCCATTCTCCACCAAAATTGGGTACACATAAGAAACTAGAGGGCTTGGCCGATTTTAAGAAGTGTGTATTCTCTCAAAAGTCTTTCCAAGAGCATTTGGTGTTGTGTGAAGCATTTGAGGCATCACACTTGGGGTGCTAGGCTCACAAGGTTTCAAGGAACATAAGCAAGAACAAGGTAAGTTATTCTATCTTTCATTCAAGTTAAAATTGTTCCCCATGTATGCTAGATAGGAATATAACCTTGGAAATTCAACTTTGCATGATAATTAGACAAACATAGATCCAAGGTTATTAGGGTTGCATGTACACTTAGGAAGTGTTAGAATGCTCAAAACCCATCAGTATGAACAACTCGCCGAGTCTGTTCTTGATCTAAGAAGATTGCCTTGAACTCGCCGAGTCAGGGCATTGACTCGCCGAGTTCCTCCATGGATGAGTTTGGCTTCCAACTCACTGAGTCACACCCGGTGACTCATTACTCCTACTCAAACAACGAAAAGGGGACAAACTCGGAGACTCGCGAGCAAACTCGCCGAGTCAGATGAACGACTCGCTGAGTCGTTACCATGCAATCACTATATGCTGGATTCTGCTTGAATCCAGCTTATGCTATCCATAGATCTGGATTCCTAGAGCATGAATAACACGTAAAGTTTCCAACTTCACGTGTAGATATTCACCAATGAGAGTTTTAGGGTTCAAAATGCACCAAATGAGTAGATCTAGAGTCTTCATGCAATATGCGTCCATAAAGGAAGTAGATCTGAGCTCCTGGAGCTCAACCATGCCTAGATCTTGAGGCCAATCAGCTTATTACGAATTATATTGCACATGCAAGCTTGGGGAAGGGCTCAAGAAGGACTTTAATGGAATAACAAGCATAGAAACAGAGGGAAAACGAGTTATACCTCAAAGAAATCACTGAGAGAACACGAAGATGCTTGGCTTCCTTCCCTTCCTCTTGATCTACTCCTCTTCCTTCTCAAAATCTTCTAGAAAACACCCAAAAGGTCTCAAACTCACAAGAACAAGGGGTTAGAACGTATGGAGAGCTCTAGAGGGTGAAGGGGGCTGGCTTGGGGCGGAAATGAGGGCTTAAATAGGGTGCAAACCCCTGAAACTTAGGGTTTCATCAAACAGCGGTGACTCGCCGAGTCCAGAATATGGACTCGCCGAGTCGCCAACTTAAACATGTCTCGGGTCCCGTCTCTACTCGGCGAGTCAGACCTATGACTCGCCGAGTCCAAGGCTAAAAATGGAAAATACTCAAATTATCTTACATACCAGGAACCAGGTGCTACAAATCTCCCGCACTTATTTTAGACTTCGTCCTCAAAGTCTGCTGCTCGATCCTGGAACAGCTCGGGGTAATGCTCCATCATCTCTTCCACCGGCTCCCAAGTCCACTCCGATCCCTTCCGGTGCTGCCATTGCACCTTCACGAGTTCCACTCGCTTGTTCCTCAAATCGTTCGACTTCTTGTCGAGGATTGCGACTGGACGCTCAATGTAATTCAGGCTGTCATCAACCTGTATATCCTCTAACGGCACTACTGCTGAATCGTCCACTAGGCACTTCCGCAGCTGAGAAACATGGAAAGTGTTGTGGATCTGGCTGAGCTTGGCTGGCAGATCCAGCCTATACGCCACCTTGCCCACCCTGGCTACAACCCTGAACGGCCCAATATACCTCGGGCCCAACTTACCCCGCTTCCTGAATCGAATGACGCCCTTCCAAGGCGAAACCTTCAGGAGAACGATATCCCCAACCTGGAACTCCAGGTCGGATCGGCGCTTGTCGGCGTAACTTTTCTGCCGACTTTGCGCTGTCTGAAGCCTGCTACGAACCTGCTGAATCCTCTCGGTAGTATTGAGCACCACTTCGGTGCTCCCCATGACCCTCTGTCCAACCTCTCCCCAGCATATCGGGGTCCTGCACCTCCGTTCGTACAACATCTCGAAAGGAGGGCGGTCGATACTCGCGTGGTAGCTGTTGTTGTACGAGAACTCAGCCAAGGGAAGATAGGTATCCCAGCTACCACCAAAATCTAGCACGCATGCCCGTAACATATCCTCCAAAGTCTGGATGGTCCGCTCGCTCTGACCATCCGTCTGCGGGTGAAAGGCGGTGCTAAAATGCAGACGAGTGCCCAACTCCTCATGAAACCTCTTCCAAAACCTGGAAGTAAAACGCACATCCCTGTCCGAGATAGCCGATACCGACACCCCGTGCCGCGCCACAATCTCCCTAATATAGATGTCGGCCAATTTCTCGGCCGATATGCTCTCCTGAATCGGAATAAAATGAGCACTCTTGGTCAATCGATCCACGATGACCCAAATCGAATCTACTCCACGCGTGGTCCTGGGAAGCTTCATGATAAAATCCATCGTGATATCTTCCCATTTCCACAACGGGATGTCCAACGGCTGCATCTTGCCATTCGGTCTCTAATGTTCGGCCTTGACCTTCCTGCAGGTCAAGCACCGCTCGACGTACCACGCCACATCCCGCTTCATGCAGGGCCACCAATAATCAGATGGGTTTTAGTCCTAAGAACATCCTATGTGCTCATACAAACCCTAATGCTCGGATCTAGGTTTCTCTATTGTACATGCAAGTTATCCAAGACTATAAACCCTAATTCTAGCATTCAAGTAATCATATTAACATGAGAATAGGTTTAAGATGTTACCTTGATTGTTATGTAGCAATAACAATCCCAAATCTCCTTGTATTGACTTTGGAAGGCTTAGAGTCACAAGTGTCACTCCTCTAATGGTTCACAAACACCATAAGCAAGAGTATGAAGAGGAGAGAGGATGGAGGCTACCAAAACCGTGTGAAAACCCTAGCAAGATGCTTGTCCACGGTTTTGGTCCTTAAGGGATCTATATATAGTGAGGCAATTAGGGTTATCTAACAAGGAAACCCTAATTTGGATGCTTAATCCCTAAGCAACCCATGGAGCCTTTTCCTTAAGGCCTTGGACGATTTCATATGGGCTTCACCATAGAATTCGTCCACCTTATAATAGAAGGCAATCCATGGTCCAAATTGCAATTATCTTATAATTACAATTCCAGTCCCTTAAGTTTAATTAATCTCTTTTAGTCACAAAACTAACTACCAATTAATTATTGACTAATATTAATTAAATAATATGATTTCTCCTTTAATATATTATTCCCATAATATATAAATAAATCATATTTAATCCTTTCTCTCCATAATTCATCCTATCAAGTTGCTTTGGTGAAGGCAACCCAAAAGGACCATGCACCATCGGGTCAAGTACATACCAAAATAGTTATGGACTTAGACACTAATCCAACATAATCTAGGCGAAGATCCCGATACATCTTTGTCGCCCCTGGATGAATAGAGAATCGGGATTTGTCGCCTCCTCCATCAAGATCTGGCGCAGGCCTCCGTGATACGGCACCCACACCCTACGGTGTAGTGTCAATAGTCCTCGGCTATTATAATCGAAGGAGGAAACCTGACCCACCACACGCTCGCTCTTTCGATGCTCCTCCTTGATAGCCTCCTGTTGAGCCTCCCGAATTTGCTCCAACAGGGGAGTCACTACGGTCATCCTCATGCAAATATCCCTGATTGGCGCCGCCTTACGGCTAAGCGCATCGGCCACTACATTGGCCTTCCCTGGGTGGTAAAGGATCTCACAATCATAATCCTTCACCACGTCCAACCACCGATGCTGCCTCATGTTCAAATTCGGCTGATCCATGAGGTACCTCAAACTCTTGTGGTCCGTGTAGATGGTACATCGAACCCCATAGAGGTAATGCCGCCAAATCATGAGGGCAAAAACCACTGCCCCCAACTCCAAATCATGCGTCGAGTAGTTCACTTCGTGAGGCTTGAGCTGCCTCGAAGCGTAGGCAATGACATGCCCCCTCTGCATCAGTACCACGCCCAACCCTGAAATGGACGCGTCATAGTAAACTACAAAATCCTCTACGCCCTCTGGCAGGGCTAAGATTGGCGCCTCGCACAATCTCTGTCTCAGCGTCTCAAACGCAGCCTGCTGCTCGGGTCCCCACCGAAAGACTACGACTTTTTTTGTCAGCCGCGTCAGGGGTACGGCTATCTTGGAGAAGTCCTGAATGAATCTCCGATAATAGCCTGCCAATCCCAGGAAACTCCGAATCTCAGATGGAGACTTCGGAACCTCCCATCTCATCACGGCCTCGACCTTGGCCGGATCGACCAGAATCCCGTTCTGGTTGACAAGGTGTCCGAGAAATTGCACCTCGCGCAACCAAAACTCACACTTGGAGAACTTGGCATACAAGCTCTCCCTCCTCAGGGTCTCCAATACCTCTCTCAGATGCTCCTCATGCTCTTCCTGTGTCTTGGAATAAACCAAGATGTCATCGATAAAGACTATCATAGACCGATCCAGCATCGGTCTGCATACGCGGTTCATGAGGTCCATGAACGCGGAAGGAGCATTGGTGAGCCCAAATGGCATCACCACGAACTCATAATGGCCATAGCGCATCTGAAACGCGGTCTTCTGCGTTCCTCCTCCCTGACCCTCATCTGATGATAACCCGAACGCAAATCGATCTTGGAAAACCAAGACGCTCCCTGAAGCTGGTCAAAGAGATCATCAATCCTCGGGAGTGGGTAACGGTTCTTCACCGTTACCTTGTTCAGCTCCCGGTAATCTATACACATCCGATGCGACCCGTCCTTCTTTTTCACGAACAGAATCGGGGCTCCCCAGGGTGAACTGCTCGGTCAAATGAATCCCTTGTCTAACAGCTTCTGCAGCTGTGTAGACAACTCCTGCATCTCAGGAAGAGCCAAGCGATACGGTGCCTTGGCTATCAGAGCCGCACCAGGAACGAGGTCAATCCTGAACTCCACCTGTTGCTCCGGAGGTATCCCAGGAAGCTCCTCTGGGAAAACATCTGCGAAATCTCGAACCACCGGAACCTCGCTCACTGTCGCCTTACCCGCCTCCCGGGTATCCATCACATACGCGACATATCCTGCGCATCCCTGCTGAAGATAGCGCCTAGCCCTCGCTGCTGAGCATACAGTGGGTCCACAATGTGGCCTCTCGCCATGAATCACTAACTCTCCCCCACCTGGGGTCCTTACTCGCACTAGCTGCTACGCGCAATCTATCACCGCCCCATTAGGGCTCAACCAATTCATGCCTATAATCACCTTGTTCCCGCGCAACAGAATGGGAACCAAGTCTACCAAATAGCACTCCTCAAACAACCGCAATACGCAATCCCGAAACACCATCGATGCTTGCACCGATCGATCGTCAGCAATCTCTACCTCTAAAGGGCAATCCAATATGCCTGAAGACTTAGGAAACTTCTTGCTAAGCGCAAGGGAAACAAATGATCGGGAGGCACCCGAGTCGAACAACACATGAACTGGAATGCCGTTCACATGGAACGATCCTAATGCATACATATACACACAGAGCACATATCAATATCATAACATCATAAAATAAAGTAGAGGGAAAGAATCATACCGCCACCACGTCGGGTGCGGCACATGCCTCCTCGGTAGTCAAGTGAAATGCCCGGCTCCTCACCACCGGAGCCTCTACCTTGTCTTGCCGGCCATCAGTGATCCGCAGGGTCGCTGGAGCTGGCACCTTCACTGGCGCTGAAACTGTCAACTGGGGGCAATTGGCCTTCTTGTGGCCCCTGTGGTTGCAGTGGAAACACAACAACTCAGACGTCTAAATAACTGTTGTCGGAGCAGTGCAATCCCTGCTATAGTGCCTAGACTTGCCGCACTTGTAGCAGCCTGATGATCCCAACCTGCACGCCCCCTCGTGCGGCATGCCGCATTTTCTACAGCGGCTCGGTCCTGACTAGCCTTTCGGCCTACCATCTGATCCCTTGGGCTTCTTCCCCGAAGCCCCTATTGTCTGTCCCTCCTCTGACTTCCGTTTCCGGATATGCTCCAAATCTATCTCCCTCTCCCTCGCCCAGGCAATTATGGAGTCCAAGGTGGGGCAAGCTGAAAAACTAACGTGCTCCCGGATATCAGCCCGGAGCATGTCATGATAGCGGGTCCTCCTCATGTCCTCATTGCCCGCATACTGGGGCACCAACAGTGCCCTCTCCCGGAACTTGGCGGTGATCTCCGCCACAGTCTCCGTCGTCTGCCTCATGTCCAAAAACTCCCTGGCCAACTGCTGAAGCTCGACAGCCGGCGCAAACTCTGCCCTGAACCTGGTCACAAAGTCCGACCAGGTCATAGCCTCGATAGCTGAGGCTCCCAAAGAGTCACCCACTGACTCCCACCAATCTCGAGCTCGGTCTCGTAAACACCCTGCTGCATACCTCACCTTCGACCCCTCGGGGCAGAAGCTAGTCAACTGTGCAGACTCGATGTCTGCAATCCATCGCCTGGCAGCAATGGGGTCTTTCACCCCGTGGCAATCCGGCGCACCACTGCCCCTGAAGTCCTTAAAGGACAACGTGCGAGATCCCGACTGGCCAGATGCCATGTCACTCCTGAACGCCCTAAGGCGATCCTCCATCAACTCGATGATCCCTTCCTTGATCGACCCGGAGATAATGGGGGTCGACTCAAGGATACCCCTGGTGATCTCTGACGCGATGAACTCGCGTAGTCCCTCATCTACCGGCTCGGAACCTAATCCCGAACCTGACCCCTCTCCTGAACCGCCATCTATCAGCCTCGATCGAAGTACCACCATTCTGCAATACATAATAACAATCATTAGTGATACTGATACTTCCTGAGGGATCACAACTACTTACAAGTTCCCTGGTCTTATCTTGGCCTTCCTTGGTTCGGGTACGGATCCTCTGCTTTCAGTAGTACGGGCCCATACTACCTTCCACATCTATCCGTACCTTCTTCAAGGACTGCCTCGACTCCACCATATCCCTTCCACTACGGCTGATTACTGCTCTACTTATCCTAGGCTTGCCCTAGGGAAATCTCAGGCTCCACCCTACCATGTCCTCAGCTGCTGAAGGCCTCTTAGTAGTGCCAATTAACCATTACCTGAATACCATCACATGTGGTGAGGCTCGGGTAATCCTTCGAGTAACAGGCTCATCCCTACAACGGTTAGACTCAAACGAGAGCTGCGCAATAGGGCCAAATCCAGCACTCTAAGATTATTCAACCCTGATCACATGTGACGTGACGTATTCACCTAATGGATAACTCCCGCCACTCAGAGTCCCACAAAGCACAAAGCAAGCAGCATTCGAACTAAGGGAACAATCTCAAGCAAATCCGCTCTCATAGAGAAAAACTGATCTAGCATACAGAGCTAAACTCATACTATCAGGCATAACCTAACAGGCTATCCTACTGCTGTCTGCTTGATTCTAGCATTCAATTTTCATACATTGAAGCACATAATGCAGGCACATAAGGCATCACTACTAGATCCTTAGTCCTATTCTATCATGTTGTTCTACTGAAACTGATAAACACAACATGAGCTTGTATGGGTACTTTGGGGAAGACTTACTTGAGCTCGGCCGGTTGCGCACATCACACACCTCGTTTCTTCTTAAAATACTTTACTTGACCATTTAGAAAACGTTTTCTTTTTCAAAATCTTTTGACCCCTCGATTTGAGTTCAGACACCCCCCGAAGGTGTGTCTGAATCCCTCAAACCAAGGCTCTGATACCAACTTGTAACGATCCAATTTTCACGTCCAAAATTTCGTTTTTAAAACATTACTTTAGAAAACATTGCTTAATTAAACCATTTTACATCGAAAACCGAATTTGAAATCCATAACAGTTAAACAACCAAAATATCAGAGTATCAATCCCAGGGCAAACTCATAAATGCAGAATCAAGGAGTGTGTGTGATGAGCCGCTACCACGCCTGCTCCTTCCCCTTGGCTGAAGAGGTACCTGAAACAACAACTGAAAAACGTAAGCACAAAGTTTAGTGAGTTCCCCCATCATACCACATACCAAGCAAACACATAACGCACATACTGCCAGGCTATTCTGGAGTGCCTGACTATCTGGTACGGCCATTCTGGGGCGCCGACTACCCGTGCAGCAATTCTGGGGTGCCGTCCTACCCGTGTCAAGCCATTCTGGGGTGCTGACTACCCGTGTCAAGCTATTCTGGGGTGCTGACTACCCGTCAGTCCTGACAACCGATCCTCGGGGACTAGTCCCATCCTACTACCTCTATCGCATATGACATACAAGCCAACATGCAAACATATCATCACATACTTTCAGACATTTCTGGGGTGTCTGTACTACCCTTCGGTCCTAACAACCAATCTCTACTTCTATCACATAAAACATGTCATGCTAGCATATAACATATCAGGTAGTAGCAAACCTAGATGACATCACAAAGACAATAATCTAACATACGACTCCTACTGGTGGGCTGGCATTGTGGCCGTAGACCCACCGCTACTAGAAGGTAACTCACCTCAAGGTAGCTGCTGATCTGATCGGGAACTGACTGTCTACTGCTGCTGCTGCTGCTCCGGAAATCCTCCGGCTGTAATACCCACAACATACTCAATCAATCACTGCTAACCGTCCTTTGGGTAAAATGACAATTTTACCCCTAATCATGTCATAAGTCAAGGTCAGAGTCAACTTTCAGTTGACCCGACTCGCCGAGTTGTCTCTCCAACTCGCCGAGTCCCTATCCACTCGATTGTCCTGAATCCCGTCCCTACTCGTCGAGTTAGGCGTTGACTCGACGAGTTCTTCTTCTAAACTGAGGTTCAAGTCCTTCATCCTACTCGTCGAGTTGTATGAACAACTCGCCGAGTTCGTCTTCATCCGAAGAACACTTATGCTGCGACTCGCCGAGTTGTATGAACAACTCGCCGAGTCTGTTCTTGATCTAAGAAGATTGCCTTGAACTCGCCGAGTCAGGGCATTGACTCGCCGAGTTCCTCCATGGATGAGTTTGGCTTCCAACTCACTGAGTCACACCCCGTGACTCACTACTCCTACTCAAACAACGAAAAGGGGACAAACTCGGAGACTCGCGAGCAGACTCGCCGAGTCAGATGAACGACTCGCCGAGTCGTTACCATGCAATCACTATATGCTGGATTCTGCTTGAATCCAGCTTATGCTATCCACAGATCTGGGTTCCTAGAGCATGAATAACACGTAAAGTTTCCAACTTTACGTGTAGATATTCACCAATGAGAGTTTTAGGGTTCAAAATGCACCAAATGAGTAGATCTAGAGTCTTCATGCAATATGGGTCCATAAAGGAAGTAGATCTGAGCTCCTGGAGCTCAACCATGCCTAGATCTAGAGGCCAATCAGCTTATTACGAATTATATTGCACATGCAAGCTTGGGGAAGGGATCAAGAAGGACTTTAATGGAGTAACAAGCGTAGAAACAGAGGGAAAACGAGTTATACCTCAAAGAAATCACTGAGAAAACACGAAGATGCTTGGCTTCCTTCCCTTCCTCTTGATCTACTCCTCTTCCTTTTCAAAATCTTCAAGAAAACACCCAAAAGGTCTCAAACTCACAAGAACAAGGGGTTAGAACGTATGGAGAGCTCCAGAGGGTGAAGGGGGCTGGCTTGGGGCGGAAATGAGGGCTTAAATAGGGTGCAAACCCCTGAAACTTAGGGTTTCATCAAACAGCGGTGACTCGCCGAGTCGCCAACTTAAACATGTCCCGGGTCCCGTCTCTACTCGGCGATTCAGACCCATGACTCGCTGAGTCAAAGGCTAAAAATGGAAAATACTCAAATAATCTTACATACCAGGAACCAGGTGTTACAGTTCTTTTCCCATCCTTCAAAAATTTTAGTCAATAATTCTGGAATTTAATTGTTTCTGATCACCGTCGTCTTCTTTTATTGATAAATTACAAACTAAGTCTCAACTAAGTTTAATGTTTCTACAATCCAATTCAAAAAACCTTAATTTTTACAGGACACATATTGATATGCTACCTAATTGAATTTTACCACATGTTATATGATTTCATTTGTGTGTTAATACAATATCCATCTTTCGGTGATTTAATTGCTAAACATCATTATTTATTGTTGTTGGATTTTGCTATGTATGGATACACCAAAGTTGTAAAAATCGTTTGACGGTAGCTCGACGATCGACAAGTGTTAAGGGATTAATCGGTCTTGGCGGGGATTAATCGAAGATTAATCGGGGCCAATCGATGATTAATAAAATATTAAAACTAATTAAATATGAATATATTTTAAAAAAACAAGTACTTCAAAATTAGAAAATAAGAAAAATTGTAATTTGGAAATTAGGAAATACGAAAATATGAACATTTTCGTATAATATTAGAAATTTTGAAATTTTGAAAATTTTGGAGGAAAAAATGAAAATTGGTTTTTTGAATTTTTTAAAATTTTTTGACCTTTTTTTTTTTACTTTTTTGACTTTTGTTGACCGATTAATCCCGCCAAACCCGATTAATCTTAAATTTCCGATTAATGCCCTAATCCTCAACGGTTGGAGAACGTCAAACGATTAATCCACGATTAATCACCGCTTAATCCCGATTTCTGCAACCATGCGATACATGCATAATGATAATGTGATGTAGTGATTTCAAAAAAAAAAAAGTCGAACGCCATGAGATATATGAAATCCTATGATTATGATTTTGACAAGCAAAGAATAATGATCAACTGTTCTTATAAAATAAAAATCCGAATAGCACGAAAAGAAGAAGTCCGATTTAGTTTTTATTTTTATTCATCAAAATGACGTTGTTTTGATAGGTTCTACACCTAAGTTTATATATATATATATATATATATATATATATATATATATATATATATATATATATATATATATATATATATATATATATATATATATATATAGAAGTAGGTTCATGTGAAAACATAAATATCTTGCGAAAACGCGAAAACATATCTTATCTTATGAAAGTCAAACACATGTATTATAAAAAAATAAATTTATTAGCAATAAATTAAAGATAGTAAGTTTACATTGGATGGTGTTATGATAATATAGATTTAAAGACGGTTTTAATAAAAAAAAATTCACGTCCTTAATCATTTTTAAATTCATGTTTTCATAATAAAAATGTTAAAAAATCATACTTTGCTAATATAAAACAATTTCTCATCTATCATCAATTATCTTCACGTATTTCAAAGTTTGGATGAATTATTTTCCAAAATATAATGTTGAGGTGACGCAATATCATATGTTTTTCTTGTTTTCGCTTTTTTGCAAATTATTTGCATTTTCACATTAACCCTCCATATATATATATATATATATATATATATATATATATATATATATATATATATATATATATATATATATATATATATATATATATATATATATATATATATATATATCATGACTGCAGAAATCAGGATTAATCGTGGATTAATCGTTTGACGTTCTCCAACCGTCGAGGATTAGGGCATTAATCGGAAATTTAGGATTAATCGGGTTTGATGGGATTAATCGGCCTTGGCAAGATTAATCGGTCAACAAAAGTCAAAAAAGTAAAAAACAAAAAAAAAGGAAAAAAAAAATTTTAAAATTCAAAAACCAACTTTTAATTTTATTTTTTTCCAAATTTTCAAAAATTTCAAAATTTCAAATATTATACCAAAATGTTCATATTTTCGAATTTCCAAATTACAATTTTTCTTATTTTCTAATTTTGAAGTATTTGTTTTTCTTAAGATATATTAATATTTAATTAATTTTATTATTTTATTAATAATCTATGGTCCCCGATTAATCCTCGATTAATCCCCGCCAAAACCGATTAATCTCTTAACACCCGTCAACATGCCGTCAAACGATTTTAACAACCTTGATATATATATATATATATATATATATATATATATATATATATATATATATATATATATATATATATATATATATATATATATATATATATATATATATATATATATATATATATATATATATCGGTTTTTAGGACCGATCGAACCAGTTAAACCATCAAAACCGAAATACGATAGTTTGTTTTTCAAATCCGATTTTTAAAACATTAAATAAATCTTATTTACCTAACAATAATTTTCTTCCAACACAAAAGTGGGTCCATCATCCTTTATTTTTCCAAATAGTCGACATGCTTACAGTAGTTTGTTCAAAACTCAAACGTGGCAACAGCTCATAGACCCGATCACCTGTATCTATCTTCTAGATTCTTCAATTCACCATGTTTTATAGATGCTGTAAAATATAAATATACAAACTTGGTTTTCCTTTTATTTGCTTTTATGAATTACGACACACCTAATTTCTGTTATATAAAATGTCAAATTCAAATTTAAATTACATAAGAGTTCTAATTTTATATTCCCTTTTAGTATTAGAATCCATAAGTTAGCACTTGTACAACATATATAACCATTCTAGATTCTAAAATGTGTTTGTTCACGGATTAAACATTATTTATATGTAACAACATAGAGCCAATAAAGTAGAATAGCAGCAAATGAAAAAATTATTAAAAGTATATTCTTAGATCGTTCAGACATACATGTTAGTAAAATAAAAGGCTAAAATAAATGAATGTACAAGATAAACACTTTATATGTCACTTTTTAGGAAGGGAGCTTCCTTAATTAGGGTTTAGACCTGTTTTTAGGTATCAAATAATCCTTCCATACAAACAAAAATGAGGTTATCTCTTATGTCTATATCCTGAGAGTCACTTCAGATCAACATTCATTATCATATGGACTGATTAGTGTCAGAATTTAAACATTGGTCGACAGATTATCCACCATATTTTCAATATATTTTATCATCATTTTAATGTTATCAATTCAAATTATTAATGTTTAAATTATTCTATAATATAAAAAAAACTGAAAAAAAATACATAAAGTAACTTTATAAATTATATTTAGCACATATGTTGTTAATTATTATTATTTTTTAACATTTTTAGATTCTTTTTTATGCAAAACATCTATATATTAGTTTAAAAAAACCCTAATTAGATGACCATTACGACGACTTTATAGATGTTTTGAATTTTGTAACATCTCAAAATTCCTAGTAAATTTTCATTTTTAAAACATTAAACTCATACAATTTTTTTCCAAAACCAATCAAAGTGAAATATATCATTTAAACATCATAGTAAAATCACAAATGCCCAATACGGAATAAACTTCGGGGGATGTTATAGAGTCAAGTTGGGCTATTCCCTTTGAAAATAGAAATACCTGAAAAATGTTAAACTATAAATCATAAGTACAAAGTTTAGGGAGTTCCCCAAGATACCACATACTATATATAGGATAGGAATGATATGTGTCAACCATAATCTTACAATCACTATCATGCCATGAGCCACATCATGGTATTTCCTTGTCAAGTCGAGGGCCAAAACCCAGGTCTTACAAACAAGTGCCAAGAACCACCTTCTAGTCTTCCATGTAAGTATCACAAAGACATTTAACATCCTACATATAAGTGCTAGGGTCCAGACCCTGGTCTTGTATACAGTTGTTGGGAGCCATATAGAGGTCTTTCATACAATTGCTAGGGGCCTCAATCTAAGACTTCCAGAAGCACTTTAGGGACCTTAATGGACCATACCAATGTTAACTTTATGGACATATATACCCCATGCATGTCCTTTTCCATGACTAGGTCAAAAGATGCAATATAACTTAAGCTTCAAGAAAAGTTCCTAAATCACCACCAATTCCTCGATCTATGATATATAATGCTCTTGGAACATAAAGAGACCATATATTTGCAAACTTTGTCTCTTCAACCCACACAATCACATTAAAGGGACCATAATGTCCCATAAAACCTAGATCTAAGAAGTGGGACATGAAAAGATGTAATCTTGATGACTTAAAAAGGTCCAGAAGATGCACACAAGTGAAAGGGAGGTTTTCTTGCTTAAACAAGGCATTAACTCTTATTCTTCTTCCTTCAAAACCACTAGAAACTTGCAAAATTGAGCAATAAAGCTTCTAAAAGGATTAGGATTTGACAAGGAGACGATTGAGGGTGATAGAGGTTGATACGGAACCCTAGGTTCAAGGTAATGGGGTTTAAATACAAAAGAAACCGTAAAAGATCACGGGCTTAGGCCAGAACACCTGCCACGTCGTGGCCAATCTAATGACACGTCATGGCGATCAATAAAACATGTGTTCCATTTATTCGATGTCACATCGTAGGCATCCTTGCACTACGTTGTGGCACAATGTTTTACCCAAAACTCAATCTTTAGTACTTGATAAATAGAAGCTAAACCAATCTGGAACACATGTGTTACAAATCTCCCCCACTTAAATTAGATTTCATCCTCGAAATCAGCCCATACAACTTATTCTACCACACCCAAAGACACTTCTAGAACTTCCTTAATACTAATTAGGACTAAGACTAAGAAGTCCTCTTGTGCAGACGACCGCCTTCTAATACTACTATCAAAGCCCCCAATCTTCTTAGAGATCACGTATCATGATGAAAAATCGAACCTTTATTCTCCGCCCTTGACCAACTAAGGAAAACTCCAACTACTCTACCCAAAAACTAAAAACCCTAAACCATGTCTGACTTTCAGACATACATGACCTTTCAAATCACAACGTAAAGACTCCACACTGCAACCCAAACCAAAACAAACCTCCCCGACCCTGAATTATCATAATGACAATGGAAAATAGTATCACCGACCATTCGCTGATGCCGACAACCCCGCCCCCGAATACTGTGACATCATAGAATTTAGGTCATAGACTACGAACGACTAAATTATAGTAAATCTCTTTGTAATTCAACTCATTGTGTTTTAGTGAATCTAATGTAAAATAAATAAGTTCATTTCAAATATTATAAGATATCAGATGATACCTTACTTCTAAATGTGTAATCTGTCAAATGAATCAAACAGCTCAAACTACTACATTTGTTTATGCGTCTGAAAAACTAAAAAATTGTATTAAGCAGTTATGAGCAAGAAAATATTAAAACCTTATAGTACATGTATTCGTATTTCCAAAAATATAAAGAAAATCTAAAACGGGGTTCGTATGCAAAAGATACGACATTTTTAAGAAAACAGACAGTAAAAAACTAGTTTTCTTTAATCACTTAAAACTGAATCGATTCGTTAAGGCACTTGCACACCTCTTGTGGAAATTCTGAGAGTGTTTTTGGACTCGGGTATTGCCTAATATTTAATTTCATACTCAAAATAATTTTAGCGAAAATATTTCCAAATTCCAATAGTATAAAAATTGAGCGTTACGGACTATTTAGACGCGAAACATTAAACGTGATTTCCCGAAGTTCCATAACTCGAAAAGTTACTATGTTCGGGTTTTTGGAATTCTTGAACTAAACTCTATCGAACGACAAGTTTGAAAAAATTCTTGACATTGGCATCCCGATGCACCCGGTTATGTGTGTTTTGGACAATTTAATGGATTAGGCCTTCATTTGGGACCCATTAGACTTTGGAGAAGCAAATCATTAGTGATTTCTTGATGCCCAGATTCTTCACTCCCTTCCATCACCTCCCTTACTTGCTTACACTCCAACTTATAAGGACAAACATGGGAGGGTGAAGTGTTTGACTCCATTTGGAGGTATGGTCTTGCATGGCTTGTGAGGAACCTTGAACCCTATAAATTGAGTCATTTGGTTCCCAATTTCACCACAAATCAACAGCTCAAAAACTTGTCAATCTCTCCCTCCATATCTCTCTCTATTTTTCTTGATTTCAATATGCACCACCATCACTCTACCATAAAACCAACACCTTAAACCATTATTATACCTCCTTCTCTTGATCAAAATACCATAAGCACCTCCTCAACCCCTCTTCTCCCCTCCCCCATTGATTGTTTTCCAAGAAAGGGAAGAAAGCGGGGAATCAACGACCCCATCGCCACCCACTTTTGTTGCCATCAAGAGCCATTTCCACTACAAACTATTGGTTGTTCTGCTGTTGTTAAACCTCCCCTCTCTCCCTCACGTCATGTTGCTGTCGGAACAAGGAGGAGACACGACAGCAAGCCCTGACACCCCTTACACTCACCGTAAATCCTCATGCCACCCTCACCACCGTGCACTGCCATCAAGTGCCACCTCCACCCGCTGTCCCTCCCACCGTAAGTCCTCCCTATCATCTTCATTTGTAAAATTGTCCAGTAGATCATGAGTTGAACAAAACCCCGATCAATTATTATTTTGTTACATATATGTTCGTCGAACACATTTGGCGGATGATGATCAGCTCCTCCATTATGCAAACCCCATTTCAAAATAAATACTACCCACCTAAATTTTTTAATTCATTACAAATTTAGTCCCAATGTTCCAAACCTCAATTAAAATATATAAAACCTACCCCTATATGGAGAATTCTCAACAAAATAAACACTAGATTTAAATATAAAAATTTAACAATTCATTTTTTGAAAATATTTATATATTTTGGTTGAAATAAAATTTATTTAAATAAATTTTGGTTTAAGATAAATTTTGATTTAAATAAATTTAGGTTTAAATGAATATTAGTTTAAAATAAATTTATGAATAAGTACTATGCCTTAGTTAAATTACCAAACAACCTTTCAGATATTAATTTATATTAAAAATTTCCTAGGAAACTAAATTAATCACAAAGTTTTGTATTCTCGGCAACACATCCCAGTTTCTCGCATCCAATACTCAAAACAACCCAACCACCGCACTTTAAGGCGAGTGTTACGACCCCCTTTTATATATTTTTAGGGGAGAATACATATACTACTTATTCTAGATAATACAAAAATACACGAAGTATTATTTTATGTAAAACCTATAACTAATTTATAAATAATTGGTTTAACTTTTATATGTTACGAACACAAAAACTAGTTTTAAACTTCAACATTCTCATATGTTATGCTGTTAAAATAATACAACTTTATATATATATATATATATATATATATATATATATATGTGTGTGTGTGTGTGTGTGTGTGTGTGTGCCTTTTTAGTACAAAACCCTATGATTTTTACGTGACATTGTGTGTCATAAAATGCATATCATTAAACTTTGTATATTCCTAAGGATTTGAACTATACATGCATATGTACAAAGTTTATACAAGAAACATACTTAGTTTATAAAAGCTAGTGCCTTATACTAAACATGCATACCAATTTTGCTCGACTTTATAAACTCTATATGATTCATTAGGCCTAGAACTTATCCACTTTTAAGTTATGGCTAAGAGCTATTCATACCTTAGTTAAGGACTTTATAGTGAGATACTATTCATTAGCAAAAGTCCAAACACTTAGCATACCCACACTACTATAATTGTTAATCTTCAGAGCGAGATACATATGTATAGATCTATATAGGTTTGACATCCCCACCTACGATTGCTAGCTACAACCTCAACCGATCAATCGAAGTGGGTGGTAAGTGTCTACAATCGTTACTACGACGTCCAATGAAGCGTTGTAGCAGGGTACATTCAGTTACATAGCTCGGTTATAGAAGTCACTATAAACATTAACTCAAATTTCTCTCATTCTCTCTCTCTCTCTCTCTCTCTCTCTCTCTCTCTCTCTCTTTCTCTCACTACAACTCATAAACTTGATTCTTTCAAAACCATTTTAAGCATGAATTTACTTATACCAAGACACCTTTTGGATTTTTCAAAGCTTATTTAAATATGGTTTAATTATAAACAAAATACTTTTTGAATGCTTTTAAAAGTATCATTACTACTGCTAGCAGAAATCCTGTGACCCTCACCAACCTTGTGTTGACCGTCAAAACTACATATATTTTCACAGAATCATTAACCACGTAAATTCAGATGACAGATAGTCATGGATCTCATGAAATTTATTTTACTACTCTTTGTTATGTCTTCCTACCTGCTTAAGGAAATTCATGTATTATACTATTATCTATAAGAATTGTGTATACAAACACCAAGATGGAATACAAATGTTATTTTGTTTATCATTGTACTTGTGCTATATATTCAGTTTACCTTTGATCCATGAACTTAGTCGCACAACCCGGCATGTTCCGCTGCCTCAGTCGGGGGTGTGACAAATTGGTATCAGAGCTAAATTGGCTATAAAGAACTTGTATCCTTGAAAGAGGAAATACAACTATAACAACATGCTACTAATAAAAGTATTATTACTAATTACACTACTTCTTGGCTACGTACGGTACATGGAATCTGTTTTAAAGGGCTGCATAGGATTGTTGGATTCAGAATAGCTTAATTGCCAAAATGATCCTGCACTCTGGTGTTTCCTATCTGGCCCTTGTCTATACATATTATTTTTGGAGTACAAAACAAAATTTAATAATACTAAAAACCTCACCAACACTAATATATAAGAGTTATATATATATATATATATATATATATATATATATATATATATATATATATATATATATATAATCTGACACGTGATGCGAACACTTAATAACATTCTAAACATCCCTTCAACTAAAAATACCAATTCAACCCTTTAGGCCAGATACCTCAATAAAGGTTAGTTTCGTACATAAGCCATACCACAAGTAAACCTAGAACATGTGCCTATGTTATTTATGGTCGGGACGGTGCACAACCAACCTTGAGCAAGGAGTTTGACAAACTATAATGGTTGAAAGTTTTAGAGATTGGAGAATTTTCTCAAGATTGGTTGTAGATACCTAGTACCTTAGAAACCTTATATCAACCCCAAAACGGTTGAATCTATATGACCAAGAATCATTATGGAGTGATATTGCTAATAATATATGATCATATAGGGTCATATGTAACACTAGTCAAAATAGGTCAATAATAATCACATGTGATTATGCTAATCATGTAATTTTGATGCGATAAAATTAGTATGTAATTCATTATAATTGCTAATACAAGTATGAATTTTCATACATACTCTATGATACAACTCAAAGTATACGTCCATACAATTCAAAAAATATAGAGAGCGTCTAAATCTGACTTCGCGTGAAGAAGTTAGGATGATCTCAAATGCTATAAATCCTTATAACAAAAGAAATATAAAATAGACTTAGAATTAGATATTGGATTCTGAAAGAAAGTTGCAGTACCCGGAAATACCTATGTGTGGATATAAATAACGTCAAAAATGGAATTCATATGCAAATGTTACGACCTTCCGAAGATACAGTTGTCTGAGGGTGTGACACGTGTCAGAAACCCTAATTTTACTGAGCTCACGACGTGAGCATAAATACACACAATGTGAGGAGTCAAAACTCCACATTTCGAAGCTAGAAGACGCATGGAAAGTCTACGAAGTGATAATTCAAAAGCTCACGACGTGAGCAAGCATTGCTCACGACGTGAGAAGTCAAAACGCCACATGTCAAAGCCAGAAGATGCATGGCGGGTCTACGAGGTGAGCAGGATCAATCTCACGACGTGAGCATGCATGGCTCACGAAGTGAGAGGCCAAAAGTTTTCCTATAAATAGCATTTCAACCCCAAAGGCTCATTTACACCAAAAACTCTTATCTCTCTCTTTTGCTAAAGCCATTTCGCATCCCGAGCCCACGATCACTGTTTCTAGTTTAATTCTATCAAATCACAATACTAAGGTGAGTTCACGGCCCCATTTTAAAATTTTTATCATTTTTCGGGGGAGAATACATGTTTCATATTATTTGTGCATATAAATCATAAATTGTTTATATCGCTTATATAATATAGTTACATAATTGTTATGACAATTTACTGTTAAAACAGTCGTTTACATATATAAAATTTAGTAAACACTACCGTTACTATGTCCACATAATATAAAAATATATTATGCATTGCCGTTATGGCCATATAATACAAAAATATATTATGCATTGTTGTTACTATGCTTACATAATACAAAAATATATTATACATTTACCGTTAATCAATGAATAGATTATTACACATTGTTGTTACTCTTTTAAAATTATTTAATGACATAATTATAAAAATATTTTTATAATTATATATCATAAACTGATAAACATAAACATCTAAAGTTATAAGACTACAACTTTTAGTGCTACTCATTCAAGGGTTTACATGAGACACATTCATCACCTAAGTGTAATGCTTAGCAAAGTCCCCTACCTATAATCGTTAAATCTTAAGTGAGTGGGAGAGTTATGTATAGATCTATACGGGCTGACGCCCCACCTTCGTTTGCTAGCTACAACCATCGACGGTCGAGTCATGGGTGATAACTGTCTAAACATTACGACGTCCGATGAACCGTCGTGAGGGGAAACAACTTGTCTGTAGCTCGATTATGGAAACTCATGTAACATTGATAATGATACCTAATGTAACGCCTGTGTTTCCGGGCTTGTCACTTTTAGCAATGTAATAGTCTAGGTTAACCTTTGTAACCCGTTTTGAAATAATAAGATTGTATTATTTAAGTATTGTGTGTTTTGTGCTTAATTGCTTAATTATGTGGTTTGATTAATTAAGAATAAAAATAAGCGTCAAAATTTAAGTGTAAAATAAACTTAATATCTTTGAATAATGTTGTAGTAGTTGAAACGAGGTTTCCGAATATATATATAGAACGCCCAAATCTGACTTCGTATGAGGAGTTATGATTTATCGAAGTTTTGGCTTAGTGGTGAGCAACCTGTTTTACTCGATTTGAGATCGAGGGGTTTTTAGCCGAAGCAATCTAATTGAGAATCGAAGATCTCATTGTTGGTATCAAAGCGATAAAAAGTTAGGCGAGAACGGACGTCAAACGAAGAAGTTATGAATTTATAACGAAGTTTTCTGTCGCGGCCTATTAAAAATAAATAATAAAAATAAAGTCGAAATTAGCCGATGGAGTCTAAACAAAAGTTGTAAAGCGTAGTCTCACCTTCGCGTCGATATAAAGAACGTCAAAAACGGAGTTCGTATGCGAAAGTTATGAATTTCCGAAGTTTATTAAATATTTGGTAATTAAATTTAAATGGAAATTCGGAGGCATTATCCGAAGGCGAGTCACCGATCCGACGTACGCCCCGTGTACGCGAGTACGCCCCGCATACTCCGAAGAGTGTCGACATTTCGGATGACGCATGCAGTGACGATTTCGGAAGCAGTACGCGCTGCGTACTGCAGTACACCCCGCGTACTCCAAGGCTCCAGCCTCCTATAAATAGGATGCGAGGGCAGTCGACCCAATTGCCAATTTCTTCTCTTCCCTCTCCCGTTTTGCATCGTTTTTGTGCTAGAAATACCCCGAAGTCACGAGGCAAGTCCCGAGATCCCGAAGATCCCAAGAAGTGCGGTTCCCGAGCCGAAGCTCTGCCCGCGAGAAGTCGATTTTTTGTGAAGATCTGCTGAGGATTTCTACTTCTGCAAGTCGTAGTGCTGTCCGGTCGTCTTCTGATCAAGTGAGTGTATACTACCTTTCATAAACACAATAATAATACAAGTTTGGTTCGAGTGTATTAAGTATATTGTTGTTTATAAGTGTGAGTGTGTAGTTACCTTCTTCCAAATACAATAATATGAAGTATTTTAAATAAATACGTGCTATGTGTATATATTTGGTTGTGTTATGTGTGAATGTGTATTCACTCTCTTCTAACTCATAGATAAGATGTATTCTCTATGAGATATGTGTTATGTGTGTGCGTGCCTCATCTGTTATGTGGATTATGTGTTGATTAAAGCATGCTATACAGGTTTTCAAAACTATGTATAAAAATGTATATTTTATCTACTAATATGTTGGGTAGAACATGGGTAGATAGTTGGTGTGCAATAAACAGATGAGAGGCCTCGTTGTTGTTTGATTTAGTCATCTAGCGGAGTTTAGATGACGACCACTGACTATTCTAGACAGTCTTGTGGAAACATTAGCAGGTTCACCACTTGTAGGTGTTAATGAACTCGGGTGTTCGTTTGTTGTACTCCATCCCCCTCATGGTTGCCTTGTTTGACTTATATTGCTGAGGTACCCCCGAAGCATGTGTTGTCACCCCGATGAAATATTCTTAGACTAGGTCCCTTGTGTTAGTTGTTTTAGGGACATAAAGTGAGAATAACGGGAATGGGTAATTGGGTTATTGTTGGTTGGTGAAAATTAAATATGATTATTTATTGTGGGTTGAAAACCCTATATGCTCACCAGGCTCCCAAGCCTGACCCACTCAGTTTTATTTGTATTACAGGAAGTGGCGTGAGGGCATGAGATGGATGAACCATCAGTTGTTTTGTTTACAAGTCTGTATATGTATATATTTGTTGAATGACTTGTAATGTTATCGTTTATGCTTATTGGTCTGTATCGGAACATGACACCCCGAGTTTTGATTATATAATGAAAAATACATTTCTTTTATGAAATGCTTTGGTAAGCATTGTTTTATTATGTTTTGTTTTTGGGAGCAAATTCCGCAACTCTTTCAAATCAAAAGGATTTACTCTGAAAATATTTTAAAAGCATAAATGAAAAACGGTCTTTTCTGGCCGAGATTTTGGGGATGTCACAGTTGGTATCAGAGCATTAGTTTAAGCGAAATAGGAATTTGTAGGATTTCTAGACTTAAACTTAGAATGCTAAGTGAAGTTTTGAGATGTGTGTCTGTTATGTTTTAGACACGAGCACTGGTTTATTTTAGGAAAGTTGCCTAAAATTCTTTTATGTACTAAATGTTATATGTTGCCATGTATGATATTATTTGTTCGGATCTATGGTCTGTTGCCGACCGGATCTAGAAACCTTATGTGTGTAGGATTCTAAGCGTACGTCTACGGTATTAGAACTAGCATATAAACGTTTCGGTGTGATAAGGAAGATTTGAATACCTATCATGATTGAGGATCTAATTTCACCTTATTCGGTGTGTAGATCAAGATGGTGAGAACCAGAAGTGGAGTTGGAAATGCTGACGAAAACAGGAATCAACCACCAGTGATTGAACAAGTACCTGTCGTAGCAGTAGCACCTGAGCCAATAACCATGGCTGGTGTGCAAATGATGATTCAGAAGATGTTGGATCGTTAGATGGATGAAACTAGACGGTTGCTTCAGCAGCATTGTGAAGAACTGTCAATTCGTGTGGAGGAGCCTGAATTAAATGAAGGGCACTCGGAAGGTGGAAACTTTAGTGGGTCTATTGGTCAAGCCAACCCACCGATAGTTAGGCAAGATAACCGTGATGGAAGGAATGATGGAATGGGATGCAAGTATAAGGACTTTTTGACTTGCAAACCATCGACCTTCAATGGAAAGGAGGATCCGATTGGGGTTATGGATTGGATCTCTGAAATGGAGTTAGCCTTCATGACGTGTGGCTGCAGAGACAAGTTGCAGACTATCTATGCAATGCGTCAGTTCCGAGGTGGAGCCGTTCGTTGGTGGAACACTCTAGGGAAGACGTTAAGCCCTAATGAGCCAGTGCAATTGACATGGGCAGAATTCTTGGTGCAGTTCAAGCGCAGATTCTGCTCGGCTCAAAATTTGTTGGAGTTGGAGAACAAGTTCATGACATTGACGAAAGGCAGCATGTCAGTTGATGAATACACCAATAGCTTCACCGATAAAATGGAGTTTGCCTTGCGTATCGTCCCAGACGAGTTGACAAAGGTGGACCGGTATGCGAAGGGACTCCCATGGGAGTACGAGGTGCCAGTACGTCAGGCACTTACTCTAGAGGCAGCTATCTGGGCTGCCAAGTCTGTTGAGAACATAATCAAGGGGAGAACCACCGACAAGGTTGATGTTGGTGAGAAAAGGAAGTTTGAGGGAACATCTAGTTCCGATAAGAAAAGCAAATTTTCGAAATCTGATTCGAAAAAGTTTGGAGGAAAAGGAGGCGAAGCGAAGTGGTGTGATAAGTGTAAGAAAAAGCACTTTGGGAAATGTAGCGAGGATGTGACCTGCTACAAGTGTGGAAAGGTTGGACATTTTGCCAATGAATGTCCGAACAACAAAAGGATGTGTTTTAGTTGTAATGAAGAGGGGCATATTTTGAAAGACTGTCTGAAGAAGAAGGAGGCAGCTAGGCCCAACATTCCACCAAAGCCGAAGGCGAGAGCCTTCCAGATGACACTTGAGTCTGCTAAAGATGAAGCTGATGTCGCTTCAGGTACCTTTCTCGTAAATGAATTACCTGCTCAAATTTTGTTTGATTCTGGAGCCAACTACTCCTTTATTTCGCATGAGTTTGGTAGAAAGCTAGCTTTGCCTATTGATAGACTAGATGATGCTTTATTAGTCGAAGTAGCTAGTGGCAAGTTTGTACCTGTTAGCCATCGTATGAAAGACATCTTAATCGACCTTAATGGGAATAAGTTTCACGAGAAATTATTGTCCATCGATCTTAATGGTTTCGACATCGTTTTGGGAATGGATTGGCTTAGCGCCAATGATGCCGAAATTTTATGCAAGAAGAAGATAGTTAAAGTAAACCCGCCTGGGAAAGATTCGTTTATGGTGTATGGGGACAAACGGCGAGTGAATTTTGGAATCATTTCTCTAATGAAAGCCAGAAAGTGTTTGACCAAGGGATGTACATCATATTTAGCATTCGTGATTGATGCGAAGAAAGAAAAGAAGGTGATGCAGAGTATTCCCGTGGTGTGTGAGTATCCGGAAGTATTTCCCGAAGATCTTCCTGGATTACCACCTGATAGACAAGTGGAGTTCAGAATAGACTTGCTACCAGCAACCACGCCAATAGCAAAAGCACCTTATCGATTAGCACCGACGGAGATGAAGGAGCTTATGATGCAACTTCAGGAGTTATTGGACAAAGGTTTCATTAGACCTAGTTCATCGCCCTAGGGAGCTCCGGTGTTATTTGTGAAGAAGAAAGATGGAAGTATGAGAATGTGTATCGATTACAGAGAGCTGAATAAGGCAACAATAAAGAATAGATATCTGTTGCCGAGGATTGATGACCTATTTGATCAATTGCAAGGTTCGAGCTATTTCTCGAAGATCGATCTAAGGTCAGGATATCATCAGCTGAAAGTAAGAGAGCAAGATATCGAGAAGACTGCATTCAGAACTAGATATGGACACTACGAGTTCTTGGTTATGGCGTTTTGACTAACCAATGCGCCGGCAGCGTTCATGGATTTGATGAATAGGGTTTGTAACCCGTTCCTTGATAAATCTGTGATAGTGTTCATAGACGACATTCTGATTTACTCGAAAAGCCAGGAGGAGCATGGCAGACACTTGCGAGAAGTGTTAGAAGTTTTGAAGCAGGAGAAGCTGTATGCGAAGTTCACCAAATGTGATTTTTGGATTCGTGAAGTCCAATTCTTGGGTCACGTGGTCAACCAAGAGGGGATAATGGTTGATCCAGCGAATATCGAAGCTGTGACGAAGCGGGAACAACCGAAAAGTCCCATGGAGATTCGAAGCTTTTTAGGATTAGCCGGATACTACCGCAGGTTTATCCAAGGCTTTTCTTCGATTGCTACTCCATTGACAGCTTTGACCCACAAAGGAGCTACTTATGCTTGGAGTGATAAGCATAAAGAGGCATTCAAGAAGTTAAAGAAGAAGCTATGCGAGGCACCGATACTTTCTCTACCCAATGGAGTTGAAGACTTCGCTGTTTATAGCGATGCGTCTGGGGTTGGATTGGGTTGTGTTTTGACCCAAAGAGAAAAGGTGATAGCATATGCGTCTCGAAAGCTGAAAGAGCATGAAAAGAATTACCCGACTCATGATTTGGAGTTGGCAGCGGTAGTTTTCGCTCTGAAAATATGGAGGCATTACCTCTATGGCACGAAGTGCAAACTTTTTACTGATCATAAGAGTCTCCAATATCTCTTTAATCAGAAGGAATTGAATATGAGGCAACGACGCTGGCTAGAATTACTTAAAGACTACGACTGTGAGATACTTTACCACCCCGGTAAAGCTAATGTTGTTGTTGATGCTTTCAGTCGGAAAGTGAATCTTGAAAGAAGAAGGCCAAGAGCGTTGAGAATTGAAGTTGTCTCGAGCATTGTGGAAAGTATAAAGAAAGTTCAAGAGGAAGCTTCTGAGAAAAATGACCGAAAGGAGGAACGTTTGGGTAAAACGTTGGTGTTTGGTACAAACGGTCATGGACTGAAGGTATTCCAAGATCGTATTTGGGTACCTAAGTCAGGAGGAATTAGGGATCTTCTGATGGAAGAAGCTCACAAAACCATGTACTCAATTCATCCTGGTAGCACTAAAATGTATAGGGACCTGAAACCCTACTACTGGTGGCCGACGATGAAGCTTGATGTTGCAAAGTATGTGGCTGAGTGTGTGACTTGTGCGAGAGTCAAGACACAACATCAGAAACCTTACGGGAGTTTAGAACCATTGCATGTGCCTATGGGTAAGTGGGAAGACATTGCTATGGACTTTGTCACTAAACTGCCCAGAACAAAGATTGGTCACGACATGATTTGGGTGGTCATTGATCGATTCACTAAGAGTGCGCATTTCATAGCAGCCAAGGAGAAATGGTCTATGGAAAAGCTTGCGAATTCTTACGTGAAGGAAATTGTGAGGCTTCACGGTGTTCCGTTAACGATTGTATCGGATCGTGATAGTCGTTTCACCTCAAGGTTTTGGAAAAGTCTACAAGAGGAAATGGGTACCAAGTTATGTTTAAGCACAGCTTACCATCCGCAGACTGATGGTCAGAGTGAAAGAACGATACAAACACTTGAAGATATGCTGAGAGCATGTACCTTGGAATTCCTAGGTAATTGGGATGAACATTTACCTTTGGTAGAATTTTCTGACAATAATAGTTTTCACTCGAGCATTAAGATGGCACCTTATCAAGCTTTGTATGGACAGAATTGTCGTACGCCGTCTTGTTGGCTTGAGGCTGGGGAAAAGCAGTTTATGGGACCGGAGATGGTTCATCAAACTGCTGAAAAGTTGAAAATAATTAGAGAAAGAATGTTAGCAGCTCAAGATCGTCAAAAGAGCTATGCTGACAAGAAGCGAAGACCGATGACTTTTGAGATTGGAGATTCGGTTTTGCTTAAAGTATCGCCGTGGAAGGGACTTATAAGATTTGGAAAAAGGGGAAAGTTGAGTCCAAGGTTTATTGGACCGTTTAAAGTTCTTCATAGGATTGGGAACCAAGCTTACAAGCTCGAATTACCCGAGGAACTAAATGGAATTCACAACACTTTTCATGTGTGTTATTTGAGGAAGTTCACGGGAGAAGTTCCCGATATAATTCCAATTTTGGAATTGAGAATTGATGAGAACAAAAGGTTGATTGAAGAACCAGAGGCAATTGTTGACCAAAAGACTAAGAAGTTGCGACGCAAAATGGTTGGGTTAGTGCTTGTCCGATGGAAACACACGAATGGGCCGAATCTCACCTGGGAGACGGAGAGTGACATGTTGAGTCGCTATCCGCATTTGTTTGTTGATGTGTGATTCCGGGGACGAAATCATTCTAAGGTGGAGAGAATTGTAACGCCTGTGTTTCTGGGCTTGTCACTTTTAGCAATGTAATAGTCTAGGTTAACCTTTGTAACCCGTTTTGAAATAATAAGATTGTATTATTTAAGTATTGTGTGTTTTGTGCTTAATTGATTAATTATGTGGTTTGATTAATTAACAATAAAAATAAGCGTCAAAATTTAAGTGTAAAATAAACTTAATATCTTTGAATAATGTTGTAGTAGTTGAAACGAGGTTTCCGAATATATATAGAACGCCCAAATCTGACTTCGTATGAGGAAGTTATGATTTATCGAAGTTTCGGCTTAGCGGTGAGCAGCCTGTTTTACTCGATTTGAGATCGAGGGGTTTTTAGCCGAAGCAATCTAAATGAGAATCGAAGATCTCATTGATGGTATCAAAGCGATAAAAAGTTAGGCGAGAACGGACGTCAAACAAAGAAGTTATGAATTTATAACGAAGTTTTCTGTCGCGGCCTATTAAAAATAAATAATAAAAATAAAGTCGAAATTAGCCGACGGAGTCTAAACGAAAGTTGTAGAGCGTAGTCTCACCTTCGCGTGGATATAAAGAACGTCAAAAACGGAGTTCGTATGCGAAAGTTATGAATTTCCGAAGTTTATTAAATATTTGGTAATTAAATTTAAATGGAAATTCGAAGGCATTATCCGAAGGCGAGTCACCGGTCTGATCCGACGTACGCCCCGCGTACTCCGAAGAGTGTCGACATTTCGGATGACGCATGCAGTGACGATATCGGAAGCAGTACGCGCTGCGTACTGCAGTACGCCCCGTGTACTCCGAGGCTCCAGCCTCCTATAAATAGGATGCGAGGGCAGCCGACCCAATTGCCAATTTCTTCTCTTCTCTCTCCCGTTTTGCATCGTTTTGCGTGCCATAAATACCCCGAAGTCTCGAGGCAAGTCCCGAGATCCCGAAGATCCCGAGAAGTGCGGTTCCCGAGCCGAAGCTTTGCCCGCGAGAAGTCGATTTTTTGTGAAGATCTTTCAGATCTACTGAGGATTTCTACTTCTGCAAGTCGTAGTGCTGTCCGATCATCTTCTGATCAAGTGAGTGTTTACTACCTTTTATAAACACGATAATAATACAAGTTTGGTTCGAGTGTATTAAGTATATTGTTGTTTATAAGTGTGAGTGTGTAGTTACCTTCTTCCAAATACAATAATATGAAGTATTTTAAATAAATACGTGCTATGTGTATATATTTGGTTGTGTTATGTGTGAATGTGTATTCACTCTCTTCTAACTCATAGATAAGATGTATTCTCTATGAGATATGTGTTATGTGTGTGTGTGCCTCATCTGTTATGTGGATTATGTGTTGATTAAAGCATGCTATACAGGTTTTCAAAACTATGTATAAAAATGTATATTTTATCTACTAATATGTTGGGTAGAACATGGGTAGATAGTTGGTGTGCAATAAACAGATGAGAGGCCTCGTTGTTGTTTGATTTAGTCATCTAGCGAAGTTTAGATGACGACCACTGACTATTCTAGACAGTCTTGTGGAAATATTAGCAGGTTCGCCACCTGTAGGTGTTAATGAACTCGGGTGTTCATTTGTTGTAGTCCATCCCCCTCATGGTTGCCTTGTTTGACTTATATTGCTGAGGTACCCCCGAAGCATGTGTTGTCGCCCCGATGAAATATTCTTAGACTAGGTCCCTTGTGTTAGTTGTTTTAGGGACATAAAGTGAGAATAACGGGAATGGGTAATTGGGTTATTGTTGGTTGGTGAAAATTAAATATGATTATTTATTGTGGGTTGAAAACCCTATATGCTCACCAGGCTCCCAAGCCTGACCCACTCAGTTTTATTTGTATTACAGGAAGTGGCGTGAGTGCATGAGATGGATGAACCATCAGTTGTTTTGTTTACAAGTCTGTATATGTATATATTTGTTGAATGACTTGTAATGTTATCGATTATGCTTATTGGTCTGTATCGGAACATGACACCCCGAGTTTTGATTATATAATGAAAAATACATTTCTTTTATGAAATGCTTTGGTAAACATTGTTTTATTATGTTTTGTTTTTGGGAACAAATTCCGCAACTCTTTCAAATCAAAAGGATTTACTCTGAAAATATTTTAAAAGCATGAATGAAAATCGGTCTTTTCTGGCCGAGATTTTGGGGATGTCACACCTAAAATCAAATAAAAATATAAGTTTGAATATACTTATATACGATAACACAAGTACTTTTGGAAATAAAGTGCACATATAAATATAAGTTTGAAAGTACTTATATACGATAAAACAAGTACTTTTGGAAATAAAGTACACATAAGTTTGAAAATACTTGTATACATATTCTTTGGAGTAAAAAGTATACTGAAATAAATATACAAAACTGCGAACTCACCAACTTTATGTTGACATCATTTTTAAATCACATGTATTCTCAGGAAAATAAGAGTCAGCCGTATCAATCTTTTAGGAAACCTTCATGGGATCTTTGAAGCACTTTTTATCTTTATTATACTTATTTGATTAAGCAATACTTGTAATTTTTGGTTTCTTGATTCTAAAAACTTAGTACGATATGTAATATATTTTGTAATATAAATATAAAATTTGTGTTATATTTTTGTATTGTTCAATGTAAACAATAACTGTGAACCATGATGACGTCACACAAACTCGGCATTTTCGCCATCGGCTGAGGTGTGACAGATTGGTATCAGAGCTGGTACGGTAAAACGACCAAACAATAACTACACTTAGCTTATGCACCTAAGTTTTATTATGGTCTGACTGATGCACGGCTATACTTTGATACTCTAGTTGGCAATCTAAATTCTTGAGAATTGTTTAGATTGGAGACATAGTTCTGAGTTACATATATGGGATTCACTGGAAATACTAGTAATATCTATTATATACTTAAAATTGAAGATTATTTGTATATAGATCATCATGCTATTACTCATAAACATCTATCATGTTTGATGTCTTATACAGGAACATGGCAGATCCACTAGATTGGACGACGATACCGACAGAAGAGGAGCAGGTGGTGCCCCACTTGCCCGAGCCCGAGGATTCTCCTCTTCATGAGCTGCCAGTACCACTATCTCCTTTGACCTCAGACGAGGAAACCTATGAGGAGGACGATCCCTCAGACCAAGCTAGAGATTCTAATGAGCCAATAGATTTAGAGACTAAGCCTATTGAGGAGGAGACTGGTGTGGTGACTGAGGCTGTTGATAAGGAGATAAACCCCATGGAAGAAGAAGTTGGTTACTCAGAGTGGGAGGATGAGGATCCCGAGGAAGAAATATAGACAACCAAGGAGCCTAAACCAGACATTGAGCAACAAGGCCCTCCACCCCTACCAGCCTTCCAGATATACCGACATACTTATAATGGTCCTTCTAGAGCATACACTCCACGAAAATCCATACCTATCTGCAAATGGAAGCAATTCACTCCACCACCAGCATCTCTCGTAGACCCAAAAAGAACACATCCGACTCCAGCATGGGTAGCACATCTACGAAAATGGAAAACCGGGTATGAAATACCATACCAGTTCGAGGCCGGAGAGTCACCTCAAGCTCGACAACCCACCCCTCCCCATAAGGCATCTTCCGATCTTGCGATACCCATCTTAGTTTATCGTATATCACACCTCGTTCATCAAATTCACATCATCACTATGGAACTAGGGATTATTAAGGGGAACTCCAGAGGTCATCATGATAAAATTCAAAGCTTAGAATAGGATCGAAGTCTAGATGTGGAAGCCACACAATGTATTTTCGATCATCTGAGTTCTATCCAGGTATAACAGCATCCCCAGGAAGCTCAAATTTCAGGAATGGAGCTTATGGCACAGGTTATGGAGCATAGGGTGATGGCATCTGAGGCCAAAGCTTATGCGGCTGAGATGAGGGCAGAATCTATACAACAACAACTCACCCACCTAGTTACTGTCCTAGGTACTTTTCTAGGTTTATGGTAGACTCACCCGAGCGGGTTGTGCCCAAGGATATTTTCAGATTAGGGGTACGGGGGAAAAGTTGGTTTATAGTAACCTAGCTACCTACTTTTGGGTATCATCTTTTTTATGATAGTATATCAAACTTTTCCACCCATAACCACACAAACTTTTGTGGCTCTTGTAACCAAATTTTAGGAAAAACCAATGTATATGTACAAAGAAATGTTTATATATGAAGCAAGTATTATTACTACAACAATGTGTATATTAAATATTGTAAGTTGAATTTTGATCATAAACAACTTAGGAATCGGTAAAGATTCTGGAAATACTTACAATGATATTCGATAAACTTATGTGATCAAACAAACTTATCTAGTTATTGCCTACAATATTTTATGAATAAAGAACTATTAGAGTATTGTAAATTACAATATATTAATCTATAAAGGATTTTTACAAAATTACATTAACTCTTGCGATTAAAATAGTCATTATTATACACATATGTATGATTTAGGAAAAAGCTTCAAATGACTAACACTTTCTTTGAAATATCTCTAAAAGAACTAAAGCATGCCTCTGAGTCGAGTTACCAGATGTAATCCTAGAGCACCAACACCTACCCTAGATTCTACGCCAGTGATGGACTCAGCGACTATTGAAGCGTTAGTTGCTCAATGCGTAGTAGACACTCTGGCTAACTACGAAGCCAACAGGAACACTGGATTTGGAAAACGGAGATGGAAATGAAAATGGAAATTCAGGTGGAAGTTACTCTAATATCAACAATGGATGAGGCCACATAGTTTGTACTTACAAAGACTTCATGAACTGCAAGCCGAAGTCTTTTTACGGAAATGAAGGAGTCGTCAGACTAACGCGGTGGATCGAGAAGATGGAGTCAGTGTTTGAAATAAGCTTTTGTAATGAAAATTGTAAAGTAAGATTTTGCATGTACGTTTGCTGATGCAGCCTTGACATGGTGGAACAGTCATACCAAAACACTAGGAATTAGTAATGCCAATGCCATGTCATGGAATGGACTGAAGCAATTGTTGATTGACGAATATTGCCCAGGACATGAAATGCAAAAATTAGAGCAAGAGTTGTGGAACCTTACCATGAAGAATGCAGACATTGCAGCCTACCAACCGATTCAACGATCTTGCCACTCTCTACCCCAATTTTGTGACACCAGAATATAAGAAGGTAGAAAGATACATATGAGGTTTGGTTCATCCCATTCAAGGTTTGGTTACCACTTCAAGATCGGCTACGTACAACAATGGCAAACGGTTAGAATTTAACTTGACGAACCAAGAGATGCACCAAGGTACTATGGTTCAGAAGGCTGACCTTCCAAATCCGGAAAACAATAAGCGCAAGTTTGGTAGAGGGTACAAGGGAAATCCAAGGCAATCTGTTGAGAAGAAGCAGGAGACAGTGAAAGCATATAAAACCACAACAACAACGACACCCACCCATCAAAAACAATATGTTGGAAAACACCCAAAATGTGATAAGTGCAATTAGCATCATATTGGTAATTGTTGGTTCTACGAAAAATGTAGGAAGAAGGGCCACACCGCCCAGTATTGCAGAATCCCAACACCGGTAACAATACCCACGGTAAATACAGGAACTTTCACTGCTGCAACCCGAACCTGGTTTGAATGTGGAGAGGTTGTGCACTTCAAAAAGGACTGCCCAAAGATGAATAATCAATGAGGGAATGCTAGAGGTAGGGAATTTGTGATTGGAGCAAGGGACGCCATCCAGGACCCAACAGTGGTGACCGGTACGTTCCTTGTTAACAACTTATACGCAACTGTAATATTTGATTCGGGTGCTGAAAGAAGCTTCATCACCCCTAAGTTTAGACAACTACTGAATCATAAATCCAGTAAACTAAAAGAAACTTATGTGGTAGAAATGGCTAATGGTGAATCCGATAGTACCCAAGAAATACTAGAAAATTGCACATTAACTCTAGACAATCACACCTTTCATGTTAACCTTATGCCAATGATTATCGGAAGCTTCGACGTAATAATTGGTATGGATTGGTTATCCCCTCATCGTGCTGAAATTTTGTGTTATGAAAAAGCAGTACGAATCCCTTTACCCAATGAAGAATCCCTAATTATTTACGGGGATAAGTCTAGTCAAAACATCATAATCATCTCATGTATGAAAGCACATAAGTACCTTCACAAGAAGTACTACATTTTCTTAGCCCACATTATGGATAAAAAGGGAAACGGAAAAGAGATCAAAGACATACCTCAGGTATGTAATTATCCTGATGTATTACCCGAAAATCTACCCGGACTGCCACCAATTCGACAAGTCGAATTCTGAATCGACTTGGTCCCATGAGGAGCACCAGTGGCAAAATCTCCTTATAGGTCGGCACTGTCTGAAATGCAAGAACTCTCTAGCTAATTACAAGAACTTCTTGACACGGGTTTTATTAGACCAAGCTTCTCACCCTGGGGAGCACCAATTTTGTTTGTTAAAAAGAATGATGGATCCTTCCAGATGTGCATCGACTATCGGGAGCTAAATAAGCTGACCATCAAGAATCGATATCCACTCCCTAGAATAGATGATCTATTCGATCAACTGTAAGGATCCAATTACTTCTCGAAGATTGACTTAAGGTCAGGATACCATCAACTTTGAGTCCTAGCTGAAGACATTCCAAAGACGACATTCAGAATTCGCTACGGTCATTATGAATTTCTAGTTATGCCATTTGAATTGACCAATGCCCCAATAGTTTTCATGGATCTCATGAACCGTGTTTGTAAACCCTATTTAGACAAATTCGTGATTGTATTCATCGATGATATATTGATATACTCACAAACCAAAGAAGAACACGAGAACACCTGCAACTAATCCTGGAACTGCTACGAAAGGAAAAGTTATACACTAAATTCTCTAAATGTGGATTTTGGATTAGAGAAGTAAACTTTCTAGGCCATGTGGTTAGCAAAAAAGGAATTCATGTCGATCCTGCCAAGATAGAGGCAATCAAGAATTAGGAAACACCTAAGACGCCAACAGAGGTGCGCAAATTCCTAGGACTTACAGGTTACTATTGTAGATTCATAGAAAACTTCTCCAAAATAGCTAAGCCACTCACAACATTAACATAGAAAGACAGAAAGTTTGATTGGAGAGACAAACAAGAATTCATGTTCCAGACACTAAAGAAAATGTTATGCAATGCACCAATCCTATCCCTCCCAGATGGGACAGATGACTTTGTCGTATACTGCGATGCATCTCACCAAGGGTTGGGTTGTGTATTAATGCAAAGAGACAAAGTTATTGCATATGCTTCTCGCCAACTCAAGGTACATGAGAACAACTATACTACCCGAGATTTAGAATTGGGAGCTATAGTTTTTATCTTGAAGATTTGGCGACACTATCTCTATGGTACAAAGTGTACCCTTTACACAAATCACAGGAGTGTTCAACACATTTTCGACCAGAAAGAACTCAACATGAGACAACGATGCACACAGTGAGGAAACTCACCTTGCACTACTGAAGTCATGTTGATAACCCTTTGACTACTATCTGACAATCCCCGAACTGGTGATCCTTCGGCTCCCCGAGCTACCAATACCCAAAATATCACTTAGTCCAAAACAATAATCCTTCTTAGGGTAAAATGACTATTTTACCCCCTAGTCCAACTTGGTCCATATCTAAGGCCGAAACCATGCTCTAAAAATGGCCCAACACTAGGTAGGCTTCCCAAGCCCACTAATGGACCAATTTGCCAAATTGGGCCCAAACCCTCCATTGGGCCTTACCCTAAGCCTAAACATAATCTTGGCCCACATTATCTGACTTCTGATGGTCCACCAAGGCCCAAAGAACCAAAATACCTTACGTGGCCCAAAACGAGGCCCAAAACAAGCCAAACCCAAATCTGATGAGTACGTTGGGCGTACTCCTATGTACGCTAAGCGTACAAGCTAAATGGTGCGTACGCTGGGCGTACATGCATGTACGCTCAACGTACTCCCCTGTTAAGTCACCTTCCCATTAAGCGCTTAATACTCTAGTCCAGAAGCTACAAACACAGATCTAAGTCCTTTTCAAACGTCTTAAACCATAAAGTCCTTCACTTAGTGGCTTGCATCCGACCAATAGAGCCCAAACTTGAAATGTGATAACGAACTTCCATGGAAATGGTCTTAACTCATACATGAACCCATAAGGACATCCAAGATGGCAACTATTTTCCTTAGGGACTCATTTAAAAATAAGAGTAGCTACTCCAAGTCCTAGAAATTGGATTGAAACACAAAGCTTCAACCTTTGGACCAAAATGGTCCAAAAACTCAATCTAAGAGATCTAAGGAGATAATCACCAAATTTAGATCTTTATACCTTCAAATGGTTAGAAATGAAGCAAAAATCCCTGATCTACAACCTCTCGTTTGAACCATCACCTTTCCTTGCTCCTTTCTTGCTTGGAAATTGGATCCACAACACCAAGATGCTTCTCTTGTGACCTTCTAAGCTCCAAGAACACTCAAATATTGATTAGGGCTTTGTAGTAGCTCCTTTAGGGTGGAAATGGAGGCTGGCCTTCGAGACATAAGGTTCTTTATATAGGGCTCAACCCTAAAATTAGGGTTTGGGAACTCTGAGCGTACGTCGGGCTTACGCCCCTCCGCACCCGCGATCACTTAACCCTTCTACGTTGCGCGTACCCTAGCTTATGTTGGGCGTACTCTTGCGCTGACCACCTTGCATGCATGGTCCTTTCTTGCCATATTTCTCCATTAAGGACCAATATTGCCAATAACTTCAAAGTGCTATAATTCCTCCATTCTAAGTCTGTTTCCGACAAACTTTATACCCACGAAAAGGTGGTGAGAACCCCTACGCTCCTAACTACACACTCAAGCCTTAAAACCTTTAGAATAAAATCGGGACCCATAAAAGTGATGGGTTTAGAGCATTATAACACTCCTATGGTGTACATGCAACCCTAGAAACCTTAGATCTATGTTTTCTCTATTATACATGCAAATATGATTTTTCCAAGGTTCTCATCCTAACTAGCAATACATGGGGTACTTGTAATATAAATCCATAGTAGGATGACATACCTTTTTCTTGTGGTTAATTCCTTAGAGCTTCAAGATCCTAGCACCAATAATGTGGATGCCTCAAGTGGGATCACAAATCACCAAATCAACTTGGAAAACTTTAGAGAATAGTATGCACACTAGAAATCAACCCACTCTTGTTTAATCACACACTAGTGACATTTCATGTGCCAAAGACCTCTTTATATCATATGGTGGATTAGGGTTACATCCATGTAAACCTTAATACCCATGAACTTTCATTTCCATAGGATCCATGGGTTAAAAACTCCATGGACTATCCATGCAAGCTTAGCCCATTCTAAATAAACTTTGGCCCATTCTATATATATAAGAGTCCATAATTAATTAGTTCTTTTGATCACTAAATTAATTCCAAATTAATTCTTGATCAATACTAATTAAATAACATTATTTCATATTAATATATTATAAATTATAATATATTAATAAATCATAAATATACTATTCTCAAAAGATTATCCAGCCAAATTGTTTAGGTGAAGTGCAACCCAAATTGACCATGCTTGGTCGGGTCAAGTACATACCAAATATAGTTATGGAATTAGACACCTTATCTAACAGTCTCCCACCTGGATAAGTCTGATAACTATAGATGCAAGTATGACTTCAGGAATCGACCAACAATCGTAGCTCTTAAAACTTTGTTGAACTATGAAGTGCCATTTTAGATAAGTGATCATATAATCCTCTGTTCTAGATATCAGTCGGACAAATACATGGAACAACGTCGTACTTATTGTCCACCAGTTTGTTTCCCGATTTCCGATTTGTTTGACATAGAACTAAACTGAACACATCAATTTGGTTCTGACCGGGCCTGACACATTGGTCAAAACAAAATCAGTGAGGGGCCCAGATATCGCTTTTAATCCTCCAAGGACTAAAAGTAACAGAAAAACTACGACTCATATACTTGTTCTATTACTTGTTGAATCATACAAAAAGGCATGTTTTATAAAATCAAGTTACTGATGCGTTTTCGTACAATCAATGCACAACCAACTCATATCTCTAGGTTTGAAGAATTATATGATATTACCGTCTCATGATCACTCGAGATAAATTCCATGAAGTGATACAAGTGAGCATGGGTTTCATCCAATACTCAAAACTTATGAGCACTCATGAATGTTGTAACAACTCTTGCTATGTCCAACACCTTAGACATCTACAAGCCCAATTCATGATAGTCTTGATTCATACCAACTTCCAACATATGACTGACTGTGGAGGGTTTAAATAAAGTAATTATTTTGGAAGTCAAAACATGCAAAGTTAAAACAATAGTAAACCATTGACACAAGATAGCAACACCTTACTTATAAATAAACAACAACTTTTATTTAATCATCAAATGTCAATTATATTTTACAAGTTTCAGAGTTATTTAATCTGTAAAACTAATACATCCTTCAGCCCGATGCGCCTCGCATGCTGCAAATGCCTAACCCTAGTTAGTCCCTTCATAAAGGGATCTGATGGGTTCTCTTTCGACAATACACTCTTTTCCACGATGATTCCTTCTTCTATCGTGTGTCTATTGAAGTGATATTTTCTGTCAATGTGCCTGGATCTGCCATGATCTCTCGGTTCCTTGGCTAACGCAACCGCACTATTACTATCATAGAAAATCTCCATAGGATCCTTTATAGCTGGTACAACTCCAAGGTCTCCAATGAAGTTCTTCACCCATATCACCTCCTTCGCCGCTTCACTCGTTGCTATGTACTCTGATTCACACGTCGAATCTGCTACCGTCTCCTGCTTGGAACTTTTCCAAGTAATCGCTCCTCCATTCAGGGTAAAGACCCAACCCGACTTAGAGCGGAAATTATACCTATTAGTCTGAAAGCTAGTGTCACTATACCTCACTACTCTCAAGTCATCACTCCCACCAAGGGTAAGGACCCAGTCCTTAGTCCTCCGCAGGTACTTGAGAATGTTCTTTACCGCAGTCCAATGAGCCTTTCCAGGGTTCCCCTGATATCTGCTGACCATGCTCAAAGCAAAGGCCACATCAGGGCGAGTACAAGTCATAGCATACATGATCGAGCCAACAACGGAAGCATATGGTAACTTTCCAATAAGGAAAGCAGTTTGGACATCCATTTGCCATATTTCATTATCATGAAATGAAGCAATGGCTAACATAACCCTAATAGACTTAATCCTCTCTACTTGTGAGAAGGTTCCATCATAGTTAACTCCATGAGTTTGAGTGAAGCCCTTCACAACCAGTCGTGCGTTATAAGTGTGCACTTTCCCATCCATGTCAGTCTTCTTCTTGAAAATCCATTTGCTCCCGACTGTCTTACGACCTGGTACATTGTCAACCAACTTCCAAACCTGATTATCATACATGGACTGAATCTCTTTGTCCATAGCCTCTTTCCATTTAGCAGACTCAGGGCCTACCATGGCTTCCCTATAACTGTTAGGCTCATCCAAATTTACCAATGTACTATCACTGATAAATGTATCACCTTCTGTAGTAATATGGAAACCATAGTAATGCTCAGGTTGATTCCCAACTCTAGTGGAATGCCTAAAAGGTACAGACTCTTTAGTTGGTTCAACAAGAGTTTCCTCCTCAAGTTGACTGCTAGGGTTTGAGGTTCCTTCACCACTTGACTCTTGAAGCTCATCAAGGCCAATTCGCCTCCCACTATTTCCTTGGCTTATAAATTCTCTCTAACGAAAGACCCGTCTCCTTGCCACAAAGACAATATTCTCACTGGGTCTGTAGAAGAGGTAACCAAAGGATTTTTGTGGGTAGCCGATGAATATACATCGCTCACTTCGAGGTTCGAGCTTGTTGTGAGCCTCACGTCTCACGAAATCCTCGCAGCCCCAAATCTTGTCGTGTTCTAAATTGGGAAATTTCCCAGTCCACATCTCATGATGTGTTTTTGCAACCTTCTTGTTAGGGACTAGATTAAGGATATGGGCGGCAGTCTCTAAGGCATACCCCCAGAATGAGATTGGTAATGAAGCTCGACTCATCATGGTACGAACCATGTCCAACAAGGTTCGATTGCGCCTCTTAGCCACACCATTAAGCTGTGGTGTTCTGGGAGGTGTCATTTGTGAAACAATTCCACATTCCTTAAGATAATCTAGGAACTTTGTTCTAAGATACTCTCCACCTCAATCGGATCGAAGCATCGTAATGTTCCTGCCCATGTGATTCTCCACTTAATTTTTAAACTCTTTGAACTTTTCGAAGGTTTCTGACTTATTCTTGATTAAGTAGACATAACCATATCTACTATAATCATCAGTAAAAGTCACATAGAAACGGTTGTTGGGTCAAAAATATGGTTTAAACTTTGCTTTTCTGGGAAATTGTATTTTTATGTAATATTTGATGTGTTCATGGCCAGGTTGGTGTGTACGGCCGTAAACCCGTTCACGGCCGTGAACTTGTGTTCGGCCCATGTCCCCTATAAATATAGGTGTAAGGGGTGAGGAGTGCATGGGAAGGAATAGTAGAGACAAATAGGAGCATATGTGTGTGTGTGAATCTTGTATCTGGATCTTCATTCATATCAATACATTCAAGATTCATCATCTTCTTCTTCTTCTTTTCTTCTATTTGATCTGACATCATCCAATTGATTGGGATTCCGCACCATCAATTGGATCTGATTGATACACAAGCAGATTGCGGATTTACAATTGGTATTAGAGCTTGGATTGTATCAGTCAATTTTGTCAGATCTAGAGCTTATTTGTTCTAATTTTGGAAGGATTTTTGCGTTTTTGGATAGATCTCTGAAAAATAGGGGGGTTTGTTCTTCGCGTTTTTCATAAAAACGTATTTTTGATCGAGTTTTGGAGCAAAAAAGGGCAAAAAATGTTGTTTTTGGTCGTAACCAGCGAGGAGGTGGCAGCGTGTACGACCATCAACTAGGGTTTCCGAGGAGTTTACGGCCGGAGTTTGCGGTCCGAGATTACGACACTCGGATTTTACAGCTCACACGTGTACGGTCAGCGTTTACGGCTCTCACGTGTTCGGCTCGGAGTTTACGGTCTGATCCTCGCTTCGCAACCTCGTCCTCGCATTCCAGCATCCTCGCATCGCACACTTTAAAAAAGGGTAAGGAGTTTTGGGGGTGCCTGGATTCAAACTCGGGTCTCTTGAATCAACAAGCATGCGTCTTACCAGTTGGGCTAGGCAACACCTTGCTTCAAACCTTTCAATTTTAATTCATAACCCCTTTCGAATCCAGTTTCGCAAAATTGACACTTTCAGCCCAAAATTCAAAATCTTTTTTTTTTTTTAAAATTCCATTTTCAATCATAAATTTTAGTTTTTAAAATTTGACTTTTATTTTTGACTTTTTACTTAAAATTTTGACTTTGACTTTTAAAATTTGACCTTTGACTTGCTCGTTTAACTTTTAAATTTTCAAATTTAGCTTTTGATTTAACTTTTAAGTTTGACTTTGTAAATTTGACTTTTAAGGTTGACTTTTGAGGTTTATAGTCAAAGGGCATTTTTAAATTTAAGTTTGATTTTGGCTTCTAGTTGTGATTTTAATGGATTTTGAGGTCTACAAGGGAAATGAAGACATGAAAGAGAGTCGTCAGGATATGCTAAGACAAAACTTCAACATGTTCAAATATATCCCTGGAGAAACCCTGGAAGCTCAGTTGCAGCGATTTACTACACTTACTACTGAGATGAATATAACTGGGATCTTCTTGACTAAATCTGAGATAAACAACAAGTTGTTAATGCACTTCCGAAGTCGTGGGATATGAACGTGGCTGTCATCAAGAAGACAAAAGGTCTCAATCGTCTTAGTCTTGCTACTATAACTGAAGAACTTGACGCTTTGAAGTGTGGAAAAACAACGAGTTCCGCAAACATCCCGGTTAATGAAGTTTCATGTACTTCATCTTGTGAATAAACGATTAAAATTCTTCGTGAACATAATGATTTGCTAAAAAGGGAAGTCGATGACCTAAAATACGAAGGATATCAACTTAGGAAAGGACAGAAACCCCTAAAGGCTGAATTAGAAGAAAAAACCAAAGACTTTAGGAAGCTTTAAGAAGATTACAGTAATAAATGTGAAAATTATGACTATGTTAAGAAACAACTTGCTAAGTTAACTGCTGAGCTTGACACATTAAAAGGCAAATTTGAATCCACAGATTTTGATTTAAAAAAAATTGATGTGTCAAGCGAAGTAGTTGCAAAGATGATCGACCATTGTCTGCGATTTAAAAATAACCAGCAAAAAGGTCTAGGGTATGATAGTCTTCCTCCACCTTTCAATCATAACTACACATCCATCCTTATGACACATGAAGAAATTAATAGGGAGGCACATCTTTAATATGGCAAACCAGTTGGATTTGTGTCAGGAGGTATTTAGGTTGAAAATACTAATGTTTCTACCTCATGTGCAGGTAAAGTAGCAGAAGATGAGAACAAGGAGAAAACCATTGAACAAACCAACATCTCCTTGAGCTCTGAATTTGTTGCTTCGAACTCAGCTGCTTCTGATCAACCTGTTGTTGGTAAATACACGCCACCAATTCTAGTGAAACAGAGTGCCTGCTGAAATTATGCTTGTGGGAAAAATAAGATACAAGACAAGGATACACCACCAGGGGCAGGATGAAACAACTTCACAGTGAAGAAAAAGACATGTTTTCACTGTGGAACACCTGGACACATTGCCAGAAATTGTCCTAATCGTGCATACGCTCCATACTATGAAAAAGGGCGGCAAAACGCGCCAAGAGGGAAATACTCCAAAAGAAACCCCTCAAGGTCACGTTCAGACGATGGTGACTGGAACGCACAGAAGACCAAGAATCAAACCCACAAGGCCAAGAATCTGAATCCCAAGGGCAAGAAGGGAATGTTGCCCAAGAATCCAAATCCAAGAGATGCTCCCGTGAAGCCAAAATCAAATTCATTTCAACGGCCGACATCAAGATCAAAAGCAAGTACTGAGCCACCCATCAGATCGAAAAAGAAATGGGTTAAACCCAACTACAAATGGGTTCCAAAGGCTCACTCTCCCAAATCTTCTAACGATTCTAATATTTCTTCATCTTCTGTTTGTGATAAACATGATATGTCATCGGAGAGAGCACCTGCAATGATGACAAAGGTCATCCTAGTTTCAAAATGGACTGGGTTCCAAATACCAATTGATCCCGCTCTGTATCGGAGCAGCTATGGAGGCATATCATCAGTCTTCAGCTTGTTGGTAGTGACTGTTCCAGGAACCTGATAGGGGACATCTCTCAACTGTGCAACACTCAAAACATTGTTTGAGATTATGTGTCCTTTGCGGGAGAAAGGAAGGAAGGAGAAGATCACATGGGGTTTATGCTTAACGACATGAAGAATTTTTGGATCTGTTATGAGATTATGCATGCTGTTCTCAGACCTTCTGGATGCAAATTCAATCGGTAAATTATAGTTTGCGTTTTATTCTCTATACTCCTGAGTTTATTTTACACTGATTCATTTTAAAGACAGATTTTCAGTTTCTTTTAGTTTTTCTTTAGTAGGTGTCTCTTGGGAAGTGATATCAAGAAAGTGATAGTCGGCAGTCTAAAACATGTGTAAAGGACTGAATCTGAATTGTCTAGACTCTGTGTTCAATGTGCTGGTAGGCACGAAGGATTTGACAATGTGGATTTAGTTAGGATTGTTTGGACTGACCATACGACGCTCAGGTAGATTGAGCAATGAGATAAACACGGGAACCTACGGGATACGCTAAATTAATACGCATCTAGAACTATGGCTTAACTTTTCCTTGATGTATGGACTTATGTCCTTAATTCTAGTTCTAATAGGGCGACTGGGGGTTCTGATAATGTAGGTATGTATAAATTATTTTCTTGCTTTCTATCTGTCAGTCATATGTTGCCTCCTCTGTGTGATAGGAAGATCCGACCTAGATTGCAACATCTGCAACTCTATTTCTACGCACCTCCTTATCTATGAAATTCTTTCTATCTGTTAGCAATATGCTGTCCCCTCTGCGTGATCGGAAGATCCGACCTGGGACACAGCATATGCAACATTCTTCCTCTCAATCTCTCTAACTCTGTTAGTCATATGGTGTCCCCTCTGCATGATTGAAAGAGATTCGACCTGGGACACAGCATATGCGTCTATCTTTAAATCTGATTTCCTCTTTAATAATTGTTTACTCACCTAAAGTAAGGAGTCCTTAGGAAGTTCTTGATAACCAGGGTATATCGGGAAGTGGGGAACACGTTCTAGTGCAACTAAAATTGAACCATTTAGAGGTTGTCTGTAGATCTCGCTGCTTAATTTAAGTGGACAACAATACTCGTGGTCGTCGTCAGCTAAATGGTTTGTTTAGAAAAGTTTGTCGATATCCTTCGTGTTTAAGTGGACTACAATACCGACAATTGAAAAGATCTATTCATGAAGGTGAAGGTACTGATAAACAAAGTTAAGACTGTTTCACAACTATGATCCCAAATATTTTTGTTTTTGTTAAATTTGTTCATAGTTTTCCTCTATGCACAAATTTAGGGGGAGAATTAAAAAAATCAAAAATTAAACAAAAATCAGAAAATTAAAAATCCAAAAATAGTTTTATTTCTGTTTTATTTCTTTTTCAGAAAAATCAAAAATCCAAAAATATTTTTGTTTATGTTTTATTATTTCAGAAAATGTAAAAAAAAAATCCAAAAATATTGTGTGCTAAGTTTTCTTTTAGTTTTGTTTTGTCCTGAAAAGTGAATCCAGGTATAGATGAGACTCATGGAGACTGTATCGAAGATTTTCTGAGCCAAGACTTCATTTGTGAGCATCAAAGAATTTTCATTCGAAGGAGCAAGAAATGAAGATTACTCTTTCAACATTCAATCCTTCAACCCCAGAAGCAAGGTGAAGCTGTTCTTGAATATTATGTGACAAATTGCATTGAAGCCTCCTCAATCAATTTGCTGCTATCTTTGTACTTGCTGAAGTTATACAGAAGATTAGTTATCTCTGTTATTCTCTCTGAAGATTCTCAAGCTGAAAGTTCTATCTTTCAAGAATCGGTACATCAAGCCTCCTCACCAAATGTGCGTTCAATGCCAAATTCTGAAGAAAAGCTCAATTGCTCAAGATGAAGTCATTCATTGAATATTCATCAAGTTCATCTTGAAGTTGTGAAGAATTTGAAGATAAATGTTGAAGCAAAGCTCCCAATGAAGATTAACAAGAAAAGCAGCTAATTTTTAGGGGAAGCTTGCTAGGTCAATTAAGAAATGAAAGCTATAAACCAAAGGGGAAATTTTGGGTCAAAAATATGGTTTATACTTTGCTTTTTTGGAAATTGTATTTTTATGTAATATTTTATGTGTTTACGGACAGGTTGGTGTGTACGGCCATAAACACGTTCACGGCCGTGAACTTGTGTTCGGCCCATGTTCCCTATAAATATAGGTGTAAGGGGTGAGGAGTGCATGTGAAGGAATAGTAGAGATAGAAAGGAGCTTATGTGTGCGTGTGTGTGAATCTTGTATCTAGATCTTCATTCATATCAATACATTCAAGATTCTTCTTCCTCTTCTTTTCTTTTCTTCTATTTGATCTGACATCATCCAATTGATTGGGATTCCGCACCATTAATTGGATGTGATTGATACACAAGCAGATTAGGGACTTACAACGGTTAGCATCCCTTGTGGCGGTTTTGAAGGGTCCATAGACATATGTACGTATGAGGTCCAACAAACCTTCACCCCTAGCACAAGTACTAGTGAAGGGTGACTTAGTCGTTTTTCCAAGTAAATAAGATTCGCAACTATCATCCGATCTTAATTCAAATAAATCCAAGACTCCAGCCTTTTCGATTTGGCCTATGTGCTTGTTGTTGACATGTCGAAGAAGACAATACCACAAGGATGCCTAATCCAAACTAGTGGAAGAATCGATATGCAACACATTATTTCCTAAGTAGTCTACAACCGACATAGTTTCATATACACTATCACAAGGTAATGTTGTAAAACAAAGAACACCATTATAAAAAGCATTAATACCACCACATTCATTATCAAATTAAAAATTAAATCCTTGTTTTCACAAACCATGAAAGGAAATAATATTTCTCGCCATTTCAGATGATTAACGACACTTATTGAAATCTAACATTAACCCATTACTTAGCAACAAAGAATAAACTCCAATCTTGGTGACAGCTAAAGCTTTCCTATTCCCCATGATCAAGTTTATCTTTCCGTGCTCCACATCCTCACTTCTTCTTAGGCCCTGCAAATCATAACATATATGAATACCACAACCTGTATCAAGGACCCAAGAATTAGTATGTGGTGAGTTATTAGAAAATATAGTGTAAATACCTGCATGGGTAGGTTTGACCTTCCCATCCTTAACATCATGCAAGTACTTGGGGCAGTTTCATTTCCAGTGCCCCCTATCATGACAATAGAAGCATTCAGCTTCTCTTGGTTTGGAAGAGAGAGTGACACGACCACCTTTTGTTCCACTCGAAGATGAGCCATCAAGAGACTTTCCCTTGGTACCCTTCGAAGGGGTCTTCCTCTTTTTCCCTTTACCTTGCCCGATTGCCAGGACAGGGGCGGTGTTAGGAGTAGGAGTAGTAACAACCTTTAAGACTACTTTCGGCGGTCTTCAAAAGTCCTTGAAGCTTGTTGAGTGTGACCTCCTCCTTGTTCATATGATAGGTCATTCGGAATTGATCATAACAAGTAGGTAAGGAGTGCAATATGATGTCAATAACCAACTCCTCAGGGAAGTTAACATTCAATTTTAGCAAACCGTCACAAACCTTTGCATTTTCTACATTTGAGCCGTGATGGGTTCACTATCCTTCATTGGGGTTGTTATCGTGGAGGAGATGATTTCATACCTCTCTTGACTAGCTCTCTGATGGTATCTTTCCATCAGGTCCATGTGCATCTCAAAAGGGTAAAAGTCCTCATAGGACATCTGGAGTTCAACTATCATTGTGGCTAACATGATACATGTCACCTTGGTGGCATCTCTCTCATGTGCCCTAAAGTCGGCGATCTCCTGTGGAGTAGCAGTAGACTCATCAATTTTTTTCAGATCCTTCTCTAGGACACATTCCATTTCCTCATAATGTGTGACCATCCTGATGTTCATGATCCAATCATTAAAGTTGGAACCATCAAAGATGACTCTCCCAGAAAGGTTCATGAGAGAGAAGGAGCCGGTAGGGTCTGGGCCAGAAGCATTCTTGGAAGACATCTGTAAAGAAGAAAAACAAGTTTGGATTAGATAAAGAATCCTTAATAAGACACCCAAATGTAATATTAAGGCTAGGACCCAACACAATACTTTATTACTTGGAAGAGGGATGTCGTAATCTAAGCAATAAAATATTTGAAGGTAGGAGAATGACGATTCACCGATTTCCAGCATGAAAAACAAAATAGGTATTAGGTTTTAATTGGATTGAAACTCCTAGATATTTTGAGATTCATTGAACATTTCAATCGTATGTTTAAATCTTGATTGTGCCCTCTCAAGTTTGTGATTGGGATGCCAAGGATCACAAACAAGGTGTGAATAACCACAAATTAACATGGTACCCTTATTTTTTTATCACCTAATCGATGTGCCGGTTATCCACACGCGCTGCACCGGTCTATGACAAACATTAAGTTACCATTTGCCACTCTTACAAGACCATGTTAGTGTGCCAATTACTCACACACGCTCCACCAACGACTTGGTAAGGTACAAAGTGTAATTTCATGGGTTAGCACCAATTGCACATTTTCCTAAACTAACTAAGATTGGGAATTTATAAAAGGTTTAGTTACTTTATCATCATCATTATACTTTTAATGAGATATAAAGTCCTAGTCCTACCCGTATGGCTAACGACCCTCCACCAGTCAAGGAAGCGGTGGGTGAGAGTGGACACCCATTAAGCTGCCATTTTATAGGCAACAACCTTATACCCCTTATAGATCAGCTTCATAAATGAGGCCTACTAACGGTAAGACTGACTTGCTCTTATACAAGTATATATATATATATATATATATATATATATATATATATATATATATATATATATGTGTGTGTGTGTGTGTGTGTGTGTGTATATATATACATATATATATATATATATATATTATTAACTTATAATACTATAAAGATAAGGGTTGAATTTTAACTTTTAAAACTCTAGGGTTTGGAATTAAAGTGTGTGTGAGACTTTACAAATTCCAAAACTTGAGGGCAAGTTTTGAAACTACTTAAAAACTTTTCATTTCTATAACCCATGAGTCTTTATTGCTTTAAAGAAAAGACTTTTGAAATTCCATAACTTGAGGACAGGTTATGGATTCCATTAATTGGCATTTAGATCAAGAATTACACTAACAAATAATTTGCAAATAATTCCTATGATCTACCAGAACTCATCAGCATGAATATTCATATCAACAATTTTTCAAGAATCACATAAACTTATATAAAGCTTGAAACTTAGATAATAACCATTAAAAATGGATTAGCATAATCATTACCACATCAAAAAACAGATATTATAAGTCTAAAACAGTTTAGGGTAATAATTCTAGTCCATTTCCGAAAACAAAACCTGAAAATTAGCACTTTGGGCCTCTTACTCGCCGAGTGCAAGAACCTACTCGACGAGTAGGATGAAGTTTCACTTGGAATCGGCGATTCCACTGAACAGTGAGCCGATTTTCGAGTTTTTCAAGCAGTTTGCATCAAGTATAATGAAAACAAGCCTAGGCTCTGATATCACTGATGGGTTTAGAGCATTTTAACACTCCTATGGTGTACATGCAACCCTAGAAAACCTTGGATCTATGTTTTCTCTATTATACATGCAAATATGATTTTTTCCAAGGTTCTCATCCTAAATAGCATACCATGGGGTACTTGTAATATAAAACCTTAGTAGGATGACATACCTTTTTCTTGTGGTTGATTCCTTGGAGCTTCAAGAGCTTAACACCAATAATGTGGATGCATCAAGTGGAATCACAAACCACCAAATCAACTTGGAAAATTTGAGAGAATAGTATGCACACTAGAAATCGGCCCACTCTTGTTTACTCACACACTAGTTCCATTTCATGTGCCAAAGACCTATTTATATAATATGGTGGATTAGGGTTAGATCCATGTAAACCCTAATACCCATGACCTTTCATTTCCATAAGATCCATGGGTTAAAAACTCCATGTACTGTCCATGCAAGCTTAGCCCATCCTAAATGAACTTTGGCCCATTCTATATAAATAAGAGTCCATATTTAATTAGTTCTTTTGATCACTAAATTAATTCTCTATCAATACTAATTAAATAATATGATTTCATATTAAAATATTATAACTTATAATATATTAATAAATCATAAATATACTATTCTCAAAAGATTATCCATCCAAATTGTTTTGGTGAAGTGCAACCCAAATGGACCATGTTGGGTCAGGTCAAGTACATACCAAATATAGTTACGGACTTAGACACCTTATCCAACAAAAAGACCGAATCTCTTACCCCGGGCCAAACCACAACCGAAGTACTTTTCTAAACAGGGTGTTACATTATTTGACAACTAAAGAACCTCATAACAAGTGATACGAATTTTACAAAATGGTACATGAATTGTTGGATGCATGCAGTATTCATGAGACCATGTTTTATAAATTATAACTGTAACACACATATAAAACATTTTCTAAAAATGTAAGTCATTAGCATCCTTTTGAAGAACACTTATTATCATTTGTATGGTCTTAGGGTTACAGGGTCACCTGGTAATTAGGATTGGATTATGATGTTCGGGGTAGTTTTGTAGTTTCTGATTTCTAAAGGGTCACCTTTTCACTTTTTAATTACAATACTACAAGATGTTTCAAGTAGGATGACTTGATCGGAATCGTGTGTGATAAAGTTCACCTAAGCATGAGAAGTCTAAGGCATAGATGGGATAAACCTGCCAAGTTAAGAAATAGTTGTTTAGGATCCCATAATCTAGGAGTTACATATTGTATGCAATTGGTAATCGCTACCTACCGAGTTTGATTAAGTTTATGGGATAAAGGTCACCTAACCAATTACTTGTTTCGTTACTTGGATCCTAGACTTTAATAAATTAATGTTTTAAGAAACAATAAAAAGTATTAATTTTTTAAATAATAAATATTAAAAATACTAAATGAAACTTTGTTAAATTATGTTGATAACTTTTAATAATTTTACGCCCTGCAAAAGCTCTCTCTTGTTGAGTTTCAAGAGACAATAATATTTGATGATTATAATTTATATAACTGGCAAAATGTCTTGAGGTTCCACCTTAAGGATAAATAGATATTATATATACTAAAAGATCCCATACCAGAGCAACCTCTGCTAACCAGTTAGTTTGATCATGATACTTTGATGAAACTATTATTATGATGATGTTGATGTTGATGTGTCTCCTCCTTGCAACTTTTCCAAGTAATCGCTCCTCCATTCAGGGTAAAGACCCAGCCCGACTGAGAGCGGAAATTATACCTATCAGTCTGAAAGCTATCGTCACTCTACCCCACTACTCTCAATTCATCACTCCCACCAAGGGTAAGGACCCAATCCTTAGTCCTCCACAGGTACTTGAGAATGTTCTTTACCGCAGTCTAGGGAGCCTTGACAGGGTTCCCCTAATATCTACTGACCATGCTCAAGGAAAAGGCCACATCAGGGCGGGTACAAGTCATAGCATACATAATCAAGCTAACAGCGGAAGCATATGGTAATCGACTCATCTTAGATATCTTAGCCTCTGTACTCGGACTCTGAGCCTTGCTCAGCCTGGAATTATGTTGGATCGGTAAGTCACCTTTCTTAGAATTATGCATGTTGAACCTTTTCAACACTTTGTCCACAAAGGTTCTTTAACTAAGTCCAATTATGAGTAGTATGTCATCCACATACAGTACCAAGAAGCAAACTATACTCCCACTAACTCTGACATATACACAAGACTCATCTTCGCCTCTCGAAAAACCAAACTCTTTGAATTTCTCATCAAAACAAAGATTCCAGCTATGAGATGCTTGTTTCAAGCAATAAATGGATTTCTCAAGCTTACACACTCTATCAGGGTACTCTGCACTGAAAAAACCCTCTGGCTGACTCATGTAACCATCCTCAGTCAACTTTCCATTAAGGAAAGCAGTTTTGACATCCATTTGCCATATTTCATTATCATGAAATGAAGCAATGGCTAACATAACCCTAATAGACTTAATCCTCTCTACTTGTGAGAAGGTTCCATCATAGTTAACTCCATGAGTTTGAGTGAAGCCCTTCACAACCAGTCGTGCGTTATAAGTGTGCACTTTCCCATCCATGTCAGTCTTCTTCTTGAAAATCCATTTGCTCCCGACTGTCTTACGACCTGGTACATTGTCAACCAACTTCCAAACCTGATTATCATACATGGACTGAATCTCTTTGTCCATAGCCTCTTTCCATTTAGCAGACTCAGGGCCTGCCATGGCTTCCCTATAGCTGTTAGGCTCATCCAAATTTACCAGTGTACTATCACTGATAAATGTATCACCTTCCGCAGTAATATGGAAACCATAGTAATGCTCAGGTTGATTCCTAACTCTAGTGGAATGCCTAAAAGGTACAGACTCTTTAGTTGGTTCAACAAGAGTTTCCTCCTCAAGTTGACTGCTAGGGTTTGAGGTTCCTTCACCACTTGACTCTTGAAGCTCTTCAAGGCCAATTCGCCTCCCACTATTTCCTTGGCTTATAAATTCTCTCTAACGAAAGACCCATCTCCTTGCCACAAAGACCATATTCTCACTGGGTCTGTAGAAGAGGTAACCAAAGGATTTTTGTGGGTATCCGATGAATATACATCGCTCACTTCGAGGTTCGAGCTTGTTGTAAGCCACACGTCTCACGAAAGTCTCACAACCCCAAATCTTGACGTGGTCTAAATTGGGAAATTTCCCAGTCCACATCTCGTGTGGTGTTTTGGCAACTTTCTTGGTAGGGACTAGATTAAGGATATGGGCGGCAGTCTCAAAGGAATACCCCCAGAATGAGATTAGTAACGAAGCTCGACTCATCATCGAACGGACCATGTCCAACAAGGTTCGATTGCGACTCTCAGCCACACCATTAATATGTGGTGTTCTTGGAGGTGTCAGTTGTGAAACAATTCCACATTCCTTAAGATAGTCAAGGAACTTTGTACTAAGATACTCTCCACCTCAATCGGATCGAAGAATCTTAATGTTCATGCCCAGCTGATTCTCCACTTCCTGTTTAAACTCTATGAACTTTTCGAAGGTTTCTGACTTATGCTTGATTAAGTAGACATAACCATATCTACTGTAATCATCATAAAAAGTCACATAGAAGCGGTGAGCATCCCTTGTGGTGGTTCTGAAGGGTCCACACACATCTATATGCATGAGGTCGAACAAACCTTCACCCCTAGCACAAGTACCAATGAAGGGTGACTTAGTCGTTTTTCGAAGTAAACAAGATTCGCAACTATCAACTGAACTTAAGTCAAATGACTACAAGGCTCCATTCTTTTGGACTTGGCCTATGCGCTTCTTTTTGACAAGTCGATGACGACAATTCCACAAGGATGCCTTATCCAAACTAGTGGAAGAATCGTTATGCAACACATTATTTCCTAAGTTGTCTACAACCGACACAGTATCATATACACCATCACAAGGTAATGCTTTAAAATAAAGAACACCATTATAGAAAGCATTAATACCACCACATTCATTATCAAATGAAAAAGTAAATCCTTGTTTGTACAGACCATGAAAAGAAATAATATTTCTCGCCATTTCAGATGAGTAACAACACTTATTCAAATCTAACATTAACCCACTACTTAGCAACAAAGAATAAACTCCAATCTTGGTGACAAGTGAAGCTTTCCTATTCCCCATGATCAAGTTTATCTTTCCGTGCTCCACATCCTCACTTCTTCTTAGGCCCTGCAAATCATAACATATATGTATACCACAACCTGTATCAAGGACCTAAGAATTAGTATGCGGTGAGTTATTAGACAATATAGTGTAAATACCTGCATGGGTAGGTTTGACGTTGTAACGTCCGTAGATCAGGGCTAGTCAATTTAGAGACGATAGGCGTCAAAAATGAATTTTTGACGAAAGATTATTTAGAATGAATAATCTTAACTAAGTTATAGTATATGTTACAAGGTTTTCGTGCATATAAAGAACGCCGAAATCCGAGTTATAACGAAGAAGTTATGACCTGTCGAAGTTTCGCGACAGAACCGGCACGACACAGCGCGACGTAAAAAGTGAATTTATGTTAGAGAAATATTTAGCCTTTTCAATCTAAATGAAAGTCGTAGAATACGTTAAACCATGAGCTTGCATAAAAAGAACGCCCAAATCCGACTTCGTATGAGGAAGTTATGATTTTTCGAAGTTTCGACTTAGCGGTATACAGACCGAATACTCGATTTGAGACCAAGCGGTTTTTAGCCAAAACAATCTAAATGAGAATTGAAGATCTCATTAATTGTAGTAAAACGATAAAAAGATAGGCAAAAACGGACGTCGGATGAAGAAGTTATGCTTTTATAATGGAGTTTTTCTATCCCGGCCTATTAAAAATAAATAATAAAAATAAAGTCAAAACTAGCCAACGGAGTCTAAACGAAAGTTGTAGAGCGTAGTCTCACCTACGCGTGGATATAAAGAACGTCGAAAACGGAGTTCGTATGAAGAAGATATGAATTTTCGAAGTTTATTAAATAATTAATAATTAAATTTAATTATTAAATTCGGCATTATCCGAAGAGGAGTCATCGGACTCATCCGAAGTACGCCCCGCGTACAGCGAAGCATGACATGCCTCGCACTCGAGTTCTTCGGATACGTAAGCAATGACGATTCTGAGGCAGTACGCCCCGCGTACTCCGAGGCTCCAGCCTCCTATAAATAGGATGCGAGGGCAGCCGAGTTCTTTTGCTCTTTTCTCTCTTCTCTCTCCCGTTTTGCATCGATTTGCGTGCCAGAAATACCCCGAAGCCCTGATATTATTCTCGAGCCCCGAAGAAAGTCCCGAGATCCCGAAGATCCCGAGAAGTGCGGTTCCCGAGCCGAAGCTCTGCCCGCGAGAAGTTCGATTTTTGTAGAGATCTTCCAGATCTGCTGAGGATTACTACTTCTACAAGTCGTAGTGCTATTCGATCATCTTCTGATCAAGTGAGTGTATACTACCTTTCATAAACACGATAATAATACAAGTATGGTTCGAGTGTATTAAGTATATTGTTGTTTATAGGTGTGAGTGTGTGGTTACTTTCTTCTAACGCATAATTATGAAGTATTTTATACGAAATACGTGTTATGTGTATAATTTTGTTGTTATGTGTGTGAATGTATATTCACTTTCTTCTATCTCATAGATCTGATTTATTCTCTATGAAATACGTGTTATGTGGGTGTGCCTCATCTGTTATGTGGAATAGGTATTGAATGAGAATGTTATACAGGTTTTAAACTATGTATCAAAATATATATTTTTATCTACTAATATGTTGGGTGGAACATGGGTAGATAGTTGATGTGTGAGAAACAGATGATAGGCCCCGCTGTTGTTGTTGTTGATCTAGTTATTCAGCGAGTATGAATTAGAACAAGAGGTTAATTTTAGATCTGGGAGTATGGATCAGGTAAAGAGATAAAACTTGTTATTAGTCCGGGAGTATGGATTAAGACTAAGTTAATTGCCCCTAGTCCGGGAGTATGGATTGGGCACAGTTATTGATCTGGGAGTATGGATCAGATCAGGGTTAAGGTATAGTTAATTGTACTTATTCCGGGAGTATGGATTGGGTACAATTATTGATCCGGGAGTATGGATCAGATCAGGAGGTTAGTTTTAGATCCGTGAGTATGGATCAAGTAGTTTTAGATCCGTGAGTATGGATTGGTGAAGAGGATAGTTTTATATCCATGAGTAGGGATCAAGTAAAGAGGAAAATATTAGATACGAGAGTTTAGATCGTGTCATTGTGAGGATCGATGGGGTGGGATAAGAGTTGCCTTTATATGGTGAAATTGTGCAAGTTTGAATGTTCTATATTTATAAATATATGATATAACATTGTGGGATGAAAACCCTATATGCTCACCAAGCTCCCAAGCCTGACCCACTCAGTTTTCTTTGTATCACAGGTATTAATACGAAGACATATTTCACAGAGAGATTTAAAGGAGATATAAATCAATTGTGTAATTAAATGTAAGTTCTGTTTATGCTTATATGTCTGTATCGGAACATGACATCCCGAGGTTTTATTATTAAATGAAAAATACATTCCCTTTGAGAAATGTTTTGATAAGTTATTATCATGTCTTGTTTTGGGAACAAATTCCGCAACCGTTATCTTTAAAAGATTACTCTGATTTTATAAAACAAAGCATAAATAAAATCGGTCTTTTCTGGCCGTGAAAATGGGGATGTCACAGACGTTCCCATCCTTAACATCATGCAAGTACTTGGGGCAGTTTCATTTCCAGTGCCCCCTATCATGACAATAGAAGCATTCAGCTTCTCTTGGTTTGGAAGAGAGAGTGACACGACCACCTTTTGTTCCACTCGAAGAGGAGCCATCAAGAGACTTTCCATTAGTACCCTTCGAAAGGGTCTTCCTCTTTTTCCCTTTACCTTGCCCGATTGCCAGGACAGGGGCGGTGTTAGGAGTAGGAGTAGTAACAACCTTTAAGACTACTTTCGGCGGTCTTCAAAAGTCCTTGAAGCTTGTTGAGTGTGACCTCCTCCTTGTTCATATGATAGGTCATTCGGAATTGATCATAACAAGTAGGTAAGGAGTGCAATATGATGTCAATAACCAACTCCTCAGGGAAGTTAACATTCAATTTTAGCAAACCGTCACAAACCTTTGCATTTTCTACATTTAAGCCGTGATGGGTTCACTATCCTTCATTGGGGTTGTTATCGTGGAGGAGATGATTTCATACCTCTCTTGACTAGCTCTCTGATGGTATCTTTCCATCAGGTCCATGTGCATCTCAAAAGGGTAAAAGTCCTCATAGGACTTCTGGAGTTCAACTATCATTGTGGCTAACATGATACATGTCACCTTGGTGGCATCTCTCTCATGTGCCCTAAAGTCGGCGATCTCCTGTGGAGTAGCAGTAGACTCATCAATTTTTTTCAGATCCTTCTCGAGGACACATTCCATTTCCTCATAATGTGTGACCATCCTGATGTTCATGATCCAATCATTAAAGTTGGAACCATCAAAGATGACTCTCCCAGAAAGGTTCATGAGAGAGAAGGAGCCGGTAGGGTCTGGGCCAGAAGCATTGTTGGAAGACATCTGTAAGAAGAAAGACAAGTTTGGATTAGATAAAGAATCCTTAATAAGACACCCAAATGAAATATTAAGGCTAGGACCCAACACAATACTTTATAACTTCGAAGAGGGATGTCGTAATCTAAGCAATAAAATACTTGAAGGTAGGCGAATGACGATTCATCGATTTCCAGCATGGAAAACAAAATAGGTATTAGGTTTTAATTGGATTGAAACTCCTAGATCTTTTGAGATTCATTGAACATTTCGATCGTATGTTTAAATCTCGATTGTGCCCTCTAAAGTTTGTGATTGGGATGCCAAGGATCGCAAACAAGGTGTGAATAACCACAAATTAACATGGTACCCTTAATTTGTATCACCTAATCGATGTGCCAGTTACCCACACGCGCTCCATTGATCTATGACAAACATTAAGTTACCCTTTGCCACTCTTACTAGTCCATGTTAGTGTGTCGGTTACTTACACACGCTCCACCAACGACTTGGTAAGGTCCAAAGTTTAATTTCATGGGTTAGCACCAATTTCATATTTTCCTAAACTAACTAAGATTGGGAATTTACAAAAGGTTTAGTTAGTTTATCATCATCATTATACTTTTAATGAGAATTAAAGTCCTAGTCCTACCTGTACGGCTAACGACCCTCCACCAGTCAAGGAAGCGGTGGGTGAGAATGAACACCCATTAAGCTGCCATTTTATATGAAACAACCTTCTACCCCCTTTATAGATCAGCTTCGTGAATGAGGCCTACTAACGGTAAGATTGACTTACACTTATACATACATACATACATACATACATACATATATATATATATATATATATATATATAATTAACTTATAATACTATAAAGTATAAGGGTTAAATTTTAACTTTTAAAACTCTAGGGTTTGGAATTAAAGTGTGTGTGAGACTTTACAAATTCCAAAACTTGAGGGCAAGTTTTGAAACTATTCAAAAACTTTTCATTTCTATAACCTATGAGTCTTAATGGCTTTAAACAAAAGACTTTTCGAATTCCATAACTTGAGGAAAAGTTATGGAGCACACTAATTGGCATTTAGATCAAGAATTACACTAACAAACAATTTTCAAATAATTCCTATGATCTAACAAAACTCATAAGCATGAACATTCATATGAACAATTTTTCAAGAATCACATAAACATATATAAAACTTGAAACTTTGATAATAACCATTGAAAATGGATTAGCATAATCATTACCACATCAAAAAACATATTTTATAAGTCCGAAACAGTTTAGGGTAATGATTTGAGTCCATTTCCAGCAACAAAACTCAAAAATCAGCACTCTGGGCCTCCTACTCGCCGAGTGCAAGAACCTACTCGACGAGTAGGATGAAGTTTCACTTGGACTTGTTGAGTCCCCCCAAGGACTCGGCGATTCCACTGAACAGTGAGCATATTTTCGATTTTTTCAGGCAGTTTGCATCAAGTATAATGAAAACAAGCCTAGGCTCTGATACCACTAGTGGGTTTAGAGCATTTTAACACTCCTATGGTGTACATGCAACCCTAGAAAACCTTGGATCTATGTTTTCTCTATTATACATGCAAATATGATTTTTCCAAGGTTCTCATCCTAAATAGCATACCATGGGGTACTTGTAATATAAAACCTTAGTAGGATGACATACCTTTTTCTTGTGGTTGATTCCTTGGAGCTTCAAGAGCTTAACACCAATAATGTGGATGCATCAAGTGGAATCACAAATCACCAAATCAACTTGGAAAACTTGAGAGAATAGTATGCACACTAGAAATCGGCCCACTCTTGTTTACTCACACACTAGTTCCATTTCATGTGCCAAAGACCTATTTATATAATATGGTGGATTAGGGTTAGATCCATGTAAACCCTAATACCCATGACCTTTCATTTCCATAAGATCCATGGGTTAAAAACTCCATGTACTGTCCATGCAAGCTTAGCCCATCCTAAATGAACTTTGGCCCATTCTATATAAATAAGAGTCCATATTTAATTAGTTCTTTTGATCACTAAATTAATTCTCTATCAATACTAATTAAATAATATGATTTCATATTAAAATATTATAACTTATAATATACTAATAAATCATAAATATACTATTCTCAAAAGATTATCCATCCAAATTATTTAGGTGAAGTGTAACCCAAACGGACCATGCTGGGTCGGCTCAAGTACATACCAAATATAGTTACAGACTTAGACACCTTATCCAACAAAAAGAACGAATCGCTTACCCTGGGCCTCTGAAACCACAACTAAAGTACTTTTCAAAATGGGGTGTTACATTATTTGACACCTAAAGAACCTCATAACAAGTGATACGAATTTTACACAATGGTACATGAATTGTTGGATGCATGTAGTATTCATGAGACCATGTTTTTATAAACTATAATTGTAACACATATAAAACATTTTCCACAAATGCAAGTCATTGGTGTCCTTTTGAAGAACACTCGTTATCATTTGTATGGCCTTAGGGTCACAGGGTAACGTGGTCATTAGGATTGGATTATGATGTTCGGGGTAGTTTTGTAGTTTCTGGTCTCTAAAGGGTCGCCTTGTCACTTGTTAGTTACAATACTACAAGTTGTTTCAAGTAGGATGACTTGATCGAATCGTGTGTGATAAAGTTCACCTAAGCATGAGATGTCTAAGGCATAGATGGGATAAACATGCCAAGTTAAGAAATAGTCGTTTAGGATCCCATAATCTAGGAGTTACATATTTTATGTGATTGGTAATCGCTACCTACCGAGTTTGATTAAGTTTATGGGATAAAGGTCATCTAACAAATTACTTGTTTCGTTACTTGGATCTTAGACTTTAATAAATTAATGTTTTAAGAAACAATAAAAAGTATTAATTTTTTAAAGAATAAATATTAAAAATACAAAATGAAACTTTGTTAAATTTTGTTGATAACTGTTAATAATTTTACGCCCTGCAAAACCTCTCTCTTGTTGAGTTTCAATAGATAATAATATTTGATGATTATAATTTATATAACTGGTAAAATGTCTTGAGGTTCCACCTTAAGGATAAATAGATATTATATACTGAAAGATCCCATACTTGAACAACCTCTGCTAACCAGTTAGTCTGATCATGATACTTTGATGATACTATTATTGTTATGATGTTGATGTGTCTCACATCATACTTGAGTGATTAACCATGACTTGCTGAAAGTATTGGATAACAAAGAAACATATCAGATCTCTCATCAAGTAAAGCAAATATTCAAATCAGAACACTAGAAAGTACTTCAAGTTTGTTGAAGCATTGAATGATGGAAGTCTAAGAGATTGTGTACTCAAATAGACTTATAGTTTAGTTAAGGGAAATAAAGCATCAACCCAAAAATCAAGAAAGGACCAAATTATTAATGTTGTTTCTATTATGGAAGAAACTAGAGGATTGAGGATTGAGTGCATGCCATGCTTACACATATTTTTAGGGCATTGTAATGATACTTGAGACAAATATGGGTAGGTATGGAAGGTAGTATGGCCCCGTACTACTAAAAGCACAAGACCCATACGCGTAGCAAGGAAGTCACAACCCCTGGGATTTTGTTGGGGGTTGGTCCCCGGATTATTATATGGATTATCTGATATCTTCCTGGAATGTTTTCGGCATGGTGGTTACTTGACAATTTATGACTGGATCCGGGTCAGGATCAGGAGACAGCGGACAGGCGGCACCCCCAGTGCCTGAGACTATTGACCAGATAAGGTCAGACGAGATGGATGCCAGGATCCAGGAGATCCTGCATGATGAGGTAGCTTCATTGTTCCAGGATCAGTTATCGAAGATGTTTGGGTCTATCAAGATCGCCATGATGGAGTATTTTGATTATCACTATACAGCCCTCACTAAGGCGGCTGTCGCAGCAGCCACAATGACTGTAACGACGGCAGGGGTAGGAGCCAGTCAGGCTTTCCAGTATCGGGACTTCGATAACACGAAGCCCCTTACTTTTGATGGGACTCAGGACCCCATCAAATCTATAAGGTGGCTATATGATGTGGAGGGGTGTTTCTTCACATGTTCATGTCCTACTGAACAGAAGGTCAGATGTGCCTTGAACCTGTTGAGGTCTGGGGCGAAGGACTGGTGGAGACTGATAACTGGATCATATTATGATTATTAGAGAGCCGCAGTTACTTGGGAGCAATTCCGAGATATGTTCCGCGCTCGATATATTCCACAGATCGAGCGGGAGCGGCTAGCTCAGGAGTTTTTGGAGATGAGACGGGGTGGTGAGACCATGACTGAGATCACTCGTATGTTCGTGGAGAGGGAGATGTTTTTCCCGGAGTTTGCTTCCGAGCAGGCTTAGATGACAAGTTATCTGAGCATGCTCAAGACTGACATCCTTCAGTTTGTTGCTACCCAACGATGTGACACTTTGCTAGAGTTACAGGAGGCCACTAGGTGGCATGAGTTGGAGATTGAGATGTAGTTGAGGGAGCAGCGGCTGGCCCTGACACAGTTATAGCCTGCGCCGAAGCGGTCTAAGACCGCTGATTCCAGGTCAGGGGGATAGCCGGACGACACTTGTGGCAAGTGTGGGAAGGGTCATTTGGGGGGGGGGGTTGTAGATTCAGCAGTACACGCCGCAAATGCGGTAAGGAGGGGCATTTCGCGAAGGAGTGCCACCAAGTAGCCCCGATTTAGGATATGAGGATCTGCTACCAGTTCCATCAGGTTGTTCACGTGAAGACCAACTATTCGTAGCTCGCTACTAGGCCGGCGCAGGCTCCAGCACCAGCTACACTGAGGATTACCGATGGGAGGCAAGGTAGAGTAGAACCCCCGAGGCTCAGGGACGTACCTTCCAACTTACAACAGAGGAGGCTAGGGCAGCACCATACGTGGTTGTCGGTATGTTTCTATCCCTTATCTTACTGATTATATATGTTTTATGCTTATTTGTTTGTACCTGTGATTAGGTACGTTTTCAGTGAACTCCTTGCCTGCTTTGCTTTTATTTGACTCGGGGGGCGAGTCGGTCATTTGTATCTCAAGCATTTAGTAGGGAGTTTAGTGTGCCAGTAGGAGAGCTAGAGTGTCCGTTGCGAGTCTTTATCGCTAATAAACACGGGGTTTCTGCTTCTTCAGTCTATCGAGGATGTGAGTTGGAGATATTCGGGGTGCCTTTCCCGATCGATTTGATTCTGATCCCCATGGGGGATGTACGTGTGATTGTGGGTAAGGACTGGCTTAGTCGTTTTAGATCCATGATCAACTGCGAGGGTCAGTGAGTGGAGGTTCGAACCCAAGTGGGGGAGAACTGATTGTCTATGGCGAGGGTACCAGATTTGGATCAAGGTTTTCTTCAGCTGCCAAGGCTTCGACAGTACATTTAGCACGGGTGTGCGGGTTATCTAGTGTATGTGGTGGATACGCGGGTTAGAGATCAAATTTTAGTTTCAGAGGTTCCGATGGTTAGGGTTTTTGTTGTCGTGTTCCCAAAGGAGTTACCCGGAGTGCCTCCAGAGAGGCAGGTCGAGTTTAAGACCTAGTGCCCAGTGCGGCCTCTATCGCCAAGGCGCCGTATCAGTTGGGACCACTAGAGATGTATGAGCTGTCATCACAGCTGCAGGAACTGCTAGGGAAGCAGTCCATTCCTCTGCGCAGTTCCCCCTGGGGAGCGCCGATACTCTTCATTAGGAAGAAGGATCGCTCACACCGGATGTGCATCGATTACCGGAAGTTGAACAAGTTAACGGTGAAGAACCGTTATCCGCTCCCGAGGATAGATGATTTATTTGATCAGTTGCAAGGTGCGTCTCGGTTCTCCAAGATAGACCTGAGGTCTAGGTACCATCAGTTCAGGGTTAGGGAGGATGACGTGGAGAAGACCACGTTCTGGACTAGTTATGGACATTATGAGTTCTTGGTGATTCCTTTTGGACTCACCAACTGTAACATTCGTGTTTCTAGCCTAGGCATTTATATTGAGGTGATAGTCTAGGTTAACCTTTGTAACTCATTTTGAAGAAATGAAAAGGAATTATGTGAATTATGTGTTTTATGCTTAATTATTAGGGCTTAATTAATTAAGAATAAAAATACGCGTCAAAATTAAAGTGTGAGATAAGCCCGATATCTTTACATAAAGTTGTAGTGGTCGAAACAAGGATTTCGGGGATATAAAGAATACCAAAATCCGAGTTATAACGAAGAAGTTATGACCTGTCGAAGTTTCGCGACAAAACCGGCACGGTGCTGAATGTCGTAAAAAGTGAGTGTTTGATAAACTAATTTTTAGCCTTAGTAATCTAAATGAAAGTCGTAGTATTCGTTAAACCGAGAAGTTCAATAAAAAGAACGCTCAAATTTGACTTTGTATGAGGAAGTTATGATTTTTCGAAGTTTCAGCTTAGCAGTAGACAGCTAAAAACTCGAATTTTAGATTGAGCGATTTTTAGCCAACACAACCTAAATGAGAATTGAAGGTCTCGTCATTAGTAGCACAACGGTAAAATGTCTGACGAAAACGGACGTCGGATGAAGAAGTTATGAATTTTTAACGGATTTCCTGTCCCGGTCTGTTAAAAATAATAATATAAAAATTAAAGTCAAAATTAGCCGACGAAGTCTAAACAGAAGTTGTAGAGCGTAATTTTAGCTACGCGTGCATATAAAGTGATGGGTTTTAGCCATAAGAACTTTCCTATGTGCGCATGCAAAACCCTAATGCTTGGATCTAGGCTTTCTAATTAAACATGCTTTGAATCCAAGACTTCTAATGGCTAATTAGGTTAAATAACAACATTGAAACAGATCTAGAACCATACCTTTGAGTTCCTTGTTGATCTTGTGGTCTTGAAGCTTCTATAGTCACAAATGTCACTCCTCTGATGGCTTACAAACACCAATAGCAAGAAGGATGATTTAGGAGAGAGGAGAGGGGAGGAAATCGGCCAGGGTTCTCTTACTTTTTAGGAGAGGTATCGATTTCCCTTGCCCATGGGGTCTATTTGTACTTGTAGACTCCTTAAGGGTTACAACCTAAACCCTAATTGGATAATCTTCTCTTAAGGCTATCCAAATCCTTTCCTTAGATAAGCCATGGACGAATTTAGCTATCCTTTAGCTTCTAGAATTCGTCCCTAGTATATCTATAAGGATTATCAGTTTAAATCTTAACTATCAAACAATTGACAGTTTATACCCCTTTATTTAGTTAACCTCTTTAAGTCACCAAATTAATTCCAATTAATTCTATGACTTATATTAATCAAATAACAATATATTATTCTTTATATTATTCCCATAATATATTAATAATATTTACTCTCTCTTAATAAATCATCCTATCAAGTTGCTATGGTGCAGGCAACCCAAAAGGACCATGCACAACCGGTTCAAATACTTGCCTAATATAGTTGCAGCCTTAGACACTATTCCAACAGTCTCCCACTTGGATAATTCTAGTAACTATATGCATAAGTACAATTCGGTTTGCAATCGTAGCTCTCAAAGACGCTGTCAAACTCTGATCTAATCAATCTTGTCCTTTAGATAAGGGATCGTACAGTCCTCTGTTAGATATCATGCTGACAATCCTATGGAATGGTTAGTCAAGCATTTAGGTTTCTCGATCTCTGATTTATTCGACATAGAACTTAATCGAACACATCAATTCAGTTCTGACCGGGCCCGGCACATAAGTCAAATCAAATCATCGAGCGGCCGAGATATCGCTTTTACCTTCTTAGATAAAAGTTACAGATAAACTTCGACTTATATGCATTTACTTATTCATTAATCAACTATACACAACAATGTGTTTTATAACACCGAGTTACTGATGCGTTTTCACATTATCAATGTACAACCAATTAACAAATAACAAACCATATATCTAGGTTTTAAGACTATGTGATATTATCGTCTTGCGATCATCCTTTTATATCATATTCCATAAGGTGATTCCAGCAAGCGCGGGTTTGTTCCAATGCTCAAAACTACTTCATAAGCACTCATGAACGTTGCAGCAACCCTTTGCTATGTCTAACACCATTCAGACAATCTACACGCCAATTCATGACAATCTTCATTCATATCTACTTCCAACATATGAACGATTGTGGACAATTTGAACAATTCTATTATTCCTAATAATTTCAATTATTCTGGAAGTCAAAACATGCAAAGTGAAACAATAGTTAAACAATTAACATAAGATAGTAACATTACTCATAAATAAAACTCTTTTATTTAATCATCAAATGTTAATTACATTTATCTATTACACGTTTCTAATACTATCTAATCTATGCTAATATCATCCTTCAGCCCAATACTCCTAGCATGCCGCAAGTGCTTAACCCTACTCAGTCCCTTCGTAAGCGGATCTGTTGGGTTATCTTCTGATGATATCCTCTTCACTACGAGTTGTCCTTCTTCTACACGATGTCTAATGAAGTGATATTTTCTATCGATATGTCTTGATCTACCATGATCCCTCGGTTCCTTGGTCAAGGCAACCGCTCCTTCGTTATCACAAAAAATCTCCATGGGCTCCTTTATGGCAGGTACAACTCCAAGATCACCGATGAAGTTCTTTAGCCATATTGCCTCCTTCGACGCTTCGCTCGCTGCAATGTACTCTGATTTGCACGTTGAATCAGCTACGGTCTCCTGCTTGGAACTCTTCCATGTCACTGCTCCTCCATTTAGGGTAAAGACCCAGCCCGACTGCGAACGGTAGTTGTCCCTGTCGGTCTGAAAACTGGCGTCACTATACCCTCGCACCTTCAAGTCATCACTCCCTCCGAGGACTAAGAACCATTCCTTCGTCCTCCGAAGGTACTTAAGGATATTCTTCACCGCAATCCAATGTGCTCTGCCAGGATTCCCTTGATATCTGCTAACCATGCTCAAAGCGAAGGCTACATCAGGGCGAGTACAAGTCATAGCGTACATGATTGAGCCAACTGCGGAAGCGTATGGTACTCGGCTCATTTCTGCTATCTCAGCTTCGGTACTCGGACTTTGAGTCTTACTCAACTTGGCATTACTTTGCATCGGTAATTCTCCCTTCTTTGAGTTTTCCATACTAAAAAGTTTTAGTACCTTCTCTAAGTAAGTGTTCTGACTAAGTCCAATTAGTCTCTTACTTCTTTCTCTCACTATCCTTATTCCCAAAATGTAAGAAGCCTCTCCGAGGTCCTTCATAGCGAAGCACTTCCCGAGCCAGGACTTAACTTCCTGCAGAGTCGAGATGTTGTTTCCTACGAGTAATATGTCATCGACATATAGAACGAGGAAGCTTACTATACTCCCACTGGCTTTGACATATACACAAGACTCGTCTTCGCTTCGTACAAATCCAAACTCTTTGACTTTCTCATTGAAGCAAAGATTCCATCTGCGAGACGATTGCTTAAGTCCATAAATGGACTTCTCAAGTTTACACACTCTATTCGGATGCTTCGGATCCACAAACCCCTCGGGCTGAGCCATGTAAACATCCTCAGCCAACTTCCCGTTAAGGAAAGTGGTCTTGACATCCATTTGCCAAATCTCATAATCATGAAATGCGGCAATAGCTAGCATCACTCTAATAGATTTGATCTTCGCAACTGGTGAGAAGGTCTCATCATAGTCAACTCTGGGAGTTTGAGTAAAGCCCTTCGCAACCAATCGCGCTTTATATGTGTGCACGTTTCCATCCACGTCGGTTTTCTTCTTGAAGATCCACTTGCACCCAACGGTCTTACGTCCAGGCACATAATCAACCAAATTCCAAACTTGGTTATCATACATGGATTGGATCTCGCTATCCATTGCCTCTTTCCATTTCGCAGACTCCGGGCCTGCCATGGCTTCCTTATAGCTATTAGGTTCATCAAGATTTATTAGTGTACCATCACTAATATACGTGTCCCCTTCGGTAGTAATATGAAAACCATAAAACTGGGTTAGAACTCTAACTCTATCGGAACGTCTAAGAGGTAAGGACTCGTCAATCGGTTCAATCGGAGTTTCCTCCTCGGGTTGAGTGCCAGCGGTAGAGGTTCCTTCATCTATCGACTCTTGAATCTCTTCAAGCTCGATTTGCCTCCCACTGTCTCCTTGGCTTATGAGTTCTCGCTCTCGGAAAACTCCTCTCCTCGCAACGAAGACCACATTGTCCTTCGGTCTATAGAAGAGATATCCAAAGGATGTCTGCGGGTAGCCGATGAAAATACATCGCTCACTTCGAGGTTCGAGCTTGTCGTGAGTATCTCGTCTTACGAAAGCCTCGCAACCCCAAACCTTGATATGTGCCAACGAGGGAGCTTTCCCTGTCCACATCTCGTGAGGTGTTTTGGCAACCTTCTTAGTAGGGACTCGGTTAAGGATATGGGCGGCAGTCTCTAAGGCATACCCCCATAAATAGATAGGTAGTGAAGCACGACTCATCATAGAGCGAACCATATCCAATAAGGTTCGATTACGCCTTTCTGCCACACCATTCAACTGCGGTGTCCTAGGAGGCGTCAATCACGAAACTATTCCACACTCCTTGAGATAATCGTAGAATTCAAGACTTAGGTACTCTCCTCCTCGATCGGATCGAAGCATCTTGATTTTCTTGCCCAATTGATTCTCCACTTCATTCTTGAACTCTTTGAACTTTTCAAAGGTTTCTGACTTTTGCTTGATTAAATAGATATACCCATATCTACTATAATCATCGGTAAAAGTCACGTAGAAGCGGTTCCCATCCTTCGTGGTTGATCTAAACGGTCCACATACATCGGTATGTATTAGGTTCAATAGACTTTCACCCCTTTCACATGTACTCGTGAAGGGTGATTTAGTCATCTTTCCAAGTAAACAAGACTCGCATGTGTCATCTTCCCTAAGGTCGAATGACTCCAACACTCCATCCTTTTGGAGTTGGGCTATGCGTTTCTTGTTGACATGTCCAAGACGACAATGCCACAACGATGCTTTATACATACTAGTGGAAGAATCAATATTCAAAACATCATTTCCTAAGTTATCAACAATCATAACAGTTTCATATATTCCATTACATGGTACAGCTTCAAAGTAAAAGACACCATTTAGATAAGCCAAAATAGAACCATTCTCATTATTAAAAGAAAGTCTAAAACCTTGTCTAAACAAACCATGAAATGAAATGATGTTTCTAGCCATTTCTGGCGAATAGCAACAATTGTTCAAATCTAAACACAAATTATTCCTAAGCACTAAAGAATACACTCCAATCTTGGTCACAGGCGACGATCTTCTGTTCCCCATGATTAGATTGATTCTTCCTTGCTCCACATCCCTACTTCTTCTTAGTCCCTGCACATTAGAACAAATGTGGTAACCACAACCGGTATCAAGAACCCAAGAAATAGCATGATTAGAATCGTTAGATTTAATTGTGTATATACCTGCGAAAGATGGCTTGATCTTTCCTTCTTTGATTGCTTGCAGGTACTCTGGGCAACTTCTCTTCCAATGTCCTATCTTGTGGCAGTGGTGGCACTCTGCCTCCTTCGGGTTAGGATAGGGCTTAGCGGGATCAACTTTGGTCCCACTAGAAGAGGCACCATCTCGGGCTTTGACCTTGCGATAGTTCTTCGATGAAGCCTTCCTCTTCTTTCCCTTTCCTTGACCAATAGCCAAGACAGGAGCAGCAGGTGGATTGGGAGTTGGTGCAGCAGACTTGTCTTTGAAGTTGCTCTCAGCAACCCTCAAGAGACCTTGGAGTTTGCTTAGGGTGACCTCTTCTTTGTTCATGTGGTAGGTCATCCTAAATTGGTTGTACATCGGAGGCAAAGAGTGAAGCACCATGTCGATCGCCAAGTCTTCCCCAAAGTCAACATTTAACTTGCGAAGGCGGTCGACATACCTTTGCATCTTTTGCAAGTGCACGGTAAGAGATTCTCCATGACCCATCTTAGCGGAAATCATGTTGGTGAAAATCTCATAACGCTCTTGTCTCGCGTTCTGGTGGTATCTCTCCAATAAGTCTTGGTGCATCTCGTACGGGTACATGTCCTCGTAGGACTTTTGGAATTCGGAGTTCATGGTGGCAATCATGATGCAATGTACCTTCGTTGCATCTCACTCATGAGTCTCAAAAGCGGTGATTTCGGCCGGAGTAGCGATTTCAGTGTTGATTTTCTCGAGCTTCTCATCAAGGACATACTCCTTGTCCTCATAGCGAGCAATGGTGCGAATGTATCTTATCCATTCACTAAAATCCGTTCCATCGAAGGTGACCTTTTGGCAAAGGCTCATCAACGTGAAGGAACTAGCAGCAGCGTTGTTTGCGTTTGACATCTACAAAAGAAAAAGGACAAAGATAGATTAGAATAAGAATCCCTAATTATCACCCAATAAGAAAATTAGGGCTAGGATCCAACAATAACATTTACATACTAGAAAAGGGATGCCGTAATCTAACATGCAAATAAATTGAAGGTAAGTGAATGACGATTCACTAATTCTCCATCACAAAAACCTAAACTATTAGTCCTAAGTGTTTTTGAGAATTCCTAGGTTCGGATGAGATTCATTGAAACTATTCAATGGCATGTTTAAATCTCGATATGCCCCTCTTGTTTGTGACTGGGATACCGAGGATCACAAAGCAGGTGTGAATTACCATGCAAATTCACATGGTGTCTTCATTGTAACGATCACCTATTCGATGTGCCGGTAAACCACACACGCTCCATCGAACTATGATAAACAATGAATCACCCTTTGCCACCTTTGCTTAGAACCAATTAGTGTGCCGGTAAACCACACACGCTCCACTAACTTCTTAGCAAGGGTGCAAAGTGTAATTTCATGGGATTGCATCAATTCACTTTTTCCTAAAGTAACTAAGATTGGGAAAATTTAAAAATGTGTAGTTACTTTGTATTACTTATTATACTTTTAATGAGAGGATGAGGTTGCCCTATCCTACCCGTTCGGCTAACGACCCTCCACCAATCAAGCAAGCGGTGGGTGTGAGTGTACACCCAGTAAGCGCCATTTTATAGGCCGCAACCTTATACCCACCTTATTGATCGGCTTCGTGAATGAGGCCTACTAACGGTAAGACTAGCATTTAGTTATACATATATATATATTATACTAGTAATATCATATTAGTATAGGGTTGTATTTTAAACCTTTTAAAATCTAGGGTTTTGAAATTTAAGTTGTCTAAATTAAAACTTTTAATCACAAATATAAATTTCAAAACTTGAGGGCAAGTTTTAAACATTTAAAACATGGAGGATCAAATAACAAATAATTCCAATTAACAATTAATATCCTAATTATCTATATTTGATTTTATTCAAGATTTATTTGAAAGATAATTACCAAAATAATTAAAATAATTAATTAATTATCATATAAGGAAATTAAATATTTTATTAGTTGATAAATACCTTTAACTAGATCAAGATAATAGTCATATATATCAAAAATCGGATTTAGGTTGATCTATTATGATTAAGGTAAGTTTCCATAAGATAATTATGAAAAAATCCCGAATCTAGCCATTCCTGACGCCTGGACTCGCCGAGTGCACAAAGGGACTCGCCGAGTCAGGCCTACTCGCCGAGTCCATGACTCAGAAACCAAAAAATCGAATTTTGCAGGTTTGTTTCAGTTATTCAAGCAACAATTTAAAGAAAACCAAGCTAGGATCTGATACCACTGATGGGTTTTAGCCATAAGAACTTTCCTATGTGCGCATGCAAAACCCTAATGCTTGGATCTAGGCTTTCTAATTAAACATGCTTTGAATCCAAGACTTCTAATGGCTAATTAGGTTAAATAACAACATTGAAACAGATCTAGAACCATACCTTTGAGTTCCTTGTTGATCTTGTGGTCTTGAAGCTTCTAGAGTCACAAATGTCACTCCTCTGATGGCTTACAAACACCAATAGCAAGAAGGATGATTTAGGAGAGAGGAGAGGGGAGGAAATCGGCCAGGGTTCTCTTACTTTTTAGGAGAGGTATCGATTTCCCTTGCCCATGGGGTCTATTTATACTTGTAAACTCCTTAAGGGTTACAACCTAAACCCTAATTGGATAATCTTCTCTTAAGGCTATCCAAATCCTTTCCTTAGATAAGCCATGGACGAATTTAGCTATCCTTTAGCTTCTAGAATTCGTCCCTAGTATATCTATAAGGATTATCAGTCTAAAGCTTAACTATCAAACAATTGACAGTTTATACCCCTTTATTTAATTAACCTCTTTAAGTCACCAAATTAATTCCAACTAATTCTATGACTTATATTAATCAAATAACAATATATTATTCTTTATATTATTCTCATAATATATTAATAATATTTACTCTCTCTTAATAAATCATCCTATCAAGTTGCTATGGTGAAGGCAACCCAAAAGGACCATGCACAACCGGGTCAAATACTTGCCTAATATAGTTGCAGCCTTAGACACTATTCCAACATAAAGAATGTCAAAAACGGAGCTCTTATGGATTTTAGAAGTTTTGGCGCGAAAATCGTGAAAATTGGCATAGTCACGAGTTGCCATGTCACCTTCGCCTCGCATGTGCCATGTGTCCTGCTGAGTCATCCGAGCTGCTGATTCATCCGAGCATGTGGCCTTATCCGAAGTGGTCCAGTGAGGATCCGACACGTGTTCCATTCCTCGTGTCCGAGCCTCACACATGGGTCACTTCTCCGCGGTCCAATCAGCAACTGCCACTGAGGCCTTCGCACATGCTGCCACCTGCGCACCCTCGCCTGCGGACCCCACCACCAAGCCGACTTCGGACCAGTAGACTTCGGTCCAATCAGGAGAGGACAGCAAGCCTTCGCACGTGGAGCCCACTTGCGAGCCATCCCCCTACGAGCTTCGGATCTGCGACGTGTGGCTTCTTTCTAGCCGTCGGATCAGAAGCCTCGCCCCTATAAATAGAAGGGTGCGAGACCTCCCGGGTAACTTTGGAAATTTGCCACTTTTAACCACTTTTCCCATATTTTCTTCATATTAACATCCCCAAAGCCCCGATATCGATTATAAGCCCCGGAATACTCCACGAAGTGCCCGAGAAGCCCGAAAAATTTATCTTTTTGGTTTCGAAACCCGACTTTTGCAGAGCCCGGTTTCTCAATAAAACTCCCGGTTTTATTAGAAACGATCGTTTGAGGTGACTGTTGAGTTGATGTTTTATACAAGTTTTAAACTATATAAGTATTTTTATCTACAAATATGTTAGGTAGAACATGGGTAGATAGTGATGTGTGATAAAATAAAATTGATGAAAGGCGTCGATGTGTTTTGAGATCCAGTCATCTAGCGGAGTTCGGATGACGACCACGGACTTTCTAGACAGTCCAGTGGGAAACATTAGTAGGTCCGCAACCTGTAGGTATTAATGAACTAAGAGTGTTCATTCGCTGTACTCCATCCCCCTCATGGTTGCCTTTAGGACATGTATGGTTGAGGAAACCCCTTAGCAGTAGTGTCCATCCCGATGACATTCTTTAAGCTAGGTCCCTTGTGATAAGTGTTTAGGGACGTAAAGTGAGGATAACGGGAACGGGTAATCAGGGTTATTGTTGATTGGTGAACTTAATAAGTTTATTATTACTGTGGGTTGAAAACCCTATATGCTCACCAGGCTCCCAAGCCTGACCCACTCAGCTTTTCATGTTACAAGTAGTGGACCTCGAGCATAGTCGGAGGACGACGAGAGATTTTTGGATTATAGGCCAGTAGTTGTAAATAACTGTTGAAAGGCTCATAATGTCTTGTTTATGCTTTTGATCTGTATCGGAACATGACATCCCGAGGTTTTGATATATATATATATATATATGGAAAATATATACCTTCTTAATGAAGGGTTTTGATAAACTTGTATCATATGTTGTTTGGGGACCAATTCCGCAACATCTTTTAAAAAGATTTCTCTGATTTTATTTTAAAAAGCATAAATTAAATCGGTCTTTTCTGGCCGAGAAATTAGGGGATGTCACACCAACGCGACTGCAGTATTTATGGACCTGATGAATCGGATCTGCAGACCGATGCTCGATCGCTCAGTCATCGTATTCATAGACGATATCTTGGTATACTCCAAGACCCGAGAGCAGCATGAGGAGCATCTTCAGACTTCAGGAGTTATTGGGAGTTTTGAGGCGAGAACAGCTTTATGCCAAGTTTTCGAAGTGCGCATTTTGGTTACAAGAGGTTCAGTTCCTTGGACACCTCGTTAACCAGGAGGGGATTTTGGTCAATCTGGCCAAAATCGATGCGGTTATGCAGTGGGAGGTTCCGAAGTCTCCCTCGGACATCAGGAGCTTTCTGGTATTGATATGGTACTACCGGAGATTCATACATGATTTCTCCAAGATTTCAGTACCCCTCACTCATCTGACGAGGAAGGAGTGGATTTTCAGTGGAGCCCTGAGCAGCAGAGGGCGTTTGAGACCCTCCGACAGCATTTGTGCGAGGCTCCATTATTGACTCTTCTAGAAGGATTCGAGGTTTTTGTAGTGTTTTATGATGCATCCATCACAGGACTGGGACCGGTCCTCATGCAGAGAGGACGAGTGATAGCCTATGCATCGCGACAGTTGAAGCCGCATGAGACTAGATACCCTACTCACGATCTGGAGCTTGGGGCGGTGGTATTCGCCCTCAAGATTTGGTGGCATTACCTCTATGGGGTCCATTGTACCATCTATACGAACCACAAGAGTCTACGACACATCATGGATTAGCCGAACCTGATTATGAGACAACACAGATGGCTAGATGTAGTTAAAGACTACGACTGTGAAATCCTCTACCACCCAGGTAAAGCGAACGTGGTTGCGGATGCTCTGAGCCGCAAGTCAGCTGGATCTTCCACTCTGGCAATATGTATGAGGATATCAGTGGATTCTCCACTTGTGGGCTTGCTTAGGGAGGCCCAGGCGAAGAGCATGCGACTAGAGAACTTGAAACTGAAGAGGATTAAGGGTGAGAACACCCGGTTTGTGCAAGATAGCAGGGGATTATTGAACAGTTGCGTTCGAGTCTGGGTTCCGATGTCTAGTGGGATCAGACAGACTATACTAGAGGAGGCTCATAAGTCTCGCTTCTCTATTCACCCGGGGGCCACCAAAATGTATCAAGACTTGCGATTGAGTTACTGGTGGCCGTGCATGAAGCGAGAAATTGCTCGGTATGTCGAGAGGGGCTTGACCTGCATGATGGTTAAGGCCGAGCACCAGCGGCCGCACAACAAATTGTAGCCTCTGGTGATTCCCATGTGGAAATGGGATCAAATCACGATGGACTTCATCACCAAGCTGCCGAGAATGGCGAAGGGGTTTGACACTATTTGGGTCATCTTGGATTGATTGACCAAAAGTGCTCATTTCCTGCCCATTCGGGAGAGTTCATCGACCGAGAAGATGGTCGACTTGTATATACACGAGATTGTCGCTCGTCATGGGGTTCGATCGCTATCATCTCAGACCATGATGTTCGGTTTACCTCCCGATTTTGGAATAAGTTCCATGAGGAACTGGGTACACGGTTGCACTTCAGTACAACCTATCATATGCAGACGGACGGCCAGAGTGAGCGGACCATACAGACTCTCGAGGATATGTTGATGGCATTTGTCATTGACTTTGGTGGGAGTTGGGACTCCTACCAACCCCTCGCAAAGTTCTCCTATAACAACAACTTTCACTCCAGCATTGGCGCTCCATCTTATGAGCTATTATATAAACGGAGATACTGCACCCTAGTTTGTTAGGGCGAGGTGGGTCATAGGGTGATGGGTCGGACTGAGGTACTCTTGAAGACTACCGAGATGATTCAACATATTAGGCAGCAGTTCCAGACCGCACAGAGTCGGCAAAAGAGCTATTCCGACTGGCGCCGATCTGAGTTGGAGTTTTAGGTCAGTGACATGGTACTCCTGAAGGTCTCACCTTGGAAGGGTGTGATCCCCTTCAGGAAGAGATGGAAATTGGGTCCCCGATACATTAGACCATTCCAGATCATTATGAGGGTTAGCAAGGTGGCATATAGACTCGAGCTACCAGAGGAGCTTAGTCAGATCCATAATACATTCGATGTTTCGCAATTATGGAAGTACGTTCTGTATGAGGAGGCGGTGGTGTCATTAGATGATATTCAGGTCAATGAGCGCCTAAACTATGTAGAGAAATCGGTAGTCGTTCTAGAGAGGGAGGTAAAGGTTCTACGGAACAAGGAAGTACCTTTGGTAAAGGTAAAATGTGAGCACCGAAGAGGGTCTGAGTGAACTTAGGAGCCGAAGGCTGAGATGCGAGAGCATTACTCGGAGTTGTTCACCGCAACGAACTTCGAGGATGAAGTCTAGTTCAAGTGGGGGGGAATTTTAACACCTCGACTCTCAGGTATGGACTTTACAACTTATTTTTCATATTTGAAAGGTCTACTCGACGAGTTGGATGCCCTGACTCGTCGAGTAAGAGCATTTTTGGCCACATGTTTAAGTGACCAACTCAACGAGTCGGAGGACACGACTCGACGAGTTGGAGCTGGAGGATGAAACCCTAATTTCTGGGGTTTTGTACCTTATTTAAAGGATCATTTGCCCCCTTAGCCTCCCTTTACAGCCCCTTGTGAGTCCAGAAACCCTAAATCGCCATTTTCTCTCCATACTTGTGTGTTTTAAGCTTGGAAGGTGGATCTTGGTGAGAGGAGCTCGAATAACAAGAAGGTTTAAGCAAAGAATGGTTGTGGATCTGAGTTCTACTCCAGGTTGGCATCTCTTGAAGGTAACAAGTCGTTAGCTTGACTTTCCTCCTTCTAGATTTCTCTATGTTTAAGATTAGGGGTTTTCTAGCATGCATGATAACCATTTTCGGGTATGAGCTAGGATCTGAAGTTGCAACATCAGATCTGAACTTATCTTGGTCTCTATAGCTATAAAGTCTCCAGCTTTAGCAAGTATGAGCCTTCCATTTTGAGTTAAACCCCATTATAAGCTTGGATTTGGTATTCTAAGCCTTTAGAGCCTTACGTGCACGTAAAGTTTGCAACTTTACGTGATAAACATGCCTTGGGAAGCTTGATTTGCAATATGGAGCTTTGGGGTAGCTTAATAGCATCTGAATGGAGAAAGGAATGAAGGGACTCAATGAGTTGCATGGTGAACTCGGCGATTCCGATGAAGATTGTCGTTCAAGGATTTCTGCATGGACTCAGAGAGTCAGTAGGACGACTCGGCGAGTCAGCTAGGGTTTTCCCGACATTTGGACATGCATGAACTCGGTGAGTTGTAGGGAAACTCGACGAGTCAACTGGGGATTTCACGACTTCTCGAGTTCTGGAAGGACTCAACGAGTCAATGAAGTACACTCGATGAGTCAAGTTAACATGGACTGTTGACCTTGACCATTGACTTGGACTTTGACCAAGGGTTGACTAGTTGACTTCTAGGGTATTTTGTTAAATTGGAAATTTATGGAATTGGTTCTATGGTGAATATAAGTGGTGGAGTCCGTAGTGGTGATTCGAGAGTTTGAGATTATCACTTCAGTACAACACTTGCGAGGTGAATTATCCTCACTATATTGACTGGGTCTAAGGCACCAATGTCGGCCCTTATTGGATTTGTATCCAGGTTTATTGCATGATATGCTTATTGATTTACATCCTGGCAGTTAGGATGGTGATATGCTTAGTGACCTGGTTAGGTCGGTATCCTGGTATATAGGATGATGCTATGTTAGTGACCGGTTAGGTATGTATCCTGGTAAATAGGATGTTGCTATGATTAGTGATATGTTAGATCGGTTTGACTGTTATATATGCTAGCGTATGATATTTATGTGCACATGATTGATTGATTGGGGGTTGGGTTGAGGCGGTCCTGCTTTGTGCTGAAGGCCAACATACCCAGGGCGGTCCGGATAAACTGAAGGCCCTGCAAAGGGGTTCAGTCAGGCCGAAGGCCCAACGAGCGGTCCGGAAGGCTGTAGGCTCTGTGAAGCGGTCCAGACGTGTTGAAGGCTCGAAGAGCAGTTCAGATTGGCTGAAGGCCTGCGAGGCGGTCCAGTCAGGCTGAAGGCTCATTATGCATGTTGTTTGCTTATATGTTTATATGATATGGTTATATCTATATGGCGTTGGTATTTTGGGGGAAACTCACTAAGCTTTCGAACTTACATTCATCGATTATTGTTTTAGGTACTTCTGAGGATCTCGGGAAGTCGAAAGCGTGATCGTACAGCTCCTCACATTACATGATTTTATGATTTGATTCTGGGGATACTCTGATGTTTATACTATTTTGAAAACAAACTGTAATAATTTTTTTTTAATTGGCTTGAATTTTTATGGATGTTGCAATTTTAAAGACTCTGAAGGCCAAGAATACTTGAAGAACATCTCCTTTTTACTCGTTGATTCTTGCTACTTGTTTGGTACAATCTACTTTTATTTTGTTTTCTTGAGTTTAGCCATGCTAGGCTAAAGTATTCTTGGTTGAATTTGGTGAAATCACTTGAATGTTTGGTTAAATGTTGAAGAACTCCATGAACTTGTTCTTGAATCTTTATGAGAATTTTTTATATTTTCACATCTTCTTGCTACTTGTATGTTTTTATTCATGATTTTAAATGTATTTGTAGTTATTAGTTGGGTAATTTCTTGAATAAATAATGGATCCTCAAATTAGCAAGCAACAAGTAATTCTTGTGTTAGTTTTCACTTGACACAATCACAAAAACATTTTCTCCAACACGGTAGTGGAAGCTTTTGACTCCTCTTGGATTTGGTGACTTTTTAGTTCTTATTGCTATTTAATTTTCACTAATTACATGCTTAATGGAAATTTTGACTTTAACTAAGGAAATACGTTATGAGCTTCTTTAGCTATTTTAATAACTAAGAAAAGTCTATGTATTCTCAAGCTTCTTGGATTACTATAGCCAAATTAGAGATTTATGACAAGTATTGCACTTTTGATTCTAATGATATATGTACCAAAGGTTAAAGTGATGAAACCTTAAGTTAACTATCTTTCTCTCATTGATTTTACATCAAATGAGCTTTTGCTTAATTGTGATCTTTAAATCCAAGTTTAACTCTAGTTTTCTTTAAAAATATCAAAAAACTACCCCCCCCCCCAATTCCACTCTTATTGTTATTTTATAAGTATTTTGCAAAGAGATTTACATTGAGTAAAAAGTTCAACCAATCTCCGTAGATTCAATCCTATTACAATTATACAATATTTTAATGTACAAGCTTTAGGGTTATTTATTTTGTTGGCCTCAACAACCACTAATTTTATATATTAATACAATATAAAAACTATTATTTAGTAATGATACTTAGGCTAAAAGGTGTTCATCAAATATAACTAGTGATGAGGCCTGTGCATTGCACATGTTGTTTTTTATTTTAATGTTTGGTGACCAACGAAAGTAGCATGCCATAATGTCAATCGGAAACACTGGTATTGTTTTAAGTTCAAAATTGGAAACAATTAGAAACACTAAATGGTGTTTATATTTGCTTTAGTCTCCTTGCACATAACAAAGTTATAAATATACATATTCGTAATGCCTCAAGTTAAAATTATCAAATAAGTACAGGTCCCACTTATTGATTTGTTTATTATACTATAGTATCCTACTTTCATTTCTTTCAATCACGAGGTGTTGTACTTACAAAAAGCTACCCAGATATAGCATTAAGAATCACTTTTTATAATAAGAAGAAATAAAAGTAGAATGCTACAATAAACAAATTAATGAAAGTACAATATTATTTATTGCGTAGAGCCTTACATAGACAACAATGACACCTCAATCATGGAGGAAATTAGCAAGACCAAGTCTAGGTCCTTAAATCAGCTAGCCCCACCACATATAAAAAGGATATATTTTGTATCTACCTACAAATATTCCAATCAAAATGAATTACTAATGGGAAATATCATTATTTGAAAGAAAAGGGTAAATAAGACATTACACATTTAAGTAGGACCTGAATACCATCACTTTGAGGCTAATTTAAGCTCGAACTTCTAATAGAAATGTACTTATGCAGGAATAGAACTCACGGTTCCTCCAAGCATTTTAAGTAATGCATGTTTAACCCAAGGTGGTGATATAAATGGTGGTGATTTTAACCAATATGGAGTTACTTTGAATGTTTCCATCCTTATCCCTATTAAACGTTGCATTCACATAAAAAAGATCAGAGTTATGATGAAAATATAAACCCCACAAATGACGAAAATGCCCTTGACAAAAACAGAACAGTCGGTACGATCCGAAATGCAAGATAGCTAGGGTGATGTTGGTTTTCCTTATCACAAACAATAAAATATATACGTATCCCATCTTCATGAGAAGCAAATTCAAAATATGACATAGTAATGTGTGTGAGAGATAGATAGAAAGAGAGAGAAAGAAAGAAAGAAAGAGGGTGAAAGAGAGAATTCATACCTTTATTTAAGTTTACCGACATCCCTTATTTACGAAAAATAACTCCCTTTCATGTGCAAACCGGTTAATAGGACCTTCCTTATGTAAACCTGAAGGGAAAATTGTCATTTTTTAATTACCCAAGTAATAAAATAAAAATCATCTTATGCATAAAAATCACATTTGCATTAGTGGATTCCTTTCAACTATGTTGTATTACAGATGAACATATGAAATGTGACATCCCCATTTTGCGGATAGAAAAGATCGATTTGTTTATGCTTATTAAATCATAGTATTCCTTTAAAAAGATTGATTATGCGGAATTTGTCCCAAAAACATGATAATGATATTATCAAATAATTTTCGAAGAAATGTGTTTTGTTTATATTTTTAAAACTAGAGATGTCATAATCGATATCAAACATAAGCATAAATGAAGACTTACGATGTCTCAATATACTTACAATCTACATGTCCGTAAATCTCTCATTGTGCATGTACTTTTGTATCGCTACCTTTGATACAAAGAAGCTAAGTGGGTCAGGTTGGGAAACCTGGTGAGTACATATGGTTTTCAACCCACAATAATATAGTCAATGTGTTTAATTATCAAATAGTTAATCCGATTACCCACCCACGTTTATGTATTTATTCTCCCCTAAGGATCTATCCTAAGGGTCATCTTAATCATCATTGCTGACAGTATTGTTACAGGGATTTCTCTGCAATACATGTCAGTAGGTTCCTTTCTATTTTCATTCCTAAGGGTTTATCCTAAGGAATAGGCACAAAGTCCATTGCCACCAGTGTTTATCTAATAGGTATGAAGTCCATTGTTGCTAGTGCTTAGGCATGAAGTCCATCGTTGCTAGTGTTTATCTAATAGGCAAAACGTCCATCGCTGCTAGTGTTTAGGCACGAACACCCTTGTTGCTAGTGTTCCACGAGACGGTCATGAATAGTATGATGGTTGTTACCTATACTTTGTTAGGTGACTACATCATTAGTACACTAGTACCTTTCCTATATCGTTGGCACACTAGTACCATTTATATAGTTGTGGCATTCTTTCATTGCCTACATCTTTTATTATACCATGACATCTATTACTACCCTTTGTTACCCAATGTATTATATTTATAAAATACATATATGGTATAAATCATATAACATATCTTCGTAACATTTCTATAACACATAAAATCTTTGCACATAAGCACATATATCAATTAATTAATTAGATATTTTATATCTATGTGTAAGATGAAAGTAACTATGCAATCACTTGACAAAATGTTTGGTGATTGGTAAATCGATTAGAGCTTCGCCTTAGACCTTTTACAAAAAGACACACACACACACACACACACACACACACATATATATATATATATATATATATATATATATATATATATATATATAATGCTAGTTCTTAGTCTAATTTCATATTTCAGGGAACTTATTATCCTAAGGACTTAGATTCCTCAACAATCCCAAAGTCTATATCAAGATCTATCAAGTATGGATTTGCCTAAGGACTTAGATTCCTCAACTATCATTCTAGTATTGGAGCACCTCCTTTCGAGATTCTTTATAGAATGAAGTATTGTATACCAGTTTGTTATGGAGAAGTTGGCCACAGGGTCATAGGTAAGACCGAGGTAGTCCTTCAGAATACGGAGCTTATCCAACAGATCAAACAGAGATTGTAGACATCCCATAGTCGATAGAAGAGTTATGTCGACCAAAGATAATCTGAGATAGAGTTCCATGTCATGGATACGGTTTTAGTGAAGGTATCCCTTGGAAGCGTGTTACATGCTTTAGGAAGAGGGGCAAGTTAGGGCCCCAATTTATTGTATCGCTCCGAGTAGTAACGAGCATAGGCAGGGTAGCCTATCGACTGGATTTGTCTATGGAACTTAATTAGATTCATAGCACCTTTCATGTTTCTCAGCTTTGGAAGTGTTTGGTTGAAGATTCCGTTGTGGTCCCCATGGACGATATCCAGGTCCACGAGCGTCTGAATTATGTGGAGAAGCTGGTGGCTATTTTGGATAGGAAAATGAAGGCATTGCGTAACAAAATTGTACCTTTAGTTAAGATTCAATGGCAACATCGGAAGGGTTCCGAGTGGACATGGGAACCCGAGGCAGAGATGCGCGAGCACTACCCAGATTTATTCGCAACACCAGACTTCGAGGACGAAGTTTGATTCAAGTGGGGAGAAATTTTAATGCCTAATCCTTACAATTAATTCATTTCTATATTTGTTAAGTGTAAATATGGATTTTTGATCTACGTAGGGTGTAGATAACCTCTACGTACGGCATAGAAAGGAAATTGTGGACATAACTTTAATGAACTATGTGGAGCATAAATTGGAAATACGTATGGCGTACTCAGCCAAAGTCTAAACAGTAAATTCGAGGTTTTGAGACCTATTTAAACACCTTAGCCTTCAAGAACATCTTCCATTCTTAGCCTCCCTTTATCCAAGCGAATCCTTTGAAATCCTAACGCCATATTAGTGCATTGTAAGCTTAAAAGTACGTCTTTTGGTGCTTTTGAAGGAAGAAGAAGGTGGTGGTGGTTCTTGTAAAGCTTCTAGCCTTGTGGATCTAGGATTTTCATATCTTAAGCATTCTCCAGGAGGTATTAAGTTCGGAACTTGATGAACATCTTGATAGATCTTGTTAGCTTTAGGTTTATGTCCTTTTTTGTCCCATATTCTTGGTCTAATTGGGTATGAGCTACTCCACACTTTATCAGTAGCATTTTCAGACGTTTTTTAGTGCATGGAGCTATATGCAATCTTCATCCTCTATTTCCATCCATGCATGAGTTATGGAGCCTAGGAACTTGTGATAAGTTAAGGTTTTTGATTTGGACACTTTGTAGCCACATAAAGACATAAAATTAGAAACTTATTGATTTAGAATTCTCATTAGGGTTAGATTTGAGTATTGGGTGAAGGGTATTAATGAAATAAAGGCTTAATGAGAAGTTTGGCTTCAACATTAGTACATAGGGCGTACATATGGCTACGCAACGCGTAGCCCTGAATTTAGGGATGAGCATCGGAAGCGGGTACCTGCTACCGGAACTGGAACCGCCTCGGAACCGCTGGTTCCAAAACTGGAACTGCCTTCAGCGGTTCCGGTTCCGGTTCCTAAAATATTGGAACCGCCTAAAGTGGTTCCGGTTCCAGTTTTTATTTTTTTGGAACCCGCTACCCGTTGGATACCCGTCGGAAACGGTTTATATATATATATATATATATATATATATATATATATATATATATATATATATATATATATATATATATATATATATATATATATTAGCAAATAGAAAAAAAAAGGCACCTATAAATACAAATAGGAAAATAGCAAATAGAACTTTTGTGCACTGTGTAAAAGAAAAAGAATTATGGAATTATGGGTGTTTAAATTGTGTGCATTGACCAGTGCATCATGTCTTATTACACGTTTTTCTGGAATTCTACGTATGCCGATAGTTATTCGAGAAATGGAATATTAATTTTCTTTTAAAATGACAAGATCTTAAATATATAAATTTAATGTCCATGCTATGTAATGGTTGTTAAATATACTTCTTTGTTTAATTTCATCATTTCATGGATATGCATTTTAGCCGCGTTGTTGTTATAATGATAGAAGGATGCATATTTGTTTTAAGAAGCTATCCCACATCGTTAGATGTAGTGAAAGATATATGTATGCTATGCTTATATATAGGAAACAAAGGATGTTGCTGTAGGTAAATTGGTTTATCTTATTATGTGGTTAAAGCTTTTGGCTCCCCATAAAAATATCTCTTAAGCTTCTCAAAATTTTAAGTAATCCTTCTTATAAATTCAATGTTTTATAAGCATAAACTGATTTTTATAGCTTAAATTAGTTTGAAATTTTTTAACAAACGGGTACCCGGATTAGGAACCGGTTTTGGCGGTTCCGGGAGCGGTTCCAAAATGTTAGGAACTGATATAACCGGTTCCGGTTCCAATATCCTAGGAACCGCCGGTTCCGGTTCTGGTATATTTGGCCGGGTACCGGTCTATGCTCATCCCTACTTGAATTGCCATCTAAAAACCAAGCAACACGCTATACAGGACGTAGAGCTGGAGTATGCAGGGTGCACTCGGTCTGATGTTGACCTTTGACTTTTAATCGTTGAATGTTGACCATTGACTGTTGACTTTGACAAAGTTTGACTTTAGGTCATTTTGGGGTAATTTGAATAGTAAATTGAGACTGGGTCCCTATTTATTGCATAGGTGACCTGTATAGACAGTCTTTAGAGCAGTGATCAGTTTGACTATCTTTTAGACTGTAAGGTGAGTTTTCCTCACTATACTTGTTGGTTGAAGGCAACAATGTTGACCCAATAGGTTATGTATCCTAATATATAGGATGGTGTTATGTTGGTTATATGTTAGACTGGTAGATCTGTATGAGTATCTGCGTATGTTGGTTATATGTTTGATTGATAGATCTCTATGATTACTTGTACTTGTTGGTTATATGGTTATATGTTGCATATGTCAACATAGACCGGGTCAGTGGCAACCCAATCGGGAGACTGTGGACCCAAGGGGCAATCCAATCGGGAGACTGTGGGCTCAAAGCGCAATCCCTTAATGCCACTCGATATGCAAAATTAGACATCATTCCTTATTTATAAATAATTAACGAATAAAGGCATGATTGAATAAAACAATAAAGATATGTGAAGCATTATAAGAAGTTCGTATGTAAAAAAAAAAAGTAGATGTGAAGCATCGATAAATCTGTTTCCACGTAAAGATATTCAATGGTAAATAGAAGAAAATATGGGATTCTAAATACTTTATTGATATGATATGATCATGAAGAAGTTGTGGATCTTTTTGCAGGAATGGTCATATTTTTTAAGTTGTAGTATTAATGTTCAAGTTGTGAATATTTTTCAAGTATATTATGGAAAATGAACAAAAGAAGAGACACAAATATGTTAAAGGACGGAATTGTGAAGGTAAATTTGAGAAAGGTGAGAATTACTTATTTGAAATACAATGAGATTAACCAAGAAAATCGTTAAAAATCTTATTAAAATTTGGAGATATTATGTTTATCACATTAAATAAGGCTGTGATATGTTTTCAGTTAAATATGGTGACCAGATTTTCAGTTAACAATCAAAAGTGGAGAAAATATAAAATATAAAGGTAATATATATCCAATTAGCTTATTTAACGGATTTATAGCTATCGGACAGCATGGATATATCCAGTCAACAGGGCAGAACAGGATGTTTCAATGCAGAAAGCAGTTTTTAATAGAGAAACTAAGGGTATTTTGGGTATTTGACAATAAAAAAAAGGAGCGGGAAAAAAGTTTAGGAAAAGCCGTAGAGGATCTTTTATTATAGTAGAGGATTTACAAATAAATTAAAATGTTGTATAAAAGTTCATACATTTTTCTCCATTCTTCTCAATCCTTTTCGTTACTTTCATTCTTTGCTAGGAAACACAGACACTGACGCACCATTCGAAACCATGAAACCTAAAAGTGTTGAATCATTTCTGATGATCGTTATCTTATTGATTTTGACGTATCTTTATTTGGGGATTGAAAGAGGTGAATGTGATTGTGATGATGTGATAAACGTGCAAAAGGCAGGTAGAATTCGTGATATTACCGGAAAATGCCTAAACGCGACCGTGATCGAAAACCTCGCCAGATTCGCCGTCAAAGAACACAGCGAACATGTGGTACGTACTGTTTCTTGATTTGTACGATCGAGCCTTCCAATATTGATCTGATTCTGAATGTTTGATAATCAACGATCGAATACATGTTTGCTTTTTCAGTAAGTAATTGATTAGTATTCGTCTCCAGTTTGAAATGTATTTATCGAAAGTTCGAGGAACGTATAACACAGATTTAAATTATTCGGTTTTATGATTGGAACAAATTAACTATATGATCATATTTATGTTTATTGTTATAAGGAAATCGAGAGATGAGTTCAATGAACCATGTATGGATTCTATATTAGTTATGAATTATTTGGATTTTGTATGCAGAACTGCATAATCAAGTTTGATAGATTGGTAAAGGCAAGAAAGCAGGTGATGACTAGTAAGATGTACTATCTGACATTGGAGGCACAAGATGGTCGAGTATATGAAGCTAAAGTTTTGGTGAAGCCATGGATGAACTTTAAGGAGTTGCAAGATTTCAAGGCTATTGATGCATGATCCAAATGTCGTGAAGTGTTAACAAGATTGTTCTTTAATGCTCTTGTAATCAGTAAACTAAACTGCTAGCTAGTTGATGCTTAAAAAGTTTGAGTTTCATATTATCGTAGGTCTTACGTAAAGAATTATATGCAAACTAGTGATGTCTCTTTTTTCTTTTGGTCTGCATTTTGCTTTTAGGAAAACAACATGTTGGGTTTTATAAAGTTTTAAACTGACTTGACTTCTGATTTTTTTAATTATTCTCTTCGTGTTTTAGTTATCATTGTGGTGGTTAATTAGATAAATTGGTATCATTATCCAATTTCAACACACGGAATCTCTCCTCCAATATTGAATGCATGATTCTTGAAAATCGTGACTATGTCAATAACGTAATCATAGTGGTAAACTAATATATAAATTTAGTTCTAGAGAGTATGGTATTTCTTGAAAATCAGTTCATTTTTTTAAGATTATGAAGCTTCGGGTTTTTAGTACTATTCTTGAAAATCTATTCACCGGCTCAAAGGCAGTCACCACTTTTGACAACATATAACATATGCATGATTGTGCAAAAGCGACTTTACTTTTTCTCATAGATTTTTATTCATATCTACCAAAGATAATGAGTTGGGTAAAGGTGACAAGTTACCTTTTTGGTGGCTGTGGACATGTAGATAATTCTTAAAGTTGAGTCATGGACATCTAGAGCATGATTTTGGATTAGAGATTTGAGTTTTTGTCTCTAACTATTAGAAATGCTTTTGGAAGAAGTGAAATCAGTGAAAAGAATTGTAATTTGGATGAATTGAAAATATGAAGGAGTTGCAATCTTTGATGTGTTTGTTGCTAGAAAATGGAATAGAATTTAATCAAATTTATTTTGCTATAATAGCAATGCATAAGACAATAAAAGAATGTGTTTACGTTCTAATTTATTCTTTTGATGGAAATATGAACAATGAAACTCAATTGTGACCTACCACTCGTACGATGATGAAATCCCCCAAACATGGATTTTGAAGGAATCTCCCGCAACTTGAATATTTAGTTTGACAACCAAAAACACTAAAGTAAGGAATTCAAAATTTCAATTCCTTGTCATATATTGAATACGTGAACCAAAGATGATATGTTGTCATGTATGATGTACCTGGTCAAAAGCCTCAAGAACAGGTGGGTCCCATCCGATTCCTTTTGATTTCTCCAATATTTTTTCACACTTTTGATTTCTTGAAGCTTCTGTTCTATACTATGTTTAAGAAAACAATAATCTGTTTGTCAAAGGGACATTGGTGGGTGGTAGCCCTTGTCAAAGGGAACATGTTGGATATATCATGCGACTATTCTTTCCCTTTTTTGTCAACACTTTGAATTGACTCAAAACATCATGTTGTTTATTCTCTTAATGTTCCAATAATCCAATTATCTCGTGTGAAAAGTTAGAAATGTAGCTATTATTGCCACTTAAATTTCGTGTCTTCCAAGGTATATATGTAGTACCAAGGACCAATGCATTTATGTGTATATATATGTCCTCATACTTCAACACATCAAATTATCTCCTCCAAGATTGAATCTTTAATTTTAGAAAAAAACACACATGTCGAAAAGCTTGGGTTTAACGAAACAGCATGCAAGGCTTCCACCTAGACGAGGTCAAGTCAAAATACGTATATTTCATCTCATTATTGAGCTTCTTAAGGAGAGAGTGATTGGTATACTTGATGATAATGAGAATGTACTTAAGGAGAAATTTAGTTCTAGAGGGTATAATGATATTTCTTGAAAAGCTATACATTTTTTCAATATTATGAGCCTTGGGATTTTTATATCTGTAGTCAAAGCTATTAAGGTGATGAAGATACTTTGTATGTAGTTGTAAATAATCTTTAACATCATGCCATCGAATTCAACTATTTTTTTTAATCAATGAATGAACATTTTGTATGATATTTACGGATTTTTCTTGTTTGAGTAGTATAACATCAAAGTTTTCATGTTGTAAAACCTTTGCTTGAATGTCAAGCATATGAATCTATAATCTAAGTGATGGTTATTTAACCTTGATGTTGCACCTATGGGCTTTTAGTTAACCCAGAATGGAATCGAATAACTATGCGTGTTGGAATGGAATCAAATAATAATGCGACTTGTAATGGAATTAAATGGTTATTGTCAATAAGGCCAAAATCATCATCATCATCATTTGAACAGGGGTTTCTATTGTCACTTCTGGAATTTTTATTATCATCCTGAAAACCAAGCCAACATTGATGATTTGCAAAATGATGAAGTGGAATAAAGCAAGTGTATATGATTATTAGTCAAATGTCTAAAATAGTGACAAAACAAAGACATATCAACCACATTACAAACCTAGAAGTAGAAACCCATTTGTTTTCACCTGATATTTTGATTTTATGGATCCTATTTATATGTGATGAGAAGAAATTTAGTTTAAGATGAAAAAGCAATCATTGTCTCTTTTTTTATTTGTAAAAAAAATATCTATCCTTTTTTTATTTACCAATATACGTTCATTTAGTTTTCTAATAGTACATAATACCAACAAACAAGAGGTTTGAATGACTCATTCCGGTCATTCAAGCTAAGCAAACATGTTAACCAAATGTAATCACCATCATTCCTTACCTTATTTTTCTTAATCCTATTCGACATGAAACAGATCATGGGTTTGTTGAAAGAACAAGACTCTCATGTAATGGAATCAGGAAAGCTGTCAAGATCACAATTCAATGGAATCCCAGAAGAAAAAAAAAGATTCAACAAACTATCAATGTTTTCAACTCAAAATACCACAAGGTGATTCCAGGGAGGATCATCAGATTCTGAACAAATCCTATGTGAGGAAATTGAAACTGAAACTGAAACTAATGGCAGAGTAAGGGGAATGGGTGAATACATAGACCAAATAAACGAGCAACTGGAGATCTAGAGTTTACCGGTTCCGAATTGGATCGATTAACCCAAATAAACGAGTAACTAATGATCTAGAGAATTGATGTTCTTAGGCAGCGGCTCATTCAAAATTGATCAAGGACAGTAGCGGGAAGGGGTGAATACATAGACCCTTATCGTCTGGATTAGTGGTGGGGGTGAAAACGGTTGATAGCGGAGGGGGGAAGGGGGAGGTATTTTGCGATTTTGGGAGGAGCTAAGGCAGTCGACGAGTGGTTAATTGAAGTTTAGGCCTTTAGGGTTAGTGATACCAAATGCGCCCAAATACCAAATGCCAGTTGTCAAAAGTTTTGAGGTTTTTTTTTGAACTTCACAACTATATCTCATATTTCTTGAAAGCACATACATTGTTTATGAGGTTTTGTCAAATAAAAATTACCACTTACTTTTTTTTTCATAGAACCCAAAATCTCCCACGAAAATTTAAAAAAAAACATACAACTTAACATACCTAACATACATGCATACCACAAATGAAGAAATGATTTAGAGGGTGTTTGAAAAAAAAAAATTATTACTTATTAGCTTATAATAAGTAAGTGTAGGGTAACTTATGAAAAAATAACTTATTAGAGGTTTCCTATCGAAATAAGTTATTTTCATCCAAACACTTTTTTAACTTATAGTGATGTGGAACCTAATAAATTGTTTTAAAAGTTTGGCCAAATACCCCCTTAAAAGCATCAACAACCACTCCCTCTTTCCATCACTACAATTCAAACAATACATACAACAAAGACGCATCAAAAATTAAAAATAAACACACATAATCACTGGGGAAGTTGATTAAAAGAGACATTGGATTTGGTCCGATGCCAATCTATTTATGGTAACCTGTTCACGCCAATCGTTGCGATATTTATTATGTATTTTCATGAATGCAACTCTTGATACAAACAACAAATAATGAACTCAACTTTTATGATTATTTTAGTTAATAACTGTAGTTATATTTATTTTAATGATATGTTTGTTAGCAAATAGGGTAGGAAACAAAGTTTGGTAACCATATATGTGGATACCTCACGGATCGTGTAGATCAATGTTTGTATTGATATTTCTTTCATATGTCTAGGTTAATAACAAATTCAATCTGAAATATTGTGTAGGACACTTGGTGTTTCAGGCACAAAATAGCAAAGTTCTAGAGAGAGTATATGGATTGTACGATCAGTTTTGTAAGAGAGTTAAAAATAAATGATATATGAGTAAATATACCTATTTACCCAATAATTGGATAAGATGTTGATAACTGTGTTGAAAAATGAAAAATAGTTTCTTAAAAAATTGCCCAAAAAACTTGAGTTGTTTGACCAAAGTTATCAAAAGCAACTTTGGCTCCCTGGCAGTGTAAGTTGCATTCGAGCTAACTCCATTTTGTATGTTTTTCCAGCTCCCTTTATTCTAATGATTTTCCACTTCATTCCGAGTCTAAAATTGTGTACAGTTGACACCCACCTTTCTTTATGTTCTCACTCAAACTCATGTTATATACAAGTGTATACTCTGCATACTTAACCTGTACATATTAGAACACAATTATAAATTCCAATTTAACACATTAATTTTAATTATATAAAATAGTTGATGATAATGATATCACCAATAATCAATAATATTTTGTTGCGACAACTTTTTGGTTATTTTTCACAGAAATCCAACTATACAAACAGTTTAATTTCTATCTTATAATTATGTCATCCAATACACAGAGAAAACAATTGGTTTCCATAATTTTCTTCTTCTTTGTCTCATATAAGTTTGTAATATTTTCTTTTTTCTTATACTAAATTTTAAAGAAATTTGTATATACTTTTCTTAAAAATTAAAATATCATATTTATTCTACCTAATTTTAAATATCATATATATACTCTTCATAAACATTCAAATATCAAATTTACCCAAATGCTTGTTTTTAGACATTCTATAATCATTTTAAATCTTTATGCTTCTCAATAGAATGTTATAACTGTATTAAAAATCTAAGTTTAAAATATCATATATACCTGCTTGTAATACAAATCATGTTCTCAAATCCTTTATTAATCTTGTTTTAGTTGTACCGGTTTGTTATCTTTCATAAACATGTTAATATATTAGAATGAGCAATAAGCAATGATTATGTAGGTTGAGCATCGGTCCGGACCCGGACCTAGAACCGAAGAACTGATAACCAATTTAGTGGAAATTGGAGAATCGTGACCAGACCAATACCCTGGTTTTGGTTCCAGTTCCGATTCTACAAGTGTGCTCTTTAATTAGGGATGTGTTCAGTTTCGGACCTGATTTGAATTAGAACAAGAATTGAAGAACCGAGAATTGATTTAGTGGGAAATGGAGAATCCAGAATCGAACTGAATATCTTGGTTTCGGCTTTTTTTTCGATCAGATCCAGTTCCATCGGATCAAAATGGTCGTCCGTACAATTATGTTTAGCAACTTTTCACACACACAAGAGTACATAAAACATATGGACAAAACAATAAGCGGTACAAAGTAGACACCACATTTGCAATACATCTAGCATTACAACAACCTGATTGATTTTAGATCAAAATATCAAAAAAAAAATTCGGGTTGATTTTAGTGAAAATCACTGTAACAATAAAAAACAAAATTTATTATAAATATATTTAAAAGTAAGATTTGAACAAATATTATATTTAAAATTAAAATTAACAAATATAATATTTTATATTCAATAATGACATATACGAAATACCTTTCTATTAAATAAAAACCAGAAAAATAACTTTACGGCCAAACTGAAAAACGCGCCATCCGTGGGACTCGAACCCACGACCACGTGGTTAAAAGCCACGCGCTCTACCAACTGAGCTAGAACGGCTAATTGCTTGAGTATATAGATCAAACATTTTATTACAAAAAGGACTTGGTAATAAATAGGGGGATACGTGTCTGTATGTAGTTTGAAGCCTTATCTTTGTTATCTTAACTACGAACCGACTTATTGATGAATGTTTTAATGTACAAAAAGTTTGGTACATGAAGACATGTATATATATCTTGCAACACCATAATAAATTATTAGCACCATGTTATATATAAGAATATATTAAAATTTTTAAGAGTAAAACTACATTAAAGTTCATTTAAAACAGCAATTTCTAACCATCTAAGTGACCCTTCCATTAACCCAGGGCTCAATCTAAACATAAGAACATAGAACTCCATCTCACTCAACTTCCCATCTCCATCAACATCACCTTCTCTTACCATATATCTCAATTCATTGTCGTTCATCTTCTGCAACCCCAGCGAAGATGCGTTCCTCTTCAAGCTATCAAATGTTATGAACCCTTTCGTGTCTCTGTCCTCCAATAACTCAAACCCTTTGTATAGTTCGTTCATAAATCCTTCGGCACCCAACTTTTCCACCATGGATGGGAAATGATCCTCGAATTCAACAACAAAGTTTCCAGATTTCAAACCCATGAGTTATTTTTCTTTCAGAGTACTATATAGTATAGGCAAAGTTAATCGTGGAATAGAAGATGAGATATGTGTATGTTTATATAGACAAAAAGAAGCCATGGATTCGAGGAAAGAAGGTAGGGGAGATGCCAACGAAGTTACAGATCATGATTTCTTCTTGGTGTTGTGTTTGGTTTTGTTGAGGAAATTCATGGCAGTAATGATGTTTCCTGGAAGTTGCATAATAAAACTGGAAGCTACCTCAGCCTCACTACAATACTTAAAATAGAAGGCTTTAAATTAATATAAGCCTTTGTTTGGTACGCAACGTGGGTAGCATTTTCCCTTTTCTGGAAACTTTAAATGAATTATGATGGAGACTTTTGATGCCATTCTTAAGATGTTTTTGAGGTTTCGTCGAAAGGGATAAAAGAGTCGATAGTTTTTTTTCTTTTTCTTTTTTCCTTTTTCTTCTCTTTCTCTTTTTCTTTTTCTTTTTTTCTTTTTTCTTTTCTGTAAAATTTGAGCTTTCAGATTTATTACATTCCCCCTTTGATTTTATAATGTTTAACATTTAATGCTCATTTAATGAGATTTAATGATATTTTAGGATACTAATATGACAAAGGTCATCATTTAAATAGGTAGGAGGATTGGTAGAATAAAACGTAGGAGGATATTTAATTTCTCTTATATAAATTGTAGAAACGAAGGACTTATTGCTAGGGATGGAAAAATCTCCAATGGGAATCCAAAACCCGCGTCCGGTTTGTCAGTTGAATCCTTAAGTTGATCAGAAATGAAGATGGAGATACCCAAATAAAAAACAGGTATGAGGATGCCCCTATTCTTCGACCGAAGACCCAACTCCGGTACATATTAATATATATAAAAATAAAACAAAACATATATTTATAGTATAAATTTACAACACCTAAAATTTGATCCAAGGAACCTAACTCATTATAATTATTTGGTTTGAATTATAATTTTTTTTTATTCGTTTATCTAATTTAATCTCATGTATAATTTTTTATCTTTGGTTTATCTATTGTTACCTCAAATATCACTTTCATAATTACCTTATTTTTTATGTATGTATTTTAATTTGGTAGAAAAAAATTTAAAGTTTTTATACAATCTATGAATAGTTTTATAGTTTGTAAAATCTTTAATTTTATGTAGGTAAAATTGAAATTTATATTTTTTCTTTATATAAAAGTTTTCATACTAAAATAGAAAAAAAATCTCTGATTCTCTATAATCCCCAATAGCGGTGGGGATAGCGACTCATTTATATTTTCCGATGGGAATGATGATAGAAATTTAAATGAAGATACATGGATGGAGATTGGGTCTCTGTCATTTCCCGACCCCATTTTCATCTCTACTTATTGTTGAGATATGATGTTGAAATGATGATCATAAACAAAATCGATGGAGATTCAGGTCTCATATGTGTGATAACTATAAATTTTGTTAGAGTATATGCAGTTGTCCTAAAATAAATTAATAAATATTTTGTCAATGTAAAAGTTTATAATATGTCTATTATGTTGATATTTTTCTAATAAAAATCGCTTGAGAATGTATGTGTTCAAAATATTTTTCCCCTATATAATAGAGTTCTACTATCATGCAAATATATATATATATATATATATATATATATATATATATATATATATATATATATATATATATATATATATATATATATTGAACAAATGGATTTTATAAAATTAATAAGAGGCTAGAAAAGAAACAGTTACAAACACATAACTAAAAAAGGGATTTTGGATCCCATCGGTCCACTTAGCCAAAACCTTATTGCTCGTATTCACATACCGATTAAATGACAAATCTACAATACTTATCAAACAACAAGTCTCGACAAGGAGGTTTATCACCAAACAACAACTCATTTTGCAACCTCCAAACAACCCACATAACCACAAAAGTTAAGGACTCCAACACTCCTTTCTCACTGAACTGATGTGAGACTCGTCGATCCAAGTGAAGATATAAACAACCACCACCCAGTCCAAAATAACAAAATCAAGCCATCTAAACGCTCACCTCCAAATATTAGCAACCATTTCAAATAAGAGAACATGATTGACAGTTTCCATCGAATTTGAACAAATAGCACACACCCAGGAAGACATCACAACCCTTTTCTGTAACGCCCATAGATCCGGGCTAGTCAATTTAGAGACGATAGGCGTCAAAAATGGATTTTTGATGAAAGATTATTTATAATGAATAATCTTAACTAAGTTATAGTATATGTTACAAGGTTTCCGTGCATATAAAGAACGCCGAAATCCGAGTTATAACGAAGAAGTTATGACCTGTCGAAGTTTTGCGACAGAACCGACACGACACAACGCGACGTAAATAGTAAATTTACGTTAGAGCGATATTTAGCCTTAGTGATCTAAAAGAAAGTCGTAGAGTTCGTTAAACCATGAGCGTGCATAAAAAGAACGTCCGAATATGACTTCGTATGAGGAAGTTATGATTATTCTAAGTTTCGACTTAGCGGTATGCAGCCCGAATACTCGATTTGAGATCGAGCGGTTATTAGCCAAAACAATCTAAACGAAGATCGAAGATCTCGTCAATTGTAGTGAAACGATAAAAAGATAGGCGAAACGAACGTTGGATGAAGAAGTTATGAATTTATAACGGAGTTTTCCTGTCCCGGCCTACTAAAAATAATATAATAAAAATAAATTCAAAATTAGCCAACAGAGTCTAAATGAAAGTTGAAGAGCATAATCTCACCTACGCATGGATATAAAGAACGTCGAAAACGGAGCTCGTATGCAAAAGTTATGAATTTTTGAAGATCGTGGCACGCATACCAAAGCTTATCCGAAGATTACGCCCAGCGTACTCTATGTACGCCCAACGTACTGATTACGCCCAGTGTACTCCAAAATTACGCCCAGCATAATCCCAGACCCAGCAGCCTATAAATAGAAACCGAGATCAGCCATTTTCTCTTGTTCAAACTCTTTCTTCTCTCTAGTTTTTGCCTCGCTTTGCGTGCCAATTATATCCCGAAGCCTCGGTATCATTCCCGAGCCCCGAAGCAAGTTCCGAAGTCCCGAAGATCCCGAGAAGTGAGATTCCCGAGCCGAAGACCTGCTCGCAAAGAGCCCGGTTTTTGTGAAGATCTTCAAGATCTACCCAAGAATACTACTTCTACAAGTCGTAGTGTTGTCCGATCAACTTCTAATCAAGTGAGTGTATAGTCACTTTCATCTTACACATAGATATGAAGTATTTGCTATGAAATACATGCTATGTGTTTATACATTGTTTGTTTACTTGAGATGGATGATGAATGAATGTTTTATACGAGTTTTTAAATAAGTTGTATATGTAATTTATATCTACAAATATGTTGGGTAGAACATGGATAGATGAAATAGTTGGTGTGTGATAAAAAAAATGTGATGAGAGATAGGTGAGGATATAATGGTGATGATAAATAGGTGATGAATTACGAGTCCAGGCGATGTTGTAGCTACGTATTCATGCGATGATAGTCTAACCCTTATTATGAATTACGAGTCCAGACGATGTTGTGGCTACGTATTCATGTGATGATAGTCTAACCCTTATTATGAATTATGAGTCCAGGCGATGTTGTGGCTACGTATTCATGTGATGATAGACTAACCCTTATTATGATTTACAAGTCCAGGCGATGTTGTGGCTGCGTAATCATGCGATGATACCCTAACCCTTGCTAGACACATATTGAGAGAGTAATCCCCGAATTAGTATTGTCTATGCGATGTAGGCGATGATCCTTAGGAAAAGTTCTTAGGAACAAACATATAAGGAAATATGATGTAAGGAGATGAGAAGTAAATATGATATAGGAGATGACCCTTGAGATAATATCTTTAGGGAAGACTAAAAGAAGATAATGGGGATGGGTAATTGGGTTGATTGTTTGATGATTAAATATAATAATTATATTATTGTGGTTGAAAACCCTATATGCTCATCAGGCTCCCAAGCCTGACCCACCCAGTTTTCTTTGCATTACAGGTAATGGCACAAGAGTATAAGTTGGTGAACTTGACGAGAGATTTTGGATTATAGGTCAGTACTTATGAATAACCATTGTAAGGTCTATTTTGTTCTGTTTATGCTTTTGATCTGTATTGAACATGACATCCTGAGATTTTGTTATATAATGAAAATACATTTCTATAAAGAAACGCTTTGATAATTTTTATCATATTTTGTTTTAGGAACAAATTCCGCAACTATTTTCTTTAAAAGATTACTCTGATTTTATAAAACAAAGCATAAACAAATCGGTCTTTTCTGGCTGTAAAATGGGGATGTCACATTTTCTAACTCAAATCCATCTAGTAGGAAGTCGATCAAGATAAGCACACCAAAAAAAAATTAATTTCCTTGGTACAAACAAACTGCACCTCGTTATATATAGAACCCTCCAGCATATAAACATTATCAATGAACTTTCTAGTCTCGCTTGTTGGTGGTTGTTGACACCAACAAATAAATAACACTAATGTTCTAACACATAATTATGTGTAACACCCCACTTTTTAACACGAATTACACCAAAAAAATTTCAATTTTAATTTAAAAAACAACATGGTGTACATTTATGTTAACTAGGCACATACAAGAAGTTATGAAAATGATCATAAACAAAAGAAATAACATAATGATCTGATTCGGCTGTCACCAACATAGAGACCACTCCTAACTTCTGTAATGTATCTATCAGAACCCAAAATGCATACATTAAACAAAAATGAGTAATCTATGAGATCTTAGTGAGTAATTTGCTAAAACAACACACACACACAGATATATATATATATATATATATATATATATATATATATATATATATATGTATGTATATATATATATATATATATATATATATATATATACCCACACATACATTCACATCATCAATACAATAGTAAATTTCATAATGCCTTTCGGATTACTCAATATATTTCTCACAAAGCATTATCATTTAGGTTTGCCAAGTAATATGCATACATCTATCCAAGTTACTATCTTAACTCACAATATATAGTAATGGATTTATAGCTACTCAAGCTATCATTAAATCATCATAAGGCACTCATTATGTGACTCTTTGTACTCATCAAGTATTACCATAAGGTACTAGTTATGTGGTTTATTACACTTGATAAATATAAACAACTATTATCTACACCAGCTCTTATCACTACTCAGAGGTAGAATAGTTATACCAGTTTATTACATTACATAGTAATAGCAACATACAGGAAAAATAATAATTTATTCATTTTTATAAAGCAACTCGGCGAGTTGGTAGCCCCAAACTCGTCGAGTAGAGATTAGAAAGGACGCGGGTTTTGAGCAACCTACTCGACGAGTAGGTCGGCAAGGGTGAAACCCTAATTTTAGGGTTCTTTGCACCCTATTTAAGCATCCTAATCCCCACATGTTGGCCTTATTTCTAGCCTCCAAGTCCCAAACCCTCAATCCAGAAACCCTAATGCATTTGTGAGCTTGCAAGCCATTTTTTAGTAAAGTTTTGTGTGTGTTCAAGCTTGTGAAGGAAGAAGAAGCTTAGGGAATCAAGAAGAAGCTAGTAGATCTAGAGACTCCATTGAATCCTCATCATTTTCTTGTAAGCAAGTCCCAAACATGCTTAGTAACTTCTTAGATCTTCTTATTATCACTTTATTGAGTTTTTGGTCCAAGAAGCATGACCTTTGGGAAATGGGCATCCCAAGTGAGTATACCATCAGATATGGAATCATGGAGGGCTTTCATGGCATAAAGGTGCAAACTTTATGGCCATTGAAGCCCCATGCAAGTTATAAGATGTCATTTTGGCCTTTTAAGCTCCAAAAGGCCATGCATGGAGAGAAAGGTAGAAGCTTCACATGTTCGTATAGTGTCTAAGGTCCAAATCTCAGTTTGTGTGCTTTAGCTTGGAGTATTTATGGCTTGTGAACCAAGATCTGGGTACTAAAGAGTTAGGGTTTGAGCTAAATCCATTAAGTAAGGGTATTAATGGGTAAAGTTGGAAACTTTACCCTTCAAAGGACATTCTCAGAGTACATGTGAAGTTTGAAGCTCATATATGAAGAATAGGGGGTTAATCCATTAAAATGGCTTAACAGACTAAAGAAGTCGTCAAGTCCATAAAGGAACTTGACGAGTTGGTTCGAAATGCCCTGACCCTGTAGAAGGAAAAACTCGACGCGTTCAGGATGGAGTCGACGAGTTAGAACGATTTGTCCTGACTCTATAAAGGGCAGAACTCGACGAGTCTAGGAGGGACTCGACGAGTTGAGTCGTTTTAACACGATTCTGGTGAGCATGGAAACTCGGTGAGTCAGAGGGATGACTCGACAAGTTGAGTCAACCCGAGATGTTGACTTTGACTGGACGTTGACCTTGACTTTGATCAAGGTTGACCTGTGAAGGGGTCTTGTGTATAGAATGGTATCTAAGGGGTTGTTTTTGTCAGGGCCGGTCCAAGTCAATTTGAGGCCCGGGGCAAATTCAAAAATGAGGCCCTTTTATCGACCTTCAGATTGGATGGAATTCATGATGGCCAAACAATAAGCAATTAGTCACTTTTTTTTCTTTCGTTATCAAAGTGCATGGTTAAATGGTTATATTCGACTATGTCTATACATATTTTACATCACAAAATTTCATGAATGATACCCAAAATCACCATGATTGTCAAAGTTTTGGTTTTTACAACTAACATAGTGAGACCTACAATATAAAAATTTACAAACTAAAATAAAAGTGGTTACAATCGTCATTTGAACCACCCATCTCATTGTTTACTCCTTCTCTTTTAGCTTACCTATTCAAAAACTAGACAAAATAATAGAACTCTTAAATTAGAAAATTATATGTAAAGAAGGCATAAACTTGAAAAACAAACACCAAAGAAACATCACTAAGGCACAACTAAATACAAACAATGAATACGAGTTTGATAATCAATCCAAGGGAGCCAAACAGAAGGCACCACGAAAATAAAAACAAATTGAAAGAAATGAGTAAAGTTGATAACATGGCAAAAAACCACAGTAGGAGCAAAACTAGAACACATAGCAAAACCGTCCATAATGACAAAAAATTCAACAGCAAGGTTATAGATCATCCCAAAATGAAGAGCAAAATCTTATAAACACTTCTACCTCAGGAGCAAATCATCATAGAAAAACACATAAACAAATACTATATCATGAGCCAAATAGAGTCATGGGCATTACCGTCCACATGGGCAAAAATCCATCAGTAAGAGTAAAGAGAAACCCAAATTTGAATATCATAAAAAATTTAATCAGTGAAGCAGCCTCCAAACTAATAGAGAAATAATATGATAGCTTTTTGGTTTCTTGTTCACCTATTTATGCTTCTCCTTTCTTGAAAATTGTTGTGAAATTGTGTATAACGAGGAGACATCAAACATTCATTATTGTTTATTGAAAATTGAAGTGTCGTATCTTGGAAAGCCGAAATCGTCTTAAGAAGAAAAAAATCCCTAATCCCTAACTACACGATCTTGGGCCTTTTGCCTTGAATTAAACTAATAAATAAAATTCCAAAAAATACAAGAGAAAAGGTTCGAACAAGGAACCTCACAAATCTCAAACAACATGCTTCAACCATCTCAACCAACTCTGTATTTGCTTATATGTTGCATATTATATTTTATATCATCTATACCTATATATACATATATTATAATTGTAATTTTGCGGGGGGGGGCCAAGATTTGGCGAGGCCCGGGGCGGTCGCCCAACTTGCCCATGCTCTAGGGTCGGCCACGGTTTCTGTTTAAGGCGCAAGTAGAGCCGGTTGCAGGAGCAAAGACGTTCAGCTATTTCACCCGACATTTGAGGTGAGTTTTCCTCCATTACGAACGGGTCGAAGGCAGCAATGTCGGCCTGTTTATGTATGTTAGCATATGTCGGACTAAGTTCCGATGTCAGGCTGTGCCCGATGTAGGTTTATATGTTAGTGGACTTCGGTCCGATGCCGGGGCAAGCCCAAGGAATGTTTATCTGCTTGATTCTTCCATGTGTTTGTTTGTATGTTTCCAGACTTCGGTCCGATGCCAGGGCAAGCCCAAGGAATGTTTTTATGTTTTCGGATTTCGGTCCGATGTCGAGGCAAGCCCGAGGAATGTTTATATGTTCATGTATGTGCTTATGTTATATGTATTTATTGATATGATTATGTATACCAAGTTTTTCTTGATGTCGGGCGGGGCCCGATGTCGAACTTCAGTCTGATGTCGTGGGGGGGGGGCATTGTTGCTTGCAAGGCCCAATGTATGTTATTATGTGATTATATGTATGTTATGTGGTAGTTTTGGGAGACTCACTAAGCTTCGTGATTATAGTTTTCAGTTTTGGTTTCAGGTACTTCCGCTAGTAGGGGAAGAGCTCGGGATGACTGCATAGCACACACCACATCGTTTAGCCAAGGATGATTTACTCTGATGTTTTGACATATGATTTTGATACATTGACAGATGTTTATGATATTTTTGAGATACACGACTTATGATTTTTATATGATGAATGATATTTATGGCTTTATTGATAAATTAAAAATGAAATTTTTAGACCGTATCTTTGGGATGTTATAGATACGGGCCCTACCCACACTCAGCTACTAAGCATACATACAAGTATCACACATACAACAAGTATAACCAAATCTATCAATTATTCCTATATACATACTCAAATAATGCTATTAGATACGAGCCTCACCCACACTCCTCTAACTAAGAGATACGGGCCCCTCCCACACTCACATTCCTAATAACACATACAGGTATCATACAGACAACAAGTATAGCAATCCAACAATCTGACTGATATATACTCAGATAATAATGAGATACGGGCCCTGCCCACAATCCGTGTTCCTATCAAAAAACATACAAACTACATGGGCTGGCATTAGTGCCTTCAACCCGTTCAACCAGGAGGAAACTCACCACGCATTGTTGAAGTCCCACGAATAAATCTTTGGCTGTTGGATGACAGATCCCTAAACTGTCAACATCAAAACAAAACATAATTAACCATTTGGGTTTCAAAGCATAACCATAAACCCACACTTGGGGTAAAGGACCATTTTACCCCTAACATAGCTTGGTCCAAGACCAAGGCCCAAAATCATTCTCTGGAGGCCCAAAAGTCAAATAATCAACCAATGCTCAATTATGGCCTAATTTTCCAAATTGGGCCCAAACCCCTTACATGGGCCTCACCCTAAAGCCCATACAAATAACCTACTCCATACACTTCTTCTCAGATGGCCCAACAAGAATCCAAACACTTAAGCCCAAAAGAAAGTCCCAACTTGAAGCCCAATCATAATTAGGGTTTTCACATAAAATGACGAATAGGGTTAAGTGTTCTTACTTAACCAATTAAGGACTTAATCAATTAAGTTTATCACTCCACTAGGCCATTCATACAATGTAGTCAGAAATAATTCAAAATTCCAATCTAACAATCCAAACGCGGGTCCCGGAAAATCCCAAACTAACATTTCCAAAATTAGGGTTTTCTAAACCCTAATTAGGGTTTCCAACCCAATCACAAGCCAACTAAGTCCAAGATTAAGATATTGGGGCAATTAGGGTTTCACTATGTCATGCACCACCCACTGTCACCTCAGGCGGTGGTGGTCGCCAGCGGCTCACGGCAGCAGCCACCACCTCACGGTGGTGGTGGTGATCTTCTTCATTTTTTACTAAGAAAAGCTTATATAACATTCACCTTTAACACACACAGAATATACACACATAGCCACCTCCCACGGTGGTTGGTGGCAGCAAAAGGTGGCAGAAAGCGACAACCACCATGGTTGGCTGCCATGGTGGTTCGCCTCGCCTCCGACCAACATTCTTCACGAGTTCCAGCAACATCAAACGTAAAATACGACGAGAAACAATAGCCCTCAGCCACCAACTTGACGGGTGGCAACGTCGAAATTAACGGAAACAAAGGCCAATGCTAGCAGCGGCAGCTAGGGCGTACCCCACGTCACACTCGTCGGAATGAACAAGGAAATGAGAGATAGATCGCATATAACTTACCAAGAGCTTCCAGTTGCTCGTGACCCACAAATCGACGCCCACAATGTATTTCACGGTCCTCGGTGGTTCTCCAGTTGCCCACGATATCCGACAGCAAGGTTGAGGTGGTGGCGCTTCAATGGCGAAGTAACCGCTTGGCGGCCTTGTCTGATCGGAAAAGCGAACGAAGAAGTGAGGTGGCGGCTGCAAAAACTTAGGATTAAGGTTCTAAAGATGCTAAGAGGGGAAAGCGGGAATTGACTATCTTAAACCCGACTCCATAATAAACTTCCTTCACTTTTACACAATCGGCCCCTCCTTCCTTAAACATTACAAACTGAATCCGGATTTTTCCCTTTAGCCCCTGCTTCCCAAAAATCTATTCTACGCAAGTCCCAATGATACCAATTAGACCATAAATTCCTGAATTTATAACATTTTACCCCCAAGGCTCACATAAATAAACTATTATGGATTTAGGCTTCAATATAATAATATGAAATATATTCCTCATCTCGGGGTTCGTTTATTTATTTATTTTATTTTATCTTATTTATTTAAATTTCAAAATAGAATGTCACACAATTCATGCCCTAAAAGGTCCCAACTTCGAAATTTAGCATTCTACTTCCATTAAATGAACTCAAACTCATGCATGGGGATTCTAAGCCCTAAAGGTGTCAACTTTATGAATCTAGGACCATAGAAACACCAAGAGTGGAAAATCTAAGCTCATGGAGTGGTATCAAACCACTAGATCTCATCCATGGGACCAAGAAGGGTCCAAAACTTAAACAAGGAAGATCTAAGCTTCTAAATAACAAGTTCAAAGCTTTATACCTTAAACAAGCTAGAAATAGAATAGATAATCCAGATCCACAAGCTCTTCCTTGATCCACCACCTTGCACCAATCTTCCCCTTCTTGAATATGGATCAAAATACACCAAAATGGACATTATAAGCTCAAAACGCAAGAGTGAGGCTTAAGGTTTCGAGTATAGGGCTAGGAGGATAGAGGAGGCTGAGAATGAGGGTTTCATTGTCCATAATGATTTTTATATAATGTCCAACCCTGAGAATTAGGGTTTCTAAATGACCCACATATGCCCTGCATACATACACGTACGCCCAGCGGATGTGTCCGAAGTCCCGATCCGCCTTGCATGAGTACGCTAAGCGTACCATGTGGTACACCCCGCGTACTCGCTTTATAGCTTATACACCAAGTGTGCCATGTGGTAGGTCCCGCATACAACACAATGACTAAAATGGACTAATTAAATAATTCAAGGGCAAAAGAGAAACTTACCAGGATTCAAGTGTTACAATTTAGGGTCTTAAACATTAAGACACTTATTCAAACTTTAGATATGACCATAAAGAGACATTTTAAACCATAAAGTCTCTAGATTTAAGCCTTTTCATGGCCATAAAGAGATAAAACCCAAAACCCTAACATTTCACTTCATTAAAGACTACATAAATCTTGCATGGGAGAAGGGAAAGGGCCAAGCTAACATTTTTATGACTTTAAACATCTTAGAATGTCTGTAAGGAAAACTTATAAGCTCTAGAGCGTAACACCTCGACTCTCAGGTATAAACTTTACAGTGTTATATTCATTTTGAAAGGTCTACTCGACGAGTCGGATGCCATGACTCGTCGAGTAGGAGCGGATTTAGTTGTGTGTCTTAAGTGACCAACTCGACGAGATGGAGGACACAACTCGACGAGTTGGAGTTGGAGGATGAAACCCTAATTTCCAGGGTTTTTCACCCTATTTAAACGGTTGTTATCCTCCCTTACAGCCCCCCTTGAGCTCAGAAACCCTAAATCGTATTTACTCTCCATATTTGTGTGTTATTAAGCTTGGAAGGTGGATTTTGGTGAGAAGAGCTTAAAGATCAAGGAGCTTGGAGCAAGGAAAGTTTTGGATCCGAATTCTAATCCATCTAAGCATCACTTTGAAGGTAACAAGTTGTTACCTTAACTTTCTTCTAGCTAGATCTCTCAATGCTTGAGATTAGGGCCATTTTAGCATGTTGGTAATTCATTTCAGGTGTTGGGCATGATCTGAAGTTGCAACTTCAGATCTAGGCTCATCTTGGTACTTATAGTCATAAAGCTTCAACCTTTATCAAGATAATGCATTTTCCTCACCTAGAACCTCTTCTATAGCTTGATTTTGGCCCTTAGCACCTTGCATGTATGTAAAGTTCGCAACTTTACGTAGGAAATATGCCTTAGGAACTTAGATCTGCAATATGGAGATTTGGGGTGGCTTATAAACATCTAAATGGAGAAAGGACTAAAGGGAATCGATGAGTTGCATGGCCAACTCGGAGAGTCCGATGAAGATTAGCCTTTGAGGGTTCTGCATGAACTCGGCGAGTCAGCATGACAACTTAACGAGTCAATTATGGTTTTCACCACTTGAGAACACGCATGGACTCGGCGAGTTGTGTGGAAACTCGACGAGTCAACTGGGGGGTTCACGACTTCTCGAGTTCTGGAAGGACTCGACGAGTCAGTGAGCTGCACTCGACGAGTTGGGTCAACATGGACTGTTGACCTTGACTTTGACCAATGATTGACCAGTTTCACTTCTAGGGGGTATTTTAGTAAATTGGAAATTTATGGAAGTGGTCTTATAGCAAATATAGGTGGTGGAGTCCGTGGCTATGATTCGAGGGTTTGAGCTTATTACTTCAGTTCGACATTTGTGAGGTGAGTTTTCCTCACTATACTCAAGGGTCGAAGGCACCAAGGCCGACCCTTTTTGGATTGTTATCCTTATATGTTATGCTAGTATGATCTGTTATATCAGTATCCTGGTAGATAGGATGGTATTATGCTATTAAGATCTATTAGATCAGTATTCTGGTAGCTAGGATGTTATTACGTTGTTATGATCCGTTAGATCTCTTTGTATGTCTATAGCTTGTTACGTGATTATCTGTTATATGTACACATGTTTGATTGGTGGTTGAGGCTTATTTGCTTTGTGCGAAAGCCAATAGACCAGGGCATTCCAACCCGATGGTTGTGGGTCGTGAGTATTCCATCCCGACGATGATTGGACTCGTAGTATGTGGGCATTCCAACCTAATGGTTGTGGTCCTGGGGTATTCCATCCCGAGGATGATTGGACCCATAGTATGTTGGCATTCCTACCTGATTGTTGAAGGCCTGGGGTATTCCAACCCGATGGTTTACTGGACCCATAGTAATGAGTTTGTGATTATATGTATATTATTGTGTGTATGTGTCTTTTGGGGGAACTCACTAAGCTTCGGGCTTACAGTTTCAGTTTTGGTTTCAGGTACATCGGATGATCGCGGGAAGGCAAAGGCGTGATTGTACAGCTCCTCACATTTTCTGACTTTGTTTTTGGGATACTCTGATGTAGAACCATTTTGAAAACAAATTTGTAATAATTGACAGATTTCTGAATGTTTTAAAAAAGTTTAAATTTGGCATGATTTTTATGGATGTTACAATTCCATACTCATGAAGATCCATATTTTGTGACAAAATGAACTCAAATCCAAGACCAAACAAGATCTATCAAAATAAGCTCCAAGGTTTGAACTTTATACCTCAAAAAAGTAGACACAAAGATGAAGATTTTGGATCTAGAAGCTAGGATGCACCACCACTTTTTGAATGATCTTCTTTATCTATCAAGAACACTCAAGAAATACTCTCAAGCTTCAAATCTCACTCACAAAAGCTAGGGGGTAGATTTTAGGGTTTGGAGGATATGGATGTTGGTCATAAGAAGGTCCAAGAGGGATTATGATGTTTTAATAGGGGTCACAGCCCATAATATTAGGGTTTGGAGAATGCACGACTATGCCCGACATGCACAAATGTACGCCCAGTGTACTCAAATGTTGACCCGCCACAATGTGTTGACTTACGCCCGGCGTATGATTTTGTACACCCAACTTAAGGACCTCTTTTGCAAACTATTAAAAACATAAGGGACTGGAAAATAAAATACCTGGAAACGGTTTTTACAATGATCCATATAGTTGCTAGCTTTATGGAATCCCACCATTCCAACATGCTCATTTTTGAAGAAAATGGAACAAAAACCTAGATCTAGAGACATAGAACAATAAAGCTTGGATCTTGAATACTTACAAGTGTCCATAATATAAAATAGAAGATGATGATGAGGTTTGCAAGCTAGATCGGTCCACCAAGTGTGCTTCCTTTTCCTTCAAAACACCAACAAAAGCTCAAGATCTTCAACAATGGAGTCTAGGGTTGGATGAGATAAGATCTCAGGGGGGTGGAGGCTGTCAAATGAGGCGACCCTAGGAGTTAGTGCCCTTAAATAGGGAACCAGTCCCGAAATTAGGGTTTTGGCCCAAAATGGTTGCCACGTCGTGGCAAACATACTGTCACGTCGTGGCATCGCACCAAAAACGCGTTCTTCTTAGCCAATGCCATGTCGTGGCCCACCCCATGTCACGTCCTGGCCATACAAAAACTCCAAAATATTAAATGATTAACTTATGAAAAGAATACATGCAAACTGGATGTTACATCAAGATTAGCCATTACCATTAATGATTACTCTCCAATCGATCAATCAGTTTCTTTTTCATATTGAACTCGTTTTATTTATAAATTGATTTCTTTTAATATGTTTTTTGTAGTCTTTTTTTCGCAGCAATTGATTTCTATAATCGTTTTCTGCAACAATCGCTTTTTGTAATCATTTTCTGCAATAATCGTATTCAAAAAAATCTTTTTTTCTATAATCGTTCCAATAACCCATTTCATTTACTTGTTTTTTGAATAATCGATGCATTGTTGTGGTTTACTGCACCAGATTTATTGGCTTGTTTTATAAAATAAGAACAATGCCTAGACATCCTTCTAAAAGAGAATATTTGAAGTTTTATATAAGGGATATTTGAAGCAGGTTATGTTGGGGATATGGATTTCATGTTTGTAGGTTATCCTTACTTATATAAATTTCATGTGTGTGAAAAAAAAATTGGAATTTTTCGGTTGCTATTTATCTTTGCTACTATATATATAACTGTTTCATACGATTTCTTAGTTACCTTGAGCGTGTTTGGCATAGAGCTTTTGGAAGCGTTTGGAAGCTTCTAGCTTTTAGCTTTTGACAAAAAGCTCTAGTTTAAACAAAAAGCTTCGTTTGGCAGTACGAGCATTTAGCTTTTAGTTTTAACAAAACGCTCCGATTCTAAAAGCTACTTCATGTAGCTTTTAACAAAACGCTTCGGAGCTTTTGAAATCAATTTCCATAATTATCTTTAAAATATATATATATATATATATATATATATATATATATATATATATATATATATTATTTTTAATCAATTGTCATTTTATGTAATTTTATATATTTCAAAAGCTTCCAGCTACTTTTGCCAAACATTCATATAACGAATAAAAGCTACAGCTTCCCGCTACCAGCTACCAGCTAACCACTACCCGCTTCCAGCTAACAACTATTTTTGCCAAACACGCCCCTTATATACATTTTCTGTTTGCTGTTGCCTGGTTTTAACATATATAAATTTCATTGCAATAATTGATCATTACTCCTATATATTTAAGTGTTCTATAGTTATATTCTTTAAGTGTTTAAATCTATTCTCTATTTAGTTTGATCTTTTTTTTACAACTGTTTTCTGTTTAAAATCAACACAATTACTCAATTGCTTTCTATTTTTTATTTTGCTTGATTATTATCTAATATCTATTTCATATGTTTTTTTATTTATCTGATACGCATTATCTTTTTTCTTAGTTACCTAGTATTAACTTAACATGTTTTCTTAGTTACATGGTATGCATTGTTTGTTTTCTTAGTTACCTGTATTAACTTAATGCATTTTGTTTGATGTGTTCTTGTAGTGAGACTCACGATCAAATTCAACAACTTGTGCAACCAAGTTCAAAAGCTACCGGAACAACTAATGTTGCATTTATGATTGATGGTGATGAATACCAAACAGGGTCGGTCTAGACGGTAGGCAACTCGGACGACCATCCAGGGCCCATGACTCTAGGAGGCCCAAAATTTATGGGTTATATAGTTTATATATATATAAAATTATTATCTAAATCATTTTAGGGTTTAAAGTTGGTTGAGACTCAAATTAGCTCAAAAGATAAACAATTTAGTTTGTTTGTTATTTCTAATTGAACACGTTTATATTGAAGAGTAATTGATATTTTTTTTAATCTTTATTATATTTGTCTTTGAGATGCCTTTTTTATTCTTTTTACCTTGGGTCTCATATATGTTTAGACCGACCCTAATACCAAAGACTTTTTTGTGATTAGAGTGAAGTTCTTATTTTAGTTTTTGTATTTTGTTGTCTTTAAGAATGAAATATGAACCATTGAACTTTTTATTTATTGTGATTATTGTTTATGTTTTTTGAATTTCATATTTATAAAAATGAATTTCATTTACTAAACGGGTATCCAACGGGTTCCCCGAATCCGATGGGGATTTTTTTACTCGACTCCGTCGGGGATTAAACGGGGTGGAGGCAGGGATGGATGTGGTAATCAGAGGTCGGGGACGGGGACCACAATCCTCACCAATATCTGCCCCCATTTGCATCCCTACTCTTAAGGTACCAACTATTTCAGCAAAATCGGGTTTGGGGCAGGATTCGCAAAGATCCGAAACTTCAGGGACCCATATTGTAAATTTGGTTTAAAACTCCCCCATGCGACGACGATGAGGTTATACGCACTACGCAGCCAAATACACTCGTTTCTTGTAGCCCATATACGCGTATTCTTTCCCCTGTTGTGTATAAATAATTAAATATGATCGTATTCGATAATTCAAAGCCCTAGTGTGAGTGAGCAGCCAATACTCCATAGAAGGAGAAAGAAAGAGGCGGGAGAAGAGGGAGAGAAAGACGGAATTGGGAAAAAGAGAGCGAGGAAGAAAGGTGTGTCTTGGCATCGACCAAGCACGTAGCTTTTTGCAGAGTTGTCTTTATCGCTGTTTAAAAATAATTAACTTCTGATTTTTTTAATTTTGAAAAATGTCAACCCTTTGAACGTGGCTTACAGCATCAACACAAACTCAGCCCACTCGTACAATTCTTTTATTCGTGATTTTCACACCAAAAAAGCGCGTCTGGCATTGACAAATGAGGACTCCAGTCTGTAGTTTAGGGTAAACAATTGAAAGAGGTCAACATCATATCAGAAAATCTTCTTCGATTCTTTATTCCATTAAGAATAAAAAAAAGAAAGCGCAAAAATGTCTGCTTGTTTTTGGGTATTCACAACCCTCTACTTATACACATCAAATGCTTCTCCGATCACCGGTATTTCCAGTTCAAAAACCATCGAGAGCCTCGCTACAAATCAACAACTCTATGATGGGGAAACCTTAGTTTCTCCAGATCAGCGATTTGAATTAGGTTTTTTCTGCCCTTCAAATCCATGCAAAGATGTAAAATTCTTGGGAATTTGGTACAAAAACATAGCACCGACTACTGTTGTTTGGGTAGCCAATCGGAAAAGGCCAATTCGAAGAACATCTTCAGGTGTACATTTGATGCTAGACGATTATGGGGTTTTTGTTATTCAAGATGGTAGTAAGCGAGTCATCTGGAGGAGCCCTCCCAAGAATTACTCTCCATCTGTGGGTCGAAAACCAGTTTTGCAGCTTCTGCAATCTGGAAATCTTGTGGTTAGAGATTGTGATATTAATCTTTCATGTGGTGGATACATCTGGGAAAGCTTTAATCATCCAAGTGATACATTATTACCAGGAATGGAGCTCAGTCTGGATTATGGATCTAGGCTTAGATATCGTGCAATCACTTCATGGAGAAAGAAAGATGATCCATCTGATGGCGATTTTAAGTTTGGGTTCGACAGATCAGTTCAAGCTCCCCAATTGGTGCTCACGAAAGAGAATGGGGTTCGACTCTCAAGATGGGGTCCATGGGATGGCCAAAAGTTCAGTGGTATGAACTCGTTAATGGATAATCCAATTTTGTCACCCACATTGAGGTTTGATAATGACCAAGTTTCTTTGAAATTTGAGGCATTAAACCGGTCGATCTTATTGAGGTTGGTGTTAAGTCCACTAGGGAGTCTGCAGTTCTTGTGGTGGAAGAGTAAAAACGAAGGTTGGATAACAATTCTGACTCTAAATAAAGATAACTGTGATCGAATTGGATCATGTGGACCTTATGGTATATGTTATAGTGATGATCCAAGTTGTAGATGCTTGGAAGAAGGATTCATGGCGATTTCGTCAGTGGATTGGTGTGGATTTGAGTGCTCAAGTGGATGCAAGAGAAAAAATGATCTGAATTGCACTGCAGGAGATGGGTTTCTGAAGTATGAACAAATGAAGCTGCCTGATAATTCATCTGTTTGGGGTGCTTTAAGCATCAATGAATGTGAAAATAAGTGTGCAAAGGAATGCAGTTGTATGGCATACACTAGCTTGAACATGTATGGAAATGGGAGTATTATTTGTGTGGTTTGGCTTAATGATCTTATTGATCTGCGAACAGTTCATGGAGGTGGAAACGATATTTACATACGCATGTCACACATCGAGCTAGGTATCCATCTGTTAACTAATTTCTTTTGCTTTTCGTTTCCTTTTATTTATGTAATTATAGTTACTTTAACTCTTGAGGATCCCTATAAGGTTTAGACTATTGAAAATACTCTGAAACTTTTTTTTCTTGCTTGAACTGTTTTTGAAGTACTGTTTCATTATGGAGTTATTTGCTTGGCTCTCAAGTTAGTTGTCTATTAAGAATATTTCCGGTTATTTAAGTTTCATTAAGACTATTTGTAAGGTCATATATAAAGCATTAGATCTCATGTATTTATTCATTCCTTCATCTCTTTTCTTCTCCTTTCAGTTTTGCATAATCCTCATCATTCTTGAACTCATCATAATGGTAAACACAATGTGCAGTAGAACTATACGATCTTCTTCAGTTCATTACCTTTTTAGACCTCAAAATGTAAAACAAAAAATGTGTTTTAATGACATTAATTTACTACACTGTTTTTGATTTGATCATAATCTATAATCTACTTGTTTGATTTTCTTTGAAATGTTTTCATACTCAGATTCCATCATCCACAAGACGAAGAGGAAGAAAGTAATATGGGTTGCCTCTATTGTTCTCTTGTCAACAATTATTACTTGTGCACTTCTACTTATTATCATAGTTCGATATTTTACTATGCTAAAAAGATCAAAGACAAGAGGTAATGCCCTTTTTATCTTTCACATATCCTATATATGCCTGCAGCTTTTTTGCCATAACTTTTGTATTCTGTAAATTTGCCACACTATATTCAGCATTGGAACAGGAACAAAGTCCATTGACAGAATTTGGAGGATCTCAAGAGGAAGATTCAGATTGTCGTGTCTTTGAATTGGATGAAATTGCCACTGCAACTAATAACTTCTGTACCTCTAATGAGATTGGCTCAGGAGGTTTTGGAAGGGTCTATAAGGTAAATTTCTTTGATGAAAGCCATATTTCCTGAAAGAAAAAAAATATATGATCAAATCAAATGATTTATTTTCAGGGTGAATTACCAAGAGGAGAAGAAGTAGCTGTGAAGAGACTAGCCGAGAGTTCTTGGCAAGGCATTCGGGAATTCAAGAATGAAGTTACTTTAATAGCAAAGCTTCAACATCGGAATCTTGTGAAGCTCTTGGGATATTGCATTGAAGGAAATGAAAGAATACTAGTATATGAATACCTGTCAAACCACAGCCTAGATCATATCATTTTTGGTAAATTAATATCATAGAATTTCATGTTTTATGTACGTATACGTATTCTTTTAGTTTTGTTATAATTTACACATGGAAATGTGTAGATCAATTCAAGAAAAGACTCCTGATGTGGGACAATCGTTTCAAGATTATCAAGGGAGTAGCAAAAGGACTTTTATATCTCCATGATGATTCTAGGCTAAGAGTAATTCACCGTGATCTAAAAGCAAGTAATATTCTGCTTGATAGTGAAATGAACCCCAAGATTTCTGACTTTGGATTGGCAAGAATTCTTGCAAGTGAGAAAGGGGAAACGACAAACCGAGTAATTGGAACACAGTAAGTATATATGTGTAACAGATTTCTAGAAAAAAAAAACACAACTTCATGTGTAGTGGATATAAACTACTTGCTTTCTTATGTGCAAACATGCAGTGGTTATATGTCTCCAGAATACATAATGAATGGCCATTTTTCTACCAAGTCTGATGTTTACAGCTTTGGTGTTTTGGCGTTGGAGATAATAAGTGGGAAAAAGAATTGGGGATTTCAGCATCCTGACCATAACTTGAACCTGTTAGGTCATGTAAGTAATGAAATCTATGATTCATCATGCTGTGTAGCTATATAGTTTTGCATTCTGATTAGTAGAAATCATATAAGATTAATATGTGTGTGTGTGTGTGTGTTGCAGGCATGGAAGTTGTGGACTGAAGGAAGGTCCTCAGAACTGATGGAACCTGTATTAGGTGACTCAATCATTCAGGAAGATGAGATTGTAAAGTGTATACATATTGGATTGTTATGTGTCCAAAAACAGCCTGAAGATCGGCTTACAATGTCTGAAGTGGTCAACATACTACAAGGTGAACATTGTATTAATGTGCGCCAACCAGATGAACCTGGTTTTTTTGCAGGAAGGTCTATGATGGGACTAGGTTTTTCTACAACTGCAGAAAGAAATCTTGAAAGTGTAAATGAGGTAACGATGACAACTATAAGTGGAAGATAGTTGAGTTCTGAAGAACAAAAATGTATGTATATCCTTTTAGATGAGTGGGATACATGGATACATATATGTAGAGAGTAGATACTTTGCAGATCTATAAAAGCATGCATACAGCGATCGATATATGCATTCCTGAATTTAAAAAACTGGAATGGAATGCAGATATCGATCATCTTCACTTGTTGTTTATCATGTATACAAATGTTGACAACTTTTCAGTTTGTGCATGTTATTGAAAGTAATCTGAAAAAATCAGCTTTGTTACATTAGCGCATATCTCCTTTCTCAGCTAAGGACCGAACAAGAGATTGTAAAAATAGGTAATAGTTCCCCTTTCGTTGCACCTTGTTGTTGCACAAGGCTTTTCCTATCATTATCATTAGGCTGTTAATGTGATTCTTCATTGATTTTATGTTATTAGCAATAGCAAGGAAATATCTTAAGTTTCCATCTACTATTTAACAACTGTAATTGTGCGATTTCAAATCTGGAACGAACATCAATGACATGTAGCTACATTTGTGATATAGCTTTCATCAGTGCCTCAGTGTCACATTTGGGTGCTTATACGATATTAAGACTTCTTAATCATTATTCCATTTATGTCAATATTTACACCATTAACGATAACGATTGATCGCATTTTTCTCCATTCTATTGCATTTTAACATCATCATTAATCGTTATAAAACATAAGATTGGTTTAGATGGGACTAGCCAATGGCTAGCTAAAAAGGATTACATTAGAGAGAAAGCCAATTGGGATATCTTGCGAGTCACAACTATACTTTTTAGATCTATCTGAAATCCAACTAAATAATTGAATCACAATTATGTCAAACAAAGTATCGCTTCGCGACTTTTTCTCCTTGAAAACAACAACATTTCAATAGCTTCATACATCTTCTTGAACTCCTCCATCCGAACCATTTAGGAGAAGGGATGTCCATATACAAGGGATTCTGAATATTACACCTTAGCCTAAAGCGAGATGGCAATATGACATGGAGTGTAGATAAGGGATCTCTATTTCAATTGTGTTGTCACATGATAGGGCAACAAGACAAGTGAAGACCAATGCCCCAGTGATGACCCACATAGGGAGCCATATATTTATATAGGAGCAAGACAAGTGAAGACCAATCCGGCAAGACAAGCCATATATTTACATAGGAGCAAGGTTGTCCCATTAGACATTGTTAATTATCGAAAATATCAAGTCTTACGCTTAATGAGAAACCTCAAGTACTAATAGAAAAAAAAATGATGGCCATTTTCGTTGGTAATCCATGTCATTTACTAACAGATTTCCGACAAAATTACTTCCATAAGAAAAAGGGTTGTGGGAAACCATTTACGTCAGATTTCCAACAGAATTAGTCATAGATTTCCGATGGTATATTTTGTTTTTGAGAAAATGGGGTTTGGCTAACTTTGACCAATTTTGACAGATTACCAATACAATGGGGTTTGTCAACTTTGAGCACTGTTGACAAGGTTTCACCATTTTTGACGGATTTATGAAAGAATGGGGTTTGATCAGCTATGACCCGGTTTGACCATTTTGGTGGATTACCAATGGAACGTTATGGTCACAACTTATTATGGTGTTTTTAGACGTTATGTTCCATTACTTTCAAAAGATGATTTATGATGAATTTCTAAGTTCTATGTATACCTCTATGGTGTTATATTACAAAGGTATTTTCAACTATTTCCGAGGGTTTGATCGTGGGAATGGTTGGTCGCACTCAACCAATGCCCTTAAAGAGTCAACCTCAGGTAAAATCACGATACTTTCCAAAGCCTTACGCTTGTAGTGTGACTCGGTTTACATGATGTTGTTAGAAATAAACATGTTTTTTGGACATTTTAGAAGACTTTGCCTTGTATGACTATACTTTACCAATGTTTCATGATATTCAGTTGTTACGTCCTGACATTGAATATTCCACAACTATAACCTTTTAAGTTGATTGTTTGGACTTCATAAACTTTTATGGTTTATATTTGAATTTGTTAAAAATGAACTTCTAGACTCATTTTAAAAGAGCCCATAAGAGGGTTGTTACAATTGATGGTTTAAGTGAACTAGGTGCTATTTAGGAGAGTTCATAGACTTAAACTATAGTTCGCTAGGGTAATTAGGGATCTATAGTTCAATCTTCTATATATTTAGTAATTGACACTACTTTAATCCACCATTTTTTTTGCAAACCACATACCGAATTAGCAATTTACTCCTCATTCAGAGAAAACTACAAGAATGATCTTTGCAGATTGCTGTTTTTTCAACGGAGTCCAAAATTTTGAACTTTGAAATATTTTTTGTAATTAATATAATGTATATATCGACATGTGTGTATTTAACGTTTTAATAATTCAACTAAGAGGGTGTTTACAATCCAAAATCTCACAAAAGTTTAAATAAACCATACAAGTTTAAATAATTCAACATGCTAACTCTATGCTTCCTTTTCATCTACGAGTACATATCAAAATAATACGTTAAGCTTGGAAAGCCTAGTGAGCAATACTAAAATCCAGTTATGGAATATAATTGGGTAATAACGATAACCCAACTCCCAAGTCAAGATAGATGGATAGATATAATGTTTAAATATTTAAGTGATGCCACCGAATGTAAATTAAGTTTGGAGAGTTTTTATCTGTTGTAGTACATGTGGTCATATAGCAGGATCTTAGGTGCATGCAAAACTTGGTATGGGACATAAAACTGACAGCTGAAGTTGTATCGATATAAACCAACAGTAATTCAAAATTTAACAATTAAATAAAAAAAAAAAACTAGTTCTTAGTGTAATTCATTCTTATTTTACTTTGATTAAACAAACAATCGTCATTTAGATAATAAATTGAAAGACTTTAATAACTAACCTAAAACAAACTCGAAATTCAAGTGTGAAATAAGCTAGGTTGCATTTGATACAAGGGACAAATTTTTTTATGATAAGGACGGGAAGGGCATTTATGTCTTTTCCACATACGAGCAAGTCTCTAAGTCCTGGGTCACAAGTACCAAAAAAAATTATAGGATTGTTTAATTTGAGAAATCCCATCCCAGGGATTTCTTTCTATTTTTCTGGTTCTTGGTAACCATTGGTTTCAGATGCAGCTTTTGTTGCATCTGATACCTCGGTGCTGCTTTTACTTTCTCCCACAGCTTTTGCCTGCCACATTTATTCACATTTCTTTTTAACTTAATGTAGAAAAAAGACTTAATAGAAAAATTCAACGAAGTGGGTCCCATTAAGAATACTATGTACCTTGTTCCTGTCACGCCAACCAAGTCCAAATGAAAGTATCCCTGGCCTTCTTCCAGCTGTGTTAGATTCCGGACGAATTAACCTATATATATTTTTGTAAAAAAAAAAATTAACATATAGTAATATTATTAATAATAGTAATTGTAATAATAGCAATAAGATAAGTAGCCTTACCCTGTTGGTTGTACTGCTTTGACTTGGCCAGAATTGTATTGCATTGTTGCCTCTAAAGTAGATTCCGCCATTACAACTCTCTTTTCCATTTGAGCAAGAGTATACACAGCTTCTTCATACTTCCTCTGCGTATAAAATATATATATAAAAAAATTTATCTAGTTTTCATTCATTTGTTCTAGAAGAGTAAATTATTATTTGTGTATAAAGACAAGAGTAGAAAAGGATTGAGTACCTCAAGTACATTCACTAAATATCTCTGAGCAGCTGCATCTTGTTCTGCAGATTTACGAGCATCTTCTGCCACCTTCTGTTCTTGCTCAACTCGCATTAAAACCTAAATTACATACATTTTAAAGATTAAGATTTATCTGAATCAATATGAATCGTAAATCACAACAAATTAAAAATTAAAATATTTATTTAAACCTCAAGCATTTTCTTCTCTTGTTCTTTCTTATCAGCAAGAAGTTGGTGCAACTCATTAACCTCTCGTTCCATATGCTCAATCTGCAATTTATTATATTAATAATCATTTTTTCCGTTATGTGTTGCCACATATAACATAAGGGAGTCCTTTTTATTTAATCAATAAAGTTGGTAGAAAGTCATGTTTACTAAGGCATACATACCAATATAACATTTCCAAAAGCATATATATAGCTTCTGGTGTATATAAATTTTTATCAAGCAACAAAATGAGAATTTTTGCCAAATTAACCACTAATTTGGCAAATTTCTTTATATCAGTAATTTTCCAAATTAACCATTATATACAGTCAAAATGGTTAACTTGGAAACATGTCTGAAACGTTTATGGTTTAATTGGGAAACAATAACATATAAATGGTTATGGTTAAACCATAAAAATTGCCCAAAATACAATGGCAATTCTGTAATTTCCCTGAATGAATATATACCTTTGCTGTCAATTCACGCCTATTATCTTCTTTAGCCATCTCCATGAGTGCTATCTCCAACTCCTCAGCTCTAAAAAACCATGAACAAATTTAACAACAGAATTTATGCCAAAACATTACTTAAAATCTAGAAAAATAAACCTTATTGTAGCAGATCTCTTGTCATCCAGCATTGAACACAACTGAGCCTTCAACCATACAACCTATACATACATACATGTAAACTATTGATATTGAATAAATACAAGAAAGATTATATTGCTATTTCCTATAAATCTATAATTCGAATTACCTGATCTTGAAAATCAGGAAGAGAGTCAACTTCTGTAGTCATGGCAGCAATATTAAGAGAGTCATCAGGTTTAGGAGCAGTGTTCAAATTTGTGTTGTCATTTGTTAATCCTTGTTTCATACTAGGTTGGCGTACAAGTGGTTTAGGTTCATGTTTGAAACTGTATAATTTAGTAGCAAGTCCTTTTGGATCTTTCCTTATAGCATCTCCTCTTTTTCTTTCTTCAACTGCTGCAATCACATCAGGTCTGTGTTTCTCTCTAAGTTGTTGTAATGTATCTTCTGTTACATATGAGAAACTTATGCAAGCAGTCACAACTAGATTGCTGCTATCAAATGTTGAACTGACAAGTGATTGCATTGAAGTGATTGCATCTCCTGCATCTCTTGTTGTACATAAATCAGGACCTGTATGTAAAAACTTATTGTTACTTATTAGCCACATAGGAATACTACATAATTATTAAAATGGGAATAAGTTTGGGATTACCATATAGCTCCATTAAAGCCAATGCAGTTCGTAGTAACATTGCACGATTTCCTTCGAATAAAATTACATCCCAAACACGAAGAACTGAAGGTAAAACAAAAGTAATGTTTATTGTTATTGTTATTGTTGAAAGATAATTTTTTTGTTTGTGGAGTGTTATGTGTAAAGATAGATATATATATAATAAGGGTTACCACTTTCCCATGGGATCATGTTTACAAAGATGGAAAGAAACCATGGTCCACAAATCCAACCCATTTCAACTCCCAACATATTAAAATGATTGACTGTAGAAAAAGAAGAAAATCATGGGGATGTTATAACTTATAAATGAAAAGGTAAAATGAATTCTCTTATAAATGGTGTCAATGGAGAAACCTAGTTTAGGATATCGTTCACGCATTAAATCTTCAAAAACAAGTTGATCCACCTGAATAACAAGAGTCTTTCATTCAGAAAGTAAACATATAACATAAAGATAATAACCAATTTCACCTGTTATTAAAAAAGTATTGTTTTTTATGAAATGTAGGGATAATTGAAAGATATACCTGGGATTCGATCATGTCTGTGGTGAAGTATCCATCAAAGTAATCATCAATCATGCCCACCAAAGTCCTGAAAAGATTCATTGTAGTTTTAAGTAATCAAGTAATATGTCAAGGGGTTTATCAAAAGAGTAATTTTGGTGAAAAAGTTACAGTATCTTATCTTAGTTGTGTAAAAAGTGATAATGAAAGTATACCATGTCACCTTCACTATAATAAACAAGGATAACAAAAACGAATACATACCAAAAGGCATTTTCTTCAGGCATCATTAGTAGTAACATTGCAGCAAAAAAATTCATTGCCTACACACACAGGTTTATTTATATATGTCAACACAAAAGAAAAGAAACAAAACATTAATGCATACATAACAAGGGAATGAATTTGTGAAAATGTAAACAAAGTGACACCTGGCAATATCCAACATCAGGGTTATGGCGAGCATATGCTAAAAGTAAACGTCTCAAGGAGTCCCTGCCCTCTTCATTTAATGCAGGATGACCTGGAAATGTTCTTGGTAAATCCTGCCTTGTTCAAAAAAAATATACTATTAGTCCACAAGAAAAATTAAAGAAGTTAATGTAAATAAAAGGGGAAATTAACACCAATTAATGACCTTTTCAATCTGTTTTTTACATTTTTCAGGCACAGCTGCCTTGTCTCCTTTTTCCCCTAATCTTTCTGGATTTGATTTGATCTGATCATGCAATTGTTTGTTTCCAGCTTCTCCTATCTCCAACAAATTCTGGTAGTATCTCTCCACCCTACGTGCTTTCACACCAACAAAAGCTTGCCATACCTGCAGTAGTATATAACTAATAAGCTTTTTTAATGCTTAAAAAGTATAATAATATTGAGAAGCAGAAGAAGATGATGATGATGATGAAGAAGAAGAAGAAGAAGAAGAAGAAGAAGAAGAAAAAGGCACCTCTCCTCTAAGTTCTCTAGGCACACCACCACGAACAAGTGACTCAAGTTCTTTCCATGGAAATACAGGATTTGGTTTTTCATCATCTGTTGTTGACTCCTCTGTGGAGGGTCCCACTCCCTCCTCTTGAACATGTTTTTGAGGATTGTTGACACGATGACACATCATATCTTCCATGGTGTTGAGAGATGTTCTGACATCTGTCCAGTTTTGCAAGGCATGCTTCTTTGCTGGTTTTGCTGCCTCTGAGACAACTTTTTCAGGAACATTTTCTGTTTGATTGTTGTTGTTATTATTATTATTATCTTCTGTTGGCTTCTTGTCACTTAAAACATCTCCCTCTTTTTGAGTTGATTCCAAGACATGATTGGTGTTCTCTTCTGTAACCTCAGCATCATCAGGTTTTTTGATGCTCGAGTTCAATCGAACAAGCTCTTCTTGCTGCTCGAGAAAGGACCTCCATTTTGTTGCCCTTTCTTCTTCCTCCTTCTGCAGTATGAATGGAACATAATTGATGTATATTTTTTGACCTAATTTAGAATACTGAAACATTCACATATTACCTTATAGATACTATCAAACTCTTTGAACGTGTCAAGGTACTGAGGTCTCACAGTAAATCCATATGCATCCCTGTGGGTTCAATTTCAATGCCCAATTAATTCATGATTTATTAGGTAAATTAGCATATTATTACAAGTGCATGTGTGTAATTTCTCAGGTGGTATCTTTTTTATGCTGCAAAAAACCATAAGCTGGAAGAAAACGAAGAAGATAACCGAAATCATACCTGGAATCTGCATTTAATGTTCTCTTACTCAGCAAGGATAACAACATACTTCATAAACGTTACCAATTCTACTTCCCATATCGTTGCTTTTGCTTCAAACCATGAATGCGAAGTTCATGTTGATAAAACGATTCTAAAATCTGAAGTGAAAACTAAGATCTAGGATTCCCACTCTACACTAATTGTTGGTGCCAAATACACGAAATCCAGAGCATAATCATCGTATAATATAATATTTCCCACTAAATCGTCAAACTAATCCGAATCAAATAACTCAAACCCTACGGAGAAACAGAGATTAATCCGTATAATGCCATTAAATTTGAATGCGCATAAAAGCTGAGATCGAATACCGACTTCTTTTAGCGTCAAAAAGTGGAAAAACCCCAACATAATCGAACTAATGAACCCAATTCCGAAAACTCGTAGAACAAACAGCCCTAATTCTCGATTGAAATGTGATCGATCCCCTTCTTCACCTTGATTGCGAATGTCTGAAACGACCTTCCTGAAATTTCTGACGTTAATTTTATCTAAAACAATAGCTCAAAAATAATTTAACTAAAAATAACGGAATTGAGTACGCGTGTAATTAAAGAACACATATATCTATGCATGCAGTGTTGTATGTATAGATATAACGATACGTATATGCATCATGTATGTGCTTGTAAAATTACCGTTTGGTCTCGATATCCTGGAAGAAATATTATAGCGCCATTTCCGGCAATTTCGATTGATCCAGCGGTTTCATTTGAATTTATTCAATTTATTCAATATCAAATAATGAAGTTATTACAAAAAAAGCTATGAAAGAAATATTTTATTTTATTTTTGCTATTATAGTATGAGCTAGACTTTAGAGGATGTCAAAAACTTTTATGAGACTCCTACCCTGCTAAATCGTTGTGTGTAATGACACTCAAATGTTGTACATATAGTCGTGCCCATATATAGGGTTGTCGTGTCGGGCAGTGATGTCGTTTTATCTGACACGACACGACACGACAAGGTTTTGTATAACACGAACACGATACGACACGATGTCGTGTTTTTTTCATTAACACGAAAACGAACCAATTAAAACACGACAACACGACACGACAAATATAATATTACATAACTATTAGTGTATTGTGTTCATACTTAAAGATATATAACACGACAAAAGCGACAAACACAATAACCACATGCTTAATCGTTTCAATTTCGTGTTGATTTATGAACACGAACACGATACGACACGACATCGTGTTTTTTAATCTTAACACGAAAACGACACGAACACAAATTCGAATTTTGATTTCATTTCGTTTCGTGTATTTTTGCTTGTCGTGTCATAAATTGACACCCTACCTATATATATATATATATATATATATATATATATATATATATATATATATATATATATATATACTGTAGTGATTACGTTAGTTAGTGGAAACCGATATGGTGGAAGAGGTCATGTAGAAACCAATTTAGTGAAAGAGGGTCTGATAAAAATCTATAACGCCCAGTAGAAATCAATTAAGTGTGGAAAGCAACAATCAAGCAGAAATCTATCATGTGTAGAAATTGATCTAGTGGAAAAGGGTTCAGTAGAAACCAATAAAGCACAAATCTATCATGTGTAGAAATTGATCTAGTGGAAAAGGGTTCACTATAAACCAATAAACATATTCAATAGGTTTCTTTGGAGAATTATAAGTATGTCGGTGATGACGCATTGTTACGTGTGTTGATGGTGATGTTGCTACATGTAAGGATTATCATTATTGAAATGTGTTTCTTCTTGTTTATGATTTTAATATATATCCTCATGGAGAGCCTTTAAAATATTATTTGGGGTATTTAACATTGAAAAAAAAAGTAATTTCAAAGATGGCTTGTCGGAATGATGGAATAAAAACATCTATATACGGTGTGATCCCCACAATGCCATATCCAAACCTAGTTTCTTAATTTGAAGGTAACACCTACAAACATCAAAAAACAAAGATCTTCGACTAGCTCTTTGGATTTAAATGTGTTCAAAAGGGTTATCAATAAAGTATCAAAATATATACAAAATAAAGGTTTAAGGCAATAATTATCAGTGAAAATGCACATAACCTGTTATGACTAGGCTAGTTAAGTATATTGAAGTTTTCCTATTCTATAATATTGTTGACAAACACACTTATTCAAAAATGTGATTGCACCAAATCATTACCAAGCCAATAAAAAGGTGGTGGGGTATTCACAAAAAAGAGGTTATATATCGCTATTAATCATAGTAAAAAGTACTAGGGAAAGGAATCTTTTAAGATTCCGATTCAAAGTTTAAAGTTGATATTTCTTAGATCTAGGAAAGTTTGAGATGGGATGAAACACAAAGAGAAGATTGTTTGGTTTTGGCAGCGCACTTCTACGGAAAGAAGAAGAAAATTACTTGGTGTTTTTATAAGCTGCATTGGGTCAAAGATTGAAGCTCTATTGGCTGATTCGGGACCATTGGACTTGCATCTAGAATATAGACGGGGTAAGACCGGCCAGACTAAGATTAATTCGTAGTTTTTGAGACCCGTTTGCCATCATAATATTCACTACCAGTTGGGATTAGAGTTGGGCAAAAAAATTGCTTCATGATGTGAAACCGGTTTTGAATCCGAAGTCGATCTTCTCTTAAACCAGTTTTGGTGAAACCGGTTCGGTTCTTAATCTGATCTAACAATTCGATCCAGATTGATATTATAGCTATTAACATCGTTTGAGACTGGTTTTTCACAAACCGATTTGACGAATCGATTTTCAGTCCGATTTGAAATCGTTTATTCCAAGAAGAATACTAATCATTTTTTGTCGCTTCTTTTCTTTGAGGAACAATCATATTGTAACGTCCCATTTTTACAATCCAATTTTTTTCATTTTTATTAAGGTAAAACTTCCCAATTTATAAATTCATTATTAAGAAAATTGTTTATTCCCAAATACATTTATTAAAAATCAAAGTATCATAGAAACGTTGAATCCTCAATGTTGCTAATGAGTATGTACAGTCCCACATTCGCCTTCTCATAGACACTAATGATACCTGAAACAATAAACAACTGGATAATCATAAATCTTAGTGAGTTTCCCCAAAATACTACACATAACCAAACAGATAAACGAGCAACGAGTCCAATCAATCATCGGACTGGATTGCCCAACTATATCGGGTTTTTTGGCCCTACTGTCTCAACCCAACCGCTCATCCCGAGCCTTCATGCCTACGGCTTACAGTCGGCTTGCACCAGGTATCTTGGCTTACAGCACAAAGCAGGACCGCTTCAACCCAAACCACACACAACATCTCAACATGTAAACAATTGAGTATCAAGTAGGCACATAATACAGGCAATCATCAATCATACATCTCACTACCGCTTACTAGTCCTCTCATAGCATAAAGTCCCGTTGTCAGCTAAACTCCATGAAATGTGTAACGACAAGTAACCAAAGGTGAGATAGCCACCCAAACAGATGATCCTACTCTGGAGCCACAACCAAACAAGGAACAGGTAAGAAAGCCTAGATCAAAAGGTCTCAAGCTATCCTACATGACCACAAATAGTCCCTAGGGCCCTCCACCAGATGATAACCAACAAGTACATATAAGATATAGTTCTACAGATCACTACAGCAACGCAACATACTCGATACCATGATACAAATCTAACATATCACCACAGCATAACAACATACTCGATACCAGGACACCGATCTAACAAATCACTATAGCATAGCAGCATACTAAATATCAACAATCCAAGGAATGCATGACTGTATATAATCAGAGGTGAGATAGACACCCAGACAGGTGATCCTACCCTAGAACCACAACTAAACAAGGAACGGGTAAAAGATACTACATCAAGAGTCCTCAGTCTATCCTACATGACTTCGTACAGTCCCTAGACATCCCTCTACTAATAGGTAACCAAAAGTAGTGGGTCGGCATTGGTGCCTTCGACCCACGGGCATAGTGAGGCGAAACTCACCTTGATATGCGCGTAGGTAGCCACCATAGTAACGAAGAACTCTACCAGCACCTACAAGAAGATACTTGAGTCAATACCCGATCATATGTCATAGTCACTTGTAACAATGACTTCCTCACATGAAATGACGATTAGGGTTCCACATAAAAAGACAATTAAGGTTAAGTAAGGACACTTAACCCATTAAGGACTTAACCACTTAAGAGTAGGACTAATTAGGGTTTGACCTAGTCGTTCTCGGGTATAATAATCCAAGCAATAGCCCAAATACCCGCCCCAATCATTGTGTCCAAAATCTTGGTTTAAAAAAGTGTGCTTGATGTGATGATGCATCCATTGCGTTGCGTTGCGATGGGTTATGGGCAACAAACCTATGGGGCGATGCGACCTACATGTTACCAGGCAATGCGTCCGCTTCCAAGCGCATCCAGCGCATTACGCATTGGCGCATCATGGTCTGGCCCATTTATTTGAATAATAATAAAAAAAAGCCCATGCAACTATTAAATATTTCTGGCCGGCCCTACTTCTACCCTAGAGATCTACGTACCACTGTACCAGAATACAAAGAGGCACGACAAATTGATCACACGACAATCTTGTTCTTCTCTTTTTCTTTATCTATTAGTCTTCCACTCCTTTTCCCTCCTCATTCTTGATCGACAGTTAAGTTAGTAGTTAACCTTCTCTTCTCTTCTTCTCTGTTATTCTTTCTACTCTCATTCATGGATACTGAGAATGGAGTTAATGCTTCATCTGACTTCAAAACAGATCCTGTAAGAAAGTATAGTGTGCAAGACCCTAACATTAGAAACAATTTTACATGCACCTTTTGTTTGAAAGTAACAAATGGAGGTGCAAGCCGTATGAAACAACTAGCACCTTGTTGGAGGTTTTCCGAATGTTACTAACTGCCCACAATGCCCTGATCATGTTCGGAAAGAAATGATAGATTATATGAAAATGAAACAAGAAGCAAGGGACAACATTCAGATGGTATCAAGGATACGGGACCTTGATGATGACTATTATGGAGATGAAGAAGAAGATTGTATTGAAATAACAGGAAGTAGCAAACTACCTCCCAGAAAGAAACCAAAACAGAAAGGGCCAATTGATATGTTTTTCACTCCAAAACCCGAAGATACAATTAAAGGTAGAAAAGGAGGGAAACAACAAACGATAAATGAGGTGTGTCGGAAAGAACTACGGGATAAAGCATGCCAGGAAATAGCAAAATGGTTCTATGATGCAGGTAATGTATTCTTTTAAAGAAGTTGTTACATTTATTTTTTTTGATAAACTTGTTATATGTTTATGATTTTTAATCTTATACTCTTATAGATTATAGAATCTGTTTTATGATGTTATTGTTGTGTACTTATGTAGGCATTCCTTTCAATGTTGCAACATATGATAGTTTTCATATTATAATAGAAGCAATTGGTTAGTTTGGCCCTGGTATGAAACCACCAAGCATGTATGACTTAAGGGTTCCATTGCTGAGAAAAGAAGTAGCCACCATTACAAAAAAAGGAAGAACACAAGACAGAGTGGGCTCAAAAAGGTTGTTCGATCATGTCTGATGGGTGGCGTGATTCAGTCGTGCAAAAAGATATAATCAACTTTTTGGTGAATTCTCCACGTGGATCTTTCTTCATGAAATCCATGGATGTATCCGAAGTTTCAAAGGATGCAAACCTGTTGTTTGGCATTCTTGATGACATGGTTGGGGAGGTGGGAGAGGAAAATGTTATACAAGCTATCACAGATAACGCTTCGGCTTATGTTAAAGCAGGTAAACAATGTATTTTTTCTAACTTTGTACTTTGTTTTATTTTATTCACTTTATGTTTTAATTAATGTTAATCAAATTTTAACATTTTATGGAATTAAATAACATTTTATGGCTTTGTTTTCATCTTTTTAGGAAAGTTATTGGAAGCCAAAAGACCACACCTCTATTGGACTCCATATGCGGCGCATTGTATTGATCTTATGTTAGAGGACATTGGCAAGCAAATCCCTAAGGTGAAAAGTTCTTTGAAGAGATGTATGCTGGCAAATGGGTACATATATAACCATGTTCCTGTTGTAAACATGATGAGGAACTTTACCAAGCAAAGAAACTTGCATAGACCTGCTATTACCCGGTTTGTGACTCTTAATACTTAACTTATAATTTGTGTAATTATATATATTATTATGTTATGATGTTATCTAATATTCCAATGTTACATCTAATAGGTTTGCAACATCATTCATTACTTTGTCGCAATTTCATAAGCAAAAAGACAATTTAAGAAAAATGGTTTTGTCAAAAGACTGGGAAAAAAGCAAGTGGGTTAAGGCTAATGACCCAATAGCAAACAAGATTAAAGGTTATTTTATATCAGACTCGTTTTGGAGAAATATTCTATATTCTCTTAAGTTGACTGGACCGCTTGTTAAGGTCCTTAGAATGGTGGATGGGGAAAAAAAGCCAGTTATGGGTTACATTTATGAGGCGATGGATCAAGCCAAGGAGACTATTCAGAAATCGTTTCTCAACAAAAAAGAGGAGTACAAGAAAGCTTTTCAGATTATTGATCAAAGGTGGGAATGTCAACTTCACCGACCCTTGCATGCAGCTGGACATTACTTAAATCCTAGAATCTTTTATGATAACAAAATTAACGCTTCTTATGAAGAAGTTATGACTAGATTATATGTTTGCATTGAGAGATTGGTTCGAGATTCTAGTATCCAAGACAAGATAACCACCGAATTAGCTACATATCAAAATGCAGAAGCTTTATTTAGTAATAAAATGGCAATCAGGCAAAGGAAGACAAAAGCACCGGGTTAGATTAAATGTTAATTATATTATATTAATATTATAGATTTATAATTATGAAGTTAGATTAACATTTTTTTCAAACATTGTTTCCTACAGCTGGGTGGTGGATATCATATGGATCTTCAACCCCTAACTTGCAAAACTTTGTTGTACGTGTGCTTAGCCTCACATGTAGTGCAACAAGTTGTGAAAGAAACCGGGGAGTCTTTCAACATGTATGTTATGTGACATTTAGTTTATTTTTTTTAATTGCACATGCACTATGAAATGTCTAATGTGCTTTATCTCTTTCATTGTAGCTTCACACAAAAAAAACAGAATAGATTGGCACAGAGTAGACTAAATGATATGGTTTATGTGAAGTTCAATCATTCCTTGAATTGTAGAACCAATAGAAAGGACAATGTTGATCCTATCCTTCTGAATGAAATAGATGAGAGCAATGAGTGGTTGTTAGGGAGATTAGAGGAGGATAAAGATGATAATTTAGTGTTTGAGGGTGAAGATTTGACTTGGGATGTTGTGGAAAAAGCCTCAGGGGTAAATGAGCCTTTTTATGCAACTAGAGCATCAAGAGATGATAGAGGAAAAGGAATAGTTGGATCTAGTGGACTTGGGTTGGTTGATGAAGAGATAGAAGAAGATATCGACATGTCTGATGATGAGGAGGGAGATATGGATATGGAGCTTGGGTTTGACTTTGATGATGATTGATGAGGGATGACTTAGGGTCTTTATTTTTTGGTTTCATTTTGCTGTTTGCATAACTATTAGATTTGTTTTCATTTTGCATGACCATTAGATTTTGGTTTCATCTTGCATTGACTATGGTAAACATGCATTTTGCATTTTGGTTTTTGCATTATGGTTTTTGCATTCTGTTTAACTAATTATCATTACATTTGGTTACATGACTTTTATATTTGGTTTTCGTTTTATATCTTTATTGCTTTTTAGTATATTGTAAACATATATTGGTAATTACTACTTGTGCGCCACACCTACGTGTTGCCAGCGCATCCGCATCTCGCATCGCGCATCGGCCTCCTGCACCTTAATCGCATCAGTGCGCATTGCGCTTTTTTAAACCAAGTCCAAAATAGGGCTTCCGCTTGTAGGGTTTCCTACATAAAATCATAACTAGGGTTAGTGTTCCACACTTAACCCTTGAGGGAATTAATTCATTAAGTCCAATATTGCATAAGTTAATCATAGGGCATTATCGAGTATAATTTAAAGTCCAATTAACAGTTCAACGCAGGTCTCGGCAAAACTCGAAAACTAGGATTTTCTTGACATCGGGGTTTCAAGTCCACGATGCATTCCTTCAAGGTTTTAGGGTTCGAGTCTAATAACCACCACCCACTGCCACCGGGGGCAACGATGGTCAACAACGATGGTACGACGGAAGCCACCACCTCACGACGACGGTGGTGGTTTTCGAGTTAGAATGCGACCAAATAACTCCCACTACAACAACCATGCAGAAAACCACGCATACATATAATATTACACGTACACAGCCACCTTACATGGTGGCTAGTGGTGCCAAAAATTGGCAGCAAGGCGGCAACCACCATGGTTGGTTGTCATGGTGGTTTTCTTCGTTTTTCAGCCAACCAAGACACACACACGCTCACCTCACAAACATACAACAACACACACATACACACACGAAACAAGAACACCACCGCTACCACCTTCTTGGAGGAAAATGACGACCGTAGGAACAACAAAAGGGACAGCCTCTCGGAGCGGCGATGACACTATCAGTCGGCACGATCGGTGGCGTAACCGAAAGTGAATCAAATAAGAGAAGGGTTTGCAACACCCAACTGAGAACAGCAGCAGCAACTACGAGCTTCAGCTTTTCCGACCTCCCCAACGATCACGAATTCCACTTATGTCGGTCCTCGTCCTCGCCGACAACATGTGCAAGGGTGGTCGCTTGGTGGTTCTAAGCAGCGAAAAAGGTGAAGGTGGCGGCTAGATATTGGAGGGATAAGGTGGTTGTTGCTTCTAATATTAGGGTTAGGGTTTGTAGTAGGGTTTTAAACGAGAGTAAAAGGGAAGGGGTGTCGGGTTTTAGTCCTGCCTCCTTCATTCAAAGTTAATTTATTTTATTTAACTTTAGCCAGTGCCACCAAAATCATTTTCAGATTAAGTCCATTAATTACCAAACAGCCCCAGATTCCACAATTCTATTCATAATTAGTCTGAAAGTTACACTTTAACCCTTGATTTCCAGAATTTACAACATTAAACTCCTTGTGACTAACACTCTGATAAAGTATTACAGATTTACGGCTAAAATGAAATATAAAATACATCTCGGAGGTTTTAGGGTTTATTATTTATTTATTTATTTATTTATTTGAAACATCATGTTACACATATGATTGTTTTTCATCTTTTATGGTCGTTTTTACCTAAAAGTACATTTTCCCCTCAATTGATTGTATATATAGATATTGGATCTTGAGGTTTAATCACCCAACTCAAAAACATTCATAAAACGCAAAAACACTCTCAAGCAATGGCGTCGACATGTAGGCTACCATAATCTTCCGTTGGTGTTGGAGAATCGTCAAGTAATATTATGATTGTTTCCATCAAAACAACGACAAGAAATCCAACAATTTGGAGCAGTTATGATTTGTGAAAAATGTTGAGCGGTCCAAGAAAGGCATGATGCAGGAAATGTGGTAGTTTTTTTTTTTCTTCAGGAAGACGAAAATGCAACTTTGCTAAAACACTCAAATATTTATTGCAAAGTGATGAAATTTGGTTCGGGACATAAATAAACAACAATGAGGAATGATGCTACATTGTGGCATTACGGAGCAACTCGAGTTCAGAATAGGATGGTGAAGTTCGTGATTCAAGAGAGTTTGTCTTTTGACCACTTCGACAATCCTTGACAAAACTCATCCAAGAAAACTCGTCAACCGCATTATTTTCATGTAAGTCGTTCAACGTTTATAGAATCGTGGAAACTTGTACAAAATGAAATGATTTCAAGATTTTAATCTCTAGAAATCAATGTTAACTTAACTTGTGATTTTACACAAATCCACATAGTTAACTAGATTTGAACTTTTGTGTTACTATTCATTGGGTAAATCCCAATATAGAAAATGATGAAGCCGATGTAACTTCCTATTTTATTTTAAATAATAATTATTAATGATAACATCAATAATATCGTTTATTTAAAAATATTAAATATAAAAATATTTAACCACTTGAAAACGAATTGTAGAGGGTTAAACAAGAAATCTATTAGGAAGAAATAATGATGTGAACGTCGATACCACTTACTATACAAAACTTTGCTTATGAAGGTGAATTGTGCAACATGGAAAAAGAAGAGTAAATCCAAACAACAATTACTAGGAACAGTCAAAATAACCAAACCGGCAATTATGGTTTATGTTTTATGTTTGAAGATGTATTATTTCTTTCTTTGATGTATTTCTATAACCAAAAAAAATGAAAAAGAAAATTAAGAAAATTGCTCCCAAAAAATGTATCATGCCTTCAAGTTTTACTCACTGCCACATTGCCACAAGTTCACATTCACTTTTTATTTTTGATTTCTCCTTGGGCCAACCACTAAGACACAAAACCACATAAACAGGTTTTTGAAATTATAAGGAAAACACTTCTTGTGGGCCGAGACAATTACAAAAGTTCAATTTGACAGGTTTTCTTTCCAAACCGGATTGAGACAATGGATGCTTACACAAGAAAAGCCGATAACACTACAGTAACTACATCAATGGGACATCAATTTCTGTGAAAAATAGAAGGTCTTTGACTGCTGCCTCATTTATCCAATTCTACGGATCCATCGCCAACTCAAATCCCCAAGGAAGCCGCCATCTTTTGAGTTAATCAACCACAATTTGGACAAGCTTCTTGCGACTTCTAAATATGGAAAGTAGTAGCGGAGGCGTAATTGTATCAAAAGGGATGCAGAATCCATTTACTTTGAAGGTGGGTAAAGTATTCACTGGATTTGGCGTCGGCTGTGGTGCTGGTATCGGCGTTGGCAGACCTATAAATCTAGGTAATTGCTCTTCATCTATGTTGCTCAATAACACGATGAAATTTGGGGGAATTTTTAAACCTACAGAGGGGGAAAACCATGATACTAGTATGCTGTTTTTTCAACTATTTAATTGCATGTTTTGCTATTTTCAAATGTGGGCTTGTTTTGTTATTGAATTTTGATTGCATTATATGTCCCTTGAAGATATATTTATGTTATTTCGGTTGCAATATATAGCTTTATCTGTGCCTTTAGGTCATAATTTCCAAGAAAAGATTGGCTTAATGTTAATACATGGTAAAATTAGTTCTACTAACTGGAAAAAACTCACAAAAGTTTAAGCTTTTATAGAAGTAAAGAAACTGTATGTGACATTTGTGATGTTCATTTGCTTCCTCTATTCTTACTCATTCCATTACAATTTTGGATGCATTACTGGTTATGTTTGAATTTCACAGGTGCAATACCAGTATTAAATCAAGTAATGGGTGCTGCTAGAGGAGCAACAGATATTTTTTCGGGTGTTGGAAGACATGCCAACAACTCTGTAAGCTTATTTAGGGTGTATACTTACTTTTCTATATTATTATTAGATCATAAAATAATAATAATAATCATATCCATTTCAGTTGAATAAGGTGGGAGCAAAAAACATTAAAGTAGGCATTGGGTGTGGAGTTGGTTTTGGCCATGGTTTTGGAGTTGGTATGCATTTTATATATCACCTATTGTGATGATATTGATTGTTTTAGCAATTTATTTTACCCTTTTTGTTAATCAGAAAATCAAACACCATAATAATAATATTCTATTTTCATTGCAGGTCTTGGTATAAAGCCTTGGGTGTTACAGCAAATACAAACAAGCCTTGTAGTATGTCACTTCTTTTGAACATCATCATCATCATCATCATCTAATCTATTGTGTTTTCTATAAACCCTAAGTTTTTTGCATCTTAATTATATGACAATACTTCAAATATTCTTCAGCAAACAGCTACAAAGTTGATGATGAAATTTGGAATGACACCCAACTTATCAAGTGTTACTGGAGGCATGTTTCCCCAATCATTACAATTACAAAGTGGTAGTAAGACTAAGACCATAACCACAACTATGACACAAGAAAATGTGTCATCAAAACCTCCATTGACTTCATCATATGCGAATCATACAGAAAAGGTTATCAACAACTTCTTGAAAAATCCTCTTCTAGAAGGTGAAGCGAAGAATCAGGTATGCAAAAAATGTAACTTTTTTTTTTCTTGAAATGTTTACAACTTTTGGCTTGATGGTTTTTATGTCATGTATTATTTGTAGGTGGGTCCCTTGCATTCTAAGGAGGAGGTCATTGAATTGGTATGGTTTTGTTGACTTTTGAAGTGAAAATGAAGTTTCAGTTTTAATGTTGGATGAATTTTTGAAGTTATGAATCTGAAAAGTAGCAAGTAAAATCATTGAATATGTTTGTTGTAGGTTTTAAAACAACAACTTGCTCTTGAGAAGCTTAAAGAAGAAAATGAGAAGCTTCGGGAAATATTAGTGGAAGACTTGAAAGTTTCACCTGATAAGTTTAAAGTCAAAGTCAATGGGTACTATTCAGGTACAAATACGTATACATGTAATGATTGTTTGGAGTGTCGAAGGAGACAAAGAAGGGATAGGAGAAAGTAAGTAAAAGTTTATGCTCAATTGCTTAAATCAATGAGAAATGCTTTTTTTTTTCTTTCACAACTAATAATAAAGACTAAATTACAGTTTTGGTCCTTGTGGTTGGCACAAATTTGTGGTTTGCAATTTTGACACCAATGGTCCTTATCCCAGTTACAGTTACAGTTACCACTAACCAGCTTCTGTTAAGTTTGTATGAAATGACTAAAATGTCCCTGTTTTGTTGTCTTTTTTTATTTTATTTTTTTCTGTAGTTTATCAGTTTTAGTAGTTTTGGTTAGAAAAGACGATCATAAAAATGACAAAATCAAGAGAATTTAGTCATTTTATACGTATTTAATTGACGATAATGGGATAGGGACCAAATCTGATGAAATTGCCAACCACCAGGACCATTCGTGTCAACAAATATTTTTATGGATTGACCCGCTAACCTATTTTGTCAGATTAAAAAAATAAAACATTTATTTATTAAATAAAGGAATAAGAAGAGCAAGGACTCATATGTAATATAGTGTTTACTCCTTTATTTATTTTTTTTTTAAAAATTATCTTTTTAATCTAATACAATAAATGGGTTGGTGGGTCAATCCATGAAACTATTCGCTGAAACAAACACGGCTGGTATCTGACAAAAGGAATTTGTTTGGAGAAGAAATTGGAATTGTAGCAATGTCTCTTTTTCATTAACTTTTTATTCGTATCTTGGATTTGGATGTGTTCATTTGTGTGTTTGCATGAAGGTTTTTTACTTTTTATTTGGATGTGTTCATTTGTGTTTGCACAAATATTTTTAACTTTATTTGGATGTGTGTATATTTATTTTTCTAGAATTTGGATGTGTTCAGCAGTTTATTTTTCCTGGAATTTTCTCTAATTAAACAAAAATGACCGCCAACCCGATTATAAGACCCACAAACATGCCAACCTATATAGTTAAATGGATTAGATGGGCCGTGTTTAGGTTGAACTTTTTGACCTGGTAACACGAATATTATTATTATTATTATTATTATTATTATTATTATTATTATTATTATTATTTTACAATGACTTATAGATGCACTCACTAATCTACTAATAATATCTTTAATCATCAACCTTTGGCTAAGGATGCATATCTGTTAACTCCTAATATCGGTAGGCTGAAGGATGTTAAGTTATCTAAAATTACTGTGTGGTCTCAATATCTTCGAAGAAATCAAGTGACATTTGTGGCAAATTCGATTGATCCAACGGCTTGATTATGATATCAAATTCCACAAAAAATACTAAAACAAACAAATTAAAAATTATCCTAAAGGCTACTGCTTGTTGGACGATTTATAGAATTTCATCTCTCTAGTTCATAAATTTTAAAATTTATTCTAATGGCAACCGCTTATTGCACGATTTATATAATTTCGAGTTCATAAATTTAATTGGGATGGTGCATGTGTGGAGTGGCGATCCAGAAACAAAATCAACGGTCCATTGTAAACCAGAGTAAAAATATTAAAATTTTAATTTTTTATTTTAACTTTTTAAGCAAATATATCAAAAAAGATTTAAAAAAAAAAAAAAAAAATGATACCCACTTCCAAATAGGGTCTTATAATAATTAATTATAAAAAAATAGCTTGTGTAAAACACATAGGATTTGAATAGATTTTTGCTATTAAAGATGTCCAATGTTATCTTGGCCTATTGAGGACTATTCCTTCTTTCATTATATAATTACATTATAAATCAAATGGCGTTATAGAACAAATTTTGAAGAAACAGTCATTTATAATTTATCTACATCATATAATGGTTTTAATACACACAAAAACAACATAACGGTGTTTTTAATCATCAGAGGATAATAATACGTTGGATTTTTCTGTGCTTTTCCCTAAATATAAAATTCAAAAAGTGGACATACGGATCTACCCAAAATCCCAAATCTCTTTTGACCTGTTATTTGCAAAATCAATATCACAACAAAACATCAATTTGTGTATGAAAAACATATAAATATAATATAAGCAACAAACTGAAATCTTCCAAAACATGATTAAAAAAAGTATATTAAAACTATCATGAAGATCTACACCATTAACGATTAATGAAGTAACTATCCCCTACAAGGCTAGATAGAAATCATGAACATCAATCCTGTTTGGTGGTCGAAAGTTTAGCTCGGTGCCTGAGTTCTGCTCTTTTCCACTTCACCATAAGTTGACATAAAGAAAACAGAGTGTTCACCTGCAAAAACAATAGCCAATAGGTAATCTTATAACACTAAAACTTTAACTATAAGATTAAAAAATAGTGAATTGTGCAATATTGACAATAATCAAATTAAGAACATTCAAAAGTTAAATTACCAGAATGATCAATGAGAAAACAAGAAGAGGACCAGACCAGAGCACAGAGAGGAAGACTCCATTGCGGTCAAAATAATTTTGACCAGCAAAGCTTTTCCAGTTATCACTCAAAACTGTGTTTAGTCTTTCAGCAAGATACACACCAGCCACTGCATCAAGAATCAAGATTCAAGGGTCTTATAGAGATTTCACCAGTTAACAGCTTCCTTAACCTGTATTATATGTTTGTTGCTAAAGGGATACTATAGTAAACTTACATGACAGAAGGAAAAGGGACATCTGAAAGTTGATATTCTTCCTTGAAGTGAGGATTATTATAAGTGTCACAAAGTGGAACACCATCAACCCCACTAACCATGGTTCCTGAGAGATACATATAGAACAGAAAGCAATCAGCTTAAAGAACAACAAACACATCACAAGTACCAAATTGAAGTTTTTCTAGGTTAGGTTAGGTTAGGTTATGTTATATAAAACTTAGCTGGTAATTTAGTGTACTTAGTAAACTTGTGGATCCATGTGGAAAGGTGTTACCTTACCTTCCAATCAATGGCATGAAAGAAGCCAATGAAGTTATCCATTGCTGGTTGCATTCCAATTCGAAGCTCAGATGAAATTTTCTCAACAAGTTCTTGCATTTGATCCATGTGCCCATTCATAGCTGTCTTTAGCTCATCCATTTTATTTAACTTTGTCTCAATTTACTGCACAAGAAGTTGACGGAAGTAGTAATTAACAAGACATCATGACTCATGACAATTAGATCTCATCATAAGTAACTTTATAACCAACAACTGGTTTGTTTCAAATTTCAATTTCAATTAGATCTCTATAAACGTTTTAGAAAGAAGAAAAAAACTTATTTACAACTTGAATTTGGAAAGTACAATAGAGGAAACTCTAAGCTCAAATGATGACGATTTGGGGGATCGGATGATGCAATTATAAACCAAAGGAGCATGAGACTGAGATCACCAGCTAAATTTCGAGTTCAGACAGACAAATTTATACTATTACCTGACAAAACGAAGTTTAGATGAAAACATTCTCAAATCGGAAAATAGAAGAAGAAATTACAGTGTAGCGATTGAAGACGGTGAGAGCGAGAGCCACGGAGACGGCGACGGCAACGGCGACGGACTTGTTCCTCACGAAATCGCCGAAGTTATGATTCAGTTTGAAGTGGTGATTGGTGAGATTTGAAGAGTAGATCTTGTTCTAGAGAATTAAAAAGGGTTTATCGCTTTATATCCCCAAATTGTACAATTTAACACTTTATTTGATTATATGGAAAATATTGATGATTAAGCAAAATTTAAAGGGTTAATTATAACAAAATTAACACATTGAGGCCACCTTATGAGCTTGTTTAATATATATTTTAAAATTTAAACTGAATTATTTTATATAAAATCTAAAAACATAGTATATAATAAAATTATAATTTTATATAACATCTTTATGATCTTTTACCATTTTATATAACAGTTACATAGAATGATATAAGGTTATAATATTGAATGGTCGATAAGGATATATTACATGAAACAATAAAATTATATGTACATGTATTATATATGTTATTTTTTTAACCATACGATTTTATTATAAAAATCTAACAAGAAGCAAGGAATTAATTAGAATTGGGTTTTTAAACCAATCAACCCAGTTATCAATAGTTTTACATTTCAAAAAGTAAACCAATTATAAGAAAAATCTATTATATCTTCAAAAGTATAATTTTTAACAGGATTGGAGTCTCTAAAAATGATATTATTGTGATATCTCCAAATCACCCTAAAAGTTGTATGCATAATAGTCTCCAAAACCGTTTTTTTCTATTAATCGAGAGCGAGATCGTATCAATCCAAGAAAATAAATCTCGTAAAATATTTGCACATTGTAGTGTCATATCCACCCATCTAAACACATTTGCTAAATGACACATACTTCTTCCCATAATAAAAAACATAACCTATTTTTTCCACTTGTTTATAATATAAAGGGAAAGCAAACGAATGAATATCCAAGCCTTTGATGCTAAGATTCCAGCTGGTAGGTAATCTATCTAATAACAATCTTCAAATAAAGATGTTTACCTTTATTCGGACAAAACGATTCCACCTAGTCGTATGAGTGCTATCCGAAAAACACTCAAAATCAATATGTTTTCTAACTTCATCCACCATGAACCCAATATCACCATTCAACTCTCATTGTCAATCATCTTCTTTTGAATTGGTTAAAAAGACCGAATAAAATTATATTTAGTCTGATTTAAAATATATCATACAGAACAAAATAAAAATATACAAATTAACCCAAATTTACTAACATGGACGAGTAGAATCAAACTGTTGATGCAAAGGAAAAGGTAGAGAACTTTTTTATCATTTTATTAGTTCTTTTATATATTTTGTAGGTCAAATTCCATTAAAACTATTATAATTTGAATTTTATTTTCTTGTTTAATGATTAGAAGAGTGTTTTTTTTTCTTGTTTAGCCATCAAGAGTTTGCATTTTTTATTTCTAAAAAAACTACTCATAAAATTTTGAAATCTATAAAAATTGGATTGTGTTTAGTTTAAGTATCCAAATTTTTTTCTTAGGATTTAACTATTATAGTTTGGCGTTTTCTTTTTCTAAAGAGAACAACTCCAACCGGAAAAGTATTCTTCCAATAGTTTTTGCGATTGATTACCGAGAAAAACTTACTATGGTATTTTCAAAAAAAGACAAATACTCAGTGGTTAAAAGTTAAAACAAGAAAAAATAATTTCGGTAGTTAATTTACAATAATTAGTTTGGTAGAGTCTGATGTTAAATTTATTTTGATTTATGATTTTTTGGATTTAAAATGATCAATCTGGTCAATTATAAACTAAATAATTTGCATGATATGTTTAGTCAATCCATCTATGAATAACAAGTACTACTTACACACGCCCTATTTCCGCATTTAAAATAAAGTAAACAATGTTTAGCAAGATGTATCCATCATATTATTAACAAACAAAAATGCATTATTATTATTATTATTCATAGAAGATGATCAACGAGATGCTTGTCATGCTTCATCACATGTTTACACAGAAATGAAGATTTAACAATCTCTCAAAATTCTCCTTCTATTCAATAGATCACTACTTTTTTTTTTTTTTAGTTTCTTTCAAGAATGACCAAATTCTAAGCTGATTTCTTCAACAAACTCAGCAGAACCCCAGCACTAAGAGTAGTGGCTACACATCCTAGAGAAACCTCAGTTGATACATGATACCCTGCAAAAGACATATTTGCCCTCATAAATGAGAAACATAAGAAATTATCTTTGATTATGAGTGACCTAATCAATAATACACTTACCAAAGAAATCTAGGATCATTTTGCATCCAATGAAGCCCAGAACTATGCCAATGGAGGGCTGATGATCATAGCAAACAATGGTAACATATTATTGGTTTGAAAAAAAAAATTATAAATTACCAAAAAGGAAATCTTGAAGCAAAATCAATACACCATTGACTCATTTCTAATGTTAATAATGGGCAAATATGTAAATTCAAACACAGAGATATAGAAGAAAATGTTGACCTAACATCAATTTATTTGTAGATAGATACTATATATACTACCAATTCATTCATAACAATGGACATGGGCAAATAGGTCATTTAACATGAAAACTTTTCAAACAAAAAAACTTACCTGTAGATACTCTAATTCTGCCATGCTTTCTGAAATCAGTGTATATAGAGATCGTAGACCTGCATCAGAAGCAAAAAATTCAGCCCAAAATTTTTTGTGTTTAACCAATTAGATAAAAGTCAACTGTGGCATCATACTTTACCTAAAATGGCAAAGAGATTAGATGAAAAAACAATGAAGGGATCTCTTGTCACACCAAAAACTGCAGGTATAGAGTCAACCTAGAAAAAAAATTACATAAAATAAGTGAACAGAAGTTTTAAAATATTATAAAAATATTGTAAATGAATAAACTTACAGCAAATGCAATGTCACTGAGTTCAATTACTGCTACAGTTAGAAGCAAAGGTGTAGCCTGCCCAAAATGTTTGATGCCTGTTAGAAACCAACAATTCAAGATGACACTTTTTGAGTAAAAAAAAAAGAATCAAGAAAAGATTCCCATTTAAAAAAAAAAAAAAAGCACATGTTTTTAACCATATTAACAGAAAAAAAAAAATAACCATATCTTTTCACTTACTTTCCAAGCTCCATTCACAACTGTAAAAAACCTATTGCCATCATATTGAGCTGCCAAATCAGGAAAAAGAATGAATGAAATAAATACCAGATTTACCCTTGAAAAACAATGCAGAAAGTTAGCATCTTTCCGTATCAAAAAATTATAACTTCTGACAATTGAAAAGAAATTAATTATTACATGTTACAGGAATAATCTTTTGGCATGTCTTCACAATAAAATTTTCTGATAGATCCTCATCATCATCTTCACCAGTAAAAAACAGCTATAGAAAAAGATGGAAATGTTATGATCATGGTTTAAACTGTAAACTAGAATAAACTTTAGTAAATACTTTCTTTAATCATTTTTAATGTATTAACTACTTAATTATATAAGGAAAGAAACATTACCTTAAAGGATGAGTACAGAAGTATTGATGCCAGTAGCAAGTTAACAGCCTCAAACCTCTAAAATGTTTTACATTAATAGTTTTAGTAACTTTTCATATTGATTTGTTGCAATTTTCATAAAAACAAATTGAGTATTTTTTATTTATTCAATGTAAAAAATTACCTGAAGTGTTGCAGTTCCAAGAAGTATTAATGACAATCTAAAGATTACTGCACCAGATATACCATATGAAAGCACTCGATTCTGTAATTACAACATGAAGAAATATCAATAAATGATTATTTATTAAGTGATTTGACTTTGACTGATGAGAGAGTTTATTAGAGATTAGACTACCTGATAAGGAAGTGGAACTTTGAAGTATTTGAATATCAAAACGAACACAAAAAGATTATCCACAGACAAGCTTTGTTCAAGCAAGTACCTATGTGAATTTCAAAAAGAAAAAAAAAATCAAGAAATGATGAGATAACTAAAATAATTGAAATACTTTCATGAGCAAAAAAAGAAATTCAATCTCATACCCTGCAAAGAATTCTGATGCTTTTCCAACTCCATCTTTCAATCCCAGACCAACACCAAATGCTACAGCTGAGAACACCTAATACAATGAAAATACTATTTTGACCTTTAAACGAGGGTAATTAAAACTTCATGAATTTGAACTTATAGTGAGGTTATACTTACGCACAAGGCTACAGTTTTAACAGATGTCTTGTAATTTTCAACATCTTTGGTCTTTTCTTCTAGAACATCATCAATAATGAGATGGCCTTTAGATTTGGTGGTGTCATCGAATGGATTGGAGGAGGATGTCTCCCTCTCTGCCAGTAAGAACAAATAGTGAGTAATTTATGGTAAACGCATTCATTTCGCAAAGATCAATAGTATTATGATATGTAGACGTATATGTATATGTACGTAGGCATTTTGTTTATATTGAATTTCGCATTAGAAACATTAGATGTTTATTTTCTCACCTGAAGAAACAGATCCTTCTTCTTGTTCAACTCCTTTCGAGCGTACAATCGATAACTTCCGCGTCCAACGATTTCGACAAACACCTGCAATCAAATTTTGTTTTTCAGAGGAAAAAAATATTGTCTCTTACATCCATCACCCTCAACATTCAAATAGTAACGTTACCTGAACTGAAGGAACGATTGGGGAAATGAGTGATTTGAAGATGAACCCATTTAGGATACCGAGTAGAAGTTGAAACTGGAGTAAATCTAAGCAATCCCACTCCCAAATCAAATTTAAGCGGGTGATGCATCCCATTTTGAATTATCGAAGCTAATTTCATGGCTCGAAATTCAATTCGTGTTATAATCAACGGAATACGGTTGCAGATGAATGTGAGACGCACAGGGGGTTTTGGGTTGTTGATATGAGAGGGGTGTCCACCGTCGCTAGTGGTTATGATCCACCGAAAAATTGAAAAATATTCACTTTGCTCCCCTCGTTTATAAAACTTATTCTATCTAAACACATAGTTTAAAATCCATCAATATTTGGTATATTATTTTTATTTGGAATATTAACACAATGACCACAACTTATCTATGATTTATATGATTTATTGGATATGATTAGCATTTCAGGTAGTTACCAAATGATCATTTATTTCGGCCATTCCAAAACAATCAGATATATATAATCCACATATTTTATTTACTAAAACTAAATTCAATCATTTGTTTTTTTAATATATGTACTTAAATTCGAAGTGTAAAGAATCTAAAAAGTGGTTGCTTATCAAGAAGAATTTTGAAAAGTTAGTTTTCGTCTATGGTGTGATTGTTTTAATTTTTCTAGTCCTATACTACATTCAAGAACTACGAGAGATTGTGTAGGCAACAAATTTATGTGTGGAACGAGTTATGGCCTCGGTAAATAAAAATCATGGTTGCAGACTTACATTTTTAAGAGGAAGAAACATTATCACTTACTCTATTGAGTAGGGTTTGATCTAATGGTTTAAAGTTTGGGGTTTATGATTTAGGATGACTTGCAGATTGTTATATTTCATCACATATAAGTGAAAGTATTAAAGTTTTGGTATTCGTTTGTTTTATAATTTCATATTTAAATGAAAAATGTTAATTGAAGTAATGATACATATCATGATATGTTAGATTTCTTTGTAAGTAATTGGTAAACACCATTTTCGATATGATTTACAACAAAAAAATTGCATTTATTGTGAAGACATATTAGTGACAATACTAACAAAATATTTGACATCATTATCATTAATTATTTATAACCTTGACTTGGAAGAAACCAAGTTGACAAACCCACAAAAGTTGATATCATAGGTTAAATCCATACCATAGCATTTGTAATTTGATGTCATATACTATATAATGTTACTAATTGTGAGACCCATGTAATATATAGGTTAATTTTTTTAAAAAAAAAGTTAAATATAAAGGTTAAAATATTTGAAAACTTTAAATTTATAAGAAAATAAGAAAAATAATAAATTAGTATAACTGAAATGTTTTTATCTTTTAAATTTAAACAAATAATTTAAATAAATAAACAAAAGAAACTAATGAGTTTTAATTTGAGAATTTTGAAATTAAAAGGTAATTCATTAATAAAATTGAGATTCATTTATTACTACACTAGTTGTGAGACTCATTTATTATATGGGTTAATTTAAAAAAAATATAAATGTCAAAATATTTGAAAACTTTGAATTTATAAGAAAATAAAATAATGAATTATTATAATGTAAATATTTTTTATCTTTTAAATTTAAACAAATAATTTAAATAAAGAAAAGAAACTAATGAACTTTAATTTTGGAATTTTTAAAATTATAGGCAAGTTTATTAATGAAATTAATATCCATTTATTGCTACATTTATTATAATTATTACATTAAAATATTATGTAGAATTTAATAAAATAGAAAAAATCATAAAATGACATGTGGAAAAAAATAAATTCAAAATAACCACAAAATGATATTTGGCAAATTAAATGAGAATGTAACATGTAGCAAAAAAAACTTCATTTATTAGAAAGGGTTTATTGCAATTATTACACTAAAATATTATGTTGAATTTAATAAAATAGAAAAACTCATAAAATAACATGTAGAAAAAAATTAATTCAAAATAACCATAAAATGACATTTGACAAATTGAATGAGATGTGACATGTGGCAAAAAAACATTCATTTATTAAAGTAGATGATTAGATGATTGATTGATTTTCTCACACTATCATCCACTACATGTAGGAACTCTTAAAAAATGATTATATGAATAACATAATTGTGTATTGAATAAAACATAGGAGTAAAGCCTTAAACCCTTATGACCTTTTGAATTAACTTTTCATAATATAAATCCATAATGTAAGAGGCTTCCATATGTAATGTGCATTCACTCTAACATGTCATAAAATTTATTACTATATGTCACGTCTCATAAGTTCTCTAATAATAGTTTCAGACAAAAATGAAGAGTCCATAATAAAGTGTCGTGGAATTCTTAATCATTTTTTTAATGTAAATTTATTATAAATGATTAAAAGCAATACATTTTCTAAATAAGCGTGAGGTTAATTAATCTAAGAGCATCTTTAGATGTCTTTCTATTATCCTCCAACAAAGCCTATTCTCGTATTTTGTAATCTACATGTTATGGGGTTATGGATCTAGAACCATTGTCGTATGGTTCCTCCTCTCGTGTAAAGAAAGAGGTTCTCTATCTTTCAAGACTTTGTTACAATCATCGTAATCATAGGAGGGCTTGCCTTTGATCTTCTTAGAAAGTGAAGGATTTAATAGTGAAGTAGAAGCTACTTTTCACTCATAGAAGCTACTTTTCACTCATATTCAAAAGCTAGACCGGTTGGCTACGAAGCGAGGATTTGTTCTTAGTTTCTTGGTATTACCTTCCGACTAAAAAACCTTTTTTTTATTTCAAGCTCAGTGGTAGAGCGGTCGACTAGCAACTGACTAATTGGGCGTAGGTTCGAATCCTACTTGAAAAGCCTCCCTAGATTTTTCTGATTATCTGCTTACTCTAGCCATAAGTAAACTCGTAGAATGGGATGACATCCACTTACTCCTAATTGCGAGAAGAGAATTTTCCTCCTAAGTCACCGAAAAATAGGAGGCCCAGCTATGAAAAGGCTCCACAAATGATTGGGGCTTAGGGAAAAAGAAAAGGAAGATCGTCTTGACTCTCTTAACTATGGGAAAATAGTTAGAATGTAAACGAAACACATGCTTCACTCTCGCTTTCAGTATTTTGACAAGAGGAGATCCGTCGAGTTGATTGAGTTGTCCTCTCAAAAAAAGGGACTAGCTAGAGATCTCTTTATCAAAATCTTTAGAACAAATGGTTGCCCTAGAAAATGGGTGTTTTTTTTATGGAAACTAAATGTAATTGACATTGCTGTTAATAGCAGTTTTCCCAGGCTTGGAATGAATTTTGTGTCACAACTAGCATTTTAGGACTAGAATTTTCTATCCTAGTACCAATGGATCCTTTGTGTAACTAAGAGACACTATGTGTAGTATAAATTAACTTCAATACTTTGTAAGTTTTTACATCCAAAAATTTTGTTTCAAGTCAAAACTTCCTCGCGTAAGCCCAAAATCTAACCCAATAAACTATGTTCACTCAAACTTTGGGCCTTAGCCCAAGTTTTCTCGGTCTAAACCTCTTAATGGACCAAAACTCTCCTATTGGGCCTTAAAGGGCCAATGAACTCTCAACGTGATCCTTATGGGTTGTAAGACTCTTATTGGGCCGTAGACATCTTCCTTAGACTAAAGTGGGCAAATACCTCCATAAGGCATTATTTTGGGCCAAAAACCTTGTCATTTAGCCTCATTAGGCTGAAAACCCGTATATGGGTCTTCATGGGTCGAAATCCTTATTGGGCCAATGTGTTCTCGGTTACCCTTCCAAACCAAGCCCAGTTTCTTCCTTTCTCCTTTCTTCCCTACACCCGATCGAAAATAATAATAATAAAAAAGAGAGAAAAAGGGAACAAATGAGAGGGGTTGACTTTTAGTGTCACCTCACATTTGTATCACATACAACAAGGTATTACACTTCATGCACCCATGCATGAAGCTCTTACCTATCATGCAAAAATCCTTATATTTCCCCTCTTCTCCATATACCCGGCCGAACACACCATCACCATCTCTCTCTCACTTCTCATTTCAAACTCACCCACAATTATCTCATTTCTCTCTCAATCCTTAAGAAAATTCTCTCACTCTTCCCTTCTTGCTCCAAAAATCGTGGGTTATGAGTGTGTGTTCAAGAAGGTTTCTTCAAAGGTCATTAACTTGCTAAGTTCATAATCACACTCAAGTTGTTTTACTTCATCTTATACTAAGATTATCCCTCAAACTTGTAGCACCTAGTTCCTGGTACGTACAAATTTATCTATGTATTTTGCATTTTGGCCTTGGACTCGGCGAGTTGTAGGCCCGACTCGCCGAGTAGAGACGAGTTTGGGAGCACATTTAAGTTGGCGACTCGGTGAGTCCCCGTTGTCTGATGAAACCCTAAATTTCAAGGGTTTGCACCCTATTTAAACCAACCTTATGCGCCCCAACCTCGCCCCCTTCACCCTTAGAGCTCCCAACATCGTCCAAACCCTTATTCCTTGAGATATTGAAGTGTTTTGGTGTGTTTCTTGAAGATTTTGAGAGAAGAGAAGAGTAGATCAAGAAGAGAAGAAGGAGGCCAGACATCTTGGTGTTATTTCAAGTGATTCCCTTGAGGTATAACTCAGTTTCCCTCTGTTTTCATGCTTGTAGACCTTTATAGCTCCATTAAAGTCCTTCTTGAGCCATTTCCAAGCTTGATTATGTGACATCCCCAAAATCTCGGCCAGAAAAGACCGATTTTCATTTATGCTTTTAAATATTTTCAGAGTAAATCCTTTTGATTTGAAAGAGTTGCGGAATTTGTTCCCAAAACAAAACATGATAAAATAATATTTATCAAAGCATTTCATCAAGAGATGCATTTCATTATATAATTAAAACTCGGGATGTCATGTTCCGATACAGACCATAAAGCATAAACGATAAACATTACAAGTCATTCAACAAATATATACATATACAGACTTGTAAACAAAACAACAAGATGATCCATCCATCTTACGCCTTTGTGCCACTTCCTGTAATACAAATAAAACTGAGTGGGTCAGGCTTGGGAGCCTGGTGAGCATATAGGGTTTTCAACCCACAATAAATAAGTTATATTTAATTTCACCAACCAAACACTATCCCGATTACCCATTCCCGTTATCCTCACTTTACGTCCCTAAAACAACTATCTCAAGGGACCTAATCTAGGATTTTCATCGGGACGGACATCACTGCGAAGGGGTTTCCTCAACAATAGATATCCTAAAGGCAACCATGAGGGGGATAGAGTACACCGGTGAACACGTCGTTCACAACACCTACAGGTTATGAACCTGCTAGCGTTCCACTGGACTGTCTAGAAAGAGTCCGTGGTCGTTATCCATACTCCGCTGAATAACTAGATCAACAACAACAACAACAACGAGGCCTCTCATCTGTTTATTACACACCAACTATCTACCCATGTTCTACCCAACATATTAGTAGATAAAAATATACATTTGTATACATAGTTCAAAGAAAACTTGTATAGCATGCTTGAATCAACACATATATCACATAACAGATGAGGCACACACACACATAACACATATCTCATAAAGACATAAGCAGATCTATAAGATAGAAGAGAGTGAATACTCATTCACACATAACACAACCAAATATATACACATAGCACGTATTTTTATATAAAATACTTCGTATTATTGTATTAGAAGAAATAACTACACACTCACTTGATCAGAAGACGATCCGACAGCACTACGGCTTATAGAAGTAGTATTCCACAGCAGATCTGGAAGATCTCCTCGAAAATCGAACTTCTCGCGGGCAGAGCTTCGACTCGGGAACCGCGCTTCTCGGGATCTTCGGGGTCTCGGGACTTGCCTCGGGGCTAGGGTATAATACCGGGACTTCGGGGTAGCTTCGGCACGAAAAACGATGCAAAAGACTAGAGAGAAGAGAAGAAATTGAACAAGAAATGAGGCTGCCTTCGGATCCTTTATATAGAGGCTGGAGCCTTGGAGTACGCGGGGCGTACAGGCGTACGCAGCGCGTACGCGTCCGAAATCGTCATTGCATGCGTCATCCGAAGTGTCGACACTATGCGGAGTACGCGATAGCGTACTCACGTACGCGGGGCGTACGTTGGATCAGACGGGTGACTCGGCTTCGGATAATGCCTCCGAATTTTGAATTAAAAATAAATACAAAATGATTAATAAACTTCGGAAATTCATAACTTCTTCATACGAACTCCGTTTTCGACGTTCTTTATATCCACGGAAAGGTGAGACCATGCTCTACGACTTTCGTTTAGACTCCGTCGGCTAATTTTGACTTTATTTTTATTAATTATTTTTAATAGGCCGCGACAGAAACTTTCGTTATAAATTCATAACTTCTTCGTTTGATGTCCGTTCTCGCCTAACTTTTTATCGCTTCGATACCAACAATGAGATCTTCGATTCTCATTTAGATTGCTTCGGCTAACAACCGCTCGGTCTCAATTCGAGTAAAACAGGTTGTATACCGCTAAGCCGGAACTTCGATAAATCATAACTTCCTCATACGAAGTCAGATTTGGGCGTTCTATATATATTCGGAAACCTTGTTTCGACTACTACAACATTAACCAAAGATATTAAGTTTATTTCACACTTAAATTTTGACGCTTATTTTTATTCTTAATTAATCAGACCACATAATTAAGCAATTAAGCACAAAACACATAATACTCAAATAATAAAATCTTATTATTTCAAAACGGGTTACAAAGGTTAACCTAGACTATTATATTGCTAAATATGTCAAGCCCGGAAACACAGGCGTTACAATTCTCTCCACCTTAGAATGATTCCGTCCCCGGAATCACACATCAACAAACAAATGCGGATAGCGACCCATCATGTCACTCTCCGTCTCCCAGGTGAGATTCGGCCCATTCGTGTGTTTCCATCGGACAAGCACTAACCCAACCATCTTGCGTCGCAATTTCTTAGTCTTTCGGTCAACAATTGCCTCTGGTTCTTCAATCAACCTTTTGTTCTCATCAATTCTCAATTCAGAAATTGGAATTATGTCGGGAACTTCTCCCGTGAACTTCCTCAAATAACACACGTGAAAAGTGTTGTGAATTCCATTCAGTTCTTCGGGTAATTCGAGCTTGTAAGCTTGGTTCCCAATCCTCTGAAGAACTTTAAACGGTCCAATAAACCTTGGACTCAACTTTCCCCTTTTACCAAATCTTATAAGTCCCTTCCACGGCGAGACTTTAAGCAAAACCGAATCCCCAACCTCAAAAGTTATCGGTCTCCGCTTCTTGTCAGCATAGCTCTTTTGACGATCCTGAGCTGCTAACATTCTTTCCCTAATTATTTTCAACTTTTCAGCAGTTTGATGAACCAAATCCGGTCCCATAAACTGCTTTTCCCCAGCCTCAAGCCAACAAGACGGCGTACGACACTTCTGTCCATACAAAGCTTGGTAAGGTGCCATCTTAATGCTCGAGTGAAAACTATTATTATAGGAAAATTCTACCAACGGTAAATGTTCATCCCAATTACCTAGGAATTCCAGAGTACATGCTCTCAGCATATCTTCAAGTGTTTGTATTGTTCGTTCGCTCTGACCATCAGTCTGCGGATGGTAAGATGTACTTAAACACAACTTGGTACCCAATTCCTCTTGTAGACTTTTCCAAAACCTCGATGTGAAACGGCTATCACGATCCGACACAATCGTTAACGGAACACCGTGAAGCCTCACAATTTCCTTCACGTAAGAATTCGCAAGCTTCTCCATAGACCATTTCTCCCTGGCCGCTATGAAATGCGCACTCTTAGTGAATCGATCAACGACCACCCAAATCATGTCGTGACCATTCTTTGTTCTGGGCAGTTTAGTGACAAAATCCATAGCAATGTCTTCCCACTTACCCATAGGCACAGGCAAAGGTTCTAAACTCCCGTACGGTTTCTGATGTTGTGTCTTGACTCTCGCACAAGTCACACACTCGGCCACATACTTTGCAACATCAAGCTTCATCGTCGGCCACCAGTAGTAGGGTTTCAGGTCCCTATACATTTTAGTGCTACCCGGATGAATCGAGTACATGGTCTTGTGAGCTTCTTCCATCAGAAGATCTCTGACTCCTCCTGTCTTAGGTATCCAAATCCGATCTTGGAACACCTTCAGTCCATGACTGTTTACACCGAACACCAACGTTTTGCCCAAACGTTCCTCCTTTCTGTCATTTTTCTCAGAAGCTTCGCTCTGAGCTTTCTTTATACTTTCCAAAATAGTTGAGACAACTTCAATTCTCAACGCTCTTGGCCTTTTCCTTTCGGGATTGACTTTCCGACTGAGAGCATCAGCAACAACATTAGCTTTACCGGGGTGGTAAAGTATCTCGCAGTCATAGTCCTTAAGTAATTCTAGCCAGCGTCGTTGCCTCATATTCAATTCTTTCTGATTAAAGAGGTATTGGAGACTCTTATGATCAGTGAAAAGTTTGCACTTCGTGCCATAGAGGTAATGCCTCCATATTTTCAGAGCGAAAACTACCGCTGCCAACTCCAAATCATGAGTCGGGTAGTTCTTTTCATGCTCTTTCAGCTGTCGAGACGCATATGCTATCACCTTTTCTCTTTGGGTCAAAACACAACCCAATCCAACCCCAGACGCATCGCTATAGACAGCGAAGTCTTCAACTCCATCGGGTAGAGAAAGTATCGGTGCCTCGCATAGCTTCTTCTTTAGCTTCTCAAATGCTTCCTTATGCTTCTCACCCCAAGCATAAGTAGCTCCTTTGTGGGTCAAAGCTGACAATGGACTAGCGATCGAAGAAAAGCCTTGGATAAACCTTCGGTAATATCCGGCTAATCCTAAAAAGCTTCGAATCTCCGTGGGACTTTTCGGTTGTTCCCACTTCGTCACAGCTTCGATCTTCGCTGGATCAACCATTATCCCTTCTTGGTTGACCACGTGACCCAAGAATTGGACTTCACGAATCCAAAAATCACATTTGGAGAACTTAGCATACAGCTTCTCCTTCTTCAAGACTTCTAACACTTCTCGCAAGTGTCTGCCATGCTCCTCCTGGCTTTTCGAGTAAATCAGAATGTCGTCTATGAACACTATCACGGATTTATCAAGGAACGGGTTACAAACCCTATTCATCAAATCCATGAACGCTGCTGGAGCATTGGTTAGTCCAAACGACATAACCAAGAACTCGTAGTGTCCATATCTTGTTCTGAATGCAGTCTTCTCGATATCTTGCTCTCTTACTTTTAGCTGATGATATCCTGACCTAAGATCGATCTTCGAGAAATAACTCGAACCTTGCAATTGATCAAACAGGTCATCAATCCTCGGCAACGGATATCTATTCTTTATTGTTGCCTTGTTCAGCTCTCTGTAATCGATGCACATTCTCATACTTCCATCTTTCTTCTTTACAAATAACACCGGAGCTCCCCAGGGCGATGAACTAGGTCTAATGAAACCGTTGTCCAATAACTCCTGAAGTTGCATCATTAGCTCCTTCATCTCCGTCGGTGCTAATCGATAAGGTGCTTTCGCAATTGGCGTTGTTCCTGGCAACAAGTCAATACGGAATTCCACTTGTCTATCAGGCGGTAATCCAGGAAGATCTTCGGGAAATACTTCCGGATAATCACACACAACTGGAATATTCTGCATCACCTTCTTTTCCTTCTTAGCATCAATCACGAATGCTAAATACGATGTACACCCCTTGGTCAAACATTTTCTGGCTTTCATCAATGAAATGATTCCAGAATTCACTCTGCGTTTATCTCCATACACCATAAACGAATCTTTCCCAGGCGGGTTTACTTTGACTATTTTCTTCTTGCATAAAATTTCGGCGTCGTTGGCGCTAAGCCAATCCATTCCCAATACGATGTCGAAACCATTAAGTTCGATAGGCAATAATTCCTCGTGGAACTTATTCCCATTCAGATCAATTAGGATGTTTTTCATGCGATAGCTAACAGGTACAAACTTGCCACTAGCAACTTCGACTAATAAAGCATTATCTAGTCTAACAACAGGCAAAGCTAGCTTTCTACCAAATTCATGCGATATAAAGGAGTAGTTGGCTCCAGAATCAAATAAAATTTGGGCAGGCAATTCGTTAACGAGAAAGGTACCTGAAGCGACATCAGCTTCATCTTTAGCAGCTTCCAGTGTCATCTGGAATGCTCTCGCCTTTGGCTTTGGCGGAATGTTGGGTCTTGCTGCTTCCTTCTTTTTCGGACAATCCCTTGAGATGTGCCCCTCCTCACCACAACCATAACAAACATTCTTGGTGAAGGTGCAGTCGTTGGCATAATGCCCTGGCTTTCCACATTTGAAGCATGTGGTTTCCCCGCCACACTTCCCATGATGCTTCTTCTTGCACTTGTCGCACCATTTCGCCTCTACCTTTCCTCCACTTCCTCTCGAACTAGACTTCGAGAATTTACTTTTCTTGCTGGACCCTGAAAATCCATCGATTTTCCTTTTCTCGCCAACCTCTGACCTTTCCAGACCTTTTTCCCTGATCTGGGTCTCAACATTTCTAGCAGCCCAGATGGCGGCTTTCAATGTGGTTGCTTGCTTAACCATTGGACCATAGTCCGCTGGTAGTCCAAGGGCAAACTTGTTGACCTTAGAGAGTTCTGTAGGCACCAAATATGGGATAAACTTCATCTTTTCTGTGAAACTTGCAGCGTATTCAGTAACGCTCAATTTCCCTTTCTTCAAATTCTGAAACTCATTACTGATTTCCAGAAGGTCCTGCTCGGAGCAGTATTGCATTTTTAGTTGTTCCACAAAGTCTTCCCAAGACATTTTGCTTGCTTCTCCCTTGGGCATAGAGTCAGCTAACAGCTTCCACCAACTCAACACGCCAGATTTTAGCAGGGGGATTGCAAGAGCGGTCTTCTGCCTGTTGCTGCATTCGCAACTTTCAAACATAGTCTCCATTTCGGAGACCCAATCCATAACTTGCACCGGCGTCGGGCTTCCAGATAGACATGGTGGTTTGGATGCCATGAAATCCTTATACTTGCACCCACGACCATCATTTCCTCTATACTGGTTATTGCGTCTAACCACTGGTTGTTCGTCTTGACCAATGATTCCACTAAAGTTTTCTCCTTCAGACTGCCCTCCATTCTCCTCGGGCTCTTCTGCTTGAATTGACGGTTCTTCACGATTCTGCCTAAGCAGGCGTCTTGTTTCTTCCATCTGACGATCCAACATCATTTGAATCATCATTTGTACACCAGCCATTGTTATCGGCTCAGGTGCATCAGCTACGACAGGTACTTGCTCAATCACTGGCGGTTGATTCCTGTTTTCATCTGCGTTTCCAACGCCACTCCTTGTTCTCACCATTTTGATCTACACACCGAATAATTTCACCTTATTACTCCAAACGATTACATGCTAGTTCTAATAACGTATACATACGCTTAGAATCCTAAACACATAAACCTTCAGATCCGGTTGGCAACAAACCGTAGATCCGAACAAATAATATCGTATATGGCAACATATAACATTTAGCACATAAAAGCATTTTAGGCAACTTTCCTAAAATAAACTAGTGCTCGTGTCTAAATTTATCAGACACACACCTCCCAATCTCCATTTAGCATCTTCAGTTTAAGTCTAGAAATCCTACAAATTCCTAGTTCGCTTAAACTAATGCTCTGATACCAACTGTGACATCCCCAAAATCTCGGCCAGAAAAGACCGATTTTCATTTATGCTTTTAAATATTTTCAGAGTAAATCCTTTTGATTTGAAAGAGTTGCGGAATTTGTTCCCAAAACAAAACATGATAAAATAATATTTATCAAAGCATTTCATCAAGATATGCATTTCATTATATAATTAAAACTCGGGATGTCATGTTCCGATACAGACCATAAAGCATAAACGATAAACATTACAAGTCATTCAACAAATATATACATATACAGACTTGTAAACAAAACAACAAGATGATCCATCCATCTTACGCCCTTGTGCCACTTCCTGTAATACAAATAAAACTGAGTGGGTCAGGCTTGGGAGCCTGGTGAGCATATAGGGTTTTCAACCCACAATAAATAAGTTATATTTAATTTCACCAACCAAACACTATCCCGATTACCCATTCCCGTTATCCTCACTTTACGTCCCTAAAACAACTATCTCAAGGGACCTAATCTAGGATTTTCATCGGGACGGACATCACTGCGAAGGGGTTTCCTCAACAATAGATATCCTAAAGGCAACCATGAGGGGGATAGAGTACACCGGTGAACACGTCGTTCACAACACCTACAGGTTATGAACCTACTAGCGTTCCACTGGACTGTCTAGAAAGAGTCCGTGGTCGTTATCCATACTCCGCTGAATAACTAGATCAACAACAACAACAACAACGAGGCCTCTCATCTGTTTATTACACACCAACTATCTACCCATGTTCTACCCAACATATTAGTAGATAAAAATATACATTTGTATACATAGTTCAAAGAAAACTTGTATAGCATGCTTGAATCAACACATATATCACATAACAGATGAGGCACACACACACATAACACATATCTCATAAAGACATAAGCAGATCTATAAGATAGAAGAGAGTGAATACTCATTCACACATAACACAACCAAATATATACACATAGCACGTATTTTTATATAAAATACTTCGTATTATTGTATTAGAAGAAATAACTACACACTCACTTGATCAGAAGACGATCCGACAGCACTACGGCTTATAGAAGTAGTATTCCACAGCAGATCTGGAAGATCTCCTCGAAAATCGAACTTCTCGCGGGCAGAGCTTCGACTCGGGAACCGCGCTTCTCGGGATCTTCGGGGTCTCGGGACTTGCCTCGGGGCTAGGGTATAATACCGGGACTTCGGGGTAGCTTCGGCACGAAAAACGATGCAAAAGACTAGAGAGAAGAGAAGAAATTGAACAAGAAATGAGGCTGCCTTCGGATCCTTTATATAGAGGCTGGAGCCTTGGAGTACGCGGGGCGTACAGGCGTACGCAGCGCGTACGCGTCCGAAATCGTCATTGCATGCGTCATCCGAAGTGTCGACACTATGCGGAGTACGCGATAGCGTACTCACGTACGCGGGGCGTACGTTGGATCAGACGGGTGACTCGGCTTCGGATAATGCCTCCGAATTTTGAATTAAAAATAAATACAAAATGATTAATAAACTTCGGAAATTCATAACTTCTTCATACGAACTCCGTTTTCGACGTTCTTTATATCCACGGAAAGGTGAGACCATGCTCTACGACTTTCGTTTAGACTCCGTCGGCTAATTTTGACTTTATTTTTATTAATTATTTTTAATAGGCCGCGACAGAAACTTTCGTTATAAATTCATAACTTCTTCGTTTGATGTCCGTTCTCGCCTAACTTTTTATCGCTTCGATACCAACAATGAGATCTTCGATTCTCATTTAGATTGCTTCGGCTAACAACCGCTCGGTCTCAATTCGAGTAAAACAGGCTGTATACCGCTAAGCCGGAACTTCGATAAATCATAACTTCCTCATACGAAGTCAGATTTGGGCGTTCTATATATATATTCGGAAACCTTGTTTCGACTACTACAACATTAACCAAAGATATTAAGTTTATTTCACACTTAAATTTTGACGCTTATTTTTATTCTTAATTAATCAGACCACATAATTAAGCAATTAAGCACAAAACACATAATACTCAAATAATAAAATCTTATTATTTCAAAACGGGTTACAAAGGTTAACCTAGACTATTATATTGCTAAATATGTCAAGCCCGGAAACACAGGCGTTACAGATTATGAATTAGGGTTTGTAATAAGTTGATTAACCCTTAGATCTAGGCATGATTGAGCTCCGGGAGCTCAGATCTACTGCCTTTATGGAGCCATATTGCATGAAAGCCCTAGATCTACTCTTTTAGTGCATTTTGAGCCCTAAAACCTTCATTGGTGTTTATTTACACGTAAATTTGGAAACTTTACGTGTTAACCAGGCCCTAGAAACCCAGATCTATGTATGGAATGAGCTGGATCCAAGCAAAATCGAATATTTAGTGTTTGCATGCGATAGACTCGGCGAGTCGAGTCGCGAGTCCCCGAGTTTCCCCTTTTTGTGTTTGCGGAGTGGAGTAGTGAGTCATAAGGTGTGACTCAGTAGGTCGAAATCCAGACTCACCCATGAAGGAACTCGACGAGTCAATGCCCTGACTCGGCGAGTCCAAGGCAATCTTCTTGGACTCGACGAGTTGTTCATACAACTCGACGAGTCTCAGCATAGCATGTTCTTCGGATGAAGATGAACTCGACGAGTTGTTCATACAACTCGGCAGGTAGGATGAAGGACTATTGGACCTTGGATTAAAAGGAAAACCCGTCGAGTCAACGCCTAACTCGACGAGTAGAGACGGGGTTATGGTCAGACAAAAGGATAGGGACTCATGAGTTGGCAGGCCAACTCGGCGAGTCGGGTCAACTGGAAGTTGACTTTGACTTTGACTCTTGGCTCGGTCAGGGGTAAATGGTCATTTTACCCTGAGGTCGGTTAGCAGTATTTGACTGGGTGTTTTATGGGGATTTTAGCCAGAGGACTTCCGGGACAGCAGCAGCAGAAGACAGTCAATTCCCACGCAGATCAGCAGCTATTTTGAGGTGAGTTACCTTCCAGTAGCGGTGGGTCTACGACCACAATGTCGGCCTACCAGTAGGAGTTGTATGTTAGATGATTGTCTATGTGATATCATCTAGGTTTGCTACTACCTGATATGTTATATGCTAGCATGGTATGTTGTATGTGATAGTAGTAGAGTTTGGTTGTTAGGACCGAAGGGTAGTCAGACACCCCAGATACGTCTGACAGTATGTGATGATATGTTTATATGCTTGCATGTTATGTTATATGTGATAGTGGTAGTAGGAGGGGAATAGTCCCCAAGTTTGGTCGTTAGGACCGAAGGGTAGATCGGACACCCCAGATATGTCTGATAATATGTTATGTTATGATATATGTGATAGTAGCAGTAGGGGGTGAAATAGTTCTCGAGGATCAGTTGTTAGGACCGATGGGTAGTTAGCACCCCAGAGTGGCTTGACATGGGTAGTCAGCACCCCAGAACAGCTTGACACGGGTAGGTCGGCATCCCAGAATGGCCGTACCGGGTAGGTCGGGCACCCCAGAATTGCCCGGCAGTGTGTATGATATGTGATTGTATGGTATGTGGTAAGATGGGGGAACTCACTAAGCTTCGTGCTTATCGTTTTCAGTTTTGGTTTCAGGTACCTCTTCTTCGAAGGGGAAGGAGCCGGCACGGTAGCGGTACATCACACACACGCTTTGTATTCCGCACTATGGGATCCTCCTGGGGTTTTGTACTCTGATAGTATTATGTTTTATGAAATGGTTTCCAGACAAGCAACATCTTTTATGAAATGACATGATCCATGAATGTTTTATTTCTAATGTTTTGCAAATTGTATGTTTTAAAAATGAAATTTTTGGCTCCTATTTTTGGGATGTTACAAGTTGGTATTAGAACCCTGGTTTGATGGATTCGGACACGCCTTCGGGGGTGTCTGAACTCAAATCAAGGGATTTAAAAGATTTTAAAGAAGAAAATATTTTTCCGAAAAGCTAAGTAAAGAGTTTTAAGAAGGAACGAAGTGTGTGATGTGCGCGACCGGACGAGCTCAAGTAAGTATTCCCCAAAATACCCATACCAGCTTATGTTATGTTTATCAGTTTCAGTAGAACAGCATGCTAGAATAGGACTAAGGATCTAGGAGTGATTCCTTATGTCCCTGCCTTATGTGCTTCAGTGTATGAAAATTACATGCTAGAATTGAGTAGACAGCAGTAGGATAGCATGTTAGGGTTATGCCTAATAGTATGAGTTTAGCATTGTATGCTAGTACAGCTTTCCTCTATGAGGACGGATTTGCCTGAGATTGTTTCCTTGTGTCTGAATGTTGCTTGCTTTGTGCTTCGTGGGCACTCTGATTGATGGGAGTTAGACATTAGATGAATATGTCACGTCACATGTGATCAGGGTTGAATAATCTTAGAGTGTTGGATTTGGCCTTATTGCGCGGCTTTTGTCTGAGTCTAACCGTGTAGAGACGAGTCTGTTACTCGAAGAATTATCTGAGCCTCACCACATGTGATGGTATTCAGGTAATGACTAATTGGCATTACAAGGAGGCCTTCAGCAGCTGAGGACCGGGTAGGGTGGAGTTAGAGGTTTCCTGGGGCAAGCCTAGGATGAGTATAGCAGTGATCAGCGGTAGTGAAAGGGACCTGATGGAGTCAAGGCAGTCCTTGGAAAAGGTACGGATAGATGTGGAAGGTAGTATGGGCCCGTACTACTGAAAGCAGAGGATCCATATCCGAACTAAGGAAGGCCAAGATAAGACCAGTGAACTTGTAGTAAGTGTGATCCCTCCAGAGGTGTCAGTATCGCTGACAATTATTATTTTTGTATTTCAGAATGGTGGTACTACGCTCGAGGCCAGCAGTTGGCAGTTCAGGAGAGGGATCGAGTTCGGGATCAGGTTCCGAGCCAGTAGATGAGGGGCTACGCGAGTTCATCGCGTCAGAGATCACCAGAGGCATCCTTGAGTCGACCCCCATTATCTTCGGGTCGATCAAGGAAGGGATATTGGAGTTCATGGAGGATCGCCTCAGGGCATTCAGGAGCGACATGGCATCTGGCTAGTCGGGATCTCGCACACTGTCCTTCAAGGACTTTCGGGGCAGTGGTGCGTCGGGTTTTCACGGGGCGAAGGACCCCATAGTTGTCAGGCGATGGATTGCAGACATTGAGTCTACACAGATGATTAGCTTCTGCCCTGAGGGGTCGAATGTGAGGTTTGCAGCAGGGTGTTTACGAGATCGAGCTAGGGAATGGTGGGAGTCCGTGGGTGACTCGTTGGGAGCATCGACTGTCGAGGCTATGACTTGGTCAGACTTCGCGACTAGGTTCAGGGCAGAGTTTGCGCCGGCTGTAGAGCTTCAACAGCTGGCCAGGGAGTTCTTGGGTATGAGACAGACGACGGAGACTGTGGCGGAGATCACCGCCAAGTTCCGGGAGAGGGCGTTGTTGGTGCCCCAGTACGCGGGTGATGAGGATATGAGGAGGACCCGCTATCATGACATGCTACGAGCGGATATTCGGGAGCATGTCAGTTTTTCAGCTTGCCCTACCCTGGACTCTATGATTTCCAGGGAAAGGGAGAGGGAGATAGATCTGGAGCACATCTGGAAGAGGAAGATAGAGGAGGGTCAGGTAGGAGGGGCTTCGAGGGAAAAGCCCAAGGGACCAGATGGTAGGCCGAAAGGCCAGTTAGGACCGAGCCGCTGCAAGAAATGCGGGCCTCATGAGGGGGCATGTAGGCTGGGATCATCGGGCTGCTATAAGTGCGGCAAGACGGGGCACTTCAGCAGGGATTGTACCGCCCCTACACTTGTGATTCAGACATCGGAGTTGCTGTGTTTCCACTACAATCAGAGGGGCCACAAAAAGGCCAATTGCCCCCAGTTGACAGCATCAGCACCGGCTAAGGCGCCAGCTCCAGCTACCCTTCGGATTATAGATGGCCGGCAGGTCAAGGCAGAGGCTCCAGTGGTGAGGAGCCGGGCATTTCAGCTGACTACCGAGGAGGCTCGCGCCGCACCCGATGTAATGACGGGTATGATTCTTTCCCTCTATCTTAATTTTTATGATGTTATGATATTGATCTGTGCTATGTGTATATGCGTTAGGATCGTTCCATGTAAAAGGCATTCCTGTTCAGGTGTTGTTTGACTCGGGTGCCACCCGATCATTTGTTTCCCTTGCACTTAGCAAGAGGTTTACTGAGTCTTCGGGCATGTTGGATTGCCCTTTAGAGGTAGAGATCGCCGATGATCAATCGGTGCGAGCGTCAGCAGTATTCAGGGATTGTGTCCTAAGGTTATTTGAGGAGCGCTATTTGGTGGATTTGGTTCCCATCCCTTTGCGGGGGAACAAGGTGATTATAGGCATGGATTTGTTGAGCCCTAATGGGGCGGTGATAGATTGCGCACAACAGTTAGTGCGGATCAGGACCCCAAGTGGGGGAGAGTTGGTGATCCACAGCGAGAGGTCACAGCATGGACCCACAATATGTTTAGCAGCGAGAGCTAGGCGCTACCTTCAGCAGGGTTGCGCGGGATATGTCGCGTATGTTATGGATACCCGGGATGCGGGTAAGGCGACAGTGAGTGAGGTTCCAATGGTGCGAGACTACACTGATGTGTTCCCGGAGGAGCTTCCTGGAATACCTCCAGAGCGTCAGGTAGAGTTCAGGATCGACCTAGTTCCTGGTGCAACTCCGATAGCCAAGGCACCCTATCGGTTGGCTCCTCCCGAGATGCAGGAGTTGTCTACGCAGCTGCAGGAGCTACTAGACAAGGGATTTATTCGACCGAGCAGTTCACCCTGGGGAGCCCCGATCCTATTTGTGAAAAAGAAGGACGGGTCACATCAGATGTGTATAGATTACCGGGAGCTGAATAAGGTAACGGTGAAGAACCGTTACCCACTCCCGAGGATTGATGATCTCTTTGACCAGTTACAGGGAGCATCTTGGTTCTCCAAGATCGATTTGCGTTCAGGTTATCATCAGATGAGGGTCAGGGAGGAGGATGTATAGAAGACCGTGTTTCGGACGCGTTATGGCCATTATGAGTTCGTGGTGATGCCGTTTGGGCTCACCAATGCTCCTGCCGCGTTCATGGACCTCATGAACCGTGTGTGTAGACCAATGCTAGATCGGTCTGTGATAGTTTTCATTGATGACATCTTGGTTTATTCCAAGACGCAGGAGGAGAACGAGGAGAATCTGAGAGAGGTTTTGGAGACCTTGAGGAGGGAGAGCTTGTACGCCAAGTTCTCCAAATGTGAGTTTTGGTTGCGCGAGGTGCAGTTTCTTGGGCACCTCGTCAACCAGAACGACATTTCAGTAGACCCGGAAAAGGTAGAGGCCGTGATGAGATGGGAGGTTCCAAAGTCTCCATCCAAGATTCGGAGTTTCCTAGGATTAGCAGGCTACTATCGGAGATTCATTCAGGATTTCTCCAAGATAGCCGTACCCCTGACACGGTTGACTAGGAAAGCCGTAGTCTTTCGATGAGGGCCTGAGCAGCAGGCAGCGTTCGAGACTCTGAGGCAGAGATTATGCGAGGCACCAATCTTAGCCCTGCCGGAGGGTGTAGAGGATTTCGTGGTATACTGTGATGCGTCTATCTCGGGCTTAGGCGCAATATTAATGCAGAGGGGACACGTCATCGCTTATGCCTCAAGGCAGCTGAAGCCTCTCGAGGCAAACTACCTGACGCATGATTTAGAGTTGGGGGCGGTGATCTTCGCCCTCAAGATTTGGCGGCATTACCTCTACGGGGTTCGATGTACCATTTACACAGACCACAAGAGTTTGAGGTACCTCATGGATCAGCCAAATCTGAACATGAGGCAGCGTCGGTGGTTGGACGTGGTGAAGGATTATGATTGTGAGATCCTTTGTCACCCAGGAAAGGTCAACGTGGTGGCCGATGCGCTTAGCCGTAAGGCGGAACCGATCAACGATGTGTGTATGAGGATGACAGTGGTGACTCCACTGTTAGAGCAGATTCGGGAGGCTCAGTAGGAGGCTATGAAGGAGGAGCATCGGAAGAGTGAGCGAATAGTGGGTCAAGTCATCTCCTTCGATTATGATAGTCAAGGGTTATTGACACTACACCGTAGGGTGTGGGTGTCGTATCACGAAGGCGTGCGCCAGATCTTGATGGAGGAGGCGCACAAATCCCGATTCTCTATTCATCCAGGGGCGACGAAGATGTATCGGGATCTTCGTCTAGACTATTGGTGGCCCTGCATGAAGCGGGATGTGGCGTGGTACGTCGAGCGGTGTTTGACCTGCAGGAAGGTCAAGGCCGAGCATCGGAGACCGCACGGCAAGATGCAGCCGTTGGATATCACGTTATGGAATTAGGAGGATATTACGATGTATTTTATCACAAAGCTTCCCAGGACGACGCGTGGAGTAGATTCGATTTGGGTCATCGTGGATCGGTTGACCAAGAGTGCCCATTTTATTCCGATTCAGGAGAGTATCTCATCCGAGAAGTTGGCCAATATCTACATTAGGGAGATAGTGGCGCGGCACGGGGTGCCAGTGTCAGTGATATCAGATCGAGATGTGCAGTTCACTTCCAGGTTTTGGAAGAAGTTTCATGATGAGTTGGGCACTCGTCTGCATTTTAGCACTGCCTTTCACCCGCAGACGGATGGTCAGAGCGAGCGGACCATCCAGACGTTGGAGGATATGTTGCGGGCATGCGTGCTAGACTTCGGTGGTAGTTGGGATACCTATCTTCCCTTGGCTGAGTTCTCGTACAACAACAGCTACCACGCGAGTATTGACCATCCCCCATTCAAGATGTTGTACGGAAGGAGGTGCAGGACCCCGATATGTTGGGGTGAAGTTGGCCAGAGGGTCATGGGGAGCACCGAGGTGGTGCTCAAGACAACCAAGAAAATCCAGCAGGTTCGAAGCATGCTTCAGACTGCGCAGAGTCGGCAGAAAAGTTACGCCGACAAGCGTCGATCAGACCTGGAGTTCTAGGTCGGGGATATGGTTCTCCTGAAAGTGTCGCCTTGGAAAGGCGTCATTCGATTCAGGAAGCGGGGCAAGTTGGGCCCGAGATTCATTGGTCCGTTCAGGGTTGTAGCCCGGGTGGGCAAGGTGGCATATAGGTTGGATCTGACAGCCGAGCTCAGTCAAATCCACAGCACCTTCCATGTCTCCCAGCTGCGGAAGTGCCTAGTGGATGATTTAGCGGTGGTACCGCTAAAGGATATACAGGTTGATGACAGCCTGAATTACATTGAGCGCCCAGTCGCAATCCTCGACCGGAAGTGCCTAGATCTACTCTTTTAGTGCATTTTGAGCCCTAAAACCTTCATTGGTTTTTATTTACACGTAAAGTTGGAAACTTTACGTGTTAACCAAATACTAGAAACCTAAATCTATGTATGACATGAGCTGGATCCAAGCAAAATCGAATATTTAGTGTTTGCATGCGATAGACTCGTCGAGTCGTTCATCGACTCGGCGAGTCGAGTTGCGAGTCCCCGAGTTTCCCCTTTTTGTGTTTGCGGAGTGGAGTAGTGAGTCATGGGGTGTGACTCAGTGGGTCGGAAGCCAGACTCACCCATGAAGGAACTCGGCGAGTCAATGCCTTGACTCGGCGAGTCCAAGGCAATCTTCTTTGTCACACCCTAAAACCATGAATGGCGGAAACGTTATGGGGCGAAGGACGTCATGTACAATATCACAATAATGAAAAGTAGTAAACAAGCAACAACATCATCCATTGCATTAATAATAGAATTATTATACAAGTATGTTCTATCAAATTTTGATAAACACTAAAGCATAAATCAAAATGAAAGATGAGTCTTGAACAAGCTCCATCTTCCTTTCTCCCTGCATCGGTACCTGTCTATGACGACCTGAGGATACAAGTAATTTTGAAAGCGAGTATCAGCTTTGAAGTTGGTGAGATCATAAGTATTTAGTGTCTTAATTTGTATGTAAGAATTTGTAAGTAGATGAATTGTAAGTATTGAAAATGTATATGAACTGTAAGTATGAAAATATTTGTAAAACAACTGTAAACGTTTGAAAAACCCTAGGAATCCCTATGATTCCTACTATTATAATTGGGAGTCTTCTACCAAGACTTAACTGTTCCATATGTTCGTCTCTTGTAAAAGTGTGTAATTTTCCCAAGTGTAACTATTATTAAGAAAATATAGTTTTTACATCTATAGTTTAAGTGAAAGGATCACTAAATATATGTACAGGGAAAATTAATGTAGTACTAAAACGTAGCACTATAAGAACTACTACTGTACTAATTACCTTAAACCGGATTTATATTAAGGCATCATGTGATTAATTGCACCATACTATCGACTGGTAACAACGACATATGAATGGTCGTAATAACGGAATGACGTTTGGCACCTGCAGACCTGCAGGTCCGGCTATAGCTAGCAGCAAGGTGTAGGATAGTCAATCCAGTATAGATCTATACGCAAACTCACGCTCTCCCTCCAAGAGACTCTGGCTACAACTCGGGCCATGACATTTAAGGCATGCTCCGACACAGTGGATCACAATTTTATGAACGTATTAATGTAAGTGTAATGTAATGAACTGTTCTAGCTGTAATGTACGTGCTCTCTACCTAGCAAGTATAGTAATGTAATCGTTCTAGTATTGTTGTATATGTTCTCTTTCTAGTATAGTTGTATATGTTCCTCTCTAGTATAGTTGTATATGTTCCTCTCTAGTATAGTTGTATATGTTCTTCTAGTAGTAAGTATTGACTCATGAATGAACTGACTCATAGTATGATATCGCGTTCTAGTAATACTTCTAGCATCTTCCTAAACTACCCATATGGTAGTTTACTAGTAATCTAACTGGTACGTATGAACATGGATGTATACCCTTGCTACCCAAGGGCATGGGATGAACTGGAAGGACCTTTTATGACTATATATGTACATATGTTATATAACTAATATTTAAACGACCTTCGGACGAGTACCCGATATCCCACCAGACCACATCTCAAGCGCGAAAAGGAAATAGGGGGATAGCCTTCCTAAGTCTTTTAAACATTTCTTATATAACTATACATATAGAGGCAAGAAATTTATAATTTAAAAGCATAAAATAAGATTTGTAAAACCTTTGAACATAAATACTTTCTAAGAAAAGACCGACTTGATGTCAATCTATAAAACAATTTGAAGGCATGGGTTTGATAAAACAGTTTAGTATGAAAAAACATTTGTTTGAAACACAACTGTAAATAAGTTTGAAATATGATATACAGAGTAAAATGTACAATGTAATAAGGAGTTTAAAACATATAAAATGTTTATAAAAATCATTTGAAGGAAACTGTTTGGTAAAACGGCTAATGAGTAGCCAAATCATTTGAATGTTGTATATTAATCACATGTGATTGATGTAATAACTAGCATAATTCTACTTATTAATCACATGTGATTGATATAATAACTAGCATGATTCTACTTGTATCCCCCCCCCCATAAAACATTTAAAAATAGTTTAAAACATTAGTTAAGGGGTATGAACTCACCTGCAGTAAGTGACTGGAATTGAACAGACTGTTATCGTAAGGAAGGATCGGGCAAGTGCTTGGTGTCAAGTGAAGACCTTAGACATACACAATGATCCTAATTACATATGAAGACATATGTATATAAATAATTAGTGATTAAAACACTAATTATACAAGTATAAACATTTAAACGCGAGGAAAACACTTTTGGTCAAGTGTTAGGAGGCTAATGGGTTGCAACAAAGGAGTGCAATGCCTCTAATGGAAGTTTATGGTCAAATGACCATATGTCTTGGAGTTTACGACCCAGGGGAGTAAACTCCTGGCCGTAAACTCTCAACAAAGCCCCTAAATGAAGTCAAACAATTATACAACTCATGTGGTGAATTGTTTCAAGGCTAAATCAAGTGTTTGGGTGTCATATTAACTCCTTTAAGGAGTTTACGGCCCAGGGACCATATACCCTTGGAGTTTACGGCCGTAAACTCCCTTGGGAGGGTGGTTATGGTGTTTTCAAGTCTCTAAATTAACTAGGAACTAAACTAGGCTTTTGTACTTGGCTTTAGAAGAGTTTATGGCACCATTTTATGGAGTTCACGGCCCTAGAACCTTTTGGGCCGTAAAATCCCTCACTCTTGGTGTTCTAAGTGTGTTAGCTAGTCCAAAACTCATTTAGGTACATGTCCAAATTGGTCTCTTGGCTTAAGGAAGGAGTTAGGGTGTCATTTGACCCCTTTATAGGTGTTTACGGCCCAAGAACTTGTCTTGGCCGTAAACTCCTCAATACTAGTGATTTCTTATGTTTTCTAGGCTTTAAACACTTTAGGGTACTTGTCTAAAATAAAGTCTAAGCCTTAGGTGCCTTAAAAGCACCATTTGAGCATGTTACAAGGGAGTTTACGGCCTAAGCTACTCTTGGGCCGTGAACTCCTAAACTTGGGTGGTTCTTGGTTGATTTCATGTCCCTAACACACTCCTATACAAGTCCAAGGTAGTTACTAATCACGGGGGACAATCTAGGCTTGGTTTCGGGAGTTTACCGCCCAAGAACACCTTGGGGAGTAAACTCCGAAATCGGATGATTTAGCTATGTAATCTATGTTATGAACACATTTAAAGCTTTCCAACACTACTAGAAAGAGTTACTCACAATTTGGGATAAAAACCCGAAGATCCGTGAGAGTGAATTTGGCTTTTCTCTAATTGGAATTCAACTAATGAACCAATTTGGTTCAGAATTCTATTTATAGTCCTGAGATTTTTGGCAGAAAATATTTCTATTCTCGGAATGAACTCTAATATACTAGAGTATTGGAATAACAGTGTTGCACAAAACCCTAGTGCATCCACCCTCCTAATATCTCCTTAAGTGTAAAATCCTGAAAACTGCCAAACTTATACTCGAAATCTGAGTTTTCACTGTAACTGTTATACTTATATTGGCTTGATATGGTTTGTTCAGAATGGAAATTTTGGGTTGTCACATTCTTGCCTTAAGAACAGACTCGGCGAGTTTTCATACAACTCGGCGAGTAGGATGAAGGACTATTGGACCTTGGATTAAAAGGAAAACTCGTCGAGTCAACGCCTAACTCGACGAGTAGAGATGAGGTTATGGTCAGACAAAAGGATAGGGACTCGGCGAGTTGGCAGGCCAACTCGGCGAGTCGGGTCAACTGGAAGTTGACTTTGACTTTGACTCTTGGCTCGGTCAGGGGTAAATGGTCATTTTACCCTAAGGTCGGTTAGCAGTATTTGACTGGGTGTTTTGTGGGGATTTTAGCCGGAGGACTTCCGGGTTAGCAGCAGCAGAAGACAGTCAATTCCCACGCAGATTAGCAGCTATTTTGAGGTGAGTTACCTTACAGTAGCGGTGGGTCTACGGCCACAATGCCGGCCCACCAGTGGGAGTTGTATGTTAGATGATTGTCTATGTGATATCATCTAGGTTTGCTACTACCTGATATGTTATATGCTAGCACGGTATGTTGTATGTGATAGTAGTAGAGTTCGGTTGTTAGGACTGAAGGGTAGTCAGACACCCCAGATACGTCTGACAGTATGTGATGATATGTTTATATGCTGGCATGTTATGTTATATGTGATAGTGGTAGTAGGAGGGGAATAGTCCCCAAGTTTGGTCGTTAGGACCGAAGGGTAGATCGGACACCCCAGATATGTCTGATAATATGTTATGTTATGATATATGTGATAGTAGCAGTAGGGGTGAAATAGTCCCCGATGATCGGTTGTTAGGACCGATGGGTAGTCAGCACCCCAGAATAGCTTGACATGGGTAGTCAGCACCCCCAGAACGGCTTGACACGGGTAGGTCGGCAACCCAAAATGGCCGTACCGGGTAGGTCGGGCACCCCAGAATTGCCCGACAGTGTGTATGATATGTGATTGTATGGTATGTGGTAAGATGGGGGAACTCACTAAGCTTCGTGCTTATCGTTTTCAGTTTTGGTTTCAGGTACCTCTTCTTCGAAGGGGAAGGAGCCGGCACGGTAGCGGTACATCACACACACGCTTTGTATTCCGCACTATGGGATCCTCCTAGGGTTTTGTACTCTGATAGTATTATGTTTTATGAAATGGTTTCCAGACAAGCAACATCTTTTATGAAATGACATGATCCGTGAATGTTTTATTTCTAATGTTTTGCAAATTGTATGTTTTAAAAATGAAATTTTCGGCTCCTATTTTTGGGATGTTACAAAACTATTCTATTGTCATGCATATGCTTCTCTATAGCCCCTCAACTTTGAAGATCTCCTCAAAGAAACACTCTAGGTCGAAAACTTCCTTCCTTTTTGTAACATCTCAAATTTCGAGTCCAAAAATTTCAATTTTGATATAATGATTTAGAAAAACATTTATAAGAAAACATCAACAATTCATTTCATTTCATAAAACCATAATCTCATGTCTGAAATCGTATCATAAAAGTAGTAACAATGTTAGAGTACAATCCCAAGAAATCTCATAGTGCGGAAACCCAATACATGTGTATGATGTGCAGCTACTGTGTCGGTTCCTTCCCCTTCGCTGAAGAGGTACCTGAAACAAAACTGAAAACTGTAAGCACGAAGCTTAGTGAGTTCCCCCATCATACCACATACCATACAATCACATAACTTACATGCTGCCAGGCAATTCTGGGGTGCCCGACCTACCCGGTACGACCATTTTGGGGTGCCGACCTACCCGTGTCAAGCCATTCTGGGGTGCTAACCTACCCGCGTCAATCCGTTCTGGGGTGTTGACCTACCCATCGGTCCTAACAACCGATCCTCAGGAACTATTCCACCCCCTACTATCACATATATCATAACATAATCATACTATCATACATATCTGGGGTGTCCGAACTACCCTTCCGTCCTAAAAACCGAACTTAGGGATTATTTCCCTCCTACTACCACTATCACATATAACATATCATGCCAGCATACAAACATATCATAACATGCTGTCGGTCCTATCTGGGGTGTCCGACCTACCCTTCGGTCCTAACAACCGAACTTAGGGACTATTCTCCCCCTTTTATCACTACCACTGTACCACATTTAACATATCATGCAAGCATATAACATATCAGGTAGTAGCAAACCTAGATGAATATCACAAAGACAATCATCTAACATAAAACTCCTACTGGTGGTCCGACATTGTGGACGTAGACCCACCGCTACTAGAAGGTAACTCACCTCGTACAAGTGACTGCTGATAAACTGGGTGAGAAACCTCTTTCTGCTGCTGCTCCTACAACTCTCCGACTGTAATTTCCATAAAGACACTTAATCAGAAAACTGATAACTATTCTTAGGGTAAAATGACCATTTTACCCCTTTTACCCAACTGGACATACCGAAGTCCCATTTCTAACTTGTTAAGCCCAATCCTCCTGTGGCCCTTTAAGGATTCCCTAAGGGCCCACTAACTGACCATTTGCCGAATTGGGCCTTATTCTCTAAATGGGCCCAAAAATATCCAAGCCCATCATAATAATCCTCAAGGGCCCAATTTGGCCCAAGAAGGCCCACTACTCGAATTCTAAGTCCTTAAGTCCGAAATCATGCTTCATAGTTGGCCATGAGGCCCAAAAGTCCAGGCCTATTTTCTTTAGGCCCAAAAGTCCATTAATCCTCAAATTGCAGGCGTAGCGGGCATGTACGCCCAGCGTACACTACCTTGACCAGAGATCAGGTTTTTGACCCTGTACGCGGCACGTAACGGGGAGTACGCCCAGCGTACTGGCTAGTTTCTAAAGGCTTAATTTTTTTACTTAATCCAGTAAGCCCTTTCATCCAAACTGTAGATCCAGGTCTTTTAAGACATCCTTAACCATAAAGTCACGAACTTTATGTGCTTGCATGCAAGGTTGGGGGGGGGGGGGGGGCAAAACATGACTTTGGTCCATCTAACTAGCCCCAAAATCCACTAACCCTTACATGGTTGTTGCTTAACCATCAAGATTTGATTTTTATGACTCCTAGTGCCTCTAGGAGTCCAAAAGGACATGTATTATGGTTTGAAGTCGTCAAGATGCAAAAACTCTCAACAATGGAGTCCAAAAGTAACTTTAAACACTCCCAACAACAAATCTAAGAAGATAATGGTCAAGGTTGGAACTTGATACCTCAACTAAGTCAGAAATGGTGCTACTCTTCTGGATCTACAAGCCCTTGGTGGATCTTTGCTCCTTCTTCAAGTTCCTTTTTCTTCCAATGCCCCAAAACTACACCAAATGCTCTCCAATGGCTAAGAACACACAAAAGTAGGCTAGGGTTTTCAAGATGACTGCTTAAGGGAGTTAGGGAGGCTGGTCCAAGGTCATAACATCCTTTATATAGGGATGAGTCCCAAACATTAGGGTTTAAGACATTGCGTGCATACGTTGTGCATACCCTTTGGTACGCTGGGTGTACGCGGTTAAGCCCCAGGGTGGTAAAGGATCTCACAATCATAATCTTTCACCGCATCTAACTACTGACGTTGCCTCATGTTCAGATTTGGCTCATCCGTGAGGTATCTCAGACTCTTATGGTCTGTGTAAATGGTACATCGAACCCCATAGAGATAGTGTTGCCAAATCTTGAGGGCGAAGACGACTGCCCCCGACTCCAAATCGTGCGTCGGGTAGTTCTCCTCGTGGGGCTTCAAATGCCTCGAGGCGTAGGAGATGACATGCCCTCTCTACATTAATACCGCGCCGAAAACCGAAATAGATGCGTCGCAGTACACAACAAAATCCACTACACCCTCTGGCAGGGCTAAGATCGGCGTCTCGCACAATCTTTGTCTCGGTGTCTTAAACGCTGCCTGCTGCTCAGGCTCCCAACGAAAGACTACGACCTTCTTCGTTAGCCAAGTCAAGGGTACGACTATCTTGGATAAATCCTGGATGAATCTCCGATAGTAGCCGGCTAATCCCAGGAAACTCTGAATCTCAAATGGAGACTTTCGAACCTCCCATCTCATCACGGCTTCCACCTTGGCCGGGTCGACCAGAATACCGTTTTGGTTGACAAGATGCCCAAGAAACTACACCTCGCGCAACCATAACTCACACTTGTAGAACTTGGCGTACAAGATCTCCCTCCTCAGAATATCCAAAACCTCTCGCAGGTTCTCCTCATGCTGCTCCTGCATCTTGGAGTAGACCAAGATATCATCAATGAAAACTATCACAGACCGATCCAACATCGGTCTACATATGCGACTCATGAGGTCCATGAACATAGCAGGAGCATTGGTGAGCCCGAATGGCATCACCACGAAATCATAGTGGCTATAGCGAGTCCGAAAAGCAGTCTTCTGTATATCCTCATCTCTGACCCTCATCTGATGGTAGCCTGACCGCAAGTCTATCTTGGAAAGCCAAGATGCTCCCTGGAGCTGGTCAAACAAATCGTCTATCCTCGGAAGTGGCTAACGGTTCTTCACTGTTACCTTGTTCAGCTCCCGGTAATCTATGCACATGCGATGCAACCCGTCCTTCTTCTTGACAAACAGAATTGGGGCTCCCCAAGGCGAGCTACTCGGCCTGATGAATCCCTTGTCTAGCAGCTCCTGCAGTTGTGTAGAAAATTCCTGCATCTCGGGAGGAGCCAACCGATATGGTGCCTTGGCTATCGAATCCGCACCAGGGACTAGGTTGATCCTAAACTCCACCTGTCGCTCCGGAGGTATCCCAGAAAGCTTCTCTGGGAATACATCTGCGTAGTCCCACACCACCGGAACATCGCTCACCGTCGCCTTACCCGCCTCCCGGGTGTCCATAACATAGGAGACATACCCAGTGCAACCCTGTTATAGGTAGTGCCTAGCCCTCGCTAATGAACATAATGTGGGTCCACGCTGTGGCCTCTCACCGTGGATCACCAACTCTCTCCCACTTGGGGTCCTGACTCGCACTAACTATTGCGCGCAGTCTATCATTGCCCCATTAGGGCTCAACCAGTCCATGCCTATAATCACCTTGTTCCCACGCAACGGAATGGGAACCAAGTCTACCAGGTAGCGCTCCTCGAATAGCCTCAGTATGCAATCTCTGAAAACTGCTGATGCTCGCACCGATCGGTCGTCGGCAATCCAACATTCCCGTAGACTCAGGGAACCACTTTCTAAGTGCAAGAGAAACAAAAGATCAAGTGGCACCTAAATCGAACAACACCTGTACTGGGATACCGTTCACATGGAACGATCCTAAACATGTATACACATAACACATCAATATCATACACATCATATATATATATATATATATATATATATATATATATATATATATATATATATAAACTAGAGAGAAGGAACCATACCCGTCACCACATCGGGTGCGGCGCGTGCCTCTTCGGTAGTCAACTGGAAGGCCCGACTCCTCACCAATGGAGCCTCTGTCTTGCCCTGCCGGCCATCCGTAATCCACAGGGTCGCTGGAGCCGGCACCTTCACTGGCGTTGTTGCTGTCAACTGGGGGCAATTGGCCTTTTTATGGCCCCTTTGGTTGCAGTGGAAACACAACAACTCAGATGTCTGAATAGTAGGTGCAGGGGCGGTACAATCCCTGCTGAAGTGCCTCGCCTTGCCACACTTGTAGCTGTCCGACGATCCCAACCTGCAAGCTCCCTCATGTGGCCTGCTGCATTTCCTACAAGGTCCCTGTCCCGACTGGCCATTCGGCCTAGTGTCTGATTCCCCGGGCTTCTTCCTCGAAGCCCCAGTCATCTGACCTTACTCGAACTTCCTCTCACGAATGTGCTCCAAATCAATCTCTCTCTCCCTTGCTCTGGCAATCATGGAATCCAGGGTAGGACAAGCTGAAAAGATGACATGCTCCCGGATATCGGATCGCAACATGTCGTGATAGCGAGTCCTCCTCATATCCTCGTCTCCCGCATACTGGGACACCAATAAATCCCTCTCTCGGAACTTGGCGGTGATCTTCGCCACTATCTCAGTCGTCTGCCTCATATCCAGGAACTCCTGGGCCAACTGCTGAAGCTCCACCTCAGGTGTGAACTCAGCCCTGAACCGGGTCACAAAATCCGGCCATGTCATAGCCTCAATAGCTGAGGCTCCCAGAGAGTCACCAACCGACTCCCACCAATCCCTGGCCCTATCCCTCAAGCATCCTGTTGCATATCGTACGTTCGACCCCTCGGGGCATAAGCTGGTCAGCTGTGCAGACTCAATGTCTGCAATCCACCGTCTGGAAACAATGAGGTCCTTCGCCCCATGGAAATCCGGCGCACCACTGCCCCTGAAGTCCTTAAAGGATAGTGTGCGTGATCCTGACTGGCTGGTCACCATGTCACTCCTGAACGCCCTGAGGCGATCCTCCATCAGCTCTACTATCCCTTCCTTGATCGACCTAAAGATAATCGGGGTCGCATCAAGGACGCCTTTAGTGATCTCTGACGCGATAAACTCGCTTAGCCTCTCATCTACTGGTTCGGAACCCAAACCCAAACCCGATCCCTTTCCCGAACTGCCAACTGTTGGCCTCGAACGTAGTACCACCATTCTGTAAACACATGATGACAACTGTCAGAAACACTGACATAACTAGAGGGATCACATCTACCACAAGTTCCCTGGTCTTGTCTCGGCCTTCCTTGACTTAAGTACGGATCCTCTGCTTTTAGTAATACGGGCCCATACTACCTTCCACGTCTATCCGTACTTTCCTCAAGAACTGTCTTGACTCCACCAAGTCCCTTATACTACTACTATTCTCTGCTACTCTCATCCTAGGCTTACCCTAGGGAAATCTCCGACTCCAAATCAGTCCTCAGCTGCTGAAGGCCTCTTCGTAATGCCAACTAACTATCACCTGAAAATTATCACATGTAACGAGGCTCGGATTATCCTTCGATTAAGGGACTCATCCCTATAATGGTTAAGACTCAGACAAGAGCTACGCAATAGGGTCAAATCCAATACTCTAAGATTATTCAATCCTGATTGCATGTGACTTAACGTATTCACCTAATAGCTAGCTCCCATTACTCAGAGTCCCACAAAGCACAAAGCAAGCAACATTCAGACAAAAAGGAAACAAACTCATGCAATTATATTCACATAACCAGAATTTGTACTAGCATGCAAAGTAAGCTCATATAATCAGGCATAACCTAAACAGGCTATCCTTCCTCTGTCTAACCAACACTATCATGCAGCTCAAAAGCACTTATAACAGGCACATAAGGCATCCTTCCTAGATCCTTAGTCCTAATCTAGCATGTTGTTCTACTAGCTGATAATCATAACATAAACTTGTATGGGTAACTTGGGGAAAGCTTACTTGAGCTCGGCCGGTCGCGCACATCACACATCGTGTTCTTCCTCAAAACTCTTTAACTTATATTTTTTTAAACCCATTTTCTTTGTAAAAAAATCTTTTAATCTCTCAGTTTGAGTCCAGACACTCCCGAGGGTGTGTCCGAATCCCTCAAACCAAGGCTCTGATACCAACTTGTAACATCCCAAATTTCGAGTCTATGACAATCGTCAATTTCTGGTCAAGTCAAAGTCAAATAAAGTCAACAAGTAAAACCGGTCAACCCAACTAACCCTTGTGTACTAGGGCTTACATTAGGTAATTACTATACAACTCGCTATTCTAATAAGAAATCATAAATTGAAAAGTTCGTACATCTAGATTTCCTTAACCTAAAACTATGGTAAGTAGCGAACCAAACCGATAAAACGATGTTGCATACTCACTGGGAGTGTGCAAGATCCTTAAACATGGCTTAACGGAGCTTACAGACTTTGCGTTGCAGAGCCAAACACTCACAAATGTCACACACGAAACCTCTATCAATCGTTTTCACTTTATCTCTCTTTATCTAGAAATCTCTCCCAAATCTCTCTCCATATGAGAAATCTCTCCAAGTATGTGAAATCTCTCCCAAATCTCTCTTTGTATGAGAAATCTCTCCAAGTATGTCAAATCTCTTCCAAATCTCTCTCCATATGAGAAATCTCTCCAAGTATGTGAAATCTCTCCCAAATCTCTCTTTGTATGAGAAATCTCTCCAAGTATGTCAAATCTCTCCCAAATCTCTCTCCATATGAGAAATCTCTCCAAGTATGTGAAATCTCTCCCAAATCTCTCTCAAAAGTTCCTTAAACTTTTTGTAGTCTTTTGGGTCATCCCGACCCTTAACCGGGTCAAAAACCGCTTAAAATTGAGTTAGAATGAAGAAAATGTTGGATTAGTGTCTAAGTCCATAACTATTTTGATATGTACTTGACCCGATGGTGCATAGTCCTTTTGGGTTGCCTTCACCAAAGCAACTTGATTGGAGAAACAAATAAAGAGAGAGAGGTTATTATGATTTATTAATATGTTATAAGAATAATATATTAAAGGAGAAATCATATTTGTTTAATTAATATTGGTCAATAATTAATTAAGAATTAATTTTGTGATCAAGTGTAATTAATTAAACTAGAGGGGCTGAATTGTAATTATGTGATAGTTGCAAAATAGGGCAATGGTTATCCTTGTTAAAGGATGGACGAATTCAAGGATAAGGATATCCTTAAAATCATCCAAGGTCCAAGAGATAGAGATTTTCAAGGCTTATCTTATGGTTGCTTGATGGGCAAGTAACTAGATAAGGATAAGGACTGAAACCCTAATCCTAACCCTATATAAAGACCCCTAAGGCCTTAGGATTTCGTACACTTGATCCCTAGAGCATCTAAGGACGAATTTCTACCTCTCTCCTCTCTCTTTATACCTTCTCCACTTGCTTATGGTGTTTGTAAGCCATTAGAGGAGTGACACTTGTGACTCTAAGCCTTCCAAAGTCAATTCAAGGAGATTTGGGATTGTTATTGCTACATAACAATCAAGGTAATATCTTAAACCTAATTATATGTTAATATCAATTTCCATATGCTAGAATTAGGGTTTATAGTCTTGGATTCAAAGCATGTACAATAGAGAAACCTAGATCCAAGCATTAGGGTTTGTATGAGCACATAGGATGTCTTATGACCATAACCCATCAGTGGTATCAGAGCCTAGACTGGTTTCAATTGTATTGATGCATTACATGTTCAAAAAAATTCATTTTTTGATGTTCCGGAGGCTGGACTCGCCGAGTCCATAGCTGAACTCGCCGAGTCCATGCAGACTCGACGAGTCAACTCGTCAGATGGAGGGTATTTCGCGATTTCTTGCTGTTTTTGCTTATCGATTGCTACCTTATCATACTAGATCAATATAAATCCGATTTTTTGATATATATGACTATATTTTTGATCTAATTGAAGATATTTATCAATTAATAAGATAATTATTTCCTTATGTGATAATTGATTAATTATTTTGACTAAATTGATAAATTGTTTTGCAAGAAATCATTAAATAAATCAAATATGGATAATTATGTGATTAATTGTTAATTTAGATTATTTGTTATTTGATCCTTATGTTATGAAAAGTTTCATATTTTCCCCTTAGGTTTTATAGTTTAAATTTGAACCCAAAAGTTTTGTTGTTTTGAAATTTAAATAGTTAAAACCCTAAAGTTTTGCAAAAGGTTTCAAAACTTGCCCTCAAGTTTTGGAATTTAAATTTTGATTAATTGTTTAATTTTGATGTATATTTAAATTCTAAACCCTAATGTGTTGAAATGTTTCAAAACTTGTCCTCAAGTTTTGGAATTTAAAAGTTGATTAAAAGTTTAATTGGGAATGTTAAATTCTAAAACTCTAGTGTAGTTTTGAAAAAGTTCAAATCACACCCTTATGGTTTTATTAATTAATTAAGGTGTATAATTAAAAGAAGTTTAATAAATCCATAAAAGTTTTGGTTTACAATTTAATTGAATTAAAAGTATAATTGTTAAATTTAACCACCTAATATTTTAAAAGTGTAAAATACACCCTATACTATATATAACATTAAAAGTCTAACATTATATATATATGTATGAGTAAAAGTCAGTCTTACCGTTTGTAGGCCTCATTCACGAAGCTGGTCTATAAGGGGTGTTTAAGGAAATTGCCTATAAAATGGCGATTGAATGGGTATCCACTCTTACCCACCGCACTCTTGACTAGTGGAGGGTCGTTAGCCGAATGGGTAGGATAGGACGAAACCTTCCTTTATAAGTATAATGAATTATTAAAGTAACTAAATGTTTTCATAAAATTCCCAATCTTAGTTACTTAGGCAAAAGTGAATTGATTCAATTCCATGAAATTACACTTTGTGCCCTTGCGAAGACGTTAGTGGAGCGTGTGTGGTTTACCGGCACACTAAATGGTTCTAAGCAAAGGTAGAAAAGGGTGACTCAATGTTTGTCATAGTTCGGTGGAGCGTGTGTGGTTTACCGGCACATCGAATAGGTGACTGTAACATGTGAGGGCACCATGTAAGTTTGCATGGTTATTCACACCCGTTTTGTGATCCTCGGCATCCCAGTCACAAACAAGAGGGGCATATCGAGATTTAAACATGCCATTGAAAGTTCAATGAATCTCAAAGGATCTAGGAGTTTTCATAGATTTAAAACTTAAAGTCTTTTTCGTTTTTCATGGTGGAAATTAGTGAATCGTCATTCACTTACCTTCAAATATTCTGCAATTAGGGTTACGGCATCCCTCTCCCGAGTTGTAGAATATTGTGTTGGGTCCTAGCCTTAGTATCTCATTTAGGTGATTTACTAAGGACTCAATCTATCAACTAACTTGAATTTGTTTTCTCCCGTTTTGTAGATGTCAAAGTTTGACAACTATGGTCTTCCCAAATCCCGTGGAACAAGCATTCCACATGAAGATGATATTCCACGATTCGATCGAGGAACAAGAGATCATACTTCACTTCCTCCTCCTCCTCCAATTATTCTCCCTAACCCACAAGTTCAAAGGCTTGAAAAGTTCAAGATCACTCAAGCCCTTTTGGCAAGTAAACATAAAGAAGGAAAGTCGGTGTGTGCGCACGTCCTAGGGATGAAGTCACACATTGATAGGTTAAGAATGTTGGGATCCGTTGTATGTGAGGAAATGGCTGTTGATTGGGTTCTTCAGTCACTTCCTAACTCATATAGTGAGTTCGTAAGAGAGTACTATATGATGAACCGCAACGTGACCCTTATAGATCTCACCTATATGCTTATTGTTGCTGAATCAGCAATGGTTTGGCGCAATAGAAAAGAAAAGTTGATTGGTGAATCTGCCTTCAAGACCTCTATGGATATAGACGATGGCAATGAAAGACTTGCTATGATCAAAAGGTTTGATCATAAGAGAAAAGCAATGTCTGAAGTAGTTCCATGTCCTGTTCCAAAAGAGTCAATCTGCTTTTATTGCCAAGAGAAAGGGCATTGGAGACGAAGCTGCCCCATTTACCTAAGAGATCTAAGAGATGGGAGAGTCTAAACGTATGGCTCTAATATAGGTAAAATCCATTAACTAACTCTTTTAAGCTTCTATTCTAGATTCTTAATACATAATGTGATAAGATTGCAATTGATGTTTTGTAGGATCGAAGAAAAGAAAGGAAGCTTAAGGGAAGAAGTGAGCAGAATCTAACCGTGAAGGAATGGATTTCGATCGCATTTCTCGAAGATTAGATTCTTGAGCTACTACTTAGAGTTAGAATTAGATTGCTAAGAAAGATATATTATCATAGTTTTTCAATGAATTGAATTGTAAGGACAAAATTTTTCCGCAGTAAAATAAATTTTGATTTTATATTATTTATTTACCCTTGCAATGGCATATATGAAAAATTGGTGTTTGAATGTTTCTATTATTAGAAATAATGGATTTGGTTCTTATTTATGGTGTTTATGGAAAAGTCAAGAATTTACCAAATAGGGAGAGTTTCTCATCGCCCAAGGTTCAATTGGACAGAAACTTGGAATCATGCAACTTGGTTGCACGATGAATGAGAAACTTCATATTTGGAAATTAGACTAATTCATTGACAAAGTGTCAAGTGAAGGACTAGGAGATCGAGCACACAAAGTTGCGTGTTGATCAAGTCCATCATAAGAGTAAAAAAGATATTCGTCATGTTTTACTAAAAGTTTAGTAAATGTGATTATACTTACAAAATTAAGTGTAATTATGAATTGATTGAAAAGGTTTAAATCAATAGCAAAACGAATAAGAAGAATCCTGTAGGCAGAAAGATAAAAGTTTCTCCATTCTAAGAAGAAGTGAGAGTAGCTTTTATGATTTATGATAGGTCTTAATGATTAAGAACCATATCTCAATTGATCCTCTAAGTGAGTCTTAGTACAATTGTATGTATAAGAAGAGGAATCAAGAATTGAAGAAATGGTTAAATCAAGAAGTCAATCATACTTCGTTCCAAAACAAGTCTTAGAGTTAAGATTGTGACAATGAGTGACAAGTATTAAAAGGTTTATAGCATTCATCAAATATGGAAATTTGTGATGTCTTGGATAAGACAAAGACCAACTAGGACCAATTTATGAAGAATTTGATAAAAACTACACTAACTCTTGAATATTTGTTTGTCAAGAAATGTTTATTGACAAGAGAATCTTATATGACAAGGAGTAAGTGGGAGTCTTAATAGTCTTGAAAGGTTTCAAGAACAAATCAAATAAACCTTATCGACCATCACTAGCACACGAGTTGAGGTTTACAACCTATCATGTTGACATTATTTTGTTTCTGTGCTGTTCCAATTGAGTTAATTATGCATGTGAGTTCTATGAGTTCTCATTTTGAACGCATAAAAGGCAAAGCACCTTAATCAATGAAAGGTACATTGATAGGAAAGGGTGAGCTGCTTAACTACTTGGAAGACATGGTGGGCAGTTGTGCTACCATAAGGCAAGAAATCAAGATCGGTCCATATGAGTTTGAATTTGTCGTAAACCTTAGTTTCAACAAATTCACATGGATAGGAACATATACACCGTTTAAAATATAAGTGTCATAAGATTTCCTCCTTCATGAAAATGATTGTGAGGAAATGCTTTCACTAAGAAAGATTTTAAGAAGATAGTGATTGTAAAACTGCATTCTCGAATTCAATTATGGTTACGGTATCCCTTTCCATGATTTGAATTGTGAGGTTTGGCAATGAGTCTTAAATGTTTAGACACACATATGAACTATCTAAGGCAAAGGTGTATAAGTTTAAGAGGCCTTGATAAAAGATTATCAAAGCAGTAAGTATTAGAAACATGGACTTAAGAAATTCAATAGGTATTGTTTTTCTGAAAGTTAAGATGTTTATGAATACATGTCGAAACTAGTGGGAGCATAAGTGTTATGTTTTATAATAATCATCATGATAGTGGGAGCATAAAAGTTATGATTGTATGATTATTAAGGAAAGTATTGCAAGTTGGCAATATTAATTATAGAAAACAAGAGTCATTCTTTGCAAAGTTATAAGGACGGAATAGTTGTTTTGCTATAATTAAGGGAGAGAATATTATGCTTCATTTCAAATCTAAAGGCTTAGGTTGAGAAATGTTAATATATTTAGTCAAAGGTACATAGTGTGTTCTTAAAATTTCGATTATGATTTTGGCATTCCTCTTCACAATTCGAATTTTGAGAACATAGCAAATAAAACATTATGTGTCGTATCCCATACGCTTTGGGTATAGGATCGATTGCAAATGTTTTAATGTTTGACCATTCTAAAATTTTCCAAATGTCTAGCGCATTTAGAGGGAAAAAGGACTAAAATCGGTTTTGACTAAAATAATTAAACAACTATCAAAGGACAACCCAAAGTTCGACGAGGATTGGTCGCTTGTGAGTAGTTGGAAGTATAGTATTGGAAAATATGGAAATGTTTCCATATTAGATGGACCATATCGACATTATTATGAATAGATAAGATTCTATTAAGAATGAGTTGTCATATGGAAAATATGGAAGCATGTCCATATTGGGAATTGAATATTGAAAAATCTATGTCTAAGATTAGAAACTTTTATGCAAAAGGATGTTCAAAGGAAAGTACTTTGAGTGAGAGACATCATATCTAAGGAATTGTCTTGTAACAATCTCCGATAGAGGACTTTGTAATATCATTGGCAATAGTCTTTGTGACTTTGGTGCAGTGACATTACGAAAGGATCGTTCCATAAAATGTTAGAATCTAGCATACTCTATAAGTGGCAAGAATTTGATATTCTTAAACTTATGGAAAAGGATTAGGAGTTGTGAAATGAGAATGATTGGAAATGTGTTCAATATGATCTATTTCACAAAGTAAGAACCATAGGTAAACATTGTGTGCATGCTAGGAGCATGGGACAAGTGTTGTAATTCAAGTAAGAAGTTGATTACCCAAAACGACAAATAATGAGTAATCAATATGGTGATAAATAAAAGGTGTTTTATTTATGCTCAAAGGGTTGAGGCCATATGGGATTAGTATTATTCTTGTGTTTCACATTTGCATGTTTTGACTTCCAGAATAATTGAGTTTATTAAGAATAATCGAATTATTCAAATGGGCCACAGTCGTTCATATGTTGGAAGTAGATATGAATAAAGACTGTCATGAATTGGTGTGTGGATTGTCTATAAAGTATTAGACATAAGCAAATGTTTGCTGCAACGTTCATGAGTGCTTATGAATGAGAATTTGAGCATTGGATTAAACCCACGCTCACTTGGATCACTCCATGAATTGTATCACGAGTGATTGGTGAGACGATAACATCTTATATTCTTGAAACCAAGATGTGTGAGTTGTATCTTGCAAATCGGTTGCACATTGATAATATGTAAACGCACTAGTAACTTGGTGTTATAAAACATATTGTTGTGTGTAATTCGGTGAGTGAGTGCAAGCAAGCATTGTATCAAATTTTATCCGTTCCTTTTATCCAAAGTAGGATAAAAGCGATATCTTTGGGCCCCTCGATGATTTAGTGATGACAAACGTAAATGCTCGGCCGGGCTAGGGCTAATTTGATTTGTTCAATTAGTCAGTCGTCATAAATTGGGAATCGAGATATAGTACAAAGAGAATGATTTGAAATCATATCTCATATGATATCTGGAATGGAGGAATATATGATCCCTTATCTAAGGACACGCGTATCTGATATGATCAGAGTTGACAGCGGCTTTGGAAAGCTACGATTGCAGATCAGGATCTGAAGTCATACGCAGAATAGTTATTAGACTTATCCAAGTGGGAGACTGTTGGATTAGTGTCTAAGTCCATAAATATTTTGATATGTACTTGACCCGATGGTGCATAGTCCTTTTGGGTTGCCTTCACCAAAGCATCTTGATTGGAGAAACAAATAAAGAGAGAGAGGTTATTATGATTTATTAATATGTTATAAGAATAATATATTAAAGGAGAAATCATATTTGTTTAATTAATATTGGTCAATAATTAATTAAGAATTAATTTTGTGATCAAGTGTAATTAATTAAACTAGAGGGGCTGAATTGTAATTATGTGATAGTTGCAAAATAGGGCAATGGTTATCCTTGTTAAAGGATGGACGAATTCAAGGATAAGGATATCCTTAAAATCATCCAAGGTCCAAGAGATAGAGATTTTCAAGGCTTATCTTATGGTTGCTTGATGGGCAAGTAACTAGATAAGGATAAGGACTGAAACCCTAATCCTAACCCTATATAAAGACCCCTAAGGCCTTAGGATTTCGTACACTTGATCCCTAGAGCATCTAAGGACGAATTTCTACCTCTCTCCTCTCTCTTTATACCTTCTCCACTTGCTTATGGTGTTTGTAAGCCATTAGAGGAGTGACACTTGTGACTCTAAGCCTTCCAAAGTCAATTCAAGGAGATTTGGGATTGTTATTGCTACATAACAATCAAGGTAATATCTTAAACCTAATTATATGTTAATATCAATTTTCATATGCTAGAATTAGGGTTTCTAGTCTCGGATTCAAAGCATGTACAATAGAGAAACCTAGATCCAAGCATTAGGTTTTGTATGAACACATAGGATGTCTTATGACCATAACCCATCAGAAAAAACCCTAAAAGACCCGAAATCCCCTTTATAGGGCCAAAGCCGCTAAGGGTCGGACCCTCTTGGACCAGAAGCAGCCAGGACCGAAGCCCCAGGGTGTAGCCGCAACAAGCTGACCGCAGCCAGCGAGCCGCAGCAAGCCCAGAGCCGCAGTCGTCAAGCCCGCATCCGTCTCGCCTTCGGTCTTCCTTCGGACGTAGTCGCCTGTGGTAGCAGCTCGGACTGCAGCCTCCCTCCTCCCTCGGATCCGCACCAGCAACCCCAGTCACTCCGGTTCTAGGCTGCTGATGACCGCAACCTCGCCCAGAACTTCGGATTTCGGCATTTCCTACCCGGTTTTCAATATTTTTAACATTTTAAGCCCGTTTTTCGTCGTTTTAACGCAGGATTTTCTCCAGAAATCATATTTTAACATATAAGACCCTAAATATTCATAATATAAACATATTTTGATGGAAATATTTATTTAAGAATAAAATCTATTAAGTGAGATCATGAGGTGGAGTGTGGATCTTGCCATAATATTTGACACAAACAACCACCCCATGCCCATTCCTTTGACCAGCTATGGTCCTCCCCACCACTCCTAGTCACTTCATGGTCCTTTTCCACTCATTTTTCCAGCAAACTCTTACCCAAAGAGCTAAAAAATCCTCTCTCTCTCTCTCTCTCTCTCTCTCTTCACTTTACTCATTTTCCTTATTTTCACCAAGAAGATCAAACACCATTTCTCTCAAACTTTCTCCCTTAAATTCCAGATTCAAGGCTGATCATCAAGCTTCCTTACACTCTTGGTAAGTATAATTCATCCTCTCTATGATTATTACACTCCCCTTTACTCATATCATAGAATGCTTACACAAATTCCATCACTTTGGTGTTAGATTCTCGAAAATCTTCTAGGCATCTTCAAGTGTTCTTGAGTTGAACACTTCTCTTCTTCAACATCCATCCACTTACATCACATAAGGTGAGTTCATACCCCTATAATTTCATGTTTTCTTAAGTTTTCAGGGGGGAATATGTAACAACCCGTTATCCCGGGCATTATAAACCGAGTCTTGTAACCCCTTTTGAATGTAATGGGAATATCATCGATAAATGAATTGTTCAAAAGCTCTGATTTGGAGTACGCTATGTAGTAGATATCGTCTTAAAAGTTCCAAATAAATAAAGAAACACTAAAATCTGAGTTATGGCGAAGAGGCAACGACCATTCTAAGATTTCTGTCAAAACCGACAACACCGATCAAACGAAAAACGCAAAGTTTCAATACGATAACATTTAGCCTTAGGTATCTAAATGAAAGTCATAGATAACATTAAACCGTGAGCGTACACAAAAAGAACGTCCAAATCTGACTTCGCATAAGGAAGTTATGATTTTTCAAAGAAATTCCTTAAAAACGATTAGTTATAAAATAAATAATAAAAATAATTTTGGAATTTGCCAACAGAGTCTAAACGAAAGTTGTAGATCGTAGTCTCACCTACGCGTGGATATAAGGACCATCGAAAACGGAGTTCGTATGAAGAAGATATGGATTTTTGAAGTTTATTAAATAAATTAATTAATTATTTAATTCAAAATTCGGATATTATCCGAAGAGGAGTCAGCATCCTTCTCCGAAGTACGCGCTGCGTACTCCTGTACGCCCCGCGTAACCGAGAGGATTGGCCTCGGATCGTCCACGTCGCCATATCCGAGGAAACCGACCCGTCCGACCCGTCCGACCCGTCCGATCCGACGTCCCATCCGACCCGGCGTCCCATCCGACCCACCTCCCCAGCAACCCGTCCCATCCGACCCGATAACCCAAGAACCCGTCCCATCCGAACCGAGGCAGTCGAGGCTTCGGTCATGCATGACGTACGCGTACGCAGCGCGTACGAGCGTACGCCCCGCGTACCGAGGCAGACTTGCCTTCCTATAAATAGAATGCGAGGGTTTCCAAAGAAAGGGTTCATTTCTCTCCTCTCTCTCTCAGCATTTCCTCGATTTCCGTGTCCGTTCAAACCCGAAGCTCTGGTCTTTTTGGCTCAAGTCCCGAAGGCCGATTCTACTCCCGAGATTCCCGAGGATCCCAAGAAAAATCAGTTTCCCGAGACGAAACTCTGCTCGGTTTTCCACCTCACAATCTTCAAACTATCAAGTGAGTTCATATCCCCTTCGAACACTCTTTAAATACATTTTAAATGTTTTATACTCTTTTTGGGGAGGAATACAAGTAAACACACGACTAAAATCGTGTGAAACACCGATCTTTTGCTATACTTTTCATACTGTTGTTTTAACTATCTTATGAAGTTATTATGATGCAAAACACCTCACAACACAGCTTTACCCTCTTGGGATACAATATGTATATATATAGAAATATGTTTTATCTATACTATTACATACAAATACATCATATCAAGGGTAACATTCTTTACTAAATCATTTTATGCATTCAAAGAATTTATGATTTATGCTTTGTCAAACATTGTGAAAGAAGTTAAACTTTGCATACAAACTACTACTTTAATACAGACTTAGTTGAGAATCCATGAGTCGTGTATATCTTCAAACGTTACTTTCTTTATTAGAAAATAATGCTGCAAGTCCTGTCTATAACCAGAGTCTCCCGTTCGGAGAACGTGTCAAATGTGTATAGATCTATACGGGAAGTCATGATCCCGCGCCCTGACTGTTAGCTACAGTCCGTCTTTTGGGGTGACAGTTGTCATAACGCTACGACGCCTGAAGAACGTCGCTACAGGCATATTATGTTTAGTATGGTTATAAAACTCATCGGATATACAATTATTATGGTATTATGCTTTTATGAACGAGTAGGTCATTAAAACTATTCTTCATCTAATAAGTGCGATCTTCGTATAGCTTTACTATGTAAAACTATGCCACACCTTTCGAGCACGTAGCTTGCTTGCGATTTTCGGTCTTAGAGACTGCCAGTTATGTCAGGGAAATAAGGGTTTTTCCTGTATACAAACCAAACAACTAATAGGAAAATAAGGGATTTTCTCGGTACAATTAGTTGCAATTTACATCACGAACATTCATATGCATTGCATACTTTTATAAGAAAATAAGGGTTTTTCTGGAAAACATGCAAACACTTTCGAATGGCATACATCTTCTCAAAACACTACTTATGAACTCACCAACTTAAATGTTGACACTTTTTCTTTGAAATAACTTGTATTCACAGGAAACCGCTAGCCAGGTAGCAACTACTTCTGAAGTCTAACGCATTGGCGCTAGTAACATATTTTGGATCACCATTTTATATTTGATTTCTTTTGCAAACATGTAACCTACAATCATGTAAACTTTTCAAACATATTTATATTATGGTGGTGTGTACTTTCCTTTCTATGAACTGTTATGATACTGAATATGATGTCCTCCGCCCCCGAACGATTCCGCCGTTCAGGTTTGGGGGTGTGACAGATTGGTATCAGAGCTTCGTTTATAGTGAATTAAGTATATCAAAACCATTTTTTTTATACAACTATAAACTCAACTGGGCAAAAACACTCTGAGAAGAGTCATGCTTTTGAAAATTTAATCTATTTAGTTTTTGTAAGTAAGCATGCATTCATTTAGTAATAAATAACAGTTCCACATCGTACCATATTAGAAGTATTATTAATGAGTTGTGCAGTACAGGTACGCCTTGGGACATGTAATCGGAACTGGGAAGGATATAGCCTGATCAACTATATTTGTCCGAGAGCCGACTAACGTGTGCCGAGGGGTGTCTGCAGTGGACAACAAATTTTAAAAACTTACCAAACCGTTATTAGAATCAAACACAATAATTTAAATGCTATAGGAGTAGTTGCTATTTAAACTAACTTACATGTTGTGCATGTTCCGACTTTATTCAATTCTTATGACCCTATTTCTCGTACAGTCAAATGGCTGGATTTCACCACCCCAATGACCCCTACTTTCCCAACCAAGGCAACGGAGGATGGATCGAAGATGATCCAGAAGAGGATGAGGAACCCATAGAATTGGGTGATGACTCCGGTACTGACTCAGAACCTGAAGTGATCGATCCACCACCCATTCAACCTCCTGTCCATGTGAGGAACTTCCAAGGACCCACTCCCGTCTGGGGAAGTCACCTACATCATTGGAGCCAACAACAAGGCATACGCCCTCCCTACGGCATGTGTCGGGACTTCTACGATGTCCGTGGTGGCAGTTCGGCTGATCGAGCACTCCCGGTAATGGTTGGTAAGTTAGCCAATCAGTCCTATCAGTCCGGAGTACAAGCAAGCCGACTCCGGGATATCAACGTGGAAGTGCAGGTTCACACTTCCGATATCCGTAGACTGGACAAGATACAAGATAATGTCCAACTCCAGTCTGAGGCATTTCAGGCACAGATAATTGCAGCCCTAGCCGAGTTAAGGGAGCAACAAGCCGCTTTTGATCGACGCCTAATGGAATCGAAGCAATCGGATGCGGAGTCAAGCTCCAAGCGCAACCTACGTCGCAAGTAGTGCCTGCCAGGATTTCAAATTTTGTTATAAATTAGGACTTCGGATAAGAATTTCCTTTTCGTTGAAACTTTCTGTAATTGGAGACCTTTAGAAAGGTCAAAAAGTTTTGTCTAAACGCGGATGTAACACGACTATATGTTTTATATATATGGGGCATACCCCCCCTTTCTCTGATTTTCAATATGTGTATTCCGTTCAACTCATAAGTGCATCCATTCAAACGTTATTAATAAATCAAGCTCAAAACCCATTGTTGATCAAACCAAATTCTTAATCTATTTAAGGCAGTTAACTCAATATCATTCAACTTTGAACTGCCAAAACTTATAATTTTCTTCCATATTTTTCTTTTGGCAGCAAGATGCCTCCTCGTCCAAACTTAAGGCCCAGGCCGGGCACGGCACCACCACCACCTCCACCACCAGCTTATGATCCGGCCATGGTTCAGGCTGCTATCACAGCAGCGGTAACCGCAGCCCTCTCGCAAATAAACTCCAATGCCAATGGAGGTACAGGAAGCAGCACGAATCATCCCAATAGTGGCACCGGCCAGGGCCATGTTAGAGAGTGTACTTACAAGGAGTTCTCCAACTTGAAGCCAAAGACTTTTAATGGCAGTGGCGGAGTCATTGCACTAATGCAATGGTTCGAAAAGACCGAAACGGTCTTCGAGATCTGCTCGTGCCAAGAAACAAGCAAGGTTAAGTTCGCTGCTTGCACCTTCATAGATCGAGCCCTCACTTGGTGGAAAAGCCATGTGAACTCAGTGACACTCACTGTCGCTAACGCCATGAGTTGGGAAGAACTGAAGGTACTACTACTGGAAGAATACTGCCCAAGGGGTGAAGTGCAAAAGCTTGAGCAAGAACTCTGGAATTTGAAAATGGTCGGGTCTGACCTAGTCGCTTACACAGCTAGGTTCAACGATCTCGCTGCTTTGTGCCCTACCATGGTCAACCCAGAATCAAAGAAGGTCGAAAGGTACATTTGGGGGTTGTCACCCCAGATTCAAGGGCATGTCCTAGCCTCCAACCCTATCACCTACAACAGCGCTAAACGCCTGGCGCAACGACTCATCGATCACGGAGCAAAACAGAGTACCATCACAACAGCCGCAAATCCACCTAGGGAGGCTCAGGGACAGAGTAGGCATTGGAACAAGAGGAGGGGACAAATCCTCCAGGAGAACCCCAAGAAACAACAAGTGATAGCGACCCACGCTATTACTGTACCTACCAACTCTGCCCCCACAAGTTCATACAATGGAAAGCTACCGAAATGTAACCAGTGCAACTTCCACCATCACGGTCTCTGTCATGGTCTTCAATGCACCAGGTGCAATAAGAAGGGTCATACAGCCCGCTATTGCAAGGAGCCAACCCAACAATCCGCCCCCACTGCTAATACCGGAGTAAGCCGCGCTTGCTTTGAGTGCGGGAGCACAGGGCACTACCGCAAGGACTGCCCGAAGGCAAACAACAGGAATATCGGCGGGAGAGGCCGAGTTTTCGCAATGGGACAAGATGAAGCCATTGCGGACCCTACTGTTGTTACGGGTACGTTTCTTCTCGATAACTCGTATGCATGCATTTTGTTTGATAGTGGAGCGGAAAGGAGTTTTGTGAGTCACGACTTTAAAAGCATGCTAAAACCATTACCACAATCATTAAGTGAACCATTCATAGTAGAAATGGCCAACGGGAAAACTGAAAGCACTAAAGAGATATACTTAAACTGCACCCTAACTCTAAACGATAATCCCTTTCAAATCAACCTCATGCCAGTCTCGATTAAGTGTTTCGATGTCATCATTGGCATGGATTGGCTGAGTTCACATCGTGCGGACATTCTATGTTACGATAAGGCCGTTCGCCTTAATCTGCCAACCGGCGAAACTTTCCTCGTCTTGGGCGACAAACCTAGTACCACTCTTAGAATCATCTCAAGTATCCAAGCCAAGAAGCACTTACGAAAGGAGTGTCACGCATTTCTTGCACATGTTGTAGACGTGAAACGCGAAGTCCGGGACATCAAGGATGTGCCCGACGTATGCGATTTTCCCGATGTGTTTCCCGAGGACCTTCCAGGGATACCACCCGTAAGACAAGTCGAATTCAGAATCGATCTGATTCCCGGAGCTACCCCAGTAGCCAAGGCACCCTATCGATTAGCCCCGGCAGAGATGCAGGAGCTATCCAGTCAACTGAATGAACTACTGAGAAAAGGATTCATCAGACCGAGCTTCTCACCATGGGGAGCACCCGTGTTGTTTGTGAAAAAGAAAGATGGATCGTTCAGAATGTGCATCGACTACAGAGAACTCAACAAACTAACGGTCAAGAATCGTTATCCTCTACCGCGCATAGATGATCTATTCGACCAACTGCAAGGGGCGAACTATTTTTCTAAGATTGATCTGAGGTCTGGGTATCACCAGTTACGAGTGCTAGAGGAGGATGTGCCGAAGACCGCCTTCCGAACTCGTTACGGACATTACGAGTTCGTGGTGATGCCATTCGGATTGGCCAATGCGCCCGCAGTCTTCATGGATCTGATGAATAGAGTATGCCGACCTTACTTGGATCAGTTCGTCATCGTTTTCATTGACGACATCCTGATCTACTCCCGAAGTAAGAAAGAGCATGGCGATCATCTGCGACAAGTTCTAGGGATATTACGAAAAGAGAAACTTTATGCGAAGTTCTCGAAATGTGAATTTTGGATCCGAAGAGTTGAATTCTTAGGACACGTGGTAAGCGAAGAGGGAATCCACGTGGACCCATCCAAAATTAAGGCCATTGAGAACTGGTCAGCACCGAAGACTCCTACAGAAATTCGCCAATTTCTAGGTCTCGCTGGCTACTACCGCAGGTTCATTCAGAACTTCTCACGAATAGCGAAGCCTCTTACAACCCTAACCCAGAAAGGTGTGGCCTTTGACTGGGAAGAGAAACAAGAAAGAGCGTTCCAAACGCTCAAACGAGCCTTGTGCACCGCACCAATACTATCCCTTCCTGAAGGAATAGAAGACTTCGTAGTTTATTGCGATGCATCAAACCAAGGACTCGGATGTGTTCTGATGCAGCGAGGTAAGGTCATCGCCTACGCCTCGAGACAGTTGAAGACACATGAGGTTAACTACACGACCCACGATCTTGAGCTAGGAGCAGTAGTGTTTGCCCTGAAGATCTGGAGACATTACTTGTATGGAACGAAGAGCACTATCTTTACCGACCACAAGAGCTTACAACACATTTTCGATCAGAAGGAGCTCAACATGAGACAACGGCGATGGGTCGAGCTACTCAGTGATTACGAATGCGATATTCGCTATCATCCGGGAAAGGCAAACGTCGTAGCCGATGCCCTTAGTCGAAAGGAGTACTCAGGCCGGAGAGTGAAGTCATTAGCTATGTCGATCCATTCGCACCTATCAACGCAAGTCAAGGAAGCTCAATTAGAGGCCTTGAAACCCGAAAACATGGCAGGTGAGGCCCTTAGGGGAATGGACAAGAACTTAGAAATCAAGAGTGACGGAGCACGCTACCTCATGAACCGGATCTGGACACCAAAGTTTGGGGGATTCAGAGAGGTAGTTATGAGTGAGGCACACAGGACCCCATACTCCGTACACCCAGGGTCAGACAAAATGTATCTAGATCTCAAGCAACTCTACTGGTGGCCGAACATGAAAGCGGAGATCGCTACGTACGTGGGCAAGTGTTTAACTTGCGCCAAAATAAAAATAGAACACCAAAAACCCTCAGGCCTACTCCAACAACCTGATATACCTGAGTGGAAATGGGAGCAGATTTCCATGGACTTCATAACCAAACTGCCCAAAACTCAGAGTGGCCAAGATACTATTTGGGTAATCGTCGACAGATTAACCAAATCAGCCCATTTCTTACCTATCAAGGAAACCGATAGGATGGAAAAACTATCAAGAACCTACATCCGGGAGATCGTACGACTTCATGGAGTACCAATGTCCATCATCTCAGATAGAGACAGCAGGTTCACTTCCAGATTTTGGCAATCACTGCAAAAATCCATGGGAACAAGGTTGGACATGAGTACAGCATACCACCCTCAAACTGACGGACAGAGTGAGAGGACGATCCAAACCTTGGAAGACATGTTGCGAGCATGTGTAATCGACTTTGGCAAGGCATGGGATATTCACTTGCCTTTGGTCGAGTTCTCTTATAACAATAGTTATCATACTAGTATCAAGACCGCTCCGTTCGAAGCCCTTTACGGCCGTAAGTGCAGATCACCCCTGTGCTGGACGGAAGTGGGCGACACCCAATTGGCAAAAGGTCTAGTCACTAAGAGCACCCTTACTGGCCCAGAGATCATCAGGGAGACAACCGAAAAGATCGTGCAAATACGAGAACGACTGAAGTCCTCAAGGGATAGACAAAAGAGCTATGCCGACAGGAGACGTAAACCCTTGGAATTCCAGATTGGCGACCGTGTGCTACTGAAGGTCTCACCCTGGAAAGGCATGATACGCTTTGGGAAGCGTGGAAAGCTAAACCCCAGGTACATTGGACCCTTCGAAATCATTTCGAGAGTTGGTCCAGTGGCCTACAAACTCCAACTTCCAATCGAGCTTAACAAAGTACATCCAGTATTCCACGTGTCGAACCTGAAAAAGTGTTTGTCCGACGAAACACTTGTAATCCCACTCGATGAAATCGCGTTAAACGAAAATCTCAACTTTGTGGAAGAACCCGTCGAGATCATGGATAGGGAAGTTAAAAGGACCAAACAGAGTCGCATTCCAATAGTAAAAGTTCGATGGAATGCTAAGAGAGGACCCGAATTCACATGGGAACGGGAAGACCAAATGCTACAGAAGTATCCGCATCTCTTCCTCAGCCCCTAAAACTCTTACCTTGTATTAAATTTCGGGACGAAATTCCGTTTAACGGGGGGATGATGTAACAACCCGTTATCCCGGGCATTATAAACCGAGTCTTGTAACCCCTTTTGAATGTAATGGGAATATCATCGATAAATGAATTGTTCAAAAGCTCTGATTTGGAGTACGCTATGTAGTAGATATCGTCTTAAAAGTTCCAAATAAATAAAGAAACACTAAAATCTGAGTTATGGCGAAGAGGCAACGACCATTCTAAGATTTCTGTCAAAACCGACAACACCGATCAAACGAAAAACGCAAAGTTTCAATACGATAACATTTAGCCTTAGGTATCTAAATGAAAGTCATAGATAACATTAAACCGTGAGCGTACACAAAAAGAACGTCCAAATCTGACTTCGCATAAGGAAGTTATGATTTTTCAAAGAAATTCCTTAAAAACGATTAGTTATAAAATAAATAATAAAAATAATTTTGGAATTTGCCAACAGAGTCTAAACGAAAGTTGTAGATCGTAGTCTCACCTACGCGTGGATATAAGGACCATCGAAAACGGAGTTCGTATGAAGAAGATATGGATTTTTGAAGTTTATTAAATAAATTAATTAATTATTTAATTCAAAATTCGGATATTATCCGAAGAGGAGTCAGCATCCTTCTCCGAAGTACGCGCTGCGTACTCCTGTACGCCCCGCGTAACCGAGAGGATTGGCCTCGGATCGTCCACGTCGCCATATCCGAGGAAACCGACCCGTCCGACCCGTCCGACCCGTCCGATCCGACGTCCCATCCGACCCGGCGTCCCATCCGACCCACCTCCCCAGCAACCCGTCCCATCCGACCCGATAACCCAAGAACCCGTCCCATCCGAACCGAGGCAGTCGAGGCTTCGGTCATGCATGACGTACGCGTACGCAGCGCGTACGAGCGTACGCCCCGCGTACCGAGGCAGACTTGCCTTCCTATAAATAGAATGCGAGGGTTTCCAAAGAAAGGGTTCATTTCTCTCCTCTCTCTCTCAGCATTTCCTCGATTTCCGTGTCCGTTCAAACCCGAAGCTCTGGTCTTTTTGGCTCAAGTCCCGAAGGCCGATTCTACTCCCGAGATTCCCGAGGATCCCAAGAAAAATCAGTTTCCCGAGACGAAACTCTGCTCGGTTTTCCACCTCACAATCTTCAAACTATCAAGTGAGTTCATATCCCCTTCGAACACTCTTTAAATACATTTTAAATGTTTTATACTCTTTTTGGGGAGGAATACAAGTAAACACACGACTAAAATCGTGTGAAACACCGATCTTTTGCTATACTTTTCATACTGTTGTTTTAACTATCTTATGAAGTTATTATGATGCAAAACACCTCACAACACAGCTTTACCCTCTTGGGATACAATATGTATATATATAGAAATATGTTTTATCTATACTATTACATACAAATACATCATATCAAGGGTAACATTCTTTACTAAATCATTTTATGCATTCAAAGAATTTATGATTTATGCTTTGTCAAACATTGTGAAAGAAGTTAAACTTTGCATACAAACTACTACTTTAATACAGACTTAGTTGAGAATCCATGAGTCGTGTATATCTTCAAACGTTACTTTCTTTATTAGAAAATAATGCTGCAAGTCCTGTCTATAACCAGAGTCTCCCGTTCGGAGAACGTGTCAAATGTGTATAGATCTATACGGGAAGTCATGATCCCGCGCCCTGACTGTTAGCTACAGTCCGTCTTTTGGGGTGACAGTTGTCATAACGCTACGACGCCTGAAGAACGTCGCTACAGGCATATTATGTTTAGTATGGTTATAAAACTCATCGGATATACAATTATTATGGTATTATGCTTTTATGAACGAGTAGGTCATTAAAACTATTCTTCATCTAATAAGTGCGATCTTCGTATAGCTTTACTATGTAAAACTATGCCACACCTTTCGAGCACGTAGCTTGCTTGCGATTTTCGGTCTTAGAGACTGCCAGTTATGTCAGGGAAATAAGGGTTTTTCCTGTATACAAACCAAACAACTAATAGGAAAATAAGGGATTTTCTCGGTACAATTAGTTGCAATTTACATCACGAACATTCATATGCATTGCATACTTTTATAAGAAAATAAGGGTTTTTCTGGAAAACATGCAAACACTTTCGAATGGCATACATCTTCTCAAAACACTACTTATGAACTCACCAACTTAAATGTTGACACTTTTTCTTTGAAATAACTTGTATTCACAGGAAACCGCTAGCCAGGTAGCAACTACTTCTGAAGTCTAACGCATTGGCGCTAGTAACATATTTTGGATCACCATTTTATATTTGATTTCTTTTGCAAACATGTAACCTACAATCATGTAAACTTTTCAAACATATTTATATTATGGTGGTGTGTACTTTCCTTTCTATGAACTGTTATGATACTGAATATGATGTCCTCCGCCCCCGAACGATTCCGCCGTTCAGGTTTGGGGGTGTGACAGAATACAAGTTAAAACTCCAAGAACATAACTAAACTTTTCTAACAGCTTTCATCAGAAAAGTTCAACTCCATTCACGGACTGTTTTGGGAAACTTAAACATTTTAGATTTCAGAACTGTTTTAGGTGAAAGTAGTTCCAGTTCTTAGCTTTAAAATTACTACTTGCACATCTCCACACGATTTTTCTACAATTTATGGTGATTTTGGCAAAACAGTCTATCATTTCAAGAACAAATCTGGACCAGTCTGTGAATATGAACATTTTAACACAAGTTAAAGACTTCCAAAAATCATGATAAAATTATGAATAAACTAGACACATTTTAGGAACTCTCAGAATTTATGGATTCAGTTTTCGACTTTGTATGATTTTTCTATGATCTTTCTAAAACAGTGCATAAAAGTTAAAAACTAGTTAACAGTTTATAACTTTCAACACACTTTGTAACATGTTGAGCAAAGTGTTAAATCTTTGATGACTTCATATTTTACATGTGTTTCTTGTTGTGGTATAATTATATAAGAGAAAATACTCACTGAATTGTAAGAATCCTCCATCATTACCATTAGTACAAAACAAAGCAAAATAAACATAGTTATATTTTGCTATACATTCGACTTACACAGGAAAGGGTTCTTATACACCACAAACAAACATAATAAACTATAATAGGTATAGTTAGGTTGCTTATACATTTCAAACATATTGATAAACTATAATAGGTATAGTTTATGTTCATTTACATTACAAAAGGTTTTCATATGAAAAGGGGTACAAACACAAAGTACCGGTTTTATACGAAAAGGGGTACAAATACAAAGTACCGGTTTTATACAAAAAAGGGTACAAATACAAAGTACCAGGTTTTCATACGAAAAGGGGTACAGCTACAAAGTACCGGTGTTATACAAAAGGGGGTAAAGATACAAAGTACCAGGTTTTTATACAAAAATGGGTACAAATACAAAGTACCAGGTTCACACGAAATAGTTTTTATATTATTAAAACTATATTTCATCTAGAATTGTTAGACTTCAGCTATAATTGCTAAGTGTATATGCTAGAGTTATATAAGAATCTAGTCACAATCGACTTAGAATTGGTGGGCCCGCCTTATCTCCTGTTCCTTGTTTGGTTGTGGACCTGGGTCAGACCCATTATATTCAACGGTTTATTTAACTTAATTTTTATATAATTTATATACGCTGAGTGATTATAGAAGGAATCTATGGGTCTTTCTAGGATTTATTATCGTATAACATAGAAACATTCATTTCATACATAATAAGGAAAATATTTGATTTTCTAGAAACATACTTTGTTGCTTTTACAAGGAAAACGGTTTCATTCTAAAATAAAAGTCTTATGAACTCACCAACTTAATTGTTGACACTTTTTCAAAACTACTTGTATTCTCAGGAAATCAGTGAAACAGGAAAACCAACAACATTTTGAGGATGGGACGATAAATCGTCAAACATTTCATTTTGTCATCATAATATAATTGATTTTGAAACATGTAAACTTGCTATGATGTAACTTTCTCAATTATATTTATGATGGTTGTATTTACTTTGAGCACTATTATACTCGTTGTTGTGATACTATACATGAAGTCCTCTACCCCCGGACGTTTCCGCCATCCTTGGTTTCGGGGTGTGACAGAGTCCAAAAATTTCAATTTTGATATAACGATTTAGAAAAACATTTATAAGAAAACATCAACAAGTCATATCATATCATAAAACCATAATCTTATGTCTGAAATCATATCATAAAAGTAGTAACAATTTCAGAGTACAATCCCAAGAAATCTCATAGTGCGGAAACCCAATACATGTGTATGATGTGCAGCTACCACATCGGCTCCTTCCCCTTCGCTGAAGAGGTACCTGAAACAAAACTGAAAACTGTAAGCACGAAGCTTAGTGAGTTCCCCCATCATACCACATACCATACAATCACATAGCTTACATACTGTCGGGCAATTCTGGGGTGCCCGACCTACTCGGTACGACCATTCTGGGGTGCCGACCTACCCGTGTCAAGCCATTCTGGGGTGCTGACCTACCCGTGTCAAGCCGTTCTGGGGTGCTAACCTACCCATCGGTCCTAACAACCGATCATCGGGAACTATTCCACCCCTACTGCTACTATCACATACATCATAACATAATCATACTATCAGACATATCTGGGGTGTTCGAACTACCCTTCGGTCCTAACAACCGAACTTAGGGACTATTCCCCTCCTACTACCACTATCACATATAACATATCATGCCAACATACAAACATATCATAACATGATGTCGGTCCTATCTGGGGTGTCCGACCTACCCTTTGGTCCTAACAACCGAACTTAGGGACTATTCTCCCCTTTTTATCACTACCACATATAACATATCATGCCAACATATAACATATCAGGTAGTAGCAAACCTAAATGAATATCACAAAGACAATCATCTAACATACAACTCCTATTGGTGGGCCGACATTGTGGTCGTAGACCCATCGCTACTGGAAGGTAACTCACCTCGTACAAGTGACTGCTGATAAACTGGGTGAGAAACCTCTGTCTGCTGCTGCTCCGACGACTCTCCGGCTATAATTTCCATAAAGACACTTAATCAGAAACTGATAACTAATCTTAGGTTAAAATGACCATTTTACCCCTTTTACCCAACTGGACATACCGAAGTCCCATTACTAACTTGTTAAGCCCAATCCTCCTGTGGCCCTTTAAGGATTCCCTAAGGGCCCACTAACTAACCATTTACCGAATTGGGCCTTATTCCCTAAATGGGCCCAAAAATATCCAAGCCCATCATAATAATCCTCAAGGGCCCAACTTGGCCCAAGAAGGCTCACTACTCGAGTTCTAAGTCCTTAAGTCCGAAATCATGCTTCATAGTGGGCCATGAGGCCCAAAAGTCTAGGCCCATTTTATTTAGGCCCAAAAGTCCATTAATCCTCAAATTGCAGGCGTACGCGCGGCGTAGCGGGCATGTACTCCCAGCGTATGCTGCCTTGACCAGAGATCGGATTTTTGACCCAGTACACCGAACATAACGGAGAGTACGCCCAACATACTGGCCGGTTCCCTTAAGGATTAATTTTTGACTTAATCCAGTAAGCCCTTTCGTCCAAACTGTAGATCCAGGTCTTTTAAGACATCCTCAACCAAAAAGTCACGAACTTTATGTGCTTGCATGCAAGGTTGGGGGCAAAACATGACTTTGGTCCATCTAACTAGCCCCAAAACTCACTAACCCTTGCATGGTTGTTGCTTAACCATCAAGATCCGATTTTTATGACTCCTAGTGCCTCTAGGAGTCCAAAAGGACATGTATTATGGTTTGAAGTCGTCAAGATGCAAGAACTCTCAACAATGGAGTCCAAAAGTAACTTTAAACACTCCCAACAACAAATCTAAGAAGATAATGGTCAAGGTTGGAACTTGATACCTCAACTAAGTCAGAAATGGTGCTACTCTTCTGGATCTACAAGCCCTTGGTGGATCTTTGCTCCTTCTTCAAGTTCCTTTTTCTTCCAATGCCCAAAACTACACCAAATGTTCTCCAATGGCTAAGAACACACAAAAGTAGGCTAGGGTTTTCGAGATGACTGCTTAAGGGAGTTAGGGAGGCTGGTCCAAGGTCATAACATCCTTTATATAAGGATGAGTCCCAAAAATTAGGGTTTAAGACACTGTGTGCGTACGCGCCGCGTACCCTTTGGTACGTTAGGCATACGCGGTTAAGCCCGCGTCTTGGAACCTTGATTACGTCGGGCGTACATGGGGGTTACGCCCCGCGTTCGACCTGATTGGTTTTAGCCATAAGAACATCCTATGTGCTCATGCAAACCCTAATGCTTGGATCTAGGTTTCTCTATTGTACATGCATTCATCCAAGACTATAAACCCTAGATCTAGCATATGATAATCAATATTAATATATGAATTAGGGTTTAGATCATACCTTGATTGTTATATAGCAATAACAATCTTAAATCCTCCTTGTAATGGCTTTAGAAAGCTTAAAGTCACAAGTGTCACTCCTCTAATGGCTCACAAACACCAAGAGCAAGAGGATGAAGAATGAGAAGAGAGGAGGCACCCAAAAACGTGTGGAAACCCTAAGGAAACTCTTGGCCATGTTTTTGGTGCTCTACGGATCCTTAAATAGTGAGATCATGGACGATTTCTAATGGGTTTCCCCGTAGAATTCGTCCATCCCTCTAATATGGAGTCATTAGCCCAATATTCAACTATAATACAATTGACAGTTCTAGTCCCTTAAGTTTAATTAATCTCTTTTAGCCACAAAATTAATTCTTAATTAACTATTGACTAATATTAATTAAACAATATGATTTCTCCTTTAATATATTATTCTCATAATATATTATTAAATCATAATTAAGCCTCTCTCTCTCTCTCCATAATTCATCCTATCAAGTTGCTTTGGTAAAGGCAACCCAAAAGGACCATGCACCATCAGGTCAAGTACATACCAAAATAGTTATGGACTTAGACACTAATCCAACAGTCTCCCACTTGGATAAGTCTAATAACTATTTTGCGTATGACTTCAGATCCTGATCTGCAATCGTAGCTTTCAAAAACCGCTATCAACTCTAATCCTATCAAAAGCATGTCCTTTAGATAAGGGATCATATATTCCTCCATTCTAGATATCGTATTGATATAAGACATGGATTTCATTCATTCTCTCTATATTGTTTCCCGATTTCCGATTTATGAAGACTAACAACAGACTACAATTGAACACATCAAATTAGTCTCGGCTTGGCCAAGCGCTTATGTGTCATCACTAAATCATCGAGGGGCCCACAGATATCGCTTTCATCCCACTTTGGATAAAAGGAACGGATAAACTTTGATTAATGCTTGCTTGCACTCACTCACCGAATCACACACAAAAATATGTTTTATAACACCAAGTTACTGGTGCGTTTACATATTATCAATGTATAACCGACTCGCAAGATACAACTCACACATCTCGGTTTCAAGAATATAAGATATTATCGTCTCACCAATCACTCATGATAAAATCAATGAAGTGATCCAAGTGAGCGTGGGTTTATTCCAATGCTCAAATCATACTCATAAGCACTCATGAACGTTGCAGCAAACATTTGCTTATGTCTAATACACTTTAGACAATCCACAAACCAATTCATGACAGTCTTCATTCATACCTACTTCCAACATATGAACGACTGTGGACCGTTCGAATAATTTGATTATTCTGAAATAATTTAATTATTCAGGAAGTCAAAACATGCAAAGTGAAACACAAGAACAATACTAATCCTATATGGCCCCAAACCTTTGAGTATAAGTAAAACACATTTTATTTAATCACCATATTGATTACTCATTATTTGTTGTTTCGGGTAATCAACTTTTTACTTGAATTACAACAACAATTGTCCCATGCTCTTAGCATGCACACAATGTTTACTTATGGTCCTTACTTTGTGAAATATATCAAATGAACACATTTCCAATCATACTCATTTCACAACTCCCAATCCGTATCATAAGCATAAGAATATCAAATTCTTGCCACTTATAGAATATGCTAGATTCTAACATTTTATGCAATGATCCTTTCATAAAGTCATAGCTCAAAATCATCAAGACTTGGCCAATCTCTATTAGAAACAATTCTATAGATATGATGTCTCTCACTCAAAGTACATTCCTTTGAACATCCTTCTTGCATAAAAGTTTCTAATCTAGACATAGATTCTCAATATCCAACTCCCAATATGGAAACATTTCCATATTTTCCATATGACAACTCATTCTTAATATAATCTTATCTATTCATAAATAATGTCGATATGGTCCATCCAATACCATACTTCCAACTACTCACAAGCAACCAATCTTCAGCGAACTTTGGATCGTCCTTTGATAGTTGTTTAATTATTTTAGTCAAAACCAATTTTAGTCCTTTTTCCCTCTTACTGCGCTAGACATTTGAAAAATTTTAGAATGGTCAAATATAATAGCACTAGCAATCAATCCTATACCCGAAGCGTATGGGATACGATGCATAATGTCTTACATGAAGATCTGATACTTTATCAATTTTCTGCCATAATATTTTATGTGTCGCGTTCTGACAATTCGAAATATGAAGAGGGATGTCATAATCATAATCCTATACCCGAAGCGTATGGGATACGATGCATAATGTCTTACATGAAGATCTAATACTTTATCAATCTTCTGTCATAATATTTTATGTGCCGCGTTCTGACAATTCGAACTATGAAGAGGGATGCCATAATCATAATAAAAATTTAAGAACACACTATGTATCCTTGACTAAATTTAATAACATTCCACAACCTAAGCCTTTAGATTTGAAATGAAGTACAATATTCTCTCCCTTAATTATAACAAAACAACTTTTCAACCCATACGACTTTGCAAAGTATAACTCTTGTTTTCTATAATTAATATTGCTAACTTGCAATACTTGCCTTAATAATCATACAAGCACAACATTTATGCTCCTACTATCATGATGATTATTATCATATAAGCATAACACTTATACTCCCACTAGCTTTGACATGTTTTAGAATACAACTGAACTTCCATAAAACAATACTTATTGAATTTCTGAAGTTCATATTTCTAATACCTAATGCTTTGATAATCCTTTATCTAAGCTTCTTAATCTTGTACACTTTTGCCTTAAATAGCACATATGTGTGTCTAAACAATTCAGACTAATTTCCAAATCTTAAAATTCGAAATATGGAAAGGGATACCGTAACCATAATCGAATTTGAGAATACAATTTTCACAATCACTATCTTCTTAAAATCTCTTTTAGCGAAAGCATTTCCTCACAATCATTCTTATGAAGGAGGGAATCTTATGACACTTAGATTTTAATGGTGTATGTGTTCCTATCCATGCGAATTTGTCAAAACCAATGTTTGCGACAAATCCAGACTCATATGGACCGAACCTTCTCAATCTTGATTTCTTGCCTTATGATAACACGAGTGCCCACCATTTCTTCCAAGTAGTTAAGCAACTCACCCTTTCCTATAGATGTACTTTCCATTGATCAAGGTGCTTGCCTTTTATGCGTTCAAATGAGAACTCATAGAACTCACATGCATAATTAACTCAATTGGAATGGCACATAAACAAAATAATGTCAACACGATAGGTTGTAAACCTCAAGTCGTGTGCTAGTGATGATCAATAAGGTTTATTCTTGATTAGTTCTTGAAACTTTTCAAGACCATTAAGACTCCCACTGACTCCTTGACATACAAGATTCTCTTGTCAATAAACATTTCTCGACAAACAAATATTCAAGAGTTAGTGTAGCTTTTATCAAGACAAAACACTTCACAAAATTGGTCCTAGTTGGTCTTTGTCTAATCCAAGACATCACAACTTACCAATTTCAAATGTGAGTAATAAGAAAACCTTTTCAACTTCCACATTTGATGAATGTTATAAACCTTCTTAAAACTTGTCACTCAATTCACAATCTTAACTCTAAGACTTGATATTGGAACGCAGTATGATTGACTTCTTGATTTAACCATTTCTTCAATTCTTGATTTCTCTTCTCGGACATACAATTGCACTAAGACTCACTTAGAGGATCAATTGAGATATGGTTCTTAATCATTAAGACCTATCATAAAACATAATAAAAGGTACTCTCCCTTCTTCTTAGAATAGAGAAACTTTTATCTTTTTGCCTACTTGATTCTTCTTATTCGTTCTGCTATTGATTTAAATTCTTTCAATCAACTCAGAATTACACTTAATCTTATAAGTATAATCATATTTACTAAACCTTTAGTAAATCATGACGAATATCTTTGTCACTCTTGTGGTGGACTTTATCAACACACAACCTTGTGTATTCGATCCCCTAGTCCTTCACTTGACACTTTGTCAACGAATTAGTCTAATTTCTAAATATGAAATGTCTCATTCATCATGCAACCAAGTTGTATGATTCCAAGTTTCTGTCCAATTGAAACTTGGGCGACGAGAAACTCTCCCTATTTGGTAAATTCTCTACATTTCCACAAATAACATAACTAAGAATCAAATCCATTATTGTTAATAATAGAAACTTACAAACATCAAATTTTCATACACGCCATTGCAAGGATAAATATAAAATCAAAATTTATTTTATTGCGGAAAAAATTTGCCCTAACAATGCAATTTAATTGAAAAACTATGTTAATACATATTTCTTAGCAATCTTATTCTAACTCCAAGTAGTAGCTCAAGATTCTAATCTTCAAGTAATGCGATCGAAATCGATTTCTTCACGATTAGATTCCGCTCACTTCTTCCCTTAAGCTTCCTCTCTTTTCTTTGATCCTACAAAACATCGAAATGTAATCTTATCACATCATGTATTAAGAATCTAGAATAGGAACTTAAAAGAATTGGTTAATGGATTTTACCTAAAGTAGAGCCACACGTTTTGACTCTCCCATCTCTTAGATCTCTTAGGTAAATAGGGCAGCTTCGTCTCCAATGCCCCTTCTCTTGGCAATAAAAGCAAATTGACTCTTTTGGAATAGCACATGGAACTACTTCAGACTTTGCCTTTCTTTTATGATCAAACTTTTCGATCATGGCACGCCATTCGTTGCTATTGCCTATATCCATAGAGGTCTGGAAGGCAGATCCACCAATCAACTTTGTTTTTCCAGTACGCCAAATCATTTCTGATTCAGCAACAATAAGCATATAGGTGAGATTAATGAGGGTTATGTCGTGGTTCATCATATAGTACTCTCTTACGAACTCACTATATAAGTCAGGAAGTGACCGAAGAACCCAGTCAACAGCCAGCTCCTCACAGACAACATACACCAACATTCTTAACTTATCAATGTGTGACTTCATCTCTAGGACGTGTGCACACACTGACTTTCCTTCTTCATGTTTACTTGCCAAAAGGGCTGGAGTGAGTTTGAACTTTTCAATCTTTTGAACTTGTGGTTAGGGAGAAAAATAGGAGGAGGTGGAGGAAGTGAAGCATGATCTCGTGTTCCTCGATCGAATCGTGGAATATCATCTTCATGTGAAAAGCGTGTTCCACGAGATTTGGGAAGACCATAGTTGTCATACTTTGACATCTACAAAACGGGAGAAAAATTCAAGTTAGTTGATTGATTAAGTCCTTAATAAATCACCCAAATGAGATATTAAGGCTAGGACCCAACAAAATACTCTACAACTTGGGAGAGGGATGTCGTAACCCAAATTGCAGAACATTTGAAGGTAAGTGAATGACGATTCACTAATTTCCACCATGAAAAACGAAAAGGAAATTTAAGTTTTAAATCTATTGAAAATTCATAGATCTTTTGAGATTCATTGATCTTTTCAGTGGCATGTTTAAATCTCGATATGCCCCTCGATTTGTGACTGGGATGTCGAGGATCACAAAACAGGGTGTGAATAACCATACAAACTTACATGGTGCCTTCAATGTTACAATCACCTATTCGATGTGCCGGTTAACCACACACGCTCCACTAATGTCTTCGCAAGGGCACAAAGTGTAATTTCATGGAATTACATCAATTCACTTTCGCCTAAATTAACTAAGATTGGGAATTTTGTAAAAGCATTTAGTTACTTTTGTACTTCATTATACTTATAATGGAAGGTTTCTGTCCTATCCTACCCGTTTGGCTAACGACCCTCCACTAGTCAAGAGTGCGGTGGGTAAGAGTGGATACCCATTCAATCGCCATTTTATAGGCAATTTCCTTAAACACCCCTTATAGACCAACTTCGTGAATGAGGCCTACTAACGGTAAGACTGACTGTTTACTCATACATATACATAATACTAGACTTTTAATGTTATATATAGTATAAGGTGTATTTTACACTTTTAAAATACTAGGTGGTCAAATTTAATAATTATACTTTTAATTTAATTAAATTGTAAATCAAAACTTTATGGATTTATTAAATCACTTTTAATTATACACTTTAGTTAATTAATAAAACCTTAAGGGTGTGAATTGAACTTTTCAAAACAATACTAGGGTTTTAGAATTTAACATTTGTGAATTAAACTTTTACTCAACTTTTAAATTCCAAAACTTAAGGGCAAGTTTAGAAACATTTCAAAACATTTGGGTTTAACTTATTTAAATTTCAAAAACAAAACTTTTAAGTTCAAATTTAAACTATAAAACCTAAAAGGATTAATTTGAAACTTTTCCAAACTTTATCAAGAATATTCTAGATCACATAATTCAAATAAGGTAATTAACAATTAATTGGTGGTTATCTAATTAGATCTAGTTCAAATTATTGCAAGATAATGATCAAATAATTCAAATAATTTAACATTTATCAAATAAGGTAACAATTATCTAATTAGATGACCAAAATCTTTTATTTTGACAAAGATAATCATAAGGAATCAATAAAATTCGTATTTTATTAATTTTAAACAATTATGGCAATTATATTAAGTCAAAACAGGTAAAAATCCCGAAATATGCTCTAACTGACGCTCAAACTCGCCGAGTTCCTCTATGGACTCGCCGAGTTGGAGCTACTCGCCGAGTCCACATTGGAACTCACCGAGTTCATGTCAGGGGGCCAAAAAATCGTTTTTCAAGCTTGAACAAATGACCAAGGCATCAATACAATAGAAACCAATCAAGGCTCTGATACCACTGATGGGTTTTAGCCATAAGAACATCCTATGTGCTCATGCAAACCCTAATGCTTGGATCTAGGTTTCTCTATTGTACATGCATTCATCCAAGACTATAAACCCTAGATCTAGCATATGATAATCAATATTAATATATGAATTAGGTTTTAGATCATACCTTGATTGTTATATAACAATAACAATCTCAAATCCTCCTTGTAATGGCTTTAGAAAGCTTAGAGTCACAAGTGTCACTCCTCTAATGGCTCACAAACACCAAGAGCAAGAGGATGGAGAATGAGAAGAGAGGAGGCATCCAAAAACGTGTGGAAACCCTAAGGAAACTCTTGGCCACGTTTTTGGTGCTCTAGGGATCCTTAAATAATGAGGCTATTAGGGTTATCTAACAAGGAAACCCTAATTTGACTGCTTAGGTCCTAAGCAACCCAATGACTCCCTTCTTAGAGGCCTTGGATGATTTCTAATGAGTTTCCCCATAGAATTCGTCCATCCCACTAATATGGAGTCATTAGCCCAATATTCAACTATCATACAACTGACAGTTCTAGTCCCTTAAGTTTAATTAATCTCTTTTAGCTACAAAATTAATTCTTAATTAACTATTGACTAATATTAACTAAACAATATGATTTATCCTTTAATATATTATTCTCATAATATATTAATAAATCATAATTAATCCTCTCTCTCTCTCTCTCCATAATTCATCCTATCAAGTTGCTTTGGTGAAGGCAACCCAAAAGGACCATGCACCATCGGGTCAAGTACATACCAAAATAGTTATGGACTTAAACACTAATCCAACACGTCCGTCATCAGCCCTATCGTGAAGGCCCAAAGGCCCAAGTCCGAACTTATAAAACCATTTCCTTATATAAATACAAATTTAATACCTCATAAATCTCGTGCGCTACACTTTTTCTCTTCAAAACCAATCAAGCCCCAAGGTGAGTTTCATACCCCTATTTTTGAACATTTCTTTCTTTTGGGGGAGGAGAAAAGTCAAATTCTTGTGTAAATCTTTGTATATTTGCTTGTATGTGCATGTGTTGTATGATATGTGTGTGTTAAATGTTGTGAAATCCATGACAAGAGTTCAAGAACTTGATATTTTTGGTTAAATCCCAAGATGTTGGACTTAGTTAACATAAAATGTTGTTAAAAATAAAAACTAGCTCCTAAATGAAACGTGTTTCACTTGATGCATGGTAAAGATCACAAAGATTAGTCCAAGAATATGTTTTAAACAAGTTTTTGGCATGAGAACATGAAAAATGATAAAATATGGAAGTTTTCACTAACAAGGGGCCATTTTCGGCCATAAAAACAACCAAGGGCCATTTTCGGCCATAAAAACAACCAAGGGCCATTTTTGACCATTTTAGTAAAATGGGCCAAAATTAGGCCTTTTTAGTAAATATGGTCATTTTTGAACATTTTGATAAACTTGGGCCTTTGTTGAACATTTTAGTATAAAGGGGCCGCAAATGAGATTTTTAATAAACTTGGGTCATTTTTGAGCATTTTAGTAAAAATGGGCCTTAAATGAATATTTTTGTAAAATGGCTATTTTTGGACAACTCTAGTAAAAATGGGTTATATTCGACATTCTTAATAATAATGGGCCATTATTGACACTTTGTATAATATTGGGCCATTTGTGAATTTTTAATAAAAATGGGCATCTTATAATAATTTGGGTAAAAATTGGGCCATATACGACAATTCTATTTTTTTATTGGGCTTTAGATGACAAATTTTATGTTATTTGGACTATTAGTGACAATAATATTAACAATGTGATATTTTGACACCTTCGGTAAAAACGATTATATTTTTATCACCTATGGTTTGTAGTAAAAAAAATATACATTAGTAACATTATTTATAACATTAAATAATGAAACTCAATGTTTACGTAAATTCCGTTAAGGCTCTTGTTATACACTCATTCACTGGTACCCACTTAGTGTACACCGTAAGTCCTCTAGTTATAATCAGAGTCTCCTGAAGGGAGACCGGGAGTTTGTGTATAGATCTATATGGGGTTGACACCCCACACTTGAGTTGCTCGCTACAGCTAGACAGGCTAGTCTAGGGTGAAGAATATATTCTCATAAACCGAATTATAAAGAACGTCGAGACATGCACTCCGTCATATTAGTGTGGTTATAACGAATCACATAGAAAAATAACAATGCTATTTTAAGATTTACGTTGGATATACACACCACTCGTTTTTACAAAGTACAAACATTGTGTCAACTATTTTGTAACTAGCCACGTCACTCTGGTCTTAGGGTTTAAGGCCACAATTTCTCATAAAACAGAAAATACAAGATTTTTTGGGAATCACTATCTATACATTTTCAAACTAGATAAACAAAGAATACACATGCAATTATACATGATTTGAAACAGGACTCACAAACTATTTTTACAAGAAAATATTGGATTTTCTGGAGGATTACAAACTATTACAAAGTTTTCGTACACACATACTTATGAACTCACCAACATTCTATGTTGACGCTTTTCAAAACGTCTTGTATTCTCAGGAATACACTAAGCAGTTTAGCAGCTATGGACTTTTGGATATTTGATGTATTTTTTGTTGATTTATCATACATTATGTATTTGGATGTAATTCATAAACAAACACAATGATGTAAACTATGTATGTTGATATCGGAATGTATGATGATGATGGTTGATATGTTTCATTCATATTCAATTGTTATGATATTCAAGATGAAGTCACCCGTCCCCGGACGTTTTCGTCGTCCCGGTTCGGGGGTGTGACATTTTGCCTCCAAATGTGTTTGTTGTTCCCCTCGTGGAGGATCGAGAGAGGCTTATTGCATGATCCACCCAACCGCTAATAAATGTTGCATAAGATAAGAGAGTGGGAGGGTGCCCCCCGCCTATCTGGAGGTGTACACCCATTTATGAGCATATACAAAAGGCTAAAAAGAGAAGTCCATGGAGAACTACCAGATCCAATGACTTTGATTTGTTCGTACCATTCTGTCATCAATCGTTACTGGGGCAGTTGGTGAGTCACGCAGAAAAAGCATCGAGAAAGATTAAACATATATGTTTTATGAAATGATTAGCGGTTTCATTTATGGCATGCCTTACATCATGTTCGTTTGTGTTTATTGAGCTTTCAATGGTAATGGAGATTTTTTATGACTTATTATTATTTGTTTTTTTTAATAAACACTCACCCTATTGGAGTACATAGCCTATTTGATTTTTTTAGCGATCAGTCAATATATATTGAATGGTCAATATACCATGTTGGTTTAAACATCTAACCCATTTCTTTTTAATAATATGTCATACTACCCTTTTAATTATATTAGAGTTTTGAATATTTTTTATTTTCTAATGTTTAATTATTCTATTAAATACCCATATATGACAATTATTATATATTACAAATCATATTAAAGTTTAATACAAACCATAGCAAACACATTAATGCTTTTAGTAAATTTCAATACATATAAAAGAGTTTTATAAAGTATTTTAGATAGTTAGGATAAATTAGTTAAATTAAAAAAAAAAAAAAAAAAAAAAAAAAAAAAAAAAAAAAAAAAGGGGGAGGGGGGAGGGGCTATATAATAGGTTAACTATTCAAGCTTTTATTTATTTTGGGTTAAAGTTAAAAAGTTAAAGTTAAAAAGATGATGACGTTAGATTTATTTTGAGTTATAATATAGGTAAACTATTGAAAATTCTCTAAATATATTATATAATTTTAATATATGACTTTTTTGTGTATTTAAATATCATAAATAATATTTTATGTTTCTCTTTATTGCTAGAAATTTGATCAAAGTAAAAATCTAGAATCCCCTTAAAGACATGTAAACTAACATCATTTGATTGATCTATAATCTTTACAATAGATTTCATTGGCCTAATTAAAAATAGGAAGATTTGATGATTCAACAAATAATTTATCATTATTCGTGATAACTATAACTAATATACTCTAACAACTAATATATTATAACTCATTAGACGATAATATTATACAGTTGGTTATTTTTTTATTACTATTAATAATATCGCTATTCTTCTTTCAAATATGAGGTGAAGATGATAGGGTCGGTCCATGGATTTTCCTTTCTTTTGCTGCAGATTGTTAGGAAAGTGACAAAGGGTCAAATCACAACTAAAATAAAGCTTTTTTCATAGGAACACATTCCTCATATATTCCTGAGAAACATGTGTTTCGAAGAAATTCCAAGGAAAATACCTCATGGGAAACTAATTGTGATGGACTTCCAAGGAAGCTTATGCATTTTCAAGGAGCTTCTTTTCTCGGAAGTCGCCACACTTTTCCCATATACCCATCTTGCAAGGAGTTACGACGAATTATATCTTTGAGGAATTTCTTAGGAAAAAATTTTCCCATAAATTTCCTAGGACCATACTTTGTTGACAGTTTTTTGACATAAGGTTCCTATACAGGTTTAATAATAACCACTCAAAATAAGTTTAGATTTAAATTGGTAAACTATCTTCGAGTTGAAATGGATTATGTCACATTCGAACCCACAAACAATTTTTATTGTTGTTAGTTATCATATATAACTAGACACTAGTATATGAAATATAATTGAACCAAAGATCCATTTCTTATTATTAACATATTAGTAGATTGAGAGTACAAAGACATTTGCTCCATTTTCTTTACAACTAAACCTTTCCTTTTATGTATTTGAAATGTGACAATAGAACATATCAAATTAATATATTATTACATAAATAGGTCGAACTCAAATGCATACCAATACTTTCTATAAAGTTGTTTATAAATGGAATTGAAATCAAATGGGCTCACTTCTCATGTAATAATCACCTTTGGGCCGGGTCAGGTCCAAGCCCAACATTCCATGTCTACCTCAGAATTTTTTAGTCGCCGGTAATCCTACGCCCCCTTTCATCGAGACACTCGAATTAGGGTTCGCGGAATCGAGAAAAACGACCACAACTGTAATATCATCGTGAAAATGTCTCCTCACCCCTCTTTCGATCTTCTTCAGATCCAAATATCTCACTTCTCGTTTCTTCGCTGCTGCCTGAAGCGCTGCCTTCACTAACCTCCTTGCGATCCCCTGCATGAAGACAGAAAATAAAGATGCTTAATCCAATAGAACAACTTAACAGTGAAAATGATGTTCTTATTCGATTCAGTTCCTCAGGTATGTAGGCGTTTTCTCTGGGAAATAGATTATGAACTTACGTTACGTGGGTAAGTGTGGACAATATCGACGACTTCTTCATTGCTGAGCTGCTCCCATAGACCATCGGATGCGAATATGAGAAATTCGTCATTTGGATCAACATTTTGTATGGAGATTGTTGGCTCAGGACTAAGAATTTGCTTTGAAAACGATTGTGGAATCCTAAACTTTGGCAAAAGTGGGGCTCGATTGAACTCCGGATTCTTCAGATACGCATCGCCTATCGATCTCGACACCTGAGAGAAAATTCATCAACATAATCAAATCGTATTTGTTTCAAAACTTCTTGATGCTCATTTGGGAAAATAGAAAGAGAAAAATAAATGGGACAAAATTTGTATAAAGTTAAACCTAATTGAGAAACCCTAGTTTCCTTAAACGATTAAGTGGTCTTTCTACATTAAGTCTAAAAAGATGCTAAATGAAACAACTACATACATATATGATATATCTGAATGAATTAAGACAAGTCTTATACCTGTATGAGTCCTTTAACACGCCAAACGTTATGTTTCATAACCACAATCTTTGGATCATCGGGGTGTAAGGAACGAAGCTCATCTCTTACACACTCATGGTTGACATTGTGTTCTTGAGATAACTGAATAGCAGAGACGCTACCACTATCCTTATCTACTCTCCCTAAAACCACACGCGAATCCCCCGCATTCGCAGTGTAAATGACCCCATCAACAATAACTCCAACCAAACAGCACGTGCCCACACACGCAAATTGTGGGCACGTGCGCCATTGATCTCTAACAAGAGATATAAATTGATGCTCGGTTGACAAGAATGCCTTTCTAATTGCATCCCCCGACATTTCTTCATCTTCGGATACAAACCCTGAAATCCAAATTAGATAATCAGATAAATAAATAATTAATTGATTGTAGCTAGGTGATGCGTAGTTAATTTTACATTTATCTAAATGATCGGTTTTTTTCTTAGAGTAACTTCTAGGAAGTTTAACTTTTGTGGGCTAAAAGCAAGAAACGACAACGCACTTTCATTTATTTGTGTATTGTAGTTTTGTTTGTATGATTGGAACTTTTATCTATAATATATATCTCTAAGAAAATATCTAAAATAGATTAAAAAATCTAAATAGATAAATAACATAACTAATTGAAATCACACTAACAAATAAATTCAATTTTGACTCTACTTTCGTTTCTTCCTATTACAATATTGTACTTCCAAAAAAAAATTATTAGTTATTATGACATTGTACTTTGAAAGAACTACCCTACAATATCATTGTACTTTCAAGATTCTTTTATTAGGAGATTATACTTAGAAATATCTACCAAATTATAGCAAGTGAGAATTGCTTTTTAATTTCGAATTTTTTTTCTTATTATGTTATTGTACTTTGAAAGATTTGTCCAATCATAGCATTGTATTTTCTCTCTTTGTTTTATTATCATAGAGTTGTACTTAAAAATTGTTTATATTTGGATGACATTGCCATAATTCTGATAGATTTTTCAAAATACAATTTTATAATATGAAATAATGAAAATATGGATGCTAGTATAAACAAACCAACGTAAATTTTTTGTTATTTCTTGCACGTAACCTTCTTTTTAGAATAACTAGTCATAAAATCATAACCATAGTCATAAAATCATAACCACAGGCAATTAAACACACAAACAAAAGAAAAATATTCAGGGGTACACAAAATGATAAAAAGAAAATGACACACATTAGCTCATATCATATCATTCTTGAATCAAAGTATAAAAAAGGATTCAATATAAGAATTCAACAACTTACTCTTGAGATTGGAGAACATATTTTCGTTGACAAACCGTGATGCTTCTGGTCCACCATGTCCATCATAGACCCCAATAAACGTCCCGTAAAGCCCTAAATTCATCGAATCCAACGGTCCTGATTCGATCTGGCTTTGATCCTCCATCAAACTGTTAGCTTGAACCACAGCCATTGAAAACTCTCCATTAACATGAGACCCCAAATCTTTATACCACAACAACCCATCTGTTCTTCCACTTTGTGCACCCCCAACACATGGTCTCCAAAAAGGTTTCATCATATCTAAGTAGCTATAACTAGTAGCCCACATGAAACTTTAGCATAAATATTACTTATATGTTTTCACCAATCAGATTAATCCAAATACATTATCGAAAATTCTATCATCCAAAACAACCAGCAAACAATATGTTTATCGAATTATGATCAAGACTCAAACGTAAAGTCAATCTCAGCTCCAGTTTTTGCTTATGTTCTAACCCAACGACCAAGATTCTTGAATTTATAAAAGACCCACAAGAGATAAAAGGACTAGACACCATTAATGTCAAGAAATGCAAAAGGGGGCAAAATGGGTATGGGTCAAAATTGCCTAAAAACGAATCTAGTGTGACTCAAAGGACAAGAAAACAACTGTCTTTAATGGAGTTCAGAGAATATGGAGATGTGTTCTTCAAGTACATACCCTATACCTCTTATTTATTTGTCCCTTTTCAAGAACATCCTTAGCTGTAAAACCCATAAGATTTTGATTTTTTGACAGAGTATGTTCATGGATCAGATGAAGAAGGCAGGGTTTTTGGCGTTTTTTGGCAGACAATCTTTGTAAATTTGAGATCTTGGAGATGATGGGCTGATGAGGTTTTTAAAGAAAGGAGAAAAACTCTAGAAATTGTTAGCAATAAGGGTTTATTTTTCTTCCCCAATTGAAATGAATTTGACCTTCTGATTTCTTTTACCTCTCCTTTTTATTTGGATTTGTTTTGTGGGTGGATGGTTGAATATTAAAATTTTATGACTTTGTTCGAATAGTAATCCACGTTTTTAGCCTTTTTTGGCTGAATGTTTCGTTACATGTATGTGGACCACTCCTTTACTTTAAGGGTAGTTTGGTAAAAGCCATGATTTGATCAAATATTTTTGTAAGTTGTATTCTAATTTTATAATTGTTAAATATATTTTCAATTTCCATTTGAAGAAAAAGAAAACAAAAATAACAAATTAAAATGATGATAAAGATGAAGATATGCTGGATTTTAGATTATTCATAAGCTATTAACATCGGTTTAATTTCACTCATCTTCTAATTAGGTCATCTATATCCACTTAATTCTACTCATCTTTTAATTATATCATCCACTTGGGTTTATTTCCACCCTTATGTAATATATATATATATATATATATATATATATATATATATATATATATATATATATATATATATATATATATATATATATATATATATATATATATATATAAACCATTATATTATTTTTATATTAAGAAAAACTCTTATATTATTACTTACATTTCAAATAAAACCAAATTGTAAATATATAAGAGAAATGATCAGCTAAAATATATGATTTAACATAGATATTCCTTATATTTCCTTGATTGTATGCAAAAACATGTTAAAACCTATATTTATTTCGATTACTCTTGCTCGATTGTGTTTTCCATATTAAATTATATGATTGATTTTTTCCTTCCTTAACAAATATTATTTAGCATAATTAACATCAATGTCATATTAAAAACAAAAATGTAAGCAACATCATATTTGTAGTCGTCAATTTCTCTTAAAAACCTGTATTTTTGTATTTTTCAAATGATAACTATTAATATAAGGGTTTTTTTTAACATAAAAATAATATAAAGGGTTTATATATATATATATATATATATATATATATATATATATATATATATATATATATATATATATATATATATATATATATATAATTCGTTGTGTTTTTCTACGTATATCATTTATCATATCAACATTAGTGTAATACCAACATTTTCAAAGATGGTCATCTAAAGTCATCCACATCGGTTTAAAAGTCTACTCATCTTTTAATTATGTCATCAATATCGGTTTAATTGAACTCATCTTTTAATTAAGTTATGTGTATATATTCATCTTTTAATTATGTCACTATCATCATCAACCCATTACCAGCATTTTCAAAGACGGTCACCACTAACCTTCAACAACTATCTTAATATATATTCTATTTCTCTGTACTTAATAAATATATATATATATATATATATATATATATATATATATATATATATATATATATTTATAATTTAAATTTTAATTAAACAGATAGCAATAATATATAAACTAAAGATTTTTAATACATAAATATATTTATATAATCATAAATTAATATAATAAGTATATATATAAATGATTAAAAAGTATAATAATATAAGAAGTATGGTGGTCATTTTAGATTTAACCGGTTCGACTATCGGGTAAAATCAGTTTCTACAATTTTCATGATTTTTTTTTATTTACACACACACACCAACACATACACATACACCAAAAAGAAAATAAATTATAATATTGAAACAAAATATAATTTTAAATGAATACAAATGCATCAAAAAGTTTCATAACATTTATCATGTGTTTTTATTTAATTTAAGAAATATCTAATTAGATACGAAAAGACTACCAAAACTTGTTATGTAAAATATTTCATTTCTATGTGATTTTATTCAAATTAAGGGATTCGGCTAGGTTTTTAAAAAACCTAGGCATTTCGTTTCAATTTAGAAATAGATATAAATTTGGTGCTAGCTGAACCGTTTTTTATCCGGTTTTAGTCCAACCGGATCGACCCTCCGGTTCAAACCGATTTTGAAAAGATTGTTGCTAACTCATCTTGACAACCGTTGTAGAATGTAGATGGTCTAATGGTTAAGTTTTTCAATGACTTGTTATTTTTTATTTTATTAGTTTAATTTAATAAATAGTTGTTATCACAAGCATATAAAGAGTCTTTTCTAAAACACAACTAATTTATCATTTCTCCATGTATATGAAATATTTATTAAAATGTCATAATCTAATTTCTGGTTTTACGATCACACCTCATATTTAAAAACAAAAAAAAAAAATTATATACATGACATTAACATATAAACAAAACAACGTTTTTTAGACATAAAACATGCAATATATATGAAGACAAATTAATATATGTATATGATGAAGCATTGTTTTAATTAAATGGTCCAAAATCACATTATTTGTATAGTTTTTCAACATCAACAATTTTGGATTTTGACATGAAGTTTTAGTAAACAAAAACTTGTTGAGTTTTTTAAGAAACGTCTAAAAAGTTGCATTTTTTTTCATATATTAATCGAATTAAAACAATGTTTTAGCCTCAAATATTAATTTTATGGTCAATGAGGATTTTACAACAATGGTTATGGCAAAATGGAGTGATGTTGAGCTCACGAGCTCTACGTCAGCCAAACAACCATCCATCCTAGCTGGTGGTAGACATGTTGAGACCACTACTATGACAAGGGAATGTGGGGAAAAGAGAGGGAGAAGAGACTCCACAAGTGGCTTCCAAGTTGTGTTATTGGGTTTGACATGCCGAGCTCAAAGGGATGATGTTTGTCGAGTTGACTAAGGTGTTGTTTATTTTTTCGAAGATAAAATACGTGAAGTCTGCGGACTATCTCTGCAATCCTCTGTATCAGAAGAGGTGGAACAAACGGCTACAACATGTAATAAAAAGTATGTTTGTTTTTTAACATCTGCAGACTGTTGCAGTAAGTTAAACTAAGGCGTGAAGAGGTTTGAAGCAGTTGGTTTAGTGTTACACCACGCAGCACACGCGCAACAGTTTTTAAGTCAGGAGTCTTCTGAAAAACAAACAATTGCGAAGTGTCAAGTGTTGCGCGGCGCAGCAATAAGTGGTCTGAAGTGATTTAAAAAAAGAAAAAACAAACAACACCTAGGCCAATACCGAGCTTTTACAAACTCTACTCGCTCAGCCTAAGAGGAAATGGTTACAACTTAGAATATACAAATTTGCTTGCTATTGTTTTTTATTAAAGAAATTCAAACAATTTCCCTAGGGCTTCGTTTGAGTGGGATCTCATAACCGTTTTCAATAAAATACTTTTTTTAGATAAGCAACAAAGATCGCACGAAGTCCAAGTTGGACAATGATAGATCTCATAGTAAGAGATTTTAGACTTTTAGTTGCAAGAAAATTAGAAAATACTGATGTCCAAAACTCATCCATATGTAAATAATAAAATAAATAAAAAATGTTTATCTCGCAATATAAAGTGGGTGTTTCAATCATAGTTCGCATATTACATATTCGATGATAAACTATCATAGCACAATTAGGACATACCATATTGTATATTCAACTTGATTTTCAGTTTCAAAGTTAAAAAAATCATTATCAGTCTACCACCATCAATATGGATTAGTGGTGATCGTCTGATGATATAAAACACTCCAAAATATAGCTAACATATGTTTAAATCCCATAAACTTCAATCTTAGGTTTGTCTTAAAAAAAAAAAAAAAAAAAAAAAAAAAAAAAAAAAAAAACATTATCAGGGTATGGACTATATACACTTTGGTCCGATTTGAGAGCAAATTCTAAACCACAATTGGATTGGGTACACTTACTTGTATTCTATTTATTTATTTATTTGGACTATAGTTTGATATGACCTAAGTTGTTTTAAAACATGTTTTAACACCATCCATATTCCGTCCCTATGTTATATGTACGACACATGAAATGAAAGGAGACCTTTTAGGCCCACACACCCATAAATCATGACCTTTACATAGCAGTGTAGCACTTCCATTCTTCTTCTAATGCATAAGAACCAACAAAGGCACAAACAACCAAAAATGGACCATTTGTTCACATATGATTTTTTAGAGTATTATGGGTTCAATTATTTATAAAAAATTGCATATATCGGATATATTGGATGTCTTTGTTCTAGGGTTTCATGTTTTCTCTTTTATCATTCAATGTAAGTCTACATAAATAGTATTATAGAAGTATTTAAGTAAATGAGAGCACATTGTATATATTTAAGTTTAATTAATTAACAAAAAAAATATTTAAACAACTAAGTATTTCCTTTGAGCTTAATTGTATATTTTCTATCGTTTATTGTATTTCAATTTCCTACTCTTTTGTAAAGTTAAAAAAAGATACACAACGTTTTTACATGAAAAGTTACATAAATATTATATAAATATAAAAAAATGTGGAAATTTAGTGACGCTGCATGATAACATGTTATGGGCTACATTGGTTGAATTGTTAACCCAATAAGGGACCAAATTGTATGTTGGGTTCAGAAGTTAGTCTCCCTGTCGTGTCTACTAGATTTATCATTTATGGCAAAACATTATTATTATTATTATTTTATTTTTGCTACAGTATTCAATATTTTTTCATAGAAACAATGCACAAAAACAATAAATAACTTAATTTTATGTACTTAAAATCCACCCTCATCCCAAAAGCATTTTTGCGGTCTAATATATTACTTGAGAAATAATGTTAAATATGGAGTTCTTTGTTTTTAGATCTCGAGAGATTTAATTAATTAAACTCAAATGCTCTATTATGTATAGTCACGAAAACAAAAATGGGAGTAAATCCCTATGAGTGTCTGGAAACATATACTTCAATCAGTTCTATGTGATATACAACAAGTACGATATGCTTAGATACGTTTTCAATCATATATAGTATTTTCCAAAGAAAATCCTTTTCAAATAGATTTTATGGATGCAACAACATACGTATATTAATCACATAGAAAACAATAGTATTGTGATGTAATGATACTTGCATGCTATTTACTTCTTTATATTTTATTTTGGCATATTTTTGTTTGTTTTTGTGTAAATCATCATGTGTATTTTCATTTTTACGACTATTTTAGGTACTTTATAGTTTTTGTATTTAATTTCAAAATTTTAAAAGACTAGAGAAAATACGAAAGATTACAGGTGAGATTGTGCAAATTAGACTACGACGAAGAGATTGAAAAAGAAAACTTAGGTTAACACTTGAAGGCAAATGAAGTGGACTAAAGATGGGTTAAATTGTTAGTCCAAATAATTCAAGAGGAGACAGCACGAAAGACATCATAATCTCATTAAGTCAAGAAGAGACAACAAGAAATACATAATCTCATCGAAAAGGACATGTGGCTGCAAAATTCGGAGTCGAGCAGGACTACTTGGTCCGAGTAGGATTTTACACTCAAACCTAGTCGGTTCATGTAAGTACTTAAGGAACATTTTTGTTATTTCACGTTTTGATTGTTATTTGTGGCATGTTATGTGGGTTTTTCCTAAATCAAACATAGAGGTTTTGGAGCATTTTTCTCTTGAGTTTTGAAGGTTTTTAAAGACATTTATGTAGGCTTTAAACTTGTGAACTTGTGGGTTGCTTAGTACATTTTATTTTTTTGTTTACGATTATGTGTAGTTAAGTTTCTTGTATCTAACATTAGGTAAATCCAAAAAAACAAGTGGTTAGTTAATAAAGATTTACGAGGGTTTTATTTTCTATATTAGTTTATAAACCGTGACAATTATGGTTACCAAATTAATTACATTTTCATAGTAGAAACACATAATCATTAATTAATTAATTTAAATAAACTATTAACTAAAAGATATTTTATTTAGTTATGTAAAATTATAATCGTTGATTAAAATAAAAATGTAAAATTAATTTTCAAGATTAGAAAGTTTTTAATTGTGAATAAAATAAAAAAATAACGATATAATACAATGAATGTTAATGAAATAAATCAAAATTGTTATATAAATTAGATAATTAAGTTGTTCAAATAAGCATATATTAAGTTGTTCGATACATCAAAGTAGGTATTAATGTATCGGCGATCTATAAAAAAAATATATAAAATGAATAAGAATCGTTACAATATAAGACAGAATGAAAGAATCATTATACCTTGCCAAACATCGATCCTACCAAATTGAAGGATTACGACGATATGGAGAATGTTTGGGTTCTTTTAGATATAATGTGACAATGTGTAACTATAATCTCCCTAAAGATTAACATCCAATTGCAAACCACTAACAAAAAAAATACTATTGGTTATTCCAATATAAATAGTTAATATACATCGATGTTGTAGGTTATAAAAAACATATTTGGCATCTTGGAATCTTGGATTTGTACTTGCATCCTCGAGTATCAATTTGACCAACATGTGATATCATGCAATAAATGAAAACAGAAAACAAAAAAATAATTATGTATGCTAAAAAGCAAAAAATATATTGTTGATATTGTGAAGGCTTTAGAAAAGATATATTATCATGGTAAATTTAGTTTCAAAATGTAATACAAATTCATATTTTAATTGTTTTGTAAAAACTGTAAATATATCACCTTTTAATTTGTTTAATTTTAAATTTACATGTTAATTATAATGTTTTAAAAAATATATTTCTTTTGTAAAATCTATAAATATATTTGTTTGATTTTAAATTTAGATTTTAATTGTAATGTTTTAATTTAAGTAATTAAATTAAATTTTAATATGTATCAATATATAAGAAAATGGCTATAGTCATCGCATACTAACGCCCAAGAAGGAAATAAAGTAATTCTATTTTTTTATGAAAACTTATTTAAGGAAAAATTACATGAATGGTCCCTATGGTTTGGTGTTTGTTACGCGCCTAGTCCCTAACTCCATTTTTTAACCCTGCCAATCCTTAATAGTTTGGTTTAGTGCACGCCTGGTCCCTCATCTAACCTTCCGTTTGATTTTGGAGTTAAAACCCCCACGTGCCCTGCACGTTGAGGGTTATTTCTGTCATTTTACTTATTCTTCATACCGCCAGTTTAAGAAATCGATGCGTTCAATTAAACGATCATACTCTACATTGTACAACACAATCGTATACCCAAAAAAACACACAACTATGTGCAAAACCCTTATGTGAAAACCCTAGTAGCGACGACTGCAAGAACGAAGAATTGCAATGGTTTCTTGGCGCATTCGTGGTGAAATGGCTGAAATCGACGTTGATCAAAGTTATGGTATGTTTGATTGACTTTCGTTTGAATGATATTGATTGTTAAAGGTTTAATTTTGTTAGCTAAAAACGATTCTCTCCTCTACAGCTGGACATCCGACAGTGTTTTCAATAAGAATGCACCATGGAGGTGAGTTTACAAGCTTTCCTGGAAGGAAGTATATTCATGGGAAGCAAACATTTGTTGATTTACTGGACATTGATACCTTTTCCGTTCATGACATTGATGAGATGATGGAAGACCTAGGGTATGCTTCAATAGGTAAACCACTTTACTATCACTTTCAAAGGCCTTTAGACGATTTAGATTTTGGGTTATTCGCTTTAGCTAGTGATGAAGATGTTTGTTATTTGGGGAGTTTTGTGGCTAAGCATAAGTTAATTGAGGTATATATAGAGCATGACAAAAATACTTTGCACACCTATTTAATGTCCCCAACCCACAGTAAAGTTCGTATAACGGAGATTATTGAACCTCCATCTTGTTCAAAGAGACTATTCCTGGAGTGGCATAACACACCTGCTGTTGACTTGGAGGATGACATGGATCACATGGAGAAAGAATCGGGTAATGATCCTACACCCACTGGTCATATGGAGAAGGATTTGGGTAATGATGCTACTCTCACTGATCATATGGAGAATGATTTGGGTAATGATGCTACTCTCACTGATCATATGGAGAATGACTTGGTTAATGATGCTAATGAATTTGGTAAGTTTGGTGAGTTAGAGAGTGACAATGATGAAAGTGATGATAGTGATTTTTTTTGTGGACATTGACAATATATTGGATGATATTAATGTGGATATGCAAGACTTTGAAATGAATATCGACAAAGATGTGGAATGGGTTGGAGGGTCGTCTAACACTGTGGTTGATGAAGGCACACAGGATGAAGCTTTAGAGGTGATTAACACTGACTTTTTAGCATCTGATTCATCATCAGATGAGGGGATTAATGGTCAAAGAAAGAAGTCAATAAGAGCAATTCAAAGGGCACATGAGAATGATGAAGCACTTGTTAGTGAACCCGTCTATATTTTTCAAAAATTTGGTTCAGCAAAGGAGTTTAAGGATAAGGTAAAACTCCATGCCATAGAGACTAGAAGGGAGCTAGCCCTTGAAAAAAATGACAAGAATAGAGTGAGATGGGTTTGTAAGGGAACAATACCAAAGCTTGGGCCTAATGTAGAAGTCAACGATGAAGAAGAAATATGTCCTTGGGTCTTATTAGCTAGTAAATGGAAAAAGATGTCAACTGGACAGTTAAAACGTACAACAAAGTCCATAAATGTCTTCAAACTAGAACAGTAAAAGCATGTACATATAAATTCCTCTCTTCTAACATTGTTGAACAGGTTGAAAGTAACCCTACTATTCCAATTAGGGCTTTGCAAGAACAGCTACAACGGAGATTTAAGGTAGATCTTTCTAGGATGAAAACATTTAGGGCAAAATTTGAGGCTCTAAACCTTGTGCAAGGAGATTTCGTTACTCAGTATAGTTTACTCAGAGATTACATTGTTGAGTTGCAAACTCGTAACCCAGATACGACTGTTAGGGTTGATGTTTAAAGTGAAGGAAATCCACACAGTGAAACGAGGACATTCAGACGCATTTACATATGCTTAGGAGCTTTAAAGAAAGGCTTCGCAGCTGGAAAGAGGGATTTTCTTGGCTTTGATGATGCTTTCATGAAGGGTCCATTTCCAGGACAAATTCTTTCAGCCGTGGTAAGTTTTAGTTATTGTTCTTTTACTTATTGTTATACATAAAAATAAGTAAAAATCTATTCATGATTGTTATTTATCATAAAATGCAGGGACTAGATGGTAATAATGGCACATATCCATTGGCATATGCGGTGGTTGAAACAGAGAACATCAATTCATGGACTTGGTTTTTGAGTTGTCTTGGGGAGGATCTTGGCTTGAATACTAATTCTAATTTCACTTTTATAACAGACAGACAAAAGGTACTAAAATCATAGATTTTTTACTTTATTTCTAAATTGTTTACTAACAAAATATATGTATGATTGTTAGGGTATTCTAAATGCAATTGCAACCTTGTTTCCTTGTGCTGAAAATCGTTAATGTGTTCGTCACATTCGGGATAACATGAGGAAGCAATGGAGGAGTAAACCTTTCGAAGACCTCTTATGGACATGTGCAACTGCAACACATGTACAACAGTTTAACAAAGGCATGGAAGAGCTAAAGAAATTAAACAAGGATTGTTATGAGTGGCTTAAGAAGATACCACCTTAGCACTGGTCTAGGTCCCATTTCACTGGTATAACATTTCACTCTAATAACATTCTTTATGTTTTCCTGGTTTGTGTAGTTTTTTAGAATTGACTTTAAGTGATGTGATTGGACAGGGAGAGCACATTCTGATGTGATTCTTAATAACTTGTGTGAAACATTCAATGGAAAACTAAATGAGGGTTGTGATAAACCAATCATTACTTGCCTAGAGTTCATTAGGGAATATCTAATGAAGAAGATTATGAATGTAGAAAAGGCCATTGGGAAATGTACTAGTCCTTTGACACCTACAACTATGCAGACTTTGGAAAATATATAAAAAAAGGCAGAAGATTATAGATCTGTATTTTGTGGAAATGGTAAGTATCAGATAAGTGGACCTTGGATGGACTAATGCGCGGTGGATGTGGTTCAGCAAACATGCTCCTGCAGGAAATGGGAACTCATTGGGATGCCATGCAAACATGCTGTTGCTACTATATGGGAGATGAGGAAGAATAGTAAGGATGTTGGAATACTAGAAACTTGGGTGCATGAGGTATATTGGCTAAAAACTTGGAAACAGATGTACTCATTCAAAATTGAGCCCATTAATGGGAGAAGCATGTGGGAAAATTCTGTGTGTCCAACAACTTTGGTTCCTCCTAAACATCGTGTCAAAATAGGTAGAGCAAAGAAGAAACGCAGAAAATCAGCTTATAAAATTGATGACATGGTGAAGGGTAATAGTGCATCAAGAATCCTTCAGTCAATTACTTGTTCAAAGTGCAACAACATTGGTCATAATGTAAGGAGTTGTAAGGGACAAAAAGTTAGTACTCCTAGTGCTCCTAGTGGTTCTGGTGGTTCTGGTAAGGGAAAAGGAAAAGCTGGTTGAGGGAAAGGGACTTGATCCATTAGTGAAAGTTTGTTTTGTTGGTTAATCAGTTCTTTTGGTTAAACTGTGTCTTTTTGGTAAAATTGTGTCCTTATGGTTAATACTTTTGGGTAAATTATGTTTCTTTTGGTTAACCATTTTGTTGATGTATGAAACTATGTTATGGAAAGTATGGAAACTAAATTACCCTTTATTAAATCCCACTTGTGCTATTGGTTGTTTATGTCGATTGTTAGCATATGTTATTGGTTGTTTTTGTCAAATGTTAGTGTTTACTTTTCCAAATAAGTTCCAGAAACACTTGATGAAAATACATGGATCATAGAAGTCAAAATAAGCACCAAAAACACTTAACCAAAATATTATCAAATTCACAAACACTTAATCAAAATACATTCCAGAAACACTTCAAAACACTTCAAATTCACATACAACAACCACCTAGATGGATCATAGAAGTCAAAATAAGTTCAAAAAAGACAAACATCCTACATAGCATACTAGTTGGATCTTCTTAAGCACTACAACTTGTAAATAATGATTCCTATGAACACCCAACTTAAAATAATGATTATCTTCAGCAGCCGATTCTCAGCTTCAACTTTGTTCTTAGCCTTCAACAACCCTGGAATTATCCTAGTACATCGTCCACATCCTTCCTCATCAACCCATCCAATAAACTTACATTTAGGTCCCTGTCAAGTTCAAATCCAACAGATTTGCGGTCGTTGTCACACAAAAGCTTGAGTTAGAATCAAAACGACCTTACCTTTTTTGTGCAACCATAAAACTTTCTTCCAGGGTTGTCGTCGGTCCATGATGTCAGTATAACACTTGGTTACCCGCAATTACATTTCATCATTGTTGATTTTTTGTCCATTAAAGAAACGAGAGATGAAATGAGAGAACAAATGTAGAGGAAGAAAAGGGAGATGCACTGATCTAGGGTTTTTAAAGGATGAATAAGTAAAATGACGAAAATAACCCTCAACGTGCAAGGCACGTGGGGATTTTAACTCCAAAATCAAACAGAAGGTTAGATAAGGGACCAGGCGTGCACTAAACCAAACTATTAAGGATTGGCAGGGTTAAAAAATGAAGTTAGGGACTAGGTGCGTAACAAACACCAAACCATAGGGACCATTCATGTAATTTGTCCCTTATTTAATGCGAGAAAATGCAATTCAAAAGAGAGAACCACAAAAGTGAGAGGTGACATATGAAATTAATAAGGAATACTTTAACACATGGCAGAAGGATATGAAACATATTTTTTTTATTAGAGTAGGAAGATATGAATACAAATTTATACGAACATCTAGACTATTCTTATGTCAAACTTTTGATTCAAAATACTATAATGATTTTTGTAATTTGTATCCCATAATTACACAATCAATTTCTTAAACAAATCTAGTGACAAATAGTTTGAAAAGAAGATCCTTACTATATCTTCAAACCTTAGTGTATCCTCTAATTAGTAGTTTTGAGCTTTTGAAATTACAATTAGATTTGATGGTTCTTTGAAACCAATGCTAATCATTCTATGTAAGTTTATTTAGTTCATCTATATCCTTAAGAGGTCTTTGAAAACATATCCAAATTTCTTAAACTAACGAAGAACCTATGTTATTGTGAGCTTTCATGAAACAATAGTGTAACGTCCCAAAATTTAAAGCCAAAAAATTTTAGACCATGGACCGGACCGATAGGTGTGTATTGGCGTCGATGTCGGTTTTCCGGTTCTTGGACCGCTGGACTGGTAAAATATGCAATGCGTATGGTACATGTTGATGAAACAGTTTCTATCTAAAGGTTTAGATGAGTTATTTGCTTGAATATTTATTTAGTTTAGATGATATTTGTTTAAGAAAATACAATCATAAGATGATGTTTTATTTAAGAAAATGCCGTATTTACGTATATAAAAAAGAGAAAATTACTAATCTAGTCTAATTAACTAGTTACTTAATTATTTTTAGCCAAAAAGTAATAATTGTCCAAAAATAGCCACGAAATCGTAGGTAATTAGAGTGTGCTACTGTTTCGCCAAATGACTTACTGTTTCGGGTTAAGTATAACAATAAATAAAAAATATTTGGAATTCTAAAACCGTATGTTATTTTATAACCTACGATTTCCTCTCGACGAAGTACGGTTTCCCAAATCATAACCTACGGTTCTGGGTAAAAAATCTATGGTTTTATAATTTTTTTAAATAAATGGAGAGTAGTTTTTTGACAATTATTTTGATAAAAAAACATCACGGAATCGTAACGTATGTATAATTGTTTACAAGTTACAACTACTTTTTTTTTTAAAACGAAAAAAAAAATTAAAAACCATAGGCTTAAGGAAACCCACAGTGTACAACCATTTAATACACAAATTGTGCAATAATTGATTGTACATCGTATATTTCCAAAAAACTTACGGTTTCTGTAAAAAAAAATTATTTTTTCCAAAAAAAAATCACGGAATCGTATCATATATACAATTGTTTACAGGTTACAACCATTTTTTTAAAAAGAAATGTGACATCCGGATTTCATGGTATTATATTTTATCATTTTATTTTTGAGAAAAAGAGAGGGAGTCGATGAGTTGAGTCGTAGACTCGTCGATTAGGACCGCGGTTGCTGACTGGATTAATGAGCGGACTCGACGAGTCTGAAAGGGTGGACTCGACGAGTCCGCGTTGTGGATTGAAACCCTAATTATCAGGGTTTGTGCCCTATTTAAAGACCTTTATGTCCTCCATTTGCGGCTACCAGTCTTGAGAGAGAAACCCTAGAGAGCTTGGCGAGTTGTAAGAGAGAATGAGCTATTTTGATCATTTTTTGTGTGATTTTGCAAAGGAGAAAGTGTTTCCAGCAAAGGGAGGTCAAGAGGATTGCATTTCAGTGGGTTTTCAGCTTGGATCTTCAAGTTTGAGGTAGCTATTCGATCCTATCCTTCTGTTTTGCTAAGGGCGTTGAATTTAGGGTTTTCTATACCCTTTTATGGCTTGTTTAGTTGAGTATAGTGTCCCATTGAGTGCTCAACTCCAGATTTGGACCTTTTGAGGTCCAAAGAGCTTGAGCCACCTTGCTTTTTGTGGTTCTATGGAGGAAAGGGACATTGGTTGCCATGTTAGAAAGGATTTCACCAAAATAAGCCTAGAGTGCCTTGCATGTGTACCAAGATTCGACCTTTACGTGTTTATTGGTCATGGGGAAGTCAAATCTATAGACTAGAGAAGCATATCTGACCTCAGGATGACAGATGAGTGTTTTCATGAGAGGAACTCGCCGAGCCCATAAGGGACTCGACGAGTCGAGTCGGGTTGCCCCGCGATTCGTGACTTGTGATAACCCATTAAGTGTAGGGTTGACTCAATGAGTCGAGTGAGGACCAGGGGTGAAGAGGACACGCATGTACTCACCGAGTCACACGAGTGCACGCGACGAGTCTGGTCAAAGTTTGACCGTTGACTTTTGTTGACTTTTAGGGTTTAGTCAGTGTTTGGACATATAAGCCATTAGAGGGGTAGAATGGTCTTTTACCCTTCTTAGAGAACTTATAGAGAAGGGTTAGCCTAGCCTTTAGAAGTTGTATTAATTAAAGTAATTATTTATGTGATTAGGCGGAGGCTAGTGCAGTATCTCATAGTTCGAGGTTTACCGAGTTATCCGAGGTGAGTCTTCTCACTATACTTTACCTGAAGTGGTAATTAGAGTTATGTGATAGAGTATGTTGTATGCTATTATATGATGTGGTATCTATATGATTTTGTGCTATATGTGATCCAGAGTTACAAAGTTAGGACCGAATGGTCCATAGAGTTAGGACAAGAGGGTCCACAGAGTTATGGGACTGGAGGGTCCCACTGAGACACTTTGACCAGAGGGTCATACAGAGTTATAGCCTCGAGTGGCTAATATGTGTTGTATGTGGTATTTTGGGGAACTCACTAAGCATTTATACTTACAGTGTTGTGTTATGTGTTTCAGGTACCATTGAGGATCGCGGGAAGGCGCCGACATGATCAGTACACACACATGAGGAGTTTCTATACATTATGATCTTGGGTTGTGTTTTATGGATTGATATATGATACAATGAGATTTTTATTATATTATGAATGAAAATATGTTTTTAAAATGTGAAAAATTGTTTGAAAATTTACGGTGTTACAAGAAAAAAATAAAATAAAATTCGTAGGGTTCATACAAAACTTACGGTATACAAGTCCACACTACACAACCTGTTCATTGTGAACTTGTACACCGTAGGTTTCGTATGAAGCCTACGGTTTTACTAATTTTTTTTGGTTATCCCCATGTACAAAAACTACTCCTAATCAAGAATACGCTAAAATTTTGGTAAAAATAGACGTGCCTCATTAGGGATGGAAATGGGGCGGGTTTGACCATATATGTCCCCATCCCCGATTGTCTAACCTCGTCCCCTTCCTCATCCTCATCCCCGACGGATGCGGGGAATCAAATCTCCTCCCCTTTGTATTTTGGGCTTTTCCCCAACCTATCCCCAGGCCATCCCCAATCTATCAACATAATAAACTCAACTTTATAAAAAAAACAAGTTTAATAATGATCAAAACCATATGTCATAATTAGATTCTGTTTACATCATTCATAAAGTTTAACAAACATCAAAACGAAAAGTGACGATTTGGTATATAGATCGACGAACAAAGTGACGATTGATGAACTCTTGGAATTAGGAACATAATTTGGTTTATGGACTCTGTCTCTGATGGTCTAATGTAGATCAATTCATTTTAGTGGACTTAATTCAAATTCAATAAATGATCGATATATATATATATATATATATATATATATATATATATATATATATATATATATATATATATATATATATATAGTTATCAAAGCGGGGGCGGGGCGGGTTGGGGATTGTTATACTCGGCCCCTGCCCCATCCCTGGTTTTAGCATAATGGGGATCCCTAACTCCGTACCCGGTACCCGTTTTGGCGCAAAATACCCGTCCCCGATTGGAGCGGGTCAACCGGGTTCCCCACCGGGTCGAGTGAAATTTCCATCCCTATATCTCATTGTTCTTCGGGTGCTCCATTGAGAGAAAACAGTAGATAAACTAAGAAAAAAGTAGTAAAAAATAACCTAATCTGAAAATCAATACGTTATATGCTATAGGCCAATGGGCCCCGAAAAAATAGACGGACTGGGAAACAATAGCCTATTGCCCTAAATTCATAGACTTCTCCCATTGTCCATAGTCTACGCACGTTGACCGTAGTCAACGCTGGCCGAACTACTCTTTCATGGGCTATTTTTGACTAATGTTTTTTTTGGCTATTTTTTGATAGATAATTTGGGAAAATGGTTAGTTTAGTTATTTTCTCTATAAAAACTTAGGGTAAATTATACCAATCGTCCCTCGTGCAGGTGCTGAAAAGCGCGTTTAGTCCCTATTTTCAAAAATTAACTCGGATCGTCCCTCATTTGTCTAAAACTTGCACGCTTCGTCCCTTATACACATTTTTGTTGCAATATTAGTCCTTTCCATATCTGAAATGACCATAATGTCCTTTATGTTTATATTTTCCAATTAATTTTATGTTATTATCATTATTATTAATTAAGAAAGAAAAAAAAACATGTGGTCCCACTTCATACCCAATCACATCTCTCCACCCACCGTACCTTCCCTTTATTGTCTCTCTTCTCCAAACTCTTCAAAAACCCTAATGCCCTTTAAGCCACCGTCAGTGGATACCACCGTCGTTTTACACTCCGACCACATTCATGGAATGCACCGCCGTTTTACACACATCACACTCCAGCCACCATCTTTTCCGACATAAGTGGTTTTGAATCGTCTAAAATCGATGCCTCCATCTGTGATTCAGTCTTCGATCTCCGATGTCCCTCAGCTAGGGCTTCGTCACATGTACCCTGCCATCGGCGTCGGCTAGGGTTTCGATAGATGTCATAAAGCTCTATGCATTTCGACATATTTATAGAGATCGATCTCTGCCTCCATCGTGACTGTGATATAGAGACCAGCGAGCTCCACATTTGAAGTCGATGTCAATGTAAGCGTGGTGGTTGGATGATTTCAGGTGTAAGGTGGAGAAGGCGATGAACAGTGTAGGTTTCACCTGCACCTCCTCTTAATTGATCATAGGAGTATGGTTTTATGTCCCCCAACCTTCGACCCTATATCTCTCAATCATAGATTCCTCTTCAAATTTCTTTTTTTTTCTTTCTTTTGGGTTACAAGTCTGATCAGTTGAAGATTAGTAGATATGGTAGGGTAGGTGATGGTCCTGATGGTCGATTATGATGGATGTTGGTGGTTGTGAATGGCAATAATGAACGGGGAGGGTAGGTGTCGGAGTTTAAGGATGGGATGAGAGAGAGAGAGAGAGAGAGAGAGAGAAGCGGTGGTTACCGGTGGCGGTGGATGGTGGTCGGAGGTCAAGGGTGGCCGGAGGTGGATGGTAGCCGGAAGTGACTGTAGTTCGAGGTGGTTGATGGCCAAAAGGGTTTGAACTCCTTTTTAAGGGATGTTTCCTTTTCTAAAAATAATGATTATAAAAAAATAATAGATAAGTTATAAACAATTAAAAAATAAATGAAAAAGAAAAAAAAAAGGGCAAGATAGTCATTTTACGTCTGCGAGGGACGTAACGTGCACCTTTTAACGATACGAGGGACGGTCCGAGTTAATTTTTGAAATAGAGACTAAACACGCTTTTTGGCATGCACACGAGGGACTAATGGTGTAATTTACCCAAAAACTTATAAAAGAAATTATTATGACAAAGTTATGCCGACAAAACTATATAAAAGTAATTGTTATGACAAAACTTACAAAAATAATTCTTTAATTATCGTAACACCAAAACTTGTATTTTAATTACAATTTGACACCTCGACTTTAACTTAATGAATATTTAACCCAAAAAAGTGAAACTATAGCCTAAAATGCAGTAAAAACAGTGTCAGTCACAACACTAGAACCAAGTTAGGTGAGCTTGAAGGCATCGGTTGAAGCCCTTAGTTAAACTATATTTTGGGAAAGATATATGTCAATCCAACTTCAACGAATGAGTTATGATATTTTAAAGTTTTTCAAAGATTATGTCTTTTAAACTTCCGGTCTAGAATTGTTACCTGGAATCAGTATTGTAGCTTAGCAAGAACTGATAACCGGCTTGATGTATATAAACCGGTACGGGTGCCAATGTGGGTCCCGGTCCAACACAATGCATAGAATTCAAGGAGGCTACAAATTGCATAAGAATTGGTATTGATGCACACTTTTGGTTTTCACATGTATTATTATATTTGTTACATTTGAGAAGGAATATACAACTTCCTAAATTAACACGTCCCAAGATAAATGCAACACGTAACTTGACATACAATTTAATAAAAGATTATTTAAGATTAAAACCTTAGCACCCGAAAGTTGAGCTCTTGAAATAGCTTCTAGCCAATAACAAAAACTATAAAAAGAGGTGAAAGAAAAAAAGATGATTGTGCATAATAAGTCTTCACCCTCCATTGATGATCCCTAAAAAAGCTCCATTTGCATCTCCACTTTCTTGTACTTTTTGAAATGAATCCAACAACACCTCAAATGGTGGAGTATTGAGTTCTGTGTTTATCTTGCTAGGTAATTTATAGAATTTTGGTGTTGAGAAAAAAGAATCATCCACCTGTTTGTTGCAAAAATAGCTTAGAATATTTTTCTACAAAGTAAAAAAAAAACAGCAGTTTTTTCTTAATATTTTCCTATACCATGTATTCATTTATCAAGCACTTTTCGGTATCTTTTGTGATCTCAATTATTTTGGAAGAGTGAGCAGTTTCCATATCTTTCATAGCATCACGAGAATTTCTTGTTAAGGAATCAATCCCCTCATTTTCTTCCTCGTTAAGCTTCAAAAAATCTGCACAAATTAAACATAAAAATATTAAAACATAATACAATTATTAGTTTAATCAAGGAATATTTTAAAAAAGTTATGTCATTACAAATTACATATATAGAAATGGATTACATTCGGTGGATGTGAGAGATTGACTGTGTACTTCTTCTAGTGTTGTGGAGCCCACAGATGACAATCGATTATGGATTGCTTGATTTGTTTCAAGAGCATCCCTGAATTAGGAAATCATAAAAATTAAACAAAAAAACAAATAAATAAAACTCTTTTCTAATAAAAATTGAAAGTATTATTGACCTAAAAAATTGAAGTAACTTTTTTTTTTTACATAAACTTACTTGATTTTGGAATCAAAAGATTCTAAATGCATTTTCTGTAGACTGTTAATAGATTCTTGAACTTGGCTCCACCCTTCATTACCCATTTTTGCCTTTGTTGTCCTTTTCATTTTCAAGTAAAAGTAAAACATCATTAATACATACTTCATTACCCAAATTATAGCAATTTTTATAATACGAAAGGAGTTTGAAAGTAAATTGCTATATTTTGCTATAATGCATGAAGTCTTTTACCAGTTTTGGAATATGGATATGAAACCATCTTTCCCAATTTGAGTTGTGTTTTTATCCTCAATGTAATTCTTTTCTGTTTTTCCCAAAAAACTTGCATATTCATCGTCTGTTGATGATGTGAGACTATGAATATTTGACATTTTGCCATGAAGCGTGTAGGTTTTACTCCCAATATAGCTTCGAATTCCATCCACTTCTGTTTGAACCTATAAAAAAAATCAACATTCTTTAATAAGCAGATTACAATAAAAAAAATCAACACTTTACTTTTTCCAATCAAAGGGATCAAGAGATATCATAATTAGTTAATTACCATCTGTTTCTTCTTGGCATTTGAATTTGTTAAAAGCTCTGCCATTTTGTCTAAAAGTTGCTTGTTTTCATCATCGGCATATTCCTAAAAAGGTAATTTTTTTAAGATGATTATAAAATGATTGTGATTAAAGATGAAAAGGGAGTTATCGATATAATTGATGATACAAAAAAAAAAACCTCATATTTCTTGCTGAATTCATCTAATTTCTGATCATACATCCCTTTAGCTTCTTCCAACATTTGAATCACACTCAAAATGTCTGTGCTTAGAGTCTTGAAGAACTTCACTGTAATACTGGATGCAGATTGAGTTGTCTGATAAGCTCTCAATTGACTCTGGTTACACAGAAAAATCACAAAAAAGGTTAAATTCATACTCTTATTTGTCATGGTCAGGGGTATTTCAGACATTTGACTAATATCTATTTATGTACCTCATGCTGTTTTTGCCAAATTGCAGCTATACTTTGTTCCTGATCATCAAGGTTACCATGCAAATCATCAAGTATATCACCAACTTTGACCGAAGCTTCTCTTATTAGCTAAAAAGCACCATAAATATTGTGAACATCAAATCAAGTTTTTGAATAAAAATCGTAATTAAACAAGATTTAGTTTACTCACTTCTGCTAGGGCTGAAGAATGCTTCACGACTTCAGAATTTATATTTCCAAGTGTTTTCTCTGAATTACCACTGAATTCGGTCGCTAATTCAACTAAGGATTTGATTCCACCAGCAAATACGTCATTAATCTTTTCTACCCGAATTTGAAGTCCTTCAGCAGCCTATTCATTACATCATTACATTTTGACAGCTGAATGCACACCAACTGTTCGATGAAATGCCTAAACGAGATGTAACTTACCGAATTGTGTTCAGAAACAAAAGATTTCATATGTTCTTCGATTGCATTTAGTTGTTGCTCTTGATGCGTTACTGAATCAACAATTGTCTTGTGAAGAACTTCAAGGTGTTGAGCTAAAAGCTTCTGAAAGCTCTTGATCACCGCTTTATTTCCTTCTTCTATGTGGTTTTTGTGCTCTATATAACACGTAAAATACAATATTGTTACAATTTTTATATATCAAACTGTAACAAAAGGCTCTGTTTTTCAAACAAAAGATACAAACCAATTTTCGCGAACAAGCTTGATACCTCTGATGTTGCATTCTCAAGCTCACTATGAAGCTCAACTGCTCTTTCAGTGAGTGTTTTCTCTAAACATTACTAAAAATTGTTAGAAAATGCAACTTTTTTGTTAGTGGATATCACTTTAAATTTACTCACCTGATCCAAGAAGATTAAGTATAAAATATTCCTTTTCTTTTGTCGTTTCATTCGCTTGTTTCAGTTTATCTTTTAGATCCGAGACATCTTGCTTACTTTGCTTGAGTTCTCTCTGAAGTTTTAAAAAAAAAAATCATACTTAAATTGTAATTAAAATAAAATGAGCCATTTTTGGAATTCAATCTAACCTCGGTGTTCTCAAGTTTTTGACTTAGTTCTGAAGTCAAATTTTGCTGATGAATTAAGAGTTCTTGAAGATCTATGAGTTCCTATTAAAAATAATCAATTTTCTCAGTGTTTGATAGTATAACGAGAGGGGATGTATAATATTTAAAAATAGATATTTTACCTTACTTTTTAACTCTAACTTCTCGGATGTTGCCTACAAAAAATTGATGACTGAAATTAAATCATCCATGATTTTGATTTTGATACTATTTTTATTACTTAAAGGGTATTTTGGACATTTGAGTACTAATCAGAAACTTTAATTAACTTAATCTGGAGTCACACAATGCTACACTTTCATTAAATTACACGTTAAGTAACACATGCGATTTTCATGAGATTGAATAAGAAAAAAATAATATAGAAGTAAACCTTCTTGGCAGCTTCTTCACTCATGTAACGATCATGTGGTATGTAAATTCCGTTTTTCTCCCTTGTAGCATGTAATTCTAATGATACAAAAAAAAAGTTAAGTATTTTTTAATTATCAATAATCACAAAAAAAATAATATGATTTTTTTTACCTTGTTTAAGACTTTTTATTTCCGTGTATAACTCTTTAACAGACGCTGATTTTGTCACCTTATGGTTAACCTGATTACAAATTAAAAAAATTAAACTTTTTGATAAAGTACGTTGCTATTTTCCAAATTTGCCCTTCTAGAAAAGAACACTAACCTCTGGTCTATTCTTGATGCTTTTAGCCTTGTATGCATAATCTAAAGTGTTTTGTGTTTCTTCCAAAGAGTGAATAGAAGAGGACACAGTAGCTATTATGCATGTCTTTGTTTTCCCTCCTAAAGAATCTCTCAACAACCTCGTTAATTTACTATCCCTGATATTATTCACCACAAATTCAATAAAATCACTTTATATTTTTAATGTTTTTTTTGTAACAAATTATTACCTATAAGGAACATGTCCAGAGTGATCAACCAATGCATTTATAACACGACCAAGTGTAAGCAAGCTTTTGTTTATCTCACCAGCTTCCCTTGCTCTTCCCTGTCATAAACATAAAAAGTCAACATTTTGACTTTGACCGAAAAAAGTCAAACTTTTTTTTTGTGGAGTTATTGTGTATGTACCTCACGCGCACCAGACCGTAATATGTTTTCTGATCCAGCAAGATCAACTAGATTTAGCTTTCCACATTTGATTACTTCTTCCCCAATTGAACTAATTTCCTTAATTTGAATTGTGATTGTGAACAAAGAATGAGAACGATTGCTTTGTGTGTTAATGAGAGTGTCAGCTTTGTGTTTTCTAGCTGACCCTTTTTGTAAAATTTGGTGTATTTCATCTGCACTGTTTACAAGTTCTTCTTCTAAGCCTCTCATAAAAACTGCACCTTTTCCATCTTCCATTAAAGATATGTGTTTCTTTAACTTTTCATCTGTAGCCAAAAGATCTGTTATTTCCTCATTGTAAAGCTCAATGTATGTCACCTTCATGGAATATTCTGCTTTTTGAGCTTCAAGAGTGTCGAAAAGTTGCTCCACAGCTCTTGGAATAACTCCAACATCTTCATGAAACTCTCCATTCTGCACATAAACAAGACAACAATTTAGTTCTTATGCTATGGTTTGACCATTCAGGATTTGACCTCAAAAGTCAAAAGTTTTGACCTTGGATTTTCCTCCTTCGCCTTCCATTGTGTAAGTCTTTCCTGTTCCAGTTTGACCATATGCAAAAATGGTCCAATTATAGCCTTCAAGAGCTTCTTTCACAATAGGATCAACAACTTGATCATATAAATCCTTTTGTTTTGAAGATGGACCAAACACCTATATAGAAAAAGGAGATCTTTTATCAAGAAACAAAAATGGAATTCGATATAAAACTATAAATAAACACCAATTAAGAAACAAACAAACCTTATCAAAACCAAAGATTTTATCTGTCTGCTTATTACCAATGTTTTGGGTAACAATAACTTCTTGTTTATCTTCATTACAAGTAACCACCACTGGTGTTTTTGCCTTTACATCGTCCTCACTAAATGGCCTGAAAAGTGAAAAACACACATTAACAAAGAAATTAACCTTGATAAACAGAAAGAATTTCAGTTTATGTTAATTATAAGTTAAAAATACAGAAAAAGATGCTTGAAACAAACCTGCAACGAAGGATAACTTGAACGTTGACACCTTTATCATCCTTGATACACGTGGTGCCATTTTCACTTGACCATAGCATCTGCGTTGGTGAAAGAGGGATTAAACTCCCTCGTCTCTGTTGATGCAGCTTCGTATTATCCATATATGAAGCCCGATTAGCAACTCGTTGCCTGAAAATTCATAATTAAACGGAAGTTATGAGCGCAGAGCATGTCAAAAAACTTGAATCGATATAGCTACATGATTACCATATCAAAATTACGAATTAGAAACATGTTTGGAGTAAAAAAATTAACGAATTACTAAAAATTTCTGGAAGAGGCATATTTACAAACATGTGGGGAACGTACATGATTGCTTGATTAGTGGTATAGTGATTAGATTAGATTGATACAGTGATCCCCTGATCAATAATTACAAAATTTTCAACGAAAAAACAGTGAAAAAGTGATGAAGAAAGTCGGTAAACAACCACAGCCGGCTGATTAGAGACAAGTCAAGAAGTCAACAAACGATCGGCGATGAATACTACCTTTTTCTCGAGAAAAACAAAATGGTAATTTTGTATTCTTGTGCGTGTGTTAGAGAGAGGATTACAAGATTGAAAAGCTACAGAGAGCTGTGAGCTATGGCGTTACGAAGAACATGTACAAAGAAGTTTTACTTGAAGGATGATTAATGAGCGTTTAGCAACTTTTGACTGTTAGCATTTGAAGCATTTATAGTTTCCTTTTCAAATTTCCGTCATACCTGTCTTAATATTTGTTTCAATTAAATTTGAATTTAAATATCACATAGAAAGATGCTGCTAACAGTTTTAAAATTTGTATTGTTCCTACAAAATAAAGGGTTAGATGATGCAAATGCAATAATAGCTTGTTATAATATGGATCAATACAAAGGTGCTCTTGGAGTGGGGGTGTGCTGTCCCTATTGGGTGGGTTGGTGGGCCTTGGATATAATTTTTATTCAGAATAACATATTTTAGTTTCCATTTATTTTGGGACTAAATATTTGAGGATTTTTATATGGCTATTACTTATATAGGAAATTATTTAAAATGGCAACTAATAACACAAAATTTATCTATTAGATCATTAAAGTTTTAATTGCATCCATCAAACTTTTTTTTTGTTTTATTATACCATTGATATCGGTGACAGTGGGTTATCAACCCATGTGGAGTCTACGTTATCGGTTTTGTCCACATAATCGATGGTATAATAAAATCGAAAAAAAATTGTTGGTCAACTGGATACAGCTATATAAGTTTGGTGACTTAAAAAGCAAATAAAATGTTATTGGTTGCCATTTTATGATATTTTCATAGAAAATATTAGAAACTTTTACACACCATTTATATATGATATATCCAAAATCTTCGATTTTATCTCAACTTATTTGTTTTAAAAATATTCAAACACAATTAAGATCTTTTTCAATGAGAATATTTTATTTTCTTATAACTTTATTGTTAAACTTATATAACTATTTCTAAGGCTTAACAATTTATGCATTATATATTCAAAGATATTAAAAATTATTTTGTTTATTACATTATTTCTTTTTACAAACAGTTCATTACATATAAATTGGTAAGACTTAGAAATGGTTATATGGGTTTAACAATGAAGTTAGAAGAAAATGAAAAACCCTCGTTGAAAAAAATATTTATTGTCTTATGACTGATCTAAATATTTTTAAGACAAGTAAGTTGAGTCAAAATCGAAGATTTTATATATATATATATATATATATATATATATATATATATATATATATATATATATATATATATATATATATATATAAATGGTGTTTAAAATTTTTCGAATATTTTCTATGAAAATATAATAAAATGACAACTAATAACATTTTATTTGTTTTTTAAGTCACCAAACTTATATGATTGTATCTAATTGACCAACAGACTTTTTTTTTACTATAATATATTTTCGATTTCATGGACACAACCGGTGACATGGACGTCACATGGGTTGGTAATCGACTATCACTAGTATCAATGTATAATAAAACATAAACAAGGTTTGTTGGTCAGTTTGGTGCATTTAAAACTTCAATGACCTAATGGATAAATTTTATGTTATTGGTTGTTATTGTGGATCATTTACTACTTGTTATGTGAATAAAATTATGTAATTATTGTTGGATTAGGTGTATAAGTCAATAACTGAATTTGTATATATTTGAATTAAAAGCAAAATCCTTTTGAGTTGCCTCAAGCCTAGTAATTGGATTGGATGATTTCTAGAGAGAAAGATTGGCTTATTGTTTTATTATATGATTAATAAATACAAATAAATGATTATTACTATATTATGAAAATAATATATCAATTATAAATAGTATTATTTAATTAAGAATTAATCATAAACTAATTAGAATTCATTTTGGGATTAATTGGATTAATTAAAAGTGTTATGACATAAGTTGTAATTGTTTGATAGTTGAACAAAAGGAGTTCCAAAACCTTCCTAAGGCGGTGGACGGTTTTGTGGTGTATTTTAGGGTTTTTGTAACTCCCCGACTCTCAAGTATAAACTTTACAGTCTTATATTTTCATTTTGAAAGGTTGACTCGACGAGTTGGATGCCCTGACTCGTCAAATAGGAACTGTTTTGGCCGCATAACTTAAGTGACCAACTTGACGAGTCGGAGGACACGACTCGAAGAGTTGGAGCTGGAGGATGAAACCCTAATTTTCAGGGTTTTTGCACCCTATTTAAAGGGTCATTAGCCTCCCTTACAGCCCCCTTTAAGCTCAGAAACCCTAAATCGTGTTTTCTCTCCATAATTTGTGTGTTGATAAGCTTGGAAGGAAGATCTTGTTGCAAGAAGCTTGAAGATTAAGAAGTTTGAGGCAAGGAACGGTTGTGGATATGAAGTCTACTATAGTTTAGCATCCTTTGAAGGTAACAAGTCGTTACCTTGATCTCTTTCTTGCTAGATCTTTCTATATTTGAGTTTTGGGACCATTTTAGCATGTTGGTGTTTCATTTCGGATGTTGGACCATTATCTGAAGTTGCAACCTCAGATCTAGGCTCAGCTTGGTCCTTATAATGATAAAGTTTCATCCTTTAGCAAGATAATGCATTTCCCTTACCTTGAACCTCTTCCTTATCTTGTTTGGGCCATTATCACCTTGTATGTACGTAAAGTTTGCAACTTTACGTAGGAAGTATGCCTTAGGAGCTTAGATCTGCAATATGGAGCTTTTGGGTGGCTTAAAATCATCTGAATGGAGAAAGGACTGAAGGGACTCCACGGGTTTGGGGTGGATTAAAATCAAATAATTCATTAAGATGTACAGTTAAGTTTAGTTTCATATGTTGTTGATTTTAGTGACGTCAGACATTTTGGGTAACCGGAGCTAAAATGTGAGCTAAGTAAGGGGTTTATTATTTGTACTATATATTATATGTTCGGTGAATGTGAAATGCATGCATATATAAGATCGAATTATAAGTCAGTACGATACAATGATGGGGGTCAAGAGGGTTGCGCCCCCTTGCAGGGTCCTAGGGGTAGCGCCCCAAAAGGTTTTCGAAAATTTGGATTAGTTTCATTATGGAAAAACTGAATGGTAAGATTGACAAATCTTTTCAGATTTGGAAACCATTAATTAAGCCATTAATTTTGAGATTCTCGTAACTAAGTTAGAAATAAAAACTCTAATTTGCCATGCATATATATGGCTCCTCTTTTGAGTCATACATAACCCTTATGGGCTCTCTTTATTCTACTACAATTTCAAAATTCTTCTGACAATCTGGTTTGTGTTTTGTGCCTAAATACACATAGGGGTGGTAAATCGGGTCATCTTGTCGTGTTTTTGTCTGACACGACACGACACGATATTATGTTTTTTTTAACTAACACAAAAAACGAATCAATTAAAAAACAACAAACACGACACAACAATGATAACAAAATATAACAATTAGTTTATCTAATTAATATTTAATTATACATAACACGAAAAACACAACAAACAGATGCTAAATCACGTCAATTTCGTATCAAATTTTGAAGACGACACAACTCGATGTCATGTTTTTTACACTTGACACAAACGCGACACGAACACAAATCTGAATTTCAGTTTCGTTTTGTGTCCTGTATTTTTGTCGTATCGTTTCATCAATTGACACCCATAGATACTCATGTGTCATTTTAGATTATCCTAAACTGAATTTATTAAAACAAAGTCATATGATAAAAATATCAATTCAGAAAGTAAACTTACACGATCTATTAGAAATCCGATCATTCGCCATCACCCTACTTTATTCCACAACATCCTACATGGTTTCTTAGGGGCGATGAACAATAATAGTTTAGGGATTGATTGTGCAAATCTTTGTCTAATTTGTCATTTAAGACGTGTCAAAACTACCCTCACATGATGGACACATATTTACACTTAACAGCAAAAATCAAATGGAGTGAGCGATAATTATATATATACTAATTGAGAAGCACCACATGAACAGTTCTCTATTCTTATTGGTTGATTTTTTTTTAGTTTTTTCTATTTTTTTGATAATTTGTCTCCAATTTTTTTTTATTTTTTTTAAGTGAAAAGCTGCTGGCTGGGGTTTAAGAGATTGGGGTTACGTGTGTTACCTTCTATTTTCCACCTTTGAAACACGTGTCTATGTTATGTTTTCCACTACTTAGATACTTAATTGAGAAGCACCACATGAACAGTTCTCTATTCTTATTGGTTGATTTTTTTTTAGTTTTTTCTATTTTTTTGATAATTTGTCTCCAATTTTTTTTTATTTTTTTTAAGTGAAAAGCTGCTGGCTGGGGTTTAAGAGATTGGGGTTACGTGTGTTACCTTCTATTTTCCACCTTTGGAACACGTGTCTATGTTATGTTTTCCACTGCTTAGATACGTGTCCTTAAGAAGGATGCTCCGTTTTCATCGAAAATCTATTTTTTTATTTGCTCTGCAAGCCGGCTCCTCTTCCTTACGACGAACCATCGTCTCCCAACTTATCGACTCCCGATCTCATTCCTCCTCTCGGTGAAGAACGCTTCCGAAATAAGTAAGATCTTTATCCTCCCTTCCATTTTCACCTTCTTTCTCTTCTACCGCCTCAGTTGATGGGTTCTAGGGTTTGCCTTAGGGGAATGGGCTTGACGTTGCTGTTCATCGTAATCGTCTGCATGGAATAGACAATTCCAAATCAAAGGTAAACATTCACATTCTAATTTCCCTAAATCGGATAGCCGCTCCCAAAGGTGATTCTAATTTCATTCTTGCACTTGCTTATGTGTTGATCATCACAGGTTCGTTTGCCCCAGTTGGAAACCGGAATTACTAAACATTAGGGTATAAATATTATTTCTGCAATCAAACATAGAGCATGGATCGAAGGAACCCACCCTAATGCTTTTCATTCCTATCAAATTCTATATGCTAGAAACCATCTTCACGTACTAATTTTCGTAATTTAATCTCACATACAAAAAATTTACCATATTAACCCCCGTTTAATTTGGAGTTTGTAGGAGCTACCTGTTGCTTTTGTTACATTTAGGTCACGTTGGGATACTGCCCTTCATTTGTGGAAAGTGAGATCGTTCCTTCTGCAATTTGCATAATAGGTACTCCATGATTTCTTAGTTTACACCAAACTGCAAAAATCAAATGGAGTGGGCTATAATCTACACTAAACGGCAAAAATCAAAGGGAGTGAGCTATAAGAACGACTAGTGTAAATTTTTATAATGACATTGACCATAAAGAAGTTAGGAATTAAACCTGTGAATTTTTTTTTTTTAAATCAAAAGACCATTTAGGAATTTAGTCTTCAATTAACTTATCTTGAAGTATTTATTTATTTATTTATTGTATAAATCAGAGGACTGTTTATGTAATTTAGTCTTCAATTAACTTATCTTGTTTAATATTGTTTTTTGTATTATATGATATCAAACAATCAACTAACCTAATAAAGTCGGTTAACAACATGATCTTGATCTAAACTGCACCTTCGACGTAAATTGACGGACCCATCACTACAAATATTGAATCACGCGCGAATCCTCCCCTCTCTCTGTCGCTGCCGGAGCAAGACTCGCCACCATCGCCTCCGTTAAGACGAAGCAATTGATCTGTTTAACTATTCCTCCTAAAAAGTTTAGATTATCAATGACCGATTGATTTGTTCCATCACGTCAATGGCGAGTCGTTGGAATTCTAGGGTTTCGATTATTTTTCTTTTCTGTTTTCCAGGTAAATTCTTCTCGATAATTACTGTACTTGAGAACTGATTATCAGATTGAAAACCATTCATGAATAAATTAGCTTTAGCTGTTTATGATTCTGTATCTGAATGAGGTGGTGAGTATATTATTGGTTATCGACCATTTCTATATAAGAAATTGAGCTTCTGATTTAAATCATAAATCGCATAACAAAATGGAATCTTGGTTCAAACTGTTAGGAACCAATCAAACGATCAAGACACCAATATGATTTTCCTTTTCTGTTTGCAGAACTCTTATTGTCAGCAGTTGTTACACTCGATTCTCTTGAAATATACACAACCCATGAATGGCTAACATCAACACCCACAGTCTACTTCAAATGTAATGAGGAGAAGAAGACACTTCTTCCAGATGTGAAGAAAGCACACGCAGTGTATCATTTTAAAGGTGAAGAATCTTTCCAGGTATGCAACCAACAATCATATCTTTTCTCACTGCTTCATAACTTCCATTGATAACTTTCCTCAACATTTCCAGCCTCTCACGAATTTCACAAGTAAAAAATGCAAGAGATGTGGGTTCTATGAAAAGGATCGTATCAAATTCGATGATGTGTTTGATGAGTGGGAATTCTGTCCTTCTGATTTTACATCCCCTAATGGTATATACATTCACTCCAAAGACAAGGAATTCAATGCCACATTCTTGTGTGATGAATGCGTGAAAAGAGGTATGTTAACTTGAGTTTAAATCAAGAAATTGATTTTATGTAAAAATATTTTGATGATTGAGATATAGGTGCAGTTGATAACTTAGATGGTGATTCGCATCATCATAATGAAGGACATGGGGTGCAATGGTATATAGTGATTATAGTTGTGAGTATTGTGGGTTCAATTTTATTGATGATGGGAGTATTTGTGGCATATAAGTATTGGTTGAAGAGGAAAAGACAGCAAGACCAAGCCAGGTTTTTGAAACTGTTTGAAGAAGAAGATGATATAGAAGATGATTTAGGTCTTGGTCCTCTTAGTGATTCAATCTGAAAAATGTTTGATTTACCTTTACGTGTATATGAAAGAAAGAAAACAGTTGAGAGCATTTTTGTACTGAAAGAGTGGTTATATGGATGGTATTATGATGTGATAATAGTAGTTTCTTTATACTGCAAGAGGGAATGAATTGATTTGAACAAATAGAAAATGAAATTTTGTTATTGTAGTAGTGTATATTCTATAAGAAAAATTGTTATTAAATGCATAATAGCCTGATAGAGAATCCTGGAAGTATTATACTAATTATTAGAATTTAAAAGTGGCGCAATTGGTTGGGTGGGGTTGGATGGCATGAAGGAAACAAAAAAATTAGTTGTCATGTTGATGTCAAACATTTTTTGTCCAATATTTTAAATATCTAATCTAATATTTTGAATGAAACAATACAGGAAACCATACCACTGAAAACAATATTTAGACAACTTTTGACTAATTTGGCCTATTTTTACATAAAATTTACTTTAATGGTCTTCATTTTTCTTAATACCTTTTTACTCAGAAAATGTATATCAAACTGTAGTACATGGAGCGATATTTCTACAGTCTAATCAATTTGGATAATTTTTTCTATTAAGCTTAGGCTGAAAATAACATTAATGTTAGAAAAAGTACTAGTTGTCATCCAACTTAAAACATAAAAAAATAAAATACCTAGTAAGGTTATGTTTGGCTTATTAACTGAAAATCTATCATTTAGTTCAAATATTAGCCGATAAAAAATAACTTTAGTAAAAACAAATTGATAAACTAGCTAGAAGATATAAAATGACATTTAGGATGATGTGTTTTTGATAATTAATTAAGAATATATTTAAAATATCTATTAAAAAAACTTCTGAAAAACTATTATAAGTAATTGAGAGGGTTTGACCAGGCAAGAGGAGAGGGATGGGCGCGAGGAGAGCAAGAGAGAAACAGAGCGTATTGAGGGTTCCTCAAACTGCTGGAGGAGAAGGAATATGGGGAAGATGGGTTGGGAGGGATCCGGCTTGGGCGGGTTCGACTTCATCCACCTTGGGTTCGATGGGTTGGAGTGTTTCAGCAAATCGATTTCGTCCTCCTTAAGCTACGTTTTTCAAAACATCACAACTTGACAAAACTCAAAAAATAAGTAAATTGTAGCGCACCAACACAACCTAAGAGTGAGACTAAGAGTGATATGTTGAAAGATATCAAAGTTCTAAATAATATAAGACGTGGCTTGGCGGTAGGGATGAGCGTGGTGCGGTTATTAGCCAAAACCTCATCACTAACCACAAATGCGGTTAATCCATTTTCAAAACCGTTTGGTGCGGTTATTTTTGCGGTGTGATTAGGCGGTTATTTTTGCGGTGCGGTTTTGTATTTCTTGTGTTGCGGTTATTAACTGCATGGATTTGGCGTGGTTATTTGTGTGGTTTTTAACCATATTTTAGAGCTCAAACGGTTTTAAGAGTTCAATCATATTACATGTAATAGTAAATAAATAAATAAATAAAATAAAATAAATAAAAAAAACCATAATGTATAAAACAATTAACTTAAATCACAAACAATTAATATTTTAAAAATGTCAAATCAATAGTAATTAAAAATAAATTTCTTAAAATTGTCTAATTTCTCCATTTTTCAAAGTTAAACATAACAAAAAACCATGTTTTTGTCTTTTAGTATTTTATTCATCTTTCATTCATGAAACTTGTCTTATTTTTAATATTTAATATATTAATAATTAATAATAAAAAATTGTATACAATATATGCGGTGCGGTGCGGGTTTTTTTTTTTTTACGTTTTTGAAAACTAATAAACGCACCGCACCGCAAATTGCGGTTTTTGAAAAACAGAAAACCCCACCATCGATTTTTATTGCGGTTGGGTTTATCGGTTGCGGTTTTTGCGGTTAATTTTAGTTGTGGTGCGGTTTTTGCTCACCCCTACTTGGTGGCAAGGTAAAAGTTAAGTCATGGCAAGCCTTGGCGAGCCATGATGTTTTTCAAGACGTGATTATATTATATACATTAAAATATATAAATCATATAATTATTAAATTTTATCTGTTATATATAAAGTTTTTAGAATTGTTATATTAATATCTAATAGAAAAAAGTTAACAAAAACTCATCTATTTTAGGCCCGATAAAAAAAACAAAAAAAAACTCAGCCTTGAAAAAAACTCGTATCATAACGCGATAAGTCGCGCCTTGACACATTATGTGGGCGACACACCTAACAAACCCGCCTTGGACATCTTCGTAACTAAACCAACTCATCGCGCCATGGCATGCTTTAAAACCAGGAAAAATATTAGTTTAATTATTATAATGTTTATAGCTACATATTTAATATGCTGATTTTTTATAAAAATTATTTATGAAATTTAAAAATGTCAATAAAACTACCTTTACAAGTCCCTACTTGGTCTATATCTTCCACAAATGAACCATATGGCCGAAAGTTGGACTGTTAACCAAAGCAAACAAGTGGAAAAAGGTAAAAATAACATTTCAAAACATGTTTAAAGGTATTGGGATGTTCAGAACACGAATTACACGTGCATGCACCAACATCAAAATTCAGGATATGTAAAAGGTAAATATCTCAACATTTAAGTCATATTTCTCAACAAGAAAAAAAAAAACAGATATGACATAACATGCCATGTAGTAGTTTTTCAAAGTCTTGGTTAAAACCAAAAGACAAAGACACCTCCCTCACCGTTTCATCACTCACTACTCACTACCCTCCCGATTTTCTTCCTCACCATCACCCGGGCTCGGGCTCCCTTCAACAACCGGACCCTCACCTTCTTCATCAACCGGGCTACCCTCACCCTCACCCTGGCCCACATCACCAACCGGGCTAGGGCTCCTACTACGCCCATTGGCTTCAGACGGGCTGCCACCTGGACTCTGGCTCTTTCCCCTCTGTGGGCTCATGCTATACTCCGAGTTAACTCGTTCAGGAGACGGGCTAACTCGGTCTTCATTGGGTGTTGGGCTACGGTTCCTTCTTTTAGATGGCTCAGGGCTGCGACTCCGGCTCCTGCTCCTCGAGTATCGCGGGCTTTTTGTCCTCCTTTCCACACGCTCTTTCTTTTGAGGAGGTGACCTCGAACGACTGCTACCAAAAATAAATAAATTACATGTTTGGTCCCCAAGTATAACTGATTTTGGCAATTTTGGTCCTTGAATCAACTTTACTTACCTGTAACTGGGGCTTCGGCTGTAACTTGGGCTGCGGTTCCGGCGACGGCGGGGAGAGCGTGATCGGACCGGTGATCTCGAGTAGCTCCTGCCACGTCTGAAAAACAAATAATATAAATTAAATTTTATTTTTTAAATAAAAATAGCATTCAATAAAGGTGAGGTGGAGATATGAAGGAAAACAAACTTGAGTTTTTTAGGGCTGTTTTGGCAGTTCCTTTCAATGTGGCCCCTTTCACCACATCGATAACATTTGTTCTTCCAGTCACCCGCTTTGCAGTCGCGGGCCCAGTGACCATCAAGCCCGCAGTTGAAACACCGCCCTGACCCTGGCGGAGGGCCTCTTCCTACATATTCTCTAGAGCCACCTGGGCCTCGTGGAGTCTAAAACCGGGAAATGTATAATTTCAAAATCATAAAAGGGCAGATTCGTAATTTTACACTGTTATAAAAAGTTACTACTTACACCCTTGGCGAATTCCACAAGCAGCCGACTCCCATTTAAGTCTCTACCATTTAAGCTGTATCTTGCATCATCAGCATCCCGAGGGTCACTAAACTCCTGTTGTTTTGAAATCAAGAAAGAAGAGAAAAGGGAACAAAACCCCAGAAACACATAATCATGTGATAAAAATAAAAAGTGATTTTGGAAGAGAAAGAGGAGAGAAGAGGGGTACATACAACAAAGGCAAAGTCGTGCTTCATATCCACATCTCGTACTCTGCGTAAACGGTTTCCATAAACAGTAAGGGCATCATTACTTAAGGACAGGAAGAGAGTGCATCATACATCACATCGCCCTTCAAGACCAACTAAACACCAGTTTGGAATTTGGATTGGAATGTTGCCAATTCCATAAAAACAGGAACTAAGACTACAGAGAGGGAGAGGGAAAGTATTCGCCAAAAGTCTCCTATAACACTCGGCAAGACTTCCCACCATTTTTCCACCAATCACCATTGACCTCCAGGTCAGGCAAAAGCCCGAAAACCTTCAACAAATTCATTCAAGTTAAATCACATACTACCTACAGGTACAATCACAATGCCCCTTGCATTTGCATTTGCATACATAATCACCTCTCTTTCAGTTTTCATTCATTCCCCATTTTCCAACACTCTAATGGAAAACTGACCATAACCACTGCCACAGCTAAAGTTTTTCCTAAAACCTAAAGGTTTTTAAGCATCTAGACACGCATATGACCAAAAAGATTGACACTTTCAGCCAAAACCATCTTACAATAAACCTAGATATGTATGATCATGTATGGTGTACAGAGTAACACTAGAAAGAAATCTTTTGGGGGATCAAAATACACACTTACCTCCCGTATTTGCTGAAGAGGTACTCCAAATCACGAGAGCGTGTCCGTGAAGATAAACGACCAACATATAAGCGAGTTGTACCATATCGATCATCATAGCGAGGCATTTTCAACCTGACATGATAACTATTATGTTACAATGAATGGTAGATAGAAACAAAGTTCAGGTATATAAAGACTCCATGGATTACAATATGATCTTAAACATTATAGATCAGCAAGATTACAAACAGAAGAAGGTGGAATCATTTAGGTGAAGCAATAAAAAGAGTTCCTGATACATGTGAAACATTTAATGACATATGAACAGAGCTATACATAGATATGATCCAACGCACGATAGTCAAATTAGTGAAATCAGAACGATTTACAATTGCTACTTTGAACATACACTTCCCCAAATACAAACCAAAAATAAAAAGAAACGCAACAGAAGGCTAGGGTTGCTCAATAAGAGAACTTTCGCTGAAGAGACATAAAAACGCAAAGTGTTATGCGCATCAAGTTCATCCACGACTGGGATTCCGCGTGAAAACCAAATCATCTTTCAAAAGCAATAATTTTAGTCTCGAAATTGGAATCACGTATGATTTAATTCCATATTATCAACTGATTCTACTGCATCTCCTACCGAACACTAAGATTACTGTTCCTAAAACATACGGTTGTGAATTTCTTCTATCCACCTAATTACGAAACCGTCCATGAATTACCCCAAAATTAATATCGATAAACAACATATACGTAACTTATTTGCTTGTTTCGTTACATCTGGATAAAATTCACTCACGCAAGAACATTTTCAGAAACTACTGTACTCACGTATCGATTCGTTAAATAAAAAAATCTCAAGATGAATCAAAAATTTCATTAATATTAATTTCGTGTTTTAGTGAGTAAATGAAGAATCAGAGATATGAACGAACGAACCTTGGCGAATTTCCCCCAAATCCGATTTAGACCTAGACTTGCTAAGATGGAGAAAGTGTAGAGATCTCCCCCTTTTAAACTCTAAACCGACAAGTTTTGACCGTAGGATGAAGTAAAATCGCATCGTAGGGACAACAACGGACTGAGACTGGGTCGGGTCATACTATGGTTTCATGAAATGGGTCGGGTCATCAACTTTTGTTTCAATATAATATAATAATCTTTTTAGTTTTTTTTTTTCTGTTATACATCAAAAGCTTAAATCTTTTTTACACAAAGTTTGGTACGCAACAAAGGCAAACATTCAGATAGCGTGATCCTACTTTCGACCCGGGTCACCACATTCTTCCTCCTCATGAAGCAAATTCTTCGTTGCGACAATTTAACTTGATTCAAAAAATTGGACTATTAATTTCGGGATTTTTGCGTAATGTCTAAATGTCATACCAAATCATAGTTTGTTTATGATGATTGTAACCTACGCAAATTATTGTGAGTCATTCTCAATCTTAGAATGTTCTAATACTTAATTTCTATAATTATCAGGGCCGGCCTGTGGGCATGGGTAAGCTGGACGACCGCCCCGGGCCCCCAAATGCTACATAGCAGGGCCCTAATTTTTAACTTGTTATTTTGGTTATATATTAATAGCTCATTACTTTTTAGCCTATTGGACTACTTCAAACCCCAATACTCTGATCAGGAACTAATCCAAAAGATGGAGCGTGGGAGAGAACGAGACTTACCTGGCGTGCGTCCTAATTCCAAGGCGTCGTAACTCTTCAACAATCAGATTTTTATAGAAAATCCAAACATTGTCATGGAAAATCCAAACAACGTCTTCTCCAAAAGCAAGAGTTAACGATCATTCTTCTATTTCTTATTCAAGATTTCAAGTTAATCGATTTCTTTCATTCTTTTTGATTTTCTAAATCCTTCTATAACAACCATTAGTGAATCGAATGTTATTTTAGAATTGAGAGACTGATTGTATCTCGTTCTTTTCATGATTTCAGAAAACAGGAACCTCTATTGTTTCCCTTCTTGTTGTCGATTTCCTTTTTCTGATATAGCACCAATGGGAAGTTAATCAGGTTATTTGATTTATTTTAGGAATCTCGCCTAGAGATTTGAATCGAGAGTTCCAGTCACTACCTCAATTGGATTTCTTTCTCAATTTCTAGAAATTTGAAGGTTCAGTTTTCAGAATCGACTCTTACAGGTGAAATTGATTTCTGATAATATGACTGTGAATCTTTGTATGTTCTATCTCTCTTGAAATTTCTTATTCTTTTTTGAAATTTGATTTTTATGAGGCTGTTCAAGTTAGAGACATAATCAAATGTTAATATTTCTGAGTTAAAGACAATTCTTGAACTTTATTGCTAAATTTCGGTTTGCAATGTTAATATTCTTATTTTTGATTTATGAACGATACTCTTTTTTATTTCTATCTCTATGTTTTTTATATGTATAGAATTTTCTATTGTTGTATAGTTTTTTCAACTACTTACAGGTTATTAACAACAACAAGTATTCTCGATTTAAGCAATTCACCTAACAACTTTTTGTCGATGATAAATCTATTTCAGTTTAGCACTGTCGAAAATACCCGATACCCGAATTACCCACCTGTTTTTTTCGGGTATCGGGTATCGGGTAAATTGGGTATCGGGTAAATTTTTTCGGGTAATCAGGTAACCCGATTTTTTTTCGGGTCGGGTAAAGGGTGCATTGTTTTGGTTTCGGGCATACCCGAATTACCCGAATTATTTTAAAAATTCCTCTTTTTTAGAGTTTATACTATATAGTAGGTATTTGATCACACTTAAACTAACTATCATTCTTGTAAAACATGAATCTATTTATTATGAAAATATGACACTAACAATATTAAAAGTAATTGTTTATATATCATCATGTTCTTTAAAACTTAACTGTTTTCTAGATTATAGTTTTTGTTGCAACTAACAAACTCATTATATTTACGAAACTTCAGAACATGGCAAAACTTATGGCTAGAATTATCTTAAACATTTTAAACTTTTAAATTAAGATCTTTAAGTATTTGTTTTTTTAACATCTTATTAGATTATATTAAGTTGTTAAAAATTTATTTGATATCTCATGTATTATTGACTAAAAAATCTCAATTTTCAAATATCGAGTAACTTCGTTTATGTCTCGTTTGTTTATATAAACAAGACTAATAAAGCACGACGTATTTATTTTCATTAAATTTATTTTCAGGTGAAATTCAAAAAAAAAAATTATATATTTCGGGTAATACCCAAATTACCCAAACCCGACCCGATACCCGAATTACTCAAACCTGAATTACCCGGATTTAGTTTGGGTAGAGTAACAGATATTTTTTCTAACATGAAAAATCTGAATTACCCGACCTGAATTACCCGAAACCCGAAAAAATTACCTGATCAACACCCCTATTTCAGTTGGAGGTCAACAACTTATGTACAGAAGCAGAAGTGAACAAGTTAATGAAGAAATAAAGAGGATGGGACTTTAGTATTTTTGTACTTCTAATAGCATTGCACTTTTAGTTTTCCCCATTCTATGGTGTACGAATTTAAATGTATTGTTATGTATGTATAAAATAGTGTAATATACGAATACATAAAATTTTCGAAAGGGCCCCATTTTTTGATTTTGCCCCAGGCCTCCAATCGTCTTGGCCCGGCCCTGATAATTATATAAAGATTGGGTTGGTATATGATATATGGACAAATGATCGATTTGGTCAATGAATATCTTGAAAAAAAAATATGACAAGACCGTACTATGTGTTATTATTTTAAGTTGTATTTAATTGATAAAATAATGACATTGGAGTGTTATTGGCTTCGTATTGACCTAAAAAAAACAAAACAACAACAACAACAACAACTGCGAACACCCATACGATATGGGGTGAATGGCGGTGAATGATAGGGGCGGTACCACCATTTCGTGACAATGGTAGGTGTTCAACCCATGGACAAATCTAGCAAGGAGATAGTGGGGGGAAGTGCCCCTAATGGTAGAAAAAATTTATATGGGATAATCTTAAAATTGTATCCACTTTTCTTGTAATTTCCTTGGGTGCCCTCAACCACAAAATAGATGTGCCCCTCCATGACCAGAAGATTGGAAGGAAATGTATATTTTTCTTGGCTGCTACTGAAAAACACACAAGAGAAAAAAAAAAAAGCAAAGGAAACAACACAAAGCAAAAGAAGAAGAAAAGAGCTAGGTGATTCTAAAGAGGAGACAAGGAAGGGCAAACTTGTCATTTGCTCTTTTTTTTTTAACGGCGCGACTTTCACTTTCAACACAATTCACCGCCTATGTGCCCTTTACGCCCAGTCATTCCGAAGAACACTTCCCCCTGGCTGATTATCCGAAAAAGACCAGCTAAGCATCATTAGCTTGGTCAACCTTTACCTGACCAACTACCTAATACTACGCAGGCTCATCAAACAACGCTTTTTAGCTTTCTTCAGGATTTGGCCCGAACTGTTTAGCAGATACCCACGCGTTACGCATACAATACGATCCTAAACTACTCCTAAATTCACCTATGTCTCCGACAAGACTTGAACTTTCAACCTCAAGAAGGGAAGGCAACACTTAGGGGCTGTTTGATTTTGATATGGCTAGGTCCGATCAGATGTTTTTGTCTGACTCGGTCAGATCCGCTTGTTTGATATGGGCAAATAAATATCTTACTCGGCCCTTGGACATCTGACCCAGTAAGGAAAAAACGAGAAGCTGACTGAGACCGATTGTCTTCTTTATCCCTCACATGCCCTTCTCCTTCTCTAAGGTCGTATTTTTCCTTCCGTTCCCATCTAATTCCTTGTAAATCCTCCCACCTCTCTCCTCCCTTTCCTTCGTTCTCACCAAGCAGAGCCGCTGTTGGGCGACCCTCCACCAGTGACGCCTCCAAACAAATCGATCAAACTTCTTTTCCTCCTCCTTGAACAAAAATTCTCTTCAGCGACTTCTTCACACTTTGTCGGCCTCTACATCACCGACTTCTGTTTCATCAGCACCGACCACATCATCTTGCTCTTCCATTCTCCACCGAAGCTAGCAGCGCCGTCCAGGTACTCCATCTTCCTCCCCCCCCCCCCCTCCTTTTGATTTTATGTGGATTTTTTCTTTTCTTTTTTTTAATCAATATGTTGATATGTCAAAGGTCAAACCTTTTTTTAGTTTTATACGCTTAGGGATCAAATTTGGAATTAGTTATTTTGTTGATTATTGATTGCGAAAGGATAATTCTTATATATGCTTGTGAAACAAAAATTTGTGACAGGGAGGTATTGTTGAGTATACAAAGGAACGCTACCATATGGAACATAAATAACAGTCAAAGTGCTATAATTACAAACATGTAATTTGACCAAAACTTTCAACATATCAATGCTAGGTTATTGCTGCTTAGCAACAATGTGGGGTCGATGTGTGTTGTTTATTGTTGTCTATGATCAAGAAACAATCATGGACTTTTGGTTAGATGTTTTGGTAATGGAAATTACATTTGGTGCCAACATGATGAACTCAAGCCATTCATTTAGCACTTTGAATTGCAATTTTCTTTCATATACACGTGTGTTTGTTGGTGGTGATAAATTGTTGCTAAATGAAGTTTCTAGTATTATTTTTGTAGTTACGATTTTTATTTATGTAGAAAAGATGAATTTGTATCGGTTGATGTTTGGATGTTGTGTATGTGTATGTGTGTGTGTGTATATATATATATATATATATATATATATATATATATATATATATATATATATTTTGTTATGAAAAAATGTATGTTAAGTTGCAAATAGAACCAAGGGTAAAATGGTCATTTTGCACCAGTCAGCACGTTCAGTCAGATGTACAATCAAACAACATGTTTTCTTATTCGGTCAGAATTTCTTACTCAGACAGACCTTTCTCAATCAGCACTTTCTTAGTCAGCAACTACCAAACGGGGCCTTAATACCGCTGGGCTAGAAGCCCTTTGGTATTTGCTCTCTTTTGACATATGATTTCACAACAAAAGAAAAAAGAAAGAGAAAAGCATGGGAAAAAATAAAAGTCGAAGCAAGTTTCTAATTCAATCACATAATCACATGTCATACCTTTAGTCCCTTATTTATGTTTTATGTTTCATAATATAATCCCATTTTAAATTTCTTTATCTTTTCATACTTACAGAAATAACACAATAACAGTTTGAATTTTCCCAATTATAGAGTAAATTACAGTTTTAGTCCCTATGGTTTGGGCTGATTCGTAGGTTTGGTCTAATCTTTGAAAAGTTGATAACTAACATCCATATGACTTCAAAAAATTACAAAAGCGTCCCTTCCGTCTAAATCCGTTAGAAAAACTCCATTAAATATATATATAATGATCAAACTACCCCCATTTTATTATTCGATCATTTTATTATTATTTTATTTTTTTTTAATCATTTGTATGTATTAATGGCTACCAACACCTCACAACAAACCACCCCCTCACCATCGTTCCTCCCTTCCATCCGATCATCTTCTCGGACACATCGCCCATGAACATCAATCAACCACAACCACCACCCAACCATTGTCCTTCTCCTTCCATTTGATCATCTTCTCAAGCATATTTACAAAATCAAAACTAGGATCATAATTAATCAACCAAAACAATGATGCAAAATAAAAATAAAAACACAATGATTTACCATGATTTTTCATTCCAAATTCACAAAATCAAAAGCAAATAGTACCCAAAAAATGAATATGGTATGCATATCATCTTTCATTTTCGTCCCAAGTTTCATTAAATCCACAACCACCCCTTGCAAACACCATCTTTGTTCCAGTTCATTAAAACGACAACAACTATCTTCGTCTTCTTTCAAAGTTCATTGCAGATTCACAACCACCGCCTGCAATTAGATCAAACCAACACAACAAAAACCTGAATCCTTGGTCGTGATAACAACAAATAGGAGATCGACAAACTACAAATCCAACTTCTGGATTTTATAAACCCAAGCAAAAGTAAACAAATTCAACATCTAATTTGCATATATTTCGAGTTCATATTGGGTTCTATTGAGCCGATTTTAATAGGTTTTTAGGTTTTAAGAGGTTGAACAAGTTGTTGCTTGTGAATCTGGTTGGAGAAGCATTATAATGTGTTGTCATGATTGAGTAAAACCCGATGGGGGAAAGCATGGCGAATCGCTTTAGTTTCTTTTGATGGTGTTGGTTCAAGTTGTTGGATGGGAAGAGGAAAAGAATGGCTGGGTGGAGGTGACGGTAGTTGTAGTAGGGGGAGACCATACTGATTGTGACATACAAATGGGAGACGAAGTGGGAGTTATCGAAGGAGATGTAGGTGGTGGTGACGATTATGGCCGATAATGATGTTGGAGACAGTGGTAGTGGTAAGGGAGAGATAGAAAGTATGTGTGAAATGAAGGATGGAGGATTTTTATGTTAGGGTTTATTGTTTTATTTTTTTTGTAGTTTTATTTTGTTTGTAGTTTTATTTTGTTTGTAGTTTTATTTTTAGTTTTTGTAATTCTACAAATTAAAATAAAAATCTTAAACTAAAAGATGAGAGGTATATTTGTCATTTTACTAAGATTTTACATCTGATTTTTAATGGGGTTATCACTCAGAACCATCGCTGTAATTTCTCAAAACCACAAGGATGGTATTTGTTAAAATTTCAAAGGTTGGACCAAACTTACGAATTTGATCAAACCATAGGGACTTTTTTGTAATTTACTCCTAATTACATTTTACACATTTTAACATTCTAACTCAATTTAAGTTTTTATGACATTTAACACCACTTAAATTGTAAAAATGTTTAATAAATGGTTTGACCCGACCAGAAAATCTATAACCGATTTGACCGACCCGAAAAACTGTAATTGATTTGACTGGCCCAAAAATTATTTGATAAATGTTATGTGCCCCCAATGTATCTAAATCCTAACTCTGCCACTGGTTCAGCCAGATGGTAACCATTTCCAACCCACAACTCTTTTTTCTCTACAAACTTGTACCACATGCTTCAATATTTGTACATTGGGAGTAGGTCGGTAATATGGAATTTTTTTATTTGAAGGTTGGAGAAAATGAAAGAAAAATGATAAAGAAAAATTGATATGACGTCTAAATAACAAAAGAATTGGAAAACATGTTCATTATAGGAGCTATCACATATATTAGTTAAGTAATCATTACTAAATTAAGAAATATAATTATTTTATTACGGATCAATTGATATTTAAAATAAAATTAAAAGTCATTTAATGTTTCAGTTAATGAAAATCAATGAAGAGGATAACATGTTATAATCGATAGATTAAAATTCATTTAATGTTTCTGTTAATGAAAATCAATGAAAAGGATAACATGTTATAATCGATAGATTTTTAGGTTTAAGGATACGGAGAAATAACTTTGTCCATTGAGTTATTGAGTTTTAAGTGATGGTGCCTAAGAACACAAATCTTTATATGTTAAGATGTTCATTATAGGAGCTATCACATATATTAGTTAAGTAATCATTACTAAATTAAGAAATATAATTATTTTATTACGGATCAATTGATATTTAAAATAAAATTAAAAGTCATTTAATGTTTCAGTTAATGAAAATCAATGAAGAGGATAACATGTTATAATCGATAGATTAAAATTAATTTAATGTTTCTGTTAATGAAAATCAATGAAAAGGATAACATGTTATAATCGATAGATTTTGAGGTTTAAGGATACGGAGAAATAACTTTGTCCATTGAGTTATTGAGTTTTAAGTGATGGTGCCTAAGAACACAAATCTTTATATGTTAAGATGTTCGTTCATATAACTTTTTTGGTGAGTAATAAATCTTTTAAGGCCTTGAAATATGACTGATAAACCCAACCTATCTTAGAGATGTAATTGGTGTTTGAGGTATCTATTAGACTGGTAAGTGTGGGCAACGCCCATACCAGCGTTATTAGGAAAAAGACCAAAAAAAACGCGTTATAACATGTTATGGTGGTAACGGGGAGTAACGCGCAGGCTAATAACGCCTGATAGCGGGGAAGGGGGCGGTGTTCACGTGTTATAACACGCAATAACACCCAATAACGCCCCTTGTGGCGTTGCCTATACCCACCTCTCTTATTGTTAATGGCGCCGAACGATTGTTTTTCATAATAAGTGTCAATCCACTATATAAACACAAAGATTCCAGTAGAAGATATATGGGGTTAAATAAGAAGGGTTCATGTTTTTTTACTGTCGACACACCCGACGATGGTACATGGCATGCAACCCATCATGGCGTCATATGCCATTAATGTAACACAATCATGAGATCAACATATAACATCAACAGCGGGCCGGTAGACAGGGGTGTAGCCAATATAGGGTAATATTAGGTCTTGGCCCACCCACACAAAATTAAGGTTACATATATAGGGTATTTATAATATATATTTTTGTTAAATAAAAGGAAATAGGATTGTGATATGGCCTATTACATTCAAAACTTGAAATTAGTAGAAAAGAATATATTGTTGTCTATGTCGATTAGAATCTATTTTATATTATTTTAATGATGCAAGATAAGATCTTGTGCAAATTAAAATAAACAATTTAGTTAAGAATGCATATATAGTTACATTTTATTATCGTTTGAAGAATTTTGTCATTCGTTTATATTTTGTATATTATGTGGCCTACCCTAAAACAAAATCTTTGTTACGCCACTACGATTAGATCCTTTCACTTCCCCAATTAGGCATCCTCTATGAGTATCTAGCAATGTAGGATACATGTCCACATTAATTAAAAGATAATAAGAAAGAACATTTACGCCCGTCCGATGACAAATAATCGATCCCACTGAGACGAGTCTTGTTTTTTGCCATGTTGTTTTATGAGCATCCTACACGTCAACGATTTTAACTTGTACTTACATATCATGACTCTTTTCAAAGTCTTCAAGGATTTGATGTATCAATATTGAGTTTTAATATGGTTTTAGGTGAGGTTGAGCTTTTAATAAGCAATAAAAATATACTTTATACACAATTAATCTATATGTATATATATATTCTTCATACATCTTAAATAAATTTTGGTCACCGATGAATAACCTTTTGTGGTTTTATTAAACTCACATGCAAGTTTCTCTTAACCTCAATTTGGGATGAAGTCTACACTTTTACTTTCATATGGTTATTCATCGTTCAACTAAATTTGTTAATAACAATTCACTAAGTACAAAATCAACGCCTATGTAATTTGTCACATTACTGTTGTACAATAAAAATGGCTCAAAAGCTTATACTTTTCACCACAAAATATTATCTTTGCTAGGGTTTCCTTCACGAAACTCTTTAGCATTTACCCATGTTAACTTATAAGTAAGCTATTAATGGTATAACATGTCATATATATCATGTTAATATCGTCATCAAACAAATCATAATGTCTTAAACATCTCAAATGCATAACATACATAATTTAGGTTTTTATAACGTGCAAAACATTTGCATAAATACAACACTTTTTTTTATAAAATGGAATATTGACACATGATATTGACCATGCTTTCATACAAACATATTTAAAACAACCACAATGCATTACACTAGTATATAACTGAGGCGTGTTCCGATTGATATATGATTGAAAACCTAGTATAAAAAGGAACTGAAATTACCTCCTTCGATTGATATCCACACCAAAAGAGATTATGGTGCTAAGATGGGCTCTTATCATCTTTAACACATTGGTTCTCTTTAGTATGATGAAAAAGAATAACCAAATAAATGAACGGACAAGGTAATGAAATGATCACAAAAATGGAATGTGAAACATCCCAAAAATACGGTCCAAAAATTCGTTTTAAATATGTCAAACATTGTTATCAGAGTTTCAAAACATCAGAGTAAACATCCCAGTCTAAAACATATTGGTGTGTGCAATGCAGTCATCCTGAGCTCTTCTCTTTGCAACTGGAAGTACCTAAAACCAAAACTGAAAATCATAAGCACAAACTTAGTGAGTTTCCCAACTTACCACATACGATACACATAAGCACATATATTGGGCCCCTACCTGCTACATCGAACCCCGCCCGACATCGGACGAATCCAGCATCGGTCCCCGCCTGACATCGAGCACCGCTCGGTATACAATTCTATTTCTCTTAGGCTCCGCCTATCTCTGGGACCCGCTAGCTATACACATACAACAATATCATATACTCATACTAGCACATAAAGAAAACATACTCTAAATGTATTTCTTGTCCTAAGGCCTCGCCAAACTCGCTGAGTTGCATGAACAACTCGTCGAGTTCATCTTCATCCGATGAACACCCTATGTTGAGACTCGCCGAGTTATATGAACAACTCATCGAGTCTATTCTTGAGGTAAGAAGATTGTCTTGGACTTGCTAAGTCAGGGCATTGACTCGCCGAGTTTCTCTTCTGATGAGTCTGGCTTCCGACTCACTGAGTCCACCCATGACTCATTGCTACTCAGCATACACGCAAAAAGGGGGGAAAATTAAGGACTCGTGACTCGACTCGCCGAGTCTAAAGAACGACTCGCCGAGTTGCATGCATGCAAAAACTGTATACTCGATTCTGCCTGAATCCAGTGCATACCATTTATAGATCTGGGTTCCTAGGGTTGATTTTACACGTAAAGCTTCCAACTTTACGTGCATGCATGCTCAAACAAGCCATTTAAGGACTTTTATGGGGTTAGAAGTGTAGATTTAGGCTTGTTCATGAAAATGGCCCACAAAGGTTGTAGATATGAGCCTCTAGAGCCCAGATGTGGTCAGATCTGAAGGCTAAACGAACCAAGGAGTCCTCTAAACCACAACCAAGCCAATAAATGGTTCCAAAAAGTCTTAAAGATGCTCCAGTGAAGGTTCAACCTTAGAAACAGAAGAAGGGGTCGAGTTTTTACCTTACTATTCTCTGAAATGAGCTCACAACTTCTGTCATCCTCCTTCTCCTTGATCTTCCCTCCTTATCTTCTTCAAAACTTCAATGAAGCACACACAAACACTCAAATCTCAAAGGGGAAGGTTCGGGTTTGGCTAAGGTTGCTCTGAGAGTGAAGGGGGCGAGCTTGGGGGCGCATAAGGTGGTTTAAATAGGGTGCAAACCCTTGAAATTAGGGTTTCATCTAGACAACGGGGAATCGCCGAGTCCAGAATATGGACTCACCGAGTCACCAACTTAAACGTGCTTAATATCTCGACTCTACTCGGCGATTCGGGACTAGAACTCGCCGAGTCCAAGGCTAAAAATGTAAATTACTTAGATAGGTTATACATACTAGGAACCAGGTGCTACATCAACTCTTGGTCAAAGACAAAGTCCTCAGTCAAAGTCAACCTTCCTGGTTGACTCTACTCGCCGAGTCAGCCCGTCGACTCGTCGAGTTCCTATACCTAAGAAAATCCCACAACACGACTCAACTCACCGAGTCGCCCCAAGACTCGCCGAGTTGAATGATCTCGGAATTCCATCCTGACCAACTCACTGAGTCGCCAACTGACTCACTAATCCAAAGCTTTAACCAAAAGAGGTTGGTTTCTGCAACCAGACTCGTCGAGTCCAAGAACAAACTTGCCGAGTCCAAGGCAATCTTCAACAGACTCACCGAGTTGTTCTCCCAATTCGCCGAGTCCATGCACATGTTCATACAACTCATCGAGTACACCCATGTAACTCGTCGAGTCTCTTCAGTTCTTAATCCATATAGAGGCTTTTCGAGCTATACAGGGGCTCCAATCCATAGATCCACTCTTCTACAGCCTAACCCTCACATAAAGTTGCAAACTTTACGTGAAATCAAGGAGATATAGGCCCAAAACACACTAGGGCTTGGGTTTTAGACAAAGGGGCTTCACCAACAACTCAATGACTGAAACTTTATGACATTATGGATCATCACAAGCCTAGATATGAAGTGGCAACCTCAGATCTAAGCCTCTAACTCGAAATAACTCTTAATCATACCAAAAATGCCCCAAATCTCACATGATAATAGATCTAGATGCAAAAGAGCCCAAGCAACAAATTATTACCTCCAATATAAGCTCCAACTGAAGTAGATCCTGGATCTACACCCCTCCTTTGCAGCAAAACTCTTGATCTTCAATCCCCTTTCCACCAAAATCACTTATCAAGGCTTCAAATTGCTTCCAAGGGCTCTCACTCACGATTTAGGGTTTCTGGATCTCAAAAGGGTAGCAAAGAGGCTGAGGGTGGGTTATAATGTGATTTATATAGGGCATAACACTCGGGATTAGGGTTTTATCTCTTCAGCATCAACTCGTCGAGTCCAAGCCGCCGACTCGGCGAGTTGGCCACTTAAACCGCGACAGAATCCCACTCCGACTCGGCGAGTAAGCGGACCTACTCGTCGAGTCACTTTCCTAAATTTACACTTTTGGCCCTTCATTGAACATTAGAAATTTGGGGTGTTACAACTCTCAACCACTTAAATTAGGCTTCGTCCTCGAAGCCTACTGCAGTATACGCCTCAGAACAAACCCTTTGCACTGCAGACTCTGACTTCTCAATCAACTCATGCTCTTACAAACCCTACTTCTGCATCTCTCTTAAAATGGCCTATTCTCACGTGGCATCCTTGCCACTATTCCAAGCCGATCATCGGCCTTTCAACTCAATAGCACCACGAGTTAACCACGAATCACCCGATAATACTTACCCTTCATATCAGGAACACACCTTCGCGCCCTGCGAACGCTAGATACCACAAACACCCACTAAGCTCTGCTAAGACACTAATCCATCTTCCTTCACCCAAAATTGGCGATAACCCTGATAACATGCAACCTGTAACGAATCCTGTTTTGCCCTCTGGTTCTATCCCTTACGCGCTGACAGGATACTGCATCCTTCAACTCCCATAACCCATCAACCAAACATAACGTGTAACCACTCAAACCTGGCCCAACCCCTGGGATTAGGGTTATAATGTGCTTTATATAGGACACAACCCCCGGGATTAGGGTTTTCTCTCTCCATCACCAACTCGTCGAGTCCAAGCCGCCGACTCTGCGAGTTGGACGCTTAAACCGCGACAGAATCCCGCTCCGACTCGGCGTGTAAGCAGACCTACTCGTCGAGTCCCTTTCCTAAATTTACACTTTTGGCCCTTCTTTGAACATTATAAATTTGGGGTGTTACATGTTAGGCATATCTGGGTGCCCGACCTACCCTGCTAAGCATACCGGGGTGCCTAACCTACCCATGTCAGACATATCGGGGTGTCCGACCTACCCCTCCAGTTTATCTCGACCGGGTACTATTTCACTCCTACTACTACCACACAATAATATAACATAACCATACTATCCAGCATAGTCGGGTACCATACCACTCCTTCGGCCCTATCGACTGGTAATCGGGGACTATCCCCCTCACTGTCGCTATCACATAACATCATATTATACTAGCATGCAAAACTCATCAGATAGAGGCAAACCCAAGGAATTATCACAAAAACAACTACTCGACAAACAATCCCTACTAGCGGGCCGACATTGTGGTTGTACACCCACCTCTACTGGAAGGTAACTCACCTAGATATCGTGTAGTATCTGCACAGTCCTCGACTCCACTCTTCAATCCCTACACAATTACCTCTTTTGATTACTAATGCATACTCATAACCCTTACAATGGTCAACCCAAATCTAGGTCAAAGTCAAAGTCAAGGTCAACTTTGGTTAAAGTCAACATCCAGTTGACTTGACTCGCCGAGTTGGTCCGCCAACTCGTCGAGTCCCTATTATTTCAAAATGATACAACCCCCGACTCTACTTGTCGGAGTCTAGCAAGAACTCGATGAGTTCACCTTCATCCATAGTATCGGGACCATCTTCAACTGACTCGCCGAGTTCATCTTCATCATACGAACGTGTCCAGTCTATGACTTGCTGAGTTCTATGAACAACTCGTCGAGTCCGTCTTCATGATTTAGGAGGTTTCCTTGGACTTGTCGAGTCTGTTCATACACTCGCCAAGTCCTATGATCTCCAGTTCCAAGACAAACCCCTAGCAGGCTGATTGTTCCTTCTACTCAACCAAAACCATTTCTAGAAGACGTTTTGGGGGAAAAACCGTCCCGACTTGCCGAGTCCCTTTTTGTCCATGACTATACACTCGATTATACTGGGTCTTAATTCATCCAAAACATAGATCTGACCTCCTAGGGTCCCTTTTATACGTAAGGTTATGAACTTGATGTCTATGCATGGGGTTTTTGGCTCAAAAAGCCATAAAAAGGGGTTTATATGATGCATGGGTCTCCCATGGCCATAAAGTTGGCACCTTTATGCCATGGGAACCCTCAATGGTTCCAGATCTGAAGTCCTTATCCCAAAATCGTGGTTGCATCCAAGCGAGGCTCCAAAATGGCTTCTAAAAACCCTAAGTTACTCCAAAAAGAGTATCTAATGAAAGAAGAAACAAGGTATGGACCTTTACCTCCAATAAAACAGGAAATGAAGCAAAACCTGTGGGTCTCCTTGCTCTTTCTGAAATCCCAAGCTCCTTTTTCTTCTCTCCAACCTTCTAACTTGCACAAAATGGCACAAAGAGTTCAAAATCACTCAAAAAGGGTTTAGGATTTCAATCTACGGTTTCTCTGAGTTGGGAGGGTGATGAAGGTTGGTTTGGGACGAGATAAAGTGTTTAAATAGGATGCAAACCCTGAATATTAGGGTTTTGTCCAGATAGCTCCTACTCGTCGAGTCGGTATTCCGACACGTCGAGCAGGTCACTTAAGCCCCCGATCAATAGTCAAGTCTACTCGAAAAGTTGGGCCTCCAACTCGCCGCATCCCAGAGTAAATTGCAACATTTTCCTTGAGTTTAAATACGTACCAGGAATCGGGCGCTACACCCACATCCTCGTCGACAGCCTGGACCTTTCCATTGTCATTACATGTTTAATCGAGGTGATTTCTTATTCCCTTTTATGAACTTACAACACCGAATCTATCATTCTTGATAAGAAAAGCTCCTTCCGGTGAGATTTATTAGAAAGAAATTAAGGTCCAATAAATTTTTTGTGGTGTTTTGTATAAGTTATCACTCTAGGAGTACAAATCAAGAAATCTAAAACAATTAGAATATGTGTTTCTATAGTGATACATATATGTCCAGTCGAATATGTGTTTATGGGTTTATGGATGAAATTTATGTGAAGAACATAATCTAATTGGGGTCAGATTGTTTTTTAAGCATTGTTTGGCCGCCAAGGAGTAAGTCCTCAAAACATTTACTATTTCAAACATTATTAATTTAAATGAGTTCATGTTTAATTTTTTTCAATTTTGTTTTTAAAATTTATGCTCTACGTTATGATTAGAAATCAGATAATCTTCATTTTCCATGTCTAATGTTATGATCCTTAGTCTATGTGATGCTTCCTAAGCTTCGATTTGATCATTTATGAAGTGTTGGTGTTGAATTCTCTTTATTGTTTCTTGATCTTTAGTATCACGTAACTCCTCGATTAATATTATTTTTTGCAATTATTTTTTGCTTTGTCAGTTCTTGCATATTTTGCATGTTTTGCTGCATGTAAATCCCCCAAATATATTTTCAACTCTTTTGTGTGCTCTTCTTTCAGGTTTTCCATATCTTCTAAAAATTTTAGTTAGTATGAGTTCTCTTTAAAGTGTTAAAGTCAAACCAGTTAGGTTGCAACTACTTCGTTTTTGTTATGTTTATGCGTGTGTGTGTACAGACATTACTTATGTAAATTGTAATTTTTTTTTTGTGTGTACAAACATTGATGAAGCAAGGTTCAAGAAGGTTATGAATTCTTGCTATAAACTAGAAAGGTTACCCCCGCTACGTGTTGGAATAGTGTCTAAGGCTGCAACTATATTAGGCAAGTATTTGACCCAATTGTGCATGGTCCTTTTGGGTTGCCTTCACCATAGCAACTTGATAGGATGATTTATTATGAGAGAATAAATATTATTAATATATTATGAGAATAATATAAGGAATAATAATATTTTTATTTGATTAATATAAGTCATAGATTAATTAGTATTAATTTGGTGACTTAAGGAGATTAATTAAATAAGAGGGTATAAACTGTCAATTGTTTGATAGTTACACTTTGGGCTGTAAATCCTTCTTGGATAGAGGTTGGACGAATTCTAGGGCTTGGGATAGCCTCAAATTCGTCCAAGGCATTATCATGGAAAGGATTTGGATTGCTTTAAGGAAAGATTATCCAACTAGGGTTTAAGGGTGAAACCCTAGGAGCCTTATAAGTATAAATAGACCCCTAGGGCAGGGGAAATCGGCACCTCTGCTAAAGCAATGAAACCCTGGCCGATTTCTAATCCCTCTTCTCTCTCAAATCATCCTCCTTGCTAGTTGGTGTTTGTAAGCCATTAGAGGACTGACAATTGTGACTCTAGAGCTCCAAGACAATAAGATCAAACAAGAGATTCAAAGGTAAACTTCTAGATCTGATTTTGTATTGTTCTTATACCTAATTAGTCATTAGAAGTCTTGGATTCAAAGCATGTTTAATTAGAGAAACCTAGATCCAAGCATTAGGGTTTGCATGTTGCTTGTTTGTTTGAATCTTGCTTGAAAAATTCGAATTTTATGTTTCTGAGTCATGGACTCGGCGAGTCCCATAGTGGACTCGGCGAGTTGGCCTGACTCGGCGAGTCCGAGCGTCAGGAAGGGCCAAATTCGGGATTTTTTGATATTTAACTTATGGAAACTTGCCTTTATCATATTAGATAAACCATAATCCGATTTTTTGATATATATGACTATAATCTTGATCTAATTAAAGATATTTATCAATTAATAAAATATTTAATTTCCTTATGTGATAATTAATTAATTATTTTGATTAAATTGGTAAATTATTATGCAAGAAATCTTAAATAAATCAAATATGGATAATTATGGAATTAATTGTTAATTAAGATTAATTGTTATTTGATCCTCCATGTTTTAAATGTTTAAAACTTGTCCTCAAGTTTTGAAATTTATGTTTTGTGATTAAAAGTTTTAATTTAGAAAATTTAAATTTCAAACCCTAGAATTTTACAAGTTTAAAATACAACCCTATACTAATATAATATTACAACATATAAACCTTATACCCACCTTATAGATCAGCTTCGTGAATGAGGCCTACTAACGGTAAGACTAGCAATTTAGTTATATATATATATATATATATATATATATATATATATATATATATATATATATATATATATATATATATATATATATATATATATATATATAACTAAATTGCTAGTCTTACCGTTAGTAGGCCTCATTCACGAAGCTGATCTATAAGGTGGGTATAAGGTTGCGGCCTATAAAATGGCGCTTAATGGATGTACACTCACACCCACCGCTTGCTTGATCGGTGGAGGGTCGTTAGCCGAACGGGTAGGATAGGGCAACCTCATCCTCTCATTAAAAGTATAATATGAAATACAAAGTAACTACATGTTTTCAAAAATTTCTCAATTTTAGTTACTTTAGGAAAAGTGAATTGATGCAATCCCATGAAATTACACTTTGCACCTTGCTAAGAAGTTAGTGGAGCGTGTGTGGTTTACTGGCACACTAATTGGTTCTAAGCGAAGGTGGCGAAGGGTGATTCATTGTTTATCATAGTTCGTTGGAGCGTGTGTGGTTTACCGGCACATCGAATAGGTGATCGTTACAATGAAGGCACCATGTGAATTTGCATGGTAATTCACACCCGCTTTGTGATCCTCGGTATCCCAGTCACAAACAAGAGGGGCATATCGAGATTTAAACATGCCATTGAAATGTTTCAGTGAATCTCATCTAAACCTAGGAATTCTCAAATTCATTTAGAACTTAAAGTTAGGTTTTCATGGTGGAGAATTAGTGAATCGTCATTCACTTACCTTCAAATTGTTTTCATGTTAGATTACGACATCCACTTTCTAATATGTAAATATTGTTGTTGGATCCTAGCCCTAATTTTTCTTATTGGGTGATAATTAGAGATTCATATTCTAATCTATCTTTGTCCTTTCTATTTGTAGATGTCGAACACGAACAACGCTGCTACTAGTTCTTTCACATTGATGAGCCTTTGTCAAAAGGTCACTTTCGATGGGACGAAATTTAGCGAATGGATAAGATACATTCGCACAATTGCTCGCTACGAGGACAAGGAGTATGTCCTCGATGAGAAGCTCGAGAAAATCAATCCCGAAATCGCTACTCCGGCTGAAATGACCGCTTTTGAAACTCACGAGCGAGATGCAACGATGGTACATTGCATCATGATTGCCACTATGAACTCCGAATTCCAAAAGTCCTATGAGGACATGTACCCGTACGAGATGCATCAAGACTTATTGGAGAGATACCACCAAAACGCGAGACAAGAGCGTTATGAGATTTTCACTAACATGATTTCCGCTAAGATGGGTCATGGAGAGTCTCTTACGGTGCACCTGCAGAAGATGCAAAGGTATGTCGACCGTCTTCGCAAGTTGAATGTTGACTTTGGGGAAGACTTGGCGATCGACATGGTGCTTCACTCTTTGCCTCCAAGCTACAATCAATTTAGGATGACCTACCACATGAACAAATAGGAGGTCACCCTAAGCAAACTCCAAGGTCTCTTGAGGGTCGCTGAGAGAAACTTCAAGGACAAGTCTGTTGCACCAACTCCCAATCCACCCGTTGCTCCTGTTTTGGCTATTGGACAAGGAAAGGGAAAGAAGAGGAAGGCTTCGTCTAAGAGCTATCGCAAGGTTAAAGCCCGAGATGATGCCTCTTCTAGTGGAACCAAAGTTGATTCTGCTAAGCCCTACCCTAACCCAAAGGAGGCAGAGTGCCACCACTGCCATAAGATAGGACATTGGAAGAGAAGTTGCCCAGAGTACCTGCAAGCCATCAAGGAAGGAAAGATCAAGCCGTCTTTCGCAGGTATATACACAATTAAATCTAACGATTCATCTCATGCTATTTCTTGGGTTCTTGATACCGGTTATGGTTACCACATTTGTTCTAATGTGCAGGGACTAAGAAGAAATAAGGATGTGGAGCATGGAATGATTAATCTAATCATGGGGAACAGAAGATCGTCGCCTGTGACCAAGATTGGAGTGTATTATTTAGTGCTTAGGAATGGTTTAAGTTTAGATTTGAACAATTGTTTCTATTCGCCAGAAATGGCTAGAAACATCATTTCATTTCATGGTTTGTTTAGACAAGGTTTTAGATTTTCTTTTAATAATGAGAATGATTCTATTTTGGCTTATCTAAATGGTGTCTTTTATTTTGAAGCAATACCGTGTAATGGAATTTATGAAACTGTTATGATTGTTGATAACTTAGGAAATGATGTTTTGAACATAGATTCTTCCAATAGTATGGATAAAGCATCCTTGTGGCATTGTCGTCTTGGACATGTCAACAAGAAATGCATAACCCAACTCCAAAATGATGGAGTGTTGGAGTCATTCGACCTTAGGGAAGATGACACATGCGAGTCTTGTTTACTTGGAAAGATGACTAAGTCACCCTTCATAAGTACGTGTGAAAGGGGTGAGGGTCTATTGGACCTAATACATACCGATGTATGTGGACCGTTTAGATCAACCACGAGGGATGGGAACCGCTTCTATGTGACTTTTACCGATGACTATAGTAGATATGGGTATATATACTTATTTAAGCAAAAGTCAGAAACTTTTGAAAAATTCAAAGAGTTCAGGAATGAAGTGGAGAATCAATTGGGCAGGAAAATCAAGATGCTTCGATCCGATCGAGGAGGAGAGTACCTACGTCTTGAATTCCACGATTATCTCAAGGAGTGTGGAATAGTTTCACAATTGACGCCACCTAGGACACCACAATTGAATGGTGTGGCAGAAAGGCGTAATCGAACCTTGTTGGACATGGTTCGCTCTATGATGAGTCGTGCTTCACTATCAATCTCTTTTTGGGGGTATGCCTTAGAGACTGCCGCCCATATCCTTAACCGAGTCCCTACTAAGAAGGTTGCCAAAACACCTCACGAGATGTGGACAGGGAAAGCTCCCTCGTTGGCACATATCAAGGTTTGGGGTTGCGAGGCTTTCGTAAGACGAGATACTCACAACAAGCTCGAACCTCGTAGTGAGCGATGTACTTTCATCGGCTACCCGCAGAAATCCTTTGGATATCTCTTCTATAGACCGAAGGACAATGTTGTCTTTGTTGTGAGGATAGGAGTTTTCTGAGAGCGAGAACTCATAGGCCAAGGAGACAGTGGGAGGCAAATCAAGCTTGAAGAGATTCAAGAGTCGATAGATGAAGGAACCTATACCGCTGGCACTCAACCCGACGAGGAAACTTCGGTTGAACCGATTGACGAGTCCTTACCTCTTAGACGTTTCGAAAGAGTTAGAGTTCAACCCCAGTTTTATGGTTTTCATATTACTACCGAAGGGGACATGTATATTAGTGATGGTACACTAATAAACCTTGATGAACCTAATAGCTATAAGGAAGCCATGGCAGGCCCGAAGTCTGCGAAATGGAAAGAGGCAATGGATAGAGAGATCCAATCCATGTATGATAACCAAGTTTGTAAATTGGTTGATAATGTGCCCGGACGTAAGACCGTTGGGTGCAAATGGATCTTCAAGAAGAAGACAGACGTGGATGGAAACGTACACACATATAAAGCGCGATTGGTCGCGAAGGGCTTTACTCAAACTCCCGGTGTTGACTATGATGAGACCTTCTCACCAGTTGCAAAGATAAAATCTATTAGTGTAATGCTAGCTATTGTAGCATTTCATGATTATGAGATTTGGCAAATGGATGTCAAGACCGCTTTCCTTAACGGAAAGTTGGCTGAGGATGTTTATATGGCTCAGCCAGAGGGGTTTGTGGATCCGAAGCATCCGAATAGAATGTGTAAGCTTGAGAAGTCCATTTATAGACTTAAGCAAGCATCTCGTAGATGAAATCTTTGCTTCGATGAGAAAGTCAAAGAGTTTGGATTTGTATGAAGCGAAGATGAATCGTGTGTATATGTCAAAGCCAATGGGAGTATAGTAAGCTTCCTCGTTCTATATGTCAATGACATATTACTCATAGGAAACGACAACCCGACTCTGCAGGAGGTTAAGTCCTGGCTCGGGAAGTGCTTTGCTATGAAGGACCTCGGAGAGGCTTCTTACATTTTGGGAATAAGGATAGCGAGAGAAAGAAGTAAGAGACTAATAGGACTTAGTCAGAACACTTACTTAGAGAAGGTAATAAAACGTTTTAGTATGGAAAACTCAAAGAAGGGAGAATTACCGATACAAAGTAATGCCAAGTTGAGTAAGACTCAAAGTCCGAGTACCGAAGCTGAAATAGCAGAAATGAGCCGAGTACCATACGCTTCCGCAGTTGGCTCAATCATGTACGCTATGACTTGTACTCGCCCTGATGTAGCCTTTGCTTTGAGCATGGTTAGTAGATATCAAGGGAACCCTGGCAGAGCCCATTAGATTGCGGTTAAGAATATCCTTAAGTACCTTCGGAGGACGAAGGAATGGTTCTTAGTCCTCGGAGGGAGTGATGACTTGAAGGTGCGAGGGTATAGTGACGCTAGCTTTCAGACCAACAGGAACAACTACCATTCGCAGTCGGGCTGGGTCTTTACCCTAAATAGAGGAACAGTGACTTGGAAAAGTTCCAAGCAGGAAACCGTAGCTGATTCAAAGTGCGAATCAGAGTATATTGCAGCGAGGGAAGCGTCGAAGGAGGCAATATGGTTAAAGAACTTCATTGGTGATCTTGGAGTTTTACCTGCCATAAAGGAGCCCATGGAGATTTTCTGTGATAATGAAGGAGAGGTTGCCTTGACCAAGGAACCAAGGGATCATGGCAGATCTCGACATATCGACAGAAAATATCACTTTATTAGACATCGTGTAGAAGAAGGACAACTCGTAGTGAAGAGGATATCATCAGAAGATAACCCAGCAGATCCGCTTACGAAGGGACTGAGTAGGGTTAAGCACTTGCAGCATGCTAGGAGTATTGGGCTGAAGGATGATATTAGCATAGATTAGATAGTATTAGAAACGTGTAATAGATAAATGTAATTAACATTTGATGATTAAATAAAGGAGTTTTATTTATGAGTAATGTTACTGTCTTATGTTAATTGTTTAACTATTGTTTCATTTTGCATGTTTTGACTTCCAGAATAATTGAATTTATTAAGAATAATCGAATTATTCAAATTATCCACAATCGTTCATATGTTGGAAGTAGATATGAATGAAGATTGTCATGAATTGGTGTGTAGATTGTCTAAATGGTTTTAGACATAGCAAAGGGTTGCTGCAACATTCATGAGTGCTTATGAACTAGTTTCGAGCATTGGAACAAACCCACGCTTGTTGGAATCACCTTATGGAATATGATATAAAAGGGTGATCGTAAGACGATAATATCATATAGTCTTAAAACCTAGATATATGGTTTGTTATTTGTTAATTGATTGTACATTGATAATGCGAAAACGCATTGGTAACTCGATGTTATAAAACACATTGTTGTGTATAGTTGATTAATGAATAAGTAAATGCATATAAGTTGAAGTTTATTTGTAACTTTTATCCCAAGAGAGTAAAAGTGATATCTCGACCGCTCGATGATTTGATTTGACTTATGTGCCGGGCCCGGTCAGAACTGAATTGATGTGTTCGATTAAGTTCTCTGTCAGATAAATCGGAGATCGAGAAACCTAAATGCTTGACTAATCATTCCATAGAATTGTCAGCATGATATCTGACAGAGGACTGTACGATCCCTTATCTAAAGGACAAGATTGATTAGATCAGAGTTTGACAGCGTCTTTAAGAACTATGATTGCAAATCGAATTGTACTTGTGCATATAGTTACTAGACTTATCCAAGTGGGAGACTGTTGGAATAGTGTCTAAGAATGCAACTATATTAGGCAAGTATTTGACCCGATTGTGCATGGTCCTTTTGGGTTGCCTTCACCATAGCAACTTGATAGGATGATTTATTATGAGAGAATAAATATTATTAATATATTATGAGAATAATATAAGGAATAATAATATTGTTATTTGATTAATATAAGTCATAGATTAATTAGTATTAATTTGGTGACTTAAGGAGATTAATTAAATAAGAGGGTATAAACTGTCAATTGTTTGATAGTTACACTTTGGGCTGTAAATCCTTCTTGGATAGAGGTTGGACGAATTCTAGGGCTTGGGATAGCCTCAAATTCGTCCAAGGCATTATCATGGAAAGGATTTGGATTGCTTTAAGGAAAGATTATCCAACTAGGGTTTAAGGGTGAAACCCTAGGAGCCTTATAAGTATAAATAGACCCCTAGGGCAAGGGAAATCGGCACCTCTGCTAAAGCAAAGAAACCCTGGCCAATTTCTAATCCCTCTTCTCTCTCTCAAATCATCCTCCTTGCTAGTTGGTGTTTGTAAGCCATTAGAGGAGTGACAATTGTGGCTCTAGAGCTCCAAGACAACAAGATCAAACAAGAGATTCAAAGGTAAACTTCTAGATCTGATTTTCTATTGTTCTTATACCTAATTAGTCATTAGAAGTCTTGGATTCAAAGCATGTTTAATTAGAGAAACCTAGATCCAAGCATTAGGGTTTGCATGTGCACATAGGAATGTTCATATGGCCAAAACCCATCATTACGCGGGGGCCATAAGCTTTTAATGTTGTTTCCGAATCGATAAATATGACAGACGTAGAAAGTGCAAGGATGAAAAGCTCGGGCTTTTCCACGGACCGTTTTTTTCATGTTTTTATGAAAAAATATAAAAGTTTTGACTGCAATGACCAAAAGTGTCAAAATGGCTAAAGAATTAAAGGGGTAAGAATTAGCAACTTTTTCGAAAATGGATCAAAGTTGTCAAACCATTAAAGTTTTATGACCAAACTTTAAATATTAAAAGGTTCCTAAAAAATGTAAAATTATTGATTGCAAGGACCAAAAGTGTTAAAATGGCCAAAGAATGAGGAGCAAAGTTGCCAAAAAAATGGCAAGTTTACTATTCATAATGTAACAGCCCAGATTTCCAGGTATTTTATTGTTTTGTTTTTATTGGTGTTTTGAGAGGGGACTCGGCGAGTTGGAGCTCAGACTCGCCGAGTAGGGTCGCGATTCTGGACGCGGGATTCGTCTGGACTCGGCGAGTCCACGCTGTTTAATGAAACCCTAAATTTCTCGGGTTTGGGACCTATTTAAAGGGCCTTATGGCCGTCATTTGCACCCAACAGTCCATAGAAAGAAACCCTAGAGTGCTTTAGCGATTTGAGAGAGAAAGGAAGCATTCCTTGACATTTGTGTGTTGTTTAGCAAAGAAGAGGGAGGTTCTAGCCAAGGGGAGGCAAAGGAGACTGCTATTCGGTGGATTTGAAGCTTAGCCCTTCAATCTAAAGGTATGATTTCGGCTCATCTCCTGTTTTGTGAAGTATAATTGATTTTAGGGTTTCTTGTGACCTTGTTGAGTTGATTGGATGGCCAAATAGTCCCTTGCTAGTGATGAGACTTCGGATCTGGATCCATAGAGGTCCAGAGAGCCTCATTCATCTAGGAAGGCCAGATCTATGAATTGTTGGAATAGATCTGACCTTAGAAGCAAGTGTGAGTGTTTGCATGGCATGGACTCGCCGAGTCCGATGAGCAGACTCGGCGAGTATCTTGAAGATTGCCTTGGACCGGCCAGTGAGTGGTCCAGTCGAGTCATGGGTTGACTCAGTGAGTCAGGGTGAGTTAGAGAGGGTTGTCATGTGGACTGAGTCGAGCTGGGACTCGCCGAGTCGTTCTTGAGACTCGGCGAGTTAAGTCGGGGTGGCCCCGCGATTTCTGCCAGGTGAAACTCGTCGAGTCGGGGGGAGTACTCGACGTGTAGAAAGGGAATCCTAGAGAGTTGGTGAGAACGTCTAGACTCGCCGAGTTGCCGTGTGCACTCGCCGAGTCCGGTCAAAGCTGACCGTTGACCGTTGACCTGTGTTGACTTCTTAGGGATAGTCAACCTTAGAGATAAAAAGTGCTAATTAGAGTCATGTGATGTTATAGGAGGATTAGAGCTCGTAGGATCGAGCACGAGGGATTTCCAGGATTCGTGAGATACCGAGACACGCGAGGTGAGTCTTCTCACTATACTTTACCTTGAGTAGGTAATCAGAGCTATGTGTTAGTGTATGTATGTTATGTATGTGCCATGTGTTGTACTGCATTATTTCTATGTGATTTATGCTGTGCATGATTTCAGAGTTGGAACCGGAAGGTTCCTAGAGTTAGAACCTGAGGGTTCACAGAGTTGGGTGCACGGACCCATAGAGTTATAGCCTCGAGTGGCTAATATGTGTTTTATGTGTGGTATTTTGGGGAACTCACTAAGCTTCGTGCTTACAGTGTTAGTGTTGTTGTTTCAGGTACTAGCGATGACCGTGGGAAGGCGCCGGCATGATCTGTACACACGCAGGGGACTTTGATATATTTATGTGATCTTGGGATTTGTATGATACAGATTGGAATTTGAAATTTAATGTTTTTATGAAATTAAATGAGAAATGTTTTTTTTATATTGCGAAAAATTATTTTGAAATTCACGGTGTTACACATAAGATTCATTTCTTATATATATATATATATATATATATATATATATATATATATATATATATATATATATATATATATATTAATTTTGAAAGGTAAACACAATCTCTCAAGGCCACACAATCTCAAGGCCACTTTACTGTCTAATGTTATAACTACTTTTATATGTGGAAATACAAAAGTCATGGCTGATTTTGGAGATGATGAATACAAACACATTCTTTGTGTAAATGCAACAACAACTGAAAAGTCGGATTGAAGCCTGGTGAATAATGGAAAGTAAGCCAACAATATTCATTGAGAACTGATTAGCAATTGTTTCTGTCAGAATGGATTAGCAATATATTCTACCAGAATGGATAATCAGCAATATTCTATCATAATATAGAGTGTAATAGTGATTTACTTAGATTTCAATGTTTTTATTTGTTTTTAAACATTCTCAACTTTATTCTTTAAGAATAAATCTTTTTGTTAACCATCATTTGTCACATTTCTTCATAATGAATGTAATTTATTTTCATTCTTGTATTTTTTAAGAAAGAATGTAATTTCTGATTCTAAGATATTAAAATTCTTTTCATATATAATATGTATTCATTAAAAATTATTAATCTTAATAATATATGTTTATAGTATTCTGTCGGAATTTAATGATATTTTCAAGGTAATCACAAACACATTCTTTTAAAATGTCCGAATTAATATATTTATTATCCAAAAAATCAGATTCTTAAATTTAATTAGAATTAATTATCCCTTAAAATCTGCAATTATTTTTTAAATTTATGTTAATTGACTAAAATATCCTTATAATAAAATTAGATGGTATTTTTCAATTATCTTTAATTCAATAATATGTATTAATCATTTTTTTAAAATAACTAAAATGATTGGTCCACAATCAATAAACAATAAACACATTATTTTAGATCATATATTTTTTTTAAATTTAATGGTAATTTAAAAACAATCTAAATAGTTTATTACCCTGTTAACCTATAATGAGATTAACCATATAAAATACATGAGACATGAAATTATTTTGAAAGTTATGATAAAAATATTTTGGAAGTTCGGATAAAATACATGAGACATGATATTTAGGAAATTGTGCAAAAGAATGATGATTTTCATTTCATATTTACTAGTTGTGAGATCCATGTATTATATGAATTAATTTAAATATTTGAGAACTTTGAATTTATAAGAAAATAAGAAAACTAATGAATTATAATAATAGAAATGTTTTTTTTTTATCTTTTAAATTTAAATAAATAAAAAAAATTGATGAGCTTTAATTTTAAGAGTTTTAAAATTAAAAGATAATTTTTAATGAAATTGATATTTATTTATTATTATATTTATTATAATTATTAAATTTAAAATTTAAAAAAAAATTAATTCAAAATAATCGGGGACAAATTGAATTACAACTGAGCAAATGATAAAAAAAAAACTTTTTTTTTTTATCCATATCTATCTTTATTATTTTAGCTTTGTACATATAAATAGTAGAGGCTATTTTCCCTGTCAATGGCACTTTCGGCTGTAGCAGCCGCCGTTACCACCACCAGTCGCCGCCCAATTCTATCACCATCATTATCAAGCAGCCTCACTACCACCCTGACTCTACTCTTCATCAGAAAACACTCTCCTCATCACTCTCGGAGGCTGATAACAACAATGGCGGCCTCTTCAACGCTTACACCGGAGCAAAAAATCACCGCACCATACGGTTCATGGTCCTCTCCCATCACCTCAGACGTCGTGTCAGGAGCCTCCAAGGGTCTGGGAGGCACAGCCGTCGACTCTCACGGCCGATTGTTCTGGCTTGAATCACGACCTTCGGAATCAGGGTAAGTGTATAGCTTTATCAGTTAATTAATCGTTGACTTCTTCTCCGAAGCCCTAACTGTTGTATTATTGTTCATACTTTCAGACGATTGGTTATAGTTAAAGGGGGAAATGACGAAAATGAAGAAACCATTGATGTAACACCCAAGGAGTTCTCAGTGCGTACAGTTGCTCAAGAATATGGTGGAGGTGATTTTTCAATTTCAGGAGGCACTCTAGTTTTCTCCAATCACAAAGACCAGAGACTTTACAAACATTCTCTAGATTCAAAAGGTTCGACCTCATGATTATCACATCAGATGGATTAACATACATGCTTTTCAAATTACCTTATAGTCATATATCTAACATCTTGTTTTATGCCTGTAGATTCTGCACCTTTGCCACTTACCCCTGATTATGGTGGACCTCTAGTGAGCTATGCAGATGGAGTTTATGATACATCACTTAATCGATACATCAGTGTTATGGAAGGTACATTGTTGACTTTTTACATACTTTTCTTCAACACTTTATCTTCAATCACGGATCCTGTCATATGTAATCTTGTTAGATCGACGTGAAAGTAGCTTGGATGCAATCACAAGCATTGTGTCAATAGACCTCGGTGATAATGGTGTTAAAGGTACTGTTACAGACTTACAGTGTTACTCATTTAATTTTTCTCTCAATTCAATCATGGTGATAACTGATAAATAATGATCTTCTGATTGTTTCATATGGCGATATGTAGAACCAAAAGTGTTAGTCAGTGGAAATGATTTCTATGCGTTCCCTAGACTTGACCCTGAAGGAAAAAGATTGGCATGGATTGAATGGAGCCACCCTAACATGCCATGGGATAGATCTGAACTATGGGTTGGCTATATTTCAGACACTGGGTAAACACTAAACACACTGATTATTATTTATTTTCATTTATTTTTATTTCATGCCAATATCCCTATTAATTAGTAATAGTTGGTTATATTTTGAGTGTTTGTTTCTTTATCTCAATTTTGTTGCTTTTTGCAGAGATGTGTACAAACGAGTATGTGTTGCAGGGGGCGATTCTGCCATTATTGAATCTCCAACTGAACCAAAATGGTCTGATGAAGGTAATTAATTACACCTTTTATAACTTTGATTTTATAAATGTTCACACTGATTCAATTGCATTATGTATCTCTTATTACTGCAGGAGAATTGTTCTTTGTGACAGATAGAAAAACTGGTTTCTGGAATCTTCACAGATGGGTAATTTCAGAAATATATATATATATATATATATATATATATATATATATATATATATATATATATATATATATATATATATTTTTTTGATTTAATGAAATGTTTTTTTTTAGCATCTGTTTTCTGTAATTTATGTTATAATGTAACAGGTTGAATCTGATAACACAGTGGCACCAGTGTATTCACTAGAAGCTGAGTTTGCAAAACCATTATGGGTTTTTGGCATGAACTCTTATGAAATTCTCAAGGAACATAAAAACTTAATTGCTTGTAGTTACAGGTATTTAGTTTAAGTAATTTATTACTTAAACTTTTGCATCACATCATTTTGTTATATTCATTTCATTTCATGTTTTTGAATATTTAGGCAAAAAGGAAGATCATATCTTGGAGTTGTGGACAAGAATAAGAACACATTATCCATTCTCCAGACTCCTTTCACAGATTTAATGAATATTGTAATCTGACTAATCTCAATACACTTTGTATTTTCTAGTTATCTATTTCCTTTTTTATGTTTTTATTAATTAAAAAATATTTTATGTAGACTTCAGGTGTACGTTGTCTGTATGTTGAAGGGGCATCTGGAGTTCATCCTTTATCTATAGCTAAGGTGCTAGTTTTTTTTTTACTTTAATATCTAACACTTTTGTATAATTTGTCTTTATTCAAAATTATTCGTGACCTAATTGTAGGTGACTTTAGATGACGTGGCATCAAATGTGGTTGACTTCAAGATTGTTTGGTCTTCTTCACCTACTAGTTCACAATACAAATCTTACTTCAGCTCCCCAGAATTTATTGAATTTCCAACAGAAGTCCCTGGAGAAAATGCGTATGCATACTATTACCCCCCAACAAATCCTAATTATCAATCCAGTCAAGAAGAAAAACCTCCATTGTTGTTAAAAAGCCATGGTAATCATTTTAATAGACTCAGAAAAATCAAATCTGCAATTTTTATATTTTACATTTTTTATGGATAATAAAAACAGGAGGACCCACAGCTGAGACACGTGGCATCTTGAGCCTTCCAGTCCAGTTTTGGACTAGTCGTGGTTGGGCTTTTGTGGATGTGAATTACGGTGGAAGTACTGGTATGTAAATATTAACCAAGGGTAAAATCGTCTTTTTTTTGTAAAAGTCAAATCTGTAATTAAATAGACATACCCATCTTGAATAATAGGTTAAAGGACGAAAAACATTACAAACCCATCTTGAATAATAGGTTTAAGGGACCAAATCTGTAATTATAGACATACTATAGGGACGATATCTGTAGTTTACTATATTTGAAATTCTTCTACATTATGTGTTGAAGGGTATGGTCGGGAATTTCGTGAAAGGCTTTTGAAACGATGGGGTGTAGTCGATGTCAATGATTGTTGCAGCTGTGCTCAGTTCTTGGTATTTTACATTTTTACCCCTCATACAGTTTCAAGATAAACACATTTTAATTGTTTATTATTTTTTTAAAATTATAGGTGGATAGTGGAAAAGCAGATGCTGGAAGACTATGCATAACTGGAGGCTCTGCTGGTGGTTACACAACTCTGGCTGCACTTGCATTCAAGAAAACATTCAAAGCTGGTGCTTCTTTATATGGTGTAAGTGGTCAACGTTTGACCAAATACATATTTTATAATTTTAATCAAAGTGTTTGACTATGAGTCAAATATCTAAAATATGTGAACAGGTGGCTGATTTGAAGCTGTTGAAAGAAGAAACTCACAAATTTGAGTCGCGATACATGGATAATCTTGTTGGTAAACTAAATATTATTTATTTATTTTTTATTAAACCTGAGTAAATAAATAAATAAATAATCTAGTGTCGGTTAATTAAATGTTTAATTTGCAACAGGGGGTGAAAAGGAGTTCTTTGAGAGGTCACCTATCAATTTTGTGGATCAATTTTCTTGCCCTATAATTCTGTTTCAGGGATTAGAAGACAAGGTTTGTGTTTTTAAATGAATAAATAAATTACTTTGAAATGATTATAATTATTTTTTAATATAAATTGTTGGGCAGGTTGTGCCACCTGATCAAGCAAGAAAAATATATAAAGCTTTGAAAGCAAAAGGATTGCCTGTTGCTTTAGTGGAATATGAAGGGGAGCAACATGGTTTTCGTAAGGTTGGAGATAAATAATGGTTTTTATTTTTAATATTTGTTTTTTTTAGGTGAAAAGAAATTTTATTGGTTTGATTTGTGATATGCAGGCTGAAAATATCAAGTTTACACTTGAACAACAAATGGTGTTTTTTGCACGTTTGGTGGGAGGATTTAAGGTGGCTGATGAAATTGTTCCCATCAAAATTGATAACTTTGACTAAAGGTTTGTTTTTCATTTCATTCTCTGCATATAAAATATATGCAACATTTGGTTAGCGAAATGGTTAAATGCAATTAGTTATTTTGAGTATTGGTGAGATCTTACTACAAAATTGGAAAATCTTATGAAGGAAAAATAACATAATCTTTAATATGTTATTTTGGTTTCAGACTTCAGTTCTCAAGACTCATGGCACACATAGAAAAGCCTCCATGTCATCAACTTTATTTTATAAAGGATTTTCAGTGTGTTGAAATGTAAAATTCTGAGTTATGGTGGTGAGTGTCGACTTTTGTTTTATTGTGCTTCTGTTTGATTTCAATGTCGGAGGTTGCTTGCTGTAAGTTACAATCATACAGATTATGCATTGTATATAAATAAACTGGACTTTTTTTTTTCCTAAATACATCGGTAAATCTGATATGTAGGCCAAGTTTGTATCTTTTATAACATGTCATAATATGACAAAATTTGTACATACTGTGTCCACGTGGCACCTACTTGAAAAAATTCTGTTTAAATTATATGCACACGAGACATGATTACTTGATTAGGGCCGATTTTATTCTGTTGATTTTATTTATGAACACCATGCAGACACAATATGTTGAAAATTTGCAAAATAGAATGTCATATGTGATGCCAAGCTGTTGCAATACATTCCATTAAGGGACTTAAAAGCAAAAAATACAGATATTGGAGGCCACCTTGATGGTGGTTAATGCATGAAGGGATGAATCCTAAAATGTTGATTTTATAAGTATCTAACTAATTATAAATTGAAAATTAGTTTCTAGTATTTAGCATTCAGCATTCCCTATAAACTATTATTTAAAGTAGATGGAGTTGGGTTTTAAGCTCATTACGCATGTCTGAATACATGTTATGGAGTCGCTAAGGGCCATTTGATACAAAGGAAAGCATCAAAGCAATATTGGACTATTGGTTCGTCAAATTAATTAGGTTATGATTAATTTGATTAAATTGGTTTTTGATATATGTGAGTTTTTATCAAGGTTCTAAATGGCGTGAGACGTGGCGACAAGGCCAAGCCTCAAGTTTTACGAGCCATGACGTTTTTCAAGGCGTGATATAAGACGACAATTTTATATTAATTTATAATTATATTACCACACAAATATAAATTTATATCAAATATAATTATTTTTTAGAAGTGTTATATCAATAACTAATAACAAAAAGTTAACAAAAACCATAATAATTGTATCCCTGATTAGAAAAGATATAACAAAGAGACAAAAAAAGTTTCTCAAATGGAAAAACACGCGCCATAATACACCATAACGCACCAGGACATGCCATATCACGCCCTGCCACGCGCCACGCCTAACAGCAACGTTATGAGACGTTCCGTAACGGCGAAGTCACGCTGACGCGCCATCTCACCGAGTGGTCTATTTCATTAAATGTTGATATAAGTAAAGCTTGTTACTGAGGTGTTACTGAGGTATTGGGGTATGGCACAATCTCGCAATCGTGAGTAAGGAGTTAACGAAACACAACATTGTAACTGGGGACATTTTCCAGCTACATGTACACTCGGGTGAAAATGTGTAATTTTGGTATGATCAATGAGTGGGATCAGAAACTCTAAAATCCAAATACTCTTCTTTGTTTGATTTGGAATCCTGTAAACGGTGTATTGTGGCTGATAGATTCTATGAAGGCGTGTTTGTGGGTCATTGGAGTTCATGCCCATTGCAACAGGGGATGGATGAGAACATCAATAATCTTCATAGCGACCTAGCTAACGCATGTATGGTCAATGGAGATGACAAATGGTCATGTCAGCTCGATGCAACTAAGAAGTACAATGTATCTGCACTTAGGAGGGCCATCGATCAAAGAGTAGATCCTAATCCACCCTTGGTGCAAAGAACTACCATTAAAAGTAAATTGTTTTCTTTGGAGGGCAACACAAACAAAAATTCCATCACTGCAGACCCTTAGATCAAGAGGTGTTAAAGTAGAAACAATATATTGTGGTGCTTGTATAAATGAATCTGAGTGTGCTGACCATATTCTTACTCGTTGTCTGTTTGCTCGATTGGTGATAGACAAGATCTTAAACTGGTGTAGAATAACAGATCAGGTGTTCAATAAGGTGTTCACTAATGTGGGTGAGTGACTCACTTTTTTGGCTAACTAGAACAATACTTCTAGACGACAAAAATGACTTAGAATAATCTATGGACTAATGTGGTGCTTGTGGAAGTTTCGAAATGATCACATCTTTTCCCAAAGATTCATATGTCCCCTCAAGGGCGTTGAATATGTTACATTGGTGGTTTATTTCTGGATTAGAAGCAGGGTTAAAGGTGGTTGTTATGGGTGGAACAAGTGGTTGATCTCCCCATTCATTTGTTTCTAAGTTCTGTTTACATTTTTGTCTAGGTTTTTGTTTATTTAGACTTTAAACTTTTGTAACTGTTTGCTCCTGGTTTTCCTTCTAGCTACTTGCTAGTGGGGGCTCATTTTATAAAATTGGCTGCTAAAAAAGGTACTTAATTCACCTTTTAGCTTTATTTATATCTAAAAGGGACTTGTTAGAAAGACGGATAAAAAATATCAAATGAATTTTGTAATTTCGATTCAGTAATGTTGAGTTTACGCGATGTCAGATTTGGATAGTCCAATATACTATTCTCTCAATTTTCAGGGAAAAAACAAGAGATGAACAAAGAAACTTGTTTTGGTCTATGTTCTATTGAGACAACGAATTTGCAGAAAACGGTAGAGAAAAAAATGATATTATGCCAAAACGGAAACCTATAAATATAGGCATGTGGTAGTTAAGTACGATTGGGTTTGGTGTGACAAGTTGTGTTTGTCGACAATCAATGCGTCAATTGGTTTTGGCAGAAAATTTCACCAACGTACATACCAATTGTTGCCCCACACCTCGCAAGGCGGCCACCTATGTCACCTGGGACTCTGCTCACCAGGGGTGCTGCCCAACTTGACCTTGTACTCTTGAGATCAAATCAACTTATATGTGTGCATTTTGAATCACAATGAGCTCAACAAATCTCAATCACAATATATGGCTCGGTGAAACTAAAATTACCAAAGATGCCTCATTCACGAAAATAAACAAATATGAGAGATTATCACGTAAGGTCATCTTCAATGGGAGTTCAATGGAGGGTTTAATGGGGAGTTTAATCTCATTAAACTCAAAATCTCCATTGTGGGAAAGTGACTAGGATTCAATGGAATGGGAAGTTCAATCCCCATTGAACTCTATATTCTCTCCCCCCCCCCCCCCCTCTCTCTCTCTCACACACACACACATATATATATATATATAAATTATTTTAATTTTAATTTTTTAATTAATGTTAATTTTAATTGTAGTTTTTAATTTTTAATTTCATGTTAATTAATTTTTTAAAAATAATAATAAAAAAAAGAAAATGATAAATGATGTGACAATCCATTAAATTGTATAGAGTTCAATGGAGTGTAGAGTTTAATGGGTAAAGTTGTATAGTGAGTGGAATGTATATGTGTCAATCCATTTAACTCATATGAGTTCAATGCATTGGAGATGGTCTAATGATCATATTTTGAACAAATATCACAAAACATCATTTATATAGCAAAATTTATTTGCGAAATACCGATTGTTCCCCACAACCACCCGCACCGTAGGGTGCTAACTCTTAGCAGATTTTTTAGTCTTTTGCGATACTTTTCAAAATGTGGGTTAGAACTTAGAACTTAGCATGGTAGAAGGGAAAATTTTATAAATAACTCTAATTTGAAATCTAACCCATCCAGTGTTGCCCTCCCTTTTTGAGGTCTAGAGTTTAAGTCCTATTCTCCCTTCTTGAGGTCTAGAGTTTAAGTCCTATTCTGGACATAAGTGGAAAATTTAGGAGTAAATTAGTATATTTCACGTTTCAAAAAAAAAATCCAAGATTATATACTAATGAAAAAGTTAAATTAAATCATGCAAAAGTAGCCCATAGTGATATGATTATCGGGTTATTATAGTAAATATGTTTTAAATGGATTGAAGGAACTACCCGAACCCGATCCAGTTAATCCAAAGCTCAATCAAACCCGTCCAAACAACACCAATACAAAAGAGAGGCTTTTTTATGACATTTTTTCTGAAAGAATCCCATTATCATTAATGACATGTTGTAATTTGTTACAACACAAAACAAAGAGAATCGAAGTCAAATTGTCAAATCAAAACTACGTGTATCATCACTAATTTACTCACACAAAAAGATATGATTAGCTAGAAAGTAATATTGACATCAAAACGAAAAAGAAACCTTAATCAAGAACAAGAAGTTGATCAAAGCTCGAACTCCTCCCTTAGAGCCACCTCTGCTGCAGCCTCTTCTTCGTCTTCAATAAGAAAGTACTGGTTTGATTCAATTGGCCTGAACATGTAAAACATAACTATGTAGAACCCAAGGCTCGCTAATTCTTCAGCCCCACTAGCCACCCATTGGTAGTTATAATCTGCGATTGTCTTCAGAGCAAAAACAATGATTCTTGTGAAATACAAGTACCCAATAACCAGAACATAGAACTGTCTGAAAAGGGTTAACTTTGCAAGAGTTCTAGCAGCCTTCCCATCTGTTTTAGAGGTCTCCCTCAATGATCTGATTGACCAGACTATGGGGAAGATAATGGCGCAACAACAGATCACATCAACCAACAAGAACACTTGGTTCCAAGTTACCCAATCTCTGATAAAGGGCCCTGTTTCGCCTATTACTATGGATGCTACATTGGCTAAAACCTGGAGTGGGATCACAATCATCAAGATCTTCTTCTCTTTCTCTTGCAGAAATGGTTTCAGAAACGACCATCCAGTGCCGATTAATACGATTACAGTGAACAATAGCACAACCCTAATGGCTTGAAATATGTAGAACAACACATCCCATCCATGAGGAGTTCCTGTTACTTTTACAAAATGTTTGTCCTCCGCCGCACAAATCAAATTGAGGGCTTTCATGAGAAGCAAAACACACATTAGCAGATGAATCCGGTGAACAGATAGCTTGTTTTTTATGCATTCAATGATCCAAAACCCTAGGAATGCCATGTATGAGAGGGAGAAAATGGTGTATAGAAACGGAAGTTGAGTTAATCCGGCGGACAGGTAATCCCTTTTGTCGCCGTCGGTGTTGTATAGCTCGGTACGGACGTCCATTGAGACGATCGATTCAGGATTGCAATTGGCGAAGAAGAGGGAGTATTCATTCGGGTAGTTGACAGGGTACGATTTGTTGAAGGAAGGATGAGGCGGAGGGGAGAGATCGCGGAATGTGAAGAGTAGCGAAATGAATTTGGAATCAACAACGCAGAAATTAGGGTTTTGTTGGAATTCGATGAGGACTTGAATCAAGGATTCTTCGGTGAGAAGGAAGAAACCGAGGCGGGAGGAATCGATTTGGGAGATGCTGGAGGTGACGGAGACAGAAGAAATCTCAACGGAGGCAACGCCATGGCGTGTGAATCCGAACTTCTCGAAGAGGATCATTGGACGGTCGTCTGATCGTATCTTTAACGATTTGATCTCCGCGTTGGACGTAGAGGTGAAAATAAAGAGCAAAATGAGGATAACGGCGAAAGTTTTCGGTAAGTTCGTCATTTTGAGAATTACGGTGGTGGTGGACGGCGGTGGAAGGTGGTGGCTAAAGAAGGAAATAGGCTGCTTTGAGATTTTATGGTACAGAGATTTTTATGCCAAAAAATACAGGCGGGGAAGCCATGCAGAAGATGAACCGTGTATTACGATATTTATCTTTTTTATTATAATACTAAAATGAGACCTGTGTATTATACGGGTTTATTAAAAATAAAAATTTAATATTAATATATAAATATGAAATATTTTATAATATAATATTTTATATAACAAAACGTCATTTTTTGAAAATTTGCAAAAAAAATTAAATTATTTGAAGTATTTATAAAAATTTATTATCAAATTAATAGGATATTTTATTTCCTTATAAAACTCATTATAATTTTATGGGATTTTATTTTAAGAAAATAGAAATCTCTAAAAAATGACAAGTGGAAAATAAAATTTCTTAAATTCTCACAAAATGACAAGTGTCAAAATGAAGGAGAAGATGACATGTGGCAAAAAAACCTTCATTTATTAAAGGGGATTGAAATTTTATAGTAAAACCTCAAAATTAATAATTAATTATTTTAAATAAATTATTAATTACGATATATTTATATTAGTTTTGTGAAATTATAATCGTTGCTTCAAATAAGTATATATAATTAATTTTTAATATATATTAGACATTTTTTATTTGTCAATTAATGAAAACAATGATATAAAATTTAAAATTTAAAATGGAGAATCAATACATTGACAAATAACATCACATTATTAGGAGGTCTAATAAATTTAAAATGGAGAACTAATAGATTGACAAGTGACATCATATTAATTAAGATGTCTAATATAGTGACACATGACAAAATGACTACTCTTTTATTAATATAGGATTTTGGTTAAATTTGTTTTTTTTTCTCAAAAATTTATGGCCCTCAATCTTAAAATATACTAAACACTAGTTTATAACCTATGGAAACCACGGTTATATAATTAATTGAAATTTTATAGTAAAACCTCAAAATTAATAATTAATTATTTTAAATAAATTATTAATTACGATATATTTATATTAGTTTTGTGAAATTATAATCGTTGCTTCAAATAAATATATATAATTAATTTTTAATATATATTAGACATTTTTTATTTGTGAATTAATGAAAACAATGATATAAAATTTAAAATTTAAAATGGAGAATAAATACATTGACAAATAACATCACATTAATTAGGAGGTCTAATAAAGTTAAAATGGAGAACTAATAGATTGACAAGTGACATCATATTAATTAAGATGTCTAATATAGTGACACATGACAAAATGACTACTCTTTTATTAGTATAGGGATATTGACAAAAGTACATGATCGGTCCTCGTAGTTTGCAAACTAGTTAGTTGAGTACAAAACCGTATGTGTTTGTCTATGTGGCTTTCCGGTTGTTTGTGTGCTTGCTCATTTTATCAAACTCCATTAGACTCAATGTAGTCGTTGTGGTTCTACCATAGTTTTGTCACGATGTCAAAAAGGAACACTGCCTCTAATGTGCGGTTTGGCAAATAGCCACACTTTTTATGGTAAAGTTGACATTGAGCCGATGTGGTGTCTACATGACATAGGAGGGAGTGTTGTTTCTATGTCACCATTTCATCCAACCTTAAACCAAAGGAGTGGGTGCGGTAGAACCATGGTTTTGCCACGATGGTGCTGAGTAACATCGCCCCCACTGTGTGGTTTGGGGCACGGTTTGGCCGCACACAGTAATATGTCGCCACATTCTCTCTCTCTCTCTCTCTCTCCCTCCTTTATAAGTAAAAATGACATATATATATATATATATATATATATATATAAATGACAAAGCCGAAAGTTTGCAATGGAGAATGCATATATATATATATATATATATATATATATATATATATATATATAAGAGAGAGAGAGAGAGAGAGAGAGAGAGAGAGAGAGAGAGAGAGAGAGAGAGAAACCGTGAAGATGCCTAGCAACGCTTGATACAACACTACTTTGACGAGAATGCCACTTTTCAAGGGTACTACTTTCGAAGACGCTTTAGAATGTTCAAACCTTTATATGAACGTATAGTCAAAGATTTAACGAGTGTAATTTTTTTTCCAACAACATCCTGAAGTTAGAGGTATACCCGATTTCACTCCCTTACAAAAATACACAACTGCACTTTGTCAATTAGCATATGGCATCCCTCTTGATGCATTGGACGGGAGTTTTAGGATGTTTGCTAGGACCGCACGATATAGTCTCCACTTTTTTTTTTTGCAAACATGTGATTGAGGTTTATGGTCCAAAATATTTACATGAACCTACATGCACTGACATCTTACAATTTCAAGCTCATCCTGCTATTGTACATGACTTTCCTGAAATGATAGGAAGTTTAGATTGTCTCCATTAGGCATGGGAAAATTGCTCTACCTCATAGGCTCATACCATTGTCAATTTACCTGAGTTTGTTTAACGGCATTAACGTTCTTAATCGTTCACTTATATTTAACAACATATATGACATATCTGCACCAGATTCTTCTTTTCAAGTGCATGGAACGCTATATATGTATGGTTATTATCTTGTTGATGAGATCTATCTTGAGTATGTTGTGTTTTTTTAATCATTTTCGTGCCCACATGATTTTATACGTAAAAAATTCAAGAGAGCTCAAGAAAGAGCTAGGAAGGATGTCGAGCAAGCCTTTGGAGCTCTTAAGAAACATTGGTACATACTGAAAAAACCAACATTTTTTTTTCGGCGAGGGGAAACTTCAAGAAGTCATGTATGCATGTATCATATTGCATAATATGATTATTGAAATGAAAGAAAAGCGATATGTGTGTATGGCGAGTATGAAACCGTCCCCGAGACACAACCAACAGAAAATTGGTGGCGGTGAGTACATGGATAGGAGAGCAGATATACATATCACTGAAACATTTCACAATCTTCGTATGGACTTGGTGTAACACATTTACGTGATTTAACACGTTAATCTCAATTTGGATCCCCCGAGTGACTCAAAAGACGAGTTATCGGATGAAGACTTCATGTAGTATGTTTTAGTTATTTTATTTGTGATTTTTTTTAAAAATTTTTTTGTTTTTCATTTTTAAGTTATTTTTATTTTTAATATGTATTTTTCTTATTTGAATTAATGAAAATTGGATTATTTATTTATTTATTTTTTATAAAAAAGTGTGGCACCACACCTAGTGTGTGGCAAAGAAACCACACTTTTGTGGTAAGAATGACATGATCGTGACATGGCTGGGCAAAACGTGTGGTTTCTATGACACCATTTCCTTCAGCCTTAGAAACCGAATAACACGACCAACATGCCCTCTTTTAGTTTTTTCTAGATTTTTTATAATTTAATAACTTACACGGACCAAATATTTAAATTAACAAACATAACTAAATCCCGAATCACACCTCTCCCATCGTTCATCCTGCCTCTCCCAAGCTACCAAGCGGCAACTATTATTTGCATCCACCCAAGACAATATGTGCTTCCAAACTCGTTATCTGGATTTTTTTTATCTCTCTCGATCAGAAAATATGTATTTCCATTTATTTACTTTTGAGTAAAACTATGTTTTAGTGTTTGTGATTTGTTGATCTTTTGGTAATTGTTTTCTGTTATATGCATATTTTTTTGCACATCTTATTGGGGCAACACAAAAAGTATAGAGAGATAGGTGAGCAAATCTAAGAGGTGTAGGAGAGCATATTGACAATTTTTAATGAACGGAGGGAAGGGTGGAGCCGGTCGACGAGGGGATGAGAGGGTCTATGGAGGTAGGGGTGGGTTTCAAGCGACGAATTGAAGGGGGTGTCTCGAACATCACCGAACCTACAACACCGACCATCGTTCAACTTGTTCTTAAATTTTTTTAACATATTTAAATCAATTTATATTTCCAAGATTTAAAGAAGGCCCTCAGATCTCCAATGTACATGTTTTTTAATTTGTTATTCGATTTATATATTTGGGTTTGAGTTGGTTTTCCCTATGTGGTGGTTTTTTCTTCAGTAATTGTGAGGATGGTTCACCTTCTCTGTATGCGAACATAGATCACCATTACACATAGGGGTTTGAAGGGTGTTAATGGAGTTTCAAAGCATGATCATGTTGTGTGGTGGCATAAGGAAGAATAGGACGTGAAGACCACCAATGCTCAATGCACAAGTTGAATTGGTAAAAATTCGATGTCGAAGGGGGTGTAGTATTTGGTTGCGACGGTAGGTGTCACACCCTCGGACGACGACGAAATTATCGGGCTATGCGACGTAGTCATGGTTTACAGATATTGAGTACATTGAACATGTGACAAAAATATAATACAAACATTTATTTATTAGTAATATTACATTATCATTTGTAGTACAAGCATAACATTTTAAAAATAAAACTTAAACAATTGACGAACAAATATCACAATCAACTGTATCGTCGAATTTGGAAATTGCTTTTCTTTTACTACCGTGTATAAGAACATATTATCAAAGATATGTGGCAAAAAATGTTGCTTTAAATTGTGGTCCCAACAAAATAACAGTATACGTGTAACGACCTAAATTCTTTTTGTTAGTCGGTTAGTCTTCCCTTTAAAAAGTCACAAACCATGTTTGATATCAGCCATTCTTTTGTGTTTATGTGTTTGTGTTTTGGGATGAAACATAACAAAAAAACCATAGACTTTTGTAAAGTGAAAATATTGCTTGTATTTATTCAATAGATAATTAAGTCATTATTTATGGCCAATACATGCTTAACTCTAGGAGGAAACACTAAACCTCCATTTCCTCTTTTCCTACTACAACCCAACTTTCTAATACTCCTCTAAATACTCGGTCCTACATGGCCTATTCAACCTACTACCATTTACTTAATTCACTAAATAAAGTAAATACTAAATTAATACTATAAAACCTGTTAAGATCAAAAACCCAACATTCACCCTCTTAATCTTGACCCATTTTTTCATCAAACCAATGTTGGTTCTTCCTCTTGCATCAAATTTGCTTAGTTGTCGTTGTCTTTGTCGTTCCACTTTGTGCACTCATAGCTAAAGTGCCTAAAATTTCCATAATCATAACACTGAAATCCATTTTAGTCACTTTGACCTCTTCCTCTTCCCCAACCTCTTCCACCTCTTTCATAGTTCCTTCCACGTCCTCTTCCACGTCCACTACTTTCATCATGCTTTTTTTTCACTTGCCATCAGGAGTTGATCTTGCTCATAATTTTTTTCTTCCAGACTTTGAAGCCTTTCCACATAAGCTTTAACCCTTCCAACAACTTCTTCAAATGACATAGTTGCAAGATCAAAATATTGTTCAATGGGAGCCACAATTAGCAAATACTTCTTTGAAACCAAATTGAGAATTTTTCTTACAATCACCTCGTCTTCAAGAGATGAACCAAGACTTTTGAGTTTGGCCACAATACCATTTATCTTATAACACCCATAAATTAAGGCTAGCTGATTAAACTATAATAGTAATAATTATTATAATTAAAAATCCTCGAATAAGATAATTATTCGTTGTACGCGTTATGAGCGATAAACATATATTTTTGATAGAAGATTATTTAGGATAAATAATCTTGATGAAAGTTGTAGTAATCGTAAAAGCGAGAGCGTGCATATAAAGAACATCTAAATCTGACTTCGTAAGAGTAAGTTATGTTTTTTCGAAGTTTCAGTACAGTAGCGTGTGACATATAAATAGAAATTTGGATCAGTTGATTGTTAGCCAAAACAATGTAAACGAGAGTTGAAGATATCGTAAAAACGATTTCTTCGAAATAAAGACAGTTGAGAATGGAATTTGTATGAAAAAATTATGATTTTTATACGGAGTTTAACAGTCTAAGCCCTTTAAAAATATATAGATTTAAAATAAAGTGAGAATTAGCTGACAGAGTCTAAATGAAAGTTGTAGTACTTGTCGATAGCTATGAGTGGATATAAAGAACATCGAAAACGGAGCTTACATGTGAAAGATAAATTTTTAGAAAACAATTAGTTCTTATAAGCGCGATGCGCAGGCGCGGTGTGCACAACTTCTAAGAGGGCAACGCGGGCAAGGGTAAATGCGACACGTGGCATCAAAATGGAGAAACAATGCCGCCCTAGGGCACAACACGCTTGGTAAAAATGCCTTATAAATACAACCTTCAGCCCTCACTTCCTCCTCACACCTCTAGAACTATTTCTCTATAATTTCTACTTCATTGGTCTGAAACTTCCCTAGATTTTAGAAGTTTTAGTGAGGCTTTGATTCGTCGTAGAGTCCAAAAAATAGAAGCGTTCTGGCTGGAGTTCTGCCTGCGAACGTTCAAACTTTTTGTCAGAAAACTCTGTAAGTTAAGCTGCACTTATTTTACTTCAAGTTTAGTTATATTTATGTTTATAAGCGTTATTATAAACCTATAAATGCGATTTATCAGTGATTCATTTTCATAATATCGATTGATCTACTTACTGGGGCGATGCCTAGGCTAGATTTTGAGGTGTTTAAAGTGAGATTTTCAAACAGTATACTTTGTATACCAAATGGACCCTACCTCCGATATGATCTTACTTGGTTACTCCTTAGCAACTATAGATCAGTAGATATTGGGATTGTTGGGGATTCTAGATGATATAATATGATATGTGCTTTCCTTGTGTATTTATTTTATCATATTGTATTGGTTAGTGAAGCGTTGTGGAAAATGAAATAATGGTGAGTTGTCATGTGTTGTATTATTGTACTACTAAAAGATTAATCATCAAAAATAGTATAGACGACGACCCAAAACTATTCTAGATTGTTTGGTAGAACACAGGCATGCTTGCCACATGTAGGTGTTAAATACATGGGTAGGTCCCCAACTTGTAGGTGTTAGTGAACCATGCACGAGAAGGTCTACGACCTGTAGGTGTTAATGAATTATACATTCAATCAGGTATCCCACCCCTCCATGGTTGCCTTATTGACATATATTTCTAAGGAGTCCCCGAAGCGATATTGTTTACTCAGTGATCCTTTAGGACAGGTCCCATGATATCATCATCTTAGGATCAGGGAGTGAGAATAACGAGGATGGGTAATCGGGTTATTTGTTTGATGTGAAATATATAAATTAAATAAATTATATTATTGTGGGTTGACACTACAAGAAAAAAGACCTTTAATGACGCGCTTTTTACGACACGCGATAATTAACGATACGCAAAAGGACGTGCCCTTAAAATAGTGTCATCTCTCCAAAAAATTTAAGGATTTACGTCACGCTTTATTGCGTGCCCTTAATTTGGTGTCTCAAGAAAAAAAATTAAAAACACGGAGGGCGCTTTATCTTAAACGCGCGTCGTCTGTACCTGTCGCTTTATAATTTTAATGAAACGCGCTTTTAGTAGACAAGGGGGGAAATGAAATCCCCAAAATTTTGAAAACCCGCCTTTTTTTTTCTATCTTCTATCTATCTTTCATCTTCAACCTAACAAGGACGAGCATTGCACTCTTGATTTCCCTAACTCTTTCTCATTTTCTGATTCAAACTTGAAAGAATCAGAAAAAAAAATCTATCAATTTTGAAGCCTAAAAAAATCTAACAAGGACGAGTATCCATCGATCCGACTTCCAAAAATAGAGGGCATTGATTCCACGTCTTTCGGGGTTGGGAGGAAGGAAAAATTGTTGGTCCCGTGTGATCTAATTGGTAGAGGGCATCGATTCCCTAACTCTTTCTCATTTTCTCCACCATCGCTGCTTTCGCTAATATCCACTCCGACCTCTTATGAACGCAAATGGTAAAGATCTGCTTCGATTTCCCGATTGGTCTTCATCGACGGTGGTGGTGAGTCGGAGGTGCCATGTTGATGTGATTATTACAATCGATTGCAGAAAATGAGAAGATTTAGGGTTTTTTCTTGGTCCAGTGGAATACTTTCAGGTTTCGTCTCGACTCCTTTTATTTTATTTTCTTTCTTTTCCTTTCCTTCTGTCATCTGCTTCCTTTCCCCACCTCTTCTTTCTTATTTGGATTCTCCAGGCGATATGCTACTGTGGCGATTCAGTCGGTGGCGGGTCAGCCTCAATTTCATAACATTTTAAGGGATTGCTGTTGGTGTTCATCGACGGTCGTGGTGGGTCGGAGGTGCCATGGTGATGTGAAGAAATAGAGAAAAAGGAATATAGTCATCACTTGCTGATACCGACGACAATCCGTTTTCTGCATTAGCCAGATTGAATGACTTCAAAGGAGGTCCGTATTTCTTTTGTATGTTTTTTTATCCCAATCAATGAATGGATTTTTTCCCCTGTATACGTTGGGCATCTTTTTTTTTTTTTTTTTTTATCCCAATCAATGAATGGATTTTTTCCCCTGTATGTTGGTTTTACAAGTGCAAGTATATTAATCTACTAATAATCCCAACTTGACATGAAGTTGATAAGTAACAAGTAAGAATAAATTGTGTTTCAGTGAGTTTGTGTTCGACCCAATTAAATGGCAGCGAAAGCAAATGAACGAGGACTTACTTGACCTATCAAAGATGTTCAATGCAGTTAAATCGCTTGTTCGAGTGCCTTCTGTAGACCCCAAATATAAAATTGCTCTTCTTGCTTCTAAGCAGGTTCTTCTTCTTCTTTCTAGAAAAAATTGTTAGTGAAAACCAAAAATAGTATTACATTAGTAAGGAGGTTGCTGGTGCAGGACCATTGTCTTGTTGATCTACTGCATGCTTGGCAAGATGGAAAACTTCCGGTTCAGATAAGCTCTGTAATCAGGTAAAGCATGGAACTTTTTTTTTATTTGTTATCTTTGACCAGTAAATGATGTGTATAATATGTCTGTATTTTGAACAGCAATCATGATAGGGTGGGGAATACCCATGTGATGCGGTTCCTTGAAAGACATGAGATTCCATATCATTATCTGTCCAAGTCAAAGGAGAAGAATGTAGAAGATGAGATATTGGGGTTGGTTGAAGATACAGATTTCTTGGTCCTTGCTAGATACATGCAGGTAAATGTTTTTCTAGTAGTAGTATAGCAACAGGATTGGGAAAAAGGTCTTATTTGTTTATTTACCCAGGACAGGTGTTGTCTGGAAACTTTTTGAAAAGATATGGGAAGGATGTGATCAACATACATCATGGCTTATTGCCATCATTCAAGGGAGGAAATCCATCTAGGCAGGCAGGTTTTGTGTTCCAATTTCCAAATTCTGTTTTAAGCTTTTTATGTTTTTATGTTTTTTACTGGAGAATGACAGGCTTTTGAAGTTGGGGTCAAATTGATTGGTGCCACAACCCATTTTGTCACGGAGGAGCTTGATGGGGGCCCAATCATTGAGCAGATGGTAATCAAAGAGTTTTAAGTTTCTCAGTATCAGTAGTATGCAGTATATATATGCTAAGGTGAAAAGTCAAATAGTTTCTGTTTGGGTTTGCAGGTTGAGAGAGTCTCGCACAAGGATAATTTGCTGAGTTTTATTCAGAAATCTGAGAATCTTGAAAAACAATGCCTTATGAAGGCAATCAAGTCATATTGTGAGTTACGCGTTCTACCTTATCAACACAACAGGACTGTTGTATTTTGAGTAAGCTCAAAATGATGCTGATCAAAACTACAGAGTCCATTATATTCCTTGTGTTGCAAAGTTTTTGTATTTCATTTTAATTATTCATTCTAATTTAAGTTGTTCTTGTTCCAATCCAATAATAAGATAAATTAAGAGTCATTGTGTGTTCATAATACTAAGATATATGTGCATTCTCAGTTCTCCTTAAATTCATTGTTGTTGGAGTTTTCTTCTCTGTCAAACTTTGTGTTTTCTAGTGTGATACTTGTTTAAATAGGGAAACTGTTGTTGATTTTGATTGATATAGGGGGTGTTTGGCTAAGTTTATTAAAACAACTTATTAGCTTATTAGAGGTTCAGCACCGCTATATATAAGTTAAAAAAAAAGTGTTTGGATAAAAAATAACTTATTCTGATGGAAACCTCTAATAAGTAGTCATTTTTTCATAAGTTACCCCATACTTATTAGCTTATAACCTAATAAGTTATAAGCTAATAAGCAATAATTTTTTTTTCCAAACACCCCCATAATATATAATATACAAGTGGAAGGATACTTGAAGTCTTCTTATAAAAGATAACACTAGTAGTTTTGATTTCCCTGGTCATCAACTTTAATGGAGTCATGGGATGGACCTGCTTCACTGTCCTGTATGTTTTTGAGTTTTGAGTTTGTGTTCACTTTTATCTGTTACTTGAAAACCACACCCTCAAGAACATACATTTATTAGTATGTCTAATTAGAAAAAGAGGGTTTGAAAGTGTCAAAAGATATGGATTAGCTATCCATTTTCTACCCACTTCAATCTTTTTTAATGTGTGATTATGTTTTGTTTTTAATTTCTTGGATGTGATTTATTGTAAAAGATTTTTTTTAACTGTGTAATTTTGTTGCAGTTTTATACACAACAGTACCAAGGCCATCGGCTACTTTTGACATGTTCCCTTCTTGGCCTATGAGAGTTCATCAAACCCCAAGAGTAAGTCTTTTTTCCCTTATAATAATACCCGCTTCCCTGTTTGAATACGATTGGAAAGAAATACTCTATTTATAGTAAAATGGTTCCATGTACAGGTAGGTACTTGCTGATATGGTTCTTTTTGCTCAACCTCCAAATCTGGTCTCATGTAAGCAGTAGGAAATAATCGTGAAGAAAATTTGATTTTAACAGTTTTGGACCAAACTGCCCCTCCATACTATTTTTATAGTTAAAAACATTGATTTTAACAGTTTTGGGCCAAAATGCCTCTGCATACTGTTTTTATAGTTATTTTTTATTTTCAACAGTTTTGGTTTTCTCTTACATGGCTGTTTCTTTTTCACTTAACCTGGACAGAATGAAATAATTGGTTAAGACACTAATTACCTATTTGCCCTTCTTCTTTTTTCCTCCCAATCCTCTCACGTTAAAGAATATTGTCAAATTTTGTTCTTTAGAATGTAAGGTAAAAATGGCCATTTGGTCTAGGATATTGTCAAATTTTGTTCTTTAGAATATTGTCATGGGTTTGATCAACTGGTACTGGCTCTTTAGTCTTTCTTTTTATATCTTTTTATGAAATCAGCTTATGATATGAGCTCTGGGTTCGATAGTGCCTTTTTCATGAGATTGTCAAAAGTTGAATAAAAAAAAAACAAGGGTAATATTGTAATAGGGAGGGTCTTAATACATAAAGTGACCAACCTCTCACTTAGCACGACAAGTCATTTTGATTTTATTAAGTAAAAAAGAAACAACCTTATCAATCTACATGCATAGAAGACCCTGCTGTCCCATAATTTTTAACAATTTGTATTATCATTATTTGATTTTAATAATAATTTATTTTGTTTTATTGTTGAGGTTATAGACTGATAGCCTTACTTTTCATGTCATTATTATTTATTTCTTTTTTTGTTTGTAGTTTCTTGCAGAAACTTTGGATGTTGTTCAAGACATTGATTGGGTCATTTCTCTTGGAAATGCTTTTGCAAAGCAGTATGAGCTTTATACATATGATGATGAGCATTCTGCACAACTTCACAGGTATGAACTCATTATCATTATCATTACATTTTTTAATTAAATTATCTTATTGAGAGTATTCTTCTCCTACAAATGTCTTGGTATACTTCTCTGTTGCTAGGTGACCTTCTCAACAACAACATTCTACTTAAGCAGGTGAGTAATCAAGATTAAGGGAGACTTGTAATCATGTTTGACATTCCTTTCCAGTAAGAAACAGAGTTGTATGATTATTTGTTAGTTTTATAGGAATGTATAACCCATGTTAGCAATGTATTATATTTGTTTAACATTTGAATGATTCTTTGTATTACATTACAATTTGTGCAATTTATTTTATTTTTTGAGTATGAAATTTTATTTTATATTATGCAATGGATTGTATTTTTTGTATATGGTATTTTATTTCTATTATGAGAAATTAAATGCAAATTTAATTTAAAAATTAATAAATATATAAATTTATTTTTTTTAAACATTTAAAATTACGATACGCAAACATGTGTGTCATCTTCATTTATGACATGGCCTTTCTTGACAGGGGCTTTCTTGATACGCATTGCGTGTCATTAACACGCGCGTCGTAAGGTTACGACACGCGAATGCGTGTCATCTTCCTTTATGACAGGGCCTTCCTTGATACGCATTGCGTGTCGTAAACGCGCGTCGTAATTGCACGTCGTAAATGAGCGTCGTAAATGCGCGTCGTCTCTCTTTATGACATGGCCTTCCTTGACACGCATTTGCGCGTCGTCTGAGCCTTTTACGACGCGCAATGAGCGTCGTAAAAGGCTGTTTTTCTTGTAGTGTGAAAACCTTATGTGCTTACCAGGCTCTCAAGCCTGACCCACTCAGTTTCTTTGTATCACATGTATCGATACGAAGGTTCATAGATATTGATGTTTGAATATTCCGGGAGATTTAAGGAGTTTTAGGCCATTAAATAAATTGATGTATGGTGTGTAAATACTACTTTATGCGTATGTTTTTGTATTAGTTATGACATCCCAAGCTGTTAAATATTAGTGAAAAACTTTTCTTCGGAAATGCATTTGATATTGATATCATTTCACATTAAAAACGTTATGGGACAAATTCCGCACTAATAAAAGAATATTTTGTTTTAAATAAGCATAAAGAAAAGTTATTAATTGGTTGTAAAATTAAGGATGTCTCACTTGGTATAAGAGCATTAGTTTAAGCAAACTAGGAATTTTGAGGATTTCTAGACTTAAACTTAGAATGCTAAGCGATGATTGTGAGGTGTGTGTCTAAAATATTTTAGGTAGTATACCTGAATTGAAACAAGCACTATGCCTAGTTTTTTGTTATGTGCTAAATGATTTATATTGTAACATGCTTTAGGTTGTCTACCTAGATTGCTATTATTTGAAAGAATCTAAGGTTTATTGGCGACCTTGATTTGGAAACTTTATATGTTCAGGATTCCAAACGTATAATTAGTGTATTAGAACTGTCATATAACTTTTTAGAGTGATAAGGATGACTTATGCGTCTAGCATAAATAAAACCTTCCATATCATAATATACTCGTAATTCTGGTACCCTGAATGATTGTTCTGGTGTACAGAATGTCATGGTGGAACACGTAGCAGACTGGAAAATGGCAATGGAAATCGAAAGCCTGAGCCTGAGCGTGTGATTAGTTATGCACCGGTCATTGCACCTATACCTGAACCTATCACAATGGCAGGAATACATGAAATGATGCAAGCCATGCTAAACCTAAAAATGGAAGAGACAATGGGAATACTACTGGAGAATAGGGTTGAACCCACTGTACCATGTAACATCCCATTTTTCAAGTAGCTTAAAATTCATCCCTTGGATTTGAATTATGTCACTTTTGGCCCCTGGGTTTGGAAGGAAGTGGAAAGAAAGGACCAAGCTTGAATAGGTGGCACTGGGTGAGTACGCCCAGTGTAAGCTGGGGTATGCCCAACATAGAAGGTTGAGTGGTCGTGAGTGTTGGAGGCGTACGCCTAGCATACGAGATGTACGCCTGCATATGCTCAGTGACGCAAAACCCTCATTTTACGGTCCAACACTATATAAAGAACATTATGGCTCAAACCCTAGCCTCCTTATTAGCCACCCTAATCTCAGAGAAACCCTAAAGCGTCTCATCCTTTCATCTTTGGGTGATCTTGACCTTGAGAAGCTCATTTTGGTGGTGTAAGCTTGGAAGAGGAAAAGAAGAAGTTGGCAAGGAAGAACTTGGGAAGTTGGAGCTCAGAGATCTGGGATAACATCACAATATGGAACTCTTTGGAGGTATAAAGTTCATAACTTTCCTCAAGAATGCTTAGATCTTGTGTAGCTTGATTTTGAAGTCATTTTGGTCCCAAGTATGGAACTTTATGGTTCAAATCCGATTTTTGGACTTAGAGTTGCCACTTTCAGTTCAAAATGGGCCCCTAAGGCAGAAAGTTGCCATCTTGAATGCCTTATTGGATTCATGCATGATTTAAGATCATTTTTGTGAGAATAGAATACTATTTTGGAGTTTGGGCTTAATAGGGTCATGCAAAGTCACCAAGTCAGTGACTTTATGGATTAAGACGTTGACAAGGACTTGGATCTGTGATTGTGGCTTATGGACTGGGGTATTAAGTTCTTAATGGGAAAGTGGCTTAACTGTTGGATAAGGTGTCTAAGTCCATAACTATATTTGGTATGTACTTGACCCGACCCGGCATGGTCCATTTGGGTTGCACTTCACTGGAACAATTTGTATGGATAGTCTTTTGAGAATAGTATATTTATGATTTATTAATATATTATATGTTATAATATATTAATATGAAATCATATTATTTAATTAGTATTGTTCAAGGATTAATTTGAAATTAATTTAGTGATAAAAAAGAAACTAATTAAATATGGACTCTTATATATATAGAATGAGCCAACATTCATTTACGATGGGCTAAGCTTGCATGGAAGTCCATGGAGCTTTTAACCCATGGATCCTATGGAAATGAAAGGTCATGGGTATTAGGGTTTACATGGATGCAACCCTAATCCACCATACTATATAAAAAGGTATTTGACACTAGTGTGTGAGATAACAAGGGTAGGCCGATTTTAAGAGTGCATCATATTCTTGTTGGATTAGTGTCTAAGGCTGTAACTATATTTGATAAGTACTTGACCTGATTGTGCATGGTCCTTTTGGGTTGCCTTCACCATAGCAACTTGATAAGGTGATTTAGAGAGAAGAGATATTATTTATATATATTATAAGAATAATATATTAAAAGAATAATTATATTATTTGATTAATATAAGTCATAATTTAATAAGGAATTAATTTAGTGACTTAAAGAGATTAATTGAATAAAGGGGTATAAACTGTCAAATGTATGAAAGTTGTATTTTGAGCTGATAATCCTTATGGATATAGGGTTGGACGATTTTAGGGATATGGATCACCTAGAAATCGTCCAAGGCCTTATCTGGGAAGGGATTTGGATTTCTTTGAGGCTAAGTTATCCAATTAGGGTTTAAAGGTGAAACCCTAGGAGCTCACAATATAAATAGACCCATAGGGTTGAGGAAACCGGCCACCACTGTGATTGGAGAAACCCTAGAGCCGACTTCCCTCTTCCTCATCTCTCTCAAGTCACCTTCTTGCTAGTTGGTGTTCGTAAGCCAATAGAGGAGTGACATTTGTGACTCTTAGCTCCAAGAAGAAGAAGGTTTCAAGCAAGTAACTCAAGGTATTATTCTAGATCTCTTTTCATATGTTTTGTTCTTAGATCTATCCATGAAAGTCTTGGAATTATGGCATGTTCAATTAGTAAAACCTAGATCCAAGCTATAGGGTTGTATGTGCACATAGGGAAAGTTCTTATGTCCAAAACCCATCAGTGGTATCAGAGCCATGATTGGTTTCAATTGAATATGATGCTTAACTGTTTTACTTGCTGAAAATCGTTTTTCTTGCCCTCTGTCGACCCAACTCGGCGAGTCAGTTTTTGGACTCGGCGAGTTGGCCCTACTCGGCGAGTCCCAAAGCTGGACTCCACGAGTCCGAGCGTCAGACAAAGGATAATTCGGGATTTTGTTGCTGTTTTGTCTTGGATTGATACCTAAATCGTTTTATTATGTAAAAATCCGAATTTTAACTTAATTCAATGATTATCCTTGACATAAATAAAGATAATTTCAAATCTTTTAAATATTGATTATTTATATGATAAATATTTGACTATTTAAGATTATTTGGTAATTATCTAATGACTAAAATTGGATTAGGTCAAATATAGATAATTATGAAATTAATTGTTTAATTTGAATTATTTGTTATTTGATCCCTATTGTTTGAAAAGTTCAATTTCTATCCCGAAGTTTTGAAATTTGAATTTTGTGATTAATAGTTTAATTTAGAAGAATTTAAATTTCAACCCCTAGAGTTTTACAAGTTTAAAATTAAACCCTATACTATTATATTATTAAAAGCTTAATAAATATATAAGTGAGATTAAAATGCTAGTCTTACCATTAGTAGGCCTCATTCACGAAGCCGGTCTATAAGGTGGGTATAAGGTTGCTGCCTATAAAATGATGCTTAATGGGTTTACACTCACACCTACCGCTTGCTTGATCGGTGGAGGGTCATTAGCCGAACGGGTAGGATAGGGAAAATCTCTCTCCTCATTAATAAGTATAATGAATCTATAAAGTAACTAAACTATTTTATAAAATTCCCAATCTTAGTTACTTTAGGAAAAGTGAATTTATGCAATCCCATGAATTGCACTTTGCACCCTTGCTAAGAAGTTAGTGGAGCGTGTGTGGTTTGCCGGCACACTAATTGGTTCTAAGCAAAGGTGGCAAAGGGTGATTCATTGTTTATCATAGTTCGATGGAGCGTGTGTGGTTTACCAGCACATCGAATAGATGATTGTAACAATGAAGGCACCATGTAGATTTGCATGGTAATTCACACCCGCTTTGTGATCCTCGATATCCCAGTCACAAACTAGAGGGGCATATCGAGATTTAAACATGCCATTGAAAGGTTCAATGAATCTCTAAAATCTAGGAATTCTCAATAAAACTTAAAGTTATGTTTTCGTGGTGAAGAATTAGTGAATCTTCATTCACTTACCACAAATTATTTGCATGATTGGATTACGACATCCCTTTTCTAATATGTGAATAATGTTGTTGGGTCCTAGCCCTAATTTTTCATTTTGTGTGTTTAATTAGGGATCCAAATTCTAATCAAACTTTGTCCTTTCTATTTGTAGATGTCGAACGCAAACAACGTTGCTGCCAACTCATTCACCTTAATGAGTCTTTGCCAAAAGGTGACCTTCGATGGTACCAACTTTAGCGAATGGATAAGATACATTCGCACCATTGCATGCTATGAGGACAAAGAGTATGTCCTCGACGAAAAGCTCGAGAAGGTCAACCCAGAAATCGCTACTCCCGAAGAGATGGCTGTCTTTGAGACACATGAACGTGATGCAACGAATGTACATTGCATCATGATATCCACTACGAACCAAGAATTCCAAAAGTCCTATGAGGACATGTATCCATATGAAATGCATCAAGACTTGATGGAGAGGTACCACCAAAGCGTGAGGCAAGAGCGCTACAAGATCATCACTAATATGATCACCGTTAAGATGGGAAATGGAGAATCGTTGACTGTGCACTTGCAAAAGATGCAACGATATGTTGATCGTCTTCACAAGTTAAATGTTAACTTTGGGGAGGATTTGGCCATCGACATTGTTCTTCATTCCTTGCCTTCATGCTATAACCAATTTAGTATGACCTACCACATTAACAAGGAAGAGGTCACCCTAAGCAAACTCCAAGGACTCCTAAGGACTGCTGAGAGCAACCTAAAGGACATGTCTGTTGCACCAACACCCGCGTCAACCGCTGCTCCTGTTTTGGCTATAGGGCAGGGAAGGGGCAAGAAGAGGAAGGCTCCTTCAAAGAGCCACCGCAAAGGAAAGTCCCAAGATGGTTCCTTTTCTAGTGGGACCAAAGTTGATCCTGCTAAGCCCAACCCTAACCCAAAGGAGGCAAAGTGCCATCATTGCCACAAGATAGGACATTGGAAGAGAAGTTGCCCGAAATATCTGCAAGACATCAAGGAGGGAAAGATCAAGCCATCTTTTGCAGGTATATACACAATTAAATCTAGTAATTCATCTCACACTATTTCTTGGGTTCTTGATACAGGATGTGGCTACCACATTTGTTCTGATTTGCAGGGACTAAGAAGAAATAGAGATGTGGAGCAAGGAAGAATAAATCTAATCATGGGAAACAGAAGATCGACGCCTGTCACCAAGATTGGAGTGTATTCTTTAGTGCATAGTAAAGGGATTTGGATTGCTTTGGATTTCTTTGAGGCTAAGTTATCCAATTAGGGTTTAAGCGTGAAACCCTAGGAGATTACAGTATAAATAGACCCATAGGGTTGAGGAAATCGGCCACCATTGTGATTGGAGAAACCCTAGAGCCGACTTCCCTCTTCCTCATCTCTCTCAAGTCACCTTCTTGCTAGTTGGTGTTTGTAAGCCATTAGAGGAGTGACATTTGTGACTCTTAGCTCCAAGAAGAAGAAGGTTTCAAGCAAGTAACTCAAGGTATTATTCCAGATCTCTTTTCATATGTTTTGTTCTTAGATCTAGCCATGAAAGTCTTGGAATTATGGCATGTTCAATTAGTAAAACCTAGATCCAAGCTATAGGGTTGTATGTGCACATAGGGAAAGTTCTTATGTCCAAAACCCATCAATTCTCTCAAAGTCTTCCAAGTTATTTTGGTGATTTGTGATTCCACTTGAGGCATTCACATTATTGGTGTTAGGATCTTAAAGCTCCAAGCAATCAACTACATGAAAAGGTATGTCATCCTACTAGTTTTTATATTACATGTACCCCAATCACATGCTAGTTAGGATGAAACCTTGGAAAAAGAAAGTTTGCATGTATAATAGAGAAAACATAGATCCAAGGTTTCTAGGATTGCATGCATACCATAGGAGTGTTAGAATGCTCAAAACTCATCAGTGGTATTAGAGCCTATGCTTGTTTTCAGTTATACTTGATGCAAATTGCTAAAAAAATCAAATTTTCTACTTACTGTTCAGTGAACTCACCGAGTCCATAGGGGGACTCGACGATTCCATGTGAAAACTCATCCTACTCGTCGAGTAGGTTCATGCACTCGACGAGCAGGAGGCCTAGAGTGCAGAATTTTGAGTTTGAATGCTAGAATTAGACTAGGATCATTATACTTAAATGTTTTTGAACTTATAAACCTGTTTTTGAGGTGGTAATGATCATGCTAATCCAATTTCAAAGATAATTATCAAAGTTTCAAGTTTTATATTAAGTTCATATGATTCTTGAAAATTGTTGATATGGACTATGCATGCTTATGAGTTTTGATAGATCATAGATTATTTGACATTGAATGTTAGTTTAATTATTGATCATGAATGCCTTTTAATGGACTCCATAACTTGTTCTCAAGTTATGGAATTCTAAGAGTCTTTTCCACTAAAATCATTAAAACTCATAAGTTATAGAAATGAAGGGTTTTGAATAGTTTCAAAACTTGCCGTTAAGTTTTGGAATTTGTAAAGTCTCACACACATTACGACTTTAATTCCATCCCTAGAATTTTAAAAGTTTAAAATTCAACCCTTATACTTTATAGTATTATAAGTTAATTATATATATATATATATATATATATATATATATTTATACACACACACATATATGTATGTATGTATGTATATATGTATGTATGTATGTATGTATGTGTGTGTGTATGTATGTATGTATGTATGTATAAGATCAAGTCACTTTTACCGTTAGTAGGCCTCATTCACGAAGTCGGTCTATAAGGGGGTATAAGGTTGTTGCCTATAAAATGGCAGCTTAATGGGTGTCCACTTTCACCCACCGCTTCCTTGACTGGTGGAGGGTCGTTAGCCGAACGGGTAGAATAGGACACTAATTCTCATTAAGTATAATGATTATTATAAAGTAACTAAATGTTTTATAAATTCCCAATCTTAGTTACTTTAGGAAAATGTGAATTTGGTGCTAACCCATGAAATTAAACTTTGTACCTTACCAAGTTGTTAGTGGAGCGTGTATGGTTAACTAACACACTAACATGGACTAGTAAGAGTTGAAAAGGGTAAATTAATGTTTATCATAGATTGGTGGAGCGCGTGTGGTTAATAAGCACATCGATTAGGTGATAAAATTAAGGTTACCAAGTTAATTTGCATGGTTATTCACACATTGTTTTGTGATCCTCGGCATCCCAATCACAAACTTGAAGGGCACAATCAATACTTAAACATTCCATTGAAAACTTCAATGAATCTCAAAAGAATATAGGAATTTCAGTTCATTAAAACTTAATAATTTATTTCGTTTTTCATGGTGGAAATTGGTGAATCATCATTCGCCTACCTTCAAATATTTTTTAGCTTGGATTACGACATCCCTCTTCCAAGTTATAAAATATTGTGTTGGGTCGTAGCCTTAATATTACATTTGGGTGTCTTGTTAAGGTCTAATTATCTAATCTAAACTTGTCTTTCCTTGTTTTCAGATGTCTTCCAACAATGCTTCTGGCTCAAACCCTACTGGCTCCTTCTCTCTCATGAATCTTTGGGGGGAGGGGGAGTCATCTTTGATGGTTCCAACTTTAATGATTGGATCAGGAACATCAGGATGGTCACACGTTATGAGGACAAGGAATATGTCCTCGAGAAGGAGCCGAAGGAAATTGATGAGTCTTCTGCTACTCCACAGAAGATCGCTGACTTTATGATTCGTGAGAGAGATGCCACCAAGGTGGCATGTATCATGTTGTCCACAATGACAACTGAACTCCAAAAGTCCTATAAGGACTTTTACCCTTTTGAGATGTACATGGACCTGATGGATAGATACCATCAGAGTGCTCGTCAAGAGAGGTATGAAATCATCTCTTCCATGATAACAAACCGAATGAAGGATGGTGAACCCATCACAGGTCACATGCAGAAAATGCAAAGGTTTGTGGACCGTTTACTGAAGTTGAATGTGAACTTCCCCAAGGAGCTGGCTATTGATATCATACTGCACTCCTTACCTCCATGTTATGATCAGTCCCGAATGACCTATCATATGAACAAGGAGGAGTTCACACTCAACAACCTTCAAGGACTTTTGAAGATCCCCGAAAGTGGTCTCAAAGTTAAATCAGCTGTTACCACTCCTACTCTTACCACCGCCTATGTTTTGGCAATCGGGAAAGGTAAAGTGAAGAAGAGGAAGACCCATTCAAAGGGCCACAAGGGAAAGTCCCTTGATGGTTCCTCTTCAAGTGGAACCAAAGGTGGTCCTGCTACTCCATCTGCCAACACTAAAGAAGCTAAATGTTTCTATTGTCATGATACGGGGCACTGGATGCGAAGCTGCCCCAAGTACTTGCAGGATGTTAAGGATGGGAAAGTAAAACCCACCCATGCAGGTATTTACACTATATTGTCTAATAACTCACCACATACTATATCTTGGGTCCTTGATATAGGTTGTGGAATTCACATATGTTCTGATTTGCAGGGCCTTAAAAGAAGTGAGGATGTGGAGCACGAGAAGAAAAACTTAATCATGGGGAATAGGAAAGTTTCACCTGTCACTAAGATTGGAGTTTATTCTTTATTGCTGAGTAGTGGGTTAATGTTAGATTTGTATAAATACTGTTACTTGTCTAAAATGCCGAGAAATCTTATTTCTTTTTCATGGTTTGTACAAGAAAGGATTTACTTTTTCATTTGATAATGAATGTGGTGGTATTAATGCTTTTTATAATGATGTTTTTTATTTTAAAGCATTACCTTGTGATGATGTATATGAAACTTTGTCAGTTGTAGACAACTTAGAAAATAATGTATTGCATATTGATTCTTCCACTAGTTTGGACAAAGCATCCTTGTGGCATTGTCGTCTTGGACATGTTAACAATAAGCGCATAGGCCAACTCCAAAAGGCTGCAGTTTTGGAATCATTTGACTTAAAGTCGGATGATAGTTGCGAGTCCTGTTTACTTGGTAAAATGACAAAGTCACCCTTCACTGGTACTTGTGCTAGGGGTGAAGGTTTGTTGGACCTCATACACACAGATTTGTGTGGACCCTTCAAAATCGTAACAAGGGATGCTAGCCACTTCTATGTGCCTTTTACTGATGATTATAGTATATATGACTATATTTACTTAATCAAGCATAAGTCAGAAACCTTTGAAAAGCTCAAAGAGTTTAAACAGGAAGTGGAGAATCAGCTGGGCAGGAACATTAAGATGATTCGATCCGATCGAAGTGGAGAGTATCTCAGTACAAAGTTCCTTGACTATCTTAAGGAATGTGGAATTGTTTCACAATTGACACCTCCCAGGACACCACACCTTAATGGTGTGGATGAGAGGTGCAATCGAACCTTGTGGGACATGGTTCATTCCATGATGAGTCGAGCTTCGTTACCAATCTCATTTTGGGGGTATGCCTTAGAGACAGATCCCCATATCCTTAATCTAGTCCCAACTAAAAAGGTGGCCAAAACACCTCACGAGATGTGGATTGGGATAGCTCCCACATTAGACCACATCAAGATTTGGGGTTGCGAGGCTTTCGTGAGGCGCGAGACTCACGATAAGCTCGAACCTCATAGCGAGCGGTGTATTTTCATCGGCTACCCATAAAAATCCTTAGGTTACCTCTTCTACAGACCCAATGAAAATGTGGTCTTTGTGGCAAGGATAGGGGTCTTTCGCGAGAGAGAATTCATAAGCCAAGGAAACAGTGGGAGGAAGATTGACCTTGAAGAGCTTCAAGAGTCAAGTGGTGAAGGAATCTCAAACCCTAGCAATCAACCTGATAAGGAAACTCCTATTGAACCGACTGACGAGTCTGTACCTCTGAGGCGTTCCACAAGAGTTAGGAATCCACATGAGCATTACTATGGTTTCCATATTACTTCAAAAGGTGATACATTTATCAGTGATAGTACACTGATAAATTTGGATGAACCTAACAACTATAGGAAGCCATGGCAGGCTCTGAGTCTGCTAAATGGAAAGAGGCTATGGACAGCGAGATTCAGTCCATGTATGACAATCAAGTTTGGAACTTGTTTGACAATGTACCGGGTTGTAAGACAGTCAGGTGCAAATGGATCTTCAAGTAGAAGACTGACATGGATGGGAAAGTCCACACTTATAAGGCACAATTGGTTGTGAAGGGCTTCACCCAAACATAGGGAGTTGACTATGATGAAACCTTCTCACCAGTGGTGAAGATTAAATCTATTAGGGTTATGCTAACCATTGCTGCATTTCATGATTATGAAATATGGCAAATGGATGTCAAAACCGCTTTCCTTAATAGAAAGTTGGTTGAGGATGTTTACATGAGTCGTCCAGAGGGTTTTGTCAATGCAAAGTAGCCTGATAGAGTGTGTAAGCTTGAGAAATCCATTTATGGATTGAAACAAGCATCTCGCAGCTGGAATCTTTGTTTTGATGAAAAAGTCAAAGAGTTTGTTTTTTCGAGAAATGAGGATGAGTCCTGTGTATATGTCAGAACTAATGGGAGTATAGTTAGCTTTTTGGTACTGTATGTGGATGAAATACTACTCATAGGAAATGACATCCCTGTTGGATTAGGTGTCTAAGTTCATAACTATTTCTGGAATGTACTTGACCCGATTAGCATGGTCCATTTGGGTTGCATGACATCATGCATTTGGATAGACTAAACTGAGAGAAATAACACTTAAGGTTATTAATATATTATAAGTTCTAATATATTGATAATATTATTTAATTAGTATTGATCAAGAATTAATTTATTGGAATTAATTAAGTGATCAAAAGGAGACTAATTAAATATATGGGTTGATTGTGTAAATCATCCATACTTATATAGTGAGTTAATGCTTCATGGATTATCAAGTTGGTCTAAAACCCATAGGATGCTTCATGGATGCTCCATGGTGTTTATAGAACCCATGGGTCATGGAAATGAAAACTCATGACAATTAGGGTTTACATGGTGTAACCCTAATTGTAACACACTATATAAGCTTCATGTTCTTCACCAAAATTGGCCACTAAGATATACAAGTGAGGGATAGCCGATTTCTAAGTGTTCTTCATTTCTCTCTAAGTTATTCCAAGTGCATTTGGTGTTGTGTGAGACATTTGAGGCATCACACTTGAGGTGCTAGGCTCACAAGGTTTTCAAGGAATCCAAACTACTACAAGGTATGTTTTCTTGCTTACTTTTATGTTTAAAAGTTCCCCATGTATGTTAGATAGGATATAAACCTTGGAAATCAAAATTACATGTATCATAGATAAAACATAGATCCAAGGTTTCTAGGGTTCCATGTACACCATAGGAGTATTAGAATAAAACCCTTCAGTGGTATCAGAGCCTAGGCTTGTTTGTTTGATACTTGATGCAAAATTGTGAAAAAAAAACCTCAGTTTTTCTGCACTCTGCTGCATGAACTCGCCGAGTCCATGAGTAAACTCATCCTACTCGTCGAGTAGGTTCATGAACTTGATGAGTAGGAGCCACAAAATGAAGTTTTTCGAGTTTTGCTGTTGGAAATGGACTAGAAACAGTACGCTAAACTGTTTTGGTGCTATAAAACTTGTTTTAGATGGTGTAATGGTTATGCTAATCCATTTTCCATAGTTATTATCAAAATTTCAAGTTTTATATGGTTAATTTTATGATTCCTGAAATTGTTGATATGCATGTTCATGAACTTATGAGTTTAGAAGATCATAGGAATTATTTGTAACTTACTTGTTAGTTTAATTCTTGATCATTACGTGTTTTAATAGAATCCATAATTTGTCCTCAAGTTATGGATTACAAGAAGTCATTCTTTTAAAGTCCATTAAAGAAACTCATAGGTTACATAAAATGAAAAGCCACTCATTTTATTAAACCATTTAACTCATAAGTTATGAAAGATGAAAAGTTTTGAAAGTTACAAAACTTGCCCTCAAGTTTTGGAACATGTAAAGTCACTCTAAAAACTTTAGTTCCAACCCCAAGAATTTTAAAAGTTAAAATTCAACCCTTATAATTTATAATATTATATGTTTAATAATAATTATATATAAGAAAAAGTCGTTTTACTGTTAGTAGGCCTCACTCACGAAGCCGGTCTATAAGGGGGGTATAAGGTTGCTACTTATAAAATGGCAGCTTAATGGGTGTCCATTCTCACCCACCACTTCCTTGATCGGTGGAGGGTCGTTAGCCGAACGGGTAAGACAAGGACTTTAAGTCTTCATTAAAAGTATGATGAATATAAAGTAACTAAATATTTTTATAAATTCCCAATCTTAGTTATTTTAGGAAAATGTGAATAAGGTGCTAACCTATGAAATTACACTTTGCACTTTGATTAAGTCGTTAGTGGAGCGTGTGTGGTTAACCGGCACACTAACCTGCACTTAACATGGTAGGCAAAGGGTAACTTAGTATTTATCATAGTATCGGTGGAGCACGTGTGGTTAACCGACACATCGATTGAGGTACCAAGTAATTTGCATGGTTACTTCACACCTTGTTTTGAGATCCTCAACATTCCAGTCACAAAACCTGAAGGGCACACTCGAGATTGAAACATGACATTGAAAAGTTCATTGAATCTTAAATAATCTAGGAGTTTCAAAACCAATTAAAACCTAATAATTTATTTCGTTTTTCATGGTGGAAATTGGTGAATCATCATTTAGCTACCTTCAAATATTCTATAGTTTGGATTACGACATCCCTCTTCTAAGTTATAAAATATTGTGTTGGGTCCTAGCCTTAATATTACATTTGGGTGTTTTATTAAGGACTATCGTTATATCTAATCTAATCTTGTCTTTCTTCTTTTCAGATGTCTTCCAATAATGCTGCTTCTGGCTCAAACCCTACCGGCTCCTTCTCTCTCATGAACCTTTGTGGGAGAGTCATCTTGATGGATCCAACTTTCTGGATTGGATCAGGAACATCAGGATGGTCACTCGGTATGAGGACAAAGAATATGTCATTGACAAGGAGCTTAAAGAACTCGAGCCGTCTGCTACTCCTGAGGAGATCGCTAATTATCAGGCCCATGAAAGAGATGCTACTAAAGTGGCATGCATCATGTTGGCCACTATGACAGCTGAGCTCCAAAAGTCCTATGAGGACTACTTTCCTTTTGAGATGCACCAGGATTTTATGGACCGCTACCATCAGAATGCTCGTCAAGAGAGATATGAAATCATCTCCTCTATGATAACCACCCGAATGAAGGATGGTGAACCCATCACGGTCCACATGCAGAAAATGCAAAGGTATGTGGACCGTTTGCTGAAACTGAATGTGAACTTCCCCGAGGAGTTGGCAATGGACATCATTTTGCACTCCTTACCTTCATGTTATGATGAATTCCGTAAAACATACCACATGAACAAGGAGGAAGTTACACTCAACAGACTTCAAGGACTTCTGAAGACTGCAGAAAGTGGTCTTAAAGGTAAGTTGGTTGTTACCACTCCTACTCCTACCACAGCACTTGTCTTGGAAATCGAGCAAGGCAAAGGAAAGAAGAGGCTGAGATAGAAGAGATGATTCGATTACCATATGTTTCCGATGTTGGCTCAGTCATGTATGCTATGACTTGTACCCTATCTAGTAAGGTTCGATTACGCCTCTTATGTGACATCCCCATTTTCACGGCCAGAAAAGACCGATGTTGTTTATGCTTTATAAAAATCAGAGTACTTCATTTTATAAAAATGTTGCGGAATTTGTTCTCAGAAAAACATGGTAAATACGTTATTAAAACATTTTCGAAGAAACGTATTTATTTCATTTTAAAACGTTTGGGATGTCATCGTTAATACAGAAACATAAGCATAAACAGAACTTACAATTATTTACACTAGTGATCTACATCTCTTTAAATCTCTCAGTGTAATGTCACTTCATATCAACGCCTGTGATATAAATAAACTGAGTGGGTCAGGTTGGGAAACCTGGTGAGTACATAGGGTTTTCAACCCACAATAATATAATTATTATGTTTAAACAATCAAACAATCAACCCAATTACCCATCCCCATTATCTTCTTTATTCTTAAGGATCTACCCTAAGAATCAGCTATTTCTCATTCATTCATTCCTAAGGATCATCCTAAGGAAACAACATGAAGTCCATTGTTTCCAATGACACATTGGTCAAGCGCAGCTGCTAATATTGTCACTTAGGCTCAGCTGCCAGAATTAGGACATTTTCTATGAGGCGCTTCTGCCGGTATTGACCTTTAAACACTACTATCATGTTCATAAGGCTCCCTATTAGGCGCTGCTGCCGATACTATCCTTAGAGCGCAACTGCTAGGACGTTTACCGTAGATCTAAATCATCTACGGGTTGTGGCGCAGCTGTCAGTGCTCATCTATAGGGTACTAGGTCCACTGCTGCCAATGTATACCTATAGGGCACTAGGTCCGTACTACTAATGTTCCTCTATTTCAGCTTTTATCCATCATCATTCATCTACCCATGTTTTACCCAACATATTTTGTAGATATAAAATACTTTATACAGTTTACATCATTTAAAACATGTATAAAAATCTTTCACCAGCATAGACAACAAGTATTCAGACAATATGCACACATAACACGTAATTTATATTAAAATACTTCATATCTATGTGTAAGATGAAAGAGACCATGCACTCACTTGAAAGGTGGTGAGTCGGCACTCGGACAGCACTTCGTTACTCTTAAAACAATTATCCCTTGACGAAACCTAGTATCATTACCACTAGAGTTTAGTCTAACGCTTGACGAGACTAATTTAATAGTCTAGCTATTATTACTATTATATAAGCGTTAAATAACACTCAATATAACTCATAATAATAGCCTAAATAATTATTTTAAGGTCCTAACAATGTTACTATAATTAAATAAAATCTATATTAAATATACTATAGGCGTAGCTCACTTACATCGGGTTTTTATTAAAAACCGGGCTTCGCTGGAGCAGCGTTTCCGAGCCGAAAGCTTTTCTTCTCGAAGCCGTCGGGCGCTCCGGGGCTTTCTTCTCATGATAGGGAGGTTCCCTAGACTTGGGAGGGGTTTAGGGAGGTTAGAGAGAAGTTAGAGAGAGAAAGAAAGGCTTATGGTGTGAAGAAAATATGAGGAGTTCACCCTTGTATTTATAGGAGTTTTATAGTAAAGTAGTCTCTAAGCTTCGTCCGTAACTTTTGCATACGAGCTCCATTTTTGTCTGTCTTTTTACCGTTGAGTTCCTATTAATGAGATCTTCAACTTTCATTTAGACCTCGTTGGCTAACTCTCATTCTATCTCGTATTTACAAAACTGTATCGAATTCGTCGCGCTCGAAAAGTAGGGACTAAGCTTCGTCCATAACTTTTGCATACGAGCTCCATTTTTGTCTGTCTTTTTACCGTTGAGTTCCTATTAATGAGATCTTCAACTCTCATTTAGACCTCGTTGGCTAATTCTCATTCTATCTCGTATTTACAAAACTGTATCGAATTCGCCGCGCTCGAAAAGTAGGGACTAAGCTTCGTCCATAACTTTTGCATACGAGCTCTATTATCAACGTTCTTTATATCCACGCGTTGGTATTTACGAGTACTACAACTTTCATTTAGATCCCGTCGGCTAAAAATCGACCGATCTAAAATTCAGATTTCGGGCTGTGCACTGCTATGCTAAATCTTAGAAAAATCATAACTTCCTCATACGAAGTCAGATTTGGGCGTTCTTTTTATCGATGTTCTTAGTTTAACATATTCTACGACTTTCGTTTAGATCGCTAAGGCTAAATCTCGCTCTATCGTAAATTCACTATTTACGCTTCCCGGTATCGTGCCGGTTTTGTCAAAAAGTCGTTTTCGACCCCTATTGCCTCTAATTTGACTAGCCCAGATTTGCAGGCGTTACATCTTAGCCATATCATTAAGTTGTGGTGTTCTGGGAGGAGTTAGTTGTGAAATGATTCTGCATTCCTTAAGATAGTCTTGGAACTCAATACTAAGATACTCACCACCTCTATTAGATTTGAGCATCTTTATCTTCCTACCTAATTGATTATCGAATTCATGCTTAAACTCTTTGAACTTCACAAAGGTTTCTGATTTTTATGTTTGATTAAGTAGATATAACCATATCTGTTATAATCATCTGTAAATGGCACGTAATATAAATTAGCATCCTCTGTGGTGGGTCTAAATGGGCCACAAACATCCATATGGATTAGGTCCAATAACCCTTCACATTTTTCACATGATCTAGTGAAAGGTAATTTTGTCATCTTGCCCAAAAGACAAGATTAGCATTCATCATTTGTCATAAGATCAAATGATTCCAACACTCCATCCTTTTGGAGTTGGGAAATGCATTTCTTGTTTATGTGCCCAAGACGATAAAGCCACAAACATGCCTTGTCCACACCATTGGACGAATCAATATGAAACACACTATTGCCTAGGTTATCCACATAAGTCACAGTTTCATACACACCATTACAAGGTAAAGCTTTAAATATAAAAACATTGTAACACCGTAAATTTCAAGACAAAATTTTCATTTTAAATAATCATTTTATTCTTAGAACACTTGTTTAAAATCTCATTCATAATCGAATTACAAAACATAGCTCCATTTTCACTTGCATAGAAAACCAGGATCCTCCAAAATATGACTCTTGCTCTGGTGTGTACAATCAAGCTGGTGCCGTACCGTGATACTGAAAGAAACCTGAAAACAACATAACACAAAACACTGTAAGCACGAAGCTTAGTGAGTTCCCCAAAATACCACACACATAACACATATAAGCCACTCGAGGCTATAACTCTATGGGTCCGTGCACCCAAACTCTGTGAACCCTCAGGTTCTAACTCTGTGAACCTTCCGGTTCTAACTCTAGGAACCCTTCGGTTCCAACTCTGCAAACATGCACAACATAAATCACATAGAAATAATGCAATACAACACATAACATACATAGCATACAAATACTCTGTCACATAACTCTGGTTACCTACTCAAGGTAAAGTATAGTGAGAAGACTCACCTGGCAAGCAGAAAGCAGATATCTCCATACTCGGATCTCGAACTCGCCACCGCCTAACACGTAAGGCAAAACTCTCATTACTATAACTCTCAAGACTAGAATCAATCCTCTCAATGCACCCTCTTAAGGGTAAAAGACTATTTTACCCCTCTCTTGGCCCAAAGGCCACATCGCTGACCAAACCCTAAAAGTCAACGGTTAACCCTTGGTCAAAATCAAAGTCCTTAGTCAAAGTCAACCCCTGACTGACCCTACTCGCCAAGTCAACTCTATGACTCGCCGAGTTTCTATAATTAGAACTTCACTCAATCTGCGACCTAACTCGCCGAGTCACTCCGAGACTCGCCGAGTCCAACAACTCTGAGTCCACTCGCACACAACTCACCAAGTCATCCCTTGACTCACCGATTCTCGACTCAACCAGGGAATATCGGGACTCTTCGACAAGAATCGCCGAGTCCAAGAACAGAATCGCCGAGTCCAAGACTATCATCAACCTACTCGTCGAGTTGTTCATACAACTCGCCGAGTTCCAGGACATCTTCATCCAACTCGTCGAGTACACCCGTGTGACTCGCCGAGTACCACCGGTCTGAATCCATTCAGAAGCATTCCAGGCCATGCAATTGCTCCAAAACATAGATCTAGCCTCCTACCACTCGTCCATCACGTAAAGTGGCAAACTTTACGTGAATCCAAAGAGATCTAGGCCATTTGCACATTGGGCTAGGGTTTGGGACATGAATGCTTCACTAAACACTCCAACACAGGGACTTTCATGCTCTCTGATTCTTCTCCCTTCCAGATCTGAGGTAGCAACCTCAGATCTAACCTCTAGACTTCCCATTACATCCATAGACAAGTTCCCACTAACCCCAAAATGAAGAAACACATAATAACAGCCGAAGAACGAGATATTACCTCCAAGAGATGCCCCAACTGCAATGTAATTCGAATCCAAGCAAAGCCCCTTGCTCCAAGCCTTCAATCTCCCAAAATTCCTTCAAAAATTACTTCTCCAAGCTCCAATCCACTCAACAATGGTGCTTCTCCGCAATTTAGGGTTTTCTGGGGCTCAAGGGGTGATAAGGAGGCTGGGAGGAAAACATAATGTTCTTTATACAAGGCTCAACCCCGAGAATTAGGGTTTTCTCCAATCAGCGCCTACTCGCCGAGTCCTCCTCACTGACTCGCCGAGTCGGCTACTTAGCACGCGACCCAGTCGCGCCTCTACTCGCCGAGTCCATCCATGGACTCGTCGAGTCACTCTTTCACAACTTACTCTTTTAGCCCTTCAACTCTACTCTTGATATTTTGGGATGTTACAATTCTCCCCCACTTAAATTAGGCTTCGTCCTCGAAGCCTATGGCAACTCAACTCCAAAATACTCCCACGACGCGCCACCTGGCCCTAACTGGACCAGGATCCTCAAAGCATAACCATCGAACTCGAACTCGCTTCCTCTTTCCTTGCGGTGTCCTGACCACCGTCTCAAACCGGGCACCGGCTGTACCCTCTGATAATCACACTCAACAATTGAGAATTATCCGAGATGTATCACTGCTCCAAATCTCAACAATCGCTCGACCTATAAGGGCTAGAAAGCCATGAACCATCGGATCCCCGATCCGAATCCCACTTTATCCATTCCGTGCTGACAGAAAGACCCACTCTTCAATCTCAGAGCAACTCCCACGAGTTCTCCTCTTGCAATCACATACGCATGCTGAACTTGCCCAGTACCCTCGGGTTGGGAAAAACCCGATGCACTGATGATATCCTCCAACATCCCCCCAGGATGAACCACTAGTACATATCCAATACCCTGATCACAATCAATCTGGGAGTCCCCGACTCCCTCCATGCATTCATCCTGAGACTCTTGGCCCTACTCCCGCGGAACCCCTTCCGCGTCCTCAGCAGACATCCCAACATGATGTCATTCCATACCACTGTCACAGACACAATGTTCAACCACCATACTCCAAATCATCCACTCTCACTACTACTTTCACTTCCGTGAACCAACACTCCCCCCCGGGGGTTACATACCTTTCTCTTCCCTTACCCAGGGAAACCACTAGCCAACCTTGCCACTACTCCATGTATCACACATGCTCTGGATCTGCTCGCAAGGGCCCTCGGGTCCTTGCGCTACCTCTCCCCAACAAATGAGGGTCCGACACCTCCTCCCAAACAACAGCTCAAAGGGTGGCATACAAATGCACTAATGATGGTTGTTGATATAGGGTAACTCAACCAAAGATAAATACGTGCCGCAACTCCCTCCGAGATCTAATACACATGCCCGAAGCATGTCTTCGAGCGTCTGAATCGCTCGTTCGCTCTGAAGTGTCCTCACACATCATCATGATCCAATAACCCACTAACTTCCTCCCCGTGACCACTATCCCGGCCCAGGGATGCGCAAGTCACAAAATTCTCTTTTCCTCATGCGAGAAAATACAATCCAACCAAGGATCGCCTGAACTCTGATCTCTGGTTTCTGCTGCGCATCTCCCGACAGAGACGGTGACCCCAGTCTCGCCCCGGTTCAACACCCAGGCTCCAGAACTCAATACTAGGGATACTCAAGCCCAAAACTCTTCCACATCATACACTGATCGGAGATCATTCCATCATCACATTCTCTTGCCATCTAGTGAGTACTACGGCTCCCCACAGTATCACAACACCCTCTAACTAGTGAGTACTATGGCTCCCCGCAATATCACAACACCCTCTGGCTAGTGAGTACTACGGCTCCCCACAGTATCACAACACTCTCTGACTAGTGAGTACTACGGCTCCCCGCAGTATCACAACACTCTCTGACTAGTGAGTACTACGGCTCCCCGCAGTATCACAACACTCTCTGACTAGTGAGTACTACGGCTCCCCGCAGTATCACAACACTCTCTGACTAGTGAGTACTACGGCTCCCCGCAGTATCACAACACCCTCTGACTCCACTAGCTCATGCTTCGCAGACTATCACAGGCAGCTACCCATACTCGACTCGAATACACATTCCAGACTTTGGAAGCAATCAACATATCAAAATGCCCACCCTTGCGAAGTTCCATTCTCTTAATAATCTCCCTGGATGCCCATACTCGAAGGGCTCCCACTAGATCCGTAGATACCTGATACACCACAAATCGTTTCAACTCAAGATTTACGAGTAATTCCGAAATAAAGGTATCATACCCGGATACCTCGGAATATCCCAACAGAACATCACAAGATCCTGCCACAACCACTGATTCCCTTACTCCCAATACCATCATTACGAGCCTTCCACTCGAGACGACTCTAACCACCATCAGATTCCTGATCATTGACCACCCGCCGTGGAGACACCCATCCTTCTCTTAGACATATATCACATGCATTATCTCGCCCTGCACCTTCCTTAATCACCCATGACCTTGATCTCATGAATTCAAGCCGCAGGTTCTGCATCCAACCCCTAACCGCTCTTGCACCAATCTCTGGTTCTCTCAATAAACCACCCGGTTCTCCCCCACTTTGGGTTCGAACCATCACTATCTGACACATCAACGACCTCATGACTCCCCCACTTTGGGTTCGAACCATCACTATCTGACACATCAACAACCTCACGAACTATTACCACCAACAATAACGCACCTGCCCCTAGAAAGTGCTACGCAACACCCGATAATCCCCTTTAAGGAAATTAATCGATCTCATAACTCTGATCCTCAGATGAACTCCTCAAGAACTTCTCGCCACGACTGCCTCTAGTCGTTCCAAATCTCGTACCAATCAAGTACCAAACAACTCAACTGCTCAATAACATCCCTGGCTCATAGACCGAACCATAAAATCATCGTACCCCTCACCTCAACTCATCACACATCGCTCCAACACCGGGATCATCCCAAGAACAGGGACCCACTCCCATATTCAACACCCAACATAAATAGAAAACTCTCTGCACTGCTAAACTCGACTGAACTCCCCACTGATACCACTATAATACATCCTACTATACTCAAATAGGTGTAGTGTGGTCCTCGACTATCTCAGTCTCAACTGACTATCTGCTCATGACAAATCACTGCCTCGCGGCACACATGTTACCTGATACTCTGGAAGAAATCATCATCAATAACGACCTGAAGGGTTTACCCCCAAACCCAAAACTAAAACATCAGGCCTTTCATGTTCCGCACACGAACATAAATAGCACCACTCACATAGAAGGTGACCTCTCCTCTATCGATTGATTGCTCAACTCAGACCGAAATTCTCCTCTCCCTCTAACTCCTTACCAAAATACTCTGATAGGCTCTCGACTTCCCTCTCGAGGGACGCCTCTCCAAACTCAATCATGGCCTACAGGCCTAAAACCCATAGCGTCCAATCTCTACCTCATCAATCGTGACCGGATAACCAGAGAATCACAAGCATCATTCACTACGAACCATGATACTCATCCCATGACATCTCTTCTCAATATGCTCCGGTGTATGGTACCCGAACCATAGCATCACTCCTCCATCTACTCCGATGTATGATACTCGAACCATAACATCACTCCTCAATCTGCTCCGATGTATGGTACTCAACCATATCATCACCCCTCAATCTGCTCCGATGTATGGTACTCAACCATAACATCACTCCTCAATCTGCTCTGATGTATGGTACTCGAACCATACATCACTCCTTAATACGCTCATTAGAATCTTCAGAATACTCCCTGTATCAAGTATGGGTCCTCTGCTTTCAGTAGTACGGGCCCATACTACCTGCCACATCTACCCATACTTTCCACATGGACTATCCCGGAGCTCCTAAGTAGCTGCTCGACCTTCTCGTTCACCAATTCCATCGCGCGCTCGCTCCCCAGCGAAATTCTCTACCCTGCCAGTGCACTCATCTGGCTAAGGTTACTCCCTAGGCTCTTCTTAGATTCCCACACTTCTCTGCCATCAGCTGCTGAAGAGCTCCTAATGATGCCAACCATCTACCTCCTGAATATCGTCATATTCGCTTGGTAGCTGACTCCCATCATCGAGAGTTCCACAAAGCACGAAGCAAGCAACATTCGAGCATCGAAGAATATATATGACTCACTCTGGGTGATAAGTCCGCTTGCTCTGCTCATCCTCGGAAGTACCACCGAACTCTGCAACTCTTCCCCTCGTGGGCTCTACTATTCTTTCTCCAAGTACCACAGTACTCATCTAGGTATCTTCCCTAGATTACTCCTCTACTCAAATCCCCTAAAGGATTCTAATCAAATATTCTCACTCATCACATACTCAAAAGCACGACGCATATCACAGCTAGGCTAAGGCATCACAAATCAGGCCACTCTAGTCCTAATATATGGAATACCTAGCCTGACTCTAGCATGCAATAATATCTCATAAAGTGCATCATAAATATCTCATAACACAAAAGTAAGGGTATTTTGGGAAATCACCGTTCGGGCTCTGGCTGATTGTACACACTGCTCTTTCTCGTTTTCTCTTTGAACTCTTATTCGCTTTAGAAAATTATTTATTTGAAAACTTTTCTTACTTCCTCAGTTTGAGTCCAGAATTACCCGAAGGCGCATCCGAATCCCTCAAACCAAGGCTCTGATACCAACTTGTAACACCGTAAATTTCAAGACAAAATTTTCATTTTAAATAATCATTTTATTCTGAGAACACTTGTTTAAAATCTCATTCATAATCGAATTACAAAACATAGCTCCATTTTCACTTGCATAGAAAACTAGGATCCTCCAAAATATGACTCTTGCTCTGGTGTGTACAATCAAGCCGGTGCCGTACCGTGATACTGAAAGAAACCTGAAAACAACATAACACAAAACACTGTAAGCACGAAGCTTAGTGAGTTCCCCAAAATACCACACACATAACACATATAAGCCACTCGAGGCTATAACTCTATGGGTCCGTGCACCCAAACTCTGTGAACCCTCAGGTTCTAACTCTGTGAACCTTCCGGTTCTAACTCTAGGAACCCTTCGGTTCCAACTCTGCAAACATGCACAGCATAAATCACATAGAAATAATGCAGTACAACACATAACATACATAGCATACAAATACTCTGTCACATAACTCTGGTTACCTACTCAAGGTAAAGTATAGTGAGAAGACTCACCTGGCAAGCAGAAAGCAGATATCTCCATACTCGGATCTCGAACTCGCCACCGCCTAACACGTAAGGCAAAACTCTCATGACTATAACTCTCGAGACTAGAATCAATCCTCTCAATGCACCCTCTTAAGGGTAAAAGACTATTTTACCCCTCTCTTGGCCCAAAGGCCACATCGCTGACCAAACCCTAAAAGTCAACGGTTAACCCTTGGTCAAAATCAAAGTCCTTAGTCAAAGTCAACCCCTGACTGACCCTACTCGCCAAGTCAACTCTATGACTCGCCGAGTTTCTATAATCAGAACTTCACTCAATCCGCGACCTAACTCGTCGAGTCACTCCGAGACTCGCCGAGTCCAACAACTCTGAGTCCACTCGCACACAACTCACTAAGTCATCCCTTGACTCACCGATTCTCGACTCAACCAGGGAATATCGGGACTCTTCGACAAGACTCGCCGAGTCCAAGAACAGAATCGCCGAGTCCAAGACTATCATCAACCTACTCGTCGAGTTGTTCATACAACTCGCCGAGTTCCAGGACATCTTCATCCAACTCGTCGAGTACACCCGTGTGACTCGCCGAGTACCACCGGTCTGAATCCATTCAGAAGCATTCCAGGCCATGCAATTGCTCCAAAACATAGATCTAGCCTCCTACCACTCATCCATCATGTAAAGTGGCAAACTTTACGTGAATCCAAAGAGATCTAGGCCATTTGCACATTGGGCTAGGGTTTGGGACATGAAAGCTTCACTAAACACTCCAACACAGGGACTTTCATGCTCTCTGATTCTTCTCCCTTCCAGATCTGAGGTATCAACCTCAGATCTAACCTCTAGACTTCCCATTACATCCATAGACAAGTTCCCACTAACCCCAAAATGAAGAAACACATAATAACAGCCCAAGAACGAGATATTACCTCCAAGAGATGCCCCAACTGCAATGTAATTCGAATCCAAGCAAAGCCCCTTGCTCCAAGCCTTCAATCTCCTAAAATTCCTTCAAAAATTACTTCTCCAAGCTCCAATCCACTCAACAATGGTGCTTCTCCGCAATTTAGGGTTTTCTGGGGCTCAAGGGGTGATAAGGAGGCTGGGAGGAAAACATAATGTTCTTTATACATGGCTCAACCCCGAGAATTAGGGTTTTCTCCAATCAGCGCCTACTCGCCGAGTCCTCCTCACTGACTCGCCGAGTCGGCTACGTAGCACGCGACCCAGTCGCGACTCTACTCGCCGAGTCCATCCATGGACTCGTCGAGTCACTCTTTCACAACTTACTCTTTTAGCCCTTCAACTCTACTCTTGATATTTTGGGATGTTACAAACACCATTATGAAAAGAAGAAATAGATCCAATATCATTATTAAATGAATATCTAAAACCTTGTCTGAACAATATATGAAATGAAACAATGTTTCGCGTCATATCCAACGAATAACAACAATTAATCAAATTAACCGTAACACCATTATCGAGCACAAGTTCATAAGTCTCATTCTTGGTAACATGTGAAGGTCGCCTATTTCCTATGATCAAGTTTTGCCTTCCATGATCCACTTCCTTTCTTTCTCTTAGTCCCTGTAAATCAGAACAAATGTGAAAACCATATCCTGTATCAAGAACCCAAGAATGAGAATGTTATGTATTATTAACTTAAATAAACTAAATACCTGAAGAGGACGCCTTGATTTTACCATCCTTCAAGTCCTGCAAGTAGTTCAGGAAACTTCTTCTCCAATGACCCTTTTCACCACAATGGAAGCAAGTTTCCTCTTTTAGATCACTGATCGCAGGGACATCAAAGTTGGGCTTCGACTTGGACCCACTGCTAGACCCTCCAGCATGGGCCTTCCATTTCCTGTTGGATTGGGAATGAGCCTTCCTCTTTTTCCTTTTTCCAGATCCAATGGCCAGGACAGGAGCATTTGTTGCAAAATGGGTATGAATTTTCTTCATCTCTGAGTCAATAGTTTGTAGCAAGTTATGCAGCTGGGTCAATGTCGTCTCCGTGTTGTTCAAATGATAAGTCAGAACAAACTGATCATAACTAAGAGGTAAGGAGTTAAGGACCATGTCAATAGCCAACTCCTCATCAAACGACACATTGAGCCTTTGGAGTTGCTCCACGTACCTTTGCATCTTTTGCACATGAGGGAAAACACAATCTACTTCCTTGAGCTTGCATGTCATAAGGGATTTGACCACTTCGAAGCACTCTTGTCTTGCCTTCTTGTGGAACTTTCCAGCAAGGTCGAGAGCCATCTTATATGATCAGTAGTCCTCATAGAATTTAGCCAGCTCAGGTTCCATAGTGGCCACCATGATGCATGCAGCCTTTGTGGCATCGTTAGAGTGCTTGTTATATGAGGCACTTTCCTGAGGAGTAACAGTGGAATGATCGATTTCAACAAGAGGCTTATTGAGGACATATTCTTTGCCATCGTATCGAAGAGTCATCTTCAAATTCCTCATCCAGTCCATGTAGTTAGGACCAGTGAACTTCTTTTTTGACATAATCGAGAGTAGAGAAAAGTTTGAGTTGGTGGGGGCGGATTGAGTAGTAATGAGATCACCGTTTCCAGACATCTATATAAAAAGACATAGTTTTTAGTTGGTGATATAAATCCTTAATCTAATTGCGAATTTATTAAGGTAGGTAATACAAATTTACCAATTTCAATCTAACATGAAATTCCTAGGTCATTTAAGATTCATTGAATCTTATCAATTACATGTTTAATCTCAGATTATGTTCTTCAAATTTGTGACGAGGATGCCGAGGTTCACAAATAAGATGTGAATAACCATGCAGACCCACTTTATAACCTCGATGTCATTTATCATCTCAAATTGATGTGCCGGTAAACCACACACGCTCCATCAACAATGATAATTTTTGATCTGTCCGTGACTCACCTTTATAGTCCCAAATTAGTGTGCTGGTTAACCATGCACGCTCCACTAACGACATATAAAGAGTCATGCGTGTTTTCATGGATTAACATACATTTCACAAATTTGTCCTAAAGTAACTAGAGTTGGTATTTATTAATGGTTTTGTTACTTTATGTGATCATACTTTTAGAGGTTATGTCCTATCAAATTCATTCAACTAACGACCCTCCACCATACAAGGCAACAATGGATGAGAATGGACACCCATTCAACGATCATTTTGATGGATTTTGAGCATTAAATCAATCCTATGGTGCACATGCAAACCCTAAAGCTTTGGATCTAGTTTGTCTAGTTGTACATGAAATAATCATCCAATACTCATAAACCCTAGATCAAGCATACTATAATCGAAATTAACATATGAATAGGGTTAGGAATATTACCTTGATTGTTATGTAGTAATAACAATCACAAACCTTCTTGATCTTGACTTCTAAAAGCCTAGTGCCTCAAATGTTGCACCTCTAACGGAGTCATAAACACCGTTAGCAACAAGATGACTTAGGAGAGGGAGGAGGAGGCACAAAATTCGCCCAAGGTACTCTAGATAGGGTTAGGCACGAATTTGGTGGCCTTAAGGGTTCCTTTTATAGTTAGGCTTCTAGGGTTATCAACTAGGAAACCCTAATCTAGTTGCTTATTCCTTAAGCAACCCAAAAATCCTTCCAGAAGTCCCTTTGGACAATTTCTATATGGAATCTCATATAGAATTCCTCCATTGCTTCCTTATGGATTCTAAGCCCAACTTTGTAACTATCTTATAATTACAGTATCGATCCCCTTTATTTAATTAATCTTTTTTTACCACAAAATTAAATCTTGATCGGTATTAATTAAACAATATGATCTCTCTTTTAATATATTATTCATATAATATATTAATAAATCATAACTAATCCTCTTTCTCCTTAATTCATCCTATTAGTTGCTATAGTGAAGGCAACCCAAAAGGACCATGCTCATAGTCGGGTCAAGTACATACCAAAATATTTATGGGCTTAGACACCTAATCCAACAGTCTCCTACTTGGATAAGTCTAATAACTATTTTGCAAATATGACTTCATTATCCGAATATCAATCATAGCTTTCAAAAGCCACTGTTAACTTTGATCTTATCAGTAACACATCCTTTAGATAAGGGATCATATATTCCTCCATTCTAGATATCGTATAGATATAAGATATGGATTATAATCATTCTCTCTGTCTATGTGTTGTTTCCTGATTTTTCGATTTATGACGACTGGCAACAGACTACCATTGAACACATCAACTTAGTCCAGGCTTGGCCAAACGCTTAGGGAGTCATCACTAAATCATCGAGGGACCAACAAATATCACTTTTATCCTACTTTGGGTAAAAGGAATGGATAAACTTCGTCTCAAATGCTCGCTTATATCTACTTATCAAATCACACACAACAATATGTTTTATAACACCAAGTTACTGGTGCGTTTACATATTATCAATGTGCAATCGACTTGTAAATTACAATTCACATGTCTTGGTTTCAAGAATATAAGATATTATTGTCTCACTAATCACCCGTGATAAAATCCATTAAGTGATTCAAGTGAGCGTGAGTTTAATCCAATACTCAAATCTTATTTTAGGAGCACTTATGAACACTGCAACATACTTTTGCTATGTCTAAAACGCTCCAGACAATCTACAGTCGAATTCATGATAGTCTTACCTCATTACCTACTTCCAAAGTATGATCGACTATGGATGGTTTGAATAATCTTATTATTCGGGAAGTCAAAACATGCAAAGTGAAACACAAGAATAATCGAATCCAATATGGCCCCAAACCTTTGAGTATAAATAAAACACCTTTTATTTAGTCACCATATTGATCACACATTATTCATTGTATAATGTTTCGGATAATCAACTTATTACTTGAATTAGAACAACAGTTGTCCCATGCTCCAAGCATGCACACTCTGTTTACCTATGGTCCATACTTTGTGAAATAGATCAATTGAACACATTTCCAATGATACCCATTTCACAACTCCTAATCCTTGTCATAAGCGTAAGAATACCAAAGTCTTGCCACTATTAGAATATGTTAGATTCTAACATTTTATGCAACGATCCTTTCGTAATGTCACAACACCAAAGCCACCAAGACTTTGCCAATGATATTACAAAGCGCTCTATTGGAGATTGTTACAAGGCAATTCCATAGATATGAAGTCTCACATTCAAAGTACATTCCTTTGAACATCCTTCTTGCATAAAAGTTTCTAATCTAGACATTGATTCTCGATATCCAACTCCCAATATGGAAACATTTCCATATTTTCCATACGACAACTCATTATTAATAGAATCATATCTAATCATAATAATGTCATTATGGCCCATTCGTTACTATACTTCCAACTGCCCACAAGTGACCAATCCTTGGTGAACCTTAGATTGTCCTTGACAGTTGTTTGATTATTTTAGTCATATCCGATTATGGCCTTTTCCCTCTTAATGCCCTAGGCATTTAGAAAATTTAGAACGGTCGAATATTATAGCATATGCAATCGATCTTATACCAGAAGCGTATGGGACACGATTCATAAAAAAACGTGATACTTTATCAGTTTCTTGCTATAATATTGTCATATATAGAATTCTTTTAAGTTGAACCGTTTCAACATAACATCCATATATGTCCTTTGACTAAGTTTAACTAAAATTTCTCAATCCAATCTTTTAGATTTTTGAAATGAAGTATAATATTCTCTCCCTTAATTATAGAAAAACAACTTTTCAACCCCTGCAACTTTGCAAAGTGAAACTTTTGTTTTCTATAATTAATAATGCTAACTTGCAACACTTAAAATAATAATCATGCTCCCACTAACATGATATTATATCCATACCAGCATAACATTTATGCTCCCACTAGCTTTGACACATATTCAGAAAACAGTTGGACTTCTAGAAATCAATACTTATTGACTTCCAAAGTTCATATTTCTAATACGATATGCTTCGATAAGCCTTTATCTAATCTTCTCAAACTCATACACCTTTCCTTAGATAGCTCATATGTATGTCTAAACTAATTCAAAACTTATAGCAATAAGTCATAAATGTTTAGACTAATTGCCAAATCTCACAATTCGAACTATGAAGAGGGATGCCGTAATCATAATCGAATTTGAGAACGCAAATATCACAATTGCTATCTCCTTGAAATCTCTCTTAGTGAAAGCGTTTCCTCACAATCATTTTCATGAAATGGAGAGAAACCTTATGACACTTAGATTTTATGGTGTATGTGCTCCTATCCATGTGAATTGTCATAACCATAATCATAAGATAATGTTTGAGACAAATCCAAACTCTTATGGACAGAACTTGTTCATTCTTAATTTCTTGCCATCAAGGGTCCCATCATTGCTTCCAAGTTATTTAGCAGCTCACCTATATTAGTCTTTCATTGAACAAGGTGCTTGCCTTTATGCAGTCAATTGAGAACTCGTAGAACTCATATGCATAAGTGACTTTACTGGAATGGCATAGAAACAAAATTGTGTCAACTAGTGATTAACAATAGGTTTACTCTTGATTAGTTCTTGAAACCTTTCAAGATCAATAAGACTCCCACTTACCTCTCGACATTTAAGATTCTTTTGTCAATAAACATTTATTGTCAAAAAAATATTCAAGAGTTAGTGCGGTTTCAAGATCAATAAGACTCCCACTTACCTCTCGACATTTAAGATTCTTTTGTCAATAAACATTTATTGTCAAACAAATATTCAAGAGTTAGTGCAGTTTCTTATCATGATAAACACCTCACACAATTGGTCCTAGTTGGTCTTTGTCTTATCCAAGACATCACAACTTACCAATTTCAAATGTACAAGAGTAAGAAACTTTTATACTCCACATTTGATGAGTGTTCTTCAACCTTTTCTTACTCAAGTCACAATCTTGGAGTATTACTCTAAGACTCGATTTTGGAACGAAGTATGACTCATCCTTTTGATTTAACCATTTCTCCAATTCCCAATTCCTCTTCTTAGTCATACTTATGCACTAAGGTGTCCTTAGAGGATCAATTGTGATACGGTTTCATAATCACTAAGATGATCATAAAACATGATACTTAAGTACTCTCCCTTCTTTTCAAATTGGAGAAACTTTTATCTTTCTACCTAATTGATTCTTCTTATTCATTCTACTATTCATTGGAACTTTTTTTCAAATTGGAGAAACTTTTATCTTTCTACCTAATTGATTCTTCTTATTCGTTCTACTATTCATTGGAACTTTTCCAATGATTCAGAATCACACTTAATCTTGTAAGCATGACCATATTTACTAAACTTTTAGTAAATTATGACGAATAGTCTTATCATTTTTGTGGTGGACTTGACCAGTGCACAACATTGTGTTCTAGTCCTTTAGTCCTTCACTTGACTCACATACTTGTGTGAACAAGGAATAAGTCTTAATTTCCCAAATACGAAGGTTCTCATTCATCACACAATACAAGTTGTATGATTCCAAGTTTCTGTTCAGTTGAAACTTGGGCGATGAAAATCTTTGCTTATTTAGTAAATTTCCGACACTACCACAAATAACATAACTAAGAATCACATCCATCTCAACATTGCTAATAATACAAACAAACATCAATTTTCACAAATGCCATTGCAAGGAATTATAAATAAGACAAAAAATTAAAATTTATTTTATTTATAAAAACACGGAAAAACTTGTCCTTACAGCGTAATTCAAATGAAAACTATGTTATTACATATTCCTAACCAATCTATCATAACTCTCTAAGTAGCAGATCAAAAATTTGATCATCGAGCCATGCGATCGAAACCTATTTCTTCGTGATCAGACTTAGCTCACTTTTCCTTTAAGCTTCCTTTCTTTTCTTTGATCCCACAAAACATCAAAATGTAATCTTATCACATCATGTATTAAGAATATCCAAATAGGAACTTAATAGAGTTAGATAGTGGATTTACCTGAAGCATAGTCATATATCTTGACTCTCCCATCCTCTTGATCCTTCAGGTAGGTACAACAGCTTCGCAACCAATGCCCCTTCTCTTGGCAGTAAAAACATATGGACTCTTCTGGAATGGTACACGGGACTATCTCAGAATCAACTTTTCTCTTGCGTAGAGAAAAATTTTCTGGACTTCCAATGTTGCCATTGTCCATAAAATGTTAGGACATTGATTTACCAGACAAATTTGCTTGATCAGTCTGCCAAATCATTGTTGATTCAACAACAATAAGCAAATAAGTCAAATTAATGAGGGTCACGTCGTGATCCATCATATAGTACTCTCTAATGAACTCACTACATGAGTCGGGAAGTGATTGAAGAACCCACTCAACAACCATCTTCCTGAGGAAAACAACATCCATCATTTCGAACTTGTCAATGTGTGACTTCATCTCCAAGACGTGTGCATACACAGGCTTCCCATCTTCATGTCTTTTTGCCAATAGAGCTTGAGTGATCTTGAAATTTTCAAGCCTTCGAACACATGGGTCAGGGAGAATAATAGGAGGAGGTGGATGAAGCGAAGAATGATCTGAAGTTCCTCGACTGAATCGTGGAATATCATCTTCATGTGCAAAGCTTTTTCCATGGGAATTGGGAAGACCACAGTTAGAATCAGACATTTACAAAATGGGAGAAAATTCAAGTTAGTTGATTGAGTACTTAATAAAACACCCAAATGAGATATTAAGGCTAGGACCCAACACAATATTCTACAACTCGGAAGAGGGATGCCATAATCTAGTTGCAGAACATTTGAAGGTAGGTAAATGACGATTTACCAATTTCCACCATGAAAAACGAAAAAAAAAATTAAGTTTTAAATGAATTGAAACTCCTAGATCTTTTGAGATTCATTGAACTTTTCAATGACATGTTTAATCTTGATTATGCCCTTCAAGTTTGTGACTGGGATGTCGAGGATCACAAACAAGGTGTGGATAACCATGCAAATTGGCTTGGTACTCTCGAAGATGTTCATCACCTAATCAATGTGCCGGTTAGCCACACACACTCCATTGATCTATGATAATCTATGAGCTATCCATTGCCATCCTTCATTGGTCCCATATTAGTGTGCTGGTTAACCACACGTGCTCCACTAACGACCAACAAGGTGTAATGTACAATTTCATGGATTAGCACCAACTCCACATTTTTCCTAAAGTAACTAAGATTTGGGAATTTGTAAAAGTGTTCAGTACTTCGTATTTCATTATACTTATAATGGAAGGTTGTGTCCTATCCTACCCGTTCGGCTAACGACCTTCCACTAGTCAAGGGTGCGGTGGGTAAGAGTGGATACCCAATGACAGTCATTTTACATGCAGCTTCCTTAAACACCTCTTATAGACCAACTTCGTGAATGAGACCTACTAACGGTAAGACTGACTCTTTACTTATACATATATAGTATTAGACTTTTAATTTTATATAGTATACAAGTGTATTTTACACTTTTAAAATACTAGGTGACTTAATCTAATAAATTTTACTTTTAATTTAATTAAACTTAAACCATATCATTATGGATTTATTAACTCTCTTTTAATTATACACTTAATTAATTTAATAAAGCCATAAGGGTGTCATTTGAACTTTTCAAAACACTAGGGTTCTAGAATTTAATATTTCAAAATTAATACCTTTTAATTAAATTATAAATTCCAAAACTTGAGGGAAAATTTTGAAACTTTTCAAAATATATTTTAGATCAAATTTGAAAAATAATCAAATATCCTATAATTAATAATTATCACATAATTTGACATAATCTATTTTTCTTACAAGATAATCCAAATCAAAATACAAATAATTAATCTTTATCTTATAAAAACAAGTAATTATCTTAAATTGACAATTATCCATTAATTTGAATAGGATATCAATTACCATAGTTGAAAAATCTGATTTTTATTTGGAAAAACAATTTATGATAATTATCCAAGATCAAATTAGGGCGAAATTTTCAAAATTTGCTGTCAGACTGTGTTCACGAGGTGAACACACTATGTTCAGGACATGAATCTGATAGATTCGAAATTCGCAAATTTTCAGCTTTGAATGATCAAACATAGCATCAAATACATTAGATAAACAACCTAGGCTCTGATACTACTGATGTGTTTTGAGCATTACATCAATCCTATGGTGCATATGCAAACCCTAAAGCTTTGGATCTAGTTTGTCTAGTTGTACATGCAATAATCATCCAAAAGTCATAAACCCTAGATCTAGCATACTATAATCGAAATTAACATATGAATAGGGTTAGGAATATTACCTTGATTGTTATGTAGCAATAAAAATCACAAACCTTCTTGATCTTGACTTCTGAAAGCCTAGTGCCTCAAATGTTGCACCTCTAATGGAGTCACAAACACCACTAGCAACAAGATGACTTAGGAGAGGGAGGAGGAGACACAAAATTCATCGAAGGTACTCTAGATAGGGTTAGGCACGAATTTGGTGGCCTTAAGGGTTTCTTTTAGAGTCAGGCTTCTAGGGTTATCAACTAGGAAACCCTAATCCAGTTACTTATTCCTTAAGCAACCCAAAGATCCTTCCAGAAGGCCCTTTGGATGATTTCTATATGGACTCTCATATAGAATTCATCCACTGCTTCCTTATGGATCCTAAGCCCAACTTTGTAACTATCTTATAATTACAATATCGGTCCCCTTTATTTAATTAATCTCTTTTGACCACAAAATTAAATCTTGATCAATATTAATTAAACAATATGATTTATCTTTTAATATATTATTCATATAATATATTAATGAATCATAATTAATCCTCTTTCTCCTTAATTCATCATATCAGTTGTTATGGTGAAGGCAACCCAAAAGAACCATGCTTATAATTGGGTCAAGTACATACCAAAATAATTATGAGCCTAGACACCTAATCCAACACATTTTATAGATCGATTCCTTATACCCCCTTAGAGTCTGGCTTCGTGAATGAGGCTTACTATTGATTTGACTGACTTGTTTTATACATATATAATATATTAAACATTTAATTATACATATAGTATAAGGTATATTTTAAACTTTTCAAAATACTAAGGTCTAAAATCAAATTTCGAATTAACCAATTAATAATTAATTAATTTTAAACTAAATGAGGATTTAATATTTTATCTTAATTTAAAAATTAATTAAATAAATTTAAATCATATTATTTACCAATTAAACAATTAATTGAATAAAATGGATTAAATAATTATATACCAATTAAGCAATTAATTAAATAATTTAAATTTAATTATAATCCCTTGCTTTCTAATTTTCGAAAAAGGGCAAAGGTTACCAAGTTTTTAAATATCCAAATTTTAAGGCATTTAAAATTGTAATTAAGGAAACTAGAAACCCTAAGGGATCCTCCATATTTTAGAAAACAAGGATGGAGACTAGGTTTCAAGAACCCTAGCCATTATCGAAATCTTTAGCCTTTAGGGTTGAATTTTCATAAACCCTAATCTTGCTCAATTCAATTTAGTGCACAATTAAACAGAAAACCTAAGGCTATGATACCACCGATGAGTTTTCTAGGTTATAAAAATTTCGTGTGGCGTAAAAACTCTTAAACCCTTAAGTTAATATGCAATCTAGAAATGATATATGTTTTCTCTATTGATAGAAACTAACTATGAATATCAAGAAACCCTAGGAAATCCTATTAGAATCGAAATCACAAAAGAGTTTAGTGTTATATACCTTTTGATTAATATATCAATTAATCAAGTAAAACCTCCTTTGACTTCCATGGAAAGTAAACACCAAAAGCTTGGATGCCTCTAATGACTTGTACCTAAAAACCCTAGCAACTAGAAAACTTTAAGATAGGGGAAGAGAGGGAATTTTCGGCTCTTGTGTGGTAGAAGGGATTCACAAAAATAAGGAACCCTTAAGGGGTTTATATAAGTGAGTAAGGAGGCTTGGATAATGCAGATATCCTTAGATAACCCTTATCCCTTTTTTTGCTCCCTAAGGCTCCTAGAAACTCTAAGAAGCCTCCTCCAAAACCTTCCCCCATATGGGAAGGTTCTGGAATTCTTCAATGCTCAACTTTTAAACACTGTCACCTTCAGTCATTGTATTTTTAATTAATCAAATTAATCACAAAATTAATTCTAATCAGTTTTTGATTAGTTCTTCATTAATACATATAATTTCTAATTAATATATTAATCATATAATATATTAATAAATCATTTATTTTGAATTTTAATTAATTTATTAATCATATAATAAATTAATAAATTATTCTATTAAGTTACTAGTTATAAGGGCAACCTAAAAATGATTTTGCTCTTATATCAAGAATATACCAATTTAGTTATTGACTTAGACATCCTAATCCAACACCTTGCACATAAGATAATGACATAGTAAATGGTGACATTCGATACCCATCGACATGTTAACATAATCACCAAAACATGATGCCCTAAACATGACGGCACGTTCTGGTGCGGGTAAACAGGCCATGATTTCTCGAACAAGTTTAGGTTTGCAGATTGTAGTCACAATCGGCTCTTATGTTATGTCATGCTACAATGAAATGAATTTTAATTAGGCCTTTGTTGTATGTTCCATACTAAAATAACTATGTTCCGGACAACATTCTGGACAATATGGGCTTTGTTCCGGCACAGTTCTAAGCATTCCGGAGATGTTCTTCGTATTTTAGAGTTGTACTGGGTAGACTCAAAATTAGGTGTGTGTGTGTTTTTTTTTTTTGTTGTTGTTGAAATGCACACATATACCCACATATAATCATACAAAAGGCTAACAACAACTAAAGTTCGAAGGAAAACGATTTAGAACTATGTAATCACATCAATTCATACAAAAAATGAAAACATCTTATTTTTAACATATATTCACAAATAAAAACATATAATCATAAAAAGAATCTACACATACACACAAAAAGTGAATATCTTCACTGCTAAAAGAAGACATTCTATGGATTTGATATACTCTGGAACAGTGAGTTTGAAATGAAGTTTGAAACGGTAATTTCGAATATGGGGTCTGACATGCTATATCATTTCAAATATAGAGGGGGGGGGGACCACATTACTGAGTCAGATCATTTTACCCGTTTACCCATTTCGGAATTCGGGTTCGGAATAAGCATTTCGGACTGAATGGTCATTTTTCAAAATAAAAATCGAACTGGTTATTTTTTAAAAAAACCCACAAAAAACAGTTAGATTACTTAATTTCCCATAAAAACAAAACATTTTACCTTGAATTTCATACTTAACAAACATCTTTCTTAAGTCGAATACGGTCTTCAACAACTCATATGTGAACTTCCATCTCGTTGTACAATCACCACACAAGAATTTCTTCATTTCTAAGTTGAATTCTTTCGTACACTGTTTAAACTTTGTAATCATACCGGTTGAGTGTCTAATATATCTTACGACCTTTTGAATACATTTAACATTGTATTTGTGTTTCTTAGCCCATCTTTGACAATTAGGTTAACAATATGGGCCATACATCTAATATGAAAATGTTTTCTACCTTCAAGTTGGACAATTTTTTAATATATAGTTTCTATCTTATCATTTGAAATGACATTGTTGATTGTCATGCTCACCTTCTTATCCCCTGCCCATATGTACAATCCAATAACAAACGGCCCATGTCTTCCCGGTTGTGACTATATATACGTCTAAAGTTTAGAATTCTTTTATACATTACCTCATTATCATCTATAAAATGACCCATTACAACCATATAGCTCACTTTTTGATAAGGGGAAGTCCAAGTAAATCTAATCAAGTGTATTGTGCTACTTTGGTTACTAAAGTAAGTAAATAACATTTTCTTTTATCAACATAATACTTAGAAATCATTATGACTAATTTTATGCCTAGATGATAAAGTAACTTTTTGTTAATAGCATTTGTGTATTCAATAAAGTATAAGTATATATTAAGCTAAATATGAATATTGAAGAACACTCAATTGCTTAGATGTCGTTATGTTGCTCAAACCATTGGCAAAGAAATCCGTTCTCAAATTATTTTTTGCGTAGGTTTGCGAAAGAGTGACACAAACAACAAAATCCATTCATAGAGTAAAATCGTAAAATTAGAGTAATGGTACAAAGTTTATTATATAAAATATCTAGTTACTTTATAATATTATTAATATGTGTAAAAGGTATAATCATTAGCGATAGACATAGATCCCCTTCCTATCTTGGGTAGTTTTATCACTTTATGGCTAGCCCATGAAATAATATTGCCTTCATTTTTGCCATGTTGGTAAGATAGAAAAGTAGGCAAGTAGCGTCAATGCAACTTGAAACCCCACACAGAAAAAAAAGGACTAAATCAATATTCAATACCGTAGGTGGGACAAATCGTTACAACAAAAATGGGACCATTTATGTTAGGACATTAATAACCCAATTATTTCATATGGTGTTTTACACGTAATATGGTTCATTTATATCCAAACACACATACATGCTTGTAACCAAAATCCTATCTATACGTCCAAAAACACGATTACTAAAATCAATGATAAAACAGTCGAAAATAATACTTGTTAAATATCGGTCTCCGAGGCTACGAGTATTCTCTAGAATTGGCAATCAATATAAAGGGTGTAAAGTGTAAATATTAAAACCTCATGTAGTTAGACTGTAAGAATCAAAACGAAGAATATTCTACATTTCCAACCCATAATACCAGAAAACCCCATCCTAGTCCGATTGAAATCCAATCCATTGGCCAACGTATTTCTGTAATTTTCGTAGAAATGAAGGGCCATTAATCTCGGACAAATCTTCAACGGATGGCAATCGGCAATGGCTATTAATAGAATTAGAAGTTGGTCAATATATGGCATCTCTAGATATCCCGAATTCCCGATTCCGACACTCAACCCGAAGTCCAAACTTGAAGCCAAATATATACATAAAAAACTAAAACGATCTCTAGATAACATCGCCCGTAACTTCTACCAACTCCTTGCAAGGCGAAAACAGGGAAATTCGGTTATACAAGAAGGTGGGCTGCTGGATTCTGCTTAATTTGTAGCAGCAAAACAAAGTCAAATTCTTCCAGTTTGACGAATTTGTAACTGTAAGTTTCAATATGGGTTTCTCGAATTCGTTTTGAATCTCTGTTTTATTGATCGTCCTTCCATCTGGGTTGCGGTGGTTATTCGAACTTGTGGGCTTTATTTAGTGTTTTTAGGGTTTTAGTGCACTCAGACAGTTCTTGTGATTGTCTTAAATGATGTCTTGTTTGATCATTGTATGGACGTCTCGATCTTTCTCGCATTTCTTTCGGTTTATATATATCTTGGATCATTTCTCAACTGGGTCTCATTAATTCTTGGAGCGATGTAAGGAACTTCGATCAGTTTGCTGAATTTGTAATTTCCGTTATGGTCTTCTTGAAGTCTTTTTGAAATTTCAGTTAGTTGTATCACTTCTCATCTCGGTTTCTTAAGTCATTGCAGCCATTTTTAGGGTTTTAATTCACATTTTTCTCATCATTCCCGCATTTTCTTCCAATTTCAGTATATTTTCCATCAAATCTAATCAGGGTTTCTTTAATCATTGGATCAACAAAAGGAAGTCAAACCGTTCAAGTTTGACCAATCTGTATATGCAAGTTTGACATGTGTCCTTGAACTTTTAAAAAAATTTCAGTTTATATCATCATCTCTCTATTCCCATCTGCGGTTTTTTAATTCTTTAAACTTAATATAAGTGTGTTCATGATCATGTAAATATCTTCAAAATTCTTGTTATCTACAGATTCTTGATACGGAGGCTGGTACAAGAAGTTGAAAGTTCTAACTTTTTAGAATTTTAGGATAATCCCAATTGGTGTTTTGAGATTAATTAATCGATTTTGAAAAGATATTTTGAAAAGATAGCAAATTTTGGGTGTTTATCTTATCATTTATTCTTTTCTCATCTGGGGTTCCTTAATTCTTTAACTTATTGAATCTTATTCTTGTTTTGGGTGTTTTAATGCACTCAAAATATGCTTCTGCTTGCCTTCAATGGTGGGTTATAGTACTTATATGATTATTTTGCATCAATCCTCATCTGGGTTTTTTGTATAGTTGTTGCTTTTAGGGGTTTGTACACTTAGAACTAAAATTTTGTTTCAATATTCACTCTGAAAGTGATAATGTGATATCAGTCAATCAGAATTAGATAATCAGCTACTTCTACTGGTTAAAGTAGTATAACACTTCAGTCTACTTACTCTCAGAATTTGTGTTGCCTGCAGATTTCTTGACACAAGAAGCTAAAAGTTCAAACTTTTTCGGTTTTCAGACCAATCCCAATTGGCATTTCAAGATTATTTAATCGATTTTGGAAAGATAGCAAATTTTGGGTGTTTGATTTTGCAGTTTAATGGTGCGAAACAGTTGATGCTTTTTTGATGAACAGAAATATAGAGTGAAGAATCTTATACATTTTTTGAGATGATAAGTAGATTTGGAAGAATCGTATATTCTGTTGCCACCCCATTTCATCCATTTGGTGGGGCTGTTGACATAATAGTTGTTCAACAACAAGATGGATCTTTCAGAACCACCCCTTGGTATGTTAGGTTTGGAAAATTTCAAGGTGTTCTTAAAGGGGCAGAAAAGATTGTTAAAATAGAAGTTAATGGGGTAGAAGCCGATTTTCATATGTATCTTGATAATTCAGGTGAAGCTTATTTTATCAAAGAAGTTAACCCTGAAAAAGATACAAGTGTTAACGATTCCAACGGTTCATTAGAGTCAAAACAAGATGATTTTGAAGACAACGATAATCAAAACAATAAAATCGATGTACAATTTCATGATCATGCAGATATTATTACAGAATCCGATAGTGAAAAAAGATTTTATGAGTTGCAAGATGATGAATCATCACCTCTAGATGAGTTGTATGATAATTCAGAATCAGAGAGTCAGAGTTCTGAAGTGGTTTTGTTGTGTAGGGATGGTCAAATTTTGTCTGCTCCTATAACATCAATGGAGGAAAACACAGAGAATGTGCAACTAAGTACACCTCAATTTCATTTGGGACCAGTTGAAGGACCTGAATTTGATGGTGATTTGGATTTGAGTAATGACTCTACATGGGCCCATTATTTAAGTGATTTCAACAGACCTATAGATAGCAATATCACCAAGGTTAATGATGCTCAATATGTAGTGAATTTAGAGCGTGAAGTATCGATAAAAAGTGTTGTTGTTGAAGATGTGTCAAGTGATGGAAAGAAAGATGACATCTTTAAGAGCTGTTTAGCACTAGATGATTTTGGAAAGCAAGAAGATGGTGGTGATTCTGAAGTGGTTGTTGAAGAAAAATTGAAGAGCATCGAATCTTCAACTTTAGAGGTAGAAACCGAGGGTACAGAGGTAAATTCACTCGATACAGAAGAGAAACTTTCTGATGTTGCAGTTGTTAGTGATCAAGATCAACAGGGACCAATTGGTGTGATTAGGGAACCTGAAGGGGTTGAAAGACCTGAAATCGAATCTCCAGGGGTGAATTCAAATTCACTGCAAAAGGAACAGAAACTTTCTGATGTTGCAATTGTGGGTGATAAAGATCCACATGGACCATTTGGTGCAATTAGTGAACCTGAAGGGGTCGAAAGAACTGAAACCAATTCTACAGGGGTGAATTCGCTGGATATGGAAGAGAAACTTTCTGATGTGGCAATTGTTAGTGATAAAGATCGGGAGGAACCTGAAATGATTGAAGATAGTCCAAAAGGAGATGAAACAGAGGAGCCTCAATCATATTTTAATGATAATGAAAATTTTGAAGGCCCAAAACAAACGAGTAAGTGATTTGTTTATTATAAAATCCTACTTTTATTGTCTTCAATACAAACTTTTAGCTCGATGATCAAATATTGTAAAACTTAATCGAAAATTTCAGGAATAGAATTATCTCTTTGTGGGAATTTGCTTCGTCCAGGAATGGGATTGAGTGCAGCTGCAGCAACCTTCAATGCCCATCGAATACCCTCAGAGGAATTTCAAAATTCTGCCACATCAATTATTAAAAATGATAGTTTAATAGTAAAAATCGATGATAAATACTTCACATGGGAAAAAGCTGCTCACATTGTTCTTGGAATGGCTGCATACGGATTAGAAATGGCCGTTGACCCGAATGATTCCATTCCGGTGGAGGATTCCGGTCTACCTTCGACTCCATCCCGTAGATGGCGGCTTTGGCCGATTCCATTCCGACGAGTTAAAACACTCGACCATAATACTAGTAATCTTTCCGGTGAAGATGTGTTTCTTGATTCCGAATCCGTGTTTGATTCCCCTACTACTCAACCAGTCGAAACGACTCCAACATCTTCAAAGTCTCCTCAGAAACAGTTTGCTAGAACACAAGTTCCCACTACTGAACAAATATCATCTTTGAATTTAAAAGATGGCCAAAATATGGTGTCCTTTATTTTTTCAACTAGGGTTTTAGGAGTTCAAAAAGTCGATGCTCATATTTACTTATGGAAGTGGAATGCAAGGATTGTGATATCGGATGTTGATGGGACAATTACAAAGTAAAGATTGTTGTATCTCTATTCGTTATATTTTTTAACCGAAAATTTTATAATCTTTTTTTTGTATGTTTGTGTTGTAGGTCTGATGTTCTTGGTCAATTTATGCCATTAGTTGGGAAGGATTGGACTCAATCTGGGGTAGCTCGATTGTTTTCTGCTATAAAGGTATTGTAATTTGTTTGATGTATCTGTATAAGATATAGTAAAATTACATTTTCGGTCCCTGCGTATAGCTGATTTTGGCAAATTTGGTCCCCAAAAGTTCTATTGCAATTCTTGTCCTTATTTGAAGTTCTTGTAATGTTTTTTGTCCTAGTTCCAAGTAAAATTACTTGGAATAGGGACCAACAATGTTACATAAACTTTATTCAAGGACTGAAATTGCACGAGAATTTTTTGGGACAAAATTGAAAAAATCAGCTATGCTAAGGGACCAAAAATGTAATTTTACTGTATAAAATATATAAAGATGGGAAATTGAAATATTTTGTTTTTTCTTGTATTTGAAACATGCAGGAGAATGGATATCAATTGTTGTTTCTAAGTGCTCGTGCAATTGTTCAAGCGTATTTGACCCGAAGTTTTCTCCTTAATCTAAAGCAGGTACTAAATCTAAATCTACTTTTTGCAACTACAATCACTTAGGTGGCACAAATGGAAAAAGTACAATGTTTATTACTTTAACCTTTTATGATGTGTCAAATACATGTCATGTCATGTCACCAAAAATTAAATTACTTAAATTACCAGTTAAAAATGACCTGATTTGAGTAGAAAGTGTTTTTTTGTAAAAAGTTAAAGTGACGTGGATGAGACAAATGAAAAAGTGGATTGGTATTTTCTTTTTTGAGTTACAATTATTTGGTATATTTTATTTTTGTAGGATGGTAAAGCTTTACCCAATGGTCCGGTTGTTATATCACCCGATGGTTTGTTTCCATCCTTGTTTCGTGAAGGTGAGACACATTTTTTTTTTTTTTTTTTAATATTCTCTTTGTGCAATATTTGCTTCATGGATTATAAACAAAATCATATAGTATAAGTATCCATTTAATTATATCTAAATGTAATGTCTTTTTGTATCCTCTTTGTGACAGTTATTAGAAGAGCTCCTCATGAATTCAAGATCGCCTGCTTAGAAGTAAGTATAACGGATCAAAAAATAAGATATTTTTTTAATTAATCATGCATAAAAAAAACAAAACGGATTAAATATAAAATACTTTTTACAGGATATCAAAGCTCTGTTTCCATCCGACTACAACCCATTCTATGCAGGGTTCGGTAACAGAGATACTGATGAACTCAGTTACAGAAAAATAGGAATTCCAAAGGGCAAAATCTTCATAATCAACCCTAAGGTATTTATTTATTTATTTGTTTGTTTTCCTCAAATTAATCGTCCTTCAAAATACCACTATTTATATGTTTCTTTTATATAATTTTTGATTAAAATTGTAGGGTGAGGTGGCGATTAGTCATCGTATGGACATGAAGGGGAAGTCTTACACATCTTTGCACACATTAGTCAACGACATGTTCCCCCCAACATCCATGATTGAACAGGAAGATTTTAATTCATGGAATTACTGGAGAGTGCCATTGCCAGATGTCGAGTAGCCATGCCATGATACCTTTTTGTTTGCTATCAAATCGAGCTATTCTAGTTTTTTTTTTTTTTTTTTTTTTTTTTTTTTTTTTTTTTTTTTTTTTTTTTTTTTTTTTTTTCTTGATCAGTCACTACTCTGTTAATGGTGTAGTTATGCCACATAGGGTCAAGCTTTGATTCATGAAACCTATTGGTTAGTTTTTGTTTGTAAATCGACTCTAGTTGATGCAACTCTAGAAGAAATTGTTAAAATCATATAATTCGCTTATAAATTTCTTAAATCTTTTTGAAATTGGCAATTTCAGATAAACTGGGGAAGGCATTACTTATACTTGTATATCTGAGATTTCATTATTCCATTGGTCTCCAAATCCGTACTAAAACTCTTGAAGCAAATTCAATGAACCTCACCCTAAAGTTTCAAGCAAAAATCAGAACAAAGGAGAAAAAAACAAGGAATAAGTGTCATCTTATTTCAAAAGAAAATCAGAGGAAGACATATGTATATATACTTTAGGGTTAATTATAAAGATTTTAACCATTGGAATCCCTGTTTTCCTGTAACTAATCTCATCAGTATCCTGATACCCAAGCATGCATAGAATGAGTTGTATTCAGATGGAAATATAGCTTTCATATCCTGTAAAAAAACATTTAAACCGTTTTTCCTTCTGATATATAGCATTCATATCATAATATATTAACCTAATTAATTAATTAAATTAGGTATTATTTAAAGAACTAAATGACAAGCCATAAGCCTCCTGCTGTCCTGCATATGAACTTCATGATGCTGGATAGTAATATCGAAGTTGTAAAGCCTCATGAATCCCTTTGTGTGTTGCGTCCTCAAGATTCACAACACCAAGTTCCTGTTGTTTTTCTGTACGTTTTGATGCACGCTAATTTATTATATGCGTGTGTATGTCGAATACAATAATAAGCAATTAGCAATTAAGAAGAATGATACCTATTCACTCCCACGTTACAAGCTCTTAATCCTTCATGCATCCCTCCTTAATTACAATCTCATACATGCAACTCGTCGACGCTCAGGTTCACTCGTTTATGGCTTGTATCTTACGTATATATATATACATGGAGGGTTGTATATATAGGGGAAGGATACGGATTGCGTACGTATCAGGGTGAGGATCAGAAGAAATCCCGTAAATCCGTAATTCTTGTATGCAAATCTAATTCAAATACCAACTTTACATTTTTGGTCCCTATGAAAAGTTCTATTGATATAATCTATCCTATTCTTAAAATGTTTGTCTATTTAGTACATTCATCCCCTCAACATTCGTATATACTCTTATTAAACATCAAAATATCATATTTATCCTTCATAAAATTTAAAAATATTGTCTATGTCCTTAAACATCAAAATATCATATATACTCTTCTTAAATATCAGAATATCATATATACCATTTTTAAACAACAAAATATCAATGATAATATATAAACTATCATTGTTCTACAAAATCACAATATTCAACAACAAAAGCTAAACAATCAATGCATACATTCCATGTAGATGGCAGCAGATGAAAATGTTTTGTTTGTCAAGAGAGCGACATTCCAACAATTTAAAAATAGATGTTACATTATTATAGACGTATGTATAATATGGTTAAAACTTTTAAATATTATAATAATTCTAAAATATAAAAAATGATTATAAATTATTAAAAACATTGCAAAAAAATATTTGGGCAAATATGATATTTTAAAGGTTATAAAGGGTAAATACAATATTAAGAAATTAAGTTGGATAAATATGATATTTTTATGTTTAAGAAGGCCTAATTGCTACTTATAACTAGGGGTGAACATTTGGACTTGTGGATAGGATCGTTTTTTTGGACCTCCGGGCCGGTTCGCGGTTATAGGATTTGAGCAAAACTGGTCCAGTCCAGCCGATTCCGGATAAAAACCGGTTTTGGACCGGTTCATTTTAAAAAAAAGTTATATTCTATGAAATTCTTTAAACACGCATACTTATTTGTTTTAAGTCGTATTGACATGTGATTTTTTCCAACGTGTAATTTAGAGTTTGTAGATGATTTTTGACTATAATTTTTTTGTTTTTGGTGTTATATTCAATAACTTAAAATCTTTCAAAGATGAGATATCAAAGCTGAAATATTTCTAATTTTCAACAAGAAATTTAAACTTTTGTATTCTGTGAAATTCTTTAAACAAGTATATTTCATTCGTTTTAAGTTAGATTATCATTCGTTTTTTACAACGTGCAATTTAGAATTCGTAGATGATTTTAAACTATAATTTTGTTGTTTTTGGTGTTATATTCGATAAGTTACAATCCTTCAAAGATGAGATATCAAAGCATAAATATTTCAACTTTTCAACAAGAAATTTAAACTTTTGTAATCTATAAAATTCTTTAAACAAACATATCTTATTTGTTTTAAGTCAAATAGACATAAAGTTTTTTCCAACGTGTAATTTAGAGTTCCTAGATGAGTTTAGACTATAATTTTGTTGTTTATGGTGTTATATTCAATGAGTTACAATCCTTCAAAGATGAGATATCAAAGCTTAAATATTTCAGCTTTTCAACAAGAAATTTAAACTTTTGTAATCTATAAAATTCTTTAAACAAACATATCTTATTTGTTTTAAGTCAAATAGACATAAAGTTTTTTCCAACGTGTAATTTAGAGTTCCTAGATGAGTTTAGACTATAATTTTGTTGTTTTTGGTGTTATATTCAATGAGTTACAATTCTTCAAACAAATGGTATAAAATATAAACAATCAAAGTTTGAACGGTCCAAATGGCACAAGAAATGGAAACATATTCATTTTTACGAGTTGTGCTGTATCAAACCTAAAAAAGTATTCATTTTAACAAGTTGTAATGTATCAAACCTGACAACATATTCGTTTTAACGAGTTGTATCAAATCAAAAAACACGTTTTAAGAAGTTGTACCATATGCATGTAAAGTTGTACAGGTCCAAAAGGGTCCAAGAAATGGATAACCCGGACCTAGACTCAATAAGTCTCATCCGTTCCGGTCCACGGTCCACAATATTCTCCGAAACCGGTTCGGTCCAAGAGCCGGTCCGGTCTGGTCCAAATGCTCATCCTTACTTATCCCTACTCATATCATTTAACACCCTTAAATAATTTGATTTCAAATACACCCTTTTTATATTAATTTAGATATTAATTAGACCCATAAAATATTATAATTACTATATTTAATTATTTGATAATAATTAATCGTTACATTTAATTGAATATTCCATCCTCTTAAATATTAAAACATCTAAACGAATTCACGAGTGTTACAAATATGTCACATATGTTCTCAACCTCGGTTTTACTTACATAAAAAATTGACACATCTTTCTTTACTTTTCGACGAATTGAAGCAATGATCTTGCGTATCTACTTCTCTACGTAGACGGTTTGTCGTCGACATAGGGTTAAAAGCTGCTATCGTTGCCACATAGGTCGATTCTTGTAGTGTACAACGCATTATTGAATTATTAAGTCATGAATTTTCGACGATTATCTAAACTATTTTCTCGATATATCTGTTACATGGTCATCTAAATGACTGTTTCTATCTAAACTAAAATATGCAACTGAGATAGGCGAGCACACAAACGTGCTTAAGTGCAATCCTTCAAGACTCCGACCGACTCCAACTCAAAGCTAGATGCCACTTAGAACCCTGTTTTTGATTCGAAATTGTACTATCGTCTTACGTGAACATTATAGTACTTAACATTTACACGCTCCAACCTTTCCTTTGTTGTGTAACAAGTCTGCCTCTACATGCATGACCCCCAGGAACCCAGACTTTCATGCATTAAAGTGCTATGCTTGTGGGACTATATACCATGGCCTCCAACTATATGCATCTCCCTTGACAAACCTCACAACTTACTACGATGCTGATTGGGGTGGATGTCCTGCTGTTATGCAACACTTAACTTTCTGCTACTATGTATTAATATATGTGATAACCTTGAGTCGTGGTCTTTACACGATAACACACACAGTCTCCCGCTCAAATGTCGAAACAAAACGTCCAACACCGTTGCCAAAACATCTTGGCTACAAAATCTTCCTTGTGAGCTCTGTTTCACTCCTAAAACCGCCACCATTGCGGCATTGCCTATTGTAACAATATTAGCACCACATATATGTTGGTAAACCAGTTTAACATCAAAGAACGAAACACGTCATTGAGTTAGACATTCACTTTGTACGTGAGAAAGTCACTCTCGACCACATTTGCGTGCTTCTTTTCCCCTCGAGATATCAGTATGTCGATTATCGACATCTTCAAAAGGCCCATTGTCCTTATTCAAATAATTTTATTCCAGTTTAAGCGTTTTCCTCTAGCTCAAACTAGGCCTGACAACGTGTTCGGGTTGGCGGGTTGGTGGGTCAAAATATGTCAACCCAAACACGAACCATTTAAATATACATGTCATGGGTTGGCGGGTTTGGAACATAAACCTATATATGACCCGCCAACCCATTTATTTATACGGGTTCATAGGTTGACGGGTTCGTGGGTCATATTTCATAAATAAAATTGACAATTAAACATTGTTAAATTCTTGATGATTGATGCAAACATATCCAAATTTTAGACACTTAAGTCGTAAACATCCAAATGAAAATTAAAAATATTCATAGAAATCTGTTCAAACTAAACATTAATACAAACATAGATAATTCAAATGGTCTATGAATCAATGGTATATATATATATATATATATATATATATATATATATATATATATATATATATATATATATATATATATATATATATATATACTTATTAAATATTAATACTTGATACATAAATACATTTAAAAATATATTTTTTTTATTAAAAATATAAACGGGTTGGCGGGTTAACCCGTTTATTTTTTAAGAAACCCATGTATGACCCGTTTAATAAACATGTTGGCGGGTTGACGGGTTGAAAACTCAACCCATACCCGTTTATTTCATGTCGCATTGCAGGTCGTGTCGAGAATTGTCGGGCGTAGCTCCAGCTGCGAGTGCATATGTATATTCATCGGCCTTCGATTGTATCGGGCCATCGGCCCACTGTTGTATTCGGGTCTAGCATATTCATTTATTGTACTCTATAGTCTATACTATTTATGAGAGGAACGAGAATCAGTCGGTTATGAAAAAAATACGTTTTATCTTTGTGATCCCATGATCCCATATTTTCCGAGTTTTGAATGGCCTGGCCGTTGGACGTTGGTAACGCGGAGTGGCAAATCAGTCAAATAATTAAATGAAAGCGAAATTGCAGGCAAACGAGCCGTACGAACGTACAAAACGTTCAACAAAATTCCCAAAACATTTTTCCCGTTTTTTAGTCGACAAAAGAAATTCCGCCATTCTCTTCCGTCATCCTCCTGTAATCCACCAAAATTGCTGTATTTTCTCCTTCGCATTTTGATTGAGGTGGTAGAAGGTCGTGTTGATGTCATGGATAAGATCGGCGATGAACAAAGCTGCCGAAGTACCCGGCGGCGCCATATTAAAAGCCGCTGTCCGTACTTACGCCGATTCCTTCGTCCAACACGCCGGCTATTCTGTTTCCGGTGCCGCCAGAATATTTCAAGATCGCATTGTACCTACTGACCTATTTCCTCTTCCTTAGACACTCGTGCATGCTGTAATGAATTTGTTGTGTTTCTTATACGTAAATATACCTTTTTGATAGAAACATAAAAATTCAGAGGAACATTTGTTGTTTTCAGGCGTAAGCAAGCAACTCCAAATCTCTATTAATAAATGAACTGCGTGAATCTGATTGTTGTCATAGGCATCTTAACGGTTGCATTTGAATAGAATTTCTGGAAAGTAGATGCAATTCGATTCTAACATCTGATAATCCTCTAGGCATCACTCTAAACACCATGAAAGCACTTGAGTTAAACGTACTACAACTTTACATTGTGGCTATTGATAGTTGGTGCTCATAAAAATTGTATTATGTCTAGATATATTTTCCCCCAATAGTTTGAATGATCACTTCATGAAAGTATATAACAATGTTCATTATCAAAAATCAGGCTTCTCGGAACATGAAAAGCTTTAGTGAAGCAGCTAGAAGGCTTGAAGAAGCTTCTGTTTCCTGTAAAGGGGAAGATAGAGTTCAGTTGCTAAGAAGGTGGTTAGTTTCTCTAAGAGAATTTGAAAAACTAGATGGAAGTCTTGTTGAGATTGATGGGAAAAGTTCTGAGGATCCTAGTTCACCAAGTGATAAGAATGTTACCCCTGGAAAATCAACTATGGTAAGTGAGAAAACAGGATCCAATTTCTGCTATCCTATTGTTTTCATTGTGTTACCACTGCATTCAGGTGTGTATTTGTGTGATTTTGTATGTGAACAAGGTTTGTTTGAACACAGTCTTCCATTGGTTTGTTAGATTTTTTTACCAGAACAGTATTGATATCATCAATATCATCTATTTATTTTCTTGATGGACATATCTATCATTTTATTTCTTTCCTCTTTTAACAGATTCTGTATTATGACCCTGATCTTGGTAGCTCACCTATGAATTTCCGTGATGTTTTTCTTCAGAGTCAAGCTCTTGAAGGCATGACAGTGTCTATGGTAAGTATAAGTCCATGAAAACAACCAACTATTATTATTGTTTTTATGTACAGTTTATTGATGAAATGTATGGTTTATCTTTTTCTCTTTATTGTGTTCATTCATGATGCACTTTTAGCTAGACAATTCAATGATGGTTTTAGAGAAGGCTTCTTGTGGTGCCTTCATGTTCCTAGAAAACTTTCACGTCAGAATTCTAACAAAATACAAGAAAAACACCCAAAAGTCCCTTAATTTTGGTAGCTGAAGCTATGGAGTGGAACTACAAACTCCTTGATTTATTCAATTATATTGTTAATCTATGCCATCACTCTCTTACAAATTTAAATCATGCTAATTTAAATGTGGGATAAGGTCATAAAATAGCAACATATTTTCCAATTTGTCCCACTTATGTCACTGCTTATTTTTATACATACCTAGTCATTGTATACTTGTTTCATCTGATTAACACTTTGGTTTAATATCACAAACTCACATTACCAAACTATTTGCATAGTATATTAATTAAAATCAACAATACTAAATCATTTGCAAAGATTTTAATTCAAAATTCTAATAGTATGTTTGCATATGTGTAGGGATGATTGTTGTATTTTGTTGATTTCTAAGTAATGCTTTGCATATGGTAGTTAAATTTTATGTCAACACCATATCAATTGTTTTGTATTTGCTGATTCATGGAGTTTAACCGCAGGTTCACTCTTTTGTCTGAATCAGATTCTTGGAGCACCAAATGAGGAGGAAATTTTGTTAATTCACGAAATCTTCGGGTAACAATTCTGTCATTATTCTGATTATTTTCTTTTTTTCCTTTTTCATGTTCTCATTTTTCTTCATATTGTGTAGGTTGTGTCTAGCAGGAGGGAGGGAAGTCCATGATGTAGTTGTGAAAAATATTCAAGATCTGGCAAAAGCATTCTCACTTTATGATGTTGAAATGCTGGTAATTAATAATAATAATAATATCATCACTTCAAAACTTTTGACTTTGGAGAATCTACAGGGTTGACTTTTGTATGCCCCACAACTTGTTTCAGGTAAGAAGGGAAGAATTACTTCAGTTTGCTCAAACTGCAATCACTGGGCTTAAAGAAACTGGTGACATAGCACGGTAGGTGAGGCAAGAGTCTAAAACTGTAAAAAAATCTGCTGAATTTCTTGTTTTTAACCTAATTTTATATCTATTCTTTGTTGTGTGATCTGCCCTCAGAATAGATTTTGAAATCTCACAAATACATCAACGATTGAATAGCATGAAATGCCAACAATCTGCACATGAAGGCACTGAGAATTCTTCTGAGGCAACAAGCACTGGATCATTAATGGTTAAGTTGTTGATGAAATCAATAAAGCAATAAACCCTAATAGAAGGAAACCATATGTGAAAAAAATACACCTTTTCTGATGCAGGAAATAGAAGAACCTGTTACACATATTCAGTTGTGCTGCAGATTGAAGTCACTTTTACTGAAGAAACGATTGTTGAGATACGGGGATACAATAGAGACTCATGCTCAGAAAGTATGGTTCATCTAGTTTATTAAATGTTTAATTGATTATATTTTGTATGATTGTGTAATTATTGTGCAGGTTGATATATTAAAAGTTCTAGTAGAATCTCTTCATAACTCGGCCTCCAAAACAGAAAAGCGAATTTTGGAGCAGAGGTAACTAATTATTTTATCATTTCTTTTGACTTTGTATTTAATTTATACAACTGTATTTTTCTTGATGTGTTGGTAGGGAAGAGAAAAACGAAGCCCTTACTTTTCGTGTAGCTAGAAGCAATGAAGTCAGCCAAATTGAGAAGGTTTGATGGCATTTTGGAAGTTTACTTATATTTTTTTATCTTAATTTGAAGATTAGCACATTTTTCAGGAGTTGGGAGCTGAAATTAGTGAGCTTGAAAAGCAAAGAGACAAAATTGAAGCTGAATTGAGAGAGGTAATCTCCTTCTTGCTCAATGAGTTCCTCAAAGTCATTATTTTTATCACATCACCTAATAACAGCATTCTGACAACATTCTCTATAATTTTGAATCTATTTTTTGAAATACACATTCCCTTTTAATATGTTGTTGAGTCATTATGAAGAAAAAAAATAAGCATCATTATCACAATGTTTTGTCTGATTAGATTTGCATTTTAGGTTAATAGCACATTGTCTGTTGCATATGCTCGTCTCCAACATGCCAGGGAAGAAAGGTTCCAGTTTGATGAAGATAACAATGATTTTATTCTACTCTTAAAGGAAAAGGTCAGATCTGCTTTTCTTATACATCACATTTAGGATATTCTCTTCTACTCATCTAGATATGCTTATATTAATGATATTATTATTATTAATATAGGAAGACGAACTCTCAAATACAATTGTTTCATATAGAGCAGAAGCAGATACTTGTCATGCATTTGTTAACTTTCTAGAAGCTACTTGGGCTTTCCAGTCCTCATATGTGGAAGAAAGGGACAAACTGGTCAAGTATGTCAAATTATTAATATTGAATGAGATAAATTCTCTTATTCAATCATTTATTATCTGATTAACTTTGTGCTTATGATAATATATTCTGGCATGTTGAAGTGATCAATTGCAGGATCATGAAGTATATTTTGTAAATACAACTATTAGTTTCTTATCTGCTTACAAGGTACTTTGAATCTTATTAGATATTGACTATATTCAACCATTCAGTAAATAATTACATCTCATTGCATTGGTAACTTTATATCTTATCAGGATCAACTGCCACCTGCTATTGCCAATGTGAGGAAACTTGAGGAGAGCTTGAAAGGGTACATTACTACATTTTACTTCCTTTGTCCATTAGAAGTATGTTCTAGAAATATCAATTTCAGTGGAAGTAGATTGGAGGAAGAATTGTTTAAAACAAATATTATATTGTTCCTTAGAGTTTTGGTGTGTGGTAGGTTTCGGAAAATAATCGATCCAGATGAGGAGTTCTTGCAAGATATCAAGAAAAGGGAAAATGTTGAGCAGGAATATCTTGATGCAGAAGTCAAGGTGTATATATATATATATATATATATATATATATATATATATATATATATATATATATATATATATATAAACAATTAAAGTTGTCACTTTTAATATTAATGATGCTCATCTTTACGTGTTAACTGATGCAGGTTATAAACATCTTTGATGCAGTGGAAAGCATTAAAGACCATTTCTACACTACAATCGATGACCCTTCTAGGTAAGAAAGATAAAATCAGGTGAATCCTTCCTTAGGAGATTGTTAATTCCAATCATATGTTGTCAGGAAAGGTGTTGAAGTGATCACGGAGTTATTAGAAGCAATTGAAAAGTTAAAAATCGACTTCAAAATCATAAAAAGACCAAATCTAAGTATTGAGAAAGTAACCGAGGGTGAGCACACCCCATCAACAGGAGGTCCTGAAGGAGTTATGGTTCCACCTCCTATACGTGTCATGCCAGATTTTAAATCCATTTTTGCTCAGAAATTGTTAATCAAATCTCCTAGACAAAAACCATATATACCCTTAGGCGCCTCCCCAGAAAACTCTCCTTTTTCAACCAATGAAAGAAAAACATTTGAGTATCAGACTGAAAAAGATGCATCAAATCCCGCTTTGGTCTTTGACGACGAAACCTTACACCAAAAATCAACAGTAAAAAGTGATCAAGAACGCCTTACGTTAGACTCTAGCGATGAAATACCAAAAATACCCTTGACAGATCAAGAATCCGGTGAAACATCTCAGTTTTCGTTAGGTGATGACTTGGAGTCTCTAGACTCTAATGAGGAAATGCCAAAACCGACCTCAAGAATTGAGAAAGAGATGTCGACCAACTAAATGATTTGATAGATGAGGACTTTTTGTCGGTAAAAATGACAAAATTGCCCCTGGTAAGTTGAAAAACTTTTGAAGATAGACAAAATTGCAAGAATAGTCCCTGTGGTTAGGTGGAAATTGTCACTTTGGGCCAAACAGGTTTTGACTAGCACTAATGGTCCAAAAGTTTCCATTTTGTTGTGAGTTTGGTCCAAAACGATTTAAAATGACGAATTTGCCCCTTTCTATTTTGTTTTTTGCTTTTCTTTTTGTTATTTAATTATTTTCCAAACAAAAAAATAAAAAATAAAAAGAAAGGAATCTCTCTCTCTCTCTCTCTCTCTCTCTCTCTCTCTCTCTCTCTCTCTCTCTCTCTCTCTCTCTCTCTCTCCAGTTTAAAGAACGTCACCGTCCTCACCCGTCCCCCAACCTTCACTCCCGCTGGGAAGCTTGAACACTACCGCCGGAAAAAGATAAACGACACCATATTGAAGCTCTGGCAGGAAAACCCTAACCCTAAAACTTTCAGGTGGTGGCATACATATCGAAATTAAGGTTTCTAGCAGCGGCGACCTTTAAAAACCCTAAGATTTACAGAAAAGAGAATGGCGATAACCTCTAAAAACCATAGGGTCTCCTTCTTTCCTTCTTCAAACTCGATTGAAGCTCACCCGAGGGTCATTTGGCGTTCTTTCCTTCTTCAAACTCGATTAAAGCTCACCTGAGGGTAATTTGACAGAGCCACGAGAGTCGAGAGACAGTGGGGATGGTTGGAAATGGTGGTGAAGAGGGGTGGCAGTAGGTGTTTTCAGGGGTTGTTGATGGTTTGGTCTTCATCGTTGTGCTTTGGTCTGTAAAGATGAAGCTCTTTGATTCTCAGGAGAAGGCGGATCTGAAACCCCCATTTACAAACCTTCGTTTCAGAGTTAGAGCAACAATTAGGGTTCTCCCCTCTCTATCTCACAGAAGCTTGTCTGAAAACCATTGGATCTTGCTGAGATACAGATTAATGGGCAAAGTTGCTTTTGATAATGGAGATTACAATTAGGGTTTCTTTTTTCTGCATATCCTTAAGAAGAAGAGGACGATGAAGATATGGGGTCTGCAATGAAGAGAGAGAGAGAGAGAGAGAGAGAGAGAGAGAGAGAGAGAGAGAGAGAGAAAGAGAGAGACGGGTGGGAGAGAGAATTTAAGAGAGAGAGGGATTTTTTTTTCTTTTTCTTTTAATTATGAAAGTATTTAAATAAATAAATAAACTAAAAAAATAAAAACAAAGGGCAAAATGGTCATTATAAAAGAATTTAAAGTAAATTGGACCAAAGTGGCAAGAAAATGAATACCTGTGGACCATGAGTGCTAGTCCATACCTGTTTGGCCCAAAGTGGCAATTTCAACCTAACCACAGGGACCATTCTTGCAATTTTGTCTTGAAGATATGTATGCATGTTAATTAATTAATTAATTAATTAGCATCTCTGTTGATTTCGATAAGCGCACAGGGGAGGGTGCTAGCTTTGAAAGTAATTAAGGAATGCAAAGCTTGTGAATAACATACATACACAAGGTATACCTTAACATTTTACATCAGATATTAAAAGAAATTCATTTTCATTTTGTTTGTTATATATATAGTCAGGCTTAAAGTTTTGAGTTTTCAGATTAATTATTGCCAAGTGTGCATTTGTTCTGAATAATATGTAAATGAAATGTTTTCAATATATTATATAGCAAAAGAACATCATTCGTTTAGTGTTGTAAAATGAAACTAGGGTTTGACCGTCCGCGCGATGCTGCAGAAGTCTCAGTATGTTCAAAAATGCAGATCGATACCATACATACCACAGAGACGATTAAACCATATAAAGTGGAGCATAAAAGTATAAAAATAAAACTTGGATACAAATAATTATGTACGTAGGAGGCGGACAAAAATAAGACTTGAAATTGTATCATAAATAAATTGATAAAAAAAAGATTATTAAAAAAATATGTAAGGGGTCAAAGTGTAACTTTAAAATATAATAGGGGATCAAATCGTAATGTATAAAATACCAATAACTTAACTTTAAAATTATGAGGGGTGAAAACTGTTAAATAAAAATTAATTGAGGGGAAAAGATTATAAATATGAAAATCTTCTATGACGAGAACCTAAATGGCTATTTCCATAAAACTATTGTTTTACATTGACAAAACTACAAATTTGGTCCAAATTTGGTCCTTATGGTTTGCAAAAATCTTTGGATAAGGTCCAAAAAGTTCCCGGCTTGCACAGGAGGTCCAAAATCAAGAGTTTTCTGGGTTTTTGGTCCTAAACTTAAGAAATTCTTGTATTTTTGGTCCATGAAGCACTTGAATTGACTGTTTTGCCCTTTAAATTTCTTTTTTGTATTTTTTATATTTTTATTTTATAAATATTAATACAAAAAGGAATTAAGTTGGCTCTCTCTCTCTCTCTCTCTCTCTCTCTCTCTCTCTCCGTTGATTATTCTCCCTAAGTACTCTTGTTCTCTTTGAAATGAAGAGATTGAGCAATCTCAAAACCTCTAGCAGCTTGCTTTCATGAGTAATAATATCAAGTAGAGATCTAGATTTGCAGACACCATTTTCATGATTTCTTGCACTGAAAAGGTGAGATGGGATGTTTAAATCGAGCAACAATGGATAAATCATGCAATAATGTTGAAATCAAGCAACAATCGGGCACATTCCCTTTTCATTCTAGACTGAGGCCTAGTAAAAAAAATGGGGAGAAGTCTCCCTTGTTCATCATCTTCTTTACATAGACCTATAAATCTCTCATTTTTTTGGGGGTTTCTTTATTTCAATCGTCAATTAACACTTCCAACAAAAAGAATCAAACCTTTGTTCTTGGTATTGGCTGTTAACTGATTGGGGAAGTAATACATCTGTTCTTCATCTTTTTACCCATCCTTGGTAGGGTTGATTGGGGGTGGAACACGTATAGTCAACTTGTGGTCCTCGAGAGTCCATACAAACACACACACACACACATCAAAGAAATTAGGGCTCTTAAGAAGAAAGGACAATCAAAGCATATTTCCACAAGTAATCGAAGTTTTGACATCTGGGTTCAATACACACATTGAAAAATTGAAACACACACACACACACACACTCGAGAAAGTCAAAAATGGTGTAAACCCGATTGAAGAAAAATGAACTTGTGTGTGATTTCTTTCTGATTTGCAGCTCGTGTTTATGATTACAGTGGTCGAAGGTGGGAATTATGATGTCAAGGGGGTTTGCTTATTGGTGAACTGTAACAAATATGAGGTTGCGGGTGGTGTGTCCATGGAGAGAAGATGGTGAGAAGATGATAGACCTGTGGGAAGAAGATGATGGAGTAGTTAGGTTTTTTGGTCTTAGGATGAGAGAGAGAGAGAGAGAGAGAGATAGAGGGTACCAGTAGGGGTGGAGTGCTATCTTTTTTGTTTTTTTATTTTTATTTCATAAAGTATTAAAATAAACAAGAAAAGAAAATACAAAACTGGAATTTAAAGGTTAAATAGGTAATTTCAAAGTTTTTTGGACCAAAAACCCAGAAAACTCTTGATTTTGGACCTTCTGTGCAAGCTGGAAACTTTTTGGACCTTATCCAAAGATTTTTGCAAACCACAAAGACCAAATTTGCAGTTTTGTCTTTTACATTTAATAATGAATGCTTGTCAATATATAACATGATTTGGTTTTAGTAAACTTGGATTTGGAAATAGAAAAAAGAAATATAAATGGCGGCAACATCATAGACAAAGAAAAGGACACGAAGCATAATCCACGGATAAAAATAGAAGTTGAAATGAATAGTGATACTCCTCACAAACCAATTTTGGTAATTAATATATATATATATATATAATTCGGTATTCTGGCTTGTTCAGATTTTATGTAAAAAGGCAAAAATATAACTCTTTAGAGAAAATAAAATAATATAATTTTACAAAAAATGTCTACTTTTAATTTAAGGATAATGACTTAAAAAGGTAATATATTCTTCGATTTGTACACATTTGGTCATTGAGTTTATTTTTTGTTCATATTTACCCCTTCAACTTGTTAAATTGTACATATTCAGTCCTTATGACCGGTTATTTTAGGTTAACCGTTAAAATGTCTTAATAGGGTAATATATTTCTCATTTTGTACACATTTAGTCCTTAATATTTTTGTATACATTTAATCCTTATTTTATTTATTTATTTATTTTTTTTTTTGCAAAATAATTTATTTTTGTTTTTGTACTCATTCAATACTTATGAATGTTTTCTTTAAGTTTTTCTTACATCTTACATGGAACAATCATTAATGAGGTGTTTTAGGCTTTTGATGCTTATGTCCATCGCGATCTCGACTACTTGGTTGCTTAGGTCATGTGTTTTGAACGTCATAATTTTTTCATATTATCTGGGATTTAAACGATCTTTATATCTATGTGTTTGTATTTTAGTATACTACAACTTTTATCAGATATTGTATGAAGAAGTTATGACATTTGGAATACAAAACCTAAGCCAAACCACAAGACCTATGCAACCAAGCAGTCGAGGCCGCGATGGACATAAGCATCAACAGCCCCAAACACCTCATCAATTAGGGACGGACGTAGGATTTGGTAGTAGGTGTTGCCGGTAAGTAGAAAAAAGAAAAATAATCGAAAAATATCGAAAAATGTACACTGCGTACTGAAAAAGCAGGGGTTGTCGGTGCCACCGCCGGCACCCAAAGAGAACCGTCCTTGTCATCAATGATAGTCTCATGTTAGATGCCTTGAGAAAAACCCTAAATAAATCATTCATAAGTATTGAATTTGTACAAAAACAAAAAATGACTTATTTTGAAACAAAAAAAATATTAAGGACTAAATGTGTACAAAAATATTAAGGACTAAATGTGTACAAAATGAGAAATATATTACCCTAATAAGTCATTTTTCCCGGCTAACCTGTAGTAACCGGTCATAAAGACTGGATGCATACAGTTTAACAAGTTGAAAGGGTAAATATGGACGGAAAAAAACTCAGTGACCAAATGTGTACAAATCGAAAAATATATTACCCTTTTAAGTCATTATCCCTTTAATTTATTAAGAAAAAAACCGGTTTGGCCCGCCCGAATAGGTCTAAAAAAGCCCAGTTCAAACTTCAAACCATATTTAAGAAGAAAAGCACTAATTTCGTTTGTGTTTTTATTTCCAAAGATAGACTAAATCCAAAAAAATATGCAAGAAATCTAAATTGTGTTGAAATATAATATTTCAACTACTTGTGTTTTCATCCATTCTACATATTATTGTATCACATAATCCTCGTATTTACTTACTGTATCATCTCTACTCACATGCAAGATGTTCATCCTTAACCATTGATACAAGATTTTGAATCAAATGTTATATTTCTTGCCACCATTTTAAAATATTAAGTTGTATTAATTGCTACAAGTGTAGTTGGTTCTTTTATAAATTGAAAGTTGAAAGTTTGTCTAAATACGTTTGAACTCGAACATTTTGATTGAGTGTCATTAAATCATGAGGTGCTGATACTCATGAAACTATATGATCTCAAAAAAGTGGTTTGATAAGTTGGTGGCCTTGAAATAGAAGCTCGTTATTCATCACTTGTATCAGAACTTGAGTATTTTTTTTTGAACGGCAGGCAGATATATTAAAAAACTAGCCAGAGGCTAGAAGTACAAAACAAGAGGAAAATTAAGATTAAGAACCAACACAGAAACAAAACAAAAATAGAAAGCAAAGACCAAAAATTATAGCCTGCTATAGCATTCTAGAATCGGATCACTACACCATTCAGACCACCGCAGAATCTGACCTTTCTTCTTTCTAGCATTGATCCAAAAGATCGAGAGTGATTTCACCTCAAAAGCCAGCGCCATAATCGATTTTGAAATTGGAGCATGCGAGTGAGCCCTTAAATTCCGATATTTCCATATCACCCAGATAAAAGTTAGCATTATAGATTCATGAATCCACGCTAGCCTTTGATGCCCTGCTACATTCCCTTTACATTGCAGCAAGTCACGGATTGAAACGAGAGGGTAATCTAACAACCGCCACCATTTGTAGATGAGCTGCCAAACCTCCTTCGACACCGGGCACTCTAAAAAAATGTGTTGTTCAGATTCCGGATCTCCATGGCAGATCCTACATAAATTTGAGGAGCATATACCAATTCTTGATAAATTAACCATAGTGGGGAGTTTACCGTGACAGATACGCCATGCAAGGATGTTTAATTTTCCTGGGGTCAGCGGGTTCCAGGACCGTATACCATCGCTATCTGGAAGATAGAGTGTGTCAATACGGCATCTTAGAGACCCAACCGAAAAAACACCAGAAGATTCGAGCGACCACGACCATTTGAGATCCCCATTGGAATTCAGAGACCGGAGAAAATGATTTGAAAAAGATACACCATCCTTTTCTAGAATTTTTGGAATATTTGCAATAGTGCCCCAGCAGCCACTTTTCCTCTTCGCAACTGAAGGCCTGTCGAAACCCCCATCAACTCCATAAATAGATTTTATCACCTCTGCCCACATACTCTCTGGATAGTTCTTGAATCTCCACCACCATTTACCCAACAGAGCTAAATTTTGAGCCTTTAAACTGCCAAGTCCAAGCCCACCTCTATCTTTATCAGCCAGGATTTTGTCCCAAGAGATCCAAGCCATTTTCTTGGAGGTTTCATCCCCTCCCCAAAAAAAATCGCATCCTAATCTTTTCGAGAGTTTTTATAACTTTAACCGGGGCTTTATAAATAGAGAAATAAAAGGTGCTAAGACTACTCAACATAACTTTACATAGTGTTAAGCGCCCACCAAAAGATAGATTGATGGCCTTCCATTTTGATAATCTCGCTTGAAATTTCTCGATTATAGGGTTCCAGTACGTCACCCTAGCCATAGAAGCACCAACCGGCAGACCAAGATATATGAAGGGAAAGGATCATTCATATCTAGCATAAAACTTATTTTGTTGTCAAATTTATGTAAATGGTATGTTCAGATAAAAAAACGCATAAACAGATGACACAACTACTTCCTCCACTACCAACATTTTCAATTGTTTAGAATTAGAAATTTATAAGATTGATAGAATTGATAGAATTCCATAGAGATTTCAAGAAAGAGTAGATATTGGGGTGAGAAATATGGTTTTGAATTAAGTACGGGGTATTTGCTGGATGAGTTATTTATTATTATTATTATTATTATTATTATTATTATTATTATTATTATTATTATTATTATTATTATTATTATTATTATTATTTTTGGGTGGGAGAGAGGGGGGGTTGGTTGAGGGGGAAAAAAATAAAGTAGCCGTTGGGGGGGGGGGACTAAAAAGTCGCCATTGAGGACCGATATGAAATCGAGACTGATTGGACTATACAAATGAATAAAATACCTACCAATTATCTATATAATTTTTTAGAATGATTATTAGATTAAGATTTAGTAAAAAAATCAAATCCAACCATGTGCTCTAGGGTGAACATTTGAACATGGACTGGACTAGACCATTTTTTTGGACACCTGGGTCGATTCTTAGTTCTAAGATTTGAGCAAAACTGGTCCGGTTTTTTTACCGGTCCTGTCTGGCCGGTTCCGGGTAAAAACCGGTTTTGGACCGACTTATTTTAAAAAGAATTAATTTTATGAAATTTCTTTAAACAAACATATCTCATTCGTTTTAAGTCGGATTGACGTGTGGTTTTTTCCAACGTGTGATTTAGAGTTTGTAGATGATTTTAAACTATAATTTTGTTGTTTTTCGTGTTATATTCGATAGGTTACAATCTTTCAAAGATGATATATCAAAACTGAAATCTTTCAGCTTTTTCAACAAAAGTTTAAACTTTTATATTCTGTGAAATTCTTTAAACAAATATATCTCATTCGTTTTAAGTTGGATTGACGTGCGGTTTTTTCCAACGTGTAATTTAGAGTTTGTAGATGATTTTAAATTATAATTTGTTGTTTTTCGTGTTATATTCGATGAGTTACAATCCTTCAAAGATGATATATTAAAGCTGAAATATTTCAGCTTTCCAGCAAAAGTTTAAACTTTTATATTCCATGAAATTCTTTAAACAAACATATCTAATTCGTTTTAAGTCGGATTGACATGCGGTTTTTCAACATTTAATTTAGAGATTGTAGATGATTTTGGACTGTAATTTTGTTGTTTTTGGTGTTATATTCGATGAGTTACAATCCTTCAAAGATGAGATATCAAAACTGAAATATGTCAGCTTTTCAGCAAGAAATTAAAATTTTTGTATTCTGTGAATTCTTTAAACAAGAATATCTCATTCGTTTTAAATCAGATTGACATGCGGTTTTTTCCAACATGTAATTTAGAATTTGTAGATTATTTTAGACTATAATTTTGTTGTTTTTGGTGTTATATTCGATGAGTTACAATCATTCAAAGATAAGATATCAAAACTGAAATATTTCAGCTTTTCAGGAATAAATTTAAACTTTTGTATTTTGTGAAGTTCTTTAAAAAAACATATCTTATTTGTTTTAAGTCGAATTGACATACGATTTTTTCCAACATGTAATTTAGAGTTTGTATATGAGTTTAGACTATAATTTTATTGTTTTTGGTGTTATATTCGGTGTGTTACAATCATTCAAACAAATGTTATAAAGTATTAACAATCAAACTTTGACCGGTCCAAATGGCACAAGAAACGGAAACATATTCATTTTTACAAATTGTAACGTATCAAACCCAAAAAATATTTATTTTAACGAGTTGTAATGTATCAAATCTAACAACATATTCGTTTTAACGAGTTGTATCAATCCCAAAAATACGTTTTAACAAGTTGTACCGTATGCATGTAAAGTTGTATTGGTCCAAACAAGTCCAAGAACCAGAAAACCCGGACATGAACATGGGCCTAGTAAGTCTCATCCGGTCCTGTCCACAGTCCACAATATTCTCCGTTACCGGCCCGGTCCAAATGCTCACCCCTAAATTACGATTTAGTCGTGGTTAAAAATATTAGATCTATGAAAATTTACAAAAAGTTTTGGAATGCCTTATAAACAATATTTATGAATTATTTTAGTTTTAGGGACTTTTGGAATAAGGTCTTGTGGCTAGATTTTTGTAGGGTTGAACTAAACTTAAGCCGCCTAATATATATATTATTTTATGATGCATTTTAAATTACAAAATGAGGAGATAAGTAATTGTAATTTGTTTCTAGATGGAGAGCACTTTAAGGGTACTTAGACATTTATTGGCATAAAAGAATTTTTAAGAATGGTGTGACAGATTCTAATTGGCTATAAAGGAGAGATTTATTGGCATGAAGAAATCCAAGAATGACTTGACTAATTCTAATTGGTTATAGAGCACTTTAAGGAGAGATGTATTGGCCCGAAGAAATCCAAAAGTGAGGCGATTAATTCTAATTGGCTATAGAGCACTTTAAAGACACTTGTGATGATCTAGTGCTATTTAGTTGGATATGAGCTCAACACACATTTATATAATAGAAACCAAAAAGTTTATAGCTTAATCTTATCAGGAGTTGGAATTTTCTTTTAGATGGTTCAAGTTTCAATTTCATTAGAGACATCAGTGTAGCATGTTTAGACTAGAAGTCCTTCAAAAATAAAATTATATGATAGAAACCAAATCGAGATACAACACTGTTGTGATTTGTATAGATGATAGGAGTATTTTAAAGAATCAAAGAGGCTTGCACAGCTTAGTGACTTTTATTTGATTTATGAAAGAGCTAGTAACACATAGAGCACTATATTTTTTCATTTTTACAGGTTTAACCATTTAATTGTATTTTGTGTTAAAAAAACATTCATATTAGGATAAAATATTATATCGCAACCATTATGATATGCAAACATTCAAGTAATTTTAAAAATAAATGGTTAAACCAAATTCTTGGAGAATAGTATATATATATATATAATATATATATATATATATATATATATATATATATAGAGAGTTAGGTTCAAATGTTTTCACTATCTATTGTGTGCCTGTATGATTGATTATGGACCAATCATTTTAGTTATTTTAAGAAAGTAATTAATGTTTATTAAATGTTGAAGATGTAATTAATACCTATTATATCTTCAACATGTAATATACATTAATTATTTTCTTAAAATAACTAAAATGATTGGTCCAGAATCAGTCATACATGCACACAATAGATAGTGAAAACAAGATAACCTAACCCTATATATATATATATATATATATATATATATATATATATATATATATATATATATATATATATATAGATATAAGATGAGGTTCAATAGAGAACCATAATTAACCAAAAAACCAAGGAACCAATTTTTTTTCAATATTTAGAACTTGATTTTTTATATAAAAAAACGAAAAATATAGAAATTCATAATTTTTTATCCTTTTACCAATGATATCAAATTCGTAAAAAAAAAATCGTCGAATTCACAGTGTGAATCTGTATAGATTCCCAGCATGAGTCTGAATTCACACGGTAAACCCGAAAAATATATAATTTATTTTTTTTAGCATTCACAATGTGAAGTTATTAATTTAGAAATTTTTAGTTTTTTCCGATAAACAATAAACTCTAAAACTTTGAAAAAAAATTGGTTCTTTGGAGAACCAATAGTTAATGTTCTCTATTGAATATATATATATATATTATATATATATATATATATATATATATATATATACTATCTTATAAAAGAAATCCCACTATTTCTAAAAATAGATTGAATATAATAATATTATTTTTTTAAGACGTTCAAATCATTAAGCTAATAGTACAAGTGATCATCAATAAAATAATATTAAATTTTAACCTGTGTTTTGAATCCTTATATTTCTCAACAAATTCTATCTCCTTCCCTGAATTTCGGATAATTCAAAATTTGAAACCATCAGAAAATACATGTTGATTCAAATATACCTCCTGCAAATGGCTCTTTTTTAACAGGTTTTTATTTTAATCCTTACTTGTAATTGTTTTCATCATTTTTAACTTTTTGTATTTTTATCTTATAAATATATTGGGTGAAGGCTTTATTATATCAAGTTTGTTCCTAAAAAGGTTTTTACTATGTTTCTTTAATGTGTTGGCTTTACAGGTTCAAAGAACTTAACCAAGAGGGCCAGTTAGAGCATTGCATTATCATTAGTTTGTATATTTTGGCATCTTACTTTTGCAATAAAGAACGGTTAAACACAAGATTTGACATGATTAAGATAGTTTGTATATTTTTCATCTTGTTTAGTCTAAAAATGAAACCTTTTTCATCATTGGTCCTTATACTATCAAGTTTCATCACATGGACTTCTTGATTACAGTGATTATTGTCCTTGTTATAAGGTTCTATATAGATTTTGTTCAATATTTTAAGGTTTCGAGAACCTAAATCAATATGAATCCTTGAATTACATATCGTCATTGAAAATGTTTTAATTTGTGACCAAACTTGGTTTAAAATCACAATGAACAAGTTGACACCTGAGTATTTTGGCCTTCTCAAAGGCCTATTTATCGACTTTTGAATCACAACACCTGATATTCTAAAGGTTTATTTTTATAAACTATTATTTATATATTTTATCATTTTACTTAATAGGACATTAAATTAATAAAGGAATTAAGGAAAACGAAAAAAAGAGGACGATAAATAGTACAAGTGGTTTGGGTATGTATAAATGGAAGTAATAACCATTTAGGGGGTGTTTGGTAAAAAAGCTTATTGCTTATTAGTTTATTAGCTTATAAGTTAATAAGTAAGTGTAGGGTAACTTATGAAAAAAAATAACGTATTAGAGGTTCCCCACCGGAATAAGTTATTTTAATCCAAACACTTTTTTAACTTATAGTAATGTGGAACCTAATAAGTTGTTTTAAAAAAGCTTAGCCAAACACCCCCTTAATATGGTATGATAATGCTCTTGAAAAATAGATGTCATTTAATATTCATTTCTCAAAGTGAACGCAAAATGGTTTTAACTCTAAAGAGATCAAATTATTCGCCGCCCGCCGCTTTGCACGGGTAGACGGCTAGTATATATATATATATATATATATATATATATATATATATATATATATATATATATATATATATATATATATATATATATATATTCGAAAAAGTTGTTAAAAACAATGTTTTTTTTTTTTTTTTTTTTTTTTTGTATTTTAATGGACTCAATTTATTCTCATACCAATAAATATTAGTCGGGATGCCTTTTTGTAAATGTTTTTTTGTTTTAAAAACACCGAATATTTGCTGGTGGATTTGTTTTGATGCAAAAACCGACCAAATAAACTGAATTGAACCGATACTAATAGAAGTTTAATATTTTTTTTATTCTAAAATATAAAAATGGTTCATGTGTTTGTATAAAGGTTACACTCCCATAAATACCAAATTTTATGGTTTGGTTTTTCAACACTACAAAATCTAAAATCGAATAGTTTTTCAACAAAAAAATGAAATCAAATGTTTTATCAAACGAAAAAGAATGATCTAAATCACATAAAAACGAAATTGAATGAGTTTTCAATCAAAAAAATTGAAACTAAATCATGGAAACCAAAACATAATCCAAATGTGTTTCCAACAAAAAAAAATAGAACTTTATGGCTTGACATCAACATTCATGCTACATGTTTTATGAAAGATGATTTATGTATATTTTATATCTTAAAGTGCAAACATGAACTTTCTAAAGTAGATTGCATGAAAAATGTTTTTGATGCTTATGACACGAGCTAAGACCCTTTTGTCGATGACAATAAATTGTAGTGATAATCGATAGACTTGTGCATTCCATGTCGACACCTTTTATACGTCATTGAATAATGGTGAATATGATGATATGCGAGCCAGTTGTGTTGTGAAGTACATTCATATTTAATTAGATGGTTGAAAAGACGGTGCACTTTTTGTGAGGTGCATTCCTTCAATACGATTAGGGACCTCAAAATAACATCCCACAAGTGAGAATTTGGTAGCAAGTTACTATCATAAAATAACAACCAATAATAAGCAGTTTGCTATTTATGTCACTTATATTTTAATTGTATTAAAGGTCACTAAACATTTTTTTTTAAATTCTATAATACCATTGGTAGCTTTCAATCGACAAACTGATATTGAATCCTACGTGTTATCCACTATCCACTGTAACATTCGATACGACATAATTTGTTTAATTGTATGTGTCTTTAGGTGTATATGATGTTAACATTATATAAACATCTTATAACAAAATTATTTGTACTCTATTGATATTGATGCAATGAGAGCAACAAAAAAATAAATGAACTATTAAATATAATTAAAAAAAATAAATGACATGAATAACAAATTGCATATTATAGGTTATCATTTTACGACATTAACAATATCTAATTTTAGATGTATATGACGTCAACATTGTATAACTATAACATCTTATAACAAAATTATTTGTTTGAAATGTACTCTATTGACGCAATTAGAACAACAAAAAAGTTAATGAACTATTAAATATAATTAAAAAATAAATGACATTGAATAACAAATTGCATATTATTGGTTATCATTTATGACATTAACAATATGTGATTTTTATAATATTATAATAAAGTTAAAAGTAGAGTAAATTATTTTTAAAGAAAAGTCTCACCAACCAATAAGATTCAGAACTTTCACATATCAAAACAAAGCTGAAAGTTGAGTAGAAAAGCCTTTTAAGAAAATCATGACCAACAAAATTTAGAATTTTTACAATATGATAAGAAAGTATACGTACGGTGTATGAATAATATAATTGGGAATGGTGCATGAAGATTGCATGTAAGCAAAAAATTAATTAGAAATGTGGTCAAAGGAATTTTATATGCTAAGCATGTTTAATTAATTCACAGTACTTTTGGTGAGAATTATTTAAATTATTTTTGATTTTTTTATAAAGTTAGAATTGTATGTAAAACTATTAAACTCCGAGAAGAATTTAATTATATTCTCAAATCCATATATATATATATATATATATATATATATATATATATATATATATATATATATATATATATATATATATATATATATATATATATATATAATCTCTTTATAAAAGTTTAAAACTAATTTGAATCATTAACTAATTACAATTAAGAAAATTTTGAAAAAGCACATGTTTTGGCAGAAGTTTTCCAAAAATTTAATATCAAATGTTCTTAATAATGTACTCTTCTCCATACTTTCTATTAACCTTTTTAATAAATTTTTTAAAGCAATATATATATATATATATATATATATATATATATATATATATATATATATATATATATATATATATATATATATATATATATATATAGTGTTCTAAAAGGCGCGCCATGGCGTAAGGTGTGGCTCCGTCGTTACGAAAAGCCTCATAACGTTGCTGTTAGGCATGGCGCGTGGCAAGACGTGATATGGCGCGCCATGACACGTTATGGCGTGTTATGGCCCGTGTTTTTTCGTTTGAGACACAGTTTTTTGCTCTTTGTTATGTCTTTTCTAATCAGAGATACAAGTATTATGGTTTTTGTTAAAATTTTATTACTAGTTATTGATTTAACACTTCTAAAAAGTAGTTATATTTAATATAAATTTATATTTATGTGGTAATATAATTTTAAATTAATACAAAATCGCCGCCTTACATCACGCCTTGAAAAACGCCATGGCTCGTTAAGTTTGAGGCTTGACCTTGCCACCACGCCACGCCTCACGTCATTTAGAACATTGTATATATATATATATATATATATATATATATATATATATATATATATATATATATATATATATATATATATATATATATATGAAAAAGAACTTCATCCTTGTCACCAACTATTATGTCAAAGTTATCTAAACAACTCACAAGATCTTAGCAAAGTTTCATTAATCTTTGTGGATAATTGTTTTTACCAGCCAAACGATTTTAAAAGAAAGTTTCGTTTGTAAAAAAATATGTTTGAAATGATAGCCAACGCCATGGAAGCAAGATATCGTTTGTTTCAAATTTTCTAATTTATAAATGTCACTTTTAGATAAAATAAATACAATTTTTACATGTTAAATATATATTTAGGTATGAATTTTTCCATTTGAGATATGATGCTAGAGATAAATGAGGTTTCACAAGGTTGCAAAAATGTGTTGCTGCAATTAAACTTATGGCAATGGGGGAGTCGCCCAATTCTATTGATGATTATATGAGAATGTCTGAGAGGACCGCACGAGAAAATTTGTAATTAATGGCAAGAGGTGTTGTCAAAACCTTCGGTGACCAATACTTGTGTAAACCTTCATTGCATGATATGCAACAACTATATGCGGTGCATGAAGAAAGACATGGTTTTCCGGGTATGTTTAGGAGCATTGATTACACACACTGGAACTGGATAAATTACCCCAGTGGCGTGGAAATGCCAGTATTCGAGCGGTCATCATGGAGCGCCTTCGTTGGTATTTGAGGCTGTTTCTTCACAAGATTTATGGATTTGGCATGCTTATTTCGGGGTTGCGGGTTCCAACAACGACATCAACGTTCTCGATCAATCACCAATATTTGACGATCTTTTGTCAGGATAAGCACCGGATGCTCCTTTCCACATTTACGAAGGCGTTTCGACACCCAATAGACCTAAGAGACAAATATTTCAAGAGACGACAAGAAGGAACGCGTGTTGAACGTGCTTTTGGGGTTTTGAAATCAAAATGTCATATAGTTGAACATGCGACAAGACCTTATGAGTTAGATACTCTACGAGATATCATGTATGCATGTATCATAATGCATAACATGGTTGTCGAAGATAAAAGACGCAATATTGCAACGTATTCGCCTACAGAACCTAGACACATGCAATTTCAACTAGGGACATCAGAATATTTACATAGAGTGGTTGATATTCAAGACCAACGAAAACACAAGCAATATTGTGAAGACTTGGCAGATTACATCTATGTTGGTCACGAAGATGAATTGTTTAGTTCAAAAAAATGTAGGTTTTATCATCATTTTTTTGTTTTTTGTTTTTTAGGTTTTTAAATGTTTTTGTCTTTTGTTGTAATTTTTTTAATGTTGTTTTTAATTTAAGATTTATTAAAATATTATTTTTTACTTTTCAAATGTTATTTTTAATTTATGATTTAATTTATATGATAAATATAATTATTATGATATAAATAAAAAACAAATTCAAAATATAAAAAAGAAAAACCATCAAAAAGAAATTAAAAAACCAAATAGAAAATAACTGGTGTTATCACATGTTATAAGATGTTGCATATTTCCACCTTGGGTGTTATAACACTCATGTATGAGTAGGATGCTGACGTGACACTTTTTGGATGTGGTAACATGTAATAACATGTTGCCCACACCTAGTAGTCTAATAATCAAAACTTGTGGGTTTCCGGCACTGTGTGGCGGGAAAATGTGACGGTTTTACTTTGATAATACATTTACACATGTTGGATATATTTAGAAAAAAAGACAATTGTGGTACATGCTATGATGATGTTTTTTATACCAGTTTTGCCCCTTAAACAAACATACATACTAAAATATTTTTATTCCCAAAAGACACGTCCATATCCAACGTTTCAATCCCCATCCATCATTCAAACTATGAATTACCAATTTTTTTTGTTTGTTCAACTGTCACCGTTGCTCCATCCGTTCCCTACTTATGTGTTACCTGCTTGAATGTTAGATTGTGTAAAGAGAAATAAACTTTTACATACTTGGTTAAACTTTTTGAGAATTTGAGTGTCCAATGTCAACAATGAAACGGCTATATCAAAAGAAATGACGAAGAATAGTAACACACTTCACTTGAGTTTTGATTAGTAATAAAGTTTTATCCACAATAGCTTTTTACTTTCTAAGTTTGATGGTTTCATAATGAAACATCCTAAAAATACGGTCCAAAAATTTTGTTTTAAAATCATTATTTAAACCATAAATCATCCATCATCATAATAAAAACAAGAACCATGTATCTCAAAAACATAATGTCAAATACTATATCAAAATCATATAAGTAATCATCAGAGTCTAAAACAATCCCAGACTGAATCTGTGGTGTGTGCCATGCGATCATCCTAAGCCATTCCCTTTGCTAGTGGAAGTACCTGAAACCAAAACTGAAAAATGTAAGCACAAAGCTTAGTGAGTCCCCCAAGCTACCACATACTAAACACATAATCACGTATTGGGCCTCGCCCGACATCGGACCAAGGTCCGGCATAACTTGGGCCTAGCCCCTGCATCGGTCCCCGCCTGGCATCAGACCGAAGTCCGATATACATATCATAAACATAACATAAACATAATGTAAACATAAGCATAACAAGTAAGCTATCATTCCTCGGGCTTGCCCCGACATCGGACCGAAGTCCGGAACATATAATCATACACATGCAAGAATCACGTAGACATCATGCATACTAACTTCATCGGGCTTGCCCCGACATCAGACCGAAGTCCGGAACATAAAACCTACATCAGACTAACCCCGGTAAATACAGTCACACATAAACGGGCCGGTATTGGTGCCTTAGACCCGTTCCTATAGGAGAGGACTAACCTCTCAAACTGAATGTTGAACTCGAGCGTGAGGAATCTCCGCTAGCTGCTCCCACGAATCCCGACTAATTCTATACAACAATACTTAGTCAGACAAACTAAGAATCTTTCTATTGTTAGCAATGTTGAAAATGGATTTGATTCTTATTTATGTCGCTTGTGGTAGGATTCTCGTCACCCAAGTTTCAATTGGATAGAAACTTGGAGTCATGCGATTTAGATTGTGTGACGTATGAGAATCTTGACCTTTGGTAATTTGAGACTAATTCCTTTTTCACATGTATATGTGAGTCAAGTGAAGGAAAAAGGATCTAGTACACATTGATGTGAACTGGCCAGACCCATAACAAAATACGATAAAATCTATTCATCATGATTTGCTGTTGGTTCAATAAATATGTTATGCTTACAAGATTAAGTGTAATTCTGATACCTTGAAAAAGTTTCAAATTATAGTAGAATTAATAAGAAGAATCCATTGGGAAGAAAGATGAAAGTTTCTCCAATCTGAAAGGATATGAGATTACTTTAGGATCATGTTTTATGATCATCCTAATGATTTTGGAACCATGTCACAATTAATCCTCTAAGGACACCTTAGTGCATTTATATGACAAAGAAGAGGAATAAAGAATTGTTGAAATGGTTAAATCAAGAAGATGAGTCATGCTTCATTCCAAAGTCAAGGTTTAAAGTTATACTCTAACTACTCAAAGTTGTGCCTTGAGTAATATGTTCTAAGTAGGTTTACAACACCTCATGAAATATGGAGTAGAAATGTTTTCTTACTCTTTCACATTTGAAATTGGTAGTTGTGATGTTTTGGTTTAAACAAAGACCAACTAAGATCAATTATATGAAGTGTTTTCTTGACAAGAACCCACACTAAATCTTGAATATTTTTTTGTTGAGAAATTTTCTTTGACAGAGAATCTTATACTTGTTGATCTTGAAAAATTTCAAGAATAAACCTTTTAGTAATCACTAGCACACGACATGAGGTTGATAACCTATCGTGTTGACATAATCTTGTTTCTGTTCCCATTCCAATTAAGTTGACTATGCATGTGAGTTATATAAGTTCTTATTTGATCGTATAAGGCAAAGCACCTTGATCAGCGAAAGCACATGGATTTGTGTGGGTGAGTTTCTCAATAACTTGGAAGCACTGGTAGGCCCTTGTGCTACCGGATGACAAGAAATTAAGATGGAAAAAAGTTCAATTCAGATAAGTTTGAATTTGTCATAAACCTTGTCTTATGATAGTGGTTGGAAATGACAAATTAACATGGATAGGAACACATACACAATAAAATCCAAGTGGTAAGAGGTTTCTCTACTTCAAGAAAATGATTGTGAGGAAACACTTTCACGAGTAGATTTTAAAGGATTAGAGTAAGCATTTGTGGTAATTGCGTTCACAATTTCAAATATGATTACGACATCCCTTTTCATACTTCGAATTGTGAGAAATGGAAAATAGTTTGAACATTCGGGACTTATTGCTATAAGTTCTGAAAGGCTTTATATCATAATGGATTTCATCACGTAGATTCCCAGGACCGCACATGGAGTAGATTCGATATGGGTCATCGTGGATCGGTCGACCAAAAGTGCTCATTTTACCCTAATCCAAGAGAGTATATCGGCTGAGAAGCTGGCCGAGATCTACGTACGTGAGGTAGTGGCATGACATGGAGTGTCTATTTCGGTTGTGTCAGACCGGGATGTTCATTTCACTTCTAAATTTTGGAAGCGGTTTCACGACGAGATGGGTACTCGGCTTCACTTCAGTACTGCTTTCTGCCCTCAGACTGACGAGCAGAGTGAGAAGACGATTTAGATTCTAGAGGACATGCTGCATGCGTGTGTATTGGATTTTGTAGTCAGTTGGGATATGTATCTTCCGTTAGCGGAATTTTCATATAACAACAGTTACCACACTAGCATAGATCGACCTCCCTTCGAGATGTTCTACGGGAGAAAGTGTAGGACTCCAATCTACTGGGCTGAGGTCGGTCCGAGAGTCATGAGGAGTAATGAAGTAGTACTCAAGACTATTGAGAGGATCCAACAGGTCCAGAGCATGCTCCAGACTGCTCAGAGTTGGCAGAAAAGCTATGCCGACAAGCGTCGTTCAGACTTGGAGTTTCAGGTGGGCGACATGGTTCTGCTGAAGGTGTCACCTTGGAAATGTGTCATCTGGTTCAGGAAGCGGGGCAAGCTGGGCCCCAGGTACATCGATCCGTTCATGGTTTTGGCTCGGGTGAGTCGGGTTGCTTACCGTTTGGATATTCCAGCAAAGCTCAGCCAGATCCATAACCCTTTTCATGTCTCCCAGCTGCGGAAGTGCTTAGTGGATGACTCCGTGATTGTGCCTTTAGAGGATATTCAGGTTGACGACAGCCTGAACTATATTGAGAGACCAGTAGCTATTATCGAAAAGAAGACAGATGAGCTGAGGAACAAGATGGTAGAGTTGGTGAAGGTGCAGTGGCAGTACCGCAAAGGCTCGGAGTGGACTTGGGAGCCTGAGGAGGAGATGAGGGAGCATTACCTGGATTTGTTTCCCGACGCGGCAGGCTTCGAGGATGAAGTCTAAGAAAAGTAGGGGAGAATTGTAACGCTTGGTTCCTGGTACACATTTAAATTATAATTTATTATTTTTGTAGAGCAACTAGACGAGTTGGGATCCCCAAACTCGTCGATTAGAGATCGGAAGAGACACAGGTTTTTAAGTAACCTACTCGATGAGTTGAGAACCCTCAACTCGACGAGCATCTTAATCCCTACATGCTGGCCTCATTTCCAGCCTCCAATTCCCAAACCATAAATCCAGAAACCCTAATGCATTTGTCAGCTTGTGAGCCATTTTGAGTGAAGCTTTGTGTGTGTTGAAGCTTGTGAAGGAAAGAGAAGCTTGGGGATTCAAGAAGAAGCTAGTAGATCTAGAGACTCCATTTCATTCTCATCATTTCCTGGTAAACAAGTCTCAAACTTGCTTAGTAACTTCTTAGATCTTCTTATTATCATTTTATTGGGGTTTTGGTCCAAGAAGCATGACCTTTGGGAAATGGAAGTCCCAAGTGAGTATACCATCAGATCTGGAACCATGGAGGGCTTTCATGGCATAAAGGTGCAAACTTTATTGCCATTGAAGCCCCATGCAAGCTATAGGATGTCATTTTGGCCTTTTAAGCTCCAAAAGGCCATGTATGAAGATAAAGGTGGAAGGTTTACATGTTCTTGTAGTGTCTAGGGTCCAGATCTCCGTTTATATGCCTTGGTTTAGAGTATTGATGGCTTTAGGGCCAATATCTAGGTCCTAAAAAGTTAGGGTTGAGCTAAATCCATTAAGTAAGTGTATTAATGGGTAAAGTTGGAAACTTTACCCTTAAAAGGACATTTTCAGTGTATATGAAAAGTATGAAGCTTAGATCTGAAGAGTAGGAGCTTAACCCATTAAGATGTAGCAACAGACTGAAGAACTCGACGAGTCCATAGAGGAACTCGACGAGTTGAGTCAATTTGTCCCAATTCTATAAAGGTAGTGATGTGCACGAAAGTACCCACTAATTTTATAATTTATAACCTAACTAACTAACTAACTAACTAAAATGCACCTAGGCAGTGTACCTAGTCGAATTATAGAATAGTTTGGTAAGTCGGGTGTCGATCACAGGGAACGATGTTGACTAATTAATTTATTTACTACTAAACTAACCTAATTACTAACAAAAGAAGGGTTTTTATCTAATTTTGCAAGTTTAGATGAACTTAATTCTTTAACAAAAACTTAATCAATAAACAAAACACTTCTGTTAGTTCGAATCCGCTTTCACTCAATGGTTATACATTAGCTATGACTATTATTGTTGGTTACCAATTAAGGAAGTATTAGCAATTTAGTTCTAAATCTACTAATTATTAATCAATTCATGTAAATCTATGTATGATCACACAATAGTTAACACATAATCAATTATTAAATAAGATTGGAGCCATGAAGATTGATTAATCAAAACACAATTACCGTCATAATATGAGTTCTCTAACACAACTTAATTCAATGATTCAATTACTTATCTAAGATTGGTTTGATCTTAGATCTAATAAACTAGTGTTCATTATATTATTAGGTATTCAGATTCATGCAGATTTGTGTTCACTAACTACACAGAACAAGAATTTAAAGCAATCAAATAATTAATTAAAGCATGCTAGGTAAAATCAATCAACACAAGCGTATCACCAACAAGTAAAGTCAAATCTAATGCATTAAAACAATGAGTTCCAGCTTCATCTAGCTAACATAAGCAGCTAGATTTAGTTGGACATACTAACAGCTAAACAAACAAAAACTATAATCAAAGACATGTTTAAGTGTACCAATCTATAAACTAAATTATGAACTACTTCTTTGGTGTTAAAACCAGCTTCCAGATCTTCTTTTCCTCTGAATTTCGTCTCCAGGAACCCTTCTAAGCCAGCCAAAAGTCTCCCAAATCGTAATGGGCAAATATATTTATATTATCTTCAAATTTACCGTTCACGTCGTGAACTCGAGGTAATCGTGATCGGCAAGGATTCCTTCACCCGGATGCTTATCTTCTATCTCTCTTTACTCATGTCGTGAACCATCAACTATTCACGTCGTGAGTATGTCTTTTTTTGGGTGTTTTTCGTTCATCTTTTCTTCAAGTCCCCCAAATTTCCAAGCATTGTCATTTCTGGTCCCTTCCTTCTAAAATGCTTTATTTTGGTTACAAATAACATTTTATCCTCATAAGTACCATAATTCTATGCAAACAACCAAAATATTAAATAAAATGTAGATCAATATTGCCTAAAACTATGTATAAATATGGCAATATCAAAATACCCCACACTTATGCTTTGCTTGCCCTCAAGAAAATCTACTTATTTAAACTTAAACCTTCATCACTAGCATTACATAGAACAATCCAATTCCAGCTCAGCCATTATGCCAAGACCTCAACGCATGCATTTGTGTCTAATTTTTTTTTCGTAAATGACCCCACCCCCATACTTTAAATACTCACAATCTTCATAAACACTTCTTTTGAACAATGCTCATTTTATACAACCCTCCAAATCCATCCTCAGAAAACTTTCTAACCTCAAGATATTTTTGTAAAACTACCCAAGCATACATAAACTAGAGAATTACAACTTCTTAGAAGATACCACAACTTGGAGCTCTTAAATTCTTCTTTTCTTTGATATTTAACCTTTAACTTCATTGAATTCACTTCTTTCATGATTTTTAGCATCTTCAAATTTTTATTCTTTAGAACTTTGATCTTTGATCTTCATACTTTGATAGCTCCAAAATTCTTCAAGAATTTTTTTCGGTAATTTCTCTCTCTCTCTCTCTCTCTCTACATGTATAACTAACTTTTTTTTTTCACTCAAAAACCTACATACTTAAGTAGGAGCGCTTAACTTCAACCTTTATTGGTTAAGACATATCTTTCTTGGATACATTTCAGGTTCAGGCTGTTAAACACTTTGCATTCCTCAAACTAAGCAGGGTCATGCTTTTGTTCTATGATTTCACTAAAATAAGGGAGGCCACAAATGCATTATAACGTATATCGGCTCAACTAAACATTTGAGCTCTTATCGGATTATCCCATATAACATTAGCAACTACAGTTCAAATTATTATTGTTAGATTCAATTATTAAAAATTTCAAAATTTACCAAATTATCTAGTAATTTACTTTTTCTACCCCCTATCCCACACTTAATTCATATAATGCCCTCATTGTATGCATAAAATAAATCAAAATTAAGAAAAAGGAGAAAAAGGAACGGACTCCCCTGGGATAGTGGCGTGATCATCTCCAAAAGTGTGGTTGAAATATGCATCTTGAATATTGGACCTCTTCAAAAATAAGAACTCGGACTTGATCTTGCGAAACCAGCCATCAAACAAAACTTCAATCTTCAAAAAGAATGGTGTAAGTCTCCAAATCGTGTAGACAATGTGGGAAAGCATACGCCACATTGTATATTTAGAGAAAACAGCCCATCGAATCGTCACAAAAGTGTCATAAGGAATGGTAGTAATTCCGTATAAGGAAGAAGAACGGAATGAAATGAATATGGTGGAAATTCACAACTCACGACGTGAATGAGTACAGGCTCACGACGTGAAAACGCTGAAGCGCGCATTCTGAATTTCCTCGGAACTTTATTCACGACGTATGACGTGAATCCTGGGTAACACAGAATTAAAACTGACTTCTTCATTGTAAATATATATGCTCCACTCAACATCTTAACGAATTAAGACCCTTCTAAATGCAGTGTATTCTGACGACTCTTCTAACTATATCCTCTCTCTCGACTGACCCCACACTTATTTCTAATTGTGGGTTTCGACTTCCAACTTCTAAACTTGAACGACACTTGCCTAAACGAACACAACTATTGACTCGACCTTACTCCTTCCTCAAGACTCCTTAGCAAATTGGAAGTTAACAACCAAAGAAGAGCAAAGTAACATAATATCTTAAAGTCTTACAATCCAAACAAATTTAAAAACAAAATAAAAACAAACCAAACAAGTCTAAAATAAATAAAACTAAATGATCGATCATCTTCATCCTCCTCGTTTGCTCCACTAGTGCCCGCTCTGTCGCCTCCATGTCCTGATACTCCGTCCACCTCGGGCAAATTGGGTAATGATACCTCAAATGAGGCGGCTGCTCCACCCCAAGGTGTCGAACCACGTTCTCCATGGTACCCCCAATCCAGTTGACACTCAAAGATAACTGGTCAAAATAACTAGCCATATCATCAAAAGGTGCTCCTACCATGGATGCGGGTGGATGCATTGGTTGCCCTCTTTCTCCTCTTCCTCTCACATTTCTGCGCCTCGGCCTCGGTTGTGGTTCAGGTTGGTCGGTCGGTTGCTCATCACCATCATCATTATCATCAAGAATCCCCCAATGTGTTCCATAATTCTTGACCACCTTCATTGTCTCTAAATACCCTATAGTAAACTCGTTCCCCTCCATGAATGTTAAAGAACGAGTGATGTCGGGAACAATGAGTCCATAAGACCGGGCCAAACGCGTAACAAAGTGCCCCCCCACAAATAGGGCTCCCGCAACGGGCAATCGTTGCATACTCCGCCAAGTAGCGGGCCAAGAAATACGGAATGTTACAGCACATGCCTGGCTGTAAAATGCACCACAAAAAGAGCAAATTGACTCTAGCAACCTTATCACCATGGCGTTTGTGGTGAATAGAAAATGTGATAAGGCGATGTAGTGGTGATTTGATGCTGCTTTCAGGAGATACACCGGAATTGAACACACCAGCCGCAATATTGCTCCAAAACTCCGGACCTGAGACCCCATTCTCATAACCACGTGTGGCCTCCTCAAAAATAAAACAAACTCATGAGTTATGGTCTCATGAGACTCGTACAACCCCATTCTTCATGAAAACTCCACCAATCTGCATTCCCTATATTCCCCTCCTAGACGAAAAACCAAAGCTTGCGGGAAAGTATGATCTTGGACATTCTCATGGAATGTCACCGTTGAAAATAATTGCATGCATAGCTCTTTATAGACCCGCTCTGGGATTGCAAACAAATTGTACCACCCCTTGCATGTGAACGAAAATCCATTCCCCAAAAACAACTTAGTAAGATATTAGGACATCTGATCCACCGGTCCAACCTCCCTCAACTATGCTCACTGAATAGTGGGGGCAATAGCAAACTTCTGGTTGTAAAGCCATCCCAACCGATTGTTCCATCGTGTATATACATCCCGAGGTGTAGTTGTTGGAAAGTTGTAAAATGGATGTAAACCAGCTACTCTAGTTGGAATCTCTCTTCTGGGAGCCATTTCTGCAAAAAACAAACAACAAACATATCCAAAAGAAACAACCCAACAAATTAGAAATTAACAGAACTGGAGTTGTCCAGTCCTAGTATTCACGTCGTGAGTTTGTAACGCAGCAACCATAATCGCTAAGATCAGGACGCAAATCAGGTCATGATGTTAATGGGGTTTACTCATATACTAATTCCAACCACAAATCATCAACATTCCAAGGCTATTACGGGGTTTTTAAGGAATAATTTCGACATTTCATCTAACTAACAAACCCTAAACCTAAGTTCAACTATTAGAGAAGAATTAAACTTAATAATTAAGAATCATTACCTTAGATTGAAGTATTAGGTAAGCAAAAACGAAATTGGAGTGTTTGTCGGCCAAAATCGGAGCAAGGGGGGACCAGATTTCTTGTTTCACTTTGTGAGGAATAAACAAAGTGGGTCAAACTGATTCTTTATCCTTTAATCTGTGGTCCTGAGTAGTTTACTGTTCACGTCGTGAGTCCTGCTTGGGCTTAATGTTGGGCCATGCATTCCTCATCAAAAATGGATTAGTCTTGGGCCAATTAGTTTAATAGAAAATGGGCTGATGTGCATCAATGATATATTGTCCGGTTTATTCAGAACTCACGTCGTGAATCATAAGGATTCACGTCGTGAATTCTGTATGAATTTTTTTTTATTAAGTCAAGTTTGTCTATTAACTAAATTCTTAATTATCACCACTTCATTTTTAGGGACCCCACACTCAGTGTTTAATTATGAATAAAGCGAGTTGGATGATATGATATATGTTTCTAAGACTAAAATGCAAAAACTAAAACGAAAAGAAAAAAATGCAAACCAAACTCGGGTTGCCTCTCGAGAAGCGCTTCTTTTTGAGGAGTCTTGAGCTGGACTTAGTGCCTCCTACGTTGAATCATCTGAAGAGTCCAACACTAGGATCTTTTGTTCCTTGAAACGCCTCTTGTAAGCTTGAGCTCATCTTTTGTACGCCTTTTTCGGATTTTCCTTTTTAGCATTGACCTCGTCTCCATCAAGCTTGCGTTTGGTCCCTTTAGTCTGTACCTTACACTCCATAGCGTCCTTCTCTTCTTTCACCAATGGATTTGTTACTTTTGAAGTAACCTCCTCTTCATCACTCGTCATCTCATCATCTTCCTTGCTCACCCAAGAAGTTGGACTCGTGTAGGCAATGACTTCAACTAAAAATGAAACAGATGCTCTTGGTTTTGTTCTTTTAACTTGCTGAATTGTTTTGATTTCTTCTTCCATGAGCTTCTCTAATTCTTCAAGTTCATTGTCTTCATCAATGTTGCAAACCTCTTCTTGAGCATGATTCCCTTGAAAGCCATCTTCTATCCCAAAAATTTCCTTTTCATCACCAACCCTCAAGGTGAGCTTAGACTCCCGAATATCAACAAGAGCTCCAACAGTGTTTAGTAGTGGGAGACCAAGAATAATCAGTACATTGGGATCTTCTTTCATATCCAATACCACAAAGTCTATTGGAAAAACGAATTTCCCAATTTTTACTAAAATATCTTCCACAATGCCCCGGGGCTGTGTCACTGAACGGTTCACCATGTGAATAGTCATCTTTGTAGCTTTCAATTTGTGAATTCTTAATTTTTCATAAAACGAGTAAGGCATCAAATTTATGCTAGCCCCAGAATCGGCTAAAGCATAAACCTTCATGTTATTCCCAAACTCACATGGAAGAGTGAGTCGTCCAGGATCCCCCATCTTCTTAGGGATTTCCCCCAACACAGCTTTTGAGCTTTGCTCACTTAGGATCACCTTAGAATTCTCCTTTAATTGCTGATGAGTGTTTAATAAATCTTGTAAGAACTTAGCATATTCTGGAAATTTTGCAAGTGAATCAGTAAAAGTAGTATTGATTGGAATACCCTGTAATTGCTTGATAAACTCCAGATGTTCTCTCTCTACTGGACTGAGATTAGCTCTAGACGGGAATGGCAAAGGTGGTTCATAAGCTGGAACAAATACATAATTCTTCTGTTCGGACTGAGCCCACGACGTGAGCATAGCGGGCTCACGACGTGAACTGGGTGTTCCAACAGTTTCTTCAATTTCACGCTTTGGCTTCTTTGGCTTTGAATCGGGCTGTTGTGGCTCCACTTCTAAGGCTTCTAGGAACTCAGAAATTGCCTTTTCTTCAATATTTATGGCCATCGCATGAGATTGGGTTTTTGTTTTCTGGATTTTTCGGGAACATCTTCTCATTAACCAAAGTGGTAAGTTGACCAAGTTGTACTTCAAGGTTATTGATGGAGGCTTGCTGATTTTTTTTATTAATGCTTGCTGATCTATCATCATTACATGATGATTCTTCATTATACTTCTTTGTTCTTCCATTGCAGCGTCAATAGCATCATGTCTTTTTTCTGAAGCTTCCATGAATTTCATCAACATGGTCTCTAATTCTGATTTCTTCTCAACTAGTGGTTGCTCTCTTTGGTAGAAGCCCCGGGGTGTTTGCCTAAATTTCTCTTCTTTTTGCTTCTTGTATTCTTCGTAAGACAACCACTCCTTCTTTGGTTTTCTCCAATCTTCTTCATACTTGTCCCCACTTGAGTAGCATACTTGAGCTTTCTTGTTTCCATATTCATCCATATTGCAATCCTTTGTCAAGTGTGGGCCACTACATCTCTCGCAACCACCTCGAATTGCATGAATTGATTGGTCCAATTGAGTCAATCTCATATCCATAGTGCTAAGCATTGCTGTCACAGCAGCCATCTCTTCAGTTTGTGTACCTCAACTGCCTTTTATTCCATCACGCCTTGGGTTGTGATATTCACGAGAGTGCCTTGAAAACTCTTCAATCAACTCCTTGGCCTGATTTGGGTTCTTCTTCGTTAGTGGTCCTTGCGAATCAAGGAGTTTTCTAGTCATGACATTCACCCCATCATAGAATATTGACATCTCCTGCTGAATATTGAGGTCATGTTGAGGACAATTCCTTAACAACCCCTTGTAGTGTTCCCAGGCCTCGTATAATGACTCCCCCGGATTTTGCTCAAAGTTGGCAATTGCCTTCTTGAGTTTAGAGATTTTGGAGGGTGCACAAAACTGATCTAGGAATCTCTCACGCAACTGGGCCCATGTGGTTATTGTACCAGGTGGGAGTGCCTTTAACCAGTCTTTTGCTGCTCCCTTGAAAGTGACTGGTAGCATCCTTAGCAAAGCTGTCTCCCTTGGGATATTGGGAGTATTAAAATAATCCGCAATATCGTTCACCTCGTCTAAGTGTTTAAAAGCATCCTCGTGATCTTTCCTGTAAAATGGGATATCCTTAAGTGCAGTAAGGATATGTCCCTTCAACTCGAATGTGGCATTTGCAGGAATCGTAGGATGTACTAAACCCGACCCCACATCATCTCGAATGCGCTTCTTGTAGTCCCCCATGGCTATCTCATCAATGTTTTCCATCTCGTTCTCCAACTCGTTCTTGGGCTCACTTGTATGTAATTCAAATTTAGGCTCAGTATCGTACTCGGACTCGGCTTGGACGGGTATTTGATCTAAGTGTTCAAGCTTGCTCTTGTTCTTTAAAGACGAACTTGACTCCTTCGTTTTCTTTCCCGACTTCTTTGAGAACAATGATTTGAATTCTTGTAAAGGTGTCTTCTTTGGTGTTAGATCTTCTTTCACGCTCTTATCCTTCTTTTTGTGAAGTGTAGACTCGGGATCTTCAAGTGGTGGTACCAAAGGTGTGTTAGAACATCTGGTCATGAACTCCTGAAATGAGACAAAAAAAAAACGTAAAACTGAACTATGAAAAACGAACTGAAATAAACAAAACTAAGGATTGCAATTCTCACGTCGTGAATCTTAAGGATTCATGTCGTGAGTCCTGTAATGCAGAAAAAAATTAAAACAGAAAAGTAACTTCTTGTAGGTTTGATCCTACAAAAAGGGTCGATTAAATTAAAGCAAACAACTAATAGTTAACTAAGCCGTTCCCCGGCAACGGCACAAAAAACTTGATGTGCACGAAAGTATCACTAATTTTATAATTTATAACCTAACTAACTAACTAACTAAAATGCACCTAAGCAGTGTACCTAGTCGAATTATAGAATAGTTTGGTAAATCGGGTGTCGATCACAGGGAACGATGTTGACTAATTAATTTATTTACTACTAAACTAACCTAATTACTAACAAAAGAAGGCTTTTTATCTAATTTTGCAAGTTTAGATGAACTTAATTCTTTAACAAAAACTTAATTAATAAACAAAAACAGTCCTGTTAGTTCGAATCCGTTTTCACTAAATGGTTATACATTAGCTATGACTATTACTGTTGGTTACCAATTAAGGAAGTATTAGCAATTTAGTTCTAAATCTACTACTTATTAATCAATTCATGTAAATCTATGTATGATCACACAATAGTTAACACATAATCAATTATTAAATAAGATTGGAGCCATGAAGATTGATTAATCAAAACACATTACAGTCATAATATGAGTTCTCTAACACAACTTAATTCAATGTTTCAATTACTTATCTAAGATTTGTTTGATCTTAGCTCTAATAAACTAGTGTTCAATATATTATTAGGTATTCAGATTCATGCAGATTTGTGTTCACTAACTACACAGAAAAAGAATTTAAAGCAATCAAATAATTAATTAAAGCATGCTAGGTAAAATCAATCAGCACAAGCGTATCACCAACAAGTAAAGTCAAATCTAATGCATTAAAACCATGAGTTCCAAATTCATCTAGCTAACAGAAGCAACTAGATTTAGCTGGACATACTAACAGCTAAATAAACAAAAACTATAATCAAAGACATGTTTAAGTGTACCAATCTATAAACCAAATTATGAACTTCTTCTTCTTTGGTGTTAAAACCAACTTCCAGATCTTCTTTTCCTCTGAATTTCGTCTCCAAGAACCCCTCTAATCCATCCAAAAGTCTCCCAAATCGTAATGGGCAAAGATATTTATATTCTATTCAAATTTACCGTTCACGTCTTGATAATTTAAAACTCACGTCGTGAACTCGAGGTAATCGTGATCGGCAAGGATTTCTTCACCCGGATGCTTATCTTCTATCTCTCTTTACTCACGTCGTGAACCATCAACTGTTCACGTCGTGAGTACGTCTTTTTTTGGGTGTTTTTCGTTCATCTTTTCTTCAAGTCCCCCAAATTTCCAAGCATTGTCATTTATGGTCCCTTCCTTCTAAAATGCTTATTTTTGGCTGCAAATAACATTTTATCCTTATAAGTACCATAATTCTATGCAAACAACCAAAATATTAAATAAAATATAGATCAATATTGACTAAAACTATGTATAAAAATGACAATATCAGGTAGAACTCGATGAGTCTGAGGAGGGACTCGACGAGTTGACTAGCTTTATCATGACTACGAGTAGCTAGGGAACTTGACGAGTCAGGGGGATGACTCGATGAGTCGAGTAAACCCAAAATGTTGACTTTGACCAGAATGTTGACTTTACCAGGGGTTAAATGGTCATTTTACCCTAAGAAGGATTATTGGATTTTGACTAAGTGTTATTATGATAATGATAGTTGGGGAGTCGTTGGAGCAGCCGTTAGAGATTACCCATCGCGAGATTTCACAGTCAACTTTGCGAGGTGAGTTTCCTCCGGGTTTGAACGGGTCGAAGGCACCAAGGCCAACCCGCATATGTTTTGATTAGTAGCTGAGTGTGGGCGAGGCCCGTATCTCATAGATAGCTGAGTGTGGGCCAGACCCGTATCTCAGAGCATTATTTGAGTGTGGATATATGACTGATTGATAAATTTGAGTATACTTGTTGTCTGTGCGATACTTGTATGCATGCTTAGTAGCTGAGTGTGAGCATGGCCCGTATCTTATAGTTAGTCGAGTGTGGATGGGGCCCGCATCTCATAGTTAGCCGAGTGTGGGCGGGGCCCGTATCTCGTAGCCAACAGAGTGTGGGCGGGGCCCGTATCTCCTAATAGCATGATTATATGTATGGTATGTGGTAGTTTGGGGATACTCACTAAGCTTTGTGCTTACAATTTTCAGTTTTAATTTCAAGTACTTCCAGTAGCAAGTGGAAGAGCTCAGGATGACTGCATTGCACACATCATTTGATTAGACTAGGATGTTTATACTCTAATATGTTTGACAAATGTTTATGATACCTTGAGATACATGATTTATGATTTTTATGTGATGAATTGTTAACTATGGTTTTACTAATGATTTAAAACGAAATTTTTGGACCGTATTTTTAGGATGTTTCAGTTTTACTTCCCGAATAATTGTCTAAGTGCTTACACATAACAAATGTTTGTTGCAGTGTTCATGAGTACTCCTGAATAGGAATTTGAGCATTGGATTAAACCACTCTCAAGTATTACTTAAAGGATTTTATCATGAATAATTTTGAGACGATAATATCTTATATTCTTGAAATGGAGATATATGGGTTGTTGTTTACGAGTCGGTCGTGCATTGATAATACATAAACGCATCAGTAACTTGATGTTATAAAACATATTGTTGTGTGTGATTTGATGAGTAAATTGTGTAAGCATATGAGTTGAAGTTTATCCGTTCCTTTTACCGTAAATGGGTTAAAAGCGATATATGTGGGCCCCTCGATGATTTAGTGATGACAACCTAAACGCTTGGCCAAGCCTGGACTGATTTGATTTGTTCAATTAGTCAGTCGTCATAAATCGAAAACTGGGAAACAAACCTTGGACAAAGAGAATAATTATCATCCATGTCTCGTGTCCATATGATATCTTGTAGAACAGAGGAATATTTGATCCCTTATCTAAGGACACGTCACTGATAAGATCAGAGTTCGACAACGGCTTTTGAGAGCTACGATTTCTAGTCAGATTTTGAAGTCATACTTGCAATAATAGTTATTAGACTTATCCAAGTAGGAGACTGTTGGATTAGGTGTCTAAGTTCATAACTATAATTAGTATGTACTTGATTTGATATGTAGCATGATCCTTTTGGGTTACCTTCACTCATGGAACTTGATAGGATGACTGGTGGAGAGAGAGTAAGATTTATTATTTGAAATAATAAATTGGTATTAAAAATGATTTTATTAATATATTATAAGATTAATATATTATTTGGAAATCATATTATTAATTACTGTTTAATCAGAAATTAATTTGTTATTAATTTTGGGATTAAAGAAACTGATTAATAATAGAGGGGCTGTAAATCATTGATAGTTGTAGAACTGGGCTATTGGACTCCTTAATTAGGAGTCGAAAATCCGATAGGGAGACCCTATAGATTTCTTCTAAGGCCTTATAAGGAGGAGTCCATGGGTTGTTTAAGCCTTAAGCAGGAATTAGGGTTTCCTCCGGAAACCCTAGCAGCCCACAGCTATAAAAGGAACCCTACCATATGTAATTTTCGGCTAATGTATTCTAAGAGAAACCCTAGACAACTTTTCTACCCCTCTCCTCTCATCCTTTGCATTGGGTGTTTGTGACTCCATTAAAGGTGCAACACTTTGGGCACTAAGCTTTCAAAGGTCAAGATCAAGCTAAGAACTCATTACAATATAACAAGTGAGGTAATCTTCTAACCCTATTTTGATTGTGAATTTCAAAAATAGTATGCTAGATCTAGGGTTATTGCTTTGGTGTTTTACTTTCATGCTCAATTAGTGAAAAACTTAGATCCAAAGCAATTAGGGTTGCATGATCACATAGGAATGTAGATATGTTCAAAACCCATCACTATGGATGAAGAAAGAGATTACATGAGAAGGGTTCCATAGTTAGGTGTTATTGAAAGTCTCATGTATGTTATGGTCTTTACTAGACCTGCTTTGGTTCAAGCAATTAGTATGGTACGTAGGTTTATGATTAATCTAAGAAAACTCACTAGGAAGAAGTAAGTAGGTTATGTTATATTTGAAGGAAAGGACTAACATTTGTCTGGTTTATGGTATTACGAGCATACAAAATAATGGCTTGGTTGGTTATGGAGGATTGGACCACGGTGGTGATCTGATGAAAAGAAGATCACTTACATATTATATCTTTACTTTATTTAGATATGCTATAAGTTGGAAGTTAGCATTACAACCTACAATTGCATTGTCTACAACTGAAACAAAATACATGCTCATGAAGAAGGAATAAAGGAATACATATGGTTACGTGGTCTCGTTCAAAGTCTTGGGTTGAAGGTGGAGAAATCTATCTTATTTTGTCACAACTAGAGTGCTTTGTCTTGCAAAGAATTCAGTCTATCATGAAAAAACAAAATATATTGACGTAAGCCTAGATTTCATCTATGATATTTTGGAAGAATGAATGTTCTCTATTCAAAAGATAGATACCAGGGAGAACCTGACTGAGTGTTGATAAATTTGTGCCACAAAGAAGTTCAATCATTAAGGGTTGAGGACAATTTAAGTTAAAATGGAGATTGTTAATATATGATTTGGAATTTTGGTGAACTGAATAAATAACCCGACTCGAACAAAATAAGAAAACCTAAATGACTTTCGAAGATATAAGTTTTTGGAGTAGGTTGATTGATGATATGCACGAAGCCGTTTAGTTTTTCTGGATTTAGTTGTATAGGGGTTCGACCGTGTTGTAGCGTTTTATAATTATAGGTATTCCTAGTTAAAGATTCCATTGAAATTACTTTGTACCAATCGAGTGATATATTAGTTCTTCGGTTTTCAGGTTTTTTCTTTTCTTTTTTTTTTTTTTTTTTTTTTCGTGGACGTATGTCACATCGACGTAACTATGCTAAATCCCAATGTCGTTTTATCAATTTGTTTTACTTTCTTGCGTAAGACATACTTTCCTTACACTTTATCCTAATTTTCAATTTTGCCAACGTACAAAATTTAAAAACCACCAACAAAGACTTCACTTTGAATTTTTTTTTTCTGCAAGTAATTTAGATAAAAATTGATTTCTTTTTTTATAATCAAATGAAAAGAACAACCAACTATGTATTAAGATAAAAGAAACTTATAAAATTAAAATTTTCATGAATTTTGAAAATTTGATGAAAAATTAAAAACTAGAACTATTTTATTATCATTTTCTTTATTTTATTTTTGTGACACCAATGTGGAAATAGTCTCTATATCGAAATTACCGTTTTAAGTGTGCGAATCCCGGTGCGTAAAAATTAAACGTTTTTAGTGTTAAAACATACGGCCATTAATGGGGAAGCATTTTCCCAGTGTCCCCCGTCCTCCACCACAAGCGAAACCGTATAAATAGCGACTACAGGTACGGCCTTTCACCATAGAAGAACGTGCCTCATATCCAACCAAAGTCAACCATCGATCGAGGCGCGTAGAGAAATGGCTCCAGTCTCACTCCCCTACGCTCACTGCGAGAGTAAGTTACGAGCTCTCGCCGGCCAGGCTGAGGGATTCGGCCGCCTTGCTACCGGTGGTCTTCATGGAGCACTCTACTGCGTTACTACTCTGGCAGGTGTATATATAAATATATATACTTTCTTGATTACTCATCATACATACACATTCTCTTTTCATATTGATCATGATCATTGATTTGACATGGAAATCAACCCATGTTTACTACTGTTATTGTCCTTACTGGTTCGCTTTGACATAATTTAAGTTACGAAATTGTGGATATGTGGTTATTTTGGATGATTCCTGAAAGTTTTGGAAGGAGATCATGAGTTGCCTTTTATGTGCTTATGTATGTGAAATATTTTCCTGCGATGAAAATTAAGTAGCTTAACCAAATTAAGCATACAACCAGTTTAAATCATGTATTGATGAAATGCATGTATATAAAAAGGCTTCTGATTTGTTGTAGATGATGGTCCTGGGTCGCTTCGTGAAGCATGTAGCAAGAAAGAACCTCTGTGGATTGTTTTTGAAATTTCGGGTGAAATCAAGCTCAAATCTTTTCTACCTGTGTCTTCATATAAAACAATCGATGGTAGAGGACAATGGATTAGGATCACTGGCATGGGCCTTAGGTTGGCCCAATGTGAACATGTGATTATATGCAATTTAGAGTTTCAAGAAGGCAGAGGACATGATGTCGACGCCATTCAAATCAAACCAAACTCAAAGCATATATGGATTGATCGCTGTAGTCTTAAGGATTATTCAGATGGACTTGTTGATGTTACTCGAGGAAGCACAGACGTCACTATTTCACGGTAATTAATTAATCAGCTACTTAATTATACTCTTTAGTATATATGTTTGTATTTCACCAACGTACGTTGTAATTTACTTTGTTCATGCATGCATGCAGTTGTAAATTTGGGTACCATGACAAGACGATTCTTATTGGAGCAAACGCTGCTCATTGTGATGACAGAAATATCCGTGTTACTATTCACCACTGTCTCTTTGATGGAAGTCGTCAGAGGCTTCCACGTGTTAGGTTTGCCAAAGTACATCTGTACAACAACTACACCAGATACTGGGCGATCTATGCTGTGGGTGCCAGTGTTGATTCAGAGGTTAAATTGCTAACACAACTTTTAGAGATCCTTGTTTGTGTTAATTAGATTGGAAATAAATATTATATAGTATATAATAACTTTTTATTCTTCTTCATACAGATATACTCACAGTGTAATATTTATGAAGCCGGACGCGATTGCAATGTGGCTTTTAAATATATCCCTGAAAAGGTAATAAATAGAAGTAAAAACCATAAATAACCATATCCATAGGGACTTATGTTGTAAATTATGTAGGCTGGTGACAAAAATGCGCCAACTGCTGGCGTCATTGTATCCGAGGGAGACCTATTTTTAGGTGGAACTCAGTCTGGCTTGAAACCTGGGAACTGCTCATTCCGTCCAAGCCAATACTACCAAACATGCACGGTTGAACCTGCAACAATGGAGCTTAAAAAGGCTCTCGAGTGGTTTGCAGGATGGCAACGTGTTCCACGTCCCGGGGATTGGTAGTTTTCCAATCTCGAAAACCAGGTATATGATATGATATGCTTTTGATTATCTTAATGGGTGCAATTAGTTAGGGTTTAGATCAATTAACACACATATACAGATAACAATATATATTTTAGTGGGCTATATATCATAGAAATTGTACATCATGCATATCCAAATAGCAAGATTTCTTTGTATAATGTCTACCCTTAATAGACTAAAGAAAATTGTAATTATCTAACTAACAAATTGATTGAACCAATGCATCTATGTTAATTTTGTGTGTGGTGCAAAATTGAAAAGAAGGGAAAATATAGAAATCTAGGTACTAGTTATTCTAATTTATCTAGATTGGTCATGAAAGTTTTTGTTGTACATTTTGGGTTCCTAAAATTTTGTTTTTCCATTCTTTTGGTACATCATTATTATTAAGGAGTAACGAAATAAGTAGATTTTTTTTTCTCTGGTTGCTAATTAATTTTGTTTTACACATTATGACTCTGGAAAAGAAAATATTATTTTCTTATGCTTTTATACAGTTTTTGGGCATTAATACAGTTACTAATATATTTTTATTTATTATCAATAGTAATTAAATTATAGTATTTTATGATATATTTTCAAATTCTATACATAATATCTGTATTACAGTTTATAATAGAGATAATTAACACAACAATATGTTTACTATATTTGGTAGTGGGTTAAAATACATTTTGTAATTTTATTCTGAAATGATATATTTTGTTAATTAACCAAGTTTCACATTTTTATAATTTATTAAAGAATTAAAAATTCAAAAAACGAGTATTAAACATGTAACCTGTACATTTTGACTAACACATAAATTTTTATATCATAATGTATTTCAATTTATTAATACTGAACTAGAGTTACAAATAAAATGGTGAGATATAAAATGATGTAATTAAAAATATGTAAATGTACTGAAATACGTTGTGAAAAAAGTTATTTTTACACGATTTTATTGGTAACCATATATTATAATTGGTATGCCACTATTCCATAATGACTTTTTAGTTGTTGCTAATATTTATTGCAATACATAAAACTAATTATTTGTACATCTAGATAAGAGATAGAAATACATTGTGATGAAATAAATAAAAAAAAAACATAAATTTACTTATTTATTTATTTAGTAAGAGACCCTATGAGTAAAAAAGGTATCGTTGTCATTTTGGAACACAAAAAACCGATTTCAGTACTGACGCAAATTTATTGTTGAGGGACATATATATCTATATTCACTGTATATGAAAAAACTTTCATTACCGATCTAAAATATGAAAATAGTTTTTTTGAACGACAACTTAACTGGTTAGATATTAGTGTTAATACTCTAATTCTTATTAGCACCAAGGATTGAACCGTGGTATCTCCGTTATCCCATACTAAGAGGCTAAGCCTCTACCAATTGAACTATTCCCAAGCTAAAACATGAAAATAGTTAATTGATAGGTTAATTATATTTTTGTTTATTTTAACAAAAGACTTAACAAAAAAATCAATAGAAAAGTGTAAAGATGCCAACATTGTTATCGGTATCAAATATCACTATTATACACAGAAAAGTGTAAAGACACCCACATTGTTATCTGTATTATCTATCAAGTATCACTATTATACAAGCCATTAGGAGAGAGAGGGAGTGCCGGAAAATTTCATTTATATCGTTACAAACTTTAAATATTATTTTTATATCTTTATAAATTTTAAAGCTACATATATATATATCCTTACAAAACTATAAAATTTACATCTATTAATCTTTTTATTTAAAAAATCAAAATACCAAATAATATTACTAAACTACCCTCCCCATATTAAAGATTAGTATTAAACCATTTATAATTAGAAATAAACCGTTTATTATTGAAAAGCTTTAAAATTCGTTTTGTTCCTCTTCAAAATTATTGTTCTGTTTTTTCCTCTTCAAAATTGTTCTTCTCCATTAATGAGATAATAGCTTCACATTCATTTTTTTTATTCCTACTAACTAGTCTATAACCTGTGGAAACCATGGTTATAAAATCAATTGAACTTTTATAGTAAAAATTCAGAATTATTACTCAATTATTTTAAATAAATTATTAATTTAAGAGATATTTTTTTAGTTATGCGAAATTATAATCGTTGATTCAAATAAATATGTAAAATTAATTTTTAATATATATTAGACATTTTTTATTTGTGAATTAATGAAAACATTAATATAAAATTTAATTTTTAAAATAGAGAATAAATACATTGACAAATAGCAGCACATTAATAATGATGTCTAAAAAATTTAAAAATGAGAACTAATATATTGACAAGTGACAACACATTAATTAAAATGTCCAATATGATGACACATAACAAAAAAAACTACTCTTTTATTAGTATAAGGATGGACCATTGAATTCTCTATTTATACGTCACCTTTTAATTTTTATGAAGATCTTCAACTTAAATTTATATGAATGGAATGAGAAAGGATCAACAAATGGAAAACATTTCCTTTGTAAATATGTGGACTCACCAAACTGTATCCATATATGATAAACCCCCACCTTCGTCCTTTCTTTTTCTAAAATCTCTCATTTCTCTTTGCAGAAATAAGGAAGAAATAATCGACATAAAATTACAATCTTAGAAAAGCTTTTAATATTAAATTGATTTAATCTTAATTAAATTATAAATTTGGATATAAATGTGAATTTTATAGTTTGAAAAGGATATATATATATGTAATTTTAAATTTTATAAGGATATAGAAGTAATATTCAAAGTTGGTAAGGATACTGTTTTACAAAAATGGTTCCTTCTTAATATATATGTTTACAAATGAGTAAATTATACGAATGATCTCTATGGTTTAGGATTATTTGTGTGTTTGGTCCATAACTTTTTTTTTTTAACTTGGAAGGTTCCTATTGTTTCTTTTCGTTACGCCTTTGGTCCCTGCCATATCTAAAAATACTATTTTTCCATTGATTTTTTAATTTATATAAATAAAGACAACCCGACCTCACCATTCACCTTATATTACCTACCCTATCATTTTCTCTATTTAAATAATAGTGTTTTTCGGTAAGACAGGGACCAAACACGAAACAAAAACAAATAGGTGACCAAACGCGTAACAAAAACAAACAATATAGACCTTCCAAGTAAAAAAAAATAAGTTAGGGACCAAACACGTAAATCATCCCAAATCGTAGGGACCATTCGTGTAATTTACTCTTTACAAATATGTCCATGTTTAATAAAAAAATTTATAAAAATGGTCATCTCTTTCATAAATTTACAGAAATAGTGCTTGCCTAATCAACAATTTACAAAAAGGGTCCTTGTCTTTCACGAAGTTATAAAAACAATCCTATATAATAGTGCATTTACATAAATTTCCTTTCTATTTCATAAAAATAAAGGACTTGTCCTTATCTTTTACAAAAGTATTCAAATGGTTCATGGCTAATAGAGAATTTATAGTCATGGTCTCCATGTTTCACAAAAATTACAAAAAATAGGCCGTATATAAGAGGTCATTATTAAAATAGTGTCGGAGATTAATAAATCTACTGCAACGCACGAGCCATCCCGCTAGTTCCACATATATATCGGGCCTTATGTATTGAGATTTTTTTTGCAATATTTTATTTTAAGATATAACCTTAAATGCTTGTAACAACAATATACGAATATCATGCATTTATTTTCTTTTATCATGGATATCGAAAAAATCCTATAAGTAATTTCAATTATATAAAACAATTTAAGCATATATCTACCCATGCTAATGAATTTAAATTCACAAGAGGTAGGTCATAAAACCAAAATAACTCTTAAAACAATATATATATATATATATATATATATATATATATATATATATATATATATATATATATATATATATATATATATATATATATATATATATATATATATATATATATATATATATATATGGTGAGGTTCAATAGAGAACCATAATTAATCAAGGAACCAACGAGCCAATCTTTTTTTCAACTTTTAGAACTTACTTTTTATAAAAAAAAAAAACTAAAAATACAGAAATTCATAACTTTTTATCATTTTTCCAATGATATAAAATTCGATTTTTTTTTACGTCAAATTCACAATGTGAATCTTCGAAAATTCACAATGTGAATCCGGATTTACACGGTGAATCCGAAAAATCTTTTTCACATTCACAATGTTAATTTATGAATTTAGATATTTTTAGATTTTTTTTTCGATAAATAATAAGCTCTAGAAATTGAAAAAAAGATTTGGTTCCTTGAAGAACCCTTAATTATAGTTTTCTATTGAACTTTTCCCTATAATATATATATATATATATATATATATATATATATATATATATATATATATATATATATATATATATATATATATATATATATACACACACTTATGAGCACAATTTTTTATATAAATGAATATAGTTATTTTTATGTGGTTCTATGGTTCTAAGTTTTACTTAGTTCTATATTCTTTCTTTTCAAATCACCGTTTAAGCTTTTACTGATGTCTGTTACTATTTATGGCATATAGGCAGGAGCATGGATGGTGATACATGTTGATGTTGGTACTTGTCTCCTTGTGGCCATGCATTAGACTAAACATATATTGTATGTCACGAAAATTAGAATAAAACATACTATGAACCTTTCCAGATACAATATTATACATGATATAGTATCCCATAAGTGTTAAGTATGTATAATGTGTATGTTATTTTGCATGTATGTAATTTAATAATGTCATGATGAATGGGAATAAAGCTTCTTTTGAAGCTCTTTGAGCTAGAGTTTCGCTTGTTAAATTGCATACATTTGTATGTTAGTTTGTGTATGTGAGCCCATCTTGTAAGAAAACATAAAACTAGAGTTCAAACACATCGAAATCTTATCAAACTATCTAAGTTGAATCGACTTGAAAATGTTCATATTACAAGAGTTTATGTCCATGAACGAGTTTAATGTATGGCAAGGTGGGTCCATTGACCCACCTAAAACTTTAAAACTTACTACAAATTATATACCTAAAATTTTACGATCCACTTTAAATTTTTTTGAAAGACCTACCTTATAGTGTCGGAAAAAAGAAAGGAAAAAAGAAGTATAGACTATAGGCAATAAAATGTATAACATATTTATGGCAAAAAGGAGTCCCACATCGACTCCAAGAAGAAAGTTGTAGAGGGTTTTCCATTATAAATAAATGTTTTCTTTTTTTCAAACCTTCATACGTAACACCTCTCACTAGATCCTATGAGAAATCATACTTAAATTTTTTTTTTTTGTAATTTTCCCAAAATTTTCAGATTTATTTTTGCATAAAATCTATTGGTCACGAAATAGTAAACTCTAACTAAGTTTGAATACTAGTGGGGTTGTTAACAATCAATATATCAAAACAAGATTCAAGCATACACTACATTTTCTGTGGTCTTCAAAAAATCCAAGCTCATGCCTAACTCAAGATAGGGCCTTCAATCTGAATACAAATCAAATAAGTTAGGCAATGAATTTTTCTAGCTGGTGAGTCACCCAAGGCTAATTCATTTAGAGTATGGGATGACAATTGAACTTACTTGAATCAAATCTCCAAAACCAACAAATAAAATGCATAAACTTTGGGATTTATCAACCTAATCAAAATAAAGGGTCTTATATGCCCTAAAAGTTTAACTCTAACAATTATATTCTAAAAAACCCAATAACCCTACAATATATGAAAAGGGTGGTGAAATCATACATAAATCATATGCTTAGTGTCATCAAGGAATAGGAATCACTACTAACTATTCTCCCATAAAAACAAACAAACATTAGGCAATTAGGGGAACCACCACTCTACGCCACATAAGGGGAAGCGAGAATCCATGAGTACGTGAGGATTATCTAGAAATCTATTCTAAAACGAAAAACAAATAATATCTAGTATCTGGGATCTCACAATCACAACCCATCCTAGAATGATATGCACTAGTAGGATGATTTAATCATTTTCAAAAAATATACGCTCTTTACTTTTATAACCAAACCAATTTTGAAAAAAATGACATTTCATGTGCATGTAAAACAAAAGTATTTTAGAATATTATCATTTCATGAATTCACATATAATCTACATTGTAATCAAGGCTTACATAAACTTTAATATATTGAAAACCTCGCAAAACTCATCAAAACACATAAAGCAAGGTTGACGATGTGTATTCCCGATAACTCACATTATTTTTGGTGTTATGTTTCTACACCTCATTCATCATATACATTGTTCTTATACGCCACAACATCATGCTGGTCTAGAGAGAAAAATAGACATTTGATGAATATGGCTAGATCTTTAATCTTGTAATCAAATCTACTTTTGAATTTAAGGGCGGTGTTGTGTTAACAACAACTTTTTTGATAATAGGGTTCCTAATTTTTTTTTATAAAAAGTAAGTCTCCACTTAAAATCATTTATAAAATAAAAAACTAATTTGGGTTTTCTTAGTGTTTCCAATGTTTTGCTACCTAGCTAACCATAACTAATAAGTTTGCAATAAGATCTGAAAATATGTTTTAATTAGGTACTGAAATGTATAAAAGGTTTAAGAACATCTATGTGTTAACAACTATGTTTTCTATTCTAGAGATATGAAGTTTTACATGTCAATTTTTTTTCCTTTAAAGATGAGTTCAGTGGGTGATTCTTTTAGTTCTGATGTTGGTGATTTTGATTATATATATATATATATATATATATATATATATATAGAGAGAGAGAGAGAGAGAGTTAACATTACCATAAATGGTCATGTTAAATGTAACATACATCATAAACGAGACGTTGTCTCGTCAGGACTTTGGCCAAGAGTCTAACACCACGACGGCAATACGTTTCCCTCCATGAAGGATGAATATCCCCCGCAATCTTCTCATTCACTCACGACCAATCAGGATGTGACATAAAGCTTAGGTGACGCCCATAACTGACGTCACCAGGCAGTTAGCCATCATGGACGTGATCCTCCTAGTCAGAGGAGGCCACGTTTCACGCTGATCGGACGAGGTCCTGACAATCCGTTAGAGGCAGGCATTTAAGGATCTCCTCCACCTCAAGGAAGGGATCCATATTCTCTCTCGCAAATTTTATCCTAAAATTACCTCTCTCAGAAAACTAACTTGATCTTCAGAGCAACGTCTCGGGAGAACACCCGAACGTCCTTTAACGATTCTTCTTTGTGTTGTGTTCTCAGGAAAACTATCAAGGCATATCCATCTTCCGACATCCACACCCCTGTTGAACATGTCAGAACATTTGGTGCCATCCGGACGTATCCTCAGAGTGATACAACCAATAAACGATGTTGGTTCTTTGCAAAAAGGGGATCTACACCCAATAACATTGGGGACAACGGTAGAAGAACTGTTCAAAATACCAGTAACGTTCAACAACGACCATCATCACGAGTATAAAATAAGGTGCTAATGGCATAGGTCCCACCAATAGCGGCAGAAATAACAGAACCAAACCAGAGCAGTTCCCGATAACCACCGTCGGATGTTCTGCTTCCTTAGATGGTGATATTGCATCCCGATCTGTTGCAGAGAAATCCATATGACAGCAAATAGCTAGGTGCTCACCATATCTAACTCTCGTAATATTAGCACACCTCATTACGCCGAAGACGAGATTAAGGCGCTCTCGAGAAACCTACTCAATATTAGTCTCTCAAGAAGCGATCCTAGACCATTGAACTGGGATCCATGAGACCCACTCCTTATATCTGGGTTCATTCGCAACACGAAGGTTCATCGAATATACATCAACAATGGTAGTTTCTGATGGGTTTGAGCCATAAGAACATTCATATGTGCACATACAAACCCTAATGCTTGGATCTAGGTTTCTCTAATTGAACTTGCAATGTATCCAAGACTTTGATCAATAGATCTAGTATAATAACATAAGAAAACAGATCTAAAGGATTACCTTAAGTATCTTGCTTGAATCTTCTTGTCCTTGGAGCTTAGAGTCACAATTGTCACTCCTCTAATGGCTTACAAACACCAACTTAGCAAGAGGATGATTAGAGAGAGAGAGAGAGAGGAGTGGGGGGGGGGAAAGTCGGCCAGGGTTTCTTCAAAAGCAAGAGTGCCGATTTCCTTGACCCCATGGGTCTATTTATACTATTAAGGCTCCTAGGGTTTCACCCTTAAACCCTAATTGGATAACTTAGGCCCTAAGTAATCCAATCTCCCTAATGATAAGCCTTGGATGATTTCTAGGTCCTTCCAAACCCCAAACCCGTCCACCCCTTATCCATAAGGAATTATAGCCCAAAGTACAACTATCATACAATTGACAGGTTATGCCTTTTTATTTAATTAATCTCTTTAAGTCACCAAATTAATCCCTAATTAATTTATGACTTATATTAATCAAATAACAATATTATTATTCCTTATATTATTCTCATAATATATTAATAATATTTCTTCTCTCATTATAAACCATCCTATCAAGTTGCTATGGTGAAGGCAACCCAAAAGGACCATGCACAACCGGGTCAAATACTTGCCAAATATAGTTGCAGCCTTAGACACTATTCCAACAGTCTCCCACTTGGATAAGTCTAGTAACTATATACACAAGCATAATCCGATTAGCAATCGTAGATCTCAAAGACGCTGTCAAACTCTGATCTTATCAATCTTGTCCTTTAGATAAGGGATCGTACAGTCCTCTGTTTATATCATGCAGACAATTCTTATGGAATTAATTGTCCAACAGTTGGTTTCTCGATCTCAGATTTATTTGACATAGAACTTAATCGAACACATCAATTTAGTTCTGACCGGGCCCGACACATAAGTCAAATCAAATCATCGAGCGGCCGAGATATCGCTTTTACCCTCTTAGGATAAAAGTAACAGATAAACTTCGACTTATATGCATTTACTTATTCATTAATCAACTATACATAAAAATGCTTTTATAACATCAATTTATTGATGCGGTTTTGCATTATCAATGTACAACCAATTAACAAATAACAAACCATATATCTAGGTTTTAAGACCATATGATATTATCGTCTTGCGATCACCCTTTTTTATCACATTCCATAAGGTGATTCCAGCAAGCGCGGGTTTGTTCCAATGCTCAAAACTAGTTCATAAGCACTCATGAACGTTGCAGCAAACTTTTGCTATGTCTAATACCATTTAGACATTCTACACACCAATTCATGACAATCTTCATTCATACCTACTTCCAACATATGAACGATTGTGGATTGTTTGAATAACTCGATTATTCTTAATAAACTCAATTATTCTGGAAGTCAAAACATGCAAAGTGAAACAATAGCTAAACAATTAACATAAGACAGTAACATTACTCATAAATAATACTCCTTTATTTAATCATCAAATGTTAATTACATTTATCTATTACACGTTTCTAATACTATCTAATCTAAACTAATATCATCCTTCAGCCCAATACTCCTAGCATGCTGCAAGTGCTTAACCCTGCTCAGTCCCTTCGTAAGCGGATCTGATGGGTTATCTTCTGATGATTTCCTCCTAACCACGAGTTGTCCTTCTTCTACTCGATGTCTAATAAAGTGATATTTTCTGTCGATATGTCGAGATCTACCATGATCCCTTGGTTCCTTAGTCAAGGCAACCGCTCCTTCATTATCACAGAAAATTTCCATAGGCTCCTTTATGGCAGGTACAACTCCAAGATCACCGATGAAGTTCTTCAACCATATTGCCTCCTTCGACGCTTCGCTCGCTGCAATGTACTCTGATTCGCATGTTGAATCAACTACGGTTTCTTGTTTGGAACTTTTCCAAGTTACTGCTCCTCCATTCAGGGTAAAGACCCAGCCCGACTACGAACGGTAGTTGTCTCTATCGGTTTGAAAGCTGGCATCACTATACCCTCGTACCTTCAAGTCATCACTCCCCCCGAGGACTAAAAACCATTCCTTCGTCCTCCGAAGGTACTTAAGGATATTCTTGACCGCAATCCAATGGGCTCTGCCAGGTTTCCCTTGATATCTACTAACCATGCTCAAAGCAAAGGCTACATCAGGGCGAGTACAAGTCATAGAATACATGATTGAGCCAACTGCGGAAGCGTATGGTACTCGGCTCATTTCTGCTATGGTACTCAGACTTTGAGTATTACTCAACTTGGCATTACTTTGTATCGGTAACTCTCCCTTCTTCGGATTTTCCATACTAAAACATTTTAGTACTTTATCTAAGTAAGTGTTCTGACTAAGTCCTATTAGTCTCTTACTTCGTTCTCTCACTATCCTTATTCCCAAAATATAGGAAGCCTCTCCGAGGTCCTTCATAGCGAAGCACTTCCCAAGCCAGGACTTAACCTCCTGCAGTGTCGGGACGTCGTTTCCTATGAGTAGTATGTCATCGACATACAGAACGAGGAAGCTGACTATACTCCCACTGGCTTTGACATATACACATGATTCATCTTCGCTTCGTACAAATCCAAACTCTTTGACTTTCTCATCGAAGCAAAGATTCCATCTACGAGGCGCTTGCTTAAGTCCATAAATGGACTTCTCAAGCTTACACACTCTATTTGGATGCTTCGGATCAACAAAACCCTCTGGCTGAGCCATGTAAACATCCTCAGCCAGCTTCCCATTAAGGAAAGCAGTCTTGACATCCGTTTTCCAAATCTCATAATCATGAAATGTGGCAATAGCTAGCATCACTCTAATAGACTTTATTTTCGCAACTAGTGAGAAGGTCTCATCATAGTCAACTCCGGGAGTTTGAGTAAAGCCCTTCGCAACCAGTCGCCTTATATGTGTGTACGTTTCCATCCACGTCGGTCTTCTTCTTGAAGATCCATTTGCACCCAACGGTCTTACGTTCGGGCACATTATCAATCAAATTCCAAACTTGGTTGTCATACATGGATTGGATCTCGCTGTCCATTGCCTCCTTCGATTTTGAAGACTCCGGGCCTGCCATGGCTTCCTTATAGCTATTAGGTTCATCTAGATTTATTAGTGTACCACCACTAGTATACGTGTCCTTTTCGGTAGTAATATGAAAACCATAAAACTGGGGTTGAACTCTAACTCTTTCGGAACGTCTAAGAGGTAAGGACTCGTCAATCGGTTCAACCGGAGTTTCCTCCTCGGGTTGAGCGCCAACGGTAGAGGTTCCTTGATCAATCGATTCTTGAATCTCTTCAAGCTCGATTTGCCTCCCACTGTCTCCTTGGCTTATGAGTTCTCGCACTCGGAAAACTCCTCTCCTCGCAACGAAGACAACATTGTCCTTCGGTCTATAGAAGAGATATCCAAAGGATTTCTGTGGGTAGCCGATGAAAATACATTGCTCACTACGAGTTTCGAGCTTGTCGTGAGTATCTCGTCTTACGAAAGCCTCCCAACCCCAAACCTTGATATGTGCTAACGAAGGAGCTTTCCCTGTCCACATCTCGTGAGGTGTTTTGGCAACCTTCTTAGTAGGGACTCGGTTAAGGATATGGGGGCAGTCTCTAAGGCATACCCCCAAAATGAGATAGGTAGTGAAGCACGACTCATCATAGAGCGGACCATGTCTAACAAGGTTCGATTACGCTTTTCTGCCACACCATTCAACTTCGGTGTCCTAGGTGGCGTCAATTGTGAAACTATTCCACACTCTTTGAGATAGTCGTGGAATTCAAGACTTAGGTACTCTCCTCCTTGATCGGATCGAATCATCTATGATTTTCCTGCCCAATTGATTCTCCACTTCATTCTTGAACTCTTTGAACTTTTCAAACGTTTCTAACTTTTTCTTGATTAAGTAGATATACCCATATCTACTATAGTCATCGGTAAAAGTCACATAGAAGCGGTTCCCATCCTTTGTGGTTGATCTAAAGGGTCCACATACATCCGTATGTATGAGATCCAATAAACCCTCACCCCTTTCACATGTGCTAGTGAAGGGTGACTTGGTCATCTTTCACGGTAAACAGGATTCACATATGTCATCTTCCCTAAGGTCGAATGACTCCAACACTCCATCCTTTTGGAGTTGGGCTATGCGCTTCTTGTTGACATGTCTAAGACGACAATGCCACAAGGATGCTCTATCCATACTATTGGAAGAATCCATGCACAAAACATCATTTCATAGGTTATCTACAATCATAACAGTTTCATAAATTCCATTACATGGCATTACTTCAAAATATAAGACACCATTTAGATAAGCATAAATTGAACCGTTCTCATTATTAAAAGAAAATCTAAATCCTTGTCTAAACAAACCATGAAACGAAATGATGTTTCTTGCCATTTCTGGTGAGTACCAACAATTATTCAAATCTAAACATAATCCATTACTAAGAACTAGAGAATACTCTCCAATCTTGGTCACAAGCGACGATCTTTTGTTCCCCATGATTAGATTTATTCTTCCACGCTCCAAATCCCTATTTCTTCTTAGCCCCTGCAATTCAGAACAAATGTGGTAACCACACCTGATATCTAGGACCCAAGAAATAGCATGAGATGAATAATTAGATTTAATTGTGTAAATACCTGCAAAAGACGGCTTGATCTTTCCTTCCCTGATGGCTTGCAGGTATTCTGAGCAGCTTATCTTCCAATGTCCTATTTTGTGGCAATGGTGGGACTCTGCCTCCTTTGGGTTAGGGTTGCGATTTGCAGGATCAACTTTGGTCCCAATAGAAGAGGAACCATCTCGGGACTTTCCCTTGCGGTAGCTCTTAGACGGAGCCTTCCTCTTCTTGCCCCTTCCCTGCCCAATTGACAAAACAGGAGCAGTGGGTGGATTGGGAGTTGGTTCAACAGACTTGTCCTTGAGGTTGCTCTCAGCAACCCTTAGGAGACCTTGGAGCTTACTTAGGGTGACCTCTTCCTTGTTCATGTGGTAGGTCATCCTAAATTGATTTTAACACGGAGGCAAGGAATGAAGCACCATGTCGATAGCCAAATCTTCCCCAAAGTCGACATTCAACTTGCGAAGACGATCGGCATACCTTTGCCTCTTTTGCAAGTGCACGGTTAGAGACTCTCCATGTCCCATTTTAGCAGAGATCATGTTAGTGAAGATCTCGTAACGTTCCTGCCTCACGTTTTGGTGGTATCTCTCCAATAAGTCTTGATGCATTTCGTACAGATACATGTCCTCATAGGACTTTTGGAATTCGGCGTTCATTGTGGCTATCATGATGCAATGAACCTTCGTCGCATCACGTTCATGAGTCTCAAAAGTGGTCATTTCAGCCGGAGTAGTGATTTCTGGATTGATCTTCTCGAGCTTCTCGTCAAGGACATACTCCTTGTCCTCGTAGCAAGCAATCGTGCGAATGTATCTTATCCATTCGCTAAAGTTCGTTCCATCGAAAGTCACCTTTTGGCAAAGGCTCATCAATGTGAATGAACTAGCAGCAGCATTGTTAGCGTTCGACATCTACAAATAGAAAGGACAAAGATAGATTAGAATTTGAATCCCTAATTATCACCCAATAAGAAAAATTAGGGCTAGGATCCAACAACAATATTTACATATTAGAAAAGGGATGCCGTAATCCAACATGCAAACAATTTGAAGGTAAGTGAATGATGATTCACTAATTCTCCATCATGAAAACATAACCTTAAGTTCTAAATGTATTGAGAATTCCTAGGTTTCGATGAGATTCATTGAACTTTTCAATGACATGTTTAAATCTCGATATGCCCCTCTCGTTTGTGACTGGGATACCGAGGATCACAAAGTGGGTGTGAATAACCATGCAAATCTACACGGTGCCTTCATTGTAACAATCACCTATTCGATGTGCCAGTAAACCGCACACGCTCCACCGAACTATGAAAAACATTGAATCACCCTTTGCCACCTTTGCTTAGAACCAATTAGTGTGCGGGTAACCCACACACGCTCCACTAACTTCTTAGCAAGGGTGCAAAGTGTAATTTCATGGGATTGCATCAATTCACTTTTCCTAAAGTAACTAGGATTGGGAATTTGAAAAACATGTAGTTACTTTGTATTTCAATATTATACTTTTAATGAGGAGATAAGGTTGCCCTATCCTACCCGTTCGGCTAACGACCCTCCACCAATCAAGCAAGCGGTGGGTGTGAGTGTACACCCATTAAGCGCCATTTTATAGGTCGCAACCTTATACCCACCTTATAGACCGGCTTCGTGAATGAGGCCTACTAACGGTAAGACTAGCATTTTAATTACACACACACACACACACACACACACACACACACACATATATATATATATATATATATATATATTAAGCTTGTAATCATATAGAGTATAAGGTTGAATTTTAAACTTGTAAAATTCTAGGGTTTGAAATTTAAATTGTCTAAATCAAACTTTTAATCACAAAACATAAATTTCAAAACTTGAGGACAGGTTTTAAACTTTTCAAAACATAAGGGATCAAATAACAAATAATTCAAATTAACCATTTAATCTCATAATTATCTTTATTTGATTTATTTAAATGTTTCTTGCAAAAGAATTTACCAATTCAATTAAAATAATCAATCAATTATCATATAAGGAAATTATTATTATTAAATTTATTGGTAAATATCTTGAATTAGGTCAAGGATATACTCAAATATATGTTAAAATAGGATTTATATTGACCCATTAAGATAAAGGCAAGTTTCCATAAGATAAACAACAAGAAATTCCGAAACTAGCACCTTCTGACGCTCGAACTCGCCGAGTACCACAATGGACTTGCCGAGTTGAGGCCTACTCGCCGAGTCCACTATGGAAGTCGCTGAGTTCATCAGGTAGAAGGACAAAAATCGAATTTTGCAGTCAACAATCAAGCAACCAATGCATCAATTGAATAGAAACCAATCAAGGCTCTGATACCACTGATGTGTTTGATCCATAAGAACATTCCTATGTGCACATACAAACCCTAATGCTTGGATCTAGGTTTCTCTAATTGAACATGCAATGTATCCAAGACTTTGATCAATAGATCTAGTATAATAACATAAGAAAACAGATCTAAAGGATTACCTTAAGTATCTTGCTTGAATCTTCTTGTCCTTGGAGCTTAGAGTCACAATTGTCACTCCTCTAAAGAGGATGATTAGAGAGAGAGAGAGAGGAGAGGGGGGAAACTCGGCTAGGGTTTCTTCAAAAGCAAGAGTGCCGATTTCCTTGACCCCATGGGTCTATTTATAATATTGAGGCTCCTAGGGTTTCACCCTTAAACCCTAATTGGATAACTTAGGCCCTAAGCAATCCAATCTCCCTAATGATATGCCTTGGACGATTTCTAGGTCCTTCCAAACCCCAAACCCGTCCACCCCTTATCCATAAGGAATTATAGCCTAAAGTACAACTATCATACAATTGACAGTTTATGCCCTTTTATTTAATTAATCTCTTTAAGTCACCAAATTAATCCCTAATTAATTTATGACTTATATTAATCAAATAACAATATTATTATTCCTTATATTATTCTCATAATATATTAATAATATTTCTTCTCTCATTATAAACCATCCTGTCAAGTTGCTATCGTGAAGGCAACCCAAAAGGACCATGCACAACCTTAGACACTATTCCAACAGTTTCTATGATATACTCTATGAGCATTGCTTCCTACAACTACCAGACACGTGGAAGGAGGGGCTACAACCCCCAACTGGTGGACCATTAGTCGGATTCACAGGGTTCAACTTGTGGCCATTAGGCACTGTTCGGATGATCTTAACATTGGTCAGTCATGACGAGAAAGACCGAGTCACAAGAACGACCGAATTCTCTGTGATTTGGTATCTAGCAAAACACAATAGTCTACTCGGACGATTGACAATCTCCTTACTACACCTTGTACCATCGATGATACACGACATCGTTAAATTTAGCACATGCCAGGGATCAACGACGGTCCTCGCCACAAACGATAGGGCACAACATTGCCACCAGATCATAGCCGCCCCAAAGCTCGTACACGCTCCAAAGAAGTCCAAGGAGGGATGTTACAACGAACAACACCAGATAAACATGGAATATCCAGAACAACTCGTGCGAATCAGCGCTCACCTATCAGACGAGACCAGGGCACGACTAGTAGCACTCCTAAAGCAATATTCCACCATTTCGACTAAAAAACCAACAAATCTAACAGGTGTTGATCGACAGATCATAGAACACAGCCTCAATGCCACGCCCGAACGCACCCTGGTTAAACAAAAAAAGAGAGTCCAGGCAGCAGAACGAAACAAGGAGATAAATACGGAAGTGGCCGATCTAGTGAACACCGACATACTCAGGGAAGTAATGTTCCCAACAGGGATAGCAAATCCTTTCATGGTAAAGAAAGCCAATGCGTCATGGCGAATGTGTATCGATTACTCGATCCTTAACAACGCCTGCCCAGAGGATTCTTATCCTCTCCCAGAGATTGATCAGAAGGTCCAATCGCACAAAGGTTTTCAACTTAAATGTTTCCTCGTCGAATACAAGGGTTACCATCAAGTACTAATGAAACGAGAGTACGAAGCAAAAACTGCCTTCCACACTGAAAAGGGACCTTCTGCTCCCATAAAATGTCGTTTGGACTAAAAAACGCGGGTGCTACTTACCAAAGGCTCATGGACAACGTATTCGCTGACCAAATAGGTAGGAACATCGAAGTCTATGTAAATGACATGGTAATTAAGAGCCGCAATGAAGAAGCACTGCTCCGCGATGTGGAAGAAAGTTTCCAGAAGATAGCCAAAGTGAAGATGAAGTTAAACCCAACTAAGTGCACCTTCGGGGTTGAGGAAGGGCAATTCCTCGAGTACCAAATATCCAAGGAAGGAATTGTACCCAATCCCACCAAAATCTAGGAGTCTCAGGAGTCGAAAACTCCTCACAACCTCAAGGGCGTGCAGGAGATCAATGGTAGACTGACGACATTGGGAAGATTCATCCGCAAATCCCCAGAAAAAGCGCTCCCCCTGTATCAAAAACTTAAAGGGTGCATAAACAAGAAACAGTTCAAGTGGACAGACAATGCGGATGTGGCATTGTAACAACTCAAAGACGCCCTGCAACAGCTACCGGCTCTCGCCTGCCCGCTGCCAGGGGAAACACTATAGATGTATCTAGCCGCCTCCACATAAGCTATCTCCTCTGTGTTGGTAGTGGAGAGGGAAGGCAGGCAGGTTCCCATCTATTTTGTTAGCAGGGCCCTACAAGGCCCGGAGATCAATTATTTGGACTTGCAACAACTAGTCCTCACCCTGGTATACGCCGTTAGGTGACTACGAAGGTATTTTCAAGCCCAGAAAGGTGGATGTTTTGACCAGTTACCCAATAAAGCAAGTACTGCTAAGTTTGGATACCTAGCCAAGTGGGCCATAGAGTTAGGTGAGAACGATATCCATTGTCACCCTCGAACTAGCATCAGGCCCAGGCCCTCGCATAATTCCTTGTCGAAATTCCAGATACCATTAAGGGAGTACTAACGACGATTTTCGTCGATCCACTCGAGCCTAAAGCTAGAAAAGAACTCTGGAAACTGTATACTCACAACGCAACATGCAAGGAAGGTTCAGAAGCAAACCTGGTCCTACAAATCCCCAAGGGCGAAGAAATCACTTACGCACTGTGGTTTGATTTCCAGGTATCAAAGAATGAGGCAGAGTATGAAGCACTCTTAGTAGGTCTGGGGCTAGCCAAGGAGGTTGGCGCAAAACAACTAGCGGCTCTCAACGATTCGCTACTTGTCACAAACCAAATAAATGGGACGTATGAGGAAAAGGACCCCAGGATGCAGAAATACCTAGATGCAGTCTGTAGCTTAGCTAACACATTCAAAAGTTTTTCAGTAAAACAAAGCTCATGGGGAAAAAACGCAAGGGCAGACGCTCTCAGCAAGCTGGCCTCTACTTCGTATGACCATCTCACAAAAAAAGTGTTGGTTGAAGTACTCCCGGAAAGAAGTATCAACAACCAAAAGGTTAATACAATATCGGCCCCTCTAGAATGGACCAAACCCTTTGTCGACTACTTGCACCATGGCGTGCTTCAGGATGACCCATAGTAGGCGAGAAAAGTCAAAATCAGAGCATCGCATTTTCCAATCAGGGACAATCAACTTTATCGAAGAGGATACTTAAGCCCATGGATCAAGTGCATCTTTAAAACAGAAGGACATACATTCGTCAAAGAAAGGCGCTCACACACTCACGGGAAAAATACTCCGCCTAGGAGTATATAGGTTGGATGTGTACAACGACGCCGCAACCCTAACAAAGAAATGCAAAGAGTACCAAACATTCGCTCCTTTTCAAAACCAATCGGCCATGCCATTAACCAGCATCACCATCCCCTGGACTTTCCATCAATGGGGGATCGATATACTGGGACCTTTCCTACCGGCACCAGGAGGCGTGAAGTTTTTACTGGTGGTTGTGGATTATTTTACCGAATGGATAGAGGCGGAACCACTGGCCACCATCACTGGCAAGCAGATGATAAAATTCATGACCAAGAACATCTTGGCCCGTTTTGGCACCCCTAGGATCCTCATAAGTGACAACGACACTCAATTTGAAGGTAGTACCTTCAAGGAGTGGTGCGAACACAAGAGAATCCATCGCCGGTTCACATCAGTGCATCCTTAGGCCAAAAGACACACCGAGATATAAACAAAACCATCGTTAATGGTTTGAAGAAAAGGATACTTAAATCAAAGTCTGCCTGGGTGTGTACCACAACAAGGTCAAGCATAGGAGAAACCCCATTTAGCCTAGCTTATGAGACATAAGAAGTCCTCCCCCTGGAGATAGTGACAGGCTCCTTGCGAATGGATAGGTTCGAGGAAGTGGCCAACAAAGAAGGACGATGCCAGGACATGGTCATGCTCGATGAAAACCGTGAGGCATAACAAGTACGCATGGCACTATACAAATCACGAACTGAAAACTAATACAACCGCCAGGTCCAGGTCAAGAAGTTAAAAGTTGGATAATGGGTACTAAGAAAGAACGAGTCTAGCCATATGGAACCATTGGGGAAACTCAGTGTCACGTGGAAAGGACCATACTAAATCGTGGAGGCCCATAAGAATGGTGCTTATGTCCTCGAAACTTAGTACGGGCGTGCCATTCCAATAACGTGGAATGCGTAGAGCCTGCACCACTTTTACTCTTGAAACAAGTGTTATAGGTAGAACCAATTCCAGCAAAGGCATTGTTTATTAATTTTTACATGTAAACGTAATTTGCAAAAATTACTTTCCTACTTTTAATTTTATTACACTCTAAACAAAACTAGAAATCGAAAGGAAAATTCATATGCATCTTGTTTTTAAGCTTGAAAAACAAAACGAAGAGGATGTGTACAATTACCATGTGACAACAAGGACTAATCATTCAACATCACACGAGCGAAATCATTACAAGGAGGCAGTCAAGGAGTTTTCATATAGAAGGCTCATAACCTTCTTCCCAAATCATGTTCATCATTTACATCATAGCAAACATACAAATGAACATGTGACATGAGTGTAGAAGGATCATAACCTTCCACCAATAAAACAAAGGCACATAATCAAGTGAGCCTCAAGATGACGATCTTGGCTACACCTAGGGTCTTTAAGCAGCAAATTAGAACAAATTTCTCAAAGACCAGCTTTGCTAAAACATATAGAGTCCACCAATAACATAACTCAAGCCAGGGGTGCAAGCAAACCCTATGTAAATACCATGTGATGGCCAACACTAACCACACATGAAGCAACTAAACAAAAGAATAGGTGTGGTAACTATTGGATTAGGTGTCTAAGCCCATAACTATAATTGGTATGTACCTGATCCGAGAGTAGCATGGTCCTTTTGGGTTGCCTTCACCAGAACAATCTGATAGGATGAACATTTGAGAAAGAGGTTATTTATGATTTATTAATATATTACAAGTATAATATATTAATATGCAATCATGTTATTTAATTAGTATTTATCAAGAATTAATTTGGAATTAATTTAATGATAAAAAAAGACTAATTAAATTAACGGGGACTGATTATGTAAATCAATGATATATATATATATATATATATATATATATATATATATATATATATATATATATATATATATATATATATATATATATATATGGTTTGGGATATTGATCCATGATGAGCTAAGTTTATGTAAGTTTCCATGAAGAGTTAGCCCACATGAGATATGGATCATAACCCAAGTGTATGGATTAGGGTTTACCCATGACTCTTGGATTCCTACAATATATATATGACCCTATGGCCTAAAATTGGTTACCTTTGTGTTCTTAGAGTTCATAGAGCCGATTTTAGTGTACTGGAACCTCTCTCTCAAGTCATCCAATTGTTGGTGGTGTTTGTGACTTATTAGAGACCTCACATTTGAGGTGCTAAGTTCTTAAAGGCCAAAAATAACAAGCTACAACAAGAGGTAAATAATCTAACTAGTTTTATGATTCAATTATCAAATTTTATATGCTAGTTTACGTTTCATGCTTTAGAAAACAATTTTGCGTGTATAGCTCGAGAAAACATAGATCCAAAGCATTAGAGTTGTATGTGCACCTTAAGGTTGTTATAGTGGTCAAAACCCTTCAGTGGTATCAGAGCCTAGGGTTGTTTTCTGTTATATTCTTGCATTGCTAATTGTTCAAAGCAAGAAAAACGTTTTCTTTGGAATCTGACTGATGACCACGACGTGGTCAATGTGACCACGATGTGGCGAATGTTCAGTGGACGTTTTGTTTTTGTTTTTGCCCAAGTTTTGGATGAAAATCATTACCGCAAACTGTTTTGACTATTAAAAATCGTTTTTTGATATGGTGGTGATTATACTCATCCAACTAAAGGACAATTATCAAATTTTAAGATAATAAGTTGATTATTTGTATTATTTGATTTGAAGTGCCTTATGAGTTAGATTAGATCAATGACAAAGATACATAATAATTTTATTGGTTAAAATTGATCTAAATGCTTTTAAAGAATTCCATAATTTGTCCTCAAGTTATGGAAAATGAAAAGTCTCATTCATTAAAATGACATTAAACTCATAAGTTATGGAAATGAAGAGTTTTAAAGAGTTTCAAAACTTTCCCTCAAGTTTTGGAATGTGTAAAGTCTCACTAATGAAACATTTAATTCCAAACCCTAGAGTTTTAAAAGTTAAAATTCAACCCTTATACTATTATAATATTATAAGTTTAATAATTCTATATATGTATAAGACAATTGAGTATTACCGTTAGTAGATCTCATTCACGAAGCCGGTCTATAAGGGGGTATAAGGTTACTGCCTATAAAATGGTGGTTTAATGGGTGTCCACTCTCACCCACCGCTTCCTTGACTGGTGGAGGGTCATTAGTTGAACGAATAGGATATGACATTAATTATCGTTAAAAGTTTAATGACAATTATAAAGTAACTAAATGTTTTATTAAATTCCCAATCTTAGTTACTTTAGGAAAAGGTGAAAATGAAGTTATTCGATGAAATTGCACTTTGCACCTTGCTAAGTCGTTAATGGAGCGTGCGTGGTTAACCGACACATTAACTTGGACTTGTAAGGGTGGAAAAGGGTAGCTTGATGTTTGTCATAGATCAATGGAGCATGTGTGGTTAACCGGTACATTGATTAGGTGATAAATGACATCGAGTTTACCAAGCAAATTTGCATGGTTATTTGTACTTTGTTTGTGATCCTTGGTATCTCAGTCACAAACTTGAAGGGCATAATCGAGATTTAAGCATGCCATTGAAAAGTTCAATGAATCTCTAATGAATCTAGGAATTCCAATCCAATTAAAACTTAATAATCAATTTAGTTTTTCATGGTGGAAATTGGTAAATCGTCATTTACCTACCCTCAAATATTTTGCAATTGGATTATGACATCCCTCTTCCGAATTGTAAAATATTGTGTGTGGTCCTAGCCTTAATATTTCATTTGGGTGTTATATTAAGGATTCTTATCTAATCTAAACTTTTTCTTTCTTTTCATATGTCTTCCAACACCCCTTCTGGCTCAAACCCTTCTGGCTCTTTCTCTCTCATGAACTTTTGTGGGAGAGTCATCTTTGATGGTTCGAATTTCAATGAATGGACTCGGAACATTAGGATGGTCACTCGCTACGAGGACATGGAATATGTCTTTGACAAAGAGCTAAAGGAGATTGATGAGTCCACTACTACCCTTGAGGAGATCACTGAGTATAGGACTCATGAGAAGGACGCCACGAAGGTGTCTTGTATCATGTTGGCTACTATGTCGGATGAAATCCAAAAGTCCTATGAGGACTACCACCCTTCCGAGATGCACCAAGACTTGATGGAAAGATACCATAAAAGTGCTCGTCAGGAAAGGTATGAAACTATTGCCTCCATGATAAAAACAAAGATGAAGGATGGAGAGTCCATCACGAACCAATTGCAGAAAATGAAAAGGTTTATGGACCACTTGTTGAAGTTGAATGTCAACTTCGATGAAGATTTGGCCATATATATTATTCTACACTCTTTACCTCCCTTTTATGATCAGTTCCGTATGACCTATCATATAAACAAGGAGGAGGTCAATCTTAACAAGCTTCAATGCCTTTTGAGGACTGCTGAATGTAGTCTCAAATGTATATCTGTTTTTACTACTCCTACTCCTACTGTTGTTTCCCCATTCCTGTCAATTGGACATGGGAAAGGGAAGAAGAGGAAGACTCCTTCTAAGAGCCACAAAGGAAAGCCTCATGATGGATCCTCTTCTAGTGGGACCAAAGCTGGTCCTACTAATCCATCTACCAATCCGAAAGAACCAGAGTGTTTCTATTGTCATGAAAGGGAACTAGAAGCGAAGTTGTCCTAAATACTTGTAAGATGTAAAGGATGGGAAGGTTAAGCCCACCCATGCATGTATTTACACTATTCTATCTAATAACTCATCACATTCATGTTCTTGGGTCCTTGATACAGGTTGTGGTTTCCACATTTGTTCTGATTTACAGGGACTAAAAAGAAGTAGGAATGTGGAGCACGGGAAAAGGAACTTGATCATGGGGAATAGGAAAATGTCGCCTATCACCAAGATTTGAGTTTATTCTTTATTTCTTAGTAGTGGGTTAGAAATAGATTTGAATAATTGTTGCTACTCATCTGATATGGCAAGAAATATTATTTCCTTTCATGGTTTATACAAATAAGGTTTTAGATTTTCATTTGATAATGAAACTGGTTCTATTAATGCTTTTTATAATGGTGAATTCTATTTTAAAGCATTGCCTTGTGATGGTGTATATGAAACTGTGATGGTTGTAGACAACTGAGGAAATAATGTGTTGCACATTGATTCTTCCAATAGTTTGGATAAGGCATCCTTGTGGCATTGTCGTCGTGGAAATGTCAACAAGAAGCGCATAGGCCAACTCCAAAAGGCTGGAGTTTTGGAGTCATTCGACTTAAGGTCGGATGACACTTGTGAATCTTGTTTGCTTGGAATGATGACCAAGTGACCCTTCACTGGTACTTGTGAAAGGGGTGACGGTTTTTTGGATCTCATACACACCGATGTGTGTGGACCCTTTAGAACCGCCAAGAGGGATGCTAACCGCTTCTATGTGACTTTTACTGATGATTACAGTAGATATGCTATGTCTACTTAATCAAGCATAAGTTAAAAACCTTTGAAAAGTTCAAAGAGTTTAAACAAGAAGTGTAGAATCAGTTGGGAAGGAAGATAAAGATGCTCTGATCCGATCGAGGTGGTAAGTATCTTAGTATTGAGTTTCTAGACACATCGACAGAACGGCTTAATGGTGTGGCTGAGAGGTGCAATCGAATCTTGTTGGACATGTTCGTTCCATGATGATTCGAGCTTCGTTACACATCTCATTCTCGGGGTATGCCTTAGAGGCTACCGCCCATATCCTTAATCTAGTCCCAACTAAGAAGGTTGCCAAAACACCTCACGAGAAAACTCATATGCCAAGAGGACAGTAGGAGGCAAATTGACCTTGAAGAGCTTCAAGAGTTAAGTGATGAAGGAACCTCAAACACTAGCGATCAACCTAAGGAGGAAACTCCTGTTGAACCAATTGACGAATCCGTACCTCTTAGCCGTTCCAATAGAGTTAATGTTCCACCTGTGTTGTTTCGTTTCCATATAACATTTGAGGGTGATACATTTATTAGTGATAGCACACTGGTAAATTTGGATGAACCTAACAACTACAAGGAAGCCATGACAGGCCCCCAGTCTGCAAAGTGGAAAGAGGCTATGGACAGCGAGATTCGGTCCATGTATGACAATCAAGTTTGAAACTTATTGGTTGACAATGTACTGGGTCGTAATCAAGAAGAAGACCAACATGGATGGGAAAGTACACACATATAAAGCGTGACGGGTTACGAAGGTCTTTACTTAAACTCATGGAGTTGACTATGATGAGACCTTCTCACCAGCAGCGAAGATTAAATCTACAAGGGTTATGCTAGCCATAGCTGCATTTCACGACTATGAAATATGGAAAATGGATGTCAAAACCGCTTTCCTTAATGGAAAGTTGGCTGAAGATGTTTACATGAGTCAACCAGAGGGTTTTGTCAATGCAAAGTACCCTAATAGAGTGTGTAAGCTTGAGAAATCCATTTATGGAATGAAACAAGCATCTTGTAGATGGAATCTTTGTTTCGATGAGAAAGTCAAAGAGTTTGGATTTTCGAGAAGCGAGGATGAGTCATGTACGTATGTCAAAGCTAGTGGGAGTATAGTTAGATTTTTCGTGTTGTATGTACATGACATACTTCTCATAGGAAATGACATCACAACTTTATAGGAGGTTAAGTCCTGGCTTGGGAAGTGTTTCTCTATGAAGGACCTTGGAGAAGCTGCATACGTCCTAGGGATAAGGATATTGAGAAACAGGAGTAAAAGACTAATTGGGCTTAGTCAGAGTACCTACTTGGATAAGGTGTTGAAAAGGTTTAACATGGAGAATTCCAAGAAAGGTGACTTACGCATGCAAAGCAATACCAAACTGAGTAAGACTCAGACTTAGAGTCTGAGTACAGAGGTTGAGATAGCAGAGATGAGTCGAGTACCACATGCTTCCGCAGTTGGCTTGATCATGTATGCTATGACTTGTACTTGCCCTGATGTGGCCTTTGCTTTGAGCATGGTCAACAGATATCACGGGATTCTTGGTAAATCTCACTGGACTGAGGTTAAGAACATTCTAAAGTACCTGCAGAGGACTAAGGACTGGGTCCTTACCCTCGGTGGGAGTGATGACTTGAGATTGACAAGGTATAGTGACGCCAACTTTTAGACTGACTGAGACAATTTCCGCTCTCATTCGGGATGGGTTTTTACCCTGAATGTAGGAGCAATAACTTGGAAAAGTTCCAAACAGGAGACTGTAGCTAATTCAACCATCGAAGGAGGCGATATGGCTGAAGAACTTCATCGGACACCTTGGAGTGGTACCAGTTGTAAAGGAGCATATGGAGATTTTCTGTAACAATGAGGGTGCGGTCACCTTAACCAATGAACCAAGGGATCATGGCATATCCTGGCACATCGACAGAAAATATCACTTCATAAGACATCATTTGGAAGAAGGACTCCTCGTGGTAAAGAGGGTATCGTATGAGGAGAACCAAGAAGATCCCCTTACGAAGGGACTGAGTAGGGTTAAGCACTTGCAACATGCGAGGAGCATTGGGCTGACAGACGATATTAGTTTCAATGATTAGATAGCTATTTAGAAACATGTAATAGATAAAATGTAATTAACATTTGATGTTTAAATAAAAGGTGTTTTATTTATAAGCAAAGTTACTATCTTGTGTCAATTGTTTACTATTATTTCATTTTGCATGTTTTGACTTCCAAAATAATTAAATTATTCAAACTATCCACAGTCGATCTTACTTTGGAAGTAGGTATTGAGGTAAGACTGTCATGAATTTGGCTTGTAGATTGTCTGAATTGTTTAGACATAGCAAAAGATTGCTACAACATTCATGAGTACTCATAAGGTATGAGTATTGTATTAAACCCACGCTTACATGAATCACTTCATGGAATTTATCACGAGTGATTGTGAGATGATAATATCATATAAGTATTCAAACCGAGACATATGAGTTGTTGACTATGAGTTGGTTGTACATTGATAGTGTGAAAACGCATCAGTAACTTGGTGTTATAAAACACACCGTTGTGTATGATTTAATGAATAGTCAGTACAAGCATATAATGTCGAACTTTATATGTTCCTTTTAATTCTTGGAGGATTAAAAGCGATATCTTGGGCCCCTCGATGATTTTGTCTTGACTTATGTGTCAGACTCGGTCAGGACTCAATTGATGTGTTCAATTAAGTTCTATGCCAAACAAATCGGAAATCGGGAAACAAACTACTGGATAATAAGTGTGACATTGTTCTATGTATTTGTCCGGCTGATATCTTGAAGAACAGAGGATTATATGATCCCTTATCTAAAGGACGCGTCATAGTTCGACAACGGATTTTAAGAGCTACGATTGCTAGTCAGTTTTGAGTAGTACTTGCAGTTATAGTTATTAGACGTATCCAAGTGGGAGACTGTTGGATTAGGTGTCTAAGTCCATAACTATAATTGGTATGCACTTGACCCGAGAGTAGCATGGTCCTTTTGGGTTGCCTTCACCAGAACAATATGATAGGATGGACATTTGAGAAAGAGATTATTTATGATTTATTAATATATTACAATTATAATATATTAATATGAAATCATGTTATTTAATTAGTATTGATCAAGAATTAATTTGGAATTAATTTAGTGATCAAAAGAGACTAACTAAATTAACGGAGAATGATTATGTAAATCAATGATATATATATATATATATATATATATATATATATATATATATATATATATATATATATATATATATATATATATATATATATATATATGGTTTGGGATATTGATCCATGATGGGCTAAGTTTATGTAAGATTCCATGAAGAGTTAGCCCACATGAGATATGGATCATAACCCAAGTGTATGGATTAGGGTTTACCCATGACTCTTGGATTCCTACACTATATATATGACCCTATGGCCTAAAATCAGTTACCTTTGTGTTCATAGAGTTCATAGAGCCGATTTTAGTGTATTGGAACCTCTCTCTCAAGTCATCTAATTGTGGTTGTGTTTGTGACTTATTAGAGGCATCACATTTGAGGTGATAAGTTCTTAAAGGCCAAAGATAACAAGCTACAAAAAGAGGTAAACAATCTAACAAGTTTTATGATTCAATTATCAAATTTTGTATGCTACTTTAGGTTTCATGCTTTGGAAAACAATTTTGCATGTATAACTAGAGAAAACATAGATCCAAAGCTTTAGGGTTGTATGTGCACCTTAAGGTTGTTATAGTGCTCAAAACCCTTCAGTAACAACAAACATTCATACCAACAAATTATAAAGTAGTAGTTATCATGTTGCTGGACTCCCGAACTTTCAGGCTACCTTGAGGGAAGCAAAGGCAAAAAATGAAAAAACAAGAAATAGAAAATTTGTTCACTGATATTACATCACAACAAATCAAAGAAACACTGCTACTTGTGGGTGAGGGTGTTACCATCACCAGAGGAAGAGCTTGGGCCAGAGCCTGATCCATCACCTTGAGCGTCTTGGCAAAGGTCACGAAGCCCGGACATATCCAAATCACCTAAGCGAAGATAGCCAACATAATCTGTTTCAGTAAACGTATCCAGGGCATCCTCAATCTCGTGAACCTTGGTGGCCACATCCACCTCAACCTTCAGGCTGAACTCCCCGAAGATCATCAGCTCCTTGGCAACCTTCTTCCCCTGCTCCACCCCTACCGCTACGCATTCCACATGCACATGCACCAAACCCTGGAGAAACTGGGGGATTTCAATTACTCGGTCCACCACCCGAATGAGCTCGTCATTAATGATCCAAGAAACATCCTTTTCTAGTGCTCCCCTTGCGATGTTCTCAGCAACCAAATCAACCTCCAGTTCCGCCGTCTTCCTGCTCAGACCGGCATTCTCCAACGTCAGGACCCCCAAACGATCGTTCAGGCGCTCCACCTCTTCCTTTAGCTTCGCCACTTGATCCGCCAAGCTTGCCCTCTTAAGATGCACCGCCTCATGCCTAACCTCCAATTTGTTCTTATTAGCTTCTAACTTTGCCACTTGGTCCTTCAGCTCTTCGCATTCAATGCCCTTCCTGTCCGAATCGGACTGGAGGGTCTCCATCTCAGAGATATGTTTGGCGGCCGTTACAAATAAGAGTACACTTGGGTGACATCATAACGTAAGCCGCCAACCAAATGCTCATCGGACAGGACATTTAAGGCCTCAATCGTGGCAGGAGGAAATGTGCGCTGACACCACTCGAGAGCACTGTCATGATCAGAGACAAGATGTTGAGCAGTTAGTCTCCAGGATGGCTTATAGGCTTCCAAACGAGAACCCATAAGAAGGGGGTGGTTGTGGTTTTTGTTGGCTTATGTGTCTAAGCCCATAACTATTTTGGTATGAACTTGACCTGAGTATGAGCATGGTCATTTTGAGTTGCCTTCACTCATGCAACTTGATAGGATGACAAGAGGAGAGAGAGTAGAATTTATTATATGAATAATAAATTGGTACTCGAAAATGGTTTTATTAATATATTACAAGTTTAATATATTATTTGGAAATCATATTATTTAATTAGTATTGATGAGAAATTAATTTGGTGATCAAAAGAGACTGATTAATTAAAGGGGACTGATATTACAATTAATTGTTAGTTGCTAGTTGGGCTGATGGACTCCATAGAGTGAAGTGGACGAAATTTATGGGGAAGCCCATAAGATTTCGTCTAAGGGCTCTAAGGAAGGAATCCATAGGGTGCTTAGGCCTTAAGCAGGAATTAGAGTTTCCTTCAGAAACCCTAGCAGCCCACACAACTATATAAGGAACCCTTTACATAGGATTTGATGAGTTAAAAACTCTTAGATCGTTTAGATCTTTCACAAGTGAGATAAAAGAATTCTAACAGTTTAAGAACAAATTAAGAACAAACACAGGTCAGAATCAAATAAGAGCTTATGATTCAAAACTAAGTCACGCCTTAGCAAAGCTCGATGAAGAACTTTCGCTGTAGAGGCGAGCTAGGGTTTACAAAATAGTAAAATATGAAAACAATCAAAGTGCTAACTTCTAAGCCTGCATGCATGCAGCTTATATACTAAACCCTAATGCAAAATAATGCATGGCTGGACCGGCCCAATACCGACAACTAAACTAGGCTATGGACCGAGCCCATGACGCAATCCTCTAGACTCAACAATCTCCCCCTTTGCGTCAAATGAGGCGAGAGATTATTTCTTCTGAGCAGGTCTCACCATCTTTATAACTTTGAATAATTTAGGAATAATGGCGAGAAGATTCTGTCGGAATAGAATGTACCACCTCAGCATGTCGACGAACAACTTTTTATCAGCAGCAGTGTTCTGGTCGCACCTTTGTATAATTTCCAATATATGCTCGAGACAGGACGTCGAGAAAAGGTGTTTGTCAACAAAAGCGAACATGCACTTTTGCCTTTCGCCCCTGAGAAACATTACTGTGTGATACTTGGAATTAATCTTCCCCTTGATCATGGAATTATCATTGCCAGCTCTGCCCATCGGTTTGATCGTTGGTCGCACCCTTTGATGAAGTGTAGGTTAAAAGCCCAAGACTTGTCTTTTCCCTATAAATAGTCATGTATTATTCATAATTAGGGTTAAGAGTGAGGCAAAATGTAGCCGCCACGTGAGGTTTCTTATGTAGTGTTAGATTCTTTAGTCTATGCTGAAAGTGTAATTTATTCCTCATATTTGAATAAATCGAGTAATCATTCGACATAATCTTCATATTTGTGTTTGTTCTTATTTTCCGCATCTTGTTCATCAAATCTCAATTAGGGTTTAATCCCAACAAGTTTTTTTTTGTCGAATGATCACTCGATTTATTCAAATATGAGGAATAAATTACACTTTTAGCATAGACTAAAGAATCTAACACTACATAAGAAACCTCACGTGGTGGCTACATTTTGCCTCACTCTTAACCCTAATTATCAATAATACATGACTATTTATAGGGAAAAGACAAGTCTTGGGCTTTTAACCTACACTTCATCAAAGGGGCCCATTGCCATCATCCATGGAGTGCTTTAAAACCCTACAGGATTTTCGGACCCTATGAGTTTTATGAGAAACCCTAGCTGAAATACGTCCCTCTCCAAGTCATCTTGTTGCATTGAGTGTTTGTGATTCCATTAGAGGTGCAACATTTGATGCATTAGGGTTTTAGAAATCAAGATCAAGAAGGATTATGATTGTTATTGCTACATAACAATCAAGGTAAACTTTCTAACCCTAATCATATGTGTTTTTCAGATTTGTATGATAGTCAACTAGGGTTTATTGATTTGGTATTCAATGCCGTATGTTTAATTAAAAAACCTATATCAAAGCAATTAGGGTTGCATGAACACCATAGGATTGATGTAATGCTAATAACCCATCAGTTTTACCAGAAGAGGTTGAGGCAAGACCATGGGGAGGCAAAGATCCAGTCTCCGCCCCGGCTCCTTCAGTTGTGGGGGAAACGCTGGTTTTCTCACTGCTTTTTTCTCCCATATGACAGGGAGGTTCAATCGCCCTTGTTTGTGCCCCCTCTGGTAGTTTCGGAGGACCCTCATCGGGGGCACAGGTGGAATCCCTGGTACCCTCCAATAAGAAACTCAGATTGCGTTTCTTACGAAGAGGAGGCCCGATGCTGACAGAATCAGCTCGACCACCGGAAGAGGCTTCTTGGAAAGCAAAACACTTCTTGACATCACAAAGACTCCTCGAGGACCGGTGACAATGATGTCCTATAGATCTAGATCCTCGTCGGTGTCGGTGGCACTGTCAGAACCGATAGTTGCCTCAATTCCTCGTCCAGAAACAGGGGTGGAAGAGCCTCCACAAGATCAACATCACGGAACTAAAGCTCACCGTCAAACTGAACCTGAAGAGCTCTCTACAAAGAAACAACTTCCTCCACACCTGGCAACAAAACAAAAGATAAAAATGGTAAGACAGAATGCCGATTAAACGTGTTTTGCCAAATTTTCAAAAAAGGGGGGCGGGGGGAAGAGTATCAAGAGAAATACCCTCTTTCTCAACGAAAAAATCGGGTATCTTTCTGCGTGCCCTCCAAGCGGCGCTGATTCCGCCGGCAGCCAAGAAGCAGTCAAGACAATCTTCACCACTAATGCTAATCTTCTCAAGGACGTCGGCTCATTCCTTGTCAGCACCAAAAAAAGCATCAGAGCATAGTCAACGTACACTCTAGCTCTCGGATAACTGAGCACCACGAGATCGCTGTTCACCCACAAGAACTTCTCCTGCCAATTATTCTTCGATTTCTTATCATGGATAAGAGTAGGGAATCTCTTCCGTCGAGAGAGGGTTCGAGTTCCCGACTTGCTAGAGGCATTAAAGAAGTGCTTGAAAGGTGGAACAGTTGGGAGGCGGCCCAGAGCACGACATAGTAGTTCAAAACCCATTATCTTGTTCATGGTGATAGGGGTCAACTCTCTCACCGAAAACCCATATTCTTGGATGATCAGGTTGAAGAAAATCAGTGGTGGATAAGCGCATACCTACCTCGAACAAGGCGATTGGGATGCCAAATTTTCCCTCAGGAAGACTGTAGAGTGATGCATCAGGCATAAGGATTTGCACTTCGTGTTCGGGAACGAACCCGAACTGAAACTCAAAAGACTCCCATTCTTCAGTGGTCAGATCTCTCCCCAAAGCGCGAGTGGTAGCCATGAAAAATATAAAGAAGGGACTGAAAGGGTTTTTTTCTTAAGAACAAGAAGTTAAAGAGAAACAAGTAGAAGGTAGGAAGGAAACGCCAGGGAGAACAGAGCCTTAAATACCACAAAAGGGGTAACGAATCATCTTCATGATGAGATCGCCAACCAAACAACGATTTCGTCCTGCCAACTGTATAAGTTGCCAATAGCAGCCCTCCATGTGCCTGTAAATAGCCCAGAACGACTCTGCTACGTCACGAACGTAGAAGCCTACTGGTCTAAGGGACTTGTTAACTTTACCATAAATGGTCCCGTTAAATGTAACATGCATCATAAACGAGACGTTATCTCGTCAGGACTTTGGCCAAGTACCGGTCTTGGCTAAGGCAGTCTAACACTAGGGCGGCAGTTTGTTTCGTTCCACGAGGGACGAATATCCCCCGTAATCTTCTCATTCACTCACGACCAATAAGGATGTGACAGAAAGCTTAAATGTCACCCAAAACTGACATCACCAGATAGTTAGCCATCGTGGGTGTGATCCTCCCAATCAGAGGAGGCCACGCATCACACTGATCAGACGAGGTCCCCTCGATCCGTTAGAGGCAGGTATTTAAGGACCCCCTGCCTCAAGGAAGGGATCTATATTCTCTCTCACAAACTTTACCCTAAAATTACCTGTCTCAGAAAACTAACTTGATCATTGGGGCAACGTCCCGGGAGAACACCCAGACGTCCTTTAACGATTCTTCTTTGTGTTGTGTTCTTAGGAAAACTCTCAAGGCAGATCCATCTTCCGGCATCCACACTCCTGTTGAACATGTCACAATATATATATATATATATATACACACACACACACACACACATATATATATATATATATATATATACACACACACATACACACACACACACATATATATATATATATACATATCAAAATGTGGCTAAGTTAAGACTGGTCCTAATGATGACAACCTACATTTTTACAATGAATATGTCAACCCATGAGAAAGAATGTAGGCTAGTGAATTGTACTTATTACATAAAAAATTACTAAGGGCAATAAGCGGTCATTTAATTTTTACTCTTTTGATAGTGCTAGTCTTATAGGTACCCCTAATGATGGACTTAGAAGGTCTATGCTTTGGCATGTAAGATTAGGTTATGTCAACTTTAGAAGGATGCATGAGATGTCAAAATATGGATTAATTCCAGCCTTTAATATGACATTTGATAAATGTAAAACATGCATGGTGAAAAAAGTGACAAAACATCCCTTTCCTAGTGTCACTAGAAATTCAGTTGTTTTGGAACTTGTACACAGTGACCTGTGTGATTTTCACTCCACTCCTTCTTTGGGAAATAAAAAGTATGTAGTCACTTTTATTGATGACTACACTCGGTTTTACTATGTGTATTTGTTACATTCCAAGGATGAAGCCTTAGATAAATTCAAAATATACAAAACCGAGGTGGAATTGCAATTGGGCATTCCGATTAAATGTCTCAGGACTGATAGGGGAGGTGAATATATGGATCCCATATACTTCCAATCAGTGGGTATCATTCATGAGACCATGTCACCTTACACGCCCCAACAGAATGGTATTGCTGAACGCAATAATCGAGTTTTAAAGGAAATGGTAAACTTGATGTTGCCTTACTCGGGATTGAGTGAAGGATTCTGAGGAGAGGTCATGTTAACGGCCTGATATTTATTAAATAGGGTTCCAAATAAAAGGATCAAAACAGTCCCATATGAAGTTTGGTTCAAGAAAAAGCTGAATCTAAGTTATTTTTGGGTTTGGGGATGTCGCGCAGTTGTAAAAATTATCGAGCCCAAAAAGAAGAATTTGCGAGAACGTGGAATTAATTGTATAATCATTGGATATGCTGAACATTCCAAGGCATATAGGTTTTATGTAATAGAACCTAATGATTCAGTTTTGGTTAACATTGTTATCGAATCACGAGATGCAACTTTTTGATGAGAGTCGGTTTTCATCGATTCAGAGGCCTAAGGATCTGACTTTTGGTGCTCATAAAGAGAAAAATTCATAAAGTCAAGATGGTGGGTATTGTGCAAGAACCACAAGAGCTTCGTAGAAGCAAAAGAGGCCATATTGCGAAAACTTTCGGATCCGACTTCCAACTGTATTTGGTGGATGGTTCAAGGGATGAAATTAATCTTGAATACTCTTATTGCTATAGTATTGAAGATGATCCCAAAACTTATCAAGAGGCAATGGAGTCTCGTGATAGTTCCTTTTGGAAGGAAGCAATTGATGATGAAATGTCATCAATTCTTGAGAACAACGCATGGGTGTTGTCTGATTTGCCTCCAGGTTCTAAAACACTTGGTTGCAAATGGATTTTCAAAAAGAAAATGAATGTTAATGGGAATATTGAAAAGTTCAAAGCCCGGTTAGTCATTCAAGGCTTTAGACAAAAACCCGGTATTGACTACTTTGATACGTATGCTCCGGTTGCACGTTTTGCTACTATTAGATTGTTGATTGCTTTCGCAAGTATCCAAAATCTGGTTATTCACCAAATGAATGTGAAAACAGCATTTTTAAATGGTGATCTTGACTAGGAAGTTTACATGAAACAACCTAAAGGTTTTATTATCCCCGATAAGAGCATATGGTTTGTAAACTTGTCAAATCTTTGTATGGGCTGAAACAAGCGCCTAAACAATGGCATCAAAAATTTGATGAAGTTATTTTGTCCTCTGGTTTCAAGACAAACTAATGTAACAAATGTGTTTATAGTATATTTGATGATGCTACTAAAGTTGGGTTGATCATTTGCTTATAAATGACATGTTGATTTTTGGTACCGACTAAAATCAAGTAGATGAAACAAAGAAATTGTTATCATCTAAGTTTTCCATGAAAGATTTGGGAGAGGCTGATGTAATTCTTGGATTAAGAATTAAAAGGATGAACAAAGGTTTGGTGATGACTCAAAGTCATTATATTGAGAAAATTCTCAAGCGATTTAATTTTACCAGTTGTTCTCCTGTGAGTATTCCTATGGACCTAAGTGTGAAATTAATGACAAATAATGGCGTTCCCATTTCATAAATTGGAATACTCTAAGACTATTTGTAGCTTGATGTATGCCATGACAAGTACCAGACCTAATATTGCTTTTGTTGTGTGTAAGTTGAGCAGGTACACTAGTAATCCTAGTGCTCAACATCAGTGAATAGAGTGTTTAAGTATCTCAAGGGAACCATGAATTATGGTTTGAGTTACTTGGGGAGTCCTTCGGTTTTAGAAGGTCACTCAAATGCAAGTTAGATAACCAACATGGAGGACCATTCCTCAACTTCTGGTTGGGTATTCTTTCTTGGGGGAGGTGCCATTTCTTGGGCTTCCAAGAAGCAATCTTGCATTACAAACTCGACAATGGAGTTTGAGTTTGTTGTGTTAGCAACTACTGGTAAAAAAGCAGAGTGGCTAAGGAATTTAGTCTATGAGATTCCTTTGTGGTCTAAACCGATAGCACCTATTTCTATCCTTTGTGATAGTGCTACCGCTTTGGCTAAGGCATATAGCCGGGTTTATAATGGCAAGTCTAGACACTTAGGTGTTAGACATAGTATGATTAGAGAACTAATCATGAATGGGGTGATTTCGGTTGAGTTTATGAAATCGCAAAAAAATTTGGCAGATCACTTGACTAAAGGTCTAACAAGAGACTTAGTGCACAAGTCTGTAATCAGGATGAGATTAAAGTCCATTTAATTATATAATGATGAGACACCCAATTCCCTCCTAATATAATGTTAGCAGTTGAATTCAATGTGGAAAGCTCATACTTATAGATTGGAACACATGAAGTATTCATCAAAGGTATATGTTCGGTTCTGCATGTTAGCCAGGTTGAAGTTGAACTTCTTAATAATTCCTCTGATAAATGTATGTGCAGATACATGGAAAAGAGTTACATACGTGATTGTGAAGTGTAGCCGCATTTCAAGGGGTTGTGGACTTGACCTTGATACGATCATGAGAGGATTGGGACACACGGCTTAATAACATTGTCAAGTTGTAATTTTCTAGAAATTCAATAAACTAGTATGTATTTTACTTTCTGGTATTCAAATGGGTTGATGGGTTCAATTCTTAGAACACCCTGATTCTCGAGTATTTGCAAATGTATGATACTAGTTGGAACTTCAATCGTTTCGAGATTTTCATTATGTACTAGTTTGGATTGTTTGATAAAGTTATGTCTATTCAAGGGTTACACAAAAATGGGGGAGGATTGTTGGTGATTTTAGTGTCACCATGTCATTTTATGTAACTGGAATTAGCATGTGAGCTAAGGGGCTTCTTAATTTGTTTTCTAATATGTGTATGGGTTGGTGCGGAGGGCACACATGTATAAGATCAAATTAGTGGCCGATTCGACGACTAGTTGGGGGTCCGGGGGCAACGCCCCTTTGGTGGGGTCTAGGGGCAGCGTCCCTAGTGGTGTCCAAGGGGCAGAGCCCTTGGTTGGGGTCCCTAAATCCTCATTAAAATCCGGATTACCCTGACTTGCTTCCAAAAGAATCCATAGCGGTCCAACCCTAATGAAACCATAATATCGTTTATTATATAAACAACTCTTTTTTTTTTCAAAAGAAGGATACGATCTTAAGCTCTCTTTTTTCATCAAACTTTCACAAAATCCTCTAGCATATTGGCTTACGATTTCTGTGTCTAGAATCGTAAGTGTCCACTTGGATTATCCTAGGTTGAATTTCTTGGAATCCAGACATAGGGTAGAAATATCAGTTCGGAAATTGATATCACGATCCAAGTTGGTATCCAGATCTCCACCATAAACCCTAAATTTCCCAACAGGTTATGAAAACATAAACACTCCAACATTTTTTTGTCTCCAATATTTATAAATAAGTTAAACTTATTTAATTTATATGAATATATAAATTCTCATTAATAGGCTAGAGATATGTATGAAGAAATGGAAGGTTTAAATAAGAATGAGACTTGTATTGTAATTGAGTTACTTAATGGTAGAAAACCCAATTAATATAAAGGAGTTTATACGATAAAATACAAATATGGGGAAACTGAAATATTTAAAGCAATGCCTGTTGCAAAGGGTTTTAATCAAATAGATGGTCTTGAAACTTTATAAATAAGTTAAACCTATTTAATTTCTATGAATGTATAACTGTGAGTTACTAGGTTAGAGAGGTGTATAAAAAAATGAAGATTTAAATATATTTGAGACTTAGATTGTAACTGAGTTACTCAATGGTAGAAAAACCACTTAGCTTAAAAGGATTTATAAATATGTTGAAATTGAAATATTTTAAAGCATGGCTTGTTGCAATTGATTTTAATCAAAATAAGGGTCTTGATTTTAGGGATACCTTCTCAACACTAGAAAAGTTGGTCCTCTTAGGTCTATAATTGCTATAGATATGAATTATAATTGGAATTTATATGGAATAGAGGTTAATAATGAATTTTTATATGAAACTGTTGAAGAAGAAGTGTATACGACTCTTCCTTAGGGTTGGTTTTCAAATGATGAAAAATGGTTTGTAGTATATATATATATATATATATATATATATATATATATATATATATATATATATATATATATATATATATATATATATATATATATATATATATATATATATATATATATATATATATATATATATATATATATATATATATATATATATATATATATATACTACAAACCATTGGTTTAGGAAATATGTGGTTGTTGTATACCTAATATTAGGTGTGGAACGACGAAAACTACGTAGTTTTATCTAAAACCAAATCAAACAAATTCAATTTCCCTACTATGTCGTGTTTTCTTCGAACGTTTGGAATTCCTTATTAATAGAAAGTAACTTTTTTTATTTAATTATATAATTGTCAATAATATTGCAAGGAACTGAAAACCCAATTCCCATTATAAAATACACAGTTTCACACTCAAGTATATAATCCTAATTTATCCAATCATCATCATTTTCGAAGAAACTGATGTATGTTCCTGTGTGAGGCCATAACCCAAAATCATTCAAAGGTTCTATTGTTGATTCATATATTGATTTAAAGTTTCATTTCCTAATTACATATGGACGCTTATTTGAAGAAAACTTGTTATGGAATATGAATCAACATGAGATTTCTAATGCAACTACAGAAGCTTGTTTTCTTAAATATGAAGTCTCATTTTCTTAATAAGCAAAAAGTCAACAACCAAATTTTATCACCCACTTAACATCGATAATGTAAGAAGACTTATCTAAAGAAGAAAATGAATTTTAGCGACGATATAATAAGAGTAATTAAAAGTAGGCACTCAAACATAATCAATATAAAATTAGATGAAGATACGGAAGGGAGGAATTAAGCGCCCTTAAACAAAGGAAGAAAAGTTCATAAATTAATAATAAGCTATTTAAAAGGAAAGAGGTTAACCATCATCGGAAGAAGGAATAAAAAGTAAAGCAATTAATTACATTTAGAATGAAAACGACGCCACTTTGTTGGGTTCTATACCTAAGAGTATATACCTAACAGCCACATATTCACTTTTCCATATATATATATATATATATATATATATATATATATATATATATATATATATATATATATATATATATATATATATATATATATATATATATATATATGACTGCGATCCGTTGAAAACTTACAGTTTCTCAAGAACTCGAGAACTAAAGGTAGAACGTTAGATCAAAACTAACTTATTAAGGACATGATCGTCATCTTACCAATCTCATTTAATGTTTAGCTTATTGTATTATTGGAAATATTAAGAAGAGTAAATTACGCGAATGGTCCCTGTGGTTTAGTGTAAATTACACGCTTGGTCCCTAACTTATTTTTCTAACTCGGACTGTCCTCAACTTTTAATTATGTAACCCGCCTAGTCCCTATTCTCACATTCCGTCAATTGTTTCCGTTAGACACCCCACGTGCCTTGCACGTTGGGGGTATAAAAGTCTTTTCACATATCCAATGTTATAGCGCCAAGAAAAAAAAGGACGTATCGTTGATCAACGTGATCGGACACAAGCTTCACAGACAAAACCTTTGAAAACCCTTTGAAAACCCTTGAAAACCCTTGATCGAAAGAACCCTACATTTGAAAACGACGATGGCGCCTTGGAGGATACGTGCTACCATGGACGAGATTGACGTTGCTCGTAGATATGGTAAGTGTTTACTCCCTCAATCAGTTAGTAACTTAAAAAGAAAAATGTGACTAACCAATCTTTCCGTGAATATACAGCTGGACATCCGACGATATTCTCTGTCCGATTACACCATGGTGGACAGTTTACAAAGTTCCCTGGAAGAAAGTACATCAAAGGCAAGCAAAATTATGTTGATTTACTAGACATTGACACCTTTTCCATTCACGACATTGACGAGATTATGGAGGAACTTGGGCATATTGATTCAGACGAAACACTACTCTATTATCATTTCCTGAGACCATTTGGCGATTTGGATTTTGGGTTATTTGCTTTGGGTTCAGATCAGGATGTTCATCATCTGGGTACGTATGTTGCTAACCATAAGCTAATAGATGTATATATTGAGCATGGGAAAACAAATTTACATACTTATTCTATGTCCCCCAACCCTAGTAAGGTTAAAATTGTTGAAATTAAAGAGCCACCAGCTTGCTCCAAACAGTTGTTTTTGGAGTGGAATGACTCTCCAATTGAGCATGAGAGTGTTCCAGACCTAACAGAAGTTGAGAATGATAGTCATTTGGACAAAGAACCATCTTTGGTCGACCATATTGAATTTGAAATGAATGTAGAGAATGAGGATGATTATGATGGTAGTGGACACAACAATGGCAGTGGAAATGATGAGTTTGATGATGATAGTGAGAGTGAAGATAGTGATTTTTTTATTGATGAGGACAATCTCATACATGATGTTGATGTGGATATGAAAGATTTCCATATGAACATTGACAAGGATGTAGAATGGGTTGGAGGTTCTTCTGAAAGTAATGTACCTGAAGATACACAACAAGGTGACTTAGAAGTGATCAACACAGAGGTTTTGTTGTCTGGGTCTTCATCAGATGAGGCAAATGATGGTAAGCGAAGGAAAACTATTAGGGCCATACAGAGGGCTTATGAAAATGATGCAGCTTTGGTTAGTGAGCCCTTCTACATTTTTCAAACTTTCAGTTCATCTAAGGACTTTAAGACACAAGTGAAACTACATTCCATAAGGACAAGAAGGGAAATACAATTAGAGAAAAATGATAAGAATAGGGTTAGGTTTGTGTGTAAGGGCACTATACCAAATCTTGCTACTAATGAAGAAGAGAAATGCCCATGGGTTATATATTGTAGTAAGTGGAAGCGTGACATAGATTGGATGGTTAAGACATACACGAAGGAGCATCGATGTCTACAAACAAGGAAAGTCAAAGCATGTGACTATAAGTTCCTTTCAGAGCATATAGTACAAGTTATTGAGACAAACCCAAAGATTCCTATTAGGGCTTTACGAGAGCAACTCCAACGTGAGTACCAGATGGACATTTCGCATATGAAAACTTTTAGGGCAAAGCAGCAAGCTTTAAAGCATGTTCAAGGAGATTATGCCAGCCAATACAGGCTGTTAAGGGACTATGTTTTAGAGGTACAAGCACGTAACCCAGATACTACGGTTAAAATTGATGTTGAAAGTGAAGCGAATCCAACTGTTGAGACAAGAACATTCAGGCGTATCTATGTTTGCATTGGAGCTTTGAAGCGAGGTTTTGCAGCGGGAAGAAGGGACTTTCTTGGACTTGATGGAGCCTTCGTGAAAGGTCCATATCCAGGCCAAGTTTTGTCTGCTGTGGTAAGATCTTCTTATTTCTTCTTGTATTGTATGTTCTTTATTTTAAGTAGTGTTAACTGACCAATGTTTTCTGGTAATTTATGTTTCTTATCAAAGGCATTGGATGGTAATAATGGGATATATCCTTTAGCCTATGCTGTGGTTGAATCAGAAACATTGAATTCTTGGACTTGGTTTTTAAGTAATTTGGGTGATGACTTAGGTTTGGGAACAAATTCCAATTTCACGTTTATGAGTGACAGACAAAAGGTATTGGAACCTATCCAAACTAGGTTTTATAGTTTTATACTATTGATGCAGTTATACTAACATACAAACATGTTACTGTTGCTAGGGTTTGTTGCCTGCGATTGCAACACTATTTCCATGTGCAGAGCATCGCTATTGTCTTCGTCACATACACGAAAACATGAAAAAGAACTTGAGGGGAAAGGTGTTCAAGGATCTTCTTTGGGAATGTGCCACGACCTCTAATGTACAACACTTTCATCAAGCAATGGAAAAACTAAAGAAGCTTAACAATGATGCTTATGAGTGGCTGAAACAAATACCTCCTCAAAGTTGGGCTCGCTCCCACTTTACTGGTATAATGACTTTCGATCTCTACTTAATAATTTTAAAAGAAGGTAAATTGAATACTGACATAGAAGTTGTTTATGTTCAGGGAGAGCACATTGTGATGCTCTAACTAATAACCTGTGTGAAGCATTCAACAGCAAGATAGAAGATGGTCGTGATGCACCAATTATTAACTGCATTGAGTTCATCAGAGAGTACATTATGAAGAAGATAGTCAAAGTTGACAAGGAAATTCAGAAAGTTGTAGGTCCTTTGACTCCTACAGCTACAACAATATTGGATAAGATAAAGAGTAAGGCAGAACAGTATGTTGCAACATTTTGTGGTGCTGGAAAATATCAAGTTGCTGGACCATGGCAAGATCAGTGTATTGTGGATGTAGGTCAACAAAGTTGCACGTGCAAAAGGTGGGAATTAATAGGAATTCCGTGCAAACATGGTGTGGCTGCTATTTTGGACATGGGGAGGAATGACAAAGATGTGGGAATCCCAGAATCATTTGTGCATCTATGTTACTGGTTATCAACCTGGAAAGAGATGTATTCTTTTAAGGTTAGTCCAATCAATGGAAGGTCCATGTGGGAGAAGTCAGCTATACCAACAACTCTGTTGCCTCCAAAACATCGTGTTCCCATAGGAAGACCAAAGAAGAAGAGAACAATATCAATTGTGGAAAAGGAGGACTTTGTTAGAGGAAACACAGCATCGAGGGCCCATAGATCAGTAACATGTACGAAGTGTAACAATGTTGGTCACAATGCAAGAACCTGCAAAGGGCAAAGACCAATTGTTGGTGGGGGTGGTGGACAATCACAAGTCAAAGGAAAAGGGAAAGGGAAGGCAACCACTTGATGGTTTGTAATAGGGCTAGTCTTTTGTTACTTTAAATATGAATGGATTGTGTTATGTTACTGCTTGTAATAGGGCTAATATTTTGGTACATTATTTATGAATAGTTTGTAATAGGGGCAATATTTTGATACTTGTTTTAGCCAATATGTTGGCACTTTTGGATGAACTAGTTTGTCACCAATATGTTGGCACTTTTGGATGAACTAGTTTGTCACCCTCATTGCCCTGTAATAATTTGGTACTAATTAATGGAATGTTTTCTTCTTATGATACACCATTGGGTAGATAATAATTTGGTTTATATTGATTTTTACATTTATATTTTCCATAATAGTTTGGTACTAAATTAGATTGTTATATTCTTCTTATGATGTCACCCTCATTGCCCTGTTATAGTTTGGTACTAATTAAAGGTCAATATGCTGCTTATACATCACTTTAAAACATAATCAATACAACACTGCTACAACCATTACAGTACATTTGCATTACAATACATAGACAACCTAACCAATACATCAACACCATTTTCATTGATCTTAAAAATCTTAACCATCTGCATTACAATACATACACAACTTAACCATTACAGAAAAGGATACCTTCACATTCACTGCTACAACCTAACCATTACAGATAATGATACCATCACATACATTGCTACAACCTAACCATTACAGAAGACTTTACCATTATAATAACAACTCATCCCCACCTTACAACTTGTAAACAAGTATCACCAAGAACAATACCCAACTTATAAATAAACATATTTTCAAGAAAAGATTTTCATTTTTTAGCTTCTTGTTCAACCTCACAAGCCAGGAGATTGTCAATCTGTCACCATGATCCTTTTCATCATCATCTACCCAAGCAATAAATCCTTTACGTGGTTCCTGTCAATTTCAAAAGCCACGGTTACAATACCTATAATCGCATACAGTGATATCCCCATCTAGGGTTACGATTACAAAATTCTCAACTACAACATACCTTAATTGGACATGCGTAAAAGGGTCTTCCTGGATTATTGTTAGTAGTTGAAGTCCGAATTACAGCAGCACGCCCACAATCGCATTGAACCATCCTTGATTTGAACATCCTTAGGTGTAACCGCTTCAAACGATGGAGGATTGAAAGAAACTCTAAATTAGGTTCGATCCTGATGAAAAATTAGTATTTGAAGATCGTTGGAAATGTGAAAAGACTTTTATACCCCCAACGTGCAAGGCACGTGGGGTGTCTAACGGAAACAATTGACGGAATGTGAGAATAGGGACTAGGCGGGTTACACAATTAAAAGTTGAGGACAGTCCGAGTTAGAAAAATAAGTTAGGGACCAAACGTGTAATTTACACTAAACCACAGGGACCATTCGCGTAATTTACTCTATTAAGAAAAATGTCAAAAATGTAGAAAATAAATCAAATTTTCGAATTTTTTTACATAATAAATTTTGATTTTTTAAAAAATGTAGATTTTCAAAACTTTTTTAGAAAACATGAATTTTTAAAAAATTGAACAAAAAAATATTTTTTAAAAAAAAATCAAGCTTTTTAAAAACAGTAAATTTATAAAATCATTAAAATTTAAAAAAACTAAAATATTTAAATTTTTTTAATTATTTTAAACAAAAAAATCAATGTTTTACTTGCATATATGCATATTTTTTCAAGTACATATGTGCATATTTCTTATATTATAATATTTATAAGTAAATCGTAAAAAACTAATATTTATTAATAATCTATAAGCAAAATAGTACAAAAATTTTATTCAATACAATATACAATATAAAAAAAATGCTACAAAATTTTAAAGCATTTTCATATCTTCGTGTAAAGATTTTCATAATTTCTTCAATTTATCACTTTTTACGTCTTTAATATTTTCCACAAATTCATCCAAGGACGTGTTCGGCACCGAGCGTTTAGGAGCATTTGAGAGCTTCTAGCTTTTAGCATTTGACAAAACGTTATGTTTTGAACAGATAATATCGTTCGACAGTACATGATTCTAGCGTTTAGTTTAAACAAAACGGTCGAAATCCAAGTGCTACTTCATGTAGCGTTGAACAAAATGCTACAAGCTACAAGCTACCCGCTACAAGTCACCCACTACCAGCTAATTTTGCTGAACACGCTCCAAATCTATGAAAAATATAAAGTAAATTGAGTAATGCAAGAACAATCACAAAAAATGCATGTGTGCATATAGATGTAATTCATATGTGATTCACTTATGATTTACATGTAAATCACATGTAATTGATATGTGATTCACTTGTGATTTACATGTGAATTACATGTGATTTATATGTGAATTGCATGTGATTTACATGTGAATCACAATTAATTCATATGTGATTCACTTGTGATTTATATGTGATTCATATGTAAATTACATATGATTCATATGTTAATTACATTTGATTTACATGTGAATCGCATATAATTTATATGTGATTCACTTGTGATTTACATGTGATTCATATGTGAATTACATGTCATTTACATGTGAATCACATTCAATTCATATGTGATCCACTTAAGAACATTGCGCTCTTCTCAGTCATCCATGTGTCCACACAATATCATGTGAATGAGAGAGATTTATGATGTACTAAAACTTATCACCCAAGGAATAGATGTACTAAAACTCAATAGTTTATTTTGCACATATAAAAGGTTACCTTTTCACCTAAGCAATGCCCTGAAACGGCGCTCTTTAAAACTAAGCATACGAGGCCACCTGTGCTGTCCAAGTTATAATGAGATATGCATAATGAATTCATCAAGATGACTATATATTTATATAGAATGGTAACCTACTTTTTGGTATGCTTTATATTTTTTTTTCTTTTTTTTGGAGGTTTGCATTTGAAGTAACTTTTGAATCAAAGAAACTTACCCTCGATAAAAGAACCTATCAAGTTTAACATATTAGATGTTTAAATATGGATGGTAAAAGTATTATAACGGAACTCGATGACTTATCTATTCATTTATTTTATTAAAGGTACCCTATGATAGTTAAATTTCTTGACCAATTTAATAGTGAGCAGACAAAGGTTTTACTAACTGTGTTCAAAATATTAACCACTTTATTTTGAACATAGATGCATAAATATGGGTGGTAAAAGTATGTTGTTCACACAGACAAAGGTAATGTCTGATGATGCTTTAGTTTGTAACGAACCTCCTATAGAAGTCACTAACTTGTTAATCTCATCCTACAAGACATTTTAGGAAGATTTTTTTTTTATAGTTAGTTGGGTAAGAATAGAAGTTTTTACAACGATATATTTACATAAAAAAATTTAAAATAGGATTAGTCAAGAAACTATATATACACAAATAAAACACCAATAATACTTGTAATAATTAGTGATAACCACATGAATGGAACCTTTCGTTTTATTTGTAAGCAATATGCCATTATCTTTACTCCATTAATTGCAAGGCAACCCATGAATCCTTGTTTTGGCAGCACTTCATGCTCTTTTGCACACAAAAAAACACATTTAGGACTTGAAAAAAAAAAACAACACTTTCAAGTTTCAAATGAACCAGTTTCTTGTAGAATGAAGCACAATAATGGATTGTTTAAAAGGTATTGTATTAATTAGTTCAAATTGATAGTTATGTAATTTAACATACAAGTGAAATGATGAATGCAACTTCAGCTATATGTCTATTTAAAGTAAAACAATCTAGAAATTATTCATCAAAATGGTTTTAAGTGAATACTTTATATATTGAAGACATGAATATGCTCTTATGATATAGTTTTCCATAATAATTCTTAGATATCAAAAATTACAAAAATCTAATCAACCATTGTCAACTCAAATTAGGGGGACTTCTTATTAGTACTTGCAATATATATGAACAAGAATGCACAAATTGAAGTAATTCATAATAAGATAACATGCATAATGAAGTTATTGTTAATTCTTCAAATAAAATTTACAACCATACAAAGAAAATTACAACCTTTATGGAGCAGATCATTAAACTTTCCAGGAAATTTAATTTAAGAAAAATCAGGAAAATCCAATCGATTACCACTAACTGTGTACAAAATCGAGTGTAAGAATTCCATTAGAAGATAACAAAATATGATTTAGGATTAATTGCATATTGTGGAGATTGGTACAAAATCAATATAAAAAGGTAAATAGTTATACCTTTGATGTTCACATATCCAATGATCAGAAGCAATAGCTTCATAATCGACAATGGTGGAGGAAGCCACGGATTCCGTGGTCAGATCGTTGATTCCAGACAACAATTCTAGATTTTAAGGAACCAATCGATCAAGAAAGCCATGAGAGAAAATGTTTGGTGGTGAAAAAGACAAAAGGTTTGATGGGAAATATATTGTTTGTATGATCTTTAGCATAAAGCACTTTTTTCTACCAAATATACCCCCATGATTATTTTAAAGAAACCTGTTATGCCACTGAATTTAGTAATATTTACAAATTATGCCATCGATCATCTAAGCCATCCAAACAATTGATCCATTGTTTCACTTTTAGTTCTCGGGTTCTCAGGAAACGATGAGTTCTCAAATGATCCTCCCCCCCCCTCTCTCTCTCTCTATATATATATATATATATATATATATATATATAAATATATATATATATATATATATATATATATATATATATAAACATATCCCACCAAGAATACGTCAAATATAGCAGAACTGTCAGTCTGATAGACAGTTTGGGAATAGATATGCCTAATGCCGGGTCCTTGCTCTCGCCCCCGCTCTCGTGATCCCATATTCATTCCTTGGCGCCCAAGCTCCAAAGCTAGTGTCATGACAAAATAGTACCAATTGCCTCTTAGAGCGACAGGTGTAGCGCTTAGAACGTTGCTCCTGGCAAACTTGCACTAATGACAAACGACCACATGCGGAGCATGGTCTACCAATCAAAGGTCGTCTATCCCTGTCAAACCAGAAAAGGTAAAAGATGCTATCGGGGATTTTCTCCCCCGACCAGCCGTATAAAATGTCCCTTCTCCTCCAAGAGAATGGATCGTGAAATAAACCCTTAAACTCTTACCTAACACGTTGTACCTTCTCTCTAAGAGTCGAACTGACTTGATCGTTAGAGTATCGTTCCGGGACAGCCTCCCAGACGACAACTGATGATCTTGTTTCCTTTGCTGTGATTCTTAGGCCCTTCATTCCATCCTTCAAAGATACAGAGTTAATCCAGAGACATATCATAACAATTGGCGCAATCCGGATGTGCACCCAGTACAACACAACCCGATAAACAACAAAACATGTCTATGTTGGTAAATACAAGACTTACATCGCCATAAAATGACAACACCTTCCATGCCAGAGAAACACTGTTAGCCAATAAACTTGGCCTCCTGGTGCCAAGTATTTGGTCGACCAGTACTATCCCAGAATTTGCGACGAGTGTAGGGTGCCCGCCACTTACCTTTCTAGTCAACCAAAAGCCGATATCAGAAAAACAACAACGACATGACAGAGTGCTTACGATCAATAGACCATGCAAGAAATTTGAGCGACATGAGGAAAACCACAATGTCAAAGCACTGACCCGATAAATCAACATCATCAACTTCTCCATGGAAGACCCGAGGCTGCAAGATTGGTATCCCAGAGACCTGCTTCTCATAACCGTGTGCATACGTCACAAAAAAATCCACCGAGTCTACATAGATAATGGCAATAGCATAGATATCCTGTACAAACATTGCTTCTGACAACTACTAGAGTCTTGGAAGGAAGAATTGAAGCCCCCAACAGGTGGACCTCTGGTCGGTTTCACGGGACACAACCTATGGCACCTCGGAATATCACACCTCCCTCTAACATTAGTCAACTACGACGGGATAGAGATTAGGACATGAACAATCAAATTCTATGTGATATGCCACCCAGCAGAACAAAACATATTGTTAGGGCGCCCGACACAATTCGAGCTACAAGCTGTGCCGTCAACAATTTATGGAACAATAAAATCCGAGACACTGTCCGGATCAGCAACCATCGTCGCTGACACTCTGAATAGGCAGACATGCCACCGAATCATGGCGACATCAGATCTGGCCAGCGCCCCCAAGAAATATAAAGCGGACCACCCACTAGATAAGCATGCAATACATGTTGAACACCCCAAACAAACAATAAAGATCAGAGCTGACGTATTGGTGGAAACCAAAGTTCAACTAGTTGCACTACTAACACACTTCTCTGGGGTTTTCGTGTGGTAGGCTTCATATATGACTGGAGTGGACCGAAAGATCATCAAACACAATCTAAACATCATACCGCGCAACGCTCCGATAAAGCAAAAAAAGAGGGGGTAGGCAGGTGATAGAAACAAGGCAATCAATGATGAGGTCACGAAGCTTGTGGATACAGGCATCCTTTGGGAAGCAGCGTTCCCTATATGGATAGCAAACCCGGTAATGGTAAAGAAACATGATGGCTTGTGGCAAATGTGCATCGACTATTCTGACTTGAATAACGCATGCCCAAAAGACTATTACCCCCTCCCAGAAATAGACGAGAAGGTTGAATCTCTAGAAGGATTACACCTCAAATGTTTTCTTGACCCCTACAAAGGCTATTACCCATTCCAGATGAGATGGGAAGACGAGGAAAAGACGGCCTTCCATATCGATCAAGGCACGTTCTGCTACCAGAAAATGCCATTCAACCTTAAAAACGATGGTGTGACATACCAGTGCCTGATGGATAAAGTCTTTGTAGAGCAAATTGGAATGAATGTGGAAGTATATGTCGACGACATGGTCATTAAATGTCCCAGCGAAGCAACGTTGCTCCAAGACGTCGAGGAGACCCTCCATACCTTGGCCGAGCATAGATGAAACTCAACCTGGGAAAATGCATTTTCGGGGTAGAAGGGGGTCAATTCCTAGGATACTGAATAACTAAAGAGGGAATCAAACGAAACCAAGTCAAGATCCAATAATTCCTCGATTCCATGACCCCACACAGCATAAAAGGTGCCCAGTAAATTAACGGGAGGTTTACCACTCTTCCACACTCTGAAAGGGTGTGTCGACAAGAGTCACTTCAAATGGATGAAAGAAGCCGATGCAGGCCTCCAATTCTAAAAGGAGGCACTTCGTCAGCTACCAACGATGGCGAGCCCCATTCTGGGAGAAACCTTACAGGTATACCTCACAACGGCCGATGAAGCCATCTTATCAGTACTAATGGCAGGGAGAAACAAGAAACAATCACTAATACATTTCGTAAGCAGAGAATTACAAGGCCCCGAAATCAACTACCCAGTCTTGGAAAAACTGGTACTAGCCATAATTTACATGTCCAGATGCCTATGATGCTATTTTCAAGCACACAAAACCGAAGGGCTAACCAGCTTCCCAATAAAATAGGCCCTGTTGAGACCTGAAAAGTCAGGACGATTGGCGAAATGGGCAATAGAACTGGGGGAGCACGACATAGATTACTGCCCGCGAACCATTATTAAGGCCCATGCCTTAGCAGAATTCATAGTATAAATACCAGACACACTTATAGGAATACCAAAGGTCTTACCAGCATACCCGTTAGAGCCCGAGGCAAATAAAGATATATAGGAAATACACACCGATGGCGTCGCAAGTAAGGAAGGCTCAGGCGCAGGCCTAATCCTCAAAAACCATAGGGGAGATGAAATAACATACCCCCTAAGATTCGACTTTCAGGTTTTGAATAACGAGGCTGAGTACGAAGCACTCCTCGTAGTCCTTCGGTTGGCACAAGAAGTCGGAGCGAAACATCTCCGGGTTTCAGTGATTCAATACTGATAACCAGGTCAATGGCACTTACGAAGCCAATGATCGAAGGATGCAAAGATACCTAGAAAATACACAGCAGTTAGCACATTCGCTCAGTAGCTTCGAAATCAAACAAATACCTGGGGGGGGGATAATACAAGAGTCGACGCTCTTAGCAAATTGGCCTCGACGTCCTTTGACAACCTAACTAAGAAGGTACTGGTAGAGGTTCTCGAAGAAAGGAGCATCGAAAACAAGCAAGTCGATGTTGTCGTAGAATCATCGGATTGGAGAAATCCATAGCTAGATTACCTGCATCATGTGATCCTCCCGGATGACCCAGAAGAGGCCAAGCCGATAAAAATAAAAGCCCCCAATTCACTATAAAAAGCATGCAACTATACAAGAGAGGGTATCTAGCGCCATGGCTTAGATGTATCTCACACGAAGAAGGCCAAGTTCTCCTAAAGGAAAGCCATTCGGGCAAAGTTGGAAAGCACGAGGGGGCATGGGCACTCACAGGCAAAATACTATGTTTAGGGATATATTGGCCCAACTTGTACAAAGACACAGAGAGAGTAACAAAGAAATGCTCTGAATACCAGGCATTCACCCCGTTCTAGAACCAGCTAGCGATAACCATGACCAGCATTAGCAACCCATGGCCCTTCCACCAATAGGGCCTCAACATCGTAGGACCATTACCGACGGCCCCAAGGGGATTGAAGTTCTTATTGGTTGCGGTTGACTACTTCATGAAGTGGATTGAAACGGATCCCCTAGCCACGGTCGCGGGCAGGCAGATTATTAGGTTCATGTGGAAGAACATCCTAACTCAGTTCGGTACTAGCAAGGTCCTAATAAGCGACAACGACATGCAGTTTAAGGGAAGTCCCTTCAAAAAATTGTGCAAAGAGAAGCAGATCCATTGTCGCTTCACCGCAGTCACACACCCGCAGGTGAACGTCCAGACCAAAGTATCAAACACGACCATGATGAACGGGCTTAAGAAACACCTAATAAAAAAGGGGCCTGGACGGAAGAATTGCTAACAGTATTGTGGTCGTACCGTACAAACATGAGGTTATGGATGGGAGAGACGCCCTTCACCCTGACATACGGTACAAAAGAGGTGCTCCCACTCAATATTATGATTGAATCATTGCGGGTAAGTGGTTTTGACACATGCTTGAATGAGGCAGAGTGACGACAAGACTTGGACATGTTAGATGAGAAACATCAAGCTGCTCGACTATGACAAGTGGCCTACAAAGCCCGTACAAAAAAACTTTTACAACAAACGGGTGCGAGTAAAGAACTTCAAAATAGGAGAATGGGTGCTGAGGAAAAACAAGGCTAGCCACTTAGAGCCACTGGGCAAGCTAAGCGTGACCTGGGAAGGACCATATAAAGTAGTGGGGACACACCGGTACGGAGCATAGACATTGGAAGAAAAAGACGGGAGAACGATACCTCGAACATGGAATGCGCACAACTTGCGTCACTTTTATTTGTAAAACAACTGGCAGTTGGTGTAACTAAAGGAGGGGGCTAGTGACACCCGGACCTCCAACCTATAAACTACACCTCAGTCAAATGTTTACATGAAGATCTTTAAGTTGTCTCCAAACTTTCTGATTAATATAGTTTCGCATGATAGTAGACTAACCTTACTCGTCGATGAACGTACATACATATATACACATAAATACAAACATAAGGAACAAAAACAGAGAAAGAGGGATGAACTGACGAGTGATTATGGATTTTAGGCCAGTAAAAAAATAGAATGTTGTAAGGCCTATGCTGTTTTTTAGGCCAATTTTGTTTTGTGGCCTAGGATGTCTTTTGGTTTATGCTTTTGATCCGTATCGATTTTGACATCCCAAGTTTTGTAATACAAAGAAAATACATTTCTTTAAGGAAATGCTTTGATAAATCTATATCATATTTTATTTTGGGAACAAATTCCGCAACACTTTTCTTTGAAAGATTACTCTGATTTTATTATAAAAGCTTAAACAAAATCGTTCTTTTCTGGCCGTGAAATTGGGGAGGAGAAAGAGAAAGAGGTGGTCGATGAGGAGCAGGCTAAGGTCTAGGCCTGCAAGAAATTAGTTTAAGTTTTTCATTCCTTTAGTAATGTCAGACACTTACCTTTTTTTATTTGTTGGGTTGGAATGCAACCCCTTTTGAATGCAATGGTTATGCTTCCCTTTCATATTTTTCTCTTAATCATCCTGCATGACTATTATGGTATTAGGATCTTGAAATAACCAGGATCCTGAAAAACTTGGTTCTTACAAATAACCCTAAGGTAAAACTCTTTTAGTAAACCATCTTTAATAAGTAACCATTTTAAACTCAAAGACTGGAGGTATGATAACCAAATAGTCTTTGTTTAAGAACTTAAAAGGTTTGGGATCCTCGGACTTTACTTAGAAAAAGTTTTAATGTTTTTCAAAAATAAGGGTATATGAAACCTGGTGATCTTAGGAAAAATTTAAAGTCACGACTTCCCTGTCTTCGTATGATCCTGATGCTATCATGCGAAAGGATCTTTGCTTTAGAAGTTCATTAGGAAGGATCCTCATTTGACTTTAGGAAGGATCCCCTATTGAAACTATCTTTATCTTGAAGAAAGTCTTTGTATGATGATGTTATAAATCCTTTTTACTTTTTGGGGAGTATCCCGTCTTCAGATAGCATGCTAATGTTACGACTTTATAGCAAGTCTTTGGGGAAAATCCTAATTCAAAATAACATGTTAATATTACAAACCTTAGTGAGTCACTAGGCAAAATCGTATGATCATAAAAAGTCACAAACCTTTTGCATTTTCTTAAGATAACATGTAAATGTTATAAACCTTAGGAATTTTCCAGGGAAGATCCCAACTTAGGATAACATGTGAATGTTATATGTGACGTCCCCATTTTCATGGCCAGAAAAGACTGATTTTGTTTATGCTTTATAAAAATCAGAGTATTTTTTTTAATAAAAATGTTGCGGAATTTGTTCCCAGTAAAACATGATAAATACGTTATCAAGGCATTTTCAAAGAAAAGTATTTTTATTCATTTTAAAACATTTGGGATGTCATCGTCAATACAGAAACATAAGCATAAACATAACTTACATTCATTATCACTAGTGATTTATATCTCCTTAATCTCTCAGTGTAATGTGACTTCATATCAACACCTGTGATATAAATAAACTGAGTGGATCAGGTTGGGAAACCTGGTGAGTACATAGGGTTTTCAACCCACAATAATATAATTATTATGTTTAATCATCAAATAGTTAACCCAATTACCCATCCCCATTATCTTCTTTACTCTTAAGGATCTATCCTAAGAATCAACTATTTCTCATTCATTCATTCCTAAGGATTATCCAAAGGAATAGGTACGAAGTACATCATTGTCAATGACACAGTTGTCAAGCACAGCTGCTAGTTCTATCACTTAGGCGCAACGGCCAGAATTGTGACATTCTATGTGAGGCGCAACTGCCAGTATTGTCCTTCGAACACAGCTGCTAGGGTTATCTTGTTTATTGACAGTATCATTTTCGAGAGTTCACTCGCAATACATGTCAATGGGTTTTTAGAGTACACCGGTGAACACATCGTTCAAAACACCTACAGGTTGTGTGCCTGCTAGTGTTTCACTGGACTATCTAGCATAGTCCGTGGTTGTCATCCATACTCTACTAGATGACGGGGCCAGCTTTTGGGAACAAGGCTTCTCACATCGTCCACCTCTCACCCTTACCTCATGGTCTATATCACCTCTCAACTCATCATCCAACTCATATTTCATCTACCCATATTTTACCCAACATATTATGTAGATATAAATACATATACAGTTTAAATCATATAAAACTTGTATAAAATCGTTCATCCAGCATAGATAGCATGTATATAGATAATATGCATACATAGCATGTAGTTTATATAAAATACTTCATATCTATGTGTAAGATGAAAGGGACCATGCACTCACCTGAAAAAGTGGTGATTCCGAACTCAGACAGCGCTTCGCTTCTTAAAAAAATAATTTCCTTCGACGAAAGCTAGTATTATTACCACTAGAGTTTAGTCTATTATTCGTCGAGACTAATTAGTAGTCTAGCTATTATTACTATTATATAAGCGTTAAACAATACTTATATAACCCATAATAATAGCCCAAGTACTTATTATAAGTTCATAATAACATTACTATAATTAAATGCAAGCTATATTAAAAATAGCGTAGGTGTAGCTCACTTATAGAAGGTTTTATAGAAAACCGGGCTTTGCTTGGAGCAGCGTTCCCGAGCCGAAAATCTCTTCGTCTTGGAGCCGTCGAGCACTCCGGGCTTCCTCCTTGTGCTAGGGAGGTTCCCTAGGCTTTTCGGGGGGTTTCGGGGCTAGAGAGAGGTTCTAGAGAGAGAGTAAAGAGAAGAAAGAATGGGAAAGGTTTGAAGAAAATGAGGGTGGGAGAGGTTTTATTTATAGGGTGAAAATGGCTGAACTTGATGCCACATGTCACCATCTAGTGGCAAGACTTGGGGAGAAAGCAATGGCCAAGATTGTGCCACATCACCCATTTTCGCAAAGCACACTTCCGAATTCTAAAATCCGTAACTTTCAATTAGGACCTCCGTTTTTGATATTCTTTATATCCACGCGTAGGTAAATATAAGATCTACAACTTTCATTTTGACTCCGTCGGCTAATTTTCGACCGATCTTAAATTTAACAATACGGGGAGATTATATTGTTGAATGTCCACATAATATTCATAACCTCTACATACGGACTCTGTTTTCATCCGTCTTTTTATCGATGAGTTCCTATTAATGAGATATTCAATTCTCATTTAGGTTGCATAGGCCAAAAACCGCTCGATCTAAAATTCGAGTTTCGGGTTGTGCACTGCTAAGCCAAATCTTAGAAAATTCATAATTTCCTCAAACAAAGTCAGATTTGGGCGTTTTTTTTTTGTATGTTCTCGGTTTAACGTATACTACAACTTCTGTATAGATTTCTAAGGCTAAAAAGTCCTCCATTGTAAATTCATTATTTACGTCTCCCGGTGTCGTGTCGGTTTTGTTGTAAAATTTCGACGGACCATAACTTCTTCGTTATAACTCGGATTTCAACGTTATTTATATGTATGGAACCCTTGAGACGTATTCTACAACATGGTTAAGATTATTTATTCTAAATAATCTTTTGTCAAAAAAGTCGTTTTCAACCCCTATTATCTCTAAATTGACTAGCCTGGATCTACGGGCGTTACAATTATCTCCCGCTTAGGATGATTACGTCCCGGAATCATCAACGAAACAGGGATCGCATGATGACTCCATACGTTATCTCTTCATCCTAAGTAATAACCGTAACTTTGAAGTTTCTTCGAACGAATATCTAAATCTATGACCTCCTGATTGCGGGTGGTGCTCAATCTTACACTTGCTCCCTATCTCATGTTAGACTCCAAATTATGACCTTCAAGTCACAATCTCGATCCTTACTAGAGACTGCTCCTTTTTCTTAACAAACTTAAGATTAGTTATTTTATTACTAAAATGGACCTTTGTATCATATTCTAATGACTTATCATCGTATGTTCCCACGCTTAGACTCAGGTCTCCTAGAGTCTTCTAGAATAGACTATACATTTCTTCATGTTCTAATCACGTCTTAAAAGGTAGCATTTCTAGTTACAAGCAACTATCGCGATACCTCTATCGATCACTTTGATTATCTTTTATTTCAATCTTCCGACTTAAGTCAGATGCTACATCAAACTTGGTTCTCTGAACCACGTAACATACTTATCGTAGTCGAACTCAATTCGATATGAACACTAGGGTCGGAATAACAATCACCCTCTTAGTCATTAACAAAACGATGGTAACGACATATTTGAATAAAACGGTATCAAGTACTAGCTTCTTGGTAACCTTGTGACTTTCCCTGATCTAAGCGTGAGTCTTTTGCTTCCGGTAGTATAGGCCTCTACTACCTTTCACGCCTACTCATACTCATCCCAAGTATTGTCTCGCAGTTTATCCAAGTCACCATGCAAGAAAACCACATAAGCATTCAACACATCAGATAACAAAACGAAGGTTTTATATTATTTCTTGAAACTATTACATAGGTGTTCAAGTTCACCCTAGACTATGCCTCTAATAGACTACATCATGTGTTTCTATCCCTTTGGCTACTTCATAACTCGATCTTCGGGTATGAATTCCTCATCCTTGATTCCTCGCGTTGTTCTCTACTTCATCGAGGATCATGTGGAATGCTCTTGCTTTTGGTTTTGGCAGCGCATTTGGCCTTGTAGCCCCTTGTCTCTTTGGGTAGTCTTGCTTGAAGTGACCTTCCTCATTACATTCATAACATACCCTTTTATTGAATGTACATTTATTGGCGTAATGCCCATGTTTTCTACACTTGAAACAAGTTACCTCTTCGCCACATTTTCTTAAGTGTTTATTCTCGCACTTATCACACCATCTTGCTTTGCCTATTCCTCCTCCTCCTCCAAACTTCGAGGATTAACTCTCCTTATTGCCTTGAAGATCCTTTAAACTTCCTCTTTTCTCCTGCATTATCTTTTTCTAGAACCCTTTCTCTTATCTGGGTCTCTATATTTTTAGCTGCTCTAACAGCTGTTTTCAAAGTAGCTGCCATTTTGACCGTTGGGCCAAAGTCTGCAGGCAGTCTATTAGAGAACCTATCTATCTTGGAGAGTTCAGTAGGAACCAAGTAGGGAAATAGCTTCATCTTCTCAGTGAATGCGGTGGCATACTCATCAACACTCATCTTCCCTTTCTTCAGGTTCTGAAACTCGTTGTTTAGGTCTATCAGATCTATCTCTGAGCAGTACTACATTTTTAACTGCTCCGTGAATGCTTCCCAAGACATTCGTATGGCTTATCCTCGTGGCATTGTATCTGCCAGCAACTTCCACCAACTTAACACTCCGGTCTTTAGTTGTATGACTGCAAAGACTATCTTTTGCTTATTGCTGCAGTCACAGCTCTCAAATACCATTTCTATCTCGGAGACCCAATCCATAATCTCAACCGGCTTCGGGCTTCCGGAAAGGCTTGGTGGCTTGGTACCCAAGAAGTTCTTATACATTCGTCCATCCTTTTCGTTTCCCCTCTCCGGGCCATTCCTTCATTCTCCTTGAGTCCCAACTTGACTTACAGGGCGGCTATAGTGCCCTTCCTCCGATTGATCGAAAATTAGCTCAGGTTGCTCAATGGGCATGGTAGGTTCGTCCCTATTTTCATGCAACATCCTCCTCATTTCTTCCCTTTGTTCATCTAACATAGCTCAAATCATGGCTTGTAGTCCAGCCATGGTAATTGGTTCAGGTGCAGCATCTACTACAACAAGTATTTGTTCAATCACTTGGGGCTGTTAATTCCTATTTCCATTTGCGTTCCCAACTCCACTTCGGGTTCTTGCCATTTCGATCTATACACCAATTCAGACGTTCGGTGTGTAATGACGAGAATTAAGATAGGAAAAGATTTTACTTACGATTGACATGTAAATCTCCCTATTACTCCAAAAAGTTACATGCCAGTTCTAATACTGTAATTAAACGTTTAGAAGTCTGAACATGTAAAGTTTCCAGATCTGGTCGGCAACAGACCATAGATACGATCATACATTTAGCATCATAAAACCTCATAAATCATTTAGCGCATAAAAGCATGTTAGGCATTTTCCCTAAATAAGCTAGTGCTTGTGTCTATTCAGGTGTATTACCTAAGACACACTCCTCACAATCATTGGTTAGCATTCTAAGTTTAAGTCTAGAAATAAATTAATATTCCTACTTCGCTTAAACCAATGCTCTGATACCAACTGTGACATCCCCATTTCACGGCTAGAAAAGACCGATTTTGTTTATGCTTTATAAAAATCAAAGTACCTCTTTTAATAAAAATGTTGCGGAATTTGTTCCCAGTAAAACATGATAAATACGTTAACCCAATTACCCATCCCCATTATCTTCTTTACTCTTAAGGATCTACCCTAAGAATCAACTATTTCTCATTCATTCATTCCTAAGGATTATCCAAAGGAATAGGTACGAAGTACATCATTGTCAATGACACAGTTGTCAAGCACAGCTGCTAGTTCTATCACTTAGGCGCAACAGCCAGAATTGTGACATTCTATGTGAGGCGCAACTGCCAGTATTGTCCTTCGAACACAGCTGCTAGGGTTATCTCGTTTATTGACAGTATCGTTTTCGAGAGTTCACTCGCAGTACATGTCAATGGGTTTTTAGAGTACACCGGTGAACACATCGTTCAAAACACCTACAGGTTGTGTGCCTGCTAGTGTTTCACTGGACTGTCTAGCATAGTCCGTGGTTGTCATCCATACTCTGCTAGATGACGGGGCCAGCTTTTGGGAACAAGGCTTCTCACATCGTCCACCTCTCACCCTTACCTCATGGTCTATATCACCTCTCAACTCATCATCCAACTCATATTTCATCTACCGATATTTTACCCAACATATTATGTAGATATAAATACATATACAGTTTAAATCATATAAAACTTGTATAAAATCGTTCATCCAGCATAGATAGCATGTATATAGATAATATGCATACATAGCATGTAGTTTATATAAAATACTTCATATCTATGTGTAAGATGAAAGGGACCATGCACTCACCTGAAAAAGTGGTGATTCCGAACTCAGACAGCGCTTCGCTTCTTAAAAAAATAATTTCCTTCGACGAAAGCTAGTATTATTACCACTAGAGTTTAGTCTATTATTCGTCGAGACTAATTAGTAGTCTAGCTATTATTACTATTATATAAGCGTTAAACAATACTTATATAACCCATAATAATAGCCCAAGTACTTATTATAAGTTCATAATAACATTACTATAATTAAATGCAAGCTATATTAAAAATAGCGTAGGTGTAGCTCACTTATAGAAGGTTTTATAGAAAACCGGGCTTTGCTTGGAGCAGCGTTCCCGAGCCGAAAATCTCTTCGTCTTGGAGCCGTCGAGCACTCCGGGCTTCCTCCTTGTGCTAGGGAGGTTCCCTAGGCTTTTCGGGGGGTTTCGGGGCTAGAGAGAGGTTCTAGAGAGAGAGTAAAGAGAAGAAAGAATGGGAAAGGTTTGAAGAAAATGAGGGTGGGAGAGGTTTTATTTATAGGGTGAAAATGGCTGAACTTGATGCCACATGTCACCATCTAGTGGCAAGACTTGGGGAGAAAGCAATGGCCAAGATTGTGCCACATCACCCATTTTCGCAAAGCACACTTCCGAATTCTAAAATCCGTAACTTTCAATTAGGACCTCCGTTTTTGATATCCTTTATATCCACGCGTAGGTAAATATAAGATCTACAACTTTCATTTTGACACCGTCAGCTAATTTTCGACCGATCTTAAATTTAACAATACGGGGAGATTATATTGTTGAATGTCCACGTAATATTCATAACCTCTACATACGGACTCTGTTTTCATCCGTCTTTTTATCGATGAGTTCCTATTAATGAGATATTCAATTCTCATTTAGGTTGCATAGGCCAAAAACCGCTCGATCTAAAATTCGAGTTTCGGGTTGTGCACTGCTAAGCCAAATCTTAGAAAATTCATAATTTCCTCAAACAAAGTCAGATTTGGGCGTTTTTTTTTGTATGTTCTCGGTTTAACGTATACTACAACTTCTGTATAGATTTCTAAGGCTAAAAAGTCCTCCATTGTAAATTCACTATTTACGTCTTCCGGTGTCATGCCGGTTTTGCCTTAAAACTTCGATAGACCATAACTTCTTCGTTATAACTCGGATTTCAACGTTATTTATATGTATGGAACCCTTGAGACGTATTCTACAAAATGGTTAAGATTATTTATTCTAAATAATCTTTTGTCAAAAAAGTCGTTTTCAACCCCTATTATCTCTAAATTGACTAGCCTGGATCTACGGGCGTTACAATTATCTCCCGCTTAGGATGATTACGTCCCGGAATCATCAACGAAACAGGGATCGCATGATGACTCCATACGTTATCTCTTCATCCTAAGTAATAACCGTAACTTTGAAGTTTCTTCGAACGAATATCTAACTCTATGACCACCTGATTGCGGGTGGTGCTCAATCTTACACTTGCTCCCTATCTCACGTTAGACTCCAAATTACGACCTTCAAGTCACAATCTCGATCCTTACTAGAGACTGCTCCTTTTTCTTAACAAACTTAAGATAAGTTATTTTATTACTAAAATGGACCGATGTGTCATATTCTAATGACTTATCATCGTATGTTCCCACGCTTAGACTAAGGTCTTTTAGAGTCTTCTAGAATAGACTATACATTTCTTCATGTTCTAATCATGTCTTAAAAGGTAGCATTTCTAGTTACAAGCAACTATCGCGATACCTCTATCGATCACTTTGATTATCTTTTATTTCAATCTTCCGACTTAAGTCAGATGCTACATCAAACTTGGTTCTCTGAACCACGTAACATACTTATCGTAGTCGAACTCAATTCGATATGAACACTAGGGTCGGAATAACAATCACCCTCTTAGTCATTACCAAAACGATGGTAACGACATATTTGAATAAAACGGTATCAATTACTAGCTTCTTGGTAACCTTGTGACTTTCCCTGATCTAAGCGTGAGTCTTTTGCTTCCGGTAGTATAGGCCTCTGCTACCTTTCACGCCTACTCATACTCATCCCAAGTATTGTCTCGCAGTTTATCCAAGTCACCATGCAAGAAAACCACATAAGCATTCAACACATCAGATAACAAAATGAAGGTTTTATATTATTTCTTGAAACTATTACATAGGTGTTCAAGTTCACCCTAGACTATGCCTCTAATAGACTACATCATGTGTTTCTATCCCTTTGGCTACTTGATGTGTGTAAAACCCACTAGTTTTAAACCTACTTTTAATTATCAAAAAACACACAAAAGGCAGTGAACCTATCAATTGTGGTATAGCTAAATAAGCAGGGTATCGAACACAGGGAACGACAAATTAAACTAAAAACTAATTTAATCTAAGTTAATTAAAAAGCAGGGGTTGTTCTCTAGTTTTACAAGACTAGAAACTTACTAATTATTACTAATTTAAAGCTAGAAAATAACGATTTAACTAGTTTCAATAATTGGAAAGGAACTTTTGTTTAGTTCAACTTGGTTAACTCTATGGTTGATTTTCAAGGTAATAGTGCAATGGATTAATTCTTTCGTTGGTTACCGATTCAAGTGATTAGATTTGTGTTCACTACCCTAATCCTTAGCAAATAAACTAACTCAAACAGTGGCCAATTGTCTAATTTAATTATATTTACTAGATTAATTATTCGGGTTAAGTTAGACTTGCAATAGTTAACTAATTTAGTCTTTTTAATTAACCTCTTGTTTGATGGTCATCTTACAAGCTTGCACATGAATTTACTCAATTTTCTTATTAATCTAGTTTCATATTCATTAATCCTAGACATATAACTATGTGGTCACAATATATCATATGAGGACAATAATCAATAGATGTTCATTCTAATCAATTATCTTCCTATTAACAGAAAATTAATTATTATTCACACACAAGGTTCTTTAGCAAGCTAAAATAACAAAAATTCACCAACTTGGAATTAATCCTACCAATAAATCAAACCATATTGTCAACTTTGTATCCCCAAACAGAAGTCTAAAGGTTTTAGCTCATAATTAAAGTAAATAACAGCAAACAATCAAAGTCAAGTTGCTTAGTCATGATGAATAAAGAAAAGAATAAATGGAATGATGAAATTTTGCCTTAATTACTCTCCGGGATTGAATTCTAGCTTCCTTCGTCGTCTTCTAGGGTTTTTCAGGCTTCTCAATCGTAGCAAAGCACTTCTTAATTGTCCCAGAACTCTCCCTTATCGATCTGTGGAATTATCTATAAATATACGAATCGACTCGTCGAGTCAAGTGGTGACTCGTCGAGTCCCTCTCACATTCCCCGTATTGCGATAACTCTCTGAAATCCCGAGTCATTATCTTCTCGATCCTTCGATTGGACTCGCCGAGTAGACGATATGACTCACCGAGTAGGTGCCTTTTTAAGTGTTTTCCTTCTTTATTCCATTCTCGATCTTCTAACTGTTTCTCCTGCTTCCTTTCGCTTCCGAGCTTCATCTTTGGACTGAAAAACATAATTTAACACTTTTAAATACCTTTTGTCCTTAATATGCGATAATTAGACTAATAAATGAATAAAAATGTATACTTAATATGAACTAATTATGCACATATCACTACTTCATAACTCGATCTTCGGGTATGAATTCCTCATCCTTGATTCCTCGCGTTGTTCTCTGCTTCGTCGAGGATCATGTGGAATGCTCTTGCTTTTGGTTTTGGCAGCACATTTGGCCTTGTAGCCCCTTGTCTCTTTGGGTAGTCTTGCTTGAAGTGACCTTCCTCATTACATTCATAACATACCCTTTTGTTGAATGTACATTTATTGGCGTAATGCCCATGTTTTCTACACTTGAAACAAGTTACCTCTTCGCCATATTTTCTTAAGTGTTTCTTCTCGCACTTATCACACCATCTTGCTTTGCCTCTTCCTCCTCCTCCAAAATTCGAGGATTAACTCTCCTTGTTGCCTTGAAGATCCTTTAAACTTCCTCTTTTCTCCTGCATTATCTTTTTCTAGACCCCTTTCTCTTATCTGGGTCTCTATATTTTTAGCTGCTCTAACAGCTGTTTTCAAAGTAGCTGCCATTTTGACCGTTGGGCCAAAGTCTGCAGGCAGTCTATTAGCGAACCTATCTATCTTGGAGAGTTCAGTAGGAACCAAGTAGGGAAATAGCTTCATCTTCTCAGTGAATGCGGTGGCATACTCATCAACACTCATCTTCCCTTTCTTCAGGTTCTGAAACTCGTTGTTTAGGTCTATCAGATCTATCTCTGAGCAGTACTACATTTTTAACTGCTCCGTGAATGCTTCCCAAGACATTCGTATGGCTTCTCCTCGTGGCATTGTATCTGCCAGCAACTTCCACCAACTTAACACTCCGGTCTTTAGTTGTCTGACTGCAAAGACTATCTTTTGCTTATTGTTGCAGTCACAGCTCTCAAATACCATTTCCATCTCGGAGACCCAATCCATAATCTCAACCGGCTTTGGGTTTCCAGAAAGTCTTGGTGGCTTGGCACCGAAGAAGTTCTTATACATTCATCCATCCTTTTCGTTTCCCCTCTCCGGGCCATTCCTTCGTTCTCCTTGAGTCCCAACTTGACTTAGAGGGCGGCTATAGTTCCCTTCCTCCGATTGATCAAAAATTAGCTCAGGTTGCTCAATGGGCATGGTAGGTTTGTCCCTATTTTCATGCAACATCCTCCTCATTTCTTCCCTTTGTTCATCTAACATAGCTCAAATCATGGATTGTAGTCCAGTCATGGTGATTGGTTCAGGTGCAGCTTCTACTACAACAATTATTTGTTCAATCACTTGGGGCTGTTAATTCCTATTTCCATTTGCGTTCCCGACTCCACTTCGGGTTCTTGCCATTTTGATCTATACACCAATTCAGACGTTCGGTGTGTAATGACGAGAATTAAGATAGGAAAAGATTTTACTTACGATTGACATGTAAATCTCCCTATTACTCCAAAAAGTTACATGCCAGTTCTAATACTGTAATTAAACGTTTAGAAGTCTGAACATGTAAAGTTTCCAGATCTGGTCGGCAACAGACCATAGATCCGATCATACATTTAGCATCATAAAACCTCATAAATCATTTAGCGCATAAAAGCATGTTAGGCATTTTCCCTAAATAAGCTAGTGCTTGTGTCTATTCAGGTGTATTACCTTAGATTCAAACTTTAGGATCTCAACTTATGTTTAGAAATGAGAGGGTCACCAATTCACTAAAGCATGAAGTGATCCCCTCATTCACATCCCATATTTGGATATCGTAAGTCTAGGTGAGGTGTATAAACCTTAACTCGTGTGAAATAGGTAATTTACTCTTTAAATGATAGACGGGATTGAGTACCCTTATTCGTAGGAGAGATTATCAGTCTCTATTCTTGGGAAATTCACATTGTGAATTGTCGGATGTTTATAGTTATGGAATTCTTTTATACCAATGGTCTTCAGATCGTTAGGATCCTCGAATATTCATCCACCAATACCTTTAGAGATTAAGATCCTTAAGTGTCAGGATCTTTAAGCTTCGGGATCCTTAGAAGTCAGGATCCTTAGAAGCTAGGATCCTTAAGTCCCTGCATGCAACAAACATTAGCTAGGAGTGGGCGTTAGCCTTGTTAACACCCCTCCAATGGTTAAGTTAGTAATGGTGTTTGAAGAGAATAAACAGTAACAAAAGATAAAATGTAAATAGAGTGTATACCTTAAGTGTATTAGGAAATAGTTGACTTTACCTACAAAAAATAGGCTTTGAGATGTACCACATTCCAGGATCTTGGTAAGATATTTCCATCTAGGGTAGCTAACCAATATGCTCCCTTTCTTGCTTTAGCATCTATGAGATATGGTGCTTCCCATTTAGGTGCTAGTTTACATGCACTAGGATCCTTGGTATTTTGGAATGTTTTTCTTAGTACCAAGTATCCTACGTGGGATCTTTTTACTCTTATGTTTTTATTGTACACCTTGGTGATCTTCTGTTGATGAGCAGCAATACGGATCTTAGCAAGATCCCTAATTTCATCTATAGGGTCAAGATCCTAGGCAAGGATCTTATTGTTTTCCTCTTGATTTTGAAGTAAGTATCTTGTTGTTGGGATCACCACTTCTGTGGGAATCATTGCTTCAGTTCCAAACACCAATGAGCACGGGGTTTGGCCAATACCTAACCTGGAAGTGGTCCTATCTGCCCATAATACGAAAGAAAGTTCTTCTGCCCATCTTCCTTTATTCTCATCCAGCCTTTTCTTCAAGTTGTTGACTATAATTTTGTTGTTGGATTCTGCTTGGTCGTTGGCTTGAGGGCGGACAAGAGTAGACATCACCATCTTGATTCCCGAACTTGTGCAAAAGTCCCTTGTCCTTTTGCTTAGGAATTGGGATCTATTATGGCATATAATTTCGGCAGGGATCCTGAACCTGATCAAGATGTTATGCTTGATGAAGGAGACTACCTCTTTGTCTCTTACTTGGATGTAGGCTTCAACTTGTATCCACTTTGATAAATAGCCAGTCATTACTAGCATGAAGACCATTCCTCTAGGGGATATTAGTAGTTTACACGGTATATCCATTTCCCATTTCATAAATGGCCAAGGGGAGATGATGGGATGTAGAGGTTCTGTTGGTTGATGCAGGAAGTTGATATGTCTTCGACAAGCATCACACTTCTTAGCATGAAGGAAGGAATATTTCTTTATATTTGGCCAATAGTATCCCGTTCTCAACACTTTGGAGCATAAGGATCTGCCCCTAGTGAGGTTTGCACAGTCTCTTTCGTGTATGCCATTTAGGTCCTCTGCAGCTTCAAGATCCTCTAGGCACCTAAGGTATGGAACTGCTACATATTTTTTTGTATAACTTACCTTGTATAATAGTAAGCCTTGATATCCTTGTTCTGAATTCCCTTTCTCTTTTCTCTTCCTTATGGATCATGCCATTCTGGAGGTATTCCATAATGGGTTGGATCCAGGATCCTGAAGTTGGAGAGGGATCCTTGATGTTGGGATCCTGATGCTGAGTCATCAAATGAAGATGTTCAATTGTGGCGACGTTAGTAGTTTCTGTGTGATCCTTCGATCTATTGGTAGGATCCTCAATCTCTGGGATCAATAGGTGGGTGATATGGATCCTAGTTTCTGGCAGGATCCATAAAGAGGATCCTAGATTGGCTAAAGAATCTACATCAACGTTGTCTTCTCTAGGAACCTGGTTTAAGGTAAATGTTTCGAATTTTGCGGCCAAATTTTTGAGGATCTGGAGGTATAGTGCTAGATTTCTCCTTTTATTGTATAGGATCCATTAAAGTTGTTAATTAATAATAAAGAATTGATGAATTGTGACATCCCCATTTTCACGGCCAGAAAAGACCGATTTTGTTTATGCTTTATAAAAATCAGAGTACTTCATTTTATAAAAATGTTGCGGAATTTGTTCCCAGAAAAACATGGTAAATACGTTATTAAAACATTTTCGAAGAAACGTATTTATTTCATTTTAAAACGTTTGGGATGTCATCGTTAATACAGAAACATAAGCATAAACAGAACTTACAATTATTTACACTAGTGATCTACATCTCTTTAAATCTCTCAGTGTAATGTCACTTCATATCAACACCTATGATATAAATAAACTGAGTGGGTTAGGTTGGGAAACCTGGTGAGCACATAGGGTTTTCAACCCACAATAATATAGTTATTATTTTTAAACATCAAGCAATCAACCCAATTACCCATTCCCGTCATCCTCACATTACGTCCCTAAAACATCTAACACAAGGGACTTAGTCAAAGGACTATCATTGGGATGGAGTGTACCTGGTGAGCACACAGTTCACACAGTTCGAATAAACACCTACATGTTGCGAGTCTGCTAGTGTTCCACTGGACTGTCTAGAATAGTCTGTGGTCGTCATCTATACTCCGCTAGATGACTAGATCATCAAGAACAGTTATAACGAGGCCTCTCATTATTTTATTTTGTCACACAACAACTATTACATCTACCCATGTTTTACCCAACATATTTTGTAGATATAAAATACATATACAGTTTAAATCATTGAAAACATGTATAAAACGTTCATCCAGCATAGATAGCAAGTATTCAGATAATATGCACACATAGCACATAATTTATATAAAATACTTCATATCTATGTGTAAGCTGAAAGTAACTATGCACTCACCTGAGAAGGTGGTGACTCGGTACTCGGACAGCACTTCGTTTACTTTAAAATAATTTCCTTTGACGAAACCTAGTATTATCACCACTAGATTTTAGTCTAATATTACCGTGACTAATTATTAGTCTTATTATTATTATTATTATTATTATTATAATTATTATTATTATTATTATTATTATTATTATTATTATTATTATTATTATTATTATTATTATTATTATTATTATTATTATTATTATTATTATATAAGCGTTTAAACAATACTTTCCAACTACTATGTACAGACAGGGGCTAGACATAAAACACCGGAGGGCAGGACCATTTTGGCGTATAGCACTTCTGAAATCCAACAACCCTATGCGGCCCTTTAAACCAGATTCCCCGTACCGCGAGTAGTTAAAAAGATATTATAACGACACTTATATAAGTCATAATAATAGCTCAAATATTTATTATAAATTTATAATAACAATACTAATTTTAAATATAAACTATATTTAAAATAGGGCAAGCATAACTTACTTTCAAGGGGATTTTAGCTAGGAGTCGGGCTCTGCAGGGGCAGAACTTCGTCGCTGAATCTTTCTAAGAAAGATCCGTGCAGCGCTTCAGCGCTCACCTTACTATACTAAAACTACAGAAAGAGAAGTCGAATCATGAGGGACCGAAATGCTCGGGGGATAAGGAGAGAAAGACTCTTGAATCAAGAGAATGATGCAAGAAATATGAGAGCCCAAGCCTCTTATTTATAGTCATTGAATTTACAAAAACTACCCTCCATAATTACTTAATGATCTTATAGTTATATAAACAACTAAACACCCCTTTATAATACTATTTTAAATAGATTTAACGATATTTGCACTAAACTAATTTCGAAAGAACTCAACATTAGTCTTATAATGACCACATCGTCGATACATTTCTAATGATATATATATATATATATATATATATATATATATATATATATATATATATATATATATATATATATATGTGTGTGTGTGTGTGTGTGTGTGTACGTATATATGATTTATACTTTATTTTAATACGTAAATATGCTATTATAATTTGTAACTCGTTCATACGAACTCCGTTTTTGACGTTATTTATATCCACGCGTAGGTGGAGACGTACTCCACAACTTTCGTTTAGACTCCGTCGGCTAATTTTGACTTTATTTTTAAAGTTATATTTTTAACAGGCCGGGACAGGATTGGTCCGTTAAAATCTCATAACTTCTTTATCCGATGTCCATTTTCGTCTGTCTTTTTATCGTTACGCTACTAATAATGAGATCTTCGATTCTCGTTTAGGTTGTGTCAGCTAAAAACCGCTCGATCTAATACTCGAACTTCGGGCTGTACACCGCTAAGCCGAAACTTCGAAAAATCATAACTTCCTCATAAGAAGTCAGATTTGGGCGTTCTTTTTATGGACGCTCTCAGGTTAACATATTCTACGACTTTCATTTAGATTACTAAGGCTAAAAGAAGCTCTATCATAAATTCACTATTTACATCTCCCGGTGTCGTGCCGGTTTTGCCGTAAAACTTCGACGGACCATAACTTCTTCGTTATAACTCGGATTTCGACGCTCTTTATATGTACGGTAGGGATGAAAGTGGGTCCAAACCCGGACCCGATGGACCCGAACCCGGAAAACCCGGAACCGGTTAACGGGATTTTATAAAACCGGAAACCGGACCGGTATATAGGAACCGGTTCCGGTTCGGTTTTGGGTATGGTTCCGGGTAAAGTGGGTCTAGAACCGGAAAACCCGAAAACATCAAAGTGGGTAGGTTAGAACCGGATAAAGTGGGTTTAGACCTGGAAAACCCGAAAAAACCGGAATTTTTTGGTAATTACTTACAACTTAGTGGGTTGAACTTTGAAAATTTTCATATTGATATCCCCACTTTGGGGGGCTGTAACTTATTGAATACGAAACCACAATTAACAAAATTAGAGTCTAAAATCATATACAAACTCTAAAATACACTCTGGAAAAACCCGCATGTCAATCCGAATTTAAACGAATGAGATATACTTGTGTTAATATTTTCACATAATACAAAGTACAAAAACAAATAGCTGAAAAGTTGAAAATTTTTAGTTTTGATATCCCGACTTCGGAGGACTGTAAATAATTGAATGTTATGCATGCTTTAAAACTTTCACCGAATACAAAAAAACTAAAAAACTAAAAACTTTCAGCTTTGGTATCTCAACTTTTGAGGATTGTAAGTCAATGAATATAAAACTAAAAATGAAAAATTTATAGTCTAGAATCATGTACAAACTCTAAACTACATGTTGGAAAAAACCGTATGTCAATTGGAGTTGAAACGAATAAGATATACATCTTGTAAACGTTTCACAAAAAGTGGTTTCGGCCCTAAAAGTGGTTCCGGTTCCAAAAACCGGTTCCGGATTTCAGACCCGGTTTACCCGGACCCATGGACCCAAACCCGGATTACCCGGAACCCGGATAAAGCCAATTTTTAAACCCGGAACCGGACCCGGTTCTATATATTCCGGTTCTAACGGGTCCGGTTCCGGTTCTGGTTCGGTTTTCCGGTTCTAAATCTCATCCCTAATGTACGGAAACCTTGTAACATATACTAAAACTTGGTTGAGATTATTTATTCTTAATAATATTTTGTCGAAAAGTCATTTTCGACCCCTATTGCCTCTAAATTGACTAGGCCGGATCTACGGGCGTTACATGAATACCTAAAGATCCTTGATTTGAAGATCTTTGGTAAGTTATAATCCCATGATTAGTGCCTCACATTATGCTACGTTGTGTTGGATTAGTGTCTAAGTCCATAACTATAATTGGTATATACTTGACCCGACCCGACATGGTCCATTTGGGTTGCATGGCATCTGAACATTTGGGTAGACCTTTTAATGAGAAGAAGATATTTGTGACATATTAATATATTATAATTTCATATATATTAATATGAAATCATATTATTTAATTAGTATTGATCAAGAATTAATTTGGAATTAATTTAGTGATCAAAAGAGACTAATTAGATATATGGGGATTGATTGTATAAATCATTGATTTTTATATATGTGGGCTTGTGATCCATGATTCTTTATATTGGGTTCAACCCATGTGGTGGCCCATGGACACTCCATGGAGGTTAAAACTCATGGAGCATAAGGAATGGGTAAAGACATGGGTTACATGGTGTAACCCTAATGTGCACACTATATAAAGACCCCATTGTTGGTGAAATCGGCACTAGTGGACAACATAGGGGGCAAGCCAATTTCATAGAGTGATAAGACTCATATCTTCTCTCATGGTTATTCCAAATGTTCATGGTGTTGTGTGAACCATTTGAGGTGTCACATTTGGGGCACTAGGCTCTTGAGCTCCATGGAATCAAGCACTAACAAAAGGTATGTAATTCTACTAGATTTTATATTACTTGTACTTCATAATATGCTAGTTAAGATAAATACCTTGGAAATTGATATTTGCATGTATATAGAGAAAACATAGATCCTAGGTATTTAGGGTTGCATGTGCACCACAGGAGTGTTAGTATGCTCCAAACCCAATAGTGGTATAATTATTGATTCCAAGAGTGAGAGTGGGAGTGATCCCTCATTCAAGTACTTACTGATACAAAGAGTGAAAGTGAGAGTGATCCCTTAGTCAGGTACTTACTGATACCAAGAGTGAGAGTCAAGTACTTCCTGAGACTAGTGAGAGTGTCTATAATAACTGAAAAGTATCTTAGAAATTCTTTTCAGAATTTTCAAAGGATCCTAGTATTACCATAAGGATTATGTTAGCTTTCATTATCATCCTTTATAATGTTGTCTAATTATTTGGTGAATATTATCACATGGTGCAAAAATTAGACAGTTTTTCGACCATCTGATTCCTCCTTATTACGGCTAGGCTTAGACGACTTTCTAAAACTAATTATTTCTGGATTCATATAACCTATGTATCCATCCAATAATTAATAACGTATGTTTCTCAGAATTTTTATTTTAACATGTTTTTATCTAACATTTATAAAACTATATCATTATCTAGTTTGCTCATAAGTTATAATGAAGGACCTACCAATTCTCAGGGGAAGATTTTGGGTAGCGTCGTTCGTGCCAATGGAAAATTCTCTTCCTTGAGCATTACCCCTTTGATTTTTCAACCTTTGTGACACCAGACAAATTTAGGTCAAAAATAAATTGATCAATAATCATGATTGGGATGAACTAAGTGGTAGAGATTGTAACAAGATTTCCAAAAATATAAAGAACACTGAAATTCGAGTTATAACGAACAAGTTATGACCAATCGAAAATCCGTGATAAAACCGGCAAAACACTGTTCAGTGTAAAAAGCGAATTTTCGAAAAAAGACTTTTCAGCCTTAACAATCTAAATTAAAGTTGTAGAGTACGTTAAACTGAGAACGTTCATAAAAAGAACATCAAAATCTGACTTCGTATGAGGAAGTTATGATTTTTTGAAGTTTCGGTTTAGCAGTAGACAACTAAAAATTCGAAATATAAACCGATCGATATTTAGCCGACGCAACTTAAACGAGAATTGAAGGTCTCGTCATTAGTAGTATAATGGTAAAAAGACAGACAAAAATGGACATCAGATGAAGAAATTATGAACTTTTAACGGATTTTGTTGTCCCGGTCTGTTAAAAATAATAATATTAAAAATAAATTCAAAATTAGCCGACGAAGTGTAAACGAAAGTCGTATATTATAACTATACCTACGCGTGCATATAAAGAATGTCAAAAACGGAGTATGTATGCAAAAGTTATGAATCTTAAAAGTTTTGGCACAAAAATAAAGAAAAATAGGAAAAACCGGGCAATTTCGCATACCATGCCACCCTCGCATGAGAGCCTCCACGTGTCACCTTCTGATTGGACCGAAGTTCGCGTGTCGTCTTCTGATTGGACCAACTCCGCGGTCCACTAAGCTTCGGACAACTCTCGCAAGAGACACCCCGGAGATGCCCCTCGGACACCCCTTCGCATGCGTGGCCTTCTCCTATTGGACCAAAGTCCGGTCCATTCAGAAGCTGCCCTGTCCAAACCCTCGCACGTGGTTCGCTGCTGACCAACGCATGGCTGCCGACTCACCCCTCGCCTCACTACCTGTCCTCCTTGACCAAACGCTCGCACCCCTATATAAAGGGTGCGAGCCTTCTCGGATGGAAGGGTTTTTCACCCCATTTTTCACCTATTTTGCACCATTTCACCCCCTCAACTTTCTCACGACCCCCGAAGGCCCCGGCATCACGTCTAAAGCCCGAAGCAAGCCCCAGAGCCCTGGAATTCTCAAGAATTCATCCTCTCTCCTGTCGAAACTCTTCCCGATTTAAGCCGGTTTTTTCGTCAAACAAACTATTTTCCCAGAAACGAAATGTTGCCCGAATTACCACCTATCAAGGTGAGTTCATACCCCTATAATTTACCTTTTTAATGGTTTTTAAATATTTTTTAGGGGGGAATACAAGTTTAATACAATATTAAATTGTGTTAATAACTGTATGTGATAATAATCACACAAAGAGTTTCCGTATGCTTTTAAGAATTACCAAACACATCCAAAATGACTTAAAGCCATGTTAAATCTTTAAAGTCATGTATACTCTGTAAAATTCCTTGAAAAAGGTTTTTAATAAACTATTTCAAATTATGATTGCCAAAATAAGGTTTATATATGTATAAATATATAAATAAGATTTGAAGAGCTTAGGACTAATGGATTATCTTATTCCTATTCCTTGTTTGGATGTGGAATTAAGGTGATGTTATTTGTCAGAAGGTCGTTTCCTTCTTAATTTTATATATATATATATATATATATATATATATATATATATATATATATATATATATATATATATATATATATACACACACACACATATGAATATAAAAGGTTACTCCAGTCGGTATCATTACCTTTGTATCATGCGAGCAAAGGTGTTCATCCATGAGAAATCATGCTAATCAGATTAGAGCATATAAATTATAATTGGTATAATTTATGATTCGAAACTAAATATACTAGTATGATTCACGACTGTATACTCTCCAAGGAAATTACCAATAATTCATTTATCTATACCAGGATATGTATAATGCCTTTAATATACGAATAACATATTAAAGAAGTAAAGATACATCATATCGGGTTTGCATTAACAAAGGTACGATACAGAGTACCAGGGTTAGCAATCACGGGGTAATAATACATCATACCAGGTTTGCATTAACAAAGGTACGATACAGAGTAGCAGGGTTAGTAATCACGGGGTAATAATAGTATAATACATCGTAAATCTCGTTGAAATAATAAATTTGTGAGACCCTTCATGGGGTACTTATCTAAGTACGACTTTAAGTCCTTAACTATTAACCAGAATCTCTTGTAGGTAGAGCGTGAATTTGTGTATGGATCTATATGGGACTGACAATCCCGCACTTTCACTGTTCGCTAAAGTTTGGCCGGCAGGCCTAGGGTGACAAATGTCATATCGTTTCCGACGCCGGAAGAACGTCGCATCAGGCACATTAGTCATATTTGTATGGTTAATAGAACTCACATGGATAAAACAACGAGTGAATTACTAAGTAATCTACTTCTCTTAAAACAGTATGAAAAGATAATTACATCCCGACCAAATATACCTTTTGTAGTTTTTTTACTTACAGTAAAAGCTACGTATCATGAAATCAAGTATGGGAAATATACTTGTACTTCTGGTTTTGAACATTTAAAACCACAAGGCAGTATTATGGATATTATAATATTTTCCAGGATTAATACTAAGGTTTTTACTATAGAACATATATAACTAAGAATACTTTTACAAATGTAACGGTTTATGGAATTAAACCACTCTTTCAAAGAATCGGTTTATGGAATTAAACCACTTATACAAAGGAAACGGTTTATGGAATTAAACCACTTTTACATATGGAACGGTTTATGGGCTTAAACCACTTTTACAAATGAAACGGTTTATGGAATTAAACTACTTATCAAATGAAATTTAGTCATTCAATCTATGTAAACTAGTATAACATAAAAGACCTTTAGTGGTTAATTCTATAATTCCTTAGTTTCTACATCATAGTTATACATAAGTAATATCCGATTGACAGTAAAATGTGTGACTTCTGCCTTACTTCCTGTTCCTTGTTTGGTTGTGGGCTTAGGGCAGATACACCCATTTAACTGTCCATTCGATATTAGGTTATATATAATTAGTATAAACTAAGTAATTACAGAGGGAAACTATTGAGGTTATCAGTTTATCACCTTAGGAAATATAGGATTTTCTGGAGGAACCAGTGAACTTTTCCAAAGAACCTAGAGTATACTTAACGTAATTAAAATACTTATGAACTCACCAGCTGAAATGTTGATCTACTCTTTCCAAATAACTTGTATTCTCAGGAATCCAGTAGATAGGTACACTCTCGAAGCTCTTGAGAAGACTACCTAGTACCGTACCACAACTCTTGTCTTCTACTGTACCTACTTACGTGTTTGAATATGTAATGCTTAAACACTTATGTAAAACATATACTTATTAATTCAACGGTTGTTTGTACTTGGATTACTATATTGCATGTGTTGTGATACTTACATGAAGTCCTCCGCCCCTGAACATTTCCACCGTTCTGGTTTGAGGTTTTGACAACCTTGGTCATTCTCTTTTGATGTGTCCCACTTCTCCACATTCATAAGAGTTGTGGTTCTTGCATATACTAATTCTCTGGGTAGTGGCGAGTGCAGAATCCTACAAGACTTAGCTGTGTTGCCCCTCTTGCCGTAGTTATTACATATTAATTCTATACATGCACCCACTGTAGTCGTAATGAAATCAAGTTTGAATAACAAGATCAGAGTAAAGTGAGAATGATGAACACGAGGTCAAAACAATATTTGTTTGGCTCAATTATGCTTTCAAGAGTATAGAGAGTTTCAGACAAATACAGCGAAGGTTCTTAGCAAAAGTACTTATCTATCTCTAGTACATCCCATATTTATAGGGAATATGAAAGAAAACAAAAAAATATAAGGGACTGAACATCAAAACTTCAAAACTAAAAGCACCCTTATAATAAAATTACAAACAATAGAAACTAACAAATACGTTCGACACATCATAGCACAATTCGACATTTACATTCTCCCTCTTTGTGAGAAGTGTCGAGTCTAGGATGATAGCGTTATAGCATCTTGATGAATAACTCTTCGAACTTCAGCATACCAATTGATCACCTTTTGAATTTCACCTTTATCCTTTTCATTGTTCTTGGCACAACTATTCATCCGAATCATGAGTTTTGTGTAATGAGAAGTAGTATACCTCTCAACATCACCTACTTGAAACATAAAATTTGTGTTGTTACCCTTCTTGTTCTTCCCAACAAACACAAATCCAATGCAAAAGCTAACTCCACATCAGTTAATGCCAAAGCTCCATAGTATCCATCAATAAACACTTTCAAATGTGCAAATCCCACCATAAAATCTTCTTTGTTTTTCACTTGCATCTTTGAAATATCAACACTTTTCATTATCTTCACAACGATCATTAGATCATACAAATTTATTAGAGGAAAGTCTGCAACCGAGTAGTCGAATGCACCATTATTGGCTCGGACTACATGATATCGATAATTCTGTAACATACTCTCAAATAAAACATCTTTGGATACATTAAGAACCCGAACTATCTTGGCTAAGGACCATATCTCCTCCTCTCTTTTTCCAAGCACTGCATAAAATCGAAACTTCATGCGTTTGAATTTAATCTTGTCTTTGTGTTGATCTGCAATCTCAAATTGCTCATTCAAGAACATCATTTTGTTGATTGGGAAGTCTAACTAATTAAGCTTAGTGTTCTCTGTATCATTACTTTTCTTCGGAACTTTATCAAAATCATGCATCTCCCCATAAACAAACAATGCTTCGATATACTCGTAATGATAAAGCTTTGTAGGATCACCTTTGTTGAGACCAGGAGGATCATCTGCTCTTTGACGAAGAATACTTTGGATATGCTTCTATTTCTCCATCTCTTATTCAAACTCAACTTTCTTTTCTTCTTTCGAAAGTTCAACACTTATACCTTTTCCTTTCCTTTTATCTGCTTCAGTAGACTTAGGTTTTGAAGAACTTGAATCTCCACCAACAGATCTAATAACAATACCCTTTTTTATTGGCCTTGTTGTTGTTATGTTGTTGTTGTTGTTGTTGTTGTTGTTCTTGTTGCTATTGTTGTTGTTACAGTAGATGTTTTTGGTAAATAAGTTAGAATTTGAGTAGTTAAAACTTTTCCAACTACTTTCACATCACCACCTGCATTGCCAGAATCTCCTTCGCTTTTATTACTGCCAACATTTTTCCTTTGTCCCCCTTGCACCCCTGTGACGACAGGCGGGGCATCCGTTGGCATAAAATTAGCAAACTTCGCAAGTGGAGCCAATTCGTTGTGAATTGTTGACTCTAACAAACGAAATTTTCTAGTGAAAACTACGGAGAAAGTAATGAAGACTTCAAAGAATTAGACTTTGACATAAGATCCTTTAATTCTCCTAGCAACTTGTCAGCATTCCTAAAACCCTTGACTTCTTCTTCTGCCATCTTATCAACCTTTGAAACTAGATTTGTATACCATTCAACAACTTTCGTTACCACATCATCAAGAATATCCACCTTCTTGTGAAGAGTAGAATAATTGTTATCTAAGGCTGCAACTTCTTTTGCCAAATCTGCATGAAGCTCCTCTATTTTTAAGTTGACATCTTCTCGAAACTTTTTAACATCTTGAACAAAAAGTACATGTCTTTGCTTCGCAACTACCCTTAATTCTTTAAGTTCTCCATTAAAGGAATCAGATTGAGTTTTTAACCTTGACTCAATATCCTTGTCCATTTGTTCAAGTTTATGTTGAATACGATGCTCTTGAGCTTTCAGCATCACATCCACTTCTATGACAGACACCGAATGTTTACCCCCTGTGACAACCCGAAATTTCTAGCTTTCATTCTTCATTGTTGTTAAAGTTAGCTTCAATTTGCTATTTTATAATGAAGTTTTGGGTCTAAAAGAGTGCTTAAAGCTTAGTATAAGTGAGATACGTGTCGGAGGATGGGTTAGATTGGGTGTAGCATTGGAAAAACGGGCCAAACACACCAAATCAGGTGTGTGCGGCCAGCCAGCTGCACACAGGCCAACCACACGCACCTCCAACCACACTCACTCCCTTATATATACTATCCTTAGTCATTTTAATCATTTCTTACACTTTTACAAAGCAAGGACCCGAAAATCCTCTCAAGTATCGTCCGGAAAGGTAACATCTTTCACCAAGAACACCATGTTTTCTGGCAGCACACGCTTCTAGTAGCACACCTGGCCACACACAGGGCCGTACACACATGCTGGCAGCACACCTGGCCGCACACACACATCTAGTGTGTATTTTGGCCATACACTCTCTTGTATAGCCTTATAACCCTTCATACAATCATATATGGTTGTAACACTTCAATATAAGTGTTTACTAGTCCCTCAGGTGGTCCCAATTCATTAATTAGTTTTCCATAACACTAATTATATTCATATATGTGCCAATATATGCTAAATAGGATTTGCGTGTGTACTCAAGTCACCACTTGGTACTTAGCAACTGATTCAACATTGTCATCAGAACCACTCACTACAGGTGAGTTCATACCCCTAAATTAACCTTTGAAATATTTTTAAATGCTTTTATGGGGGGGGGGGGAATACAAGTTGAACAATTATAGTTATTATATCAATCACATGTGATTAATGATTACCAAGGAAATGGTTTTCTTACTTTCCAAGCTATTTATCAAACTGTTTTACCTCAAACTGTCTTAAAAACTCCTTTAATTGTCAAATACTTTAACTTAAACTCTTTTAAACTTATATTCTGTGTATCTGTATAAATATAGTTATATAAGTAGGATTGAAAAGACTTAGGACTGCTAGTCAACCCTGCTTCCTATTCTTATTTGAGGTGGTCTTAGGGTATCAAGGTTAGTTGTCCGAAGGTCGTTTGAAATTTAGTTATATATTATGTATATGTATATAGATATAAAAAGGTTATTTCTTTCATTCAATTCCATTCCCTTGGGTAGCAAGGGTATACAAACATGTTCATACTTTACTAGTACGCTACCATAGGGGTAGTTTAGGAAGATGCTATTACTAGAACTATGAAACATATAATGAGTCAGTTCATACATGAGTCAATACATACTATGATGAGAATCAAACATGAAACAGAGTGATGAGAAACAAACTATAGACACTATGATGAGAAACAAACATACAGGCTAGACAGAGAAAGAACACACAATACATCTAGCACACAAATCACATTGCATATACATTAACCACATTTATGTGAGCCATTATGCAGGACATGGTGTGACATCCCCAAAATCTCGGCCAGAAAACACCGATTTTCATTTATGCTTTTAAAATGATTTCAGAGTAAATCCTTTTGATTTGAAAGAGTTGCGGAATTTGTTCCCAAAAACAAAACATGATAAAACAATGTTTACCAAAGCATTTCATAAAAGAAATGTATTTTCATTATAATCAAAACTCGGGGTGTCATGTTCCGATACAGACCAATAAGCATAAACGATAACATTACAAGTCATTCAACAAATATAAACATATGCAGGCATGTAAACAAAACAACTTGATGGTTCATCCATCTCATGCCCTTGCGCCACTTCCTGTAATACAAATAAAACTGAGTGGGTCAGGCTTGGGAGCCTGGTGAGCATATAGGGTTTTCAACCCACAATAAATAATCATATTTAATTTTCACCAACCAACAATAACCCAATTACCCATTCCCGTTATTCTCACTTTATGTCCCTAAGACAACTAACATAAGGGACCTAGTCTAAGAATATTTCATCGGGGCGACAACACATGCTTCGGGGTACCTCAACAATATAAGTCAAATAAGGCAACCATGAGGGGATGGAGTATAGTGAATGAACACCCAAGTTCATTAACACCTACAGGTGGCGAACCTGCTAATGTTTCCACAAGACTATCTAGAAAAGTATGTGGTCGTCATCTAAACTCCGCTAGATGACTAAATCAAACAACAACGAGGCCTCTCATCTGTTTATTACACACCAACTATCTACCCATGTTCTACCCAACATATTAGTAGATAAAAATATACATTTTTATACATAGTTTAAAAACCTGCATAACATGCTTTAATCAACACATATTTCACATAACAGATGAGGCACACAAACACATAACACATATCTCATAGAGAATAAATCATATCTATGAGTTAGAAGAAAGAGAATACACATTCACACATATAAACAACAATATACTTAATACACTTAAACCATACTTGTATTATTATCGTGTTTATGAAAGGTAGTATACACTCACTTGATCAGAAGATGATCGGACAGCACTACGGCTTGCAAAAGTAGTAATCCTCTGCAGATTTGGAAGATCTCTACAAAAATCGAACTTCTCGCGGGCAGAGCTTCGGCTCGGGAACCGCACTTCTCGGGATCTTCGGGATTTCGGGACTTGCCTCGGGGTTCGAGAATATTACCGGGGCTTCAGGATATTTCTGGCATGCAAATCGATGCAAAACGGGAGAGAAAAGAGAGAAAATAGCAAAAGAACTCGGCTGCCTTCGCATCCTATTTATAGGAGGCTGGAGCCTCGGAGTACGCGGGGCGTACAGGTCCGAAATCGTCATGGCGTTCGTCATCCGAAGCCACTTGCTGCGAGGGTCGTCATGCTTCGCTGTACGCGGGGCGTACACGAGTACGTGGGGTGTACTTCGGATCAGATCAGTGACTCCTTTGGATAATGCCGGATTTTCCATTTAAAATTAAATACAAAATATTTAATAAATTTCAGAAATTCATATCTTCTTCATACGAACTCCGTTTTCGACGTTCTTTATATCCACGCGAATGTGAGACTACGCTCTACAACTTTCGTTTAGACTCCGTCGGCTAATTTTAACTTTATTTTTATTATTTATTTTTAATAGGCCGGGACAGAAACTTTCGTTATAAATTCATAACTTTTTCGTTTGACGTCCGTTCTCGCCTAACTTTTTATCGCTTCGATACCAACAACGAGACCTTCGATCCTCGTTTAGATTGCTTCGGCTAAAAACCGCTCGATCTCAAATCGAGTATAACAGGCTGCATACCGCTAAGCCGAAACTTCGATAAATCATAACTTCCTCATACGAAGTTAGATTTGGGCGATCTATATATATTCGGAAACCTCGTTTCAACTACTACAACATTATTCAAAGATATTAAGTTTATTTTACACTTAAATTTTGACGCTTATTTTTATTCTTAATTAATCAAACCACATAATTAAGCAATTAAGCACAAAACACACAATACTTAAATAATACAATCTTATTATTTCAAAACGAGTTACAAAGGTTAACCTAGACCATTACATTGCTAAAAATGGCAAGCCCGGAAACACAGGCGTTACAATTCTCTCCACCTTAGAATGATTCCGTCCCCGGAATCACACATCAACAAACAAATGCGGATAGCGACTCAACATGTCACTCTCCGTCTCCCAGGTGAGATTCGGCCCATTCGTGTGTTTCCATCGGACAAGCACTAACCCAACCATTTTGCGTCGCAACTTCTTAGTCTTTTGGTCAACAATTGCCTCTGGTTCTTCAAACAACCTTTTGTTCTCATCAATTCTCAATTCAGAAATTGGAATTATATCGGGAACTTCTCCCGTGAACTTCCTCAAATAACACACATGAAAAGTGTTGTGAATTCCATTCAGTTCTTCGGGTAATTCGAGCTTGTAAGCTTGGTTCCCAACCCTCTGAAGAACTTTAAACGGTCCAATAAACCTTAGACTCAACTTTCCCCTTTTACCAAATCTTATAAGTCCCTTCCACGGCGAGACTTTAAGCAAAACCGAATCTCCAACCTCAAAAGTCATCGGTCTTCGCTTTTTGTCAGCGTAGCTCTTTTGACGATCTTGAGCTGCTAACATTCTTTCCCTAATTATTTTCAACTTTTCAGCAGTTTGATGAACCATCTCCGGTCCCATAAACTGCTTTTCCCCAGTCTCAAGCCAACAAGACGGCGTACGACACTTCTGTCCATACAAAGCTTGATAAGGTGCCATCTTAATGCTCGAGTGGAAACTATTGTTATAGGAAAATTCTACCAAAGGTAAATGTTCATCCCAATTACCTAGGAATTCCAAGGTACATTCTCTCAGCATATCTTCAAGTGTTTGTATTGTTCTTTCACTCTGACCATCAGTCTGCGGATGGTAAGCTGTACTTAAACATAACTTGGTACCCATTTCCTCTTGTAGACTTTTCCAAAACCTTGAGGTGAAACGGCTATCACGATCCGATACAATCGTTAACGGAACACCGTGAAGCCTCACAATTTCTTTCACGTAAGAATTTGCAAGCTTTTCCATAGACCATTTCTCCTTGGCTGCTATGAAATGCGCACTCTTAGTGAATCGATCGACGACCACCCAAATCATGTCGTGACCATTCTTTGTTCTGGGCAGTTTACTGACAAAATCCATAGAAATGTCTTCCCACTTACCCATAGGCACAGACAAAGGTTCTAAACTCCCGTACGGTTTCTGATGTTGTGTCTTGACTCTCGCATAAGTCACACACTTAGCCACATAGTTTGCAACATCAAGCTTCATCGTCGGCCTCCAGTAGTAGGGTTTCAAGTCCCTATACATTTTAGTGCTACCAGGATGAATTGAGTACATGGTTTTGTGAGCTTCTTCCATCAGAAGATCTCTGATTCCTCCTGACTTAGGTACCCAAATACGATCTTGGAATACCTTCAATCCATGACCGTTTGTACCAAACACCAATGTTTTACCCAAACGTTCCTCTTTTTGGTCATTTTTCTCAGAAGCTTCCTCTTGAGCTTTCTTTATACTTTCCACAATGGTCGAGACAACTTTAATTCTCAACGCTCTTGGCCTTTTCCTTTCAAGATTGACTTTCCGACTGAAAGCATCAGCAACAACATTTGCTTTACCGGGATGGTAAAGTATCTCACAGTTGTAGTCTTTAAGTAATTCTAGCCAGCGTCGTTGCCTCATATTCAATTCTTTCTGATTAAAGAGATATTGGAGACTCTTATGATCAGTAAAAAGTTTGCACTTCGTGCCATAGAGGTTATGCCTCCATATTTTCAGAGCGAAAACTACCGCTGCCAACTCCAAATCATGAGTCGGGTAATTCTTTTCATGCTCCTTCAGCTGTCGAGACACATATGCTATCACCTTTTCTCTTTGGGTCAACACACGACCCAATCCAACACCAGACGCATCGCTATAAACAGCGAAATCTTCAACTCCATCGGGTAGAGAAAGTATCGGTGCCTCGCATAGCTTCTTCTTTAGCTTCTCGAATGCTTCTTTATGCTTATCACTCCAAGCATAAGTAGCTCCTTTGTGGGTCAAAGCTGTTAATGGAGTAGCAATCGAAGAAAAGCCTTGGATAAACCTGCGGTAATATCCGGCTAATCCTAAAAAGCTTCGAATCTCCGTGGGACTTTTCGGTTGTTCCCACTTCATCACAGCGTCAATCTTCGCTGGATCAACCATTATCCCTTCTTGGTTGACCACGTGACCCAAGAATTGGACTTCACGAATCCAAAAATCACATTTGGAGAACTTCGCATACAACTTCTCCTTCTTTAAAACTTCTAACACTTCTCGCAAGTGTCTGCCATGCTCCTCCTGGCTTTTCGAGTAAATCAGAATGTCGTCTATGAAGACTATCACGGATTTATCAAGGAACAGATTACAAACCCTATTCATTAAATCCATGAATGCTGCGGGAACATTGGTTAGTCCAAACGACATAACCAAGAACATATAGTGTCCATATCTAGTTCTGAATGCAGTCTTCTCGATATCCTGACCTAAGATCGATCTTCGAGAAATAGATCGAACCTTGCAATTGATCAAATAGGTCATCAATCCTCGGCAACGGATATCTATTCTTTATTGTTTCCTTGTTCAGCTCTCTGTAATCGATGCACATTCTCATACTTCCATCTTTCTTCTTCACGAATAACACCGGAGCTCCCCAGGACGATGAACTAGGTCTAATGAAACCTTTGTCCAATAACTCCTGAAGTTGCATCATCAGCTCCTTCATCTCCGTCGGTGCTAATCGATAAGGTGCTTTTGCTATTGGCGGGGTTCCTGGTAACAAGTCAATTCTGAACTCCACTTGTCTATCAGGTGGTAATCCAGGAAGATCTTCGGGAAATACTTCCGGGTAATCACACACCACTGGAATGCTCTGCATCACCTTCTTTTCTTTCTTAGCATCAATCACAAATGCTAAATATGATGTACATACCTTGGTCAAACACTTTCTGGCTTTCATTAGAGAAATGATTCCAGAATTTACTTGGCGTTTGTCCCCATACACCATAAACGAATCTTTACCAGGCAGGTTTACTTTAACTATCTTCTTCTTGCATAAAATTTCGGCATCATTGGCGCTAAGCCAATCCATTCCCAAAACGATGTCGAAACCATTAAGTTCGATAGGCAATAACTCCTTGTGAAACTTATTCCCATTAAGGTCTATTAAGATGTTTTTCATACGATGGCTAACAGGTACAAACTTGCCATTAGCTACTTCGACTAATAAAGCATTATCTAGTCTATCAATAGGCAAGGCTAGCTTTCTACCAAACTCATGCGAAATAAAGGAGTAGTTGGCTCCAGAATCAAACAAAATTTGAGCAGGTAATTCGTTTACGAGAAAGGTACCTGAAGCGACATCAGCTTCATCTTTCGCAGCCTTAAGTGTCATCTGGAAGGCTCTCGCCTTCGGCTTTGGTGGAATGTTGGGCTTAGCTGCCTCCTTCTTCTTCGGACAGTCTCTCAAAATGTGCCCCTCTTCATTACAACCAAAACACATCCTTTTGTTGTTCGGACATTCATTGGCAAAATGTCCAACCTTTCCACACTTGTAGCAGATTACATCCTCGCTACATTTCCTAAAGTGCTTTTTCTTACACTTATCACACCACTTTGCTTCGCCTCCTTTTCCTCCAAACTTCTTCGAATCAGATTTCAAAAATTTGCCTTTCTTACCGGAACCAGATGTTCCCTCAAACTTTCTTTTCTCACCAATCTCAACCTTGTCGGTGGTTCTCCCCTTAATCATGTTCTCAACAGACTTGGCAGCCCAGATAGCTGCCTCTAGAGTAAGTGCCTGACGTACTGGCACCTCGTACTCCCATGGGAGTCCTTTTGCATACTGGTTCACCTTTTTCAGCTCGTCTGGGATGATACGTAAAGCAAACTCCATCTTATTGGTGAAGTTATTGGTGTATTCATCAACTGACATGCTGCCTTTCGTCAATGTTAGAAACTTGTTCTCCAATTCCAATAGATTTTGAGCCGAGCAGAACTTGAACTTGAACTGCGCCAAGAACTCTGCCCATGACAATTGCAGTGGCTCATTAGGGCTCAAAGTCTTCCCTAGAGTGTTCCACCAACGAACGGCTCCACCTCGGAATTGACGCACGACATAGATAGTCTGCAACTTGCCTCTGCAGCCACAAGTCATGAAGGCCAATTCCATTTCTGAGATCCAATCCATAACCCCAATCGGATCCTCCTTTCCATTGAAGGTCGATGGTTTGCAAGTTAAAAAGTCCTTGTACTTGCATCCCATTCCATCATTCCTCCCATCATGGTTATCTTGCCTAACTATTGGTGGGTTGGCTGGACCAACAGACCCACTGAAGTTTCCACCTTCCGAGTGCCCTTCATTTAATTCAGGCTCTTCCACACGAATTGACAGTTCTTCACGATTCTGTTGAAGCAACCGTCTAATTTCATCCATCTGATGATCCAACATTGTTTGAATCATCATTTGTACACCAGCCATTGTTATTGGCTCAGGTGCTGCTGCTACGATAGGTATTTGTTCAATCACCGGTGGTTGATTCCTGTTTTCATCAGCATTTCCAACTCCACTTCTTGTTCTCACCATTTTTGATCTACACACCAAATAAGGTGAAATTAGATCCTCAATCATGATGGATATTCAAATCATCCTTATCACTCCGAAACGTTTGCATGCTAGTTCTAATATCGTAGACGTACGCTTAGAATCCTACACACATAAGGTTTCTAGATCCGGTCGGCAACAGACCATAGATTCGAACAAATAATATCATATATGGCAACATATAACATTTAGCACATAAAGCATTTTAGGCAACTTTCCTAAAATTAACTAGTGCTCGTGTCTAAAACACAACAGACACACATCTCAAAATTCCACTTAGCATTCTAAGTTTAAGTCTAGAAATCCTACAAATTCCTAGTTCGCTTAAACTAATGCTCTGATACCAACTGTGACATCCACAAAATCTCGGCCAGAAAAGACCGATTTTCATTTATGCTTTTAAAATGATTTCAGACTAAATCCTATTGATTTGAAAGAGTTGCGGAATTTGTTCCCAAAAACAAAACATGATAAAACAATGTTTACCAAAGCATTTCATAAAAGAAATGTATTTTCATTATAATCAAAACTCGGGGTGTCATGTTCCGATACAGACCAATAAGCATAAACGATAACATTACAAGTCATTCAACAAATATAAACATATGCAGACTTGTAAACAAAACAACTTGATGGTTCATCCATCTCATGCCCTTGCGCCACTTCCTATAATACATATAAAACTGAGTGGGTCAGGCTGGGGAGCCTGGTGAGCATATAGGGTTTTCAACCCACAATAAATAATCATATTTAATTTTCACCAACCAACAATAACCCAATTACCCATTCCCGTTATTCTCACTTTATGTCCCCAAGACAACTAACATAAGGGACCTAGTCTAAGAATATTTCATCGGGGCGACAACACATGCTTCAGGGGTACCTCAGCAATATAAATCAAATAAGGCAACCATGAGGGGGATGGAGTACATCGAATGAACACCCAAGTTCATTAACACCTACAGGTGGCAAACCTGCTAATGTTTCCATAAGACTATATAGAAAAGTATGTGGTCGTCATCTAAACTCCGCTAGATGACTAAATCAAACAACAACGAGGCCTCTCATTTGTTTATTACACACCAACTATCTACCCATGTTCTACCCAACATATTAGTAGATAAAAATATACATTTTTATACATAGTTTAAAAACCTGCATAGCATGCTTTAATCAACACATATTTCACATAACAGATGAGGCACACACACACATAACACATATCTCATAGAGAATAAATCATATCTATGAGTTAGAAGAAAGTGAATACACATTCACACATATAAACAACAATATACTTAATACACTCAAACCATACTTGTATTATTATCGTGTTTATGAAAGGTAGTATACACTCACTTGATCAGAAGATGATCGGACAGCACTACGGCTTGCAAAAGTAGTAATCCTCTGCAGATCTGGAAGATCTCTACAAAAATCGAACTTCTCGCGGGCAGAGCTTCGGCTTGGGAACTGCACTTCTCAGGATCTTCGGGATCTCGGGACTTGCCTCGGGGTTCGAGAATATTACCGGGGCTTTGGGATATTTCTGGCACGCAAATCGATGCAAAACGGGAGAGAGAAGAGAGAAAATAGCAAAAGAACTCGGCTGCCTTCGCATCCTATTTATAGGAGGCTGGAGCCTCGGAGTACACGGGGCGTACGCCTGTACGCGGGGCGTACAGGTCCGAAATCGTCATGGCGTTCGTCATCCGAAGCCACTTGCTGCGAGGGTCGTCATGCTTCGCTGTACGCGAGGCGTACACGAGTACGCGGGGCGTACTTCGGATCAGATCAGTGACTCCTTCGGATAATGCCGGATTTTCCATTTAAAATTAAATACAAAATATTTAATAAAATTCGGAAATTCATATATTCTTCATACGAACTCCGTTTTTGACGTTCTTTATATCCACGCGAAGGTGAGACTACGCTCTACAACTTTCGTTTAGACTCCGTCGGCTAATTTTAACTTTATTTTTATTATTTATTTTTAATAGGCCGGGACAGAAACTTTCGTTATAAATTCATAACTTCTTCGTTTGACGTCCATTCTTGCCTAACTTTTTATCGCTTCGATACCAACAACGAGACCTTCGATCCTCGTTTAGATTGCTTCGGCTAAAAACCGCTCGATCTCAAATCAAGTATAACAGGCTGCATACCGATAAGCCGAAACTTCGATAAATCATAACTTCCTCATACGAAGTTAGATTTAGGCGATCTATATATATTCGGAAACCTCGTTTCAACTACTACAACATTATTCAAAGATATTAAGTTTATTTTACACTTAACTTTTGAAGCTTACTTTTATTCTAAATTAATCAAACCACATAATTAAGCAATTAAGCACAAAACACACAATACTTAAATAATACAATTTTATTATTTCAAAACGGGTTACAAAGGTTAACCTAGACCATTACATTGCTAAAAATGGCAAGCCCGGAAACACAGGCGTTACACATGGCACTACCTGCCATGACTTTTTTTGTATCAGAATCTCCTTCATTGGGGAGCGTATTGAGTTTATGTATAGATCTATACTGGATTGACTATCCTACACCTTGCTGCACGCTACAGTGGGACTTGCAAGTCTACGGGTGCCAAACGTCATTTTTACGGCATCTTACATTGTCGTTTTTCAGCTAAGTCGGTAGCAAGATACAGGCCGATCACATGTCACCTTAAAATTTACATTACGTATAAGGTAGTTAGTATAGTAGTAGTTACTAATTACTACATTACAATACTATAACATTTTCCCTTTACTTTTTACTTTGTGATATTCACACAATAAGTAATAATGTAACAACTATATTTTGGTTAATAGTAGTCGGATTTGGTAAAATACACACTTTTACAAGAGACACACACACAAGTACTAGATGCCTTGGTTGAAGGCTACTGTTAGTAGAAAACATAGGATTTTCTAGGAGAGTTCAATCAAATACAACACTTTTACAAACATACACAGTACATCTTACAAAACATCTTACAAATGCTTTCGTACAAACACAGACACTAATATACTTATGATCTCACCAGCTTTAAAGCTGATACTCGCTTTCAAAATAACTTGTATTCTCAAGTCGCTAGTAGACAGGTACATGTGCCAGGTTTTGAGAAGAAGGTGCTCGTTCAAGACTCCTCTTTTATTTTGATGTATATAATTTTTGGTGTCTATATAACTTGACATAATACACTTGTATGAAATTATACTATTAATGCAATGGATGATGTTGTTGCTTGTTTACTACTTTGCATTGTTGTGATACTGTACATGATGTCCTCCACCCCAGAACGTTTCCTCCGTTCATCGGTTTTGGGGGTGTGACAGATTGGTATCAGAGCATTGTTTATAGTGAATCGAGTGTATCAACCCATAAAAGATATACGAACTATAAACACAGGCGGGATTTAAATTACTTTGATAAAGAGTTTATACTTTTAAATAATAAAATATTTAACCAAGTATACATACCTGCATTCATACTAAAATCAGTGTCACTAGGACAGAACAAAAGTATTACGATTGTTGGACAGGACAAGTGGACTTAGAGACATATAGTCAAAACTGGGAAGATATAGCCTGATCAACTATATTATCCGAGGGTTGACTAGCATGTGCCTTAGTGTGGTTGTGAGGTTGCAACAAGTCTAAAACCTTACCAACACTACTACAACAAGAACAGTAGAACAGAACATTAAACTTAAAATACTATAGGAGTATTTTGTGTTACACAATAATCACTTATCTGAGAATTAAAGGTCTTTATTAGTATGTCAATATTTGCTTAGTGGATACATTACGGGTATATTTGCCTAGGATGTCATAGCCTAAGAATATGTAAATCTTTGCTTTACTTCCTTTTCTTGTTTGATTGTAGACTTAAAGTTAGGATTCAATTATTCGAAGGGCTATCTTGTCATGAGTACATATAGATGGTATGCACTAAACAAGTAGTGGAGTAACTGATAAAGATCATCTAATAATTATCTAGTTAGTTTGTCTATTACTTATTTCCTTATCCCTATTCTAGCATAGATTAAATGGCTGGATTCCATATCCCCGGAGATCCGTACTTCCCCAACCACAGCAATGCAGGATGGCTAGAAGATGATCACCCAATTCCTTTAGATGATCATGAAGCTGAAGGCTTTTCTGATGATTCTGACTCAGAGCCTGAAGTCAACAACCTACCTCAAGTAGGTCAGGCTCCGAATAACAACCCCTGACCTGCATTTCAAGGACCCACACCTCTGTGGGCAACAAAATTGAATACCTGGAGCCATGAACAAGGTCAACCCATTCCCTACAATGGAGACAGAAGTTTCTACAACCTCACTGATGGAGGTTCTGCTGACAGAGTCCTGCCCATTATGGTTAGTAGGATGTCTCAGAACACGATATTGGGGCAATCATCTGTCAACCGAATCTTGGAGATTGACACCAACACGGGTGTTAACACTGTCCACATTCGAAAACTAGAGTCTGCTCAGGAAAGGGCTCATGTCAGCAATGCAATGCTTCAGAGGGAGCTTGCTGAAACCCGAGCAGAAGTCAGGGAACTTCGAGCTCAGCAAGCAAGATCAGATAGGCGTATAAGGGACATCGAGCGCCTTCTGTCGGATTCGAGGACTCGCTCTAGCAGTTCTCGTCGCCGATAGAATCTTATTAACTTTTCTTTTGGATATAACCTAGTTATGTAAAAACTATAGGCTAATTTTCCTATCCCTATAAATCTTAGACCTGTTAGGTCTTGATTAGGTAATAGTTCTGTCAAAATTTTCCATCTTGGTTGATGTAACACCTACTTCTAGGTCGTTTTTCCCAAACTTATTACATTTGTAATTCCAGTATCTTTGACAGATGTCTAATCTAATGGAAATTATTATCCAAACTGCTTTCGTCTTCATTCAATTATACTGTTGGGCTATGGAGAGTTAGTCCATGTGTCATTCTCATCAATTTCCTATCAAATTCTTATCAATATTTGTACCTTTCTAAACTTTCAGTTAAAAGATGCCTCCATGCAAGTCACCAAGAAACAATCCTCCACCACCACCTACTTCTCAATTTGATATAACAGCCCTCAATGTTGCTGTAGCTGCAGCTGTGGCAACAGCCATGGCTGAATATCATTCCTCAAGTTCCACTGGAGGAGGAACTCCTATTCCAACTATACAGGTTGAAACCCCTGTGCACTCAAAAGAGTCCTCCTACAAAGATTTCACGAACTGCAAGCCATTATCCTTTAAAGGGACTGGCGGAGTCATTGCACTCTCGCAATGGTTCGAGAAAACTGAATCGGTTTTCTGAATTTGCTCCTGTCTAGAAGAGAGCAAGGTGAAGTTCACAGCTTGCACCTTTGAAACAAAAGCCCTAACGTGGTGGAATGGCCATGTTAAGTCACTATCTCTTCCAATGGGAAATGATATGGGCTGGGATACTTTGAAAGACCTCATGAGTGAGGAATATTGTCTGAGGGGCGAGATTCAAAAGCTGGAGGAAGAACTTTGGCGCCAGTCTCAATTAAAATTTTCGACGTCATCATTGGCATGGATTGGTTGAGTCTTCAGCGTGCCGACATCATGTGTTACAAAAAGGTTGTCCGCCTTAATCTTTCGTCTAGCGAAACCCTAATAGTTTATGGCGACAAACCCGACACGAACCTTCGTATCATCTCGAGCATTCAAGCTCAGAAATTCTTGCGAAAGGAATGTCGTGCATACCTTGCTCATGTTGTCGATGTGAGCCAAGAAACGAAATCTATTCAGAACATTCCAGTGGTACGCGACTTTCCTGACATTTTTCCAGAAGAACTCCCAAGATTACCTCCACAACGTTAAGTCGAGTTCCGAATCGGCTTAGTTCTAGGGGCTACCCCCGTAGCCAAATTGCCTTATCGTCTAGCACCTGCAGAGATGTAAGAACTATCTGATCAACTTAACGAACTGCTCAGCAAGGGCTTTATAAGACCAAGCTTCTCACCCTGGGGAGCCCCAGTCTTGTTCCTCAAGAAGAAAGACGGATCGTTTCGAATGTGCATCGACTACAGGGAGCTCAACAAGCTAATCGTAAAGAAACGTTATCCTTTGCCAAGGATAGACGATTTATTTGATCAACTTCAAGGGGCGAACTTCTTTTCCAAAATCGACTCAAGATCCGGATATCACCAACTACGAGTGCTAGGGGAGGATGTTCCAAAGATAGCCTTCCGAACTCGTTATGGGCACTATGATTTCGTAGTGATTCCGTTCGAAATAACAAATGCACCCGCAATATTCATGGATTTGATGAATAGGGTGTGTCGTACCTACTTGGATCACTTCGTCATCGTCTTCATCGATGACATACTTATTTACTCTCGAAGTAAGGAAGAACATAGCCAACCATCTATGATTAGTCTTAGAAACCCTGCGCGCAGAGAAGCTTTATGCGAAGTTCTCGAAATGCGAATTTTGGATCCGTCGAGTCGAATTCTTAGGGCACGTAGTTAGCAAAGAGGGAATACACGTGGACCCTTCCAAAATTAAAGTCATTGAGAGCTGGTCAGCACCGAAGACGCCTACAGAAATTCGTCAATTTCTAGGCCTCGCTGGCTACTATCCCAGGTTTATTCAGAACTTCTCCCGCATAGCGAAGCCTCTTACAACACTTACCCAGAAAGGCGTATCCTTTGACAGGGAAGAAAAGCAGGAAAGAGCGTTCCAAACGCTCAAACGAGCCTTGTGTACCGCACCAACACTATCCCTCCCCGAAGGGATAGAAGACTTTGTTGTCTATTGTGATGCGTCAAATCAAGGACTCGAATGTGTTCTAATTCAGTGAGGTAAGGTCATCGCCTATGCCTCGAGACAACTGAAGACACATGAGGTCAACTATACAACGCATGATCTTGAAATAGGAGCAGTTGTTTTTGCTCTGAAGATCTGGAGACACTACCTATACGGAACGAAAAGTAGTATCTTCACAGACCACAAGAGCCTTCAACAAATATTCAACCAGATGTAGCTCAACATGAGACAACGACGGTGGGTCGAGCTACTCAGTGACTACGAATACGAAATTCGTTATCATCCCGACAAGGCCAATGTAGTAGCTGATGCCCTGAGTCGAAAGGAATATTTTGGTCGTCGAGTCAAATCATTGACTATGACTATCCATTCACACTTATCCACACAAATACAGGCGGCTCAGCCCGACGCTTTGAAACCTAAAAATGTGACTAGTGAATCCCTGCGAGGGATGGATAAGAACATGGATCTTGGACTGGATCTGGACCGCGAAACTTGGTGGTTTCAGAGACTTGGTCATGAATGAGGCGCACAAGACTCATTATTCCGTCCACCCGGGTTCAGATAAGATGTATTTGGATCTTAAAAAGTTATACTGGTGGACAAACATGAAAGTAGAGATTGCTACCTTCGTGAGTAATGCCTTACTTGCGCAAAGGTCAAGGTCGAGTACTAGAAACCCTCAGGCCTCCTTCAACAGCCTAGGATCCCAGAATGGAAGTGGGAGCGAATCATTATGGATTTCATTACCAAGTTGCCCAAGACAACGGGTGGACTTGATACCATATGGGTCATCGTCGACAGATTGACCAAGTCTGCGCACTTCCTACCTATCAAGGAAACAAACAAGATGGATAAACTCACAAGAACTTACATTAGGGAGAGAGTATTATTGCACGGTGTTCCCATATCCATTATCTCGGACAAAGATAGTAGGTTCACTTCTAGGTTCTGGCAGTTGCTACAGAGTTCCTTAGGAACTAGGCTGGACATGAGTATAGCCTACCATCCGCAGATAGATGGACAAAGTGAGAGGACTTTTCAAACCTTGTAAGATATGTTGCGAGCCTGTGTGATCGACTTTGGGAAGGCATGGGATACTCATTTACCCCTTGTCGAATTTTCCTACAACAACAGTTATCACACAAGCATAAAGGCTGCTCCATTCGAGGCCCTCTATGGCCGTAAATGCAGATCCCCTCTGTGCTGGGCTGAGGTTGGTGATACCCAGTTAGCTAAAGGACGAGTTCCTGAAAGCACTCTCATAGGTCCGGAGATCATACGGGAAACAACGGAGAAGATTGTTCAGATCCATGAACGATTGAAAGCCTCCAGAGACCGACAGAAAAGCTACGCCGATAAACATAGAAAACCGTTGGAGTTCCAGGTGGGCGACCGTGTTTTATTGAAGGTCTCACCTTGGAAGGGCTTAATACGCTCAGAAAGTGTGGAAAGCTAAATCCAAGGTACATTGGGCCTTTTGAGATCCTTGCCAGAATCGGCCCAGTAGCTTACAAACTCAATCTACCGATTGAACTTAGTAACGTACATTCTACCTTCCACGTATCGAACTTGAAAAAGTATCTGTCTAACGAGACTCTTGTAATCCCACTCGACGAGATCGAGATCAACGAGAACCTCAACTTCGTGGAAGAACCAGTAGAGATCATGGACCGAGAGGCCAAGCAAACAAAACAATGTCGTATCCCGATAGTGAAGGTTCGCTGGAACGCTAAGCGAGGACCTGAATTCACTTGGGAATGAGATGATAAGATGAAACTGAAATACCCTCATCTTTTTACTTAGTTACTTGTAATTACTTATTTGCTTAAATTCTAATTTCGGAATGAAATTCCTTCTAAGGAGGGGATGATGTGACAACCCGAAATTTCTAGCCTTCATTCTTCATTGTTGTTAAAGTTAGCTTTGATTTGCTATTTTATAATGAAGTTATGGGTCTAAAAGAGTGCTTAAAGCTTAGTATAGGTGAGATACGTGTCGGAGGATGGGTTAGATTGGGTGTAGAATTGGAAAAACGGGCCAAACACACCAAATCAGGTGTATGCGACCGCATACTAGAGTGTGCGGCCAGCCAGCCGCACACAGGCCAACCACACACACCTCCAGCTGCACTCACTCCCTTATATATATATATATATATATATATATATATATATATATATATATATATATATATATACTATCCTTAGTCATTTTAATCATTTCTTACACTTCTACAAAGCAAGGACCCGAAAATCCTCTCAAGTATCATCCGGAAAGGTAACATCTTTCACCAAGAACACCAAGAACACCAAGAACACCATGTTTTCTGGCAGCACACCTGGCCGCACACAGGGCCACACACACGTGCTGCCAGCACACCTGGCCGCACACACACATATAGTGTGTATTTTGGCCATACACTCTCTTGTATAGCCTTATAACCCTTCATACAATCATATGTGGTTGTAACACTTCAATATAAGTGTTTACTAGTCCCTAAGGTGGTCCCAATTCATTAATTAGTTGTCCATAACACTAATTATATTCATATATGTGCCAATATATGCTAAATAGGATTCACGTGTGTACTCAAGTCACCACTTGGTACTTAGCAACTGATCCAACATTGTCATCAGAACCACTCACTACAGGTGAGTTCATACCCCTAAATTAACCTTTGAAATGTTTTTAAATGCTTTTATGGGGGGAATACAAGTTGAACAATTATAGTTATTATATTAATCACATGTGATTAATGACTACCAAGCAAATGGTTTTCTTACTTTCCAAGCTATTTATCAAACTGTTTTACCTCAAACTATCTTAAAAACTCCTTTAATTGTCAAATACTTTTACTTAAACTCTTTAAAACTTATATTCTGTGTATCTGTATAAATATAGTTATATAAGTAGGATTGAAAAGACTTAGGACTGCTAGTCTACCCTGCTTCCTATTCTTGTTTGATGTGGTCTTAGGGTATCAAGGTTAGTTGTCCGAAGGTCGTTTGAAATTTAGTTATATATTATGTATATGTATATAGATATAAAAAGGTTATTTCTTTCATTCAATTCCATGCCCTTGGGTAGCAAGGGTATACAAACATGTTCATACTTTACTAGTAAGCTACTATTGGGGTAGTTTAGGAAGATGCTATTACTAGAACAATGAAACATACAATGAGTCAGTTCATACATAAGTCAATACATACTATGATGAGAATCAAACATGAAACAGAGTGATGAGAAACAAACTATAGACACTATGATGAGAAACAAACATACAGGCTAGACAGAGAAAGAACACACAATACATCTAGCACACAAATCACATTTCATATACATAAACCACATTTATGTGAGCCATTAAGCAGGGCATGGAACTACCTGCCATGACTATTTTTGTATCAGAATCTCCTTCATTGGGGAGGGTATTGAGTTTGCGTATAGATCTATACTGGATTGACTATCCTACACCTTGCTGCTCGCTACAGTGGGACTTGCAATTCTACGGGTGCCTAACGTCATTTTTACGGCATCTTACATTGTCATTTTTCAGCTAAGTCGGTAGCAAGATACAGGCTGATCACATGTCACCTTAAAATTTACATTACGTATAAGGTAGTTAGTACAATAGTAGTTACTAATTACTACATTACAGTACTATAACATTTTCCCTTTACTTTTTACTTTGTGATATTCACACAATAAGTAATAATGTAATAACTATATTTTGGTTAATAGTAGTCGGATTTGGTAAAATACACACTTTTACAAGAGACACACACACAAGTACTAGATGCCTTGGTAGAAGGCTACTGTTAGTAGAAAACATAGGGTTTTCTAGGAGAGTTCAATCAAATACAACACTTTTACAAACATACACAGTACATCTTACAAATGCTTTCATACAAACACAGACACTAATATACTTATGATCTCACCAGCTTTAAAGCTGATACTCGCTTTCGAAATAACTTGTATTCTTAGGTCGCCAGTAGACAGGTACAGGTGCCAGGTTTTGAGAAGAAGGAGCTCGTTCAAGACACCTCTTTTATTTTGATGTATATAATTTTTGGTGTCTATATAACTTGACATAATACACTTGTATGAAATTATACTATTAATGCAATGGATGATGTTGTTGCTTGTTTACTACTTTGCATTGTTGTGATACTGTACATGACGTCCTCCACCCCAGAACGTTTCCGCCGTTCATCGGTTTTGGGTGTGTGACACCCCCTCCGTCTGCTTGTAATTGGAGAAACGAATTAAGCTTCTTATTCAGAATCTTAAATTGCTTCCCAGACATCAACATGTGATCGGGGATATTCTCTTCTTCATAATCAAATTTTATGTCTGCAAATGAGCCCATGAATCCACCATCATCAGTTTCATCATCATCAATTGTTTTGGGAGGTTTAGTGGATTGGGATGGAAATAAGTAAGTAATGGTTTGTTGCAGGACATTTTCGAAAGTAGGTAAGTGGGTTGATGTAGGTATTTCGAATGAAGTAAGAACAAGAAATGGAGGTAAAGAAATTGTTGTATCAACAATAGAGGTTTCGAAAGTTGAAGAGACAATGATAGAAGGATTACCTTGGGCTTTTTTTCGATAATCCATCACCCTTACTGACATTTGCATCCATATCAGATATGTTCGCAGTGATGTCTGAAGTGCGTACCTCCTCAAAATTTGATTCAATATTCGACACTCAGAGTGGTGTGAAAATGGTCTGCTTAGGAGTAGAATTCTTCGGTTGTTCACCTTAATTGATGGTTGTGTCCACTTTAGAAGTTTCCACATTGCCACTAGGATTTCTAATCTCCTCGAGATTTGACTTGATTGGAGAATCCCTTACAGGTGAAGAACTTCCTGTTTGATCATTTTGCAATGGAGATCCAAGAACAACTTCATCATCCATTGAGTCTTCATTTAAAATCAACTTCCTCTGATTCTTCTGTTTCTTTGAAATTTGTTTGCTCATGTCTTTAGCACACCTTTTCTTTGAACCTGGAGAAACTGGTGTTGGAATTTCACGAAAATCACCCCCTTTCTATTCACTTGTGGCTTGTAATGAAGTTTTGGTGAAAAGCTTATTAATTGTTCAGGTGAATGGCATGGTTTGTGTGCCTTTTTCTTTAATCTTTTTAACACTCCTGATTTCGTAGAAACAACTTCCTTAGAAGGTTGTGCAGTTTCTTCAACAACAAGTTTCTTCGAAGATTTTTCTCCTTTACCTATTTTCTTAGGAGTCTTCGCTACTTTTCACCAGAAACAAGACTAGGTTTTGAAGGACTAGCCTGGTCATTCTTCTTCGATCCTCTATACTTCTTCAAAAGACCTTCAGTTGACTTTACCAATGCCACTCTAATTTGGATGCAAGGATTGATTGTCTGTAAATAAGCAACCAATACAGGATTTGCTGGATTAACCTTTCGAAGCATTGCATCTGGAATACGAGCAACTATTGGAAATTCTTCAGGACTGTCTCCAACAGTTGTGGGATAATGATACATCGAGATCTCAGCTTTTTCTTCGTTTTCAGGAACCATAATATTTTCCTTCTTATAAACATATTGTAAAATTAAGCTCCAGTATTGAGAATATAAAATCCCATGAATAGCGTTTGTATTCCCTATACTCTTCACAAATTCATTCCATAGTTTAGTTGCATAATCAACGGACAAATCGTAGTGAAGAAAAATTCGATGAATAACATTTGTATTCCCACAGTTCGACCAGTTAAGCATCGAAGAAAAATGCCAAATAAGAAGTTCCATATACAAGGCAAATATGATTTCTTGAATTCACTGGTCTTTGTAAGCATATGTTAATAATCCATCTCATTAAACATATGAATGATTTGTTCATTAGTAACCTTGTAGAAGGGTTCAACATTAGGAATACTGAGAAACTGAGCAAAAACCTTCTTTGACAACCTAAACTTCTTGTCATTCATTAGTTGAAACGTCACAATGCTTATAGTCTTGTTGTAAGTTGCAGTAGAAAAAACAACAGATAACCAAGAAACTGGTACAGGAAAGGAGTTGAACATTGCCCTAGATAAGACAGAATGTTGAAGAGAAACAATCAGCATCTTCAATTCCTCTGGATAAACAGTGACATCGCCTTGAACTTGGAAATTAGTGCTTTGAATCTTCATGATAGGTTGAGAAGTAACGTCTTTAGTGGTATGAGAATCAACATGTAAAGCTCCCATGGTTAGGGTTTTGAAATCTTGAAGAAGATCAGAGAGAAAAACGGCACAAATCTTTTGAGAATTTTAATTAAGCGTAAAATTGGAATTGAATGCCCAAATCCCCTTTTATACGACACCCAATTTGAATTTGAAGCGGTTTCAACATTAAATGCTAAGCCACATATCACCTTGAAAGTAGAGTTAGTGTCGTAAAGATAGCCACGTCTAAAAAAGTGATGATCACTTTTCCTTGAAACTCGCGTAGTAACCAGAACATCACATCCATCAGTCTGTTCGATAGTACCAAGAGGAAAGGAATCGTTAGAAACCTTCGGATTGGAGGTTGGGCTCTTTGAATTTTGGACTTAAAAACGAAATCATTTGCCAGACATTCAATATTATCAGCCTGAGTTGGTATTACTCAGAACCTCAAGGATTTTGTGAGTGCAAAGTGTGCCAAAGAAAAAGATAAGAGCAAAATAAGAAAATTTTGGTTATGTGATGTCAAAAATATTTCGACACAAATGCAGTCATATACCAGGCAAAGATCGCTCTGTTATTCATCAAGAGCGATGACTAACAGCTTGTGCGGTTTCCCGTGAATTACAATCGAATACTTATAGAGAAGTATCGAAGGGCTTCTTTTTATATGGCTTCATGGGTTGGCTAATATTTCGTTACATATCACAACTAAACATAAGTGTGAGAAACTATAAACGAAATTACCTGTTTAACCAGCGTAGTCAGGGACAAGTATGGTTTGGAAAAATTTTGCAAGCAACGGAGAATAAGATTGATACTCACACTGAAATCATATTCCACAAAACAAAAGTATTCCTGGATCTTGTTGGGTAAAAATGTCATGGGTTCTCTAACATTTTAGCAAGACCACGCAAAAAGAAAAAAATATGATTTGGAGTATCGACAAATGGTACTGAAACAAAAATTTTGTGAAAATTTGGGACAAAGTTCCCCGTCAATTCCTTTAATGGTTCGAAATTTTGGGTTTCACTTTCATCACAGTCTCATGAATCCAGATCATAAACACAGAATGTTGACATGCCTATAACCTGGTTGGTTTTAACCAGAGATGTCTTGGGTATGTGTCTTTGTGTGTGATCGTGAAAGAACTTTATCTTTCAAATATGTTTCAAGAAATTGCAATTCTATATAGAAAATGCAAAAACTATTGAAAAATATTGCAATAATCGATTTCAAATTCAAATTCTACAACTACAACAATAGGTTTGAAATTGAAAGTCAAAAATTGCTATTTCAAAACTCAAAATTCGATTATGTTTGAATGTATTGTGACTTTCAAATTCAAACCTGTGAAAATTAACCAAATCTATTAGATTTTTTTTACATAAATACTCTTTTTGAAGCGAGTAAAGAGAAGTCTACCTAATTGATAGAATGGGATGTCATGTCATGTGATGATTGGAGCATTTCTTTTTCTAGGGTTAACATTAAGCTTACACAATTTCTATGGAGATTTATCCTGTGTGTATGCGTGTGTGTATATATATATATATATATATATATATATATATATATATATATATATGTGTGTGTGTGTGTGGGGGGGGGGGGGGGGTGGGTGTGTGCATTTTAGATTTAGAGGTATTATGTTCAATGATTACAGGTTATCACATGAAGATAGTACATGGTTATATGAATTATAACCTTATGAATGAGTATGTATATATGTTTAGATACTAATGGAATTTTTTTAAATACCTATATGTTAGTAGATGTTGATTTAGATTAATTACTTAAGAAATTAAGTACTAGAGTGTGTCTTTTTCAGCTCCCTTCTCATCCTTTTGCATCTCACCTCGGAATTTAACTGTAATTTAACATTTCAAAACATATTAAATGTCATATATCTTAGCTACTATTTTAATCAAATATATTAAGATAATGGCCTAACATAGATAGTTGAGATAGTTGAAATGTTATCTTAACTACTATTTTAATCATATATTTTAACTACTATTTTAATCAACCTAACATCTCAACTTTATGTTTTTCGATTTCTATGATTTCATCAACATGACATAGAAATCGAAAAACATAAAGTTGAGATGTTAGGTTGACTCATTATTCGTGACTCGGTTCACAATGATATCTTGAAAGAAACAAAGGAATAATTGATCACTTGTCAATGTGCTGATACATGATGAGATCGAAGCTCCATAGTTGTTTTGGGAGGCATGGTTTGTTGGTTATTTGAAGATTATTCGACCAATAGTAGTTGACGACTTCTCCAACTAGGAGACTGTTGTAGGGATGAGCAAAAAGACCGGGGAACCGGCCGGAACCGGTCCCGGAACCGGCACCCGATGGAACCGGTCGGGCCGGGACCTATACTACAAATTTGTGATTTTTTGGAACCGGGACCCGGAAAGAACCGGCTATTGGAACCGGCCCAAAACCGAGAACCGGCCCGGCTAGAAAACCATGTCACATAGGGATGCCTTGATGAGCACGAATGCACGATCGAATCCCAGCTCCTGCTTGCGATACACACAAAAAAAAACTTGAAGCTGCGATCCCACCTCCTGTCGGCTGCCACGGTCTCATAACAAAAAAAAACGCAATCGTTCTTGGCTTCTTGTGAGTCACGGCCACGATCCCACCTTCTGTCGGCTGCCACGATCCCAAGTCCCAACTCCAAGTTCACGATCGAACCCTACTCTCTTCAACAATCGGCAATCAGCATCACTTCATCATCATTCAATTGATCAATTCTTCATCTCCAAGTTTCCATTGATTACAAGTTTCCATCTCCAAGTTTCAATCGATCTTCAATTCTTTATCATCATTCATTGATTTTCAATTTTTCATCTTCAGTTGCTTCAATGATTCAAACTATGGATGTTCATGAAGATCAAGTAAGAGCATATATTTATATTTCATGTTTTAAGATTATATACTTCAATATTAGCTTCAAATCTTCAATGCTTCAATGATTCACCAAATAATGGCATGCATGCAAGTTTTTTTTCTTTGGTTTTGTTGTCTCCATTCCAAATATATGCATTGTTATCCCTACTTAATTAAAAGATATTGATTTTTGATCATAGTCTCATGGTGGAGTACTCCTTTACGGATGAAAGGCTGTACATATAATATATGTTTCATGTTTTAAGCTCCATTTAACAATGTACTTTGTAGACATACATGCGAAATTTTTGTTAGATTAGTTTATTGTTTATAGAATGAATGTAATTATGTAAGATTGTCAAAACTACGAATTTGTATAGTACTTTTATTATATAATTAATGTGTAAAATTGACATTGTAGGATTTGGATGGGCTACCAAATGTACCATCATCAAGATACCGAAACTCGGATGCTCATGATGCCAATATTGAAGATGGTAATCCGGCTAATTAGATTGGAAAAGACTTTGATGACCAAGTAAGATTAGTATTTAGCTCATTAGCAATATTTATTTCTTTAGCAATCTGTCCAAATATTAACTTGTGCATAACTAGTTCAATTTAACTTGTTTTGACCTGAATCTTTTTCCTACATGTAGATTAGGATTTGTAGTTGAGTTTACACTATAAAAACACTTCATTTGGTTAAAAATTGAATGAGTTACAAGCCCCGCAAGAAAGGGTGTCAAATCTGATTTTTTTTTTGTAACAGCAATATAACGTGATGTGATTTTGTTGTTCAAATGTGCATAACTCATTCAATTTAACTTGTTTTGACCTGAATCTTTTTCCTACATGTATATTAGGATTTGTAGTTGAATTTAGACTATAAAAACGCTTGATTTGGTTAAAAATTGAATGAGTTACAAGCCTCGTAAGGAAGGGTGTCAAATCTGAATTTTTTTTCTAACAGCAATATAACATGATGTGATTTTGTTGTTCAAATGTGCATAACTCATTCAATTTAACTTGTTTTGACCTGAATCGTTTTCCTACATGTAGATTAGGATTTGTAGTTGAATTTAGACTATAAAAACGCTTGATTTGGTTAAAAATTGAATGAGTTACAAGCCCCGTAAGGAAGGGTGTCAAATCTGAATTTTTTTATATTTATTTTTCAGCATTTAAACGTAATATGACTTATTATATGTTTTATTTTGTGAATATAGGAGTATGGAGAAGATTCAGAAGAAGATTATATAGAAGAAACACCGGCATTGAATGTTATACCAAGTGATGAATCAAACCAAGAAGAGGAGCCACAAGAACAACAACCTTCAAAAAAACGAAAATTTGCAACCACACAAAAACAAAGACAACCAAAAAAACCAACACAAACAAAAAAACCACCACCACCACAAAAACGAACACAAGAAAAATACCCAACAAAACCAAAACCCAAAAACAAAAAAAAAAGACTCAAAAGGAGTTAAGGGACCGGATTAACCCAACCAGACGAGGTGAGGGTAGAGATAATTGTACCGCTCCTGTTTGGAAATACTTCGAGATCGAATGGATAAAGGAGGACGATGGAATTGAAAGAAAGTGGGCCGAATGTAATTATTGTTTACATTTACTAGCCGCAAATCCAAACCGGAATGGTACAACTTCAATAAACAAGCATTTTAATGGGTGCAAGTTAAATCCAGACAACATACCAAAACAAGTTGATGACAAACAACAAAAGTTGTCATTTACGAAAGCTCCTAATGGTGAGGGTCATGTATACACATGGAAACATGATGATACTAGGATCCAACTTTCCTTGCTAGGGCTTTTCACCATCGGGGAACTACCATTTAAATTCATTGAAAACAAGGCATTCATAGAATTTGTAAACGCCCTCAATGGTAGGGTGAAATTGCCTTCAAGGCATAAAATTTCTCGTGATGTTGTGTCATTCTATTTAATGGAGAGGCAAAAGTTGTACAAACATTTGAGCAACCCCAAAACAGCCATCCACTTGACAACCGACATGTGGACATCCGCGTGTCAAAAGATAAATTATATGGTTGTCACGACCCACTTCATTACCGAAGATTTTGTCATGCACAAAAGGGTAGTCAAATTTAGAGAGGTTGATACTCACAAAGCTGAAGACATGGCCCGGGAGTTGCTAATTTGCATAAACGAGTGGGGGATGAAGAATGTCATGACGATGACCGTTGATAATGCCAAGACAAATGACGCGGCAATCAACATCATTGTGAAAGAACTACCGGGTATTTACGAGAATGGCAAACATTTTCACATTAGGTGTATGGCTCATATCATAAACCTAGTTGTGAAAATGGGGTTAAAACACGAAGTTTATCATGTAAAAAACCTACAAGATGCGGTGAAATACATTAGAGCCTCCCCGCAACGGATCAAGACGTTTAAACAAGCCATGAAGGATGCGGCTGTAGAAAGTCAAAGGTTTTTGTGTGGTGAAACTCCAACAAGGTGGAACTCTACCTTTGAATTGCTAAGATCAGCGTACGATGTGAAAGACACATTTCTCGAATATAGCCATCAAGGTAAATAAAATCAATTAATCAAATATATTTCAGCACTAAAATTAGCAATATTTATTTCATTAGCAATCAGTCCAAATATTAAATTGTGCATAACTAGTTCAATTTAACTTGTTTTGACCTGGATCTTTTTCCTACATGTAGATTAGGATTTGTAGTTGAGTTTAGACTATAAAAACACTTCATTTGGTTAAAAATTGAATGAGTTACAAGCCCCGCAAGGAAGGGTGTCAAATCTGAATTTTTTTCTAACAGCAATAAAACGTGATGTGATTTTGTTGTTCAAATATGCATAACTCATTCAATTTAACTTGTTTTGACCTGAATCTTTTTCCTACATGTAGATTAGGATTTGTAGTTGAATTTAGACTATAAAAACGCTTGATTTGGTTAAAAATTGAATGAGTTACAAGCCCCGCAAGGAAGGGTGTAAAATCTGAATTTTTTTTTCTAACAGCAATAAAACGTGATGTGATTTTGTTGTTCAAATATGCATAACTCATTCAATTTAACTTGTTTTGACCTGAATCTTTTTCCTACATGTAGATTAGGATTAGTAGTTGAATTTAGACTATAAAAACGCTTGATTTTGTTAAAAATTGAATGAATTACAAGCCCCGCAAGGAAGGGTGTCAAATCTGATTTTTTTTATTTTTTTTTATTTTTTTTTCTAACAACAATAAAACGTAATTTGATTTTGTTGTTCTTTTTTTGTAGATCCAATGTTTCAGAAAACTATGGGAAGGGTACCATCACATTCAGATTTTGAGATGATTAAAAAGATGATGGAGTTCCTTGAGAAGTTTAAGAAGAAAACTGAAAAAGTTTCGTGTTCAACAAAGCCTATCTTCCATACGTATACCCGGGAGATCCTAGATATAGAGCAACATCTTAGGAAACATGAAACCAACCCGGATTTTATGTTTATGGTACCGGATATGAAACATAAATATGACAAATATTGGGGTGACTATGATACTATAAGTGATTATGTCTTCTTTGCGACATTGTTAGATCCTCAATGCAAGTCAAAGTTTATGAAAGTTGTTTTTACCCAAATGCTTAAAGCCAAAAACAAAGATAAAAAGATGTCCGCTGATGAGATAGAATCCAAAGCACGTGCAAAGGTTATTGATATTGAATGCAAATTGGACAAGTTTTTCAAGACATACTTGGAAAGGTCAAACATGACCTCATCGTCTCAACAAGAAACTCCCGAAGAAGTTGTTAATTTTGATGACAAAAACGAATTCTTTGGAAGCTATATGACTTCGGGAAGTTTCCCCTCGACTTCCTCAGAAAGTCAATTGCAACGATACTTAAACGAGGACCCAATCGGATTTGACAAAGGATATGATATCCTCACATGGTGGAAAAATAATGCAGTGCGGTTCCCGATCGTTGCTCGAATGGCAAGAGGTATCGACCTTCTTTTACTCTAATTTAATTTTTTAATTTATAAATTTGTGTCGTGTATTATACACTAATTTGTTTATTAATAGATATTTTGGGGATGCAAATTTCCACCGTAGCATCCGAATCCACATTCAGTAACGGTCGTCGAGTAATTACCGACTACCGTACTAATTTGTCCGTTGTGATTGTGGAGGCATTGATATGCATTCAAGATTGGCTAAGAAAGAGTAGCTTGCCTATATATGACTACGACGAAGTGCACGAAGTGTTAGCTGACGATGACCTCGCTATCGGTAATACACTAATACTTGTTACATCTTATTTTTAACTTCTTATTAGTATTTGTTACATTTTAGTAAGTAATAACGTTTTTCTTTTGAATTATATATAGACATTGTGGATGCTATACACAACTTGAAGCTAACGGGGAAGAGATCGGAGAATTAGTCAAAATATCAAAGAAATGTTGGAATCCACATATTAGACTTTTTTTTTGTTGTTGGTGAAACTTGGAAGTATATTTTGAATGTTGAATGTTTGAATGTTGGATACTTAATAATATAACTTTGACGACATCCATGTTTAATTTGCTTGTAATAATTTAAATAAAAGACCCAATGACCCATGGTTAATTTGCTTCAATGTTGAATCGTTTATTAAAATGTTTATTATTAAAATGTTGATTATTTACTAGTATTTAAACATCCACTTCTTCATAAAAAACCAATAAAACGCAAGGTAAATTAGTCGTTGGAATTACTCGAAAAACCGGCAAAAATCGGACCCGAAAAACCAATAAAACGCAAAGTAATTTAGTCGTTGGGTACATCAAAATTTAGCCGGTTCCATACTCGAAAAACCGGCAAAAACCGGACCCGGAACCGATATAACCGGAACCGGTAGAACCGCCGGGCCGGTTCGGTTCTTCATTTTTGCCGAAGCCGGTTCCCCGGTCTGGTTCGGTTCGGGCCGGTTCCGGCCGGTTTGGTTCTTTTGCTCATCCCTAAACTGTTGGGAATATGTGTCAAATTTCATAACTAATACATATAAATTTGGGAATCATAACAAAGACTTTTTTGGGTTGCCCTTAATAGCTAAAATAGCTAGAAAGAAACTAAAAGAGTGAGAGAATTAGTTAATTGATTTATTATAGGTTAATAAATCAATTAGAAACTAATTAGAATTAATATGGATTTAATTAAAGGTGCAAGGACTAAACGTTAATTTTTCAATAGTTAAACAATGGGAACATTATGGAACCCTTATGAGGGTGGAATGTTTTGATAAGTTTCAGAAGGTTTTTGGATTTATCTCATGTAACTTTTAAGGTAAGGAATTGAATTGGGATTAAATCAGATTATTTAAATGATTCGAATCTTCTTTTTCTACAAGCTACCTCAAATATAAATAAAACTCTTTGGCCTTTAATAAAATTGATTGAACCTACTAGAAGGCTGAGCAATTCGATTCTCATTATTCCTTCTCCTCTTCCCTAAACTTTCTAGGGTTTTAGATTATTGGGTGTCAGCCATTAGAGGCATTCTACTTTTGATGATAATTCCTTCCAAGTACAATAAAGCTCTCCAGAACTACAAAGGAAATACAAGTATATACGATTACACTTAGAAGTCTGGCAATCCTATCCCTTTTATTAGTTTATATTCATGTTTTGAAAGTACGTTGCTATTATAGTAAAACCTAGATTTATGGTATGTGTACACTTAGGATTTTATTTGAATACTTTCGTTGTCTAAATCTAGTATAAAGATTCACAGAAAACCCAACACATTCCACAATCGATAGTGATGGTGGGGACGAGAACGATCGATGGTGGTAGTGGGGATGATAACTCGGTTCTTAAATATGATTTATTTTTTGAAGTAGATTATATGTAATGTATATTATTTTTAGTTTTTAATTTGAATTTTAGGTTTCTAATTTGGAATGTATGTTTTCTTTTGTTTTGAATTTCTTTATTTCACTTTCAGTTTGTGGTGGTGTATATGGAAGAAGTGACAGGTCATGTGTGGGGTGGTGATGGTGATGGTGGTGATTGTCATAGTGTTAATCGTGGTGATTATGTTCATGGTGACGATTATGGTGGTGGTGGTGTTAGTAGTAGTGCTGATTAGGTCGTGGTGGTGTTTTCCATATATATATATATATATATATATATATATATATATATATATATATATATATATATATATATATATATATATATATATATATAGAGAGAGAGAGAGAGAGAGAAAGAGAGAGAGAGAACTTGGAAATGGGGGTTGAGGTGTCGGTGGATGGTGGTGTTGGTGGTGGTTGTGGTAGGGTGCATATTAAAATAATTGAATTTTCAAAAAACTAAATAAAATCATAAAAATAAAATGTAGGGTAATATGGTCATTTAGAATCATTTAACATGGTATATTTACCGAATGAACCTTGCGTGCTACTTTTGAAAATCACGAGATAAACCATGTAAAAAACTGAAAAGTTTCACTAAATTTTAATATAAATATAAACCACTTGGACCAAAACTATAAATTATTCTAATTTATTAGATTTTTTAAAATGCAATGTCATAATAAAATTAATAAAAAAAATAAGTTTTAATAAAGTAATGTTAAAAGAAACAAAAAAAAAAAGAATACTATAATAACCAAACAAATGAAGATACATTATTATTTATGATATTTCTATCATATTAAGATTGTAACATCCCCACCTAGCGGTATCACAATATTGTCTGCTATGGGCCACCTAGTATGAAAACTTTATAGTAGGTCACTCATATTGGAATTGCTCTCGGTCAAGCATGCTTAACCGAAGAGTTCTTATGAGAATTATTTCCCTCACAACTTGCAAACGCATTGTCATATGGAAGGTATCCACACCCCCTTATAAGGAATACTTAGTTCTCATTCCCATCCGATTAGGGATTACATGCAAGTAGCCACCCACCTTCACCCCCTCCTTTACAGGGTTTGAAATCCTTGTTGAACACGTTGATCTATACCATAATTCTTATACCATTTCTAATATCACCTTCTAGCACGTGTCGTAATATTTTCTACTTTGGGCCACCTGACACGAAAACTTCAACATGGGTCACCCATTCTATAATTTCTCTCTATTGTGCATGTTTAACCGTAGAGTTCTTATAGTATATGTTGTCCCCGAAACTTTAAAATGTGTTGTGACAGGGAAAGTATCCACACCACTTATAAATAATTCTTAGTCTCATTTCTAGTCAATGTAAAGGGGATGAAGTTGAGTAGCTACATGCAACTTATTTCACATCTTTTAGGAATGAGAACTAAGCATTCCTTATAAGGGGTGTGAGTATATTCTTTATCGCAACATGTTTTGAAACTATGAGGGAATAAATCCCTTAAGAGATTTGTAGTTAAGAATGCTTAGGTAAGAGAAGTTTCAGGATTGGTGACCCACCGAAGTTTCATATCGGGTCATCCAAAACAAACAATATTGTGATACGTGCTAGGGGGATGTTATATAAGAATACTAATCATATATATTGTTAATGTAGTTTTTATAAATACAAAATTATTAAAACTCTTGAAAAATAAGGTATCATTTACGTTTATTAAATACGATCTCGGTATGTAAAGTCAATAAATATACACCAATAAAAAAATACTAAATATCATTTATATATATATATATATATATATATATATATATATATATATATATATATATATATATATATATATATATATATATATATATAAATGATATTTAGTATTTTTTTTATTGGTGTATATTTATTGACTTTACATACATATAGGGAAAAGTGAATATACCCTTAACGGTATATAAGCTTAGGTACCCAAACTCATCATACTATATCGTTTTGTATCATATAATACATTCTAATTGTCCAATGTTCTTATAAGTTAACTTCTAACTTGATTTACTTTCATTATTTTTATTAATTACACAAGTATCTTCCTCTTACATAGTGAAATTTCGAAAATCTTGAAAGTAAATCAAGTTATGGGTTGAAATTTAAGAACATTATAATGAATATATGAAACTAAACGACATATTATAGTGTCTTTGGGTACCTAAGCTTATATACCCTTAAGGGTATATTCACTTTTTCCATATATATATATATATATATATATATATATATATATATATATATATATATATATATATATATATATATATATATATATGTATATATATATATATATATATATATATATATATACATATATATATACATATATATATATATATATATATATATATATATACATATATATATATATGTATATATATATATATATACATATATATATATATATATATATATGTATATATATATATATATATACATATATATATATATGTATATATATATATATATATATATATATGTATATATATATGTATATATATATATATATATATAATAGTTTAATTTATATTATATTGGTTGTCAATATTCAAATCCATAAATACGGTTAATAAATAAATATTGTGGTCATGTTATACGAATACTTAACTAGATTACTACAATCTTATTACATTAGAAAATTAGTAATGGACAAATTAGTATTTATAGGGGAAAGTGTGAACATTAAAATTATACACCTTCATTTGAAACCATAGATATTGTGGAAAATAAACTGGAGTTGCTGCCATATGAGCAACAACTCAACATGCAAGATATTTGCGACATAGATTTTGCAAAAGAGCTAGCCCGGATTCCGTTTTACTTCAGTGAAATCTCACCGGACATGGAGTTACTTCCATATCCAAAAAAACGTCGGACACAACGTCCTTCTCCACCACCTCCACCTTCACCGCCATTATCTCCTTTACCACCACTTCCTCATTCACCGGTTCAACTTCCTTCATCGCTACCACCTTCCTCTCCACCACCTTCCCCTACAAAAGAAAATTTGGAGATTGATTTTGCCAAAGAATTTGAAAATATCCCCTTATGTATAATTGATCACAGCCAAATTTCAACTCAACCATCACCACCAAAACCTTTGTCTCTGTCACAAGATCTGCAGCCGAGTTCGATTGACGATGTTTGCCTAGTATCACAAAATTCTACCGAGATCTCCACATTCTAGAACCAACCCTTCAACAGGAATTACTCAAGTATTTGAGATATGTTCACAACAACATGGAAATTCATAGTTCAAATCTTATATTTGTGTATTTTTCCTGTCATTATGAAACATCCATCGATAAATTTATGAAAAACATTTTTCTTCTCAAATCCAATGTGATATCTTCTTGTTTCTAGATTAGTTGAAAATTATTTATGATTTCTTCTTTTCCTTTTTTGAATGATCATGAGAAGTAATTTTATTTTTATTTTAATGAAGGTTTTAATGAAACAACCCTCTAAAGATCTATTTGAAATATTTTAAATCATTTTTATTTACTTGCTAAAGTTTCACTTGCATAAAATAAGGTCGCAAACGTTAAACAAGTGTAATGTTTTCAATAGTCATCTACAAAAAATATGAAGTATGCATTTTTCGATTCAGCTATTAAAGCATTAAATAAGTTCAATAATCCAAACAAAAATTTTAATCCCCTAATAACTTTCAAATTAAAAAATATCAGTATCAACAAAATTGGAAAGAAAACATCTTAAATAAAGCATTGTCAATTCATTATCATTACAATCGTCATGAGAAGATAATGCAATGAATATGCTTCTATTCCGAATTCCTAAGTCTCTACACTCACAAAGGTACTTTTCCATACAAAGGGTAAACATAGTAACTCGAAGCATATGCTATTGGATTATGTGTGTAAGACAATAACTATAATTGGTATATACTTAAATTGATAGTAGCACAGTCTTTTTGGGTTGCCCTCATACTAGGAACCGGGCATGATGAATTTTGGAGTGAGAGATTATATTTATTATTTGGAAAATAAATTGAGATAATTGATTTATTAATGCGTTATGAAAATAATCTATCAATTAGAAATCATATTATTTAATTAATATTAAATCAGAAATTAATTTGGAATTAATTTGGGGATTAAAAGAATTAACTAAAAGTGCAGGGGTTGTTTGACAATTTATTGATAGTTGTGGAATTGTTCTATAGAACCCTCCTAGATGGGTTGGACGAACTCTTCTAGGAAGGCCCTAGAAATTTCGTCCAATGGCCTCTTGGATGGAGTTCTTGGGTTGCTTAGGCCTTAAGCTAAGGAATTAGGGTTTCCTCCTTAAAACCCTCAATTTGGCTCTAAGCTAACACAACTATATAAAGGGCTATACCCCCTCCTGACTTCAGTCACTCCAACCCTAATAAGGATAACCAAAATTCTCAAGTCTTCTCCTCTTCTTTCCTCTCTCATCCTCTTGCTTAGTTTGGGTGTGAACCATTAGAGGCACAACATTTGTGGTGCTTGCTCTCGGAGCTTCAACAACACTAAGGATTCAAATTGCTATTACTACATAACAAGTAAAGGTATATTTACTATCTTTTATTATGATTTTCGAAAATAGTAGATACCTCTTACGGTTTTGCTTTTGATGTTCAATACTTGTATGTTCAATTACAGAAAACATAGATTTATGAATATTAGGGTTGTATGCACACATATGATTGTTTGTTGTGCTCAAAACTCATCATATACATGGTGTTATCATCTCTTACTAAACTTGTTTAGAGGATTCAAAAATATTTTTTGGAGTCATATGAGCATTACACATGAAACCACAAAATACATATGAAACTTTCATCCCCGCGATCATGACTATCCAGAATATGAATCATAATTTACAAGCGTTATTGGCTGCATGGGATCATATTCCTGAATATTATTAGGCTACACACGTCTTAGCCCATATTAAGTTGGATATAAGTTGGATTTTTTATTCAACTATACATTAGATTAAGCCATCAGAAACACTTAAAAATCATCATAAGTGTACATGCATCATAGGATCTATGTTTTACTATTATAGCAATGTACTTTTAAAAATAACCTGAGAAGCAAAAGGAGAAAGGGATTGGTTACTTACCTCTTGAAAAAATTGATTGCCTTGTAGCCTTTGATCTCTTGTTTCTCTTTTGCTTCTTGGAAAGACTAATACCCAAAGTAGAGTACCTCTAATGGTTCCCACCCAAAAGTCAAGAATTGTATAAACTAAGGAGAGAAAGGGATATATGGTGGTAACAAGATAACCCTAACTTGAATCAATTAAATAAACATATTTAATCTTTATTAAAATCACTGCCTTATCCGTCACTTGAATTAATTCTAGAACCCTCCAAGGAGTCTCCAAAACCATCCAACAGCTATGAGGTTCCAGAATTTTCCCTTTCTTCAACTATTGAACTAGTAACAATCAGTCCATGTACCTCCAGATAAATTACAATTAATCCTTAATTTCAACTAGTTTTTAATTACTTTATTAATCATTTAATAAATTAATAAACTATTTTTTCAATATCCTAAAACTATTTCTAATTATTCTTGCTCTCGAGGGCAACCAAAAAGGACTTTGCTATAATTCCCAAAATTACACCAATTAGTTATGATATTAGACACCTACTTCCAGCAGTTTCCTACTTGCACAACTCATCGATAACTATTGGTCAAACGGACTTCAAATAACCAACGAAGTATACCTTCCATAATAGTTGTCGAATTGTGATGTTATTAAAAAATGTCCCTTAGATAAGTGCTCATTTATTCCAAACCATCATTTATGACTATCAGATCAGACTACTAATCCAACACATCAATCAAGCTCGAGATAGGCCTAGTGTAATGTCCCAAAAATACTAAGTAAAAAATTTCGTTTTTCAAACATCCAAAACCGTTCATTCATTTTTTCATGAAGTAATCAGAGTATAAAGCATTCCCAAACATCAAGATAAAGTCATAAAATAGATAATGCAGGATAAAAATCCAGGGGATGCAGTGCGATCAACTCGAGACCTTCCCTTTGCAACCAAAAGTACCTAAAACATTTAAACATAAAACAGTAAGCATAAAGCTTAGTGAGTTTCCTAATATACCATATACCATACATATCATTGGGCCAAGTCCTATGATATCTTCCAACCCAATTCAATGGTATGATCTAACCATAATATTACAATCACTTACACTGCTACAACCTAGCCGCACTCTTTCCTACCATGATTTGACCATGTTCTTTCTGTTGGGTTTTGAGCATTCTAACACTCCTAAGTGTACATGCAACCCTAAATACCTTGGATCTGTGTTTTCTCTATTATACATGCAAATATGAATATCCAAGGTATTATCCTAACTAGCATACAAAACATTGATACATAGTAATATAACAAGTTAGAATACATACCTCTTTGATGTAGCTTGATTTCATGGAGCTTAAGAGCCTAGTGCCCCAAGTGTGACACCTCAAATGGTTCACACAACACCAAATGCACATGGAATAACTTGAGAGAAAATGCACGCTTCATGAAATCGGCTTGCCCTCTACATACACACATAGTGGCCGATTTTTGCACAAGAATAAGATGCTTATATAGTGGTTACAATTAGGGTAAACACTACTTGTCATGACTTTCCATTTCCTTGCATCCATGGGTTCAAATACACCATGGAGCATCCATGGAGTATCCTAAGGGTTTTAGCCCAGCTTGATAATCCATGGAGTCTTAGCCCACTATACAAGTATGGATTATTTACACAATCAACCCATATATTTAATTAGTCTTCTTTTGATCACTTAATTAATTCAAGATTAATTCTTGATCAACACTAATTAAATAATCTTATTAATATATTAAAACTTATAATATATTAATAAACCTTAAGAGCTATTTCTCTCATTTTAGTCTATCCAAATGCATGATGCCATGCAACCCAAATGGACCATGTCGGGTCGGGTCAAGTATATACCAATTATAGTTATGGACTTAGACACTAATTCGACAGTCTCCCACTTGGATAACTCTAATAACTATTATTGAAAGTACATCTTCATAACCTGACCAGCAATCGTGGCTCTTAGAAGTGGCTGCCGAACTCTAAACAAATCAATGACACATCCATTAGATAAGTGATCATATATACCTCAATTAGAGATATCATATGGACTGAGACATGGATTATAATCATTCTCTCTGTCCATTTGTTGTTTCTCGATGTCTGATTTATGATGACCGACTAATTAAACAAATCAAGTCAGTCCAGGCTTGGCCAGGCACTTAGGGGTGCCATCACTAAATCATCGAGGGACCCACAGATATCGCTTTTATCCCGAAGGTAAAAGGAATGGAAAAACTTTGACTCATATTCTTGTACTGACTACTTGTTGAATCATACACAAAGGCACATTTTATAACATCGAGTTACCAATGTGTTTTCGTGCAATCAATGTATAACCAACTCATAGTCAACAACTCATATCTCTAGGTTTGAAGAATATAAGATATTATCGTCTCACGATTCACTCGTGATAAAATCCATGAAGTGAATCCAAATGAGCATGGGTTGAATCTAATACTCAGGACTTATGAGCACTCATGAATGTTGTAGCAACCATTGCTATGTCTAATGCACAAACAAAATCATACAAGCCAAATTCATGACAGTCTTAAATCAATACCTACTTCCAAAGTATGAATGATTGTGGAGAGTTTGAATAACTTAGTCATTCGAGAAGAATGACCTAGTTATTCTAGAAGTCAAAACATGCAAAGTGAAACACAAGAATAATACTTAATCCTATATGGTCCCAAACTCTTGAGTGTAAATAAAAACCTCTTTATCTAAGCACCATATAGATTACTCATTATTCATTGTTTCAATTTATCAACTTAATACTTGAATTGAAACAATAGCCATGCCATGCACCAAGCATGTATACTATGTTCATCCAAACAATAGCTATGCCATACTCCAAGTATGCACACTATGGTTACATATGGTCTTCTCTTTGTGAAATAGATCAATTGACAATATTTCAATGATGTTTGTTTCATAATTCCAATCCTTATTGTAAATGTAAGAATACCAAACTCTTGCCATCTACTATAATATGTTAGATTCTAAACTTATATGCAATGGTCCCTTAGTAATGACTATGCACAGAATTCATAAAGACTTGGCAACAGACATTACAGAGTATTCCAATGGAAAGCAATTCCATGGAAATGAAGTCTCAAAGTCAAAGTACATTCCTTTGAACATCCTTCTTTGCATTAAGTTCTTTAATCTTGCACAGATTCTAGAATAACTTCCACCTACGGAAACAATTCCATGTTTCCATTTTGACTATCACTTCTGAACAAGAGTTGCCTCTTTTCAAAATATGTCAATATGGTCCTTTCCAAAGTTTACATTATACTTCCAATTGTCCACGATTAACCAATCTTTGGTAAACCTCAGATTGTCTTCTACAATTGTTTAATCATTTTAGTCATGTCTTGTTCTATTCCTTTTTATTTTCCATGTTCTCACAATTCGAACGATGAAGAGGGATGTCCGTAATCATAATCAAATTTTGAGAACGCAACCTATATAGAATTTCCTTATGTTAAACCATTCCAACATAACATTCATATATATCTTTGACTAAAGTTGACTAAAATCTCAATCTAAGCTTGTAGAAATGGAATGAAGTATAAAATCCTCTCCTTAATTATAGCAAAAACAACTTTTCAAACCCGAATTGAAACTTTTGTTTTCTATAATTAACATTGCTAACTTGCAACACTTAACATAATAATCATGCTCCCACTAACATGATGATTATTATCTTACTAGCATAACACTTATGCTCCCACTAGCTTTGACATGTACCCAGAAATCAACTGGACTTCTAGAAATCATTAATTTATTGACTCTCTTACCAAAGTTCAGATTTCTGATACGAGATGCTTTGATAAGACTTTATCAAAACAATACACTTTTCCTTAGATAGCTCATATGTGTGTCTAAACAATTATGAACAGGGATATCGTAATCATCATGCTTAGACCTTTTGTTGTTCTCACTAATTAGTGTGTCGGTTAACCATACACACTCCACTAACGACATGAGAATGCAAATATCGCAATTGCTATGTACTTAAATTCTACTCAGTGAAAGCGTTTCCTCACCATCATTTTCATGAATCAAAGAGAAACCTTATAACACTTAGATTTTTATGTTGTAAGTGTTCCTATCCATGTGAATTTGTCATAACCATAATCACAAGACACGGTTAGTGACAAATCCAAACTCATATGGACTGAACTTGCCCAATCTCATTTTCTTGCCACCCGGCAGCACAAGGGCCTACCATTGCTTCTAGGTTGTTATGCGAAAAATTGAGAACTCATAGAACTCACAAGCATATCCAACTATAACTGGAATGGCACAAAAACAAGAATAAGTCAACACAATAGGTTATAAACCTTAAGTCATGGGCTAGTGATTAACAATACTCTTGATCAGTTCTCGAAACTATCTCAAGACTCCCACTGTCCTCTTGACATATAAGATTCACTTTGTCAAGAACTAAACCTCGACAAAAAAAATATTTAAGAGTTAGTGCGGATTCTTATCAAGGAAAAACATTTCTCATAATTTGTCTAAGTTGGTCTTTGTCTTATCCAAAACATCACAACTTACCCATTTCAAATGTACAAGAGTAAGAAAAAAATTTTACTCTACATTTGACAAGTGTTTTAAACATTTCTTAAGATTATGTCACTCAAGGCTCAATCTTGGAGTATGACTCTAAGATTTGATTTTGGAATGAAGTATGATTTAACCATTTCAATAATTCATGATTCCTCTCCTTAGCCAAACAAATGAACTAAGGTGTCCTTATAGGATCAATTGTGATATGGTTTCATAATCACTAAGATAATAGCAAAACAAGATACTCAATCACTCTCCCATCTCTTCAGATTGGAGAAACTTTTATCTTCCTTCCTTATTTGATTCTTCTTATTCGTTCTGCCATTCATTGAAACCTTTCCAATATTTCAAAATTACACCTAAACTTGTAAGCATAACCATATTTACTAAACTTTAGTAAATCATAATGAATAATCTTAGTAGCCTTTGTGGTGGACTTGACCAGCGCACAACCTAATGTACCCGATCCTTTAGTCCTTCACTTGACTCACATATACATGTGAATATGGAATTAGTCTTAATTTTCCAAAGATGAAAATTATTATTCATCATACTATACAACTTGCATGATTCCAAGTTTCGGTCCAATTGAAACTTGGGTGATGAGAATATTTCCTTATTTGGTAAATTAGGATACTACCACAAATGAAAGAATCAAATATATTTTCCAATATTGCTATCAATGAAATCATATAAACAACAATTTGTCACAAATGTCATTGTAAGGATACTAAAATAAATAAATCAAAACTCTTTTTTTTCCTTTTTTTTTAAACTTGCGGAAATATCTTATCCTTACAATGCAAATACATATGAAAACTATGTTGTTACCTATTCCTTAAGCAATCTATCATAACTCTTAAGTAGCAGCTCAAAATTTTGATCATCGAACCATGCGATCGAAATCCATTTTTGCGATCAGAATTAGCATACTCTTTCTTTATGCTTCCTTAATTCTCCAAAACATCAAAATGTAATTACATCATGTATTAAGAATCTCTAAATTGGAACTTAATAGAGTTAGCTAGTGGACTTTTACCTGAAGCAAAGTCAATCTTTTTGACTTTTACCATCCTTATGAACTTTTAGGTAAATTCGGCAGCTTCGCAACCAATGCCCCTTCTTTTGGCAAAAAAAACATATGGACTTTTTGGAAATTGTACACTTGATTGTCTTAGACTTAACCTTTCTCATTACCATCGGTCAAATTGAAACACCGTAAAAATTGAACAATTTTTCACTTTAAAAGAAACCATAAATATCATTCACAATCATTTTAAAAAAACATCGTATCAACATTGTATCAGTACAAAAACCAAGATCATGATATATAAACTCCAATGTGCGTGTGCACGAATCATGCCGACGCCTTCCCGCGCTCATCACTGGTACCTGAAACACATAACACAACAACTGTAAGAATAAATGCTTAGTGAGTTCCCCAAAATACCGCATACAACACATACGCCACTCGAGGCTATAATACGACCCTTCGGTCGATGTGTCTCAGCGGGACCCACCAATCTCGTAGCTCGTTGGACCCTTTGGTCCGGTCATAGTTCGATGGGCCCTCCGGCCCGGTCTGTATCGTTGGACCCTTCGGTCCGGTCTATAACATCATACAACATACATATAACACATAGCACATAATCTCATACATAACACATAAAACCCTCTGGTCCACACATAATACCACTCTAGGTAACGTATAGTGAGAAGACTCACCTCGGGTATCTCGGTAAGTCTCTAACTCGGTAGAAATGTGATCTAGCCTCCGCCTAATCACACAAAGTAAATACTCCCATAAATACCACTATACTCAACCCTAAAAGTCAACAAAAGTCAACGATCAACTTTGACCCGACTCGTCGAGTGCACTAGGGCGACTCGGCAAGTCTACACGTGTCCACTGACTCTCTTAGTCCCTCTCTTGGCACGTTGATTACTCCCCCTGACTCGACGAGTCACACCTGGCATGAATTGCGGGGCCACCCCGACTCAACTCGTCGAGTCTCAAGAACAACTCGGCGAGTTCCGCCTTGAACTCTAGTCCCCCTAACTTTCCCTGACTCACCTAGTTATTCCCCAACTCGGTAAGTCTACTCACTAAGTGATTTACGGGAAACCCTCATCTTACTCGCTGAGTCTGTTCTTCGGACTCGGCGAGTTCATGCCATGCACAAACTCCATAGGTCTCCTGAGGTCAGATCTGTTCCATACATTCATAGATTTGGCCTTCCCAAGCATGATAATCACGTAAAGTTCAGACCTTGACACTCATATAACATCTAAATAGTCTAACTTGGTGATTTAGCCCCAAAAATGACATCCCAAGCTCATGGCTCCCAAAATGACTCATAAAGCTCCAAGGGTTAAGGTCTCTGTACCTCTTTGGGTCCAGATCCAGAACATAGACTCAAGAAGGGACCAAATGCTCCCCTTATTCAACCTCTAAAAGGGTTAGAAAACCCTAACACTAAGAATCAACACCAAAGCTAAAGAAGGTCCGAGCAAAATACCTCAATATGATCTCTAAGAACTCAGAAATCACCAAAATCGCACCTCCTTCATCCTCCTCTTGCCTTGGTCACCTCCTGCTTGCAAAACACCCACAATACGGTCAAGAATGGCCTTTCCTTCCTCACAAACGCTCTAGATCTCTTAGGGTTTCTCTCTGGGGTTGGTGGCCGCAAATGACGGCCCTAAGGGCCTTTAAATAGGTCTCAAACCCTGGAAATTAGGGTTTCATTAAACAGCGTGGACTCGCTGAGTCCACTCATGAACTCGCCGAATCCAGCTGTGAACTCGTACACGAATCCGCGACCATACTCGGCGAGTTTAGACACCAACTCACCGAGTCTCCTCACAACTTCCAAAAATAAAAGAATAAAATATAATACCTGGGAATCCGGATGTTACAATTCTCCCCCACTAGAATCAAATTTCGCCCTCGAAGTCTCACTCTGCAAACAACTCTGGATGCTGCTCCCGCATCTCACGCTCAGGTTCCCAAGTCAACTCTGACCCTTTCCGATGCTGCCACTGGACCTGAACCAGAGGCACCTCCTTGTTCCTCAAAACCTTGACCTTCCGATCCCTAATCGCCACCGGTCTCTCAACATAATTCAGGCTCGCATCCACCTAAATATCTTTTAGTGGCACCACTGTCGACTCGTCGGCTATACACTTCCGCAGCTGCGACACGTGGAAAGTGTCATGAATCTAACCCAACTCTGCTGGTAACTCCAAACAGTAGGCTACCCTTCCTACCCTCTTGATCACCCTGAAAGGACCAATATATCGGGGCCCCAACTTGACCCTCTTCCTGAAGCGAATCACTCCTTTCCTAGGAGAAACATTCAGGAGCACGAAGTCGCCGACCTGATACTCGAGCTCGGACCGGCGTCTGTCCGCATAACTCTTCTGACGACTCTGAGCGGTCAACAACCTCTATCTGACCTGTTGGATCTGCTCTGTCATCTGAAGCACAATCTCGGTACTACCCATCACATGCTTCCCTACTTCTCCCCAGCAAATAGGGGTCTGACACCTCCTCCCATACAACAGCTCAAAGGGCGGCATGCCAATACTCGAATGGTGTCTGTTGTTTTAAGAAAACTTTGCCAAGGGCAAATATGTGTCCCAACTCCCGTCGAAATCCAACACGCATGCTCGGAGTATGTCCTCGAGCGTCTGAATCGTCCGCTCACTCTGCCCGTCAGTCCGTGGGTGGTATGCGGTACTAAAATGCAGTTTCGTACCCAATTCCTCATGAAACTTATTCTAGAACCTGGAAGTGAAACGTACATATCGATCTGAGACACTCGAGATCGGCATTCCATGCTGCGATACCACCTCTCTCACATACAACTCTGCCAACCTCTCCGTGGAAGAGCTCTCATTGATGGCCAAGAAGTGAGCACTCTTCGTCAACCTGTCCACAATCACCCAAACTGCATCGACACGCCTCGCGGTCCTTGGCAATTTGGTGATGAAATCCATGGTAATTTGTTCCCATTTCCACTCGAGAATCTCTAATGGTTGCAGCTTACCATGTGGACGCTGGTGCTCGGCCTTAACCCTGCAACAAGTCAAGCATCTCTTTACAAACCATGCGACATCCCTCTTCATACAGGGCCACCAATATTCCTTTTTCAGGTCCAAATACATCTTAGTGGCCCCGGGATGGATCAAGAATTTCGATCGATGAGTCTCTTCCATCAAAATGGTACATGTTCCGCCCACGGACGGTACCCATATCCGACCCTGAAATGTCATAAGCCCCGGCTATCGGTAACGAATTCCAATACCAGCCCGAAAACTCGCTCTCTCTTTTGGCTTTCTGGCCTCACAGCCTCAGCCTGGGCCCCACGAATAGCATCCAACACTGGGGTCATCACTGTCAATCTCAAACAAACATCTCGTATTGGGGCGCCCTCCGCCCTACAGCTCATTGCATCGGCTACAACATTAGGCTTGCCCGAGTGGTACAGGATCTCCAAATCATAATCCTTGACCACGTCCAACCACCTCCTCTGGCACATATTCAGGTTGGGCTGATCCATCAAATACATCAAGCTCTTGTGGTCCGTGTATATTGTACACCGAACCCCATACAGATAATGTCGCCAGATCATGAGGGCAAACACTACCGCTCCCAGTTCCAAATCATGAGTGGGATACCTTGACTCATGAGGCATAAGCTGCCTCGATGCATATGCTATCACATGCCCCTTCTACATAAGCACCGCTCCCAATACGGATATCGATGCATCACAATATACCACAAAATCCTCCATCCCTTCCGGAAGGGCTAATACTGGGGCTTCGCATAATTTATGGCGAAGTGTCTCGAACGAGGTCTGCTGCTCTAGACCCCAAGAAAGTGCAGCACCCTTCCGGGTCAACTTGGTGAGTGGCACGACGATCTTGGAGAAATCCTTAATAAATCTCCGATAATAGCCAGCCAAACCCAGAAAGCTCCTGATCTCGGTGGGTGATCTCGGCACCTCCCACCTCATGACCGCCTCAATCTTGGCCGGATCGACCAATTTCCCATTCTGGTTAACGAGATGCCCCCAAAAATTGAACCTCTCGTAGCCAGAACTCACATTTGGAGAACTTGGCATAAAGCCTCTCTGGTCTTAGAACTCCGAGGATCTCCCTCAAATGCTCCTCATGCTGCTCTTTGGATCTCGAATACACCAATATGTCGTCGGTGAACACGATCACTGAGCGATCTAACATCGGTCTGCACACTCTGTTCATGAGATCCATGAACACCGCCGGTGTGTTGGTGAGTCCGAAAGGCATCACCACGAACTCGTAATTCCCATAACGAGTTCGGAATGTTGTCTTCTGGACGTCCTCCTCCCGCACCCTCACCTGATGATACCCAGACCTCAAATCGATCGTGGAGAACCAAGATGCTCCCTGCAACTGATCAAACAAATCATTGATCCTTGGCAACGGGTAACGGTTCTTAACCGTTAGCTTGTTCAACTCACGATAATCAATGCACATTCGGTGCGAACCATCCTTCTTCTTGACAAAAAGAATAGGCGCCCCTCATGGAGAACTACTCGGCCTGACCCCAGTAGCTCCTGGAGCTGCGGGGTTAGCTCCTGCATCTCCGGAGGCACGAGGCGATAAGGCGCCTTGGCGATAGGCGCAGCTCCCGGAACCAATTCAATACCGAACTCTACTTGCCTCTTCGGAGGCACACCCAACAACTCCTCTGGAAACACATCCGAAAAATCACGCACTATCGAGACCTCATCCAGTGACTTCGGCCTCTCTAAATCAACCCTCGCATCCATCACATATGCCACAAATCCCTTACAGCCTTGTTGTAGACTCTGTCTCGCTCTGGCGGCCGAGCTAAATGTTGAACCCGTACGTGTACCTTCGCCGTATACCGTAAGAACTCCCCCACTAGGGTCTCGAATCGTCACCAATTGACGCTCACAGTCTATCACTGCTCCATATCGACTCAAACAGACCATACCCACTATAACATACACGTCCCCCATCGCGATCGGAACCAGATCTATCGGAAACTCCACACCAAAGATCCCAAGGACACATCCTCGAATCACATCAGAAGCATACACTGCTCGCTCATCAGCTATGGAAACTCGCAGAGGTCGATCCAACGCCTCCCGACGGATACTAATGAGCTGACTAAATGCTACGGAAACAAACGACCGACTCGCACCCGAGTCAAATAATACCAAAGCAGGCACATAACTCATAAGAAAAGTACCTACGCACATCATCATATAAGCATAAAAACTCAACTCAAATAAAAGATGAATAAAGAATACATACCAGCCACAACATCGAGCATCGCGCGGACCTCCTCCGCAGTCAACTGAAATGCTCTCCAATGAGCCTTCGGGGCCTCGGCCTTCACCGGCCGAACCTCGGTAGCCCTAGCAGCAGGCGCAAATCCATGTGCTGACCCCTGAAGAAGCTGAGGGCACTCGGCCTTCCGATGGCCGGTCTGGTTGCAATGAAAGCAAACCAAAAATCCCTTGGGGCAATCCCTCACGATATGCCCCTCCTTCCCTCACTTGTAGCATACTCCAGCCCTGCACGACCCCTCATGACTCTTACCGCACTTCCCACAAGTGCGGCCCTTCGCGCCCCAAGATCTCGAATCAGCGGGTCTACCCGCTTGTCTGCCGGCTGAGACTGAGTCGGTCGCCGATCCGCCCTCTGTGACTCGGCCTCCTCCCTGGCCTGAGTCTCCAACTCAATCTCCGTCTTCCGAGCATTTTCCTGGAGCTCAGCAAATGTCCGGTAAGTCGAGTTCACCACGAACTCCCATATATCTCTCCTCAGAACACTTAGATAATGGCTCATCCGAGCCTGCTTAGAAGACACCTGTTCAGGGCAAAACATCGCCCTCTCATGAAACTTCCTGGTGATCACTGCTACAGAATCAGTACCCTGCTTGAGGGTCAAGAACTTTTGAATCAACCACTCCCTCTCCACCGGGGGAAAATACTCCTCTCTGAACATAGCGGTGAACCTCTCCCAGGTCACCTCGGAAATCTCAGCTAAAGTGAAGTTCGCCGTCACGAACTTCCACCAATCATTCGCTCCCAAGCGGAGCTGGTTCAGGGAGAACCGAAGCCTCAAGTGCTCTGGACAAGAACACGTATAGAAACATCCCTCGATGTCAGAAATCCATCTCATAACGGCAATCGGGTCCTGCGTCCCGTCGAACTCTGGTGGCTTCGTGTTGCTAAACTCCCGAAACAACAATGAGTCACCTCCATGAGGTCTGGCAGCAGCAGTAGCTACAGCTGCAGCAGCCTCATTCAGTGTTGCATACCGCTCATCAAAAGTCTCAATCAATGTGGTCTTGATGTCCCCAAACATCTCAGGAATCTCAGCCCAGATGGCAGCAGCCACCTCCTCTTGAATCAATCGACGGATCTCCTCGTCGCTGACACCACTGCTCTCAGGTGTGTGTCGAGTCCCAACCATGATGCCTCCGAAATACAACAATAATTATCGGAGACTCGATTGAGCATACTCATACTCGATGACGCAACCCTACTCGTCCTCCATTGTCCAACAGATTCTTACTTGGAATTCCCACTGATCCGGTGTCTTCAGTAGTATGGGCCTAATACTACTAACCACACCGCATCAGCATTCACTCCAAGTCCTCCTCCTTGGATCCTGGATTACGAGTACTCTACTCTCATGAGCTCCTAACTGCTATCTACTCGCTCTCAAAGCATCTCAGCAGTAGAAATCTCCTAGGCTAAGGCCACACAAATCAGGCCACTCTAGTCCTAATATATATACCTAGCCTACTCTAGCATGCATAATGTAACATAACATATCTCATAACAGATAATGTAAGGGTGCTTTTGGGGATTCACCGTTCGGGCGCTGGCTGATCGTACACATGGCTCCGCTCTATTTGTCTCAAAACACTCTTTTTACTCTTTTCAAAAATTTTACTTCATTATCAAAATTTTCCTCAAATCCTCAGTTTGAGTTCAGATACGCCCGAAGATGCATCCGAATCCCTCAAACCAAGGCTCTGATACCAACTTGAAACGCCGTAAAAATTTGAACAATTTTTCACTTTAAAAAAACCCATAAATATCATTCACAATCATTTTAAAAAAACATTGTATCAACATTGTATCGATACAAAACCCCAAGATCATGATATATATAAACTCCAATATGCGTGTGTAAGAATTATGCCGGCGCCTTTCCGCGCTCATCACTGGTACCTGAAACATATAACACAACAACTGTAAGCATAAATGCTTAGTGAGTTCCCCAAACTACCGCATACAACACATACGCCACTCGAGGCTATAATACGACCCTCCGGTCGATGTGTCTCAGCGGGACCCACCAGTCCCGTAGCTCGTTGGACCCTCTGGTCCAGTCATAGTTCGTTGGGCCCTCCGGCCCGGTCTGTATCGTTGGACCCTTCGGTCCGGTCTATAACATCATACAACATACATATAACATACAACACATAATCTCATACATAACACATAAGACCCTCTGGTCCACACATAATACCACTCTAGGTAACATATAGTGAGAAGACTCACCTCGGGTGTCTCGGTAAGTCTCTGACTCGGTAGAAATGTGATCTAGCCTCCGCCTAATCACACAGAGTAAATACTCCCATAAATACCACTATACTCAACCCTAAAAGTCAACAAAAGTCAACGGTCAACTTTGACCCAACTCGTCAAGTGCACTAGGGCGACTCGGCGAGTTTACACATGTCCACTGACTCTCTTAGTCCCTCTCGTGGCACGTCGAGTACTTCCCCTGACTCGACGAGTCACACCTGGCATGAATCGCGGGGCCACCCCGACTTAACTCGCCGAGTCTTAAGAACAACTCGGCGATTTCCGCCTTCAACTCTAGTTCCCCTAACTTTCCATGACTCACCGAGTTATTCCCCAACTCGGCAAGTCTACTCACTGAGTGATTTACGGGAAACCCTCATCCTACTCACTGAGGCTGTTCTTTGGACTCGGCGAGTTCATGCCATGCACAAACTCCATAGGCCTCATGAGGTTAGATCTGTTCCATACATTCATAGATCTGGCCTTCCCAAGCATGATAATCATGTAAAGTTCAGACCTTGACACTCATATAACATCTAAATGGTCTAACTTGGTGATTTAGCCCCAAAAATGACATCCCAAGCTCATGGCTCCCAAAATGACTCATAAAGCTCCAAGGGTTAAGGTCTCTAGACGTCATTGGGTCCAGATCCAGAACATAGACTCGACAAGGAACCAAATGCTCCACTTATTCAACCTCTAAAAGGGTTAGAAAACCCTAACACTAAGAATCAACACCAAAACTAAAGAAGGTCCGAGCAAAATACCTCAATATGATCTCTAAGAACTCAGAAATCACCAAAATCGCACCTCCTTCAGCCTCCTCTTGCCTTGGTCACCTCCTTCTTGGAAAAACACCCACAAAAGGGTCAAGAATGGTCTTTCCTTCCTCACAAAAAGTCTAGATATCTTAGGGTTTCTCTCTAGGGGTTGGTGGCCGCAAATGACGGCCCTAAGGGCCTTTAAATAGGTCTCAAACCCTGGAAATTAGGGTTTCATTAAACAGCATGGACTCGCCGAGTCTACTCATGAACTCGCCGAGTCCAGCTGTGAACTCGTACACGAATCCGCGACCTTACTCAGAGAGTTTAGACACCAACTCGCCGAGTCTCCTCACAACTTCCAAAAATAAAAGAATAAAATATAATACCTGGGAATCCGGATGTTACACAAATGTCTTGACCATGGCCAATCCCTTTCCATTAGGAAGAGAAAGTTTTTCTGGACTTCCAATGTCACCATTGTCAATGTCCAAATAGGTTTGGGAAGTAGATCTTCTAGTCTAGTTTGCTTTACCAATGCTCCAAATCATTGTTGATTTAGCAGTATCAAGCAAATGGGTAAGATCATTAAGGCTCATGTCTTGATATGTCATCAGGGTGTGACTGAAGAACCAAGTCAACAGCCAGCTACCTCGAGACTTTGATACCTGACTCTCCCGGCTTGCCAATAGGGATTGAGTGACTTTGAACTTTTCAAGTATTTGAACTTTTTGGATAGGGTGAATAATTGGAGGAGGTGGAGGAAGTGAAGCATGATTTCCAGTCCTGTGAATCCACAACAAAGGGATTAATCTTTCACCTTGATTGTCATGTGGGATATCATCTTCAATAGGAAAGCTTGTTCCTAAAGATTTGGGAAGACCATAGTTGTCTTAACTAGACATCTATAATGGGAGAAATTCAAGTTTAGTTGATTTAAAGTCCTTAATATAACACCTAATATGAAATATTAAGGCTAGGATCCAACAACCTATTTATAACCAGAAGAGGGATGTCGTAATCCAAGCTATAAAATAGTTGAAGGTAGGTAAATGACGATTTACCAATTTCCACCTTGAAAAACGAAATATAATTAAGTTTTAGTTGGATTTGAAACTCCTAGATCTTTTAAGATACATTGAAATTTCAATGGCATCTTTGAATCTCGATTATGCCTTCTCAAGTTTGTGAATGGGATGCCGAGGATCACAAACAAGGTGTGAATAACCATACAAATTGACTTGGTACCCTTAACTTTATCACCTAATCGATGTGCCGGTTAACCACACACGCTCCACCGATCTATAATAAAGTCAAGTTACCCTTCTCCACTCTTACTAGTCCTCATTAGTGTGTCGGTTAACCACACACGCTCCACTAACGACTTGGTAAGGTACAAAGTGTAATTTCATGGGTTAGCACCTCTTTCACATTTTCCTAAGTATCTAAGATTGGGAATTTATAAGTGTTTAGTTACTTAGTATTTATAATTATAATTTTAATGAAGGGAGAATTATTGTCCTTTCCTACCTGTTCGGCTAACGACCCTCCACCAGTCAAGGAAGCGGTGGGTGAGAGTGGACACCCATTAAACTGTCATTTTTATAAGCAGTAACCTTATACCCCCTTATAGACCGGCTTCGTGAATGAGGCCTACTAATGATAAGATTGACTTTATCTTATACATATCTATATAATTAAAATTATAATAATAGTATAAGTGTTGAATTTTAAACTTTTAAAATTCTAGGTTTTGATTTGGAATTAAAGCATTCATAAGCAAAACTTTACAAATTCCAAAACTTGAGGCCAAGTATTGAAACTTTTCAAAACTCTAGGATTTTCATAGCTTATGAGTTTAATTAAAGTTTTAAAGACTTTAATGAAGAGACTCTTGAACATCCATAACTTGAGGACAAGTTATAAAATCCATATAAACTATTTTATGAGAAAAAGACTCTTCATTTTTGTAACCTATGACTTTTAATGACACTTTAAAAGAAAAAATATTCATTGTCCATAACTTGAGGACAAGTTATGGAGTTCATAAAAACCATTAAGATCAAATTACCAATTAACACAATAATCAAGTATTTTTTCTATGAAAACAAGCCTAGGATCTAATACCATTGTTGGGTTTTGAGCATTCTAACACTTCTAAGTGTACATGCAAACCTAAATACCTTGGATATATGTTTTCTCTATTATACATGCAAATATGAATATCCAAGGTATTATCCTAACTAGCATACCAAAACATTGATACATAGTAATATAACAAGTTAGAATACAAACCTCTTTGATGTAGCTTGATTTCATGGAGCTTAAGAGCCTAGTGCCCCAAGTGTGACACCTCAAATGGTTCACACAACACCAAATGCACATGGAATAACTTGAGAGAAAATACACACTTCATGAAATCGGCTTGCCCTCTACATACACACAGTGGCCGATTTTTGCACAAGAATAAGATGATTACATAGTTATTACAATTAGGGTAAAACCTAATTGTCATGACTTTCCATTTCCTTGGATCCATTGGTTCAAATACACCATGGAGCATCCATGGAGTATCTTATGGATTTTAGCCCAACTTGATAATCCATGGAGTCTAAGCCCACTATATAAGTATGGATGATTTACACAATCAACCCATATATTTAGTTAGTCTTCTTTTGATCACTTAATTAATTCTAGATTAATTCTTGATCAACACTAATTAAATAATCTTATTTATATATTAGAACTTATAATATATTAATAAACCTTATGTGTTATTTATCTCATTTTAGTCTATCCAAATGCATGATACCATGCAACCCAAATGGACCATGTCGGGTAGGGTCAAGTATATACCTATTATAGTTATGGACTTAGACACTAATCCAACACTTTCATACAAGTGTTGGAATCCAACCACATTCTTACATACAGGTGCTGTGATCAAACCACAGTCTTTCATACAAGTGTCATAAAGACAATCTAGCATCCTACATAGTGTAGTGAGAAGACTCAATTTGAAGCAAGATAAACCACACACTCGAATTGATGATATCAAGTCTCCTCACTCTAAACATACACATGATAAAACCCTAATTAACAATTAATGTAATAACTAACTACCAAAGAGTCTTGGTTCATAGCTAATCCTCTTTGGGGAAAAAGACCATTTTGCCCTTCCAAGACTAAATCCCATATAGTTGACCATAAGTCAAAATGGTAAAAAAGACAACGATCAACCCTCAATTGACCTACGCTCGACAAACCACACTACTCTATGCTCAGTATAGAGCTCCTAATGCAAAACAAGCCATTTCTATGATATGCTCAGTGCAGCCACCTAATGCCACCTAATGTCAAAAAAAAAATTATTAAGCTCTTAATATATAAGCTTAACTCCTACAACTTTCAGATCTGGTCTAAATGAACGTCTTAATGGATAAAGTCTCTGACTTTATCCATTTTCATGGCTAGAAAGAGTATAAAACCAAACCCTCAGTCCATCAAGTCCACTTTTTATTAAGAACTCATGAATGCAAGGATGAGAGTGTCTAAGCTCTCATTCTTTATGACTCTATATCCTCAAAACATTATACAAATGATACTCACAAGGTCTGGAGTAACCCATACTCACGTCAACTTAGATTATAGGGACAATATGCATAATACTCATGACCAAACTAGATCAAACATGAATAAGAACCACAAGGGAAACTTTATACCTTCTAGACGCAAATTCCATATCTATAAAGCTTGAAGCTCCTAAGTGGTTCTACAAGTACCTTATTCCTTTAAAATAGCAAAAAAGTCACTCCAAGGGCTCACAACTCACAAATGGTGGCTAGGGTTTCAACGGGATATTTTGGATGGGTGGACGCTGAGCATGGGGAGGATCCCAAGGAGTTGGAACCTTTAAATAGGGATCAAAATCCTAGTTTTAGGGTTTAGGTCCAGTACGGCTATGCTTTGTAACATTCAGATTTCTAGGTATTATATTTTATCATTTTATTTTTGAGAAAAAGAGAGGGACTCGACGAGTTGAGTCGTAGACTCGTCGAGTAGGACCGCGATTGTTGACTGGATTAATGAACAGACACGACGAGTCGGAAAGGGTGGACTCGACAAGTCCGCGCTGTGGATTGAAACCCTAATTCTCGAGGTTTGTGCCCTATTTAAAGGCCTTTATGGCCTCCATTTGCGGCTACCAGTCCTGAGAGAGAAACCGTAGAGAGCTTGAGCGAGTTGTGAGAGAGATTGAACTATTTTGATCATTTTTGGTGTGATTTTGCAAAGGAGAAAGTGTTTCCAGCAAAGGGAGGTCAAGAGGATTGCATTTCAGTGGGTTTTCAGCTTGGATCTTCAAGTTTGAGGTAGCTATTCGATCCTATCCTTTTGTTTTGCTTAAGGGCATTGCATTTAGGGTTTTCTATACCCTTTTATGGCTTGTTTATTTGAGTATAGTGTCCCATTGAGTGCTAAACTCTAGATCTGGACCTTTTGAGATCCAAAGAGCTTGAGCCACCTTGTTTTTTGTGGTTCTATGGAGGAAAGGGACATAGGTTGCCATGTTAGAAGGGATTTCACCAAAATAAGCCTAGAGTGCCTTGCATGTGTACCAAGATTCGACCTTTACGTGTTTATTGGTCATGGGAAGTCAGATCTATAGACTAGAGAATCAAATCCGACCTTAGGAGGTCAGATGAGTATTTTCATGGGAGGAACTCGCCGAGCCAATAAGGGACTTGACGAGTCGAGTCGGGTTGCCCCGCAATTTGCAACATGTGATAAACCGTTGAGTTTAGGGTTGACTCAGCGAGCCGAGTGAGGACAAGGGGCGAAGAGGACATGCATGTACTCGCCAAGTCACACGAGTGCACTCGACGAGTCTGGTCAAAGTTTGACCGTTGACTTTTGTTGACTTTTAGGGTTTACTCAGTGTTTGGACTTATGAGCCATTAGAGGGGTAGAATGGTCTTTTACCCTTCTTAAAGAACTTATAGAGAAGGGTTAGACTAGCCTTTAGAAGTGGTATTAATTAGAGTAATTATTTATGTGATTAGGCGGAGGCTAGTGAAGTATCTCAGAGTTCGAGGTTTACCGAGTTATCCGATGTGAGTCTTCTCAGTATACTTTACCTGGAGTGGTAATTAGAGTTATGTGATAGAGTATGTTGTATGCTATTATATGATGTGATATCTATATGATTATGTGCTATATGTGATTCAGAGTTACAGAGTTAGGACCGAATGGTCCATAGAGTTAGGACAAGAGGGTCCACAGAGTTATGGGACTGGAGGCTCCCACTAAGACACTTTGACCAGAGGGTCATACAGAGTTATAGCCTCGAGTGGATAATATGTGTTGTATGTGGTATTTTGGGGAACTCACTAAGCATTTATGCTTACAGTGTTGTGTTGTGTGTTTCAGGTACTGGTGAGGATCGCGGGAAGGCGCCGACATGATCAGTACACACACATGAGGAGTTTTTATAAATTATGATCTTGGGTTGTGTTCTATGGATTGATATGTGATACAATGAGATTTTTATAATATTATGAAGGAAAGTATGCTTTTAAAATGTGAAAAATTGTTTTGAAAAATTACAGTGTTACAAGTTGATATCAGAGCCTTGGTTTGAGGGATTCGGATGCACTTTCGAGCACATTTGAACTCAAACTGAGGAATTGAGGAATTTTTCGAAATAAGACAAATTTTTTTAAAAGAGTAAAAAGGTTATGAAAAGAGTGGAGCAGAGCAGTATGTACGATCAGCCAGCGCCCGAATGGTGATTTCCCAAAATACCCTTATCTTATGTGTTATGAGATATGAGATAATAATTTATGAATGCTAGAGTAGGCTAGGTGTTCTTATTAGGACTAGGGTGGCCTGATTTGTGATGCCTTAGCCTAGGGGTTTTGCTGCTAGGAGATGCTTGAGAGTGAGTAGATAGCAGCCAGGAGCTTTGATGTGTGTAAAACCAACTAGTTTTAATCCTACTAACTCAGACACAGAATAAACACACGAAAGGCAGTGTACCTATCGATTAGTAATATAGTTCAAGCAAGTAGGGTATCGAACACAGGGAATGGTAAACAATTAAAATAAATGCTAATATTATCTAAATAAAACAAATAACAAAAAGGGGGTTTCTCTAGTTTTACAAGACTAGAAACTTAATTAGAATAACCAACACACAAATTAACTAACTAGCAACTAAAACAATTAATTACCAACTAAATTCAATAGTAAAGAGGACTTCTGTTTAGGTATGACTCATTTGTTCCCATGGATGATTTTAATGTATCAGATTAATTCTTCATTGGCTACCGATTAAGATAATTAGGTTCACGTTCGCTATTCCTAATTCTTAGAAAACAAATTAACTCAAGCAATGGCCAGTTGTCTAAATTAACGGGTTTCCTAGATTATTGATTCGGGTTAAGTAAGACTTGTAATGGTTAATTAAATTGACCCTTCAATTAACCTATTGCTGATGTTCATCAAACAATCTCACACATTAACTTACCTATCTTTTAGTTAATTCTAGTTTCACATTCGTTATTCCTAGACATACAACTATGTGGTCACAATAAATCATATGAAATTAATAACTAAGAGATGTTCATACAACTTAATTACTAATTTATTAACAGAAGAATAGTTATTGTCAACACATAAGGTTCTTTAACAAGCTTAACAAAACATAATTACCAATTAAAAATAATCCTACTCAAATAATCAATCCATGTTCACAAAATTGTCTACCCTAACAGAAGAATAAGTTTTTAGCTCATGATTGTAGTAAACATAAACTCAAAAACGAATTCAAAGTATGTAAACATGATTCAAATCAAAAAGTTACTAAGAATAAACCAAAATTGTCTTGATTCTCTTCACAATTGAATGTAGGGTTGATTCTTTAGTTCCTCACGACCTAGCAGCACTTCCAATCGTTTCTCAGCCTCCTAGGGTTTCTCTCCATGCTCTGATATCGATCTGAAAGTCTCTTTATATAGATTTTCACAAAACAGAGGCTACTCGGCGAGTCTAGCGACCTACTCGGCGAGTCCGTCACTTAAAACCCGTGTACGGCAAGTCAGCGCGTCCAGAATCGCGAAAGTTCGATACAACTCGGCGAGTAATCGACCCTACTCGCCGAGTACGTTTTGAATCAGCATTTTCTCAAAACACGAAAGTCGTCCGAAATTATGTCTACTTTTCAGAACATTTTGAATCTCGTCAATCGGAGTTACGGTTCATGAGATACGGCCAAAACACTGACGAGGGGTCAAGCTGTCCAGCAACATCATTCTTTCTTCAAATTCCAAGATCCAAGCGTCCAATCGCCAATTCCACTTCATTTTCCTTTCGATCATATCTTTGGTGCTGAAAATGAAATATTTAAGCTAATTAAGCACCTTTTGTTCATTAAATGAGACAAAAACAACATAAAGTATTAAGATAATGCATGAATTTTATAACTAAATATGTCCATATCAAAATACCCCACACTTGACTTTTGCTTGCCCCCAAGCAAAACTGAATTTTAGTACACTAATATTACATAAGACAACTCCAATAGAACCCATCCATTATGCCAAGACCGCAACGCATGCATTTGTGTCTAAAATTTTCCTAATAACCTCCCATACTCCAAATACTCACAATCCTCATAAACATTCGCCCACTTTTTCCGAACAATGCTCATTTTATGCATCCCTCCGAATCCATCCTTAGAAAACCTCTTAACCTCAAGGTATTTTTGGTTGAGCAACCCAAGCATACATAATCTAGACAATTACAATTTATGATACCACATTGGAGCTCTTTGGAATTCTTCACTTCTTTGACATTAGATCTTTAATTTCTTTGAATTCACCACCTTGTTGTTTGATTTTTGGTATCTTCAACTTTTTGAATTTCTTCGGAATTTTCGATATTTTGATCTTCACTTTAATTGCTCCAAAATTCTTACAACTTTTCTTGCAATTCTCTTTTTTTTTACATGTACCTCACTTTTTTTTCACTCAAATCCTACATGCTTAAGCAGGGGCGCTCAAATTCAACCTTTATTGGCTAATGATAACAATTTTCCTGGATACATTTCAGGTTTAGGCTGCTAAACATATTGCATCCCTCAGGCTGAGCGAGGTCGTGTTTTTGTCCCATGATTTCACTGGAATAAGGAAGCCACAAATACACTAGAACGTATATAGGCTCAACTAAACATTTGTGTCTTCATAGAATCATCAAATATAATACTAGCATGATCCCTAATTGCTTTACCAAAATTTTCTAAATTAACCCTAGCAATTTTAATGCAAAAATTTCAAAATTAACTAAAATTTCAAGATTTTCGAAATTTAACTAAAATTTTAACTAATTTAACCAACCCGCTACCCCACACTTAATTTTTGCAATGTCCTCATTGCATATTATGCATGATAAAGAACAATAAAAATAAGAAGAGAATTGGAACAAACTCCCCTGGGATAGTAGTGGCGAGGTTGATATCTCTTCTCTTCAGCTCCATCTTCAATTGACTTTAGACATGGGAACAGCTCATCCATGTCTTGGGTGTCAAAGTCTCGTGTGGTATAGCCTTTATAAAAGCTCCAAATATAAGGGAAAAACTCTTGGAAATGCTCGGAAAATGATCTTCAAAGAATAGAACCAATGCCCATATCAAATGTCATCAAACCTTCAGCTCAAAAGTAAGAAGAATGAGCGACTCGTCGAGTAAGTATGTAGACTCGCCGAGTTGAAGCGTAAATGGCAGAAGAATCGTGAATTTTCACATGTACTTGGCGAGTCCATAAGATGCACTCGGCGAGTAGACCGCTGTGTGACAAAAATTTTATTCTGCCCAAGTCCGTTTCTGATGTATGGGGTTATATAAACTAATAATTTCCCTCATTTTTCTTCAGGGAATAAACACTCTTTAACTCTTCTATCATTTGGACTCATATCTTGACTCAAAACTTCGTTTCCTCTCTCGCCTAGACTCGATTTCTTGCTTCGTCAGCCTTGACTCTAGACCCTCACATGCATCCTTACACTCAAACTGAAAAGATCAAAAACAAAAACCAAGTAATAAAAAAACATTAAAATAAAATAAAAATCCTAAATTATCCTTAAACACTAAAAGTTTAAAAAGAAAAAGAAAAGAAAACTCTAATGACGGGTTGCCTCCCACTTGATGTGTGTAAAACCAACTAGTTTTAATCCTACTAACTCAGACACAGAATAAACACACGAAAGGCAGTGTACCTATCGATTAGTAATATAGTTCAAGCAAGTAGGGTATCGAACACAGGGAACGGTAAACAATTAAAATAAATGCTAATATTATCTAAATAAAACAAATAACAAAAAGGGGTTTTCTCTAGTTTTACAAGACTAGAAACTTAATTAGAATAACCAACACACAAATTAACTAACTAGCAACTAAAACAATTAATTACCAACTAAATTCAATAGTAAAGAGGACTTCTGTTTAGGTACGACTCATTTGTTCCCATGGATGATTTTAATGTATCAGATTAATTCTTCATTGGCTACCGATTAAGATAATTAGGTTCACGTTCGCTATTCCTAATTCTTAGAAAACAAATTAACTCAAGCAATGGCCAGTTGTCTAAATTAACGGGTTTCCTAGATTATTGATTCGGGTTAAGTAAGACTTGTAATGGTTAATTAAATTGACCCTTCAATTAACCTATTGCTGATGTTCATCAAATAATCTCACACATTAACTTACCTATCTTCTAGTTAATTCTAGTTTCATATTCGTTATTCCTAGACATACAACTATGTGGTCACAATAAATCATATGAAATTAATAACTAAGAGATGTTCATACAACTTAATTACTAATTTATTAACAGAAGAATAGTTATTGTCAACACATAAGGTTCTTTAACAAGCTTAACAAAACATAATTACCAATTAAAAATAATCCTACTCAAATAATCAATCCATGTTCACAAAATTGTCTACCCTAACAGAAGAATAAGTTTTTAGCACATGATTGCAGTAAACATAAACTCAAAAACGAATTCAAAGTATGTAAACATGATTCAAATCAAAAAGTTACTAAGAATAAACCAAAATTGTCTTGATTCTCTTCACAATTGAATGTAGGGTTGATTCTTTAGTTCCTCACGACCTAGCAGCACTTCCAATCGTTTCTCAGCCTCCTAGGGTTTCTCTCCATGCTCTGATATCGATCTGAAAGTCCCTTTATATAGATTTTCACAAAACAGAGGCTACTCGGCGAGTCCAGTTACCTACTCGGCGAGTCCGTCACTTAAAACCCGTGTACGGCAAGTCAGCGCGTCCAGAATCGCGAAAGTTCGATACAACTCGGCGAGTAATCGACCCTACTCGCCGAGTACGTTTCGAATCAGCATTTTCTCAAAACACGAAATTCGTCCGAAATTGTGTCTAATTTTCAGAACATTTTGAATCTCGTCAATCGGAGTTACGGTTCATGAGATACGGCCAAAACACTAACGAGGGGTCAAGCTGTCCAGCAACATCCTTCTTTCTTCAAATTCCAAGATCCAAGCGTCCAATCGCCAATTCCACTTCATTTTCCTTTTGAGCATATCTTTGGTGCTGAAAATGAAATACTTAAGCTAATTAAGCACCTTTTGTTCATTAAATGAGACAAAAACAACATAAAGTATTAAGATAATGCATGAATTTTTTAACTAAATATGTCCATATCAAGCTTATGAGAGATCAGCTAGAGAGTAGACTATGCATAGTGAGAGTGGAGTAATTGGGATTTGGAATCCTAGGAGGAGGACTTGGGGTGAATACTGATGCGGTGTGGACGGTAGTATTGGGCCCTAACTTCTAAAGACACTGGATAAGTGCACGGCCCAAGTAAGAATCCTTAGGGTACCAGGGATCGATTAGGAATGGAATATCGAGTGTGTGTACACTCGAGCGAGTCTCTGATATTTTGTGTTGTAGTTCAGAGAGACATCATGGTTGGGACACGCCACACACCTGAGAGAGCAGTGGTGTTAGTGATGAGGAGATCCGCAGGCTGATTCATGAGGAGGTGGCTGCTGCCATCCGTGCAGAGATTCCAGAGATGTTTGGGTCTATTAAGACCATGCTGATTGAGACTTTTGATGAGAGATACGCAGCAGTTACCGAGGCTGCAGCGGTTGCAGCTACCACAGCTGTTGCTGCTGCCAAACCTCAGGGTGGTGATTCGTTGCTGTTCCGAGAGTTCAGCAACACAAAGCCACCAGAGTTTGATGAGACGTAGGATCCGATTGTTGTGATAAGATGGGTTTATGATATTGAGCGATGCTTCTATACGTGTTCATGTCCGGAGCATCTGAGGGTTTGGTTTGCACTAAACCAGCTTCTCTTAGGAGCGACGGACTAGTGGAAGTTTGTTACAGCGCACTATTCGCCTGCTAAGCTTAATGCGGTGACATTGGAGAGGTTCACCGCCATGTTCCGTGATGAGTACGTTCCCCCGGTGGAGAGGGAGCAATTGGCCCATGAGTTTCTGACCCTCAAGCAGGGTACTGAGTCTATTACTGTGATCACCAGAATGTTCCATGAGAGGGCGATGTTCTGCCCTGAGCACGTGTCTACCGAGCAGGCACGTATGAGTCGGTATCTGAATATTCTAAGGAAGGACATACGAGAGTTTGTGGCGAACTCGTCGTACCGGAAATTTGCCGAGCTCCAGGAAAATGCTCGGAAGAGGGAGATGGAGCTGGAGAATCAGGCTAAAGAGGAGGTGGAGTCTCAGGGGAGGGATCGGCGGCTGGATCAGTCCCAGCTGGCAGACAAGTGGGCCAAGCCCGCCGATTCGAGATCAGGGAACCAGAAGGGCCGCACTTGTGGCAAGTGCGGAAAGGGTCATGAGAGGGTTTGTAGAGCAGGGTCTTGCTACAAGTGTGGCAAGGAGGGGTACATGGACAAGGATTGCCCCAAGGGGTTTGCAGTCTTTTTTCACTGCAACCAGACTGGACACCGAAAGTCCGAGTGTCCGCAGTTGTGGGGGTCATCCCAGGGAGCATCACAGCGATCTGCCCCTTCTGCCGTTCGAGCTGCAGAGAGTCGGCCTGTGAAGGCCGAGGCGCCAAAGGCTCGCGAGAGAGCCTTCCAGTTGACAGTAGAGGAGTTCCGTGCAGCGCCAGATGTTGTGGCTGGTATGTATTCTTTCATCTATTTATTTTGAGTTTGTGGTGTTATGCTTATATTATGTTATGCGTAGGTACATTTCTTGTAATTTTTGTACCTGCTTTGTTGTTATTTGACTCGGGTGCAAGTCGGTCTTTTGTGTCGTTAGCCTTTAGTCAGCACATCAGTATCGGTCGAGAAGTGTTGAGTCTACCTTTTCGAGTTTCCATAGCTGACGAGAGAGCGGTGTATGCCACTGATGTGATTCGAGGATGTGTACTCGAGATCTTCAGCGTTGAGTTTCCGATTGATTTGGTCTCGATTGCGATGGGAGATGTCTGTGTCATCGTGGGCATGGACTAGTTGAGCAGACTTGGAGCGGTTATTGACTGCGAGCGGCAGCTGGTGACCATACGAGACCCTAGTGGGGGAGTTTTTATGGTTTATGGCGAGGGTACACGTTCTGGGTCAGCGTTTTGTTTAGCCGCTAGAGCGAGGCAGAGCCTACAATAGGGCTGTAGTGGGTTTGTGGCATATGTGGTGGATACGAGAGTAGATGCCGAGAGACCAAGGTCGGTCGATGAGGTCCCGATAGTGCGTGAGTTCCCGGATGTTTTCCCCGAGGAGTTGCCGGGTGTGACTCCTGAGAGGCAGGTAGAGTTCCGTATTGATTTGGTTCCGGGGGCAGCGCCTATCGCCAAGGTGCCCTATCGCCTTGCGCCTCCAAAGATGCATGAGTTATCCTCGCAGCTTCAGGAGCTGCTGGGGAAGGGGTTTATTCAGCCAAGTAGCTCGCCGTGGGGAGTGCCGATCCTTTTTGTCAAGAAAAAGGATGGTTCACACCGGATGTGCATTGACTATCGGGAGTTGAACAAGCTGACGGTCAAGAACCGTTACCCCTTACCGAGGATTGACAATTTATTCGATCAGTTTCAGGGAGCATCTTGGTTCTCCAAGATTGATCTGAGGCCTGCATATCATCAGATGAGAGTGCGTGAGGAGGATATCCAGAAGACAGTGTTCGGGACTCGTTATGGGCATTACAAGTTCGTGGTGATGCCTTTCGGGCTCACCAATGCACCAGTGGCGTTCATGGATCTCATAAACAGAGTGTGCAGGCCGATGTTGGATCGTTCGGTGATCATATTCATTGATGATATATTGGTGTATTCGAGATCTAGAGAGCAGCATGAGGAGCATTTGCGGGAGATCCTCGGAGTTCTGAGATCGGAGAGGCTTTACGCCAAATTCTCCAAGTGCGATTTCTAGTTACGAGAGGTCCAGTTTTTAGGACACCTCGTCAACCAGAATGGGATATTGGTCGATCCGGCCAAGATTGAGGCGGTGATGAGTTGGGAGGTGTCGAGATCCCCCTCAGAGATCAGGAGTTTTCTGGGGTTGGCCGGCTATTATCGAAGATTTATCATAGATTTCTCCAAGATTGTTGTTCCTCTCACCAGGTTGACCCGGAAGGGCGTAGCATTCACTTGGGGCCTAGAGTAGCAGGCCTCAGTCGAGACACTTCGCCAGAGATTATGCGAAGCGCCAGTATTAGCCCTTCCGGAGGGGATGGAGGATTTTGTGGTGTATTGTGACGCGTTGATATCAGGATTGGGTGTGGTGCTGATGCAGAGAGGTCATGTGATAGCATACGCATCGAGGCAGTTGGAGCCTCATGAGACGAGATATCCCACTCACGATCTGGAGTTGGGGCTGTGGTGTTCGCCCTCAAGATCTAGCATCATTATTTGTATGGAGTCTGGTGTACCATATACACGGATCGCAAGAGCTTGAAGTATCGGATGGATCAGCTCAACCTGAATATGCGCCAGAGGAGATGGATGGATGTGGTAAAGGATGATGAGTGTGAGATCCTGTACCACCCGGGCAAGGCTAATGTGGTAGCCGATGCCCTGAGTCGCAGGGCGGAGAGTGCCCCGTTACGAGATATTTGTTTCAGATTGACAGTCATGACCCCGGTGTTGGACACCATAGGTGAGGCCCAGGTAGAGGCCATGAGACCGGAGAACTGCAAAAGAGAGCGGGTGATCGGACAGATATCTGAGTTCGTTGCCGATAGCTGTGGGCATATGACCTCTCAGGGTCAGATTTGGGTGTCATATGAAGACGTGGCACATATCATTCTGATGGAGGAGACGCATAGATCGAGATTCTCGATCCATCCCGGAGCCACTAAGATGTATTTGGACCTGAAGAGGGAGTATTTGTGGCCCAGTATGAAAAGGGATGTAGCATGGTTTGTTGATAGGTCCTTTACCTATTGCAGGGTTAAGGCCGAGCACCAACGTCTGCATAGCAAGTTGCAGCCAGTTGAGGTTCCCGAGTGGAAGTGGGAACAGATTTCCATGGATTCTATCACCAAATTGCCAAGGACTGCGAGGGGAGTCGATGCAATTTGGGTGATTGTTGATCGGCTGACGAAGAGCGCTCATTTTCTTGCTATCAGTGGGAGCTCTTTTGCTGAGAGGCTGGCAGAGTTATATGTGAGAGAGGTGGTATCGCGGCATGGATTGCCGATCTTGATGATGTCAGATCGATATGTGGGTTTCACTTCCAGATTCTCGAAGAAATTCCATGAGGAGTTAGGTACAAGACTGCATTTTAGTATCGCATACCACCCACAGACGGACGGTCAGAGTGAGCGGACGATTCAGACACTCGAAGACATGTTGTGAGCATGTGTGACATCCCCAAAATCTCGGCCAGAAAAGACCGATTTTCATTTATGCTTTTAAAATATTTTCAGAGTAAATCCTTTTGATTTGAAAGAGTTGCGGAATTTGTTCCCAAAAACAAAACATGATAAAACAATGTTTACCACAGCATTTCATAAAAGAAATGTATTATCATTATAATCAAAACTCGGGGTGTCATGTTCCGATACAGACCAATAAGCATAAACGATAACATTACAAGTCATTCAACAAATATATACATATACAGACTTGTAATCAAAACAACTGATGGTTCATCCATCTCATGCCCTTGCGCCACTTCCTGTAATACAATTAAAACTGAGTGGGTCAGGCCTGGGAGCCTGGTGAGCATATAGGGTTTTCAACCCACAATAAATAATCATATTTAATTTTCACCAACCAGCAATAACCCAATTACCCATTCCCGTTATTCTCACTTTAATGTCCCTAAGACAACTAACATAAGGGACCTAGTCTAAGAATATTTCATCGGGGCGACAACACATGTTTCGGGGGTACCTCAGCAATATAAGTCAAATAAGGCAACCATGAGGAGGATGGAGTACATCGAATGAACACCCAAGTTCATTAACACCTACAGGTGGCGAACCTGCTAATGTTTCCACAAGACTATCTAGAAACGTATGTGGTCGTCATCTAAACTCCGCTAGATGACTAGATCAAACAACAACGAGGCCTCTCATCTGTTTATTACACACCAACTATCTACCCATGTTCTACCCAACATATTAGTAGATAAAAATTATACAATTTGTATACATAGTTTAAAAACCTGTATAGCATGCTTTAATCAACACATATTTCACATAACAGATGAGGCACACACACACATAACACATATCTCATAGAGAATAAATCATATCTATGAGTTAGAAGAAAGTGAATACACATTCACACACATAACCACAAAATTATACACATAATACGTATTCCGTATAAAATACTTCATAATTATGCGTTAGAAGAAAATAACTACACACTCACTTGATCAGAAGATGATCGGACAGCACTACGACTTGCAGAAGTAGTAATCCTCAACAGATCTGGAAGATCTTTACAAAAATCGAACTTCTCGCGGGCAGAGCTTCGGCTCGGGAACCGCACTTCTCGGCATCTTCGGGATCTCGGGACTTGCCTCGGGGCTCAAGAATAATATCGGGGCTTTGGGATATTTCTGGCACGTAAAACGATGCAAAAAGGGAGTGAGAAGAGAGAAAATTGGCAATTGGGTCGGCTGCCCTCGCATCCTATTTATAGGAGGCTGGAGCCTCGGAGAACGCGGGGCGTACTGGTCTCCGAAGTCGTCATTGCATGCGTCATCCGAAGTGTCGACACTCTTCAGAGTATGCGGGGCGTACCTCGGACCGAACTGTTGACTCCCCTTCGGATAATGCCGGATTTAAAGATTAAAAATAAATACAATTTATTTAATAAACTTCGGAAATTCATATCTTCTTCATATGAACTCCGTTTTCGACGTTCTTTATATCCACGGAAAGGTGAGACTATGCCCTACAACTTTCGTTTAGACTTCATCGGCTAATTTTGAATTTATTTTTATTATTTATTTTTAATAGGCCGCGACAGAAAAACTTCGTTATAAATTCATAACTTCTTCGTTTGACGTCCGTTCTCGCCTAACTTCTTATCGCTTCGATACCAACAATGAGATCTTCGATTCTCATTTAGATTGCTTCAGCTAAAAACCCCTCGATCTCAAATCGAGTAAAACAGGCTGCATACCGCTAAGCCGAAATTTCGATAAATCATAACTTCCTCATACGAAGTCAGATTTGAGCGTTCTATATATATTCGGAAACCTCGTTTCAACTACTACAACATTAATCAAAGATATTAAGTTTATTTTACACTTCAATTTTGACGCTTATTTTTATTCTTAATTAATCAAACCACATAATTAAGCAATTAAGCACAAAACACATAATACTCAAATAATACAATCTTATTATTTCAAAACGCGTTACAAAGGTTAACCTAGACCATTACATTGCTAAAAATGGCAAGCCCGGAAACACAGGCATTACAATTCTCTCCACCTTAGAATGATTCCGTCCCCGGAATCACACATCAACAAACAAATGCGGATAGCAACTCAACATGTCACTCTCCGTCTCCCAGGTGAGATTCGGCCCATTCGTGTGTTTCCATCGGACAAGCACTAACCCAACCATTTTGCGTCGCAACTTCTTAGTCTTTCGGTCAACAATTGCCTCTGGTTCTTCAATCAACCTTTTGTTCTCATCAATTCTCAATTCAGAAATTGGAATTATGTCGGGAACTTCTCCCGTGAACTTCCTCAAATAACACACATGAAAAGTGTTGTGAATTCCATTCAGTTCTTCGGGTAATTCGAGCTTGTAAGCTTGGTTCCCAACCCTCTGAAGAACTTTAAACGGTCCAATAAACCTTGGACTCAACTTTCCCCTTTTACCAAATCTTATAAGTCCCTTCCACGGCGAGACTTTAAGCAAAACCGAATCTCCAACCTCATCGGTCTTCGCTTCTTGTCAGCATAGCTCTTTTGACGATCCTGAGCTGCTAACATTCTTTCCCTAATTATTTTCAACTTTTCAGCAGTTTGATGAACCATCTCTGGTCCCATAAACTGTTTTTCCCCATCCTCAAGCCAACAAGACGGCGTACGACACTTTTGTCCATACAAAGCTTGGTAAGGTGCCATCTTAATGCTCGAGTGAAAACTATTATTATAGGAAAATTCTACCAAAGGTAAATGTTCATCCCAATTACCTAGGAATTCCAAGGTACATGCTCTCAGCATATCTTCAAGTGTTTGTATTGTTCTTTCACTCTGACCATCAGTCTGCGGATGGTAAGCTGTGCTTAAACATAACTTGGTACCCATTTCCTTTTGTAGACTTTTCCAAAACCTTGAGGTGAAACGGCTATCACGATCCGATACAATCGTTAACGGAACACCGTGAAGCCTCACAATTTCCTTCACGTAAGAATTTGGAAGCTTTTCCATAGACCATTTCTCCTTGGCTGCTATGAAATGCGCACTCTTAGTGAATCGATCAACGATCACCCAAATCATGTCGTGACCATTCTTTGTTCTGGGCAGTTTAGTGACAAAATCCATAGAAATGTCTTCCCACTTACCCATAGGCACAGGCAATGGTTCTAAACTCCCGTACGGTTTCTGATGTTGTGTCTTGACTCTCGCACAAGTCCCACACTCGACCACATACTTTGCAACATCAAGCTTCATCGTCGGCCACCAGTAGTAGGGTTTCAGGTCCCTATACATTTTAGTGCTACCCGGATGAATTGAGTACATGGTTTTGTGAGCTTCTTCCATCAGAAGATCCCTAATTCCTCCTGACTTAGGTACCCAAATACGATCTTGGAATACCTTCAGTCCATGACCGTTAGTACCAAACACCAACGTTTTACCCAAACGTTCCTCCTTTCGGTCATTTTTCTCAGAAGCTTCCTCTTGAGCTTTCTTTATACTTGCCACAATGGTCGAGACAACTTCAATTCTCAACACTCTTGGCCTTTTCCTTTCAAGATCGACTTTCCGACTGAGAGCATCAGTGACAACATTAGCTTTACCAGGGTGGTAAAGTATCTCACAGTCGTAGTCTTTAAGTAATTCTAGCCAGCGTCGTTGCCTCATATTCAATTCTTTCTGATTAAAGTGATATTGGAGACTCTTATGATCAGTAAAAAGTTTGCACTTCGTGCCATAGAGGTAATGCCTCCATATTTTCAGAGCGAAAACTACCGCTGCCAACTCCAAATCATGAATCAGGTAGTTCTTTTCATGCTCCTTCAGCTGTCGAGACGCATATGCTATCAACTTTTCTCTTTGGGTCAAAACACCACCCAATCCAACACCAGACGCATCGCTATAAACAGCGAAGTCTTCAACTCCATCGGGTAGAGAAAGTATCGGTGCCTCGCATAGCTTCTTCTTTTACTTCTCGAATGCTTCTTTATGCTTATCACTCCAAGCATAAGTAGCTCCTTTGTGGGCCAAAGCTGTTAATGGAGTAGCGATCGAAGAAAAGCCTTGGATAAACCTGTGGTAATATCCGGCTAATCTTAAAAAGCTTTGAATCTCCGTGGGACTTTTCGGTTGTTCCCACTTCGTCACAGCTTCGATCTTCGCTGGATCAACCATTATCCCTTCTTGGTTGACCACGTCACCCAAGAATTGGACTTCACGAATCCAAAAATCACATTTGGAGAACTTTGCATACAACTTCTCCTTCTTTAAAACTTCCAACACTTCTCGCAAGTGTCTGCCATGCTCCTCCTGTCTTTTCGAGTAAATCAGAATGTCGTCTATGAACACTATCACGGATTTATCAAGGAAAGGATTACAAACCCTATTCATCAAATCCATGAACGTTGCCGGAGCATTGGTTAGTCCAAACGACATAACCAAGAACTCGTAGTGTCCATATCTAGTTCTGAATGCAGTCTTCTCGATATCTTGCTCTCTTACTTTTAGCTGATGATATCCTGACCTAAGATTGATCTTCGAGAAATAGCTCGAACCTTGCAATTGATCAAACAGGTCATCAATCCTTGGCAACGGATATCTATTCTTTATTGTTGCCTTGTTCAGCTCTCTGTAATCGATGCACATTCTCATACTTCCATCTTTCTTCTTCACAAATAACACCGGAGCTCCCCAGGGCGATGAACTAGGTCTAATGAAACCTTTGTCCAATAACTCCTGAAGTTGTATCATCAGCTCCTTCATCTCCGTTGGTGCTAATCGATAAGGTGCTTTTGCTAATGGCGTAGTTCCTGGTAACAAGTCTATTCTAAACTCCACTTGTCTATCAGGTGGTAATCCAGGAAGATCCTCGGGAAACATTTCCGGATAATCACACACCACTGGAATACTCTGCATCACCTTCTTTTCTTTCTTAGCATCGATCCCAAATGCTAAATATGATGTACATCCCTTGGTCAAACACTTTCTGGCTTTCATTAGAGAAATGATTCCAGAATTTACTCGGCGTTTGTCCCCATACACCATAAACGAATCTTTACCAGGCGGGTTTACTTTAACTATCTTCTTCTTGCATAAAATTTCGGCATCATTGGCGCTAAGCCAATCCATTCCCAAAACGATGTCGAAACCATTTAGATCGATGGGCAATAATTCCTCGTGAAACTTATTCCCATTAAGGTCGATTAAGATGTCTTTCATATGATGGCTAACAGGTACAAACTTGCCACTAGCTACTTCGACTAATAAAGCATTATCTAGTCTATCAATAGGCAAGGCTAGCTTTCTACCAAACTCATGCGAAATAAAGGAGTAGTTGGCTCCAGAATCAAACAATATTTGAGCAGGTAATTCGTTTATGACAAAGGTGATGGGTTTTAGGTAAAACAAATAAACAAGAAAACAATTCCTAAGTTCACATGCAACCTACTTTGGATCTATGTTTTATCTATTGAACATACAACTTTGAATTGCAAAACAAGAACCATAGAGGAGAGAGGCTATAATCGAAATTTACAAACTAGGGTTTAGTAATTACATACCTTTCAATTGTTATAGTAAACAATTGATGATTCCCTTGATCTTGATCTTGATCTTCTTGGAAGCTTAGCACCACAAGTGTAATGCCTCTAATGGAATCACACCCAAACTAGCAAGAAGGAAAGTAGAGGAGAGAGGGGAGAGGGAGTATGCAAAATTTCGGCCCTTAGGGTTTCTTCAAAAGAAAAGAGTGACCAAAACATGAACCAGGAGGCTCCTTATATAGCTGAGGGATCTAGGGTTTAGGGGAAATCCTAGTTATCCTTTGCTTAGGGCCTAAGAAAACCCAAGGGCCTTATCCAAGCCCCTATGGACGAAATTATTAGCGTTTCCCCTAAAGATTTCGTCCACCCTTATCCAAGGGGGTTCTAGAGCCTTCCACTCAACTATTAGATAATTGCAAATTAGTCCATGCACCTTATAATCAATTCTTTAAACCCCAAAATTAATTCTAATTAATTTCTGGCTAACAATTAATTAAACAAAATGATTTCTTATTAATATATTAATCTTTTAACATATTAATAAATTCATTTATATTAATTTTGAGGGCAACCCAAAAGGACTGTGCTGCTATCAATTCAAGTACATACCAATTATAGTTATGGGCTTAGACACCTAATCCAACAGTCTCCCACTTGGATAAGTCTGTAACTATAATTGCTAGTATGCCTTCTAAATTTGACCAGAAAATTGTAGCTTCCAAAAAGTTGCTGCTGAACTCTGACCTAGTTAGTTACGTGTCCTAAGATAAGTGATCATATAATCCTTCGTTCTGCTAGATATCCCTAGACAAAATACATGGAATGCAATCAACCTCTTTGTCCAGAATCTATGTTTCCCGATTCCTGATTAGTGATGATGTAGGACTTCTAATTGAACACATCAATTTAGTCCTGGCTGGGCCCAGCACATAAGTCAACACCAAATCATCGAGGGGCCCACAGATATCGCTTTTCCCATTTAGGAAAAAGGAACGAATAAACATTGACTCATATGCTTGTATCTTTTACTCATCAAACCATACATGATAATACGTTTTATAACACCAAGTTACTGATGCGTTTTCGTATTACCAATGCATAGCCGACTTGCAAATCACAACTCATATATCTCTGTTTCAAGATTATAAGATATTATCGTCTCAGTATTACTCGTGATGAATTCCGTGAAGTAATAATCTAAGCGAGGGTTTATCCAATACTCAAATCTCAATTTCTGAGTACTCATGAACGTTGCAACAAATACATTGCCATGTCTATCTTTAGACAATCTACAATCCAGTTCATGACAGTCTTGATTCACTACTTACTTCAAAAAGCACGAGCGACTGTGGAGTTTGAATAATCTTATTATTCGGGAAGTAAAACATGCAAAAAATGAAACACAATAATTGACAAAAGGTAGAACCCAAACTTATAAATAATACTTTATTATTTAATCACCAAAAGTCAATTACATTTACTTTATTACAAGTTTCAGAAAACTAATCTAACTACAAAAACTAATATCATCTTTCAGTCCTATGCTCCGAGCATGCTGAATATGCTTAGCCCTACTCAGACCCTTTGTGAGGGGATCTGCTGGGTTATCTTCAGATGACACCCTCTTCACTATAAGATGGCCTTCTTCTACTCTATATCTTATGAAATGGTACTTTCTGTCGATATGTCTGGTTTTACCATGATCTCTCGGTTCTTTTGTCAAGGCAACCGCTCCTTCATTATCGCAGAACAATTCCATAGGCTCCTGGATGGTTGGAACAACTCCGAGATCCCCGATGAAGTTCCTCAACCAAGCTGCTTCTTTCAACGCTTCACTTGCTGCTATGTACTCTGATTCACAAGTAGAATCAGCCACCGTATCTTGCTTGGAACTCTTCCAAGTAACTGCTCCTCCATTTAATAAGAATACCCAGCCTGACTGAGAATGGAAGTTATCTCTATCCGTCTGAAAGCTGGCATCACTGTAACCATCTACTCTCAAAGTATCATTGCCACCAAGTACAAGGACCCAGTCCTTTGTTCTTCGCAAATACTTGAGTATATTCTTCACGGCTATCCAATGAGCTCTACCTGGGTTTCCCTGATAGCGACTGACCATGCTCAAAGCAAATGCCACATCATGGCGAGTACATGTCATAGCGTACATGATCGATCCAACAGCGAAAGCATAAGGTACACGACTCATGTCATCTATTTCCTCATCTGTATTCGGGCATTGAGTCTTACTCAATTTGGTATTGCTCTGGATAGGTAGCTCTCCCTTCTTGGAATTTTCCATACTAAACCTCTTTAGTACCTTATCCAAGTATGTGCTCTGACTAATTCCAATTAGTCTCTTCTTTCTATCTCTCAATATTCTAATCCTAAGAATATAGGCGGCTTCTCCTAGGTCTTTCATGGCAAAACACTTTCCAAGCCAAGACTTAACTTCATTCAAGGTTGGAACGTCGTTACCAATGAGTAATATGTCATCGACATATAACACCAGAAAAGTTACTATACTCCCACTAGGCTTGATATACACACAAAACTCATCTTCACTTCTAGAGAAACCAAACTCTTTGACTTTCTCATGGAAGCAAAGATTCCAGCTGCGAGATGCTTGTTTCAATCCATAAATGGATTTCTCAAGCTTGCATACTCTATTGGGAAACTTTGCATCAACAAAACCCTCTGGCTGACTCATTTAAACATCCTCAGCCAACTTCCCGTTAAGGAAGGCAGTCTTGACATCCATCTGCCAGATTTCATAGTCATGAAAGGCAGCTATGGCGAGCAATATCCTAATAGATTTAATCTTAGCCACCGGCAAAAAAGTCTCATCATAGTCAACCCCTGGGGTTTGAGTGAAACCTTTTGCAACCAGTCGAGCCTTGAACGTATGCACATTCCCATCCATGTCTGTCTTCTTCTTGAAGATCCATTTGCACCCAACTGTCTTCCGACCTGGTGCACTATCAACCAAATTCCAAACTTGGTAGTCATACATGGACTTAATCTCGCTGTCCATTGCCTCTTTCCACTTGGAAGCCTCTAGGCCTGCCATTGCTTCCTTATAAGTGACTGGTTCATCTAAGTTTACCAGTGTTTTGTCACTTATGAATGTGTCACCATCTGAAGTAATATGAAAACCATACAACTCAGGTGGCACACTCACCCTAGTGGATCTTCGAAGAGGTAATGATTTATCAACCGATTCAACAGGAACTGTTTCCTATGGTTGAGTGCTAGTGTCATATAAGGTTCCTTCATTAGTTGACTCTTGAATCTCTTCAAGGTCAATGGTACTCCCACTGTCCTCTTTGAATATGAGCTCTCTTTCCAGAAAGACTCCTCTTCGAGCTACAAACACCACGTTTTCACTAGGTCTGTAGAACAAATATCCAAAACACTGCTTTGGGTAACCAATGAAAACACATTTCTCACTTCTAGCTGCTAGCTTGTCGTGAGTCTCTCGTCTCACGAAAGCTTCACAACCCCAGACTTTAATATGTGCTAACGAGGGAACTTTCCATGTCCACATTTTGTGAGGTGTTTTGGCAACCTTCTTTGTAGGGACAAGATTGAGGATGTGGGCGGCTGTCTCTAAGGCATACCTCCAAAAGTGAATAGGAAGCGATGCACGACTCATCATAGAACGAACCATGTCTAACAAGGTTCGATTGCGCCTCTCAGCTACACCATTTAACTGTGGTGTCCTAGGAGGAGTCAATTGTGAGACTATCCCACATTCTTTCAGATAGTCGTTGAACTCGGTACTAAGATACTCCCCGCCTCTATCAGATCTAAGTATCTTGATCTTTCTACCCAATTGATTTTCGACTTCGTGCTTAAACTCTTTGAACTTTTCAAAGGTTTCTGACTTATGTTTAATCAAGTAGATGTAACAATATCTGCTATAATCGTCAGTGAAAGTCACATAGAATCGAATAGCATCCCTTGTGGTTGATCTGAAGGGCCCACACACATCTGTGTGTATGAGATCCAACAGACCTTCACCTCTTTCACAAGACCCTGTGAATGGTGATTTTGTCATCTTTCCCAAAAGACAAGATTCACACATATCATCTGATTTTAGGTCAAATGATTCCAACACTCCATCCTTTTGGAGTTGGGCTATGCGTTTCTTGTTAATGTGTCCAAGACGACAATGCCACAAGCATGCCTTATCTACACTATTAGAGAAGTCAATATTAAGTACACTATTTCCTAAGCTATCAACACAAGTCACTATTTCATACACACCATCACAAGGTAAAGCTTCAAACACAAAAACACCATTCTTATAAACAGAAATTGAACCATTCAAATCATTAAAAGAATATTTAAAACCTTGTCTGAACAATGCATGAAATGAAATAATGTTTCTCGTCATCTCAGACGAATAGCAACAATTTATTAAGTCTAATCTAACATCATTACTAAGCAATAGTTGATAAACTCCGATCTTGGTCACTGGTGAAGACTTTCTGTTTCCCATGATCAAGTTTATCCTCCCATGCTCTATCTCCTCACTTTCCTTTAGCCCCTGCAAATCAGAACAGATATGAAAACCACATCCTGTATCAAGGACCCATGAACGAGAAGATAATGAGTTATTAGCAGAAATAGTGTAAATACCTGCCGAGGATGGCTTCACTTTGCCATCCTTGATATCTTGCAGATATTGTGGGCAAGATCTCCTCCAATGTCCCTTTTGATTGCAGTAAAAACAAATGGCCTCTTTTGGATCAGAAACATGGGGAATGGAACCATTGGGCTTAGCCTTCGGGCCATTACTAGATGACACAGCTTGAGCCTTGCTCTTCCAGTTTTGCTTGGGAGGACCTTTCCTCTTCTTCCCCTTTCCTTGTCCAATGGCCAAGACAGGGGCACTTGCAGGTGTGGAGGGTATACTTTTACCCTTCATCCCTGCCTCAGCTGTCTGCAACAAGTTGTGCAATTGGGCCAAAGTCTGCTCAGTGTTGTTCAAATGGTAAGTTAAGATAAACTGACCATAACAATCAGGCAACGAGTTCAAGACCATGTCAATGGCCAATTCCTCATCGAAGTGAATGTTGAGCTTGACCAAACGCTCTATTTAGTGTTGCATTCTTTGCACATGAGATACAACCAATTCCCCCTCTTTCATCTTGCAAGCCATGAGTGACTTGACTACCTCAAACTTTTCTTGACGAGCTCGCTTATGGTACTTTTCCATAAGGTCCTTGTTCATCTCAAAAGGCCAGTAGTCCTCATAATACCTCTACAATTCTGGGGACATGGTTGCAACCATGATGCATGCCACTTTGGTAGCATCATCATAGTGTTTCTTGTAGGCAGCATACTCTTCGGGAGTGGCTTTTGACTCATCAAGTTCTTTGAGCTCCTTTTCAAGGACATACTCTTTGTCCTCGAATCTAAGCGCCATCTTGATGTTACGCATCCAATCGTTATAGTTGGATCCATCCATAACGACTTTGGAGCAGATGTTTAGTAGAGAGAAGTTGTGGCTGGAGGATGATGAAGTAGAAGTGTTTCCAGGAGTAGACATCTGAAAAGAAAGATAGTTTTAGTTAGATTCCAAGACACCTCAATATAATAACCCAAAGATATCATATCAAGGTTAGGACCCAACTATGACGATTTACAACTTAGAAATGGGATGCCGAGATCCAAGTTCAAATCTCATAAAGGTAGGTGAATGACGATTCACCAATTCCACCATTAGACAAAATAAACGAAGTGAAATTCCTAATTCTTTTGAGATACATTAAAACTATTTAATGGCATGTTTTAGTCTCGAATTATGCTCTACTATTTGTGACTGGGATACCGAGGATCACAAACTAGATGTGAAAAACCATGCAAATGTGCTTGGTAACCTTATTGTCTTTATCATTAACTATTGATGTGCCGGTAAACCACACATGCTCCATCAAAATGATAATTATAAGATACCCATTACTACTCTTTATTAGTGCCTTTTAGTGTGCCGGTTAACCACACACGCTCCACTAACGACCAACAAAGCATAATGTGCAATTTCATGCATTAGCATACTTTTCACATTTTTCCTAAAGTAACTATAGTTGGGATTTTGATAAAATGTTCTAGTACTTTCTTTAATAGCATTATACTTTTAATGGGAAGTAGTTGTCCTATCAAATCCGTTCTGCTAACGACCCTCCACTAATCAAGGAAGCGGTGGGTGAGAATGGACACCCATTCAACTACCATTTTATAGACAGTTTCCTTATACCCCCCTTATAGACTAGCTTCGTGAATGAGGCATACTAGCGATTTGACTGACCATATTCTTATACATATATAATATTTAACTTTTAGTTATAATATATATATATATATATATATATATATATATATATATATATATATATATATATATATATAAGGTGTGTTTTAAAAACATTTTAAAACTCCAAGGGTTTATATAATTTTTTTTTGAAATTTAAACTATTAAATTTTTTAATTTAATTAAACCAATTAATTAGATTTAATATTTATCTATTAATTAAATTATAATTACTTTATTAAATCTTCTAAGGATTATCTAATTAAATTAAACAATTAATTTAATCCTAATCCATATCCCTTCTAGATTTCGAAAATATGGGGATAGGATAATTTCCTTATTTTTCTCAATTATCCAATAAGGCAACTATTATCCAAAACAAAGAAACCCTAATCTTTATAGCATATTTCGAAATTTTCAAGGGAGGAGGCTAGGGTTTTCAAAACCCTAACCCTAATTTCGATTAGGGTTCTTTGGAGGCTAGGGTTTTCAAAAACCCTTTGATCCACAACCCTAAAAATCGAAAAAAAAATGGCCTTTAGGGTTTAATAGCTATAAACCCTAATTTGCAATTCAACAATTATAACAATTCAATTTAAAACAAACAATGGCTCTGATACCACTGATGGGTTTTAGGTAAAACAAATAAACTAGAAAACAATTCCTAAGTTCACATGCAACCTACTTTGGATCTATGTTTTATCTATTGAACATACAACTTTGAATTGCAAAACAAGAACCCTAGAGGAGAGAGGCTATAATCGAAATTTACAAACTAGGGTTTAGTAATTACATACCTTTCAATTGTTATAGTAAACAATTATTGATTCCCTTGATCTTGATCTTGATCTTCTTGGAAGCTTAGCACCACAAGTGTAATGCCTCTAATGGAATCACACCCAAACTAGCAAGAAGGAAAGTAGAGGAGAGAGGGGAGAGGGAGTATGCAAAATTTCGGCCCTTAGGGTTTCTTCAAAAGAAAAGAGTGACCAAAACATGAACCAGGAGGCTCCTTATATAGCTGAGGGATCTAGGGTTTAGGGGAAACCCTAGTTATCCTTTGCTTAGGGCCTAAGCAAACCCAAGGGCCTTATCCAAGCCCCTATGGACGAAATTATTAGGGTTTCCCCTAAAGATTTCGTCCACCCTTATCCAAGGGGGTTCTAGAGCCTTCCACTCAACTATTAGATAATTGCAAACTAGTCCATGCACCTTATAATCAATTCTTTTAACCCCAAAATTAATTCTAATTAATTTCTGGCTAACAATTAATTAAACAAAATGATTTCTTATTAATATATTAATCTTTTAACATATTAATAAATTCATTTATAGTAATTTATTAATCTTATAATAAATTAATATCTCTCCTTTCATAATTTCCTTGTCCGGTTGCTAGGTTTGAGGGCAACCCAAAAGGACTGTGCTGCTATCAATTCAAGTACATACCAATTATAGTTATGGGCCCAGCTGCCTCCTACTTCTTCGGACAGTCTTTCAAAATGTGCCCCTCTTCATTGCAACCAAAACACATCCTTTTGTTGTTCGGACATTCATTGGCAAAATGTCCAACCTTTCCACACTTGTATCAGATCACATCCTCGCTACATTTCCCAAAGTGCTTTTTCTTACACTTATCACACCACTTTGCTTCGCCTCCTTTTCCTCCAAACTTTTTCGAATCAGATTTCAAAAATTTGCCTTTCTTACCGGAACCAGATGTTCCCTCAAACTTCCTTTTCTCACCAACATCAACCTTGTCGGTGGTTCTCCCCTTGATCATGTTCTCAATAGACTTCGCAGCCCAGATAGCTACCTCTAGAGTAGGTGCCTGACGTACTGGCACCTCGTACTCCCATGGGAGTCCCTTCGCATACCGGTCCACCTTCGTCAGCTCATCTGGAACGATACGCAAGGGAAACTCCATCTTATCAGTGAAGTTATTGGTGTATTCATCAACTGACATGCTGCCTTTCGTCAATGTCAGAAACTTGTTCTCTAGTTCCAACAGATTTTGAGCCGAGCAGAACTTGCGCTTGAACTGCACCAAGAACTCTGCCCATGACAATTGCAGTGGCTCATTAGGGCTTAAAGTCTTCCCTAGAGTGTTCCACCAACAAACGGCTCCACCTCGGAATTGACGCACTGCATAGATAGTCTACAACTTGCCTCTGCAGCCACAAGTCATGAAGGCCAATTCCATTTCTTGAGATCCAATCCATAACTCCAATCGGATCCTCCTTTCCATTAAAGGTCGATGGTTTGCAAGTTAAAAAGTCCTTGTACTTTCATCCCATTCCATCATTCCTTCCATCATGGTTATCTTGCCTAACTATCGGTGGGTTGGCTGGACCAACAGACCCACTGAAGTTTCCACCTTCCGAGTGCCCTTCATTTAACTCAGGCTCTTCCACACGAATTGACAGTTCTTCACGATTCTGTTGAAGAAACCGTCTAGTTTCAGCCATCTGACGATCCAACATCGCCTGAATCATCATTTGCACACCAGCCATGGTTATTGGCTCAGGTGCTGCTGCTACGACAGGTATTTGTTCAATCACTGGTGGTTGATTCCTGTTTTCATCAGCATTTCCAACTCCACTTCTTGTTCTCATCATTTTGATCTACACACCGAATAAGGTGAAATTAGATCCTCAATCACGAAAGATAATCAAATCATCCTTATCACTCAGAAAAGTTTACATGCTAGTTCTAATATCGTAGACGTACGCTTAGAATCCTACACACATAAGGTTTCTAGATCCGGTCGGCAACAGACCATAGATCCGAACAAATAATATCATATATGGCAACATATAACATTTAGCACATAAAGCATTTTAGGCAACTTTCCTAAAATTAACTAGTGCTCGTGTCTAAAACACAACAGACACACATCTCAAAATTCCACTTAGCATTCTAAGTTTAAGTCTAGAAATCCTACAAATTCCTAGTTCGCTTAAACTAATGCTCTGATACCAACTGTGACATCCCCAAAATCTCGGCCAGAAAAGACCGATTTTCATTTATGCTTTTAAAATATTTTCAGAGTAAATCCTTTTGATTTGAAAGAGTTGCGGAATTTGTTCCCAAAAACAAAACATGATAAAACAATGTTTACCAAAGCATTTCATAAAAGAAATGTATTTTCATTATAATCAAAACTCGGGGTGTCATGTTCCGATACAGACCAATAAGCATAAATGATAACATTACAAGTCATTCAAAAAATATATACATATACAGACTTGTAATCAAAACAACTGATGGTTCATCCATCTTCATGCCCTTGCGCCACTTCCTGTAATACAATTAAAACTGAGTGGGTCAGGCTTGGGAGCCTGGTGAGCATATAGGGTTTTCAACCCACAATGAATAATCATATTTAATTTTCACCAACCAACAATAACCCAATTACTCATTCCCGTTATTCTCACTTTAATGTCCCTAAGACAACTAACATAAGGGACCTAGTCTAAGAATATTTCATCGGGGCGACAACACATGTTTCGGGGGTACCTCAGCAATATAAGTCAAATAAGGCAACCATGAGGGGGATGGAGTACATCGAATGAACACCCAAGTTCATTAACACCTACAGGTGGCGAACCTGCTAATGTTTCCACAAGACTATCTAGAAACGTATGTGGTCGTCATCTAAACTCCGCTAGATGACTAGATCAAACAACAACGAGGCCTCTCATCTGTTTATTACACACCAACTATCTACCCATGTTCTACCCAACATATTAGTAGATAAAAATTATACAATTTGTATACATAGTTTAAAAACCTGTATAGCATGCTTTAATCAACACATATTTCACATAACAGATGAGGCACACACACACATAACACATATCTTATAGAGAATAAATCATATCTATGAGTTAGAAGAAAGTGAATACACATTCACACACATAACCACAAAATTATACACATAATACGTATTCCGTATAAAATACTTCATAATTATGCGTTAGAAGAAAATAACTACACACTCACTTGATCAGAAGATGATCGGACAGCACTACGACTTGCAGAAGTAGTAATCCTCAGCAGATCTGGAAGATCTCTACAAAAATCGAACTTCTCGCGGGCAGAGCTTCGGCTCGGGAACCGCACTTCTCGGGATCTTCGGGATATCGGGACTTGCCTCGGGGCTCAAGAATAATACCGGGGCTTCGGGATATTTCTGGCACGCAAAAGTATGCAAAACGGGAGAGAAGAGAGAAAATTGGCAATTGGGTCGGCTGCCCTCGCATCCTATTTATAGGAGGCTGGAGCCTCGGAGTACGCAGGGCGTACTGGTCTCCGAAGTCGTCACTGCATGTGTCATCCGAAGTGTCGACACTCTTCGGAGTACGCGGGGCGTACTCGTGTACGCGAGGCGTACCTCGGATCGGACTGCTGACTCCCCTTCGGATAATGCCGGATTTAAAGATTAAAAATAAATACAATTTATTTAATAAACTTCGGAAATTCATATCTTCTTCATACGAACTCCGTTTTCGACGTTCTTTATATCCACGGAAAGGTGAGACTACGCTCTACAACTTTCGTTTAGACTTCGTCGGCTAATTTTGAATTTATTTTTATTATTTATTTTTCATAGGCCGCGACAGAAAAACTTCGTTATAAATTCATAACTTCTTCGTTTGACGTCCGTTCTCGCCTAACTTTTTATCGCTTCGATACCAACAATGAGATCTTCGATTCTCATTTAGATTGCTTCGGTTAAAAACCCCTCGATCTCAAATCGAGTAAAACAGGCTGCATACCGCTAAGCTGAAACTTCGATAAATCATAACATCCTCATACGAAGTCAGATTTGGGCGTTCTATATATATTCAGAAACCTCGTTTCAACTACTACAACATTAATCAAAGATATTAAGTTTATTTTACACTTAAATTTTGACACTTATTTTTATTTTTAATTAATCAAACCACATAATTAAGCAATTAAGCACAAAACACATAATACTCAAATAATACAATCTTATTATTTCAAAACGGGTTACAAAGGTTAACCTAGACCATTACATTGCTAAAAATGGCAAGCCCGGAAACACAGGCGTTACAGCATGTGTGATGGACTTCGGAGGAAGTTGGGATACGTATTTGCTATTGGCTGAGTTTTCTTATAACAACAGCCACCATTCGAGTATTGGCATGCCTCCCTTTGAGTTGTTGTACGAGAGGAGGTTTCGGACTCCCATATGCTAGGAAGAGGTCGGGCAGCGAGTGATAGGTAGCACTGAGTTGGTTCTTCAGACAACTGAGCAGATACAACAGGTTAAACAGAGGTTGTTGATAGTTCAGAGTCACTAGAAGAGTTACATAGATAGGCGACGATCCGATCTCCAGTTTCAGGTGGAGGATTTCTTACTCTTGAAGGTATCTCCTTGGAAAGGAGTGATCCGATTCAGGAAGAGGGGCAAGTTGGGTTCCTGGTACATTGGTCCGTTCAAGATGACTGCAAGGGTATGCAAGATAGCACATCGTCTGGAGCTACCTGCGGAGTTGAGCCAAATCCATGATACCTTCCACGTGTCTCAGTTGAGGAAGTGAATAGCCGACGAGTCGGTGGTGGTACCGTTGGAGGATATTCAGGTTGATGCCAGCCTGAATTATGTTGAGAGGCCAGTCACGATTGTGGATCGGAAGATCACGGTTCTGAGGAACAAGGAGGTGCCACTGGTGCAGGTCCAGTGGCAACATCGTAGAAGGTACGATCTGACTTGGGAGCCGGAGTTAGAGATGCGTGAGCAGCATCCAGGGTTGTTTGGGGAATAAGACTTCGAGGGCGAAGTCTTATTCTACTGGGGGAGAATTGTAACATCCAGATTTCCAGGTATTATATTTTATATTTCAGAAAAAGAGAGGGACTCGACGAGTTTAGTTGTAGACTCGTCGAGTAGGACCACAATTGTTGACTGGATTAATGAATGGACTCGACGAGTCGGAAAGGGTGGACTCGACGAGTCCGCGCTGTGGATTGAAACCCTAATTCTCGGGGTCTGTGCCCTATTTAAAGGCCTTTATGGCCTCCATTTGCGGCTACCAGTCCTGAGAGAGAAAGCCTAGAGAGCTTGAGCGAGTTGTGAGAGAGATTGATCTATTTTGAGCATTTTTGGTGTGATTTTGCAAAGGAGAAAGTGTTTCCAGCAAAGGGAGAGGATTGCATTTCAGTGGGTTTTCAGCTTGGATCTTCATGTTTGAGGTAGCTATTCGATCCTATACTTTTGTTTTGCTTAAAGGCATTGAATTTAGGGTTTTCTATACCCTTTTATGGCTTGTTTAGTTGAGTATAGTGTCCTATTGAGTGCTATAATCTAGATCTAAACCTTTTGAGGTCCAAAGAGCTTGAGCCACCTTGCTTTTTGTGGTTCTATGGAGGAAAGGGACATAGGTTGCCATGTTAGAAGGGATTTCACCAAAATAACCCTAGAGTGCCTTGCATTTGTACCAAGATTCGACCTTTACATGTTTATTGGTCATGGGGAAGTCAGATCTATATACTAGAGAAGTAGATCTGACCTCAGGAGGTCGGATGAGGACCCGTTGAGTGTAGGGTTGACTCAGCAAGTCGAGTGAGGACCAGGGGCGAAGAGGACACGCATGTACTCGCCGAGTCACACGAGTGTACTCGACGAGTCACACGAGTGTACTCGACGAGTTTGGTCAAAGTTTGACTGTTGACTTTTGTTGACTTTTAGGGTTTAGTCAGTGTTTAGACTAGCCTTCTTAGAGAACTTATAGAGAAGGGTTAGACTAGCCTTTAGAATTTGTATTAATTAGAGTAATTATTTATGTGATTAGTCGGAGGTTAGTGCAGTATCTCAGAGTTCGAGGTTTACCGATTTATCCGAGGTGAGTCTTCTTACTATACTTTACCTGGAGTGGTAATTAGAGTTATATAATAGAGTATGTTGTATGCTATTGTATGATGTGATATCTATATGATTTTGTGCTATATGTGATTCAGAGTTACAGAGTTAGGGCCGAATGGTCCACAGAGTTAGGACAAGAGATCCACATAGTTATGGGACTGGAGGGTCCCACCGAGACACTTTGACCAGAGGGTCATACAGAGTTATAGCCTCGAGTGGATAGTATGTGTTGTATGCGGTATTTTGGGGAACTCACTAAGCATTTATGCTTATAGTGTTGTGTTATGTGTTTCAGGTACCAGTGAGGATCGCGGGAAGGCGCCGACATGATTAGTACACATACATGAGGAGTTTTTATACGTTATGATCTTTAGTTGTGTTCTATGGATTGATATGTGATACAATGAGATTTTTATAATATTATGAATGAAAGTATGCTTTTAAAATGTGAAAATTTGTTTTGAAAAATTACGGTCTTACACGCTTAGGTGTTGTTTGTTTTTTTGAAGCCAAAAAGTCTGCAGTCTGCGGACCACATCTGCAAGCCTCTGCGGTAGAAGAGGTGGACCAAATGACTGCAGTCTGCAATAAGAAGACTGTTTGTTTTTAACGTCTGCAGCCGTTGAAATAAATTAATTTTTCAAACTTAATTTCATGTCATAAAGATTAAAAATGCATTTTTAGCAAAAAGAGAAAGAAAAAAAAATAAAACGGGTGATCTTTTTTTTTTTGGTTAAAATGAGGTCTGAAGACCTTTGAAGACAGTGGCCCATGTCTGCGCCAGGAAGACCTCGCGCAGACGTTTTTTGGTCTGCGCACTTCCAAAAAACAAACACTCTGCGAGGGCATATGTCTGCGCGTTGTCTGCGCGGCGCAGACAAAAGTGGTTGCGCAACTCTTCACAAAAAAAACAAACAGCCCCTTAGTGTAGCTATACATATGCTCACCGTAGGTCATTAAACTCCTAGTTTAGATCTCCCACATACACTCAACGTAGGGGACAATCCTACGCTCAGCGCAGGACATAACACTCCAAAAATAAACAATGTAATTACATATAACTTCAAATAACAATACCAGAAGATACGGGTATTACAACTCTCCCTCACTTGAACCAGATTTTGTCCCTGAAATTTGTTGATAAAAAAAACTTGGGGTAATGCTCTCATGTCCTCCTCGCGTTCCCGAGTCCATTCGGAACCCTTTCAATGCTTCTAATGCACCTTCACCAAATAAACCACCTTGTTGGGAAAGCCTTTCTTCTTTCTGTCTAGAATGGAAACTAGTCTCTCCACATATTTCAAGTGCTCATCAACCTGAACATTATCCGACAGAACCACTACAGAGTCATCTGCCAAACACTTCTATAGCTTAGAGACATGAAATGTGTTATGGATCTGACTAAGCTTTGTGTGTAGCTCCAAGTGATATGCAACCTTGCCCATCTATGCAATCACCCTAAACGTGCCAATGAATCTAGGGCCCAACTTTCCCCGCTTCCAAAACTGCATGACACCTTTCCAAGGTAACGACTTGAGAAGCACAAGATCTTTGCATGATACTCGAGATCAGAATGTTGTCGATCAGCATAACTCTTTTGCCAACTTTGCATGGTCCGCATCCTACCATGCACCTCCTAAATCAAGATAGTAGTCTTGAGTACTACCCCTGTACTCCCCATCACTTTTTGTCTGGCCTCGCCCCAACAAATCGAGGTCCTAACCTCCTCCCGTATAGCAAATCAAAGGGACACATATCAGTGTTGGAGTGATAGTTGTTATTGTAGGAGAACTCAACTAAAATAAGTTAGGTATCCTAGCTCCCATTGAAATCCAAAATGCACACTCGGAGCATATCATCAAGCGTCTAAATGGTCCGCTCACACTAACTGTCACACCCCAAAACCGATAACGGCGGAATACGTTTCGGGGTGGATGACGTAGTGTACGGTATCATCACAATTGCATAATAGTAAAAACAAGAAACATACAACCATTGCATTACATAGTGAATTTAATTACAAGTGTGTTTTGTAAAGTTTAACAATCACCCAAAAGTAAATCAAAAATAAGAGATGGGTCTTGTGTGCTCCACCTTCTCCAAAAATGTTGCGTCTGTACCTGTCTATCTTTGACCTGAAGATACAAGTTATTTTGAAAACGAATATCAGCATAAAGTTGGTGAGTTCATAAGAGTTTAGTGTGAGTTTTTGTATACAAAGCATTAGTGCGAAAAATGTGTCATTTATATTCTTAAGTAGTAGAAACTTAGAAAATCCCATGTTTTTCCAGAAAATACATTGTAAGTGACAATCTGTGAAAAGTATACATTCTTCATTTCTTTGAAACAGTTTATTGTAAAAGTATATTGGCAAATCTCCAAATAGTAAATGTGATAGAATAGGTTAAGCCTGTAATCAGTGATAGAGGTGCAAGCTTCCTTTAGTGATAGATACTTACTTACTTCGGGATGTAGTTTAGCATTTAGTGTAGTATTTTGGAGTAGTTGTAGTGTATTCCTTGTACATTACTAATAGTGAGGATAATAGAGAATCCCATGACCTTCCCAGTCATGCACAGTATAGTGAAGTAGTGGCATCCCTGGGCCTGTACGGCGCGGACTGAAATTAACAGTCGGGATATAATAGCGTATGCCCCGTATAGATCTATACATGTAGAGTCGTCTCCCTGCTGGAAAACTTCGGGCGTAGTGGATAGCGAATAGAGTATCTCGTAGAGGGTTAGTGTATTATTGTTTGTTTGGTGTTTTCTCTTTTGTTATAGTGTAGAAATCCTTATAGTATTGAGCATCGTGTATTCTCTTACTAGTGTATTGCCTGGTATTAGTGAGTATTTGTCACACCCTAAAACCGATAACGGCGGAATACGTTTCGGGGTGGATGACGTAGTGAACAGTATCATCACAATTGCATAATAGTAGAAACAAGAAACATACAACCATAGCATTACATAGTGAATTTAATTACAAGCGTGTGTAGTAATGTTTAACAATCACTCGAAAGTAATTCAAAAATAAGAGATGGGTCTTGTGCGCTCCACCTTCTCCAAAAATGCCGCGTCTGTACCTGTCTATCTTTGACCTGAAGATACAAGTTATTTTGAAAAATTACGGTCTTACACGCTTAGGTGTTGTTTGTTTTTTTGAAGCCAAAAAGTCTGCAGTCTGCGGACCACATCTGCAAGCCTCTGCGGTAGAAGAGGTGGACCAAATGACTGCAGTCTGCAATAAGAAGACTGTTTGTTTTTAACGTCTGCAGCCGTTGAAATAAATTAATTTTTCAAACTTAATTTCATGTCATAAAGATTAAAAATGCATTTTTAGCAAAAAGAGAAAGAAAAAAAAATAAAACGGGTGATCTTTTTTTTTTTGGTTAAAATGAGGTCTGAAGACCTTTGAAGACAGTGGCCCATGTCTGCGCCAGGAAGACCTCGCGCAGACGTTTTTTGGTCTGCGCACTTCCAAAAAACAAACACTCTGCGAGGGCATATGTCTGCGCGTTGTCTGCGCGGCGCAGACAAAAGTGGTTGCGCAACTCTTCACAAAAAAAACAAACAGCCCCTTAGTGTAGCTATACATATGCTCACCGTAGGTCATTAAACTCCTAGTTTAGATCTCCCACATACACTCAACGTAGGGGACAATCCTACGCTCAGCGCAGGACATAACACTCCAAAAATAAACAATGTAATTACATATAACTTCAAATAACAATACCAGAAGATACGGGTATTACAACTCTCCCTCACTTGAACCAGATTTTGTCCCTGAAATTTGTTGATAAAAAAAACTTGGGGTAATGCTCTCATGTCCTCCTCGCGTTCCCGAGTCCATTCGGAACCCTTTCAATGCTTCTAATGCACCTTCACCAAATAAACCACCTTGTTGGGAAAGCCTTTCTTCTTTCTGTCTAGAATGGAAACTAGTCTCTCCACATATTTCAAGTGCTCATCAACCTGAACATTATCCGACAGAACCACTACAGAGTCATCTGCCAAACACTTCTATAGCTTAGAGACATGAAATGTGTTATGGATCTGACTAAGCTTTGTGTGTAGCTCCAAGTGATATGCAACCTTGCCCATCTATGCAATCACCCTAAACGTGCCAATGAATCTAGGGCCCAACTTTCCCCGCTTCCAAAACTGCATGACACCTTTCCAAGGTAACGACTTGAGAAGCACAAGATCTTTGCATGATACTCGAGATCAGAATGTTGTCGATCAGCATAACTCTTTTGCCAACTTTGCATGGTCCGCATCCTACCATGCACCTCCTAAATCAAGATAGTAGTCTTGAGTACTACCCCTGTACTCCCCATCACTTTTTGTCTGGCCTCGCCCCAACAAATCGAGGTCCTAACCTCCTCCCGTATAGCAAATCAAAGGGACACATATCAGTGTTGGAGTGATAGTTGTTATTGTAGGAGAACTCAACTAAAATAAGTTAGGTATCCTAGCTCCCATTGAAATCCAAAATGCACACTCGGAGCATATCATCAAGCGTCTAAATGGTCCGCTCACACTAACTGTCACACCCCAAAACCGATAACGGCGGAATACGTTTCGGGGTGGATGACGTAGTGTACGGTATCATCACAATTGCATAATAGTAAAAACAAGAAACATACAACCATTGCATTACATAGTGAATTTAATTACAAGTGTGTTTTGTAAAGTTTAACAATCACCCAAAAGTAAATCAAAAATAAGAGATGGGTCTTGTGTGCTCCACCTTCTCCAAAAATGTTGCGTCTGTACCTGTCTATCTTTGACCTGAAGATACAAGTTATTTTGAAAACGAATATCAGCATAAAGTTGGTGAGTTCATAAGAGTTTAGTGTGAGTTTTTGTATACAAAGCATTAGTGCGAAAAATGTGTCATTTATATTCTTAAGTAGTAGAAACTTAGAAAATCCCATGTTTTTCCAGAAAATACATTGTAAGTGACAATCTGTGAAAAGTATACATTCTTCATTTCTTTGAAACAGTTTATTGTAAAAGTATATTGGCAAATCTCCAAATAGTAAATGTGATAGAATAGGTTAAGCCTGTAATCAGTGATAGAGGTGCAAGCTTCCTTTAGTGATAGATACTTACTTACTTCGGGATGTAGTTTAGCATTTAGTGTAGTATTTTGGAGTAGTTGTAGTGTATTCCTTGTACATTACTAATAGTGAGGATAATAGAGAATCCCATGACCTTCCCAGTCATGCACAGTATAGTGAAGTAGTGGCATCCCTGGGCCTGTACGGCGCGGACTGAAATTAACAGTCGGGATATAATAGCGTATGCCCCGTATAGATCTATACATGTAGAGTCGTCTCCCTGCTGGAAAACTTCGGGCGTAGTGGATAGCGAATAGAGTATCTCGTAGAGGGTTAGTGTATTATTGTTTGTTTGGTGTTTTCTCTTTTGTTATAGTGTAGAAATCCTTATAGTATTGAGCATCGTGTATTCTCTTACTAGTGTATTGCCTGGTATTAGTGAGTATTTGTCACACCCTAAAACCGATAACAGCGGAATACGTTTCGGGGTGGATGACGTAGTGAACAGTATCATCACAATTGCATAATAGTAGAAACAAGAAACATACAACCATAGCATTACATAGTGAATTTAATTACAAGCGTGTGTAGTAATGTTTAACAATCACTCGAAAGTAATTCAAAAATAAGAGATGGGTCTTGTGCGCTCCACCTTCTCCAAAAATGCCGCGTCTGTACCTGTCTATCTTTGACCTGAAGATACAAGTTATTTTGAAAACAATTATCAGCATAAAGCTGGTGAGTTCATAAGAGTTTAGTGTGAGTTTTTGTATACAAAGCATTAGTGTTAAGATTGTATCATTTATGTTCATAAGTAGTAGAAACTTAGAAAATCCCATATTTTCCAGGAAATACATTGTAAGTAACCATCTGTGAAAAGTACGCATTCTTTATCTCTTTGAAAACAATTTATTGTAAAAATACTTTGGCAAATCTCCAAATGACAAATGTGATAGGATAAGTTAAGCCCGTGACCAGTGATAGAGGTGCGAGCTTCCTTTAGTGATAGATACTTACTTACTTCGGGATGTAGTTTAACATTTAGTGTAGTATTTTAGTGTAGTTGTAAGGTATTCCTTGTATATTACCAATAGTGAGGATAATAGAGGATCTCTTGACCTTCCCGGTCATGCACAGTGTAGTGAAGTAGTGGCATCCCTGGGCCTGTACGGCGCAGACTGAGTTAACAGTCGGGATGTAATAGCGTCTGCCCCGTATAGCTCTATACATGTAGAGTCGTCTCCCTGCTGGAAAACTCCGGGCGTAGTGAATAGCGAATAGAGTATTTCGTAGCGGGTTAGTGTATTATTGTTTGTTTAGTGTTTTCTCTATTGTTATAGTGTAGTAATCTTTTAGTATTGATCATAGTGTATTCTCTTACTAGTGTATCGTCTAGTAATAGTGAGTATTATAGTGTAGATAATAATAACTTTAGCGAGTAGTAGCGGTAGCGACCCTAACCATACCTATTATGGTTATCTTAGTGGGGATGTTTCTTAGCACGTTAGTGACTTTAGCATTAAGTGAAAGCAGTAATATTCGTATCCCATACTGATATACAGATTTTATATAAGTAAGAAATCAACGACAGTCGGACGGATAACTACTACCCTAAGCCCACAATCAAACAAGAACAGGAAATAAGGCGAGATATCGGTCCTAAGTCCTCCAAGTCTTATTTATATAAATATATCAGAGTGGTTACATTTTATAAGCAAATTGATTGAATAAAAGTATTTTTCCAAAAGAACATTTAAATTCTGATTCACTGTTTAAAAATAGTTTGAAAAGGGTAAAACCCGTTTTTAAGGCGTAGGGGCAAATCACATGTGATTTGAACTAAGAGTAGTGAATCACATGTGATTAATCCTTGTAACTCGGAAATCGTTCTGTAAAACTTTACATAAACATTTATAAGCAACTTGTATCTCCCCCCCTAAAACATGTAAAACACTTGAAAGGTTCATTAAAGGGGTATGAACTCACCTGAAATCGCGGAAATCGGGTGAATCGGGTAAATCGGGTAATAGTGTCGATTGAGCGTTTGGTACCAAATAACCACTTGAGCACCCTTTTAGGACCCTAATGTCATATGAAATATGTATTTTACAAGAAGTTAATCATCTTATGCTTCTCATTATAGAAATTGGACATTCTAGTGTCGTTTTCGGGGTTTTAAGGCCTAGAAAGGGTCCCCGGGAGTGGTACAAGGCCATGGATGATTTATGGGAGGGTCCATGAGCTCACTTTCTTAGAGTTTATGGCCTAAAAGCCATCCATTGGGAGTTTATGGCCGTAAGCCCCCTAGGCTTGGCCGTAAACTCTTGTGACACTCCAAAATGTGTGTTTAAGGCCTTATCTCACTTCCTTGATTTAGTGGTGTGTGTTTTGGACCAAGAGGGAAGGATTAAACATCATATTTTGTGATATTTTTGGGGAGTTTACGGCCAAGACTTGTTCTTGGGCCGTAAACTCCTATAAGTCCTTTAAGATGATGGTTTTTCTTGTACAACATGGTCCCAAATGGCTTAGAAAAATCCTAGAAGGCCCTATAGTGAGTTTGGAGTAATTTGGCACATATTTATGGGGAGTTTACGGCCCAAGAACATCCTTGGCCGTAAACTCTTCATTTGGTGTCAAAATGAAGTGTTTAATGGTACAACACACTTCCATAGGCCTTAGATAAATTCCTTTCATGCATTAGGGTAGTTTAGGGGCTTGTTTGACACAAAAGTTTGGGTGTTTACGGCCCAAGCTTAGCCTTGGCCGTAAACTCCACTTTTTATGTTCAAATGATGATGTTTAATGCCTTTAAGCCTTCCTTGTTGTCAAGTCTAAATTACTAAACACCCTAGAAGAGTTTTTGAAGCCTTAAACATGGATTTGTGGGGTGTTTGTGGTGTTTACGGCCTAAGCACATGCTTGGGCCGTAAACTCCTTTTTAAGCACCATTTTCTTGTGTTTTAATGTCCAAACCCTTCTAGTCATAAGCCTTAATTAGTGTACTAGCTTAAAGGAAGGAAAAACATGGGCTTGGGCATGAATTTGGGGGTTTACGGCCTAAGGAGCTTCTTAGGCCGTAAACTCCTTTATGGTCCTTGATTCCTATGATTTTTGGCCCTCAAATTCAATGAAGCATGTCTAGGATAAGATAGAGGATGAGTACTTACGTTTGGAGGTCGGAAATTAGCGGAATCGGGGCCGATTTCGAGTCTAGAGAGAGAAAGTAGAGAGAGAGAGAGTGGGTGTGTAGTAAATGAGTGTTCAAATGTTAGGCACACCCATTGCTTATGTCTCGGGAATCGCACCCGATACACGGCTACCCGATGTTTAAAGTTAACTGGGTTAAAACTTTTTACCCGGGTGAAGTGGTTGAAAAGGTAGAACAACTCTATTAGGTTAAACGGGGTTAACACGTATGAGTTATATTTCTTATAATAATATTAAGTCATGCATAGACTTAGATATTTGGATTTTGTCGGTTCCAAATATTACATAAATAGCGTATAGCGACACGTTTCGTTAGTGAAAATGGGATTTGTAACGGAATTAGATTTAGGGTTGTCACATCATCCCCCCGTTAGGGGAATTTCGTCCCGAAATTTAGAATACAAACAGATACGATATTACAATACTACTAAGCGAAGAGATGAGGGTATTTGAGTTTCATTTGATCCTCGCGCTCCCAAGTGAATTCCGGTCCTCGCTTGGCGTTCCACCGAACCTTCACAATTGGGATGCGGCTTTGCTTCGTCCGTTTTACTTCACGATCCAAGACCTCCGCAGGTTCTTCCACGAAGTTGAGGCTCTCATTGATCTCGATCTCGTCGAGGGGAATCACGAGAGTCTCATCAGATAGACATTTCTTCAGGTTTGAGACGTGGAAGGTAGGATGTATGTTACTTAGCTCGCGGGGCAAGTTTAGTTTGTAAGCTACAGGGCCGATTCTGGCAAGAATCTCAAAAGGCCCTATGTACCTCGAGTTTAACTTTCCACGCTTCCCGAAGCGTATTGTGCCTTTCCAGGGCGAGACCTTCAGAAGGACCCGGTCTCCGACCCGGAATTCCAAGGGTTTCCTTCGTTTGTCGGCGTAGCTCTTTTGTCGATCCCTAGCGGCTTTTAGTTGTTCACGTATCTGTACAATCTTCTCGGTCGTCTCTCGAATGATCTCTGGACCAATGAGGGCGCTGTCAGGAACTCGTCCTTTAGCTAACTGAGTGTCTCCCACCTCGGCCCAGCACAAAGGGGATCTGCACTTCCAACCGTAGAGGGCTTCGAATGGAGCTGCCTTGATGCTTGTATGATAACTATTGTTGTAGGAAAACTCCACAAGAGGTAAGTGTGTATCCCACGATTTCCCGAAGTCAATCACACAAGCTCGCAGCATGTCTTCTAAGGTTTGGATCGTCCTCTCACTTTGCCCGTCAGTCTGCGGATGATAGGCTGTACTCATATCCAGCCTCGTCCCCAATGCCTTTTGCAATGATTGCCAAAATCTAGAGGTGAATCTACTATCTCGGTCTGATATAATAGATATAGGGACGCCATGCAATCGCACTATTTCTTTTATATAAGTCCTAGTGAGCTTTTCCATCTTATCCGTCTCTTTGATGGGTAGGAAGTGGGCGGACTTGGTCAACCTGTCAACGATGACCCAAATGGTATCTAATCCACCTGCTGTCTTGGGCAGCTTGGTGATGAAGTCCATTGTGATTCGCTCCCACTTCCATTCTGGTATTTCCGGTTGTTGGAGGAGTCCTGATGGCTTTTGGCATTCCACTTTGACCTTCGCGCAAGTAAGGCACTTACTTACAAAGGTAGCGATCTCTGCTTTCATGTTCGGCCACCAGTATAGCTTTTTGAGATCCAGATACATCTTATCTGAACCCGGGTGGACGGAGTAGCGAGTGTTGTGTGCTTCTCTCATAACCAAATCTCTGAAACCTCCATGGCGTGGAGTCCAGATTCGGTCCATAAAGTAATAGGCTCCGTCACCCTTAACCTCCAGATTTTTATCCATTCCACGCAGGGATTCTCCCGTCACGTTTCCAGGCTTTAGAGCTTCCAGCTGAGCCTCTTTGATATGCGTGGATAGATGTGAGTGTATGGTCATGGTTAGCGACTTGGTTCTTCGTCCGGAATATTCTTTTCTGCTCAGGGCGTCTGCTACTACGTTGGCTTTCCCCAGATGATATCCAATTTCACAGTCGTAATCGTTAAGTAATTCGACCCATCGACGCTGTCTCATGTTGAGCTCTTTCTGGTTCAGTATATGTTGGAGGCTTTTATGATCAGTGTACACCACACTCTTCGTCCCATACAAGTAGTGTCTCCAGATTTTTAATGCGAAGACGACCGCTCCTAACTCGAGGTCGTGAGTAGTGTAGTTCACCTCATGGTTCTTTAGCTGTCTCGAGGCATAGGCGATAACCTTGCCTCGTTGCATCAAGACACAACCGAGCCCCTGATTGGATGCATCACAGTATACAACAAAATCTTCTGTCCCTTCGGGAAGGGATAATACTGGTGCGGTGCACAGGGCTCGCTTCAGGGTCTAGAATGCCTTCTCCTGTTTCTCTTCCCAGTCGAATGGCACACCCTTTTGTGTTAGTGTGGTGAGAGGCTTCGCAACCCGAGAGAAGTTTTGGATGAACCGTCGGTAGTAGCCAGCGAGGCCTAGAAATTGATGAATTTCCGTAGGCGTCTTTGGTGCTGACCAGTTCTCAATAGCCTTAATTTTGGAGGGGTCCACGTGGATTCCTTCCTCACTGACCACGTGTCCTAAGAATTCAACTCTCCGGATCCAAAACTCGCACTTAGAGAACTTCACATACAACTTCTCGGATCGCAGGGTTTCCAGGACTAATCGTAAATGGCTTCTGTGCTCTTCCTCGCTCCGAGAGTAGACGAGAATGTCGTCAATAAAGACGATGACGAACTGATCTAGATATGGACGACACACCCTATTCATCAAGTCCATGAATACTGCGGGGGCGTTAGTCAGTCCAAAGGGCATCACTAGGAACTCGAAATGCTCGTAGCGGGTTCGGAAAGCTGTCTTTGGAACATCTTCCTCAAGCACCCGTAATTGGTGATACCCTGATCTAAGATCAATCTTGGAGAAGTAACTGGCTCCTTGGAGCTGGTCGAATAGGTCGTCGATACGAGGGAGGGGATAGCGATTTTTGACCGTGAGTTTATTGAGTTCCCTATAATCGATGCACATCCGAAACGACCCATCCTTTTTCTTCACGAACAAGACCGGAGCTCCCCAAGGTGAGAAGCTCGGTCTTATAAAACCCTTGCTAAGCAGTTCGTTGAGTTGACCGGATAGTTCTTGCATTTCGGCGGGCGCTAGGCGGTAGGGCGACTTAGCTACGGGGGTAGCTCCTGGAATTAGGTCGATTCTGAATTCAACCTGTCGTTTAGGAGGTAGGCCTGGGAGATCCTCGGGAAAGACATCAGGAAAGTCGCATACTACAGGAATGTCTTTTGGATCCTTCGATTTCTGGTTAGTGTCGACGACGTGAGCAAGGAAGGCGCGATATTCCTTGCGCAAGTATTTCTGAGCCTGAATACTAGAGATGATACGAAGGTTTGTACTCGGCTTATCTCCGTATATCAATAGGGCCTCTCGATTCGGAAAGTTCAGGCGAATGGCTTTCTCGGAGCATAGAATGTCGGCGTAGTGAAGGCTTAGCCAATCCATACCAACAATGGCATCGAAATTTTTGATTGAGACTGGTATAAGATCGATTAGAAAGGGGTGATCATCTAACGTGAGAGTACAACCTATATAGATTTCATTAGAGCTTTCTGTCTTCCCATTAGCCATTTCTACAACGAATGTTTCTTTTAGTGGTTGAGGGGTTTGTTTGAGTAAGTGTTTAAAGTTTTGATTTATGAAGCTCCTTTCTGCACCACTATCGAATAAGACACAGGCATAAGAGTTGTTGAGAAGAAATGTACCCGTGACCACTGTGGGATCGGCTACCGCTTCATTGTGACCGATAGCAAGTAACCTTCCAGTTTCCCCCAGCACTTGCAGCCTTCGGACAGTTCTTCTTAAAATGGCCCGCTTCACCGCAGCCATAACACGTCGGGGTCACTCCCGTACCAGGAACCTGTGTGATAGGTTTGGGAGGGGCCTTGCAAAATCGGACAGTATGGCCCTTCCGTCCGCAGTTGGAACACTGCAATTCACGGCATGGACCGTTGTGGTGAAAAGGGCACTTGGGACACTTAGGCAAGTTTCCACTGTAAGCCTTCGGCGGGGCTGGAGCAGCTGGTGCGGCCGGGGTGGTGGCAGCATGGACCGCCACCATTTGCTGGTCCCTGGAGGCGGTTTGAGTTTTCTTGCCTTTCTTCTTATCCCATCGTTTCCTCTTTCTGTCGGATGATCCGGATGGTGCAGTGGTTGTTGTGGTTGTTGTTGCTGGAGTGGAGGAGATTTCGTGGTTGATCAGACTCTGGGCCAATTCCTTGGCGCTGTCGAAAGTGGTAGGGCGTGAAGCCAGAACATTTCCTCGATACGGGGGCACTAAACCCCAGATGTAGCGTTCAATCTTCTTGCTTTCAGAGGGGATCATGTTGGGACACATAGCCGCCAAGTCGCAAAACCTGGCCGTATAAGCCGTTATGTCGGTCCCCTTCATCTTGAGGTTCCAGAGTTCTTCCTCAAGCTTCTGAACTTCACCCCTAGGGCAGTACTCTCTTCTCATAAGATCTTTTAGAGTGTCCCAGCCCATAGCATTGGCTGTGACCAAAGAGAGTGCGTTGACATGGCCGTTCCACCATGACAAAGCCCGGTTAGTGAGGGTAGCAGTAGCGAACTTGATTTTGCTCTCTTCGGGACAAGAGCACATTTCGAATACAGCTTCGGTTCTTTCGAACCATTGGGACAATGCCAGAATTCCTCCGGTACCATCGAAGAACGCAGGTTTACAATTCATGAAGTCCTTATAAGTGCATCCCTGCACTCGCTGGTGGACTTCACCAAATCTAGAATTTCCACCGCTCGCATCACCCGAGTTCATTTGGGCCATGGCTGCTGTTACAGCCGCAGTCACAGCCGCTTGGAACAACACCGGATCGAACTGTGGAGGAGGAGGTGGTGGAGGAGGGGTTTGAGTTTCAGGCCTTCCTCTGCTGGGACGCTTTCGTGGAGGCATCCTTCACTGGAAGATCATAGAAATGATAGCAATAGTAAGAGCCTATTGCGAATATGGATAGAGTGTTTCGTGGATTAAATCAACATAATCCAAGATCAGGGTAAGAGCTATAGCAATAGAGAAATTATCTGTAACAACTCAACTTTTTCAAACAAATTTTTCATTTTTAAAACATAAATATTTCCATTAAAAACAAGGCATAAACAGTTTAATTATTCGGTCAATACAATTATTCAAACTCCCAAGATCATAAAACAATTCTTCAGTGTGTATCGATCATGCCGGCGCCTTCCCACGGTCCTCGCTAGTACCTGAAATACATGCACAACAACTGTAAGCATAAATGCTTAGTGAGTTCCCCAATATACAACTTACGCACATACGCCTTTCCAGGCCTGACCTTCCGGTTCATGTGTCTCAGGGGACTTCCGTCCCTGCTGGGTAAACCTTCCGGCCTTACCCACGCCGACCTTCCGGTCCATCACACATCCTCCGGTCCATGTGTCTCAGGGGACTTCCGTCCCTGCTGGGTAAACCTTCCGGCCTTACCCACGCCGACCTTCCGGTCCATCACACATCATATCGCCTTCCGGCCCATAATACATAGCACATATAACATATAACATACCACATATAGCATACATATCACATATCATATCCGACCTTCCGGTCACACAGTCAAACCCTTCCGGGTACAGTATAGTGAGAAGACTCACCTCGTAAGTGCTGAAAGCTAGCAACTCCTGAAATCACTCGCGCACAACCAACGAGCTACAACCCTCCTATAACATTACATAACTCATTAACACTCATATCATCTAAGTGTGACTATCCCTAAGAAGTCAGACTTAGGTCAACTCTGGTCAACGGTCAACGGTCAACTCGACTGGACTCGGCGAGTACCATGGCGACTCGGCGAGTCTAGTCGTCCTCACAGATTCCTGAATATTCCCTTTCTACTCGTCGAGTATCCCTCTTGACTCGACGAGGTCCTCGTGGAAGAATCGCGGGGCCACCCCGACTCCACTCGCCGAGTCTGATGAACAACTCGGCGAGTCCCAGTGAATCTTCAAGCTACTCGCCGAGTCTGAAGAACAACTCGGCGAGTCCATGCCATGCAGACGAGTAACTGCTTCCTGGGATAGGTCTCGTCCCGAAGTACACATGCATGGGACCTTCTGGACCTCTAAAGGTCCTAATACAAGACTATAATCGTGGGGTAACAAGCCATTACATCATCAAATCACTAAATGGGTTCTATAAACCCTAATTTCACAAATACATCAAAATAACAGAGCAAACACGAATTCTTACCTGGATGATGTGTTCTCTGTATTCCCAACCTCAGAGTGTGACCCCCTTGCTGCTCTTTTAGCCAATCCTCCCTCTTCCTTGCACACCCACTCTTCTATAACCAACAATGGCCTAAGATCCTTGCTCCTTCTGCACTTAATCGATTTAGGGTTCTTCTCAGAAGGCAAAAACGAACAATGACGGCCAATGGACCCCTTTTATACGTCCCAACCCTGAACGGTTAGGGTTTCTGCTGAACAGCGTCGACTCGCCGAGTCCATATCTGGACTCGTCGAGTCCAGTCGCGGACCCGCGACCAAGTCCGCGATCCTACTCGGCGAGTCTAGGCTCCGACTCGCCGAGTCCCCCTTTTAAATCACCCCAAAACATAATTTTAATAATACCTGAGATTCCGGGCTGTTACAATTCTCCCCCACTTGGATTTGACTTCGCCCTCGAAGTCTCATTCTGCAAATAGTTCCGGATGCTGCTCCCGCATTTCGCGCTCCGGTTCCCAAGTCATTTCTGATCCCTTACGGTGTTGCCATTGAACCAACACCAGCGGTACTTCCTTGTTCCTCAGAACCTTGATCTTCCGATCCCTGATAGCCACTGGTCTCTCCGCGTAATTCAGGCTCGCATCCACCTGAATATCCTCCAATGGAACCACTGCCGACTCATCGGCTATGCACTTCCTCAACTGCGACACATGAAAAGTGTCATGGATCTGACCCAACTCCGCTGGCAACTCCAACCGGTAGGCTACCCGACCTACCTTTGCAATCACACGAAATGGCCCAATGTACCGGGGCCCCAACTTGCCTCTCTTTCTGAACCGAATCACTCCTTTCCAAGGAGAGACCTTCAAGAGAACGAAGTCGCCGACTTGAAATTCAAGCTCGGATCGGCGCCTGTCTGCATAACTCTTCTGTCGGCTCTGGGCAGTCAATAGTCTTTGTCTCACTTGTTGAATCTGTTCTGTCGTCTGGAGTATGATCTCCGTGCTGCCCATCACTCTCTGCCCCACCTCTCCCCAGCAAATGGGAGTCCGACACCTCCTACCATACAACAGCTCGAAAGGCGGCATACCAATGCTCGAGTGATGGCTGTTGTTGTAGGAAAACTCTGCCAATGGTAAATACGCATCCCAACTACCCCCGAAGTCTAATACACACGCTCGAAGCATGTCCTCCAGTGTCTGAATTGTCCGCTCGCTCTGGCCGTCTGTCTGGGGATGGTATGCGGTACTAAAATGCAATTTAGTACCCAACTCCTCATGGAATTTCTTCCAGAATCTGGAAGTAAAGCGCACATCACGGTCTGACACAATCGAGATCGGCACCCCGTGCCGAGACACCACCTCTCTCACGTATATCTCCGCCAATTTCTCCGCCGAAGAACTCTCACTAATGGCAAGGAAGTGTGCACTCTTTGTCAACCTATCCACGATCACCCAAATTGCGTCAACTCCCCTAGCAGTCCTCGGCAATTTGGTGATAAAATCCATAGTAATCTGTTCCCACTTCCACTCGGGAATCTCCAATGGCTGTAACTTGCCATGCGGTCTCTGGTGCTCAGCCTTAACCCTACGGCAGGTCAAGCACCTCTCAACGAACCATGCCACGTCCCTCTTCATACAGGGCCACCAATATTCCTTCTTTAAATCCAAATACATCTTTGTAGCACCAGGATGGATCGAGAATTTCGATCTATGAGCCTCTTCCATCAAAGTAGTACGCGTACCGCCCACGAACGGTACCCAAATCCGACCCTGAAACGTCATAAGGCCTCGACTATCCTTGACAAACTCTGAGATTAACCCCACAACCCGCTCTTTCTTCTGCATTTCTGGTCGCACAGCCTCCGCCTGGGCCCCACGAATAGCGTCCAATACTGGAGTCATCACAGTCAGTCTCAAGCATACGTCTCGCAATGGAGTGCCCTCCGTCCTGCGACTCAATGCATCGGCTACCACATTAGCCTTGCCTGGGTGGTACAGGATCTCACAATCATAATCCTTGACCACATCCAACCACCTCCTCTGACGCATATTTAGGTTGGGTTGATCCATCAAATACTTCAAACTCTTATGGTCCGTGTATATCGTACATCGAACCCCATACAAGTAGTGACGCCAAATCTTGAGAGCGAACACTACTGCCCCCAACTCTAAATCATGCGTGGGATATCTCACCTCATGAGGCTTCAGCTGCCTCGACGCATAAGCTATCACATGACCCCTCTGCATTAACACTGCACCCAATCCCGAAATCGATGCATCGCAATATACCACGAAATCTTCCATCCCTTCTGGAAGAGCTAATACCGGGGCTTCGCACAATCTTTGGCGAAGTGCCTCAAAGGAGGTCTGCTGCTCGGGCCCCCATGAGAACGTAACACCCTTCCGGGTCAATCTGGTGAGTGGCACTGCGATCTTGGAGAAATCCTTGATAAATCTCCGATAATACCCTGCCAACCCAAGGAAACTTCTGATCTCGGAGGGTGACTTCGGCACCTCCCAACTCATTACCGCCTCAACCTTGGCCGGATCGACCAATATCCCTTTTTGATTAACCACATGTCCTAGAAACTGGACTTCCCGCAACCAGAAGTCACATTTGGAGAACTTTGCATAAAGTTTCTCCGACCTCAATACCTCAAGGACCTCCCTCAAATGCTCCTCATGCTGCTCTCTCGATCTCGAATACACCAGAATGTCGTCGATAAATACGATCACCGACCGATCCAACATCGGCCTGCATACCCTGTTCATGAGATCCATGAACACAGCCGGGGCATTGGTGAGTCCAAAAGGCATCACCACAAACTCATAATGTCCATATCGCGTCCTAAACGCTGTCTTCTGGACGTCTTCATCCCGTACTCTCACCTGATGGTATCCCGACCTCAGATCGATCTTGGAAAACCAAGATGCTCCCTGCAACTGATCGAATAAATCATCGATCCTCGGCAACGGGTAACGGTTCTTGACCGTTAGCTTGTTCAACTCCCGGTAATCAATGCACATCCGGTGTGAACCATCCTTCTTTTTGACGAACAGAATAGGTGCTCCCCATGGCGAGCTGCTCGGCCGAATGAATCCCTTCCCCAGCAACTCCTGGAGTTGCGAGGACAGCTCTTGCATCTCTGGAGGTGCAAGACGATAAGGCACTTTGGCAATAGGCGCTGCCCCCGGAACCAGATCGATACTAAACTCTACTTGCCTCACAGGCGGTACTCCCGGCAACTCCTCGGGAAAGACATCTGAAAACTCGCGCACCACCGGAACTTCCTCAACTGACTTCGGTTTCTCAGAAACCTCTCGCGTATCCATCACATACGCCACGAAACCCTTACAGCCCTGCCGTAAACACTGCCTCGCCCTAGCGGCCGAACAAAAAGCTGATCCCGAACGGGTACCCTCGCCGTATACCGAAAGAACTCCTCCTCTAGGGTCTCGTATAGTCACCAACTGACGCTCACAGTCGATGACAGCGCCGAACCGGCTCAGCCAGTCCATGCCCACGATGACACAGACATCCCCCATCGCAATAGGAATCAGATCAATCGGGAATCCAACCCCGAAAATCTCTAGTACACATCCCCGAAGAACCTCCGTAGCACAAATCACCTTCTCGTCAGCTATAGAGACTCTCAAAGGTCGACTCAACGACTCACGACTAACGCCAATATGCTGACTAAAAGCCAAGGACACAAAGGACCTACTCGCACCCGAGTCAAATAACACTAAGGCAGGCACAGAGTTCACAAGGAAAGTACCTACGCGCATAATAACATAAGCATAACATATCGACATTTAAAATAATTACAAGAATTACAACATACCTGCCACAACATCGGGCGCAGCGCGGACCTCTTCCGCAGTCAGCTGAAAGGCTCTTCCCCGAGCCCTCGGGGCCTCGGCCTTCACCGGTCGAGTCGCAGTAACTCCGGCAGCAGGTGCAGATCCCTGAAGAAGCTGAGGGCACTCGGCCTTCCTATGGCCAGTCTGGTTGCAATGAAAGCAAACCGAAAATCCCTTGGGGCACTCCCTAGCAATGTGCCCCTCCTTGCCACACTTGTAGCAAGCACCAGATCGACATACTCCATCATGACTCTTGCCGCACTTTCCGCAAGTGCGACCCTTCGAACCTCCTGTCCTCGAATCAGCGGACTTAGCCCGCTTGGCTGCCGGCTGGAACTGGGCCGGTCGTCGATCCGCCCGCTGAGACTCGGCCTCCTCCCTAGCCTGGGTCTCCAACTCGATCTCGCGCTTCCTGGCATTCGCCTGAAGCTCAGCAAAAGTATGGTAAGTGGAGTTCGACACAAACTCCCGAATATCCCTCCTCAAGACACCCAAGTATCGGCTCATCCGAGCCTGCTCTGAGGACACCAGCTCAGGGCAAAACATCGCCCTCTCATGGAACTTCCGTGTAATCACCGCAACAGAATCGGTACCCTGCTTGAGGGTCAAGAACTCCTGCGCCAGTCGTTCCCTCTCCACCGAGGGAACGTACTCATCCCTGAACATGGCAGTAAACCCCTCCCATGTCACCGCTGTAGTCTCTGCCAACGTGAAATTCGCTGTCACGAACTTCCACCAGTCCTTCGCTCCCAGACAGAGCTGGTTCAAAGCGAACCGTACCCTCAGGTGCTCCGGGCATGAACAAGTATAGAAGCACCCCTCTATATCCGCGATCCACCTCATCGCAGCAATCGGATCCTGCGTCCCATCGAACTCTGGTGGCTTCGTGTTGCTGAACTCTCGGAACAGCAATGAGTCACCTCCCTGTGGCCTAGCAGCGGCCACAGCTGCGGTAGCTGCAGCGGTTGCAGCCTCAGTCAATGCGGCGTACCGCTCGTCGAACGTCTCCATAAGGGTGGTCTTGATAGACCCAAACATCTCCGGGATCTCAGCCCGGATCGCCGCCGCCACCTCCTCGTGGATCATCTGACGGATATCCTCGTCACTCATACCGCTCGAACTTGCCCCGTGCCGCGGTCTAACCATGATATCTCTGAAATACAACATAAAACTATCAGAGATTCTACCGAGTATAATCGTACTCGACACGCAACCCTACTCAATCCCAGATATCCAGGGATTCTTACTTGGGCCTCCCACTGACCCGGTGTCCTCGGTAGTACGGGCCCAATACTACCGACCACACCGCATCAACGTTCATCCCAAGTCCTCCTCCCCAGACTCCAGATAGTGAGTACTCTACTTCTGATACGCTCTATCTACCCGCATACTAGCAAAGCATCTCATATAAGCAACTTCCCTAGACTAAGGCATCACAAATCAGGCCACTCTAGTCCTATCATGAATACCTAGTCTTCTAGCATGCATAACAATTCATATCATATAATATTGTAAGGTATTTTGGGGATCTTTACCGTTCGGGCGCTGACTGATCGTACACACTGCTTCTTTCTTGCTTACCACAAAACCATTTACAAAAGTTTATGCCTTTATGTGAAAAGTTCTCTCAAGTCCTCGGTTTGAGTTCAGTTACCCCCGAAGGTGCACCCGAATCTCTCAAACCAAGGCTCTGATACCAATTGTAACAACTCAACTTTTTCAAACAAATTTTTCATTTTTAAAACATAAATATTTCCATTAAAAACAAGGCATAAACAGTTTAATTATTCGGTCAATACAATTATTCAAACTCCCAAGATCATAAAACAATTCTTCAGTGTGTATCGATCATGCCGGCGCCTTCCCACGGTCCTCGCTAGTACCTGAAATACATGCACAACAACTATAAGCATAAATGCTTAGTGAGTTCCCCAATATACAACTTACGCACATACGCCTTTCCAGGCCCGACCTTCCGGTTCATGTGTCTCAGGGGACTTCCGTCCCTGCTGGGTAAACCTTCCGGCCTTACCCACGCCGACCTTCCGGTCCATCACACATCCTCCGGTCCATGTGTCTCAGGGGACTTCCGTCCCTGCTGGGTAAACCTTCCGGCCTTACCCACGCCGACCTTCCGGTCCATCACACATCATATCGCCTTCCGGCCCATAATACATAGCACATATAACATATAACATACCACATATAGCATACATATCACATATCATATCCGACCTTCCGGTCACACAGTCAAACCCTTCCGGGTACAGTATAGTGAGAAGACTCACCTCGTAAGTGCTGAAAGCTAGCAACTCCTGAAATCACTCGCGCACAACCAACGAGCTACAACCCTCCTATAACATTACATAACTCATTAACACTCATATCATCTAAGTGTGACTATCCCTAAGAAGTCAGACTTAGGTCAACTCTGGTCAACGGTCAACGGTCAACTCGACTGGACTCGGCGAGTACCATGGCGACTCGGCGAGTCTAGTCGTCCTCACAGATTCCTGAATATTCCCTTTCTACTCGTCGAGTATCCCTCTTGACTCGACGAGGTCCTCGTGGAAGAATCGCGGGGCCACCCCGACTCCACTCGCCGAGTCTGATGAACAACTCGGCGAGTCCCAGTGAATCTTCAAGCTACTCGCCGAGTCTGAAGAACAACTCGGCGAGTCCATGCCATGCAGACGAGTAACTGCTTCCTGGGATAGGTCTCGTCCCGAAGTACACATGCATGGGACCTTCTGGACCTCTAAAGGTCCTAATACAAGACTATAATCGTGGGGTAACAAGCCATTACATCATCAAATCACTAAATGGGTTCTATAAACCCTAATTTCACAAATACATCAAAATAACAGAGCAAACACGAATTCTTACCTGGATGATGTGTTCTCTGTATTCCCAACCTCAGAGTGTGACCCCCTTGCTGCTCTTTTAGCCAATCCTCCCTCTTCCTTGCACACCCACTCTTCTATAACCAACAATGGCCTAAGATCCTTGCTCCTTCTGCACTTAATCGATTTAGGGTTCTTCTCAGAAGGCAAAAACGAACAATGACGGCCAATGGACCCCTTTTATACGTCCCAACCCTGAACGGTTAGGGTTTCTGCTGAACAGCGTCGACTCGCCGAGTCCATATCTGGACTCGTCGAGTCCAGTCGCGGACCCGCGACCAAGTCCGCGATCCTACTCGGCGAGTCTAGGCTCCGACTCGCCGAGTCCCCCTTTTAAATCACCCCAAAACATAATTTTAATAATACCTGAGATTCCGGGCTGTTACATTATCTGCCAATATACTGGTATTAATGATGCAACAATAGTTCATGAAAATTGACCTAGCAGTAGGTCTTACATCATACCATAGAGAAATGTTGGCAGTTTAGAGGTTCAGCTAGAGTACTTTTATACTAGGAATGTTCACAGACAAGAGACCCACGAAACATAAAGATAAAAGGCTAGTCCTTTAAACAAAAGAGTGAGGTAACTAGATGTCTTCTACTGGCGACGGCTGCTTGTCGGGCGAATCCTCAGATCCTCTAGTTGACGCATAACTTCTTGAAGGTGTCGATCATGAGTCCTTTGGCGTGCTCGGAGTTCCCTAACTTCAGCTCGGGATGCAGCCAGCTGATGCTGCAGAGCCTCGTTGGTCCTCCTTGTCCTGTCCACGGCTTCCTCGAGTTGGCGAATGCGAACAGTATTGAGGTTTGAGTTGGCATCCACTTCTACAACTCGACCAATAGCTGCTTGACCTTGTTCAACATTCCTGGCAATCCTTCGGATCATGATGGGTAGAACCCGATCTGCCGATCCTCCTTCGCTTACGTTGTAGAAACTTCGGTCTCCATTGTAAGGCAAGGGCTGACCCTGCTCCTCGCTCCATCGACGCAAGGACATTGCCCACATAGGAGTGGGGCCCTGAAATGTCGGTCGGGGGTTAGGGTTCGGGGCATCAGGAGGTTGGTTGTTGACTTCTGGCTCGGAGCTCGAGCTATCCGAGAAGCCTTCAGCATGATGATCATCCAAAGGAATAGGGTGATCGTCGTCTGACTCCTCTTCGAGCCATTCTCCATTGCCCTGGTTCGGGAAGTACGGATCACCGGGTAGGTGGAAGCCAGCCATGCTATCTATGCGAGAAAGGGGGAAAGAAGATTAATAGACATACTGTTCTAAGATGCTTATAGGAGGAATCATTACCAGTTGACCCAAACTTGCATAGTGCATACCGATCACATGTAACCGAAGCAAGATAGTCCTTCGAATAAACCACCCTAACTTCAGACCCCCAATCAAACAAGAACAGGGAATGAAACAAAGGCTGCAGATTCTGAGTCTATAGCGCCCCAATCACATGTAATCGTGGTGTATCCACTTAGCAACTATTGTCCTACTAGTAACGACCCTTGATGTTAACACATACGTATAATCTAGAGATACAGAATACTCCTATAGTATTCTTATGGTAGCGTTATTGTGGTATTGTTGGTAAGTTTTAGACTTGTTGCAACATCACAACCAAACTTAGGCACATGCTAGTCACTCCCAGGAAAACGTAGTTGATCAGGCTACATCATCCTGAATGTGACTATATGTCTCTAAACCCAATTGTGCTGCCCAACAATCTTAATACTTTTGTTTTGTTCTAGGATGATACTGATTCCTGTGTTTCATAGTGATGTGTGTATATATATACTTAGTTAGATCTTTTAGATACTTAACAGTATATATTTTTGGTCAGAGTGTTTTAGTCCCGAAGTGTTTATAGTTCGTATATCTTTTATAGGTTGATATACTTGATTCACTATAAACAATGCTCTGATACCAATCTGTCACACCCCAAAACCGATAACGGCGGAATACGTTTCGGGGTGGATGACGTAGTGAACAGTATCATCACAATTGCATAATAGTAGAAACAAGAAACATACAACCATAGCATTACATAGTGAATTTAATTACAAGCGTGTGTAGTAATGTTTAACAATCACTCGAAAGTAATTCAAAAATAAGAGATGGGTCTTGTGCGCTCCACCTTCTCCAAAAATGTCGCGTCTGTACCTGTCTATCTTTGACCTGAAGATACAAGTTATTTTGAAAACAATTATCAGCATAAAGCTGGTGAGTTCATAAGAGTTTAGTGTGAGTTTTTGTATACAAAGCATTAGTGTTAAGATTGTATCATTTATGTTCATAAGTAGTAGAAACTTAGAAAATCCCATATTTTACAGGAAATACATTGTAAGTAACCATCTGTGAAAAGTACGCATTCTTTATCTCTTTGAAAACAATTTATTGTAAAAATACTTTGGCAAATCTCCAAATGACAAATGTGATAGGATAAGTTAAGCCCGTGACCAGTGATAGAGGTGCGAGCTTCCTTTAGTGATAGATACTTACTTACTTCGGGATGTAGTTTAACATTTAGTGTAGTATTTTAGTGTAGTTGTAAGGTATTCCTTGTATATTACCAATAGTGAGGATAATAGAGGATCTCATGACCTTCCCGATCATGCACAGTGTAGTGAAGTAGTGGCATCCTTGGGCCTGTACGGCGCATACTGAGTTAACAGTCGGGATGTAATAGCGTCTGCCCCGTATAGATCTATACATGTAGAGTCGTCTCCCTGCTGGAAAACTCCGGGCATAGTGAATAGCGAATAGAGTATTTCGTAGCGGGTTAGTGTATTATTGTTTGTTTAGCGTTTTCTCTATTGTTATAGTGTAGTAATCTTTTAGTATTGATCATAGTGTATTCTCTTACTAGTGTATCGTCTAGTAATAGTGAGTATTATAGTGTAGATAATAATAACTTTAGCGAGTAGTAGCGGTAGCGACCCTAACCATACCTATTATGGTTATCTTAGTGGGGATGTTTCTTAGCACGTTAGTGACTTTAGCATTAAGTGAAAGCAGTAATATTCGTATCCCATACTGATATACAGATTTTATATAAGTAAGAAATCAACGACAGTCGGACGGATAACTACTACCCTAAGCCCACAATCAAACAAGAACAGGAAATAAGGCGAGATATCGGTCCTAAGTCCTCCAAGTCTTATTTATATAAATATATCAGAGTGGTTACATTTTATAAGCAAATTGATTGAATAAAAGTATTTTTCCAAAAGAACATTTAAATTCTGATTCACTGTTTAAAAATAGTTTGAAAAGGGTAAAACCCGTTTTTAAGGCGTAGGGGCAAATCACATGTGATTTGAACTAAGAGTAGTGAATCACATGTGATTAATCCTTGTAACTCAGAAATCGTTCTGTAAAACTTTGCATAAACATTTATAAGCAACTTGTATCTCCCCCCCTAAAACATGTAAAACACTTGAAAGGTTCATTAAAGGGGTATGAACTCACCTGAAATCGCGGAAATCGGGTGAATCGGGTAAATCGGGTAATAGTGTCGATTGAGCGTTTGGTACCAAATAACCACTTGAGCACCCTTTTAGGACCCTAATGTCATATGAAATATGTATTTTACAAGAAGTTAATCATCTTATGCTTCTCATTATAGAAATTGGACATTCTAGTGTCGTTTTCGGGGTTTTAAGGCCTAGAAAGGGTCCCCGGGAGTGGTACAAGGCCATGGATGATTTATGGGAGGGTCCATGAGCTCACTTTCTTAGAGTTTATGGCCTAAAAGCCATCCATTGGGAGTTTACGGCCGTAAGCCCCCTAGGCTTGGCCGTAAACTTTTGTGACACTCCAAAATGTGTGTTTAAGGCCTTATCTCACTTCCTTGATTTAGTGGTGTGTGTTTTGGACCAAGAGGGAAGGATTAAACATCATATTTTGTGATATTTTTGGGGAGTTTACGGCCAAGACTTGTTCTTGGGCCGTAAACTCCTATAAGTCCTTTAAGATGATGGTTTTTCTTGTACAACATGGTCCCAAATGGCTTAGAAAAATCCTAGAAGGCCCTATAGTGAGTTTGGAGTAATTTGGCACATATTTATGGGGAGTTTACGGCCCAAGAACATCCTTGGCCGTAAACTCTTCATTTGGTGTCAAAATGAAGTGTTTAATGGTACAACACACTTCCATAGGCCTTAGATAAATTCCTTTCATGCATTAGGGTAGTTTAGGGGCTTGTTTGACACAAAAGTTTGGGTGTTTACGGCCCAAGCTTAGCCTTGGCCGTAAACTCCACTTTTTATGTTCAAATGATGATGTTTAATGCCTTTAAGCCTTCCTTGTTGTCAAGTCTAAATTACTAAACACCCTAGAAGAGTTTTTGAAGCCTTAAACATGGATTTGTGGGGTGTTTGTGGTGTTTACGGCCTAAGCACATGCTTGGGCCGTAAACTCCTTTTTAAGCACCATTTTCTTGTGTTTTAATGTCCAAACCCTTCTAGTCATAAGCCTTAATTAGTGTACTAGCTTAAAGGAAGGAAAAACATGGTCTTAGGCATGAATTTGGGGGTTTACGGCCTAAGGAGCTTCTTAGGCCGTAAACTCCTTTATGGTCCTTGATTCCTATGATTTTTGGCCCTCAAATTCAATGAAGCATGTCTAGGATAAGATAGAGGATGAGTACTTACGTTTGGAGGTCGGAAATTAGCGGAATCGGGGCCGATTTCGAGTCTAGAGAGAGAAAGTAGAGAGAGAGAGAGTGGGTGTGTAGTAAATGAGTGTTCAAATGTTGGGCACACCCATTGCTTATGTCTCGGGAATCGCACCCGATACACGGCTACCCGATGTTTAAAGTTAACTGGGTTAAAACTTTTTACCCGGGTGAAGTGGTTGAAAAGGTAGAACAACTCTATTAGGTTAAACGGGGTTAACACGTATGAGTTATATTTCTTATAATAATATTAAGTCATGCATAGACTTAGATATTTGGATTTTGTCGGTTCCAAATATTACATAAATAGCGTATAGCGACACGTTTCGTTAGTGAAAATGGGATTTGTAACGGAATTAGATTTAGGGTTGTCACATCATCCCCCCGTTAGGGGAATTTCGTCCCGAAATTTAGAATACAAACAGATACGATATTACAATACTACTAAGCGATGACATGAGGGTATTTGAGTTTCATTTGATCCTCGCGCTCCCAAGTGAATTCCGGTCCTCGCTTGGCGTTCCACCGAACCTTCACAATTGGGATGCGGCTTTGCTTCGTCCGTTTTACTTCACGATCCAAGACCTCCGCAGGTTCTTCCACGAAGTTGAGGCTCTCATTGATTTTGGACTCTAAATGCAGTAAAGTATGTTTAGATTAAGATAGGGAATGAATCCTTACGTTTGGAAGCCGGAAATTCGCGGATTTGGGGTCGATTTCGGGTCTAGAGAGAGAAAGTAGTGAGAGAGAGTGAATGTGTGGTAAAAGAGTGTTCAAATGTTGTGCACACTCATTTCATATGTCTCGGGTATCGCACCCGATACACGGCTACCCGATGCTTAAAGTTAACAGGGTTAAAAGTTTTTACCCGGGTGAAGTGGTTGAGAAGGTAATACACCTCTATTAGGTTAAACGGGGTTAACACATACGAGTTATATTTCTTATGATAATATCAAGACATGCATATAATTAGATATTCGGTTATTGACAATTCCAAATATTACATAAAATAACGTATAGTGATGCATTCCATTAGTGAAAATGGGATTTGTAACGGGAATAGATTTGGGGTTGTCACACTAACCATCAGTCTGAGGGTGATAACCAATATTGAAATGCAATTGAGTATCCAATTCCTCGTGAACCTTCTTCCAAAAACCTGGAAGTGAAGTGCACATCTCTATCGAAAATCATTAAGAGTGGCACCCCATGTCAAGCACCTACCTCTCTGATGTAAATGCTGACCAGATTCTCGATGGAAACACTCTCCTAGATAGGGATAAAGGGGGGGGGGGTCTTAGTCAACCTTTCGACAATAACCCAAATTGAATTGACCCCATGTGTCGTCCTTGGCGATTTTGTGATCAAATCCATAGTGATTTCCTCTCATTTCCACATGGGAATATCTAACGACTGCAACTTGTCATGGGGTTTTTAATTCTTGGCCATGACTTTCTAGCATGTCAAGCATTGTTCCACATACCAAGCTATATCCGTCTTCATACAAGTCCACTAATACATAAGTGTCATATCCCTAAACATCTTTGTGCTATATCCGTCTCCAACAATGTCTGAAGAACCGCACCAAAATAACAACTCATATCATGCCACATTGAGTTAACAAACCTTGTATGTCGGTGACAAAAGTAAAAATATAACCCTTTATCTTTTATTTCTTTCGATTCTCTTCCTTTAACACCTCAATCTTTGTTTCTATGATTAACTCCAATAGTAATGAAGTGATAGCCACCCTCAATCATAGGTCTGGATAGGAGCACCAGTCTTCTTGTGAATCAAGGCATCAGCCACCATGTTGGTCTTCCTGGGATGATACCATTTCTCATAGTCGTAGTCCTTCGCTATGTGAAGCCACCTGTGCTGCCTCATATTCAGATTTGGCTTACCTATCAAGTACCTCAAGCTCTTGTGGTCGGCATAGATGTAAACCTGTTAGATTAGGTGTCTAAGCCCATAACTATAATTGGTATGTACTTGAATTGATAGCAGCACAGTCCTTTTGGGTTGCCCTCAAATCTAGCAACCAGACAAGGAAATTATGAAAGGAGTGATATTAATTTATTATAAGATTAATAAATTAATATAAATAAATTTATTAATATGTTAAAAGATTAATATATTAATTAGAAATCATTATGTTTAATTAATAGTTAGCCAGAAATTAATCAGAATTAATTTTGGGGTTAAAAGTATTAATTGTAAGGTGCAAGGACTAGTTTGCAATCATCTAATAGTTGAGTGGAAGGATCTAGAACCCCCCTTGGAAGGAGGTGGACGAAAAACCTAGGGGAAACCCTAGAGAATTCGTCCAAGGGGTCCAAGATAAGGCCCTTGGGTTTGCTTAGGCCCTAAGCAAAGGATAACTAGGGTTTCCCCTAAACCCTAGATCCCTCAGCTATATAAGGAGCCTCCTGGTTCATGTTTTGGTCACTCTTTCTTTTTAAGAAACCCTAAGGCCAAGATTTTGCATACTCCCTCTCCCCTCTCTCCTCTACTTTCCTTATTGCTAGTTTGGGTGTGATTCCATTAGAGGCATTACACTTGTGGTGCTAAGCTTCCAAGAAGATCAAGATCAAGATCAAGGGAATTGTCAATTGTTTGCTATAACAATTGAAAGGTATGTAACTCCTAACCCTAGTTTGTTAATTTCGAAATTAGCCTCTTTCCTATAGGGTTCTTGTTTTGCAATTACAAGTTGTATGTTCAATAGTTAAAACATAGATCCAAAGTAGGTTGAATGTGAACTTAGGAATTGTTTTCTAGTTTATTTGTTTTACCTAAAACCCATCAGTGGTATCAGAGCCATTGTTTGTTTTAAATTGAATTGCTACAATTGTTGAATTGCAAATTAGGGTTTATAGCTATTAAACCCTAAAGGCTATTTTTCGATTTTTACAGTTATTGATCAAAGGGTTTTCGAAAACCCTAGCCTCCAAAGAACCCTAATCGAAATTAGGGTTAGGGTTTTGAAAACCCTAGCCTCCTCCCTTGTGAATTTCGAAAATATGCTAGAAATTTTAGGGTTTCTTGTATTGGATAATTGTTACTTGATTAGATTAATTGGATAATTATCCTTACCCTAATTTTCGAAATTTAGAGGGATAAGGATTAGGATTAAATTAATTGTTTAACTTAATTGGATAATCCTTAAAAGATTTAATAAATTAATTAAAAGTTAATTAATAGATAAACATTAAATCTAATTAATTGGTTTATTTAAATTTTAAATTTAATAGTTTAAATTTCGAAATTTATATAAACCCTTGGAGTTTTAAAATGTTTTAAAACACACCTTATATATATTATAATTAAAAGTTTAATATTATATATGTATAAGAATATGGTCAGTCAAATCGCTAGTATGCCCACGACGCTAATCTATAAGGGGGGTATAAGGAAACTGCCTATAAAATGGTAGTTGAATGGGTGTCCACTCTCAACCCCCGCTTCCTTGATTAGTTGAGGGTCGTTAGCAGAACGGATTTAATAGGACAACTACTTCTAATTAAAAGTGTAATGATATTAAAGAAAGTACTAGAACATTATTTTTAAAATCCCAACTCTAGCTACTTTAGGAAAAATGTGAAAAGTATGCTAATCCATGAAATTGCACATTATGTTTTATTGGTTTTTAGTGGAGCGTGTGTGGTTAATCGGCACACTAAAAGGCACTAATAAAGAGTAGTAATGGGTATCTTATAATTATCATTTTGATGGAGCGTGTGTGGTTTACCGGCACATCAATAGTTAATCATAAAGACAATAAGGTTACCAAGCACATTTGCATGGTTATTCACATCTAGTTTGTGATCCTCGGTATCCCAGTCACAAATAGTAGAGCATAATCTGAGATTAAAAACATGCCATTAAATAGTTTTAATGTATCTCGAAACATTAGGAATTTCATTTCATTTATTTTGTCTAATGGTGGAATTGGTGAATCGTCATTCACCTACCTTTATGAGATTTGAACTTGGATCTCGGCATCCTATTTCTAAGTAGTAAATCGTCATAGTTGGGTCCTAACCTTGATATGATATCGTTGGGTTATTGTATTGAGGTGTCTTGAAATCTAAACTAAAATTGTCCTTCTTTTCAGATGTCTACTCCTGGAAACACTTCTGCTTCTTCATCCTCCAACCACAACTTCTCTTTGCTCAACATTTGCGCTAAAGTCGTTATGGATGGCTCAAACTATAACGATTGGATGCATAACATCAAGATGGCGCTCAGATTCGAGGACAAAGAGTATATCCTTGAAAAGGATCTCAAAGAACTTGATGAGTCCAAAGCCACTCCCGAAGAATATGCTGCATACAAGAAGCACTATGATGATGCTACCAAAGTGGCTTGCATCATGGTCGCAACCATGTCCCCTGAACAGCAAAGGTACTATGAGGACTACTGGCCTTTTAAGATGAACAAGGACCTTATGGAAAAGTACCATAAGCGAGCTCGTCAAGAAAAGTTTGAAGTAGTCAAGTCACTCATGGCTTGTAAGATGAAAGAGGGGGAATCGGCTGTGTCTCATGTGCAAAGAATGCAACGCTACATAGAACGTTTGGTCAAGCTCAACATTCATTTTGATGAGGAATTGGCCATTGACATGGTCTTGAACTCATTTCCTAATTGTTATGGTCAATTTATCTTAACTTACCATTTGAACAACACTGAGCAGACATTGGCCCAATTGCACAACTTGTTGCAGACTGCTGAAGCAGGGATGAAGGGTAAAAGTATAGCCCCCACCCCTGCAAGTGCTCCTGTTCTAGCTATTGGACAGGGAAAAGGGAAAAAGAGGAAAGGTCCTCCCAAGCAAAATTGGAAGGCAAAGGTCCAAGTAGGGTCATCTAGCAATGGCCCGAAAGCCAAGCCCAATGCTTCCATTCCTCATGTCTCTGATCCAAAAGAAGCTGTTTGCTTTTACTGCAATCAAAAAGGGCATTGGAAGAGAACCTGCCCACAATATCTGTAGGACATCAAAGATGGCAAAGTGAAGCCATCTTCGGCAGGTATTTACACTATTTCTTCTAATAAGTCATTATCTCCTCGTTCATGGGTCCTTGATACAGGATGTGGTTTTCACATCTGTTCTGATTTGCAGGGACTAAGGGAAAGTGAGGAGATAGAGCGAGGTAGGATAAACTTGATCATGGGAAACAAGAAGTCTTCACCAGTAACCAAGATTGGAGTTTATCAACTTTTGCTTAATAATGATGTTAGATTAGATTTGTTGAATTGTTGCTATTCGTCTGAGATGACGAGAAACATTATTTCATTTCATGCGTTGTTCAGATAAGGTTTTAAATACTCTTTTAATGATTTGAATGGTTCAATTTCTGTTTATAAGAATGGTGTTTTTGTGTTTGAAGCTTTACCTTGTGATGGCGTGTATGAAACAGTGACTTGTGTTGATAGCTTAGGAAATAGTGTGTTTAATATTGACTTGTCTAATAGTATAGACAAGGCATGCTTGTGGCATTGTCGTCTTGGAAACATTAACAAGAAATGCATAATCCAACTCCAAAAGGATGGAGTCTTGGGATCATTTGACCTAAAATCAGATGATCTGTGTGAATTCTGTCTTTTGGGAAAGATGACAAAATCACCATTCATAGGGTCTTGTGAAAGAGGTGAAGGTATGTTGGATCTCGTACACACAGATGTGTGTGGGCCCTTTAGATCAACCACAAGAGATGCTAATCGATTTTATGTGACTTTCACTGATGATTATAGTAGATATGGTTATGTATACTTAATCAGACATAAGTCAGAAACCTTTGAAAAGTTCAAAGAGTTCAAACATGAGGTCGAACATCAATTAGGCAGGAAAATAAAGGTACATAGATCCGATAGAGGCGGAGAGTATCTTAGACATGGTTCGTTCTATGATGAGTCGTGCTCCACTTCCAATTCATTTATGGGGCTATGCCTTAGAAACAGCCGCCCACATCCTAAATCTTGTCCCAACAAAGAAGGTTGCCAAAACACCTCACAAAATGTGGACAGGGAAAGTTCCCTCGTTAGCACATATTAAAGTCTGGGGTTGTGAGGCTTTCGTAAGATGAGAGACTCACGACAAGCTAGCAACAAGAAGTGAGAAATGTGTTTTCATTGGTTACCCAAAACAGTCTTTTGGATATTTGTTCTATAGACCTAGTGAGAACGTGGTGTTTGTAGCTCGAAGCGGAGTCTTTCTAGAAAGAGAGCTCATATCCAAAGAGGAAAGTGGGAGTACCATTGAATTTGAAGAGATTCAAGAGTCAACCAATGAAGGAACCTTAGATGACACTAGCACTCAACCAGAGGAAACAGTTCCTATTGAACCAGTTGATAAATCATTACCTCTTCGTAGATCCACTACGGTGAGTGTGCCACCTGAGTTGTATGGTTTTCATATCACTTCAGACGGTGACACATTCATCAGTGATAGGACACTGGTGAATTTAGATGAACCAGTCTCTTATAGGGAAGCAATGACAGGCCCATAGGCTTCCAAGTGAAAAGAGGCAATGGAAAGCGAGATAAAATCCATGTATGACAACCAAGTTTGGAATTTGGTTGATAATGCACCAGGTCGTAAGACAGTTGGTTGCAAATGGATCTTCAAGAAGAAGACAGACATGGATGGGAATGTACACACATTCAAGGCTAGACTGGTTGTGAAAGGTTTCACACAAACCCCAGGGGTTGACTATGATGAAAATTTCTCACCAGTAGCCAAGATCAAATCTATCAGGATATTTCTCGTCATAGCTGCCTTTCATGACTATGAAATCTGACAGATGGATTTTAAGACTGCCTTCCTTAATGGGAAGCTGGCTGAGGATGTTTACATGAATCAGCCAGAGGGTTTTGTCGATGCAAAGTTTCCCAATAGAGTGTGTAAGCTTGAGAAATCCATTTATGGATTGAAACAAGCATCTCGCAGCTGGAATCTTTGGTTCCATGAGAAAGTCAAAGAGTTTGGTTTCTCTAGAAGTGAAGATGAGTTTTGTGTGTATATCAAGGCTAGTGGAAGTATAGTAAATTTTCTGGTGTTATATGTCGATGACATATTACTCATTGGTAACGACGTTCCAACCTTGAATGAAGTTAAGTCTTGGCTTGGAAAGTGTTTTGCCATGAAAGACCTTGAAGAAGCTGCCTATATTCTTGGGATTAGGATATTGAAAGATAGAAAGAAGAGACTAATTGGACTTAGTCAGAGCACATACTTGGATAAGGTACTAAAGAGGTTTAGTATGGAAAATTCCAAGAAGGGAGAGCTGCCTATCCAAAGCAACAAAAAATTGAGTAAGACTCAATGCCCTAGTACAGACGAGGAAATAGCAGACATGAGTCGTGTACCTTATGCTTCCGCTGTCGGATCGATCATGTAAGCTATGACATGTACTCGCCCTGATGTGGCCTTTGCTTTGAGCATGGTCAGTCGCTATCAGGGGAACCCGGGTGGAGCTCATTGGACAGCAGTAAAGAATATACTCAAGTATTTGCGAAGAACGAAGGACTGGGTCCTTGTACTTGGTGGCAATGATACTTTGAGAGTAGATGGTTACAGTGATGCCAGTTTTCAAACGGATAGAGATAACTTCCGTTCTCAATCTGGCTGGGAATTTCTACTGAATGGAGGAGCAGTTACTTGGAAAAGTTCCAAGCAAGATACGGTGGCTGATTCTACTTGTGAATCAGAGTACATAGCAGCAAGTGAAGCGTCGAAAGAAGCAGCTTGGTTGAGGAACTTCATCGGGGATTTCGGAGTTGTTCCAACCATCCAGGAGCCTATGGAACTGTTCTGCGATAATGAAGGAGTGGTTGCCTTGACAAAGGAACCGAGAGATCATGGTAAAACCAGACATATCGACAGAAAGTACCATTTCATCAGACATAGAGTAGAAAAAGGCCATCTTATAGTGAAAAGGGTGTCATCTGAAGATAACCCAGGTGATCCCCTCACAAAGGGTCTGAGTAGGGCTAAGCATATTCAGCATGCTCGGAGCATAGGTATGAAAGATGATATTGGTTTTAGTAGTTAGATTAGTTTTGTCAGGAAACTAGTAACAAAGTAAATGTAATTGACTTTTGGGGATTAAATAATAAAGTATTATTTATGGGTTTACTACCTTTTGTCAATTGTTTATTGCTATGTTTCATATTTTGCATGTTTTACTTCCCGAATAATATGATTGTTCAAACTCCGTAGTCGTTCGTACTTTTGGAAGTAAGTGGTGAATTAAGACTATCATGAATTGGATTGCAGATTTTCTAAGGATAGACATGGCAATAGTATTGCTGCAATGTTCATGAGTACTCAGAGAGTGAGATTTGAGTATTGGATAAACCCACGCTCAAAGTACTGCTTCATGGAATTCATCACGAGTAATACTGAGACGATAACATCTATAATCTTGGAACAAAGATATATAAGTTGTAATTTGCAAGTCAGCTATACATTGGTAATACAAAAATGCATCAGTAACTTGGTGTTATAAAACGTATTGTCATGTATGGTTTGATGAGTAAAAGATACAAGCATATGAGTCAATGTTTATTCGTTCCTTTTTCCCTAATGGGAAAAGCGATATCTGTGGGCCCCTCTATGATTTGGTGTTGACTTTTGTGCTGGGCCCAGCCAAGACTGAATTGATGTGTTCGATTAGAAGTCCTATATCATCACAAATCAAGAATCGGGAAACATAGATTCTGGACAAAAGAGGTTGATTACATTCCATGTCTTTTATCTAGGGATATCTAGCATAATGAAGGTGATATGTGCATAATTAGTTCATATTAAGTATTCATTTATTAACTTAATTATCGCATATTATGGACAAAAGGTACTTAAAATTGTTAAATTATGTTTTTCAGTCCAAAGATGAAGCTCGGAAGCAAAAGGAAGCGGGAGAAACAGTTAGAAGATTGAGAATGGAATAAAGAAGAAAAATACTGAAAAAGGCACCTACTCGGCGAGTCAGATCGTCTACTCGGCGAGTCTAATCGAAGAATCGAGAAGATAATGACTCGGGATCCCAGAGAGTTATCGCAATACGGGGAATGTGAGAGGGACTCGACGAGTCACCACTTGACTCGACGAGTCGGTTCGTATATTTAAAGATAATTCCACAAATCGATTGGATTCGACTTCTAACCTAATTTAGTCGACAATTAACTTCTGTTAAGCCGTTTTGAGGGTCTAGAAGGCGTCCGGAAGGCCGTTAAGCTAACAGGAGCGGAGATCAGAAGGATTGGAGAACGGATACATGTCGATTATCATATGGATTGCTGACGTGACCATGTTTAGCATTCCATTGTGGTACTTTTCTGTATTAAGTTTTTGATTTAGGTGTAAAAACCTTTTACTTTGTGTTTATGATTGAATGAAGCTTTGATTTTTAGACTAATTGCTATATTGAATAGTTTATTTGTGTTTAATTTATCTTGCCAAGCTTGTTTAAAGATCCTCATGTGTTAATGATGATTATTTTCTGTTAATTGTTAAGTGAATTGAGTTGCTTGAACATCTGCTTGATTGCTATTCTCTTATGATTTTTGATGACCATCGAGATTATAAGACTAGAAATAACGAATGTGAAACTAGGATTAACTTGAGAATAGGTAAGTTAATGTGTGAGCCTTGTTTGATGACCATCAACAAGAGGTTAATTAAATGTCTAAATTGATTAACTATATTTACAAGTCTTGCTTGATACGAATTGAATACTAGGAAGCATGTTAGTTTAATCAACTGATCACTGTTTGAATTGACTTGTTTGCTAAAGGATTAGTTATAGTGAACGTGAATCTAATCATTTTAGGAATCGGTGAACATTGAATAAATGAATTTGTGTATGCAATTGTCTATGTTTTAAGGTGTAATTTATCTAAACCAAAGTACCTGAAGAGATGTGCTTGTTAGTTTGAGATTTATTAAACCATTTTCTTTATTATTTTCGTGTGATCTATAACCTATAATCAAATATATTAAATTAATCCATCGTTCCCTGTGATCGACACCCGACTTACCTAAGCTATACTGTAATCTGACTAGGTACACTGCCTATAAGTGCATAGATAGTCTAAGTTTGTTAGGTTATAAATATTAAAATTAGTGGGTACTTTTGTGAACATCAGAAGGATTATATGATCACTTATCTTAGGACACGTAACTGACTGGGTCAGAGTTCAGCAGCAACTTTTTGGAAGCTACAATTTGCTGGTCAAATTTAGAAGGCATACTAGCAATTATAGTAACAAACGTATCCAAGTGGGAGACTGTTGTATTAGGTGTCTAAGCCCATAACTATAATTGGTATGTACTTGAATTGATAGCAACACAGTCATTTTGGGTTGCCCTCAAATCTAGCAACCAGACAAGGAAATTATGAAAGGAGTGATATTAATTTATTATAAGATTAATAAATTAATATAAATGAATTTATTAATATGTTAAAAGATTAATATATTAATTAGAAATCATTATGTTTAATTAATAGTTAGCCAGAAATTAATCAGAACTAATTTTGGGGTTAAAAGTATTAATTGTAAGGTGCAGGGACTAGTATGCAATTATCTAATAGTTCAGTGGAAGGCTTTAGAATCCCCCTTGGAAGGAGGTGGACGAAAACCCTAGGGGAAACCCTAGAGAATTCGTCCAAGGGGTCCAAGATAAGGCCATTGGGTTTGCTTAGGCCCTAAGCAAAGGATAACTACGGTTTCCCCTAAACTCTAGATCCCTCAGCTATATAAGGAGCCTCCTGGTCATTGTTTTGGTCACTCTTTCTTTTGAAGAAACCCTAAGGCCGAGATTTTTCATACTCCCTCTCCCCTCTCTCCTCTACTTTCCTTCTTGCTAGTTTGGGTGTGATTCCATTAGAGGCATTACACTTGTGGTGCTAAGCTTCCAAGAAGATCAAGATCAAGATCAAGGGAATTGTCAATTGTTTGCTATAACAATTGAAAGGTATGTAACTCCTAACCCTAGTTTGTTAATTTCGAAATTAGCATCTCTCCTCTAGGGTTCTTTTTTTGCAATTCAAAGTTGTATGTTCAATAGTTAAAACATAGATCCAAAGTAGGTTGCATGTGAACTCAGGAATTGTTTTCTAGTTTATTTGTTGTACCTAAAACCCATCAAAACCGAACTCCATAAAATAAATGACAGCAAATATTAAGGGAAAAAACCACAACACGCAGCTCCAAATTGTGTGTAGGATAACTCGTTCCACGATACTTCAACTTCCTCAAAGTGTGCACAATCACACGACGTCACTGCATCAGCACCACCCCCAGGCCCATAATCAAGGTATCATAATAAACCACAAAATTATCCACACCCTTAGGGATGGTTAATATTGAAGCCTCGCATAATCTTTTCCTTAAGATCTCAAACACTGCATGTTGCTCAGACCCCCTTCGAAAAGTGACGTTCTTTTTTGTTAAGTGAATCAAGGGAACAACAATAATCGAGAAATCTTGAATGAGTCATCGGTATCAGCCTGCTAACCCAAGGAAACTCTAAATCTTGGATGGTGACCCCGGAACCTCACACTACAAGATGGACTAGATCTTGGCTGGGTAGACCAATATAACGTTTAGGTTGATAAGGTGACACAAGAACTACACCTCGTACAACCAAAAATCACACTTGGAGAAATTGGCATAAAGCGTCTCCTTCCTTATAAACAAAGTCAATGCTCCCCACGGTGAACTGATCGGCCTGATAAAACCCTCGTCTAATAACTAATGCAACTGTGTAGAAAACTCTTACATATCTGGAGGTGGTAGGCAATATGGTGCCATGGCTATTAGAGCCACACCTAGAACTACGTCAACCCGAAACTCAACCTGGTCCTCAGGAGGCATGTCTGGAAAGTCCATAGGAAACACATCGAGGAAATAACGAACAATACGTACATCATCCATACTTTTCTTCTCCTCAACCCAAGTATCCACTATATGCGCCACAGACCCAAAACATTCATTTTGAAGATACCTTCAAGCTCTCGTAGCTGAGCAGATACACGGTCCACACTTTGTGTCCTCACCATGTATAATTACTTCTCCCCCACTTGGGGTTCAAACTCTCACCAATTGATGCTCCCAGGCAATCATATATCCATTCAGGCTCAACTAGTCTATACCCACAATAATCTTTGTCTCTCAAATAGAAATATGAACTAAGTCAATTGGATACTTCTTGTAGAATAACTCGAAAAACATAACCCTAGTCAACTCTCAAAGCATTAATCGTGCAATCGTCATTGATCTCCACCTCTAAAGGGTAATCCAACGCTCCTGAAGCATCACTGAACTTCTATCTAAGCACAAGAAATAAGAAAGATCGAGTGGAACCCGAATTGAAATGACCAAGAGCAGATAGACCATTTACTAAGAACATCCCTATGCACAAGAATAAACAATGAAAAAAGAAATAAATATAAATAGAGAAAAATACTAGTAACCATATATGGTGCTTCTCGGGCCTCCTCAGCCGTCAATTTAAAGGTTTTACACTTCACCATAGGGGCCTCTGCTTTTCCTTCACAAACAGCAGTAATACACAATGTATCCGGAGTAGGTTCCCTTGCTTCCTCACTCGACAATCTCGGGCAATCGGTCTTCTCGTGTCCTATTTGGTTGTAATTTAAACATATCAGTACTCCTATAGGGCAATCCCTACCAAAATGTCCTATATGACCACAATTGAAACAACCCAAACCACCTCCTCTAGGGTCTTGTAGCCCAAAATGCTAGCAAACTCCTTGATGTCACCCCTTAGGATATCCTGGTACCTAGCCTTTTTCCTATCCCCATTCGCAGCATGCGTCAAATTTAATAAGGTCTACTCTTCTAACTTGGCAGTGATCTCTATCACAGTCTCTATCATCTGACGTAAGTCCTGAAACTCCCTCTCCAAGTTCTATACCTCGATAGCAAGTGCAAACTCTACCCTAAACCTATTAGTAAAATCTGCCCAAGTCATCGCCTTATGGTAGGTGCTCCAAGAGTCTGACCAACCTCCTCCCACCAATCATTATCTCTATGTCTCATAAAACAAACTACAAATAACCTTCGAGCCCGAATAATAGAAGCTCGTCTTCTGGGCACTCTCCATATCTGCAATCAATTGTCTACCGGAAATGAGGTCCTTATTCCTACAGAACTGATGTGTGTAAAACCAACTAGTTTTAATCCTACTAACTTAAACACAAAGACGAACACACGAAAGGCAGTGTACCTATCGATTAGCAGTTTAGTTCAGGTATGTAGGGTATCGAACACAGGGAACGGTAAACAATTAAAATAAATGCTAATATTATCTAAATAAAACAAGTAATAGAAAGGGGTTTCTTTAGTTTTGCAAGACTAGAAACTTAAACAATTAACTAAAACTTAAACTATGAAACTAAGAGCTATGAAATTAAAATCAACTAAATTCAATAATAGAGAGCACTTTTGTTTAGGTTTGACTCATTTGTTCCCATGGATGATTTCAATGTATCGGATTAATTTTTCATTGGCTACCGACTAAGATGATTAGTTTCACATTCGCTATTACTAATCCTTAGGAAACAAATTAACTCAAGCAGTGGCCAGTTGTCTAAATTAACGGATTTCCTAGTTATTGATTCGGGTTAAATAAGACTTGTAATGGTTAATTAAACTGGCCCTTCAACTAACCTCTTGCTGATGTTCATCAAACAAGCTCACACATTAACTTACCTATCTTCTAGTTAATTCTAGTTTCACATTCGCTATTCCTATACATACAACTATGTGGTCACAATAAATCATATGCAATTAATAACTAAGAGATGTTCATACAACTTAATTACCGATTTATTAACAGAAGAATAGTTATTGTTAACACATAAGGTTCTTTAACAAGCTTAATAAAACATAATCACCAATTAAAATTAATCCTAATCAAATAATCAATCCATGTTCGCAAATTCATCTACCTAAACAGAAGTTATGAGTTTTAGCTCATGATTACAGCAGAAACAAGCTCAAAAACGAAATCAATTGGTAAAAACATAGTTCAAACAAGAGATTAGGTAAAGAGTAAACTTGATTTTGCCTTGATTCTCCTTAAAATTGAATGTAGGGTTGATTCCCTTGCTTCCCACGCTCCAGCAGCACCTTTAGTCGACAATTGGCCTCCAAGGATTCATCTATATCCTAGGGTATCGATCTGAAAGTCCCTTTATATAGATTTTCACAAAACAGAGGCTACTCGGCGAGTCCAGTGACCTACTCGTCGAGTCCATCACTTAAAATCCCGTGTGTAGCAAGTCAGCGCGTCCAGAATCGCGAAAGTTCGAAGTGACTCGTCGAGTTTATGGCCTACTCGTCGATTCCGTTTGGAATCAGCATTTTCTCAAAACACGAAAGTCGTCCGACATTGTATCTAGTTTTCAGAACATTTTGAATCTCATCAATCAAAGTTACGGTTCATGAGATATGACCAAAACACTGATGAGGGGTCAAGCTGCCCAACAACATCCTTCTTTCTTCAAAATCCAAGATCCAAGCTTCCAATCACTAATTCCGCTTCCTTTTCCATCTGAGCATGTAATTCTTGCTGAAAATGAAATATTTAAGCTAATTAAGCACCTTTGGTTCATTATTTGAGATAAAATTAACATAAAGTATTAAGATCATGCATGATTCTTATGACTAAATATGCCGATATCAAAATACCCCACACTTGACCTTTGCTTGCCCCCAAGCAAAACTAAATTTTAGCACACTAATATCACATAAAACAATCCCAATTGAACCCAACCATTATGCCAAGACCGCAACGCATGCATTTGTGTCTAAATTTTTTCCTAAGGAACCCCCTTAATCCTAAATACTCACAATCCTCATAAAACACTCTCCCACATCTTTTGAACAACGCTCATTTTATGCAGCCCTCCGAATCCATCCCCAGAAGACTTTTTAACCTCAAGGTATTTTTGGTCAAGCAACCCAAGCATACATAATCTAGAAAATTACAACTTTTCGATACCACTATGGAGCTATTGGAATTCTTCACTTCTTTGATAATTTAATCTTGATTTCTTTGAATTGACCACCTTCTTTGATTTGATTTTTAGTATCTTCAACTTTTGAACTTTCGGAATTTTGATCTTTTGATCTTCACTTTTGACTGCTCCAAAATTCTTACAACTTTTCTTGTAATTCTCTCTCTTTTTTTACATGTAACTCACTTTTTTTTCACTCAAAACCTACATGCTTAAGCAAGGGTGTTCAACTTCAACCTTTATTGATTAAAGATAAATATTTTCCTAGATACATTTCTGGTACACGATGCTAAACATATTGCGATCCTCAAACTAAGTGAGGTTGTGTTTTTGTCCCATGATTTCACTAGAATAAAGGGGGCCACAAATGCACTATAACGTATATAGGCTCAACTAAATATTTGGGTCTTCATAGAATCATCAAATATAATACTAGCATGATCCCTAATTGCTTTACCAAAATTTTCTAAATTAGCCATGGCAATTTTAATGCAAAATTTTCAAAATTAACTAAAATTTCAAGATTTTCGAAATTTAACTAAAATTTTAACTAATTTAACCAACCCCCTACCCCACACTTAGTTTATGCAATGTCCCCATGATAAAGAACAATAAAATAAAGAGAGAATTGGAACAAACTCCCCTGGGATAGTAGTGCGAAGTTGATATTTCATCTTTAAGCTCCATCTTCAATTGACTTTCGACATGGGAACAGCTCATCCATGTCTTGGGTGTCAAAATCTCGTGTGGTTGACAACTCCAAAATATTGAGGAAAAAGCTTCTTGGAAATGCTTGAAAATGATCTTCAAAAATATAGACAATGCCGCCTTGAATTGAATCAAATCGTCGACTCAAAGATAAAAGAATGAGAAACTCGTCGATTTTTATGTGGAGACTCGCCGAGTTGAATCGTCATATGGGCAGAAATTGTGAATTTTCGCTGGAACTCGTCGAGTTATAAGGGTGCACTCGACGAGTTTTCGGCTCTGATCGTGCAAGTTCTTCTTTCTGCTTCAGGTCTGTTTTGAGGTCAAAGAGGGTATTAAGGTAATACACCTCCTTATATTCTTCAGTGACGAAACTCCTTTTTAACCGTTAAAACCATCGGACTTATAAAATCACTCAAATCTTCTAATCTTCTTGTCTACGACTCGACCCCTCGCTTTATTTCCTCACGCTTTATTCGTTCATTCTATCCCTCACCCTATATTCGGAAAAGATCAAAAACAAATACCAAATAATTAAAAAAACATCAAAATAAAAATCCTAATTTATCCCTAAATACTAGAAGTTTAGAAAGAAAAGGAAAAGCAAACTCTAATGACGGGTTGCCTCCCACAAGCGCTTCTTTTTGTGCGAGTCTTTAGCTGGACTCCCAACTTAATAAACTTCCAATAAACTCAATGCCAATCCATCTGTTGCATTTAATATCTTCTTTGGTGGACCAATTTGTAAAATTTGGCTCTTTGCTTCAAAAATTGGCCAAACGAGTTTCAATTCATATAACCCAAGAATCTTGACAAGGGTTGGAACCGGTTGGATACTAATCATAAATGGATCGTGATTTAGAACTTTCTCCAAAGTTGGAATCGTCAACCCATGCTTCGAAACACAAACTGGAAGAACAGTGAACCATGTCGTGGTAATGGTCAAACCACAGCTTGGTTCCTGCAATTCAGCAAGTTCTTGTTCTTCATCTGACCCTTCTGCCAGCAACCTTTCCAGCTCCTCCAAATCTCCTTCTGGATTAAATTCTTCATCTTGTAACTTTAGCTCTTGTGACTCAAATTGTTCTTGATCGTTAGACAAGAAGTTATCTAACCATCTTCCAAATTTCTTCAAATCATCATCTGAGTCATAATCCTCATCTTCCTGCTCAATTTCCTGCACTACTTCCTCAAGAAAAGCATCAAAAGCATCGAGATTTGGAAAATACATACTAAAATTAAAAATAAAAATTAAACTACAATAAAAAAAATTAATCAACAAATAAAAAAAAATGATAACAATTAGCAAATAAAGTTAACTATTTAGAACTGTTCCCTGGCAACGGCGCCAAAAACTTGATGTGTGTAAACCAACTAGTTTTAATCCTACTAACTTAAACACAAAGACGAACACACGAAAGGCAGTGTACCTATTGATTAGCAGTTTAGTTCAGGTAAGTAGGGTATCGAACACAGGGAACGGTAAACAATTAAAATAAATACTAATATTATCTAAATAAAACAAGTAATAGAAAGGAGTTTCTTTAGTTTTGCAAGACTAGAAACTTAAACAATTAACTAAAACTTAAACTATGAAACTAAGAGCTATGAAATAAAAATCAACTAAATTCAATAATAGAGAGCACTTTTGTTTAGGTTTGACTCATTTGTTCCCATGGATGATTTCAATGTATCGGATTAATTTTTCATTGGCTACCGACTAAGATGATTAGTTTCACGTTCGCTATTACTAATCCTTAGGAAACAAATTAACTCAAGCAGTGGCCAGTTGTCTAAATTAACGGATTTCCTAGTTATTGATTCGGGTTAAATTAGACTTGTAATGGTTAATTAAACTGGCCCTTCAACTAACCTCTTGCTGATGTTAATCAAACAAGCTCACACATTAACTTACCTATCTTCTAGTTAATTCTAGCTTCACATTCGCTATTCCTATACATACAACTATGTGGTCACAATAAATCATATGAAATTAATAACTAAGAGATGTTCATACAACTTAATTACCGATTTATTAACAGAAGAATAGTTATTGTTAACACATAAGGTTCTTTAACAAGCTTAATAAAACATAATCACCAATTAAAATTAATCCTAATCAAATAATCAATCCATGTTCGCAAATTCATCTACCTAAACAGAAGTTATGAGTTTTAGCTCATGATTACAGCAGAAACAAGCTCAAAAATGAAATCAATTGGTAAAAACATAGTTCAAACAAGAGATTAGGTAAAGAGTAAACTTGATTTTGCCTTGATTCTCCTTAAAATTGAATGTAGGGTTGATTCCCTTGCTTCCCACGCTCCAGCAGCACCTTTAGTCGACAATTGGCCTCCAAGGATTCATCTATATCCTAGGGTATTGATGTGAAAGTCCCTTTATATTGATTTTCACAAAAGAGAAGCTACTCGGCAAGTCCAATGACCTACTCGTCGAGTCCATCACTTAAAATCCCGTGTGCGGCAAGTCAGCGCGTCCAGAATCGCGAAAGTTCTAAGTGACTCGTCGAGTTTATGGCCTACTCGTCGAGTCCTTTTGGAATCAGCATTTTCTCTAAACATGAAAGTCGTCCAAAATTGTGTCTAGTTTTCAGAACATTTTGAATCTCGTCAATTAGAGTTACGGTTCATGAGATATGACCAAAACACTGACGAGGGGTCAAGCTGCCCAACAACATCCTTCTTTCTTCAAAATCCAAGATCCAAGCTTCCAATCACTAATTCCGCTTCCTTTTCCATCCGAGCATGTAATTCTTGCTGAAAATGAAATATTTAAGCTAATTAAGCACCTTTGGTTCATTATTTGAGATAAAATTAACATAGAGTATTAAGATCATGCATGATTCTTTTGACTAAATATGCCGATATCAAGAACTTAGGATCCCTATAACCACAAAACTCTTGAAATGTAAGAATACTAGCCATGAGGTAACTTGTAGCGCTCGATCTAGGTATTATTCATTTTTGGTCCCTTATATATTAGGTCATTGCTTTTTGTCCTTGTTTTGCAAGTTTTAAGGACAGGAGGAGGGACCATTTTGGCCAAGTTTTGATGTTTGGAGGCGGAGCTCGAACGTGGGGAGTTCCCTTGTGGAATGCAAGGCGTTTATGCTTGGAGCTCAAACCCTAATTTTGAGGGTTTGAGATGTATTTAAACACCTTAAGTCCCAGGTGTTGGCCTCATTTCCAGCCTCCATAGCTCCTAAAACCCTAATCTCGAAACCCTAGAGCCTCCAAGAGTGTTCTGAGCTCATTGTGTGTGTTTTTGGTGTGTGTTTGAGCTTATTCAAGGAAGAGAAGCTTGGTGCAAGGCGATGGTTCAAGAAGGAGCTTATAGATTTTGGTCCTCTACTCTATTTTCAACCAATTTGAAGTATAAAGCTCTAACCTTGCTCATTAGAAGCTTAGATCTAAGTCTTAATAGATTTTAGTCCCTTTTTGGTCCCATAGTTGAGGTCAAGTAGTTTGTGATCACTCCAAAAGCTTTGAGTTGCTCCTCTTTGTGGTTTTAGGTTCTAGATTCAAAAAGTTTGCATCATTAGAGTTGTATAAGCCCTATGCTTGAGATTTACCCATTTTATGGAACTTAAATTCTATATCTTGAAGTTGGGACCTTTTAGGGCATGCAAAGTCACCAAGTCACTGACTTTATGGTCCTAGATTTTCTTTAGGACATGGATCCATGTTTTCGTGGTGTGGCTTTAAGCAATAAGTGCTTAATAATCATTTTTGGGAGTCAGCTTGCAAACACCCAGCGTTGGGTCGAGGAACATCCAGTGTTCCGGCTAAGGTTCGCGATCTGTTAGCTGGTGACGAACGCCCAGCGTTCCATAAGGGAACGCCGAACATTCGGTCCATCAGTGGGCTTTTTTCTTGGGCCATCTTTTGGACTCTTGAGCTTTGGGCTTGGTTTGGGTGTTATTCGTTGGGCTTAGTTTGGACTGAATATTTCCCTTGTAATGTTGGACTTCTTGTTTGGGCTTATCATGTTAGGCTTTCCCTACTGGGCCTAGGATTGTATTTATGGCCTTATTAGGCCAAATGGGCTTGGACCATTGGTGGGCCTAGTTAGTTAGTGTTTGAATGTATCCATAGTTATTTACTCGGTTTAGCTTTGGGGTTGGCTCAGTGTTAGGAGCCGATTCGCAGTAGTCGCAACATTCGTAGGATCTGGCTATCTTTGAGGTGAGTCTTCTCATCATACCCATGGGTTGAAGGAACCAATGTCGACCCATTATCTAATATGTAGTAATTAGTTGATATGACATTGTATGATTTGTGGTATGGATTGTTTTATGTGAAGACCATCGGGGGAGCCCATGGCACCTAGATATTAGACCATGGGGGAAGCCCATGGCATTCCATGTAAAGACCATGGGGAGCCCATGGTACATGGTTATCAGACCACGGGGGAGCCCATGGCATTCCAAGTAAATACCATGGAGGGAGTCCATGGCAATTCATGTATGCCTTTCTATTTCATGGTTTTTATGTGACTGTATGTGTTATGTATCTTTGGAAACTCACTGGGCGTTTCCTTACAGTTTATTGGGTGTTTTAGGAACTTCTGGCTCTAAGGGTAAGGGCCTGGCTTGATGGTACAATGTGCACTCTCCAGTATTCCGCACTAGTTGTTTTGGATACCCTGATCTTTTGAAGAATGTATTATGTAATGGAATTTGTGGGAAACAAGTATGTATATTATTTCTAGTTAATAAATGAAAATTTTTACCTAAGTTTTTGGGTTGTTACAAGTTGGTATCAGAGCCTTGGTTTGAGGGATTTGGGTACACTCTTGGGTGTGTCAGGACTCAAACTAACGAAATGGTAAACCCTTTTTCAAAAAGAAACCAAAAGTTAAAAATTTTCTTGATAACAGTTTTTGTAAGAAAAAGGGGAGAGTGCAATGCGCGTAATCGGCCGAGCTCCAGTAAGTGGTTCCAATGTACTTGCCATGCTATAGTTATAATTGGAAATTTATGTTAAATTGATTACTTTCTATATATATGCTTTCAGAGTTGTATGTGTCTAGGATTGCATAGACCTAGAATGATAATTCTACCTTATGCCTATTCCTTGTTTGGCTGTGGTTTAAGGTAGACGTTTATTTGACAGTCTATGTGATTCTATTTGTGTATAACTTGCATGCATAGGGCAACCGGTTATTATTGGCTTAAGTTTCTAGTTCAGTAGGGATTGAGAAATCCTAGAATAGTTTATGATATGAATTGGTGTTATGTTATGTGTGTCATGATTTGTGGTTAGGTGACTTAGAGATATCAAGTTTGGCCGTGGGGAAGGTATAGGTAGGTGTGGAAGGTAGTATTGGGCTCGTAATACTGAAAGCACAGGACCTGTACCCGAATCAATGTCAAATCTAGAAGCTCTAAGGAGTCTGGTGAGGAGGGATCCCCTTTAAATTCCTTACCATTTTGTCATGTGGTATTTTTCCATTGAGGATCGTGATGATCACTCGACGTTCAGGTTCAAGATCAAGATCAAGATCAGGTTCAGGCTCTTGTGCAGAGCCCATTGATGAGAGGCTACACGATCTTATCGCAGATGAGGTTACTCGTGGTATCCTTGATGCTACCCCAGTGATCTTTGGTACCGTCAAGGAGGGAATCATGGAGATCATAGAGGAGCAGGTCAGGTCTTTCCGAGCTGATATTGTTGCAGGCCTGATTGGGCCCCGAGCTCCCTCATTCCGGGAGTTTAAGGCGTGTGGTGCGCCTGAGTTATTTGGAGTTAGGGACCCCATTACTAGTCGACGCTGGGTAGAAGACATGCAGAATGCCCAGTGCACGAGCTTTTTCCCTGAGGTGGCAATGGTGGGGTTCGCATATTGTATGTTGAGGGACCGAGCACGAGACTGGTGGGAGGAGGTTACCCGTGAGGTGGGATCGGCGGGTGTGGCTAAGATGACTTGGGAGAAGTTGGTGAGGATCAGGAGTTTTCACCATCCATATAGGTGCAACGTTTGGTGAGAGAGTTTCAGGACTTGCAGCAGACTACAGAGACTGTGGCGGAGATCACCACCAAGTTTCGAGAGAGGCCACTATTGGTTCCGCAATACGCTGTGGACGAGGAGATAAAGAAAATCAAATATCATTCCATGCTAAGAGATGACATCCGAGAGTTTGTGATTTTTATAGGGTGAAAGAACCTGAATGAAATGATGGAGAAGGACCAGGAACGAGAAATTGAGTTAGAGTTCCACACGAAGCAGAAGCCAGAGAAGGTTCAGACGGCTATGAGTCAGGCTAAGAAGCCTAAGACCTCTGATCCTCCTAGTAGAGGCCAGCAGGGTCGGGGCCGCTATGCCAAGTGCGGCAGACACCACTTTAGAGCTTGTCGGGTGTCAGGTTCATCCTGTTATAAGTGTGGCCAGCCAGGCCACATGAGCAAGGATTGCCCCCAAGAATTGCTTGCTTTTTTCCACTACAACCAAACTGGTCATATAAAGGCCGATTGTCCAAGATTTTCTAGAGTAGGAGGAGCAGTGGCGGCGCCTGTGCCCGCCACAATGAGGATCACCGATGGTCATCCGGTCAAGGCAGAGGCTCATGCGATGAAGAGTCGCACATTTCAGATGACCATGGAGGAGGCTCGAGCAACGACATACGTCGTGACTGGTATGTGAACCATTTCTATCTTATTTATTTTATTGTTATGAATATGTTATTATGATTTTGTATAGGGAGCAAAGGTTCATGAGAGAGAAGGAGCCAGTAGGGTTTGAACCAAAAGCAGTGTTGGAAGACATCTGAAAAAGAAAGAAAGAAAAAGTTTAGATTAGATAAAAAGTCCGTAATATACCACCCAATATGAAATATTAAGGCTATGACCCAACACAATATTTTATAAAATAGAAGAGGGATGTCGTAATCCAATTTGCAAAATATTTGAAGGTAGGTAAATGACGATTTACCAATTTCCACCAGGAAAAACAAAACTGTTATTAAGTCTTAACTGGATTAAAATTTCTAGATCCTTTGAGATTCATTGAACAATTCAATGGCATGTTTAAATCTCGATTATGCCCTTCAGGTTTGTGACTGGGATACTGAGGATCACAAACAAGGTGTGAATAACCATGCAAAATGTGCTTGGTACTTTCGACTTTATCACCCAATCAATGTGCCGGTTAACCACACACACTCCATTGATCTTATGTAAAACATCGAGACACCCTTTTTCACCCTTACTAGTCAGAGTTAATGTGTCGGTTAACCACACACGCTCCATCAACGACTTGGTAAGGTGTAAAGTGCAATTTTCATGGATTAGCATCAATTTCACATTTTCCTAAAGTAACTAAGATTGGGAATTTAATAAAAACATTTAGTTACTTTATTATTTTCATTATACTTTTAATGAGAATTATAGTCCTATCCTACCCGTTCGGCTAACAACCCACCACCAGTCAAGGAAGAGGTGGGTGAGAGTGGGCACTCATTAAACTGCCATTTTATAGGTAGTAACCTTATACCCCCTTATAGACCGGCTTCGTGAATGAGGCCTACTAACGGTAAGACTGACTTGATCTTATATATATATATATATATATATATATATATATATATATATATATATATATATATATATTATTAACTTATAATACTATAAAGTATAAGGGTTGAATTTTAAACTTTTAAAATTCTATGGTTTTGAATTAAAGTATTCTAAAGTAAGTTTACAAATTCCAAAACTTGAGGGCAAGTTTTGAAACTTGTCGAAACTTTTCAAGTCTATAACCTATGAGTTTTAATGCCTTTTAAAGAAGTGACTTTTCGTTTTCCATAACTTGAGGACAAGTTTTGGAGCACATCAAAGGCCATTAAGATCATTAATTAAACTAACATGCATGTCAAGTAATATCCATGATCTAGATTAAACTCATATGAACAAGACAATTCATATAAAAAAATCATGTAATTAGCCTAATCATATAAACTAATACAAAACATGAAACTTTGACAATTATCTTTTGAATTGGATAAGCATAATTATTACCACATCAAAAACAGGTTTATTTGTTCAAAAACAATTTAGAGTAATGATTCTAGTCCAATTATGGCTTTAAAACTCGAAATTCTGCATTCTGGAGCACCAACTCATCGAGTGCATGAACTGACTCGGCGAGTTTGTCAGTTTTTAAGGTGGACTCGGCGAGTCTGTCAGAGGACTCGGCGAGTTCACTGTCTAGAAGGCAGAAAATCGATTTTTCCAAGCTTTGAAAACAAGTAGCATCAAGTATAATTGAAAACAAGCCTAGGCTCTGATACCAATGTTGGGTTTTGAGCATTCTAACGCCTCTAAGGTGTACATGCAACCCTAGATACCTTGGATCTATGTTTTCTCTATTATACATGCAAACTTTCAATTTTCCAAGGCATCATCCTAACTAGCATACTATGGAGTATATACACTATAAAATCTAGTTAGATGACTTACCTTTATTGTAGCTTGTTAACTTGGAGCTTTAAGAGCCTAGCACCAATAATGTGAATGCCTCAAATGGAACCACAAATCAGCACCAACAATTGGTGGACTTCAGAGAATGTTTCTTGCACACAAAATCGGATATGCTCTTCCAAAGACTCACTAGAGCCGATTTCTGGAGATAAAGGGTTTCATATATAGTGTGTCATGATTAACGTTACACCATGAAAACCCAAATGTGCATGACTTTCCACATTCCTTAGGCTCCATGGATTTTAACCTCCATGGAGTATCCATGGGTCACCCCATAGGTTTAGCCCCACATAAAGAACTATGGATCATAAGCCCACTTTATAAGAGTGAATGATTTACAAAATCAATCCCCATATATTTAATTAGTCTCTTTTGATCACAAAATTAATTTCAAATTAATTCTTGATCAATACTAATTAAATAATATGATTTCATTTTAATATATTGGAACTTATAATATATTAATAAATCATAAATAACCTCTTCTCAAAAGTCCATCCTTACAAATTGTTCTGGTGAAATGCAACCCAAATGGACCATGCTACTCTCGGGTCAAGTACATACCAAATATAGTTATGGACTAAAAAACCTTATCCAACAACAGGGACTTCTTATGTCGCTGGTAGTGGATAGTGGGTTGGTGGTTACCCTAGGGCAAGCCTAGGAAGAGTTTAGTATGAGATCAGCAGTAGTAGTAGAAGGGACTTGATGGAGTCGAGGCAGTTCTTGACGAAAGTACGGATAGATGTGTAAGGTAGTATGGGCCCGTACTACTGAAAGCAGAGGATCCATACTCGATTCAAGGAAGACTGAGATGAATCTAGAACACTTGTAGTATGTTAGATCCCTCGAGATATGATGAGTATACTGATGTTTGTTATGGTGTATATTCAGTATGGTGGTTCTACGCACTAGGCTAGTGGGCACTTCAAGTAGTGGTGAGGGATCAGGCTTGAGCTCTGGAGCTGGGAAGTTGGATGAGCAGATGAGGGAGTTTATTTCGTCTAAGGTTACTTGCAACATTCTAGAGCAGACTCCTATGATCTTTGGATTGGTCAAGGAGGGTATTTTAGAGCTTCTTGATGAGAAGCTGAGCGCTTTCTGCACTGAGATGGCAGCCATGATGGGGTTGCGCACACTGACTTTCAGGGAGTTTAGAGCTGGTGGAGCTCCCGACTACCATGGGGCATGGGACCACATTGATAGTAGCAGGTGTTTGGCTGATGTCGCCAACACCTTCCACACCAGCAGATGTCCTAAGGGGGATGAGGTTAGGCTTGTTGGGTTTTGAGCATTCTAACACTCCTAAGTGTACATGCAACCCTAAATACCTTGAATCTATGTTTTCTCTATTATACATGCAAATAAGAACTTCCAAGGTATTATCCTAATCTAGCATACAAAACAATGAATGTAACAAGATAGAATACATACCTCTTGATGTAGAAAGTCTTCATGAAGCTTGAGTGCTTAGTGCCCCAAGTGTGACACCTCAAATGGAATCACAATCATCAAAACACTTAGAATGACTTGAGAGAATGCTACACTCACCAAAATCGGCTAGCCCTTTCTTCACACACACTGGTGGCCGATTTTTCCTCAATAATAAGATGCTTATATAGTTACACAATTAGGGTAAACTCTTAATTGTCATGGCTTTCCATTTCCTTGGATCCATGGGTACAAATACACCATGGAGCATCCATGGACCATCCTATGGGTTTTAGCCCAACTTGATTATCCATGGAGCATTAGCCCACTATACAAGTATGGATGATTTACACAATCAACCCATATATTTAATTAGTCTTCTTTTGATCACTTAATTAATCCTAGATTAATTCTTGATCAATACTAATTAAATAATCTTATTATTCTTATTATTAATATACTAGAACTTATAATATATTAATAACCATAAGTGTCTTATTTCTCTCATTCAAGTGCATGATGGTATGCAACCCAAATGGACCATGCCGGGTCGGGTCAACTCTTACCAAATATAGTTATGGACTTAGACATTAATCCAACAGTCTCCCACTTGGATAAGTCTAAAACTATTATTGCGTATGACTTCAGGAACCAACTGGCAATCGTAGCTCTCAAAAGCTTCTGTCGAACTCTGACCTTGTAGATGAACTCTGACCTTTGTCAGTGACTTGTCCATTAGATAAGGGATCATATATTCCTCCATTCTAGATATCATATGGACTGAGACATGGATTATAATCATTCTCTCTGTCCATTTGTTGTTTCCCGATTTCCGATTTATGACAACTGACTAATTGAACAAATCAAATCAGTCCTGGCCCGGCCGAGCACTTCCATTTGTCATCATCAAATCATCGAGGGGCCCACAGATATCGCTTTTATCCCGAAGGTAAAAGGAATGGATAAACTTCGACTCATATGGCTTGTTCTACTACTTGTTGAATCATACACAAAGGCACGTTTTATAGCACAGAGTTACCAAATGCGGTTTCGTGCAATCAATGTACTATCAACTCATAGTAACAACTCATATCTCTAGGTTTGAAGAATATAAGATATTATCGTCTCATGATCACTCGTGATAAAATCCATGAAGTGATTCCAATGAGCGCGGGTTGAATCCAATACTCAGAACTTATGAGCACTCATGATTGTTGTAGCCTTGTCCAACACCTTAGACCTCTACAACCCATCATGACAGTCTTAATTCATATCTACTTCCAAAATATGACCGACTGTGGATGGTTTGAATAACTTAGTCATTCCGGAAGAATAACCCAGTTTATTCGGGAAGTCAAAACATGCAAAGTGAAACACAATAATAATTGAATCCAATATGGTATCAACCCTTTGAACATAAATAAAACACCTTTTATTTATCACCATATGATTACACATTATTCATTGTATACTGTTTCAGCTATCAACTTTATTCTTGAATTTAAAACAATAGTTGTCCCATGCTCCAAGCATGTACACTATGTTTTCTTAAACACTAGTCATGCCACACACCAAGTATGCATACTATGTTTTTCTATGATCTTTACTTTGTGAACTAGATCAATTGAACATAACTTCAATGATTCTCTTTTCACACCCCCAAATCCTTACTGCAAATGCAAGAATTCCAAATTCATGCCATTTACTGAAATCTGTTAGATTCTAAACTTATATGCATTGATCCTCTTGTAATGATTATGCACAAAGTCAGAAAGACTTGACAACAATCATTACAGAGTATTCCAAAGGAGATCAGCTCCTTGGAAACATCCTTCTTGCATTAAGTTTCCTAATCTTAAACAGATTGAAAATTCTAACTTTGAAACATTTCCAGATTCCATTTTGACTATCACTTCTGAACAAGAGTTGCCTCCTTACAGACTATGTCAATATGGTCCTTCCAGAATTATCACTATACTTCCAATTGTCCTTGAGCAACCAATCTTTGGTAAACCTTAGATTGTCCTCGACAATTGTTTAATCCTTTTAGTCATATCCAGTTCTAAACCTTTTCCCTTCTTAATGCCCCAGGCATTTGGAAAATTTTAGAACGGATGAATATAGCACATGTAATCGATCCTATATCCGAAGCATATGGGACACGATTCATGATGTCTTACATAAAGAGTAAACCAGTCTTTTGCTATAATATTTCCATTTCAATTTGCCAAGTTCTCATAATTCAGATTATGAAAAGGGATGCCGTAATCATAATCGAATTTTAGAACGCAAATAATGGACCCATATACAAAATTTCCTTATGTTGAGCCATTCCAACATGAAATTCATATATATCCTTGACTAAATGATTAAAACCTCACGATCTAAGCTTATAGATTTGAGATGAAGCATAATTTCCTCTCCCTTAATTATAGCAAAACAACTTTTTCCCAATTGAAACTTTTGTTTTCTATAATTAACATTGCTAACTTGCAATACTTATCATAATTATCATGCTCCCACTAACATGATGATTATTAGCATAACACTTATGCTCCCACTAGCTTTGACATGTACTCAGAAATCAGCTAGACAGTCTGAAATTTAGATTCATACACCCTTTCCGTAGATAGCTCACCTGTGTGTCTAAGCAATTTCAAGAACCATGAAAAGGGATACCGTAATCATGGTCTCAATTGCTTAGGCATTTGCCATTTCTCACAAGTCCATGTTAGTGTGCCGGTTAACCACACGCGCTCCACTAACGACTTTTGAAAATGCAAATAACACAATTGATATCTTCGTAAAATCTACTTAGTGAAAGCGTTTCCTCACCATCATTTTCATGAATCAGAGAGAAACCTTATGACACTTAGATTTATATGGTGTATGAGTTCCTACCCATATGAATTTGTCAAACCATAATCACAAGACAAAGATAATGACAAATCCAAAACCATATGGATTGAACTCAATCTTAACTTCTTGCCACCTGGCAGCTCAAGGGCCTGCCATTGCTTCCAAGTTGTTATGCAACAAACTGAGAACTCTAAGAACTCATATGCAAATCCAACTTTAACTGGAATGGGCACAGATATGTCAACACGATAGGTTATAAACCTCAAGTCGTGTGCTAGTGAAGAACTTGAGGTTTTATTCTTGATTATTTCTTGAGACTTTCAAGACCTTTAAGACTCCCACTGTCCTCTTGACATATAAGACTCCCTTGTCAAACATCCAAGAGATAGTGCGGATTCTAATCAAGAAAAACACTTTATCCAATTGGCCTAAGTTGGTCTTTGTTTTATCCAAAACATCACAACTTACCAATTTCAAATGTACAAGAGTAGAAAACTTTTACTCTTACATTTGACAAGTGTTTTAAACCTTCTTTAAGACATGTCACTCAAATGACAATCTTGGAGTATGACTCTAAGACTTGTATTGGAACGAAGTATGACTCATCTTCTTGATTTAACCATTTCAACAATTCAAGTTCCTCTTCTTAGTCATAAGAATGCACTAAGATTTCCTTAGAGAACTAATTTTGATATGGTTTCTTAATCATTAAGATGATCACAAAACTGATACTAAAGTACTCTCCCATCTTTTCAGATTTGAGAAACTTTTATCCTTCTGCCTTATTTGATTCTTCTTATCGATCTTTAGTGGTGGACTTAATCAGTGCACAAGAATGTGTACTCGATCCCTAAGTCCTTTACTTGACTCACACATCCATGTGAACAAGTAATTAGTCTTAATTTTCCAAAACTTGAAAGTTCTCATTCATCATGCTATACAACTTGCATGATTCCAAGTTTCGGTCCAATTGAAACTTGGGTGATGAGAATCTTTCCTTATTTGGTAAATTTAGACATTACCACAAATGAAAGAATCAATTTCATACTTCCACTCTTGCTACTAATGGAATCTTATAAGCAACAAAAATTTCCACAGATGCCATTGTAAGGATATTTTAAAATAAATAAAATCAAAAATTTCCTTTTATTTTAAAACTTTGCGGAAAAACTATCCTTACAATCCATATGAAAACTTGCTGTTATCTATTCCTAAGCAATATCTCATAACTCCTAAGAAGTAGCTCAAGAATCCGATTTTTCAAACTATGCGATAGAAATCCATCTATGCGATCATTTTCAGCATATTCTTCCTTTAATTTTCTTCACTTTCCTTTGATTCTTAAACCATCACCATGCGACCCGGTCACATCATGTATCAAGAATCTCAGAATAGAAACTTAACAGAGTTAGATAGTGGATTTTACCTGAAGTAGAGTCAAACTTATTGACTTTAACATCCTTAGGTAAATTTGGCAGCTTCGCAACCAATGCCCTTTCTTTGGCAATACAAACATATGGACCCTTTGATAATGGTACACAGGACTATCACAGACTTAGCTTTTCTCTTTACCATTTGGTCAACCGAGTTGACTATAGCCGATCCCTTTCCATTGGGAAGAGAATGCTTTACTGGATATCCAATGTCATCATTGTCAATGTCCATAAAGTTTTAGGAAGTTGATCTTAGCAAATAGATAAGATCATTAAGGGTCTTGTCATAGTCTGTTTCATAGGTGTCCCAAAGGAACTCACTATGTGACTTAGAAAGTGATTGAACCACCAACTTTCTCAAGACTTTGACACCCAACTCTCCCGACTTGTCAATATGTGACTACATCTCCAAGATGTGATCACACCTAGACCTTGCCTTGCCAATAGGGCTTGAGTGACCTTAAACTTTTCAAGAACTTGTGGGTTAGGGAGAATAATTGGAGGAGGAGAAAGAAGTATGATATCCATGGGACATCATCTTCATTAGGAAACCTTGTTTCAAGAGATTTGGGAAGATCATAGGTGTCTAAACCAGACATCTTTTGGGAGATATTCAAGATAGTTGATTTAAAGTCCTTAATATAACACCCAATATGAAATATTAAGGCTAGAACCCAACAAACTATTTTATAACTTAGAAGAGGTATGCCGTAATCCAAGCTATAGAATATTTGAAGGTAGGTGAATGACGATTCACCAATTTCCACCAAGATAAACGAAATGTATAATTAGGTTTTAATTGGTTTTGAAACTCCTAGATCTTTGAGATTCATTGAACTTTTCAAAGGCATGTTTCAATCTCGAGTGTGCCCTTCAGGTTTTGTGACTGGGATGCCGAGGATCACAAAACAAGGTGTGAAGTAACCATGCAAATCACTTGGTACCCTTAATAAATTACCCCTCAATCGATGTGCCGGTTAACCACACACGCTCCATCGATATTATGATAAATATTAAGTCACCCTTTACCTACCTTGTTAAGTCCAAGTTAGTGTGCCGGTTAACCACACACGCTCCACTAATGACTTAGACAAAGTGTAAAGTGTAATTTCATGGATTAGCACCTTATTCACATTTTTCCTAAGTAACTAAGATTGGGTATTATTAAGAGTTTAGTTACTTAGTATTTTTCATTAATACTTTTAATGAAGGGAGAATTCGAGTCCTATCAAACCCGTTCGGCTAACGACCCTCCACCAGTCAAGCAAGCGGTGGGTGAGAGTGGACACCCATTAAGTTGCCATTTTATAGGCAACAACCTTATACCCACCTTATAGACCGGCTTCGTGAATGAGGCGTACTAGCGGTAGGACTGACTTTACTCTTATACATATATATATTATTAACTTATAATATTATAAAGTATAAGGGTTGAATTTTAACTTTTAAAATTCTAAGGGCTAACTTGGAATTAAAGTATTCATTAGAGAAAACTTTACAAATTCCAAAACTTGAGGGCAAGTTTTGAAACTATTCAAAACTAATTAATTCCATAACTTATGTGTTTAAAGTAGTTTTAATCCAAAAACTCTTCAAGTTCCATAACTTGAGGACAAGTTATGGAAGACTTTAAACTAATAAAAGAATTAACTTTTCTTTATTTTATAACTTATGGAATTAATTAAGGTTACACCTTTTTTTATTTTATTTTATTTTATTAAATGAAGAGACTCTTGGTCCTCCATAACTTGAGGACAAGTTATGGAGTCATAAAACCATTTAATTAGAACTAGACTCTTCATTTTGTAACCTTTGCCAATTTTTATGAGTTTTATGATTCTTAAATGTGACTTTTCATATAACTTGAGGACAAGTTACAAAAACACATTTTAGAATCAATTCTTAGATTAATTTGGATTAAAACCAACTATCACATAATTTTCATCATTAATCTAAATTCACTCATAAAACAAGATAACACAAAAAACTTTTGGTGATCCATAACTTATTCTTAAGTTATGTAATCCTTTAAAACATTAACACCAAATTTTGTAACTCCAAAAAAACTTTGAATCAATTTTTTTTTTAAAACCTTTTCAAATCCATAACTTATGGAGGTTTCAAAAAAAATAAAACTTTTTAGATCAAACTTTTAAAACTAATAAAATAATCATATTATTTTATCTTTTATTAAATTTGACCTAATTCAACTCATAAAGCAAATTATTCAAATTTTACAAATAATTAGTTTTTCACAAGAACAAGTAATTATTTTAAAATTTGACAAACTTCATGTTTTTTTTCCTTTTTTTTTCAACTTTGAAAATAAAATATTTTCATCAATATAACAGAAAACAACCCGTGGCTCTGATACCACTGTTGGGTTTTGAGCATTCTAACACTCCTAAGTGTACATGCAACCCTAAATACCTTGAATCTATGTTTTCTCTATTATACATGCAAATAAGAACTTCCAAGGTATTATCCTAATCTAGCATACAAAACAATGAATGTAACAAGATAGAATACATACCTCTTGATGTAGAAAGTCTTCATGAAGCTTGAGTGCTTAGTGCCCCAAGTGTGACACCTCAAATGGAATCACAATCATCAAAACACTTAGAATGACTTGAGAGAATGCTACACTCACCAAAATCGGCTAGCCCTTTCTTCACACACACTGGTGGCCGATTTTTCCTCAATAATAAGATGCTTATATAGTTACACAATTAGGGTAAACTCTTAATTGTCATGGCTTTCCATTTCCTTGGATCCATGGGTACAAATACACCATGGAGCATCCATGGACCATCCTATGGGTTTTAGCCCAACTTGATTATCCATGGAGCATTAGCCCACTATACAAGTATGGATGATTTACACAATCAACCCATATATTTAATTAGTCTTCTTTTGATCACTTAATTAATCCTAGATTAATTCTTGATCAATACTAATTAAATAATCTTATTATTCTTATTATTAATATACTAGAACTTATAATATATTAATAACCATAAGTGTCTTATTTCTCTCATTCAAGTGCATGATGGTATGCAACCCAAATGGACCATGCCGGGTCGGGTCAAGTCTTACCAAATATAGTTATGGACTTAGACATTAATCCAACAAGGCTGGCGTCCTGTCTCTTGAAGGACAGGGCACGTGAGTGGTGGGAGGTGGTTGGGAGCCATTGGTGATGATACAGTGTTAGATGCGATGACCTGGGGTGATTTCATGACCAGGTTCATGGCCGAGTTTGCACCTGTTATTGAGGTGCAACAGCTATCTAGGGAGTTCCAGGATTTACGACAGACGACCGAGTCAGTGGCGGAGATTACCGCCAAGTTCAGGGTGAGGGCTCTTCTCGTTCCGTAGTATGTGGCAGACGAGAAGAGGAAAAAGGCCTGATACCATGAGATGCAGAGGAGTGATATCAGACAGTTTGTGAGTCGGTCCAGCTGTAGGACGCTGGAGGATATGATAGCGAGGGCTCGTGAGGGGGATATTGAATTGGAGATGGAGAGGAATAGGAAGCCAGAGGCAGTGTCTGGCACGGAGAGCTCGAGAAAAAAGCCCAACGTAGATTCCCGAGGAAAGGGCTAGCAGGGTCGAGGCCACTGTGGCAAGTGCGACAGGGGGCATGAGGGGCCATGTAGGACGGGTAGTTCGGGTTGCTTCAAGTGCGGCCGAACTGGGCATGTCAGCTGTACTGCTACTACCACCACCACTACAACATCTGATCTGATTTTCTTTCAGTGCAATTAGAGGGGACACAAGAAGTCCCATTGTCCGAGTCTAGCATCAGCAGGACAGGTGGTGGCACCCACTCCTACCACTTTGAGGATTACAGACGGCCATCAGGGCCGGGTAGAGACGCCATCGGCGAAGAGCAGATCCTTCTAGTTGACAGCAGAGGAGGCAAGTGCAGCCCCTGATATGGTTACGGGTACGTATCTTCTCCATTATCTCTTTATTACTTTTGATTATTACTCATGTTTATGTGTTTGCCTATAGGATCGTTCTTAGCGAACGACATATCAGCTATGGTACTGTTTGATTCGGGGGCTACCCAATCTTTTGTGTCGCTCGCACTTAGAAAGCGATTTAATAGAGCTTCGGGGGAGCTGGATTGCCTACTTGATGTAAAGACAGGCGATGATAGGAACATCAGGGTTGCGAGGGTTTATAGAGGATGTACGCTACAGTTATTCGATCATCAGTTTTCAGTGGATCTGGTTCTTATTCCCTTGCGTGGGAATAAGGTTATAGTGGGTATAGATTGGTTGAGCTCCAATGGGGGCAGTGATTGACTCCGAGCAGCAGCTAATGAAGGTTCATACTCCAAGTGGGGGAGAGCTAGTAGGAGAGCTAGTGATTCGGGGTGAGAGGCCATAACGTGGACCGATTTTATGTTCAGCGGCGAGGGCGAGGCGCCACTTTCAGTAGGGTTGCACAGGATACGTTGTCTATATCATGGATACTCGGGATAAGGGTAAGGCAACCGTTGATGATGTACCTGTAGTGCGAGAGTACCCAGACGTATTCCCAGAGGATTTACCTGGGTTACCTCCGGAGAGACAGGTTGAGTTTAGGATTGACCTAGTCCCAGGTGCAGCTCCGATAGCCAAGGCACCATATCGGTTGGCTCCTCCCGAGATGCAAGAGTTGTCTACACAACTGCAAGAGCTGCTAGACAAGGGTTTCATCAGGCCGACCAGTTCACCATGGGGATCTCCAATCCTATTTGTGAAGAAGAAGGACGGGTCACATCGTATGTGCATAGACTACCGGGAGCTAAACAAGGTAACGGTGAAGAACCATTACCCACTTCCGAGGACAGATGATTTGTTTGACCAACTTAAGGGAGCATCTCGGTTCTCGAAGATTGATCTACGGTCAGGATACCACCAAATGCGAGTCAGAGATGATGATGTGAAGAAGACAGCTTTTAGGACTCGATATGGTCATTATAAGTTTGTGGTGATGCCGTTTGGGCTCACTAATGCTCCAGCCATGGTCATGGACCTCATGAACCACGTGTTCAGACCGATGTTGGATCAGTCTGTAATAGTCTTTATTGATGACATCTTTGTTTACTCCAAGACTCAAGAGCAACATGAGGAGCACCTGAGGGAGGTGCTGGACACATTGAGGAAGGAGAGACTTTTTGCGAAGTTCTCCAAGTATGAGTTCTGGTTGCATGTGACAACCGTCAAATTCAATTCAAGGTCAACAAGTCAAAATCGTTCAACTTAATTTATACTTGAATGTTAAAACTTATTCTATGTATATGTCAAGGATTCAAGTGTCTCGAAGAATCTATGTGTTCTCAATGTAAAAACCCTAAAATGGGAGTTAAACGCATCAAAACACGACTAAGGACCCTTTCGTGGACTTAAAACAATCATAAACGAAGCATAACGGGGTTCACGAACCTTGCATTACGAGATTATACGATAATAATGACTAAGGTTAAATCTCTCCCAAATCTCTCCAAGTATATGAAATCTCTCCCAAATCTCTCCAAGTATGTGAATTCTCTCCCAAATCTCTCCAAGTATGTGAAATCTCTCCAAGAATGTGAAATCTCTCCAAGTATGTTAAATCTCTCCCAAATCTCTCCAAGTATGTGAAATCTCTCCCAAATCATTCCAAGTATGTGAAATCTCTCCTAAATCTCTCCAAGTATGTGAAATCCCTCCCAAATCTCTCCAAGAATATGAAATCTCTCCGAGTATGTGAAATCTCTCCCAAATCTCTCCAAGTATGTGAAATCTCTCCCAAATCTCTCCAAGAATGTGAAATCTCTCCGAGTATGTAAAATCTCTCCCAAATCTCTCTCAACCTTTTATAGTCATCCCGACCTTTAACTTGACCAAAAACCGCTCGAAACAATGAGTTATATCGAAAAACAACTAAATAGAATCGAAACCCCTCTTAGGAACCGAACCTCTTAGGAGCCGAACTTGTCAGAAGTGAACCTGTCAGAAGCGAACCTCCCATTCTCGAACCGAACATGCATCAAAACCGAAACCCTCTCAGCCGAAATGGACCGAGGGTTCGGTCTATTTCGGTTCCCCAGCTACTTCGGACCGACACCTGACCTTCGACCCTCCCCCTCGTGCCTTCGGTCCTTCTCCTTCCCTCTCGATTCCTTCTTCCCTTCTCTCGGTTCTCATCCTCTTAGAGCCGAACCTCGCAGGTTTGGTCCCTATTGTCCGGTTTTCGACCACATTCGCTTCCTAAGCCCGTTTTTGACAGGATCTTTTCACCAAATTCATATTTTTACCATTTTTAACCCCATAACTCATATTTTATTTATTTATCAATGATTATTAATTAAAAATCATTATTTTATAATAAGAGGAGTATTCTACCCCACAAGTGGGTCAAATGTGCCCACTTGCCTTCCTTGTGTCACCCTCTCATTTGCCACCTTACCCACATCACACAAACCGATGCACACATCACTTCAAACTCACAAGTTGTTCCAGCAACCTTCTATATAAAGAAATACCTGGAGGATTTCTTGATTTACTTGCTCATTTCAAACATACACACTTCTCATATAACCTCAAGAAAGCTTCTTTCTCTCTATTTTCCACCACCTTGTGCAAGTGTTCTTGAGTTGCTACTGCACTTTTTAGTAATTATTCCATCTAAACTCAAGTTTTATTCCATAATTTCGTAACACTCTTGGATCATTGACTCATATCTTAACGCCAAAAATCGTTCTTAGGATCATCGAAGTCTTCACGTGTTCACCAAGTGCTCTTGACTTGATATTCCTTAACTTCAACCTTCCACTCTTCAAGTCATCACTCAAGGTGAGTTCATACCCCTACATTTTCTAGTTTTCTTCAGTTTTCAGGGGGGGGGGGGGGGGGAATACATGTTAAAACACCAAAACATATTCAAAACTCAACTTGACAGCTTACAACATAAAAGTTATGACCTGTTCACGAACTGTTTTACCCAACTTAAACTTAATATTTTTCAAAATTGTATAATATGCAAGTGGTTCAAGTTTATTCCTTTAAAATGACTACTTGCACATCTCCATACGATTTTTCTACAACTTATGGTGATATTTACAAAACTGCCTGTCACTGCAGCAACAAAATCAGACCAGGTTGTGAAAATGAACATTTTCACACTATTTTGAGACCACCAAAAATATGGGAAATTTTATGAACACAGTAGACACGTTTTCCAAATACTCAGAGTTTACAGATTCAGTTTTCGACTTACGATGATTTTTCTATAAATACTCAAAAACAGTGACAGTTAAGGGTAAAACTGTCAAATACATATTTAAAAGTTATTCACACCTTGTAACATGTTGAGCAACGTGTGTAAGATCTACACTTAGTATTTCCAATGTCCTTTATTTGAAATACATATACATGCGTAACAAAGTTTCATACCATCATATAACACTTTTGATAAACTATAATATGTATAATTTTGAACACTCCATTTAACAAAGAAAACAATAACATTATCGATTTACGAAACGAATTTTTCACTACACACTATGTGACTTCGTTAATGAATATTTGTGATACATTCTCCTTCGGGGTACTCTAAGTACCACATAAAAGTCCTTTAGTTATAATCAGAGTCTCCTGGAGGGAGAACGTGATAGTTGTGTATAGATCTATATTGGGTCCGACAAACCCGCACCTGAGCTGCTTGCAACAGCTAGACCGGCAGGTCTGTGGTGACAAGTGTCGTAACTTTCTGACGCCTGAAGAACGTCGCATTCAAGGCCATCTAGTCTTTAGTATGATTATAACATCTCGCATGGAATATTAACACAATATAGAGTTCACGAAAACTCTAAGGCTTTATACAAAGGAGTTTTATTCAAATATAAAACACACACATAAGTATAACGATTTACTTACACATACTAAGCCTTGTTTCATTTCAGTTTACATCAGATCTTTTAGAAAATATTGGATTTTTCTGGAAACAAACTTGTAACAAACGTTAAGGAAACAACATTTCATTTTTATAAAATACTTATGAACTCACCAGCTTTATGTTGATACTCTCTTTTCAAAACAACTTGTATTCTCAGGTAGTCAGTAATACAAGTAATTGCAAGATTTCTGAAGTCAAGATGCTAAGGCGTATGTTCTTTTGCTACATTTTATCATCATATGTAATTTAATTGGAAAACATGTACTTTTGGAACATGTATTTTGGAAACAATGTAATATTTTTAAATTATATCCGCCCCCGAACATTTCCGCCGTTCTGGTTTGGGGGTGTGACATTGCGTGAGGTATTGTTCTTTGGGCACCTTGTCAACCAGAAGGGTATTCTGTTCGATCCGGCCAAGATAGACGTTGTGATGCAGTGGGAGATTCCGAGGTCTCCAACTGAGATTCGGAGTTTCCTGGGTCTGCAGTGTATTACGGGAGATTTATTCGGGACTGCTCCAAGATTGTAGTTCCATTGACCCAACTGACCACGAAGCCGGTAGTCTTACAATGGGGACCTGAGTAGCAGACAGCCTTTGAGACGCTCAGGCAACGATTGTTCGAGGCTCCGATTCTCACTCTGATAGAGTGTGTAGATGACTTCGTCATTTACTGTGATGCTTCGATCACAGGAATGAGAGCAGTATTGATGCAGCAGGGTCATGTGATAGCTTATGCCTCGAGACAGCTGAAGCCACACGAGGCTAATTATCCGATGCACGATTTAGAGTTGGGGGTTGTCGTGTTCGCCCTCAAGATTTGGCAGCATTACCTCTATAGGGTCCGTTATACCATTTACACGGATCACAAGAGTTTGAGATACCTCATGGATCAGCCAAATCTGAACATGAGGCAACGTCGGTGGTTAGATGTGGTAAAGGATTATGATTGTGAGATCCTTTACCACCCGGGTAAGGCCAATGTGGTGGATGACGCCCTGAGCCGCAAGGTAGTAGCAGCTCCGATCAAAGATTTATGCTTGAGGATGACAATGACCACTCCACTGTTGGAGCAGATTAGAGAGGCATGGGTTGAGGGCATGAAGGAAGAGCATCAGAAGTGTGAGAGGATTGTAGGCCGAATGGCCTCATTTGATTATGACAGTCGAGGGTTGTTGGCCCTGCATGGGAGGGTTTTGGTCCCATACTAGGGTGGAGTACGACAGGTTCTGATGGATGATGCCCATAAGTCGAGGTTCTCCATCCATCATGGGGCGACGAAGATGTACATAGATCTTTGAGCTGATTACTGGTGGCCCTGCACGAAGTGGGATATAGCTTGGTAAGTAGAGTGATGCTTGACCTGTGGTAAGGTCAAGGCAGAGCACCAGAGGCCTCACAGAAAGATGCATCCGTTAGACATCTCCGTGTGGAAATACGAGGACATTTCGATGGATTTTATCACTAAGCTTCCCAGGACTGCACGTGGGGTTGATTCAATATGGGTCATTGTGGATCGGTTCACCAAGAGTGCTCACTTTATCCCGATTCGGGAGAACATATCGGCCGAGAAGTTGGCCGAGATTTATGTGCGAGAGGTGGTGGCACGACATGAAGTGCCTCTCTTGGTGGTGTCAGATCGAGATGTATGTTTTACTTCTAGATTTTGGAAGCGATTTAATGACAAGATGGGTACTCATATCCTTTTCAGCACCGCTTTCCACCCCTAGATAAACGGACAGAGTGAGAGGATGATTCAGACTCTCGAGGACAAGCTTCGTGCATGTGTTTTGGATTTCGGTAGCAGTTGGGATACGTATCTTCCGTTAGCGGAATTTTCGTATAACAACAGTTACCTCGCCAGTATAGACCGACTTCCCTTCGACCAATCTGTTGGGGTGAGGTCGTTCATAGGGTCATGGGAAGTACGGAGGTAGTACTCAAGACCACCGAGCGGATCCAGCAGTTTTGGAGCAAGCTCCAGACCGCTCAAAGTCGGCAGAAGAGTTACGCCGACAAGCGGCATTCCGACTTGGAGTTTCGGGAAGGCAACATGGTTCTCCTGAAGGTGTCACCCCGGAAGGGTGTCATACGATTCTGGAAACGGGGCAAGCTAGGCCCTAGGAATATCGGCCCCTTCCGAGTCATAGCCCAGGTGGGCAGGGTAGCGTACAGACTGAATCTTCCCTCCGAGCTCTGCCAGATCCACAACACTTTCCATGTTTCCCATATATGGAAGTGTTTGGCGGATGATTCAGTAGTGGTACCCCTTGAGGACATTTAGGTAGATGACATCCTGAACTACATTGAGAGACCAGTCGTGATTCTAGATCGCAAGATGAAGGAGCTAAGGAACAAGAGGGTTGAGTTAGTGAAGGTGCAGTGGCAGCACCATAAGGGTTCAGAGTGGACATGGGAGCCCAAAGAGGAGATGAAGGAACACTACCCAGAGTTGTTTTCAGATGCAGCAGACTTCGAGGACGAAGTCTAAAACAAGTGGGGGAGAATTTTAACACCTCGTTCTTGGTACACATTTAATATATTAAAGTATTCATTTTGTAAAAGCTACCCGATGAGTTGGTACCCCTAACTCGTCGAGTAGATGCCAGATTGGACGCAGGGTTTAAGTGGTCTACTTGACGAGTCGAAGCCTTGGCTTGATGAGTAGGTCTATTAGGAGGAAACCCTAATCTTCAGGATTTGCACCCTATTTAAACATCATATTTGGCCTCCACCCCAGCCTTTATCACCTCCAAACCCTAATCTCGAAACCCTAATCCACTTTTAGTGATTTTGAGCTAGTTCTTGCCATTTTGAGTGTTTTTTTTCCTTTTGAAGCTTGTGGAAGAAGAAGATGGAAGGCTCAAAGGGGAAGAAGTAGATCCATGAACTACACTCCATTTGCTACATTTTCTGGTAATCAAGTCTCAAACTTGATCATTCTTCGCTTAGATCTATTTGTTTCCATTTTATGAAGGTTTTGTTTCAAGAACCTTGGTCCTTGGGATTTGGACGTCTCAAGTGACTTATATCCCAGATCTGGGATCTAAGAAGGGTTCCATGGCATAAAGATGCAAACTTTATGACCATGGAAACCCCATGCAAGCTTGTAAGCAAGTATATGGCCTTTTAGGCCTAAAAGACCATGCATGGAAGGAAAGCTCGAGACTTTATGTGTCCAACATACGATAAAGGCCTAGATCTAATATATTGTGCCTTGGTTTAGGGTGTTATGGCTTGTGGACCAAGATTTATGTCTTAAAGAAGTTAGGGTTTGGGTTAAACCCATTAGGAAGGACTAAGGACGAGTAAAGTTGGAAGGTGGGAGCTTAATCCTTTGGGATGGCTCAATCAGACAGGGGAACTCCGCGAGTCCAAGGAAGGAATCGATGAGTTGAAGTAGGTTTTCCCGATCTTTATGACAGGAAGAACTCGATGAGTCTATTGTAGGATTCGATGAGTTGACTCATTTGACCACGAGTTTGAGCATTGAAGGGACTCGCCAAGTTGGGAGATAACTCGACGAGTTGGGTTGACTAGGAGATGACCTTGACTTTGACTATGACCAGTACGTTGACTTTGACAAGGGGTAAAATGCTCATTTACCCTATAAAGGGTTATCAGATTTTGATTAAGTGTTTTTATGGAATTGATAGTTGGAGAGTCGCCGGAGCAGCAAACATGGATTCCTCACTCGAGTTTCAGTAGTTAGTCTTGTGAGGTGAGTTTCCTTCAGTAGGAACGGGTCTACGACACCAAGGCTAGCCCGTATATGTGATATGTTAGTAGCTGAATGTGGGCGGGGCTCACATCTCGTAGCAGCCTAGAGTGGGCGGGGCCCGATTCTCATAGTATTATTTAAGTATAGATATGTGATTATTTGGTAGATATACTTCTTGTCTGTGTGATACTTGTATGCATGTTAGTAGCGGAGTGTGGGTGGGGCCCGAATCCCCTAGACACTGGAGTGTGGGCGGGGCACAAATCTCCTAGACAGTGGAGTGTGGGCGGGGCACGAATCTCCTAGACAGCGGAGTGTGGGCGGGGCCCGAATCTCCATGAGAGTGGGTGGGCCCGTATCTCCTAGTTGCATGATATTTGTATGGTATGTGGTAGTTTGGGGAGACTCACTAAGCTTCGTGCTTATAGTTTTCAGTTTTGGTTTCAGGTACTTCCACTAGCAAGGGGAAGGGTTCGGGATGATCGCATGGCACACACCACAGTTTCATCCTGGGATTGTTTAGACTATGATATTTTCTCATATGATTTGATACAGTTTTTGACATGATGTTTGAGATACATGATTCTTGATTTTCTCTATGATGATGGATGATTTATGGTTTTACTAATGGTTTTAAAAAGAAATTTTTGGTTTGTATTTTTGGGGATGTTTCACAAAGTGCTTGTGTGGTTTACCGTGAATTACAATCGAAAACTCATTGAGGAGTATCGAAGGGCCTCTTGTGCATAAGGTTCATGTGTGGTTACATTTTCACACAAATTTACAACTTAACATAAGTGTAAAGTGATGTGCTAAAATACTTTGATGACCAGTGTAGTCAAGAACAAGTAAGCTTGGAAAAATTTGAAGTAACGAAAGTTAGAGAATGATGTTCAAATGGAAATCTCATATCATGAAAATTTTAAAACTGGATCTATTGGGTAGAAACTACTTGGTATTAGCATGTTTCATTAAGATCACACAATGGAAATGAAAATAAGATTTTGAACATCGAAAGTAGTACATTGAAACAAATGTTTCATGATAATCTTGAACAAAAAATGTTCACCGTCAATTCATTAAGTTGGGATTGGTTGGGTTTCACCTTCATCACGAAAAAATGATTTAGGATCATTAACACAGATTTGTGACATACCTATATCCTGGTTGGTTTCGACCAGAGATGTCTTCGGCATGTGTCATTGTGTGTGATCGTGTTAGAAATTTTGGGTGAAAAAGATTGGATACGAAGACTCATTGTACCTCTATGAAAAATGGAATTAGCGGAAATCTCTTTACTCTATATGATAAGAGAAACGTAGCTCGTTGACTATTCTGAATACAGTCTGATTGGGAATAAACTTTCATGTGAAAAAATTCATTAAGGTGTCGAACACAAAGAGTCTATGGGGCTTGTGGACAACATGTTGCAGCATGCTTCTAGGGACACTTAACTATTACAAAATATTTGTATCATACCTGTTCCCTTTGATTTTGTGCAATTGACATGCAAAAGAACAACATGTTGTTACAATGAGCTCAAAAAATAAGGAAAATATGTATGTATATTTCAATTTATCTAAAAAAAATTAAACAAAACAAAAATATTTTTGGATTTTTTATTTTGTAAATGCAAAAACAAAAAAAAAATCATTTTGGATTTTTGAATTTGATAAAGAAAAATAAAAAAAATAATAAAATCTTTTTGGATTTTTGAATTTTATAAAGGAGAAGACAAAAATAAGAACAAAAATGATATAACAAACACTGGTTATTTGTTATAGATGAAAAATATTTTACACGCGAACCAATGTTTTTTTGATCTCCAAAGAAATATATCAAAGATAAGGTTGCACAAAAGATATGTACTTCCCATTGGAAGACTAACTCCATACACAAAACCAGTGTTGAATGAATCAGAGGAAAATCAAATGCGATGGCATGCGAATGCTAAATGTGAACATTAACCTCTGAACAACTAGCATACATTTAACGAAAGTTAGTAAAACACTCAAAAGTTATAATAACTGGTCGAAAGTTAACCTCACAATCGAACGTAAGTCTAGTATATGCATTTTTGAAATCCAAGGCAAATTATGATGAATGTGGAACATTACAAGCTTCCATCATTCTCAAAGCATTTAAAATTCTTAAAAATAATTTTTCATCCAATGGTTTTGTAAAAATATCAGCAAGCTGATTAGTTATTTTGACAAAACGGACTTCAGTATTCCCATCTTCAACATGGTATTTGATGAAATGGTAATGAAGAACAATATGTTTACTTTCGAATGTCTAGCTGGATTATGACATGCGAATTGCGCTTTGAGAATCATAATACAATGGAATTTTCTACATGTTGCAGAAGCAATGTATTCAGCCTCAACAGTCGAAATTGATATGCAAATTCTCTTTTTCGATTGCCAACTCACAAGTTTCTCTTCTAGAAATTGATATACTCATGTTGTGCTCTTTCGATCTAATTGACAACCCCCTAGATCCGCATCTAAGAAAGCTTGAATAAAGAAACATGTTTTCGACGGATACCACAAACGAAGAGTATGTATTCCGTGAAAGTATCGAAAAATGTTTTTTTCACTATAGTCAGATGATGCTCTCTTGGATTTGCTTGATATCTGTCACAGTTACACATAGAAAACATTATATCATGTCGACTTGTAGTTAAATACTAAATAAAACTGATCATGCTTTCATATGTTTTGATATCAACAGTTGGTGTATCCAATGAACGACTTAAGCGAGTAAGGAATGTCATGGAAACATTAGTTTTCATGCAATTCGTCATTCCAAATCTTTCAAGTAGGTTTCGAGTGTAGTTTTCTTGGTTGATAAAAACGTCTACCTTGCTTTCACGAATATTTAAACCCAAAAAATTATTTATCTTTCCCATTAAGCTCATTTCAAATTAACTCTTCCTAAGCTCCTCAAACTCCTTTGACAACGAAGGATCAGTTGAACCAAATATAATTTCATCGACATAAATTTGAACGAGCATCAGAGGGTCCCCCACTTTCTTTCGAAACAAAGTGGATCAACTGATCCTTGCTTAAATTTGGCAATATTCAAAAAAATTGGTAAGAGTCGCATACCAAGGACGATGTGCATGCTTCAACCCATAAACTACCTTGTCAAGAATATAACAATGATTAGGAAAATTATAGTTAATGAAACAAGGTGGTTGTTGACGAAAACACGTACTTGCAAGTATACGAGGTCGTGCAAGTAATATAGTCGTAAGACCAGATATCGAACCCATAGGGACTATCCTATTCTAAGAAAGAATGAACTAGGCAATTGATTGCAAAAGTGATTGATTTTAATAAACTAAGTAAATTATTAAAATAAAATTAAACTAAATTTAGCAAGGTAATAATGAAAACTAAAATAACCGAATAAACAAGCACACACAAAAATTCAATGAATTAACAGTTACGAGAAAAATGGGATTTAGTTGACTTATATGGGTTCAATGGTTCTTCTAATGCAATTAAATTGACAAACCAATTATATAGAAACGAATAACTTAACACCAACAAAAGTTATCAATTACCTCTCGGTCTCATGACTCGATTTAAAAAACATTCACTCATATCTCTATATAGTTCATGATTTTAAAAAACATTAAGTCTAATGGTTTTGTTAAAAATGCACTAACACACATCTATGTTAAGTTTAAGCGACATAATGAAATCACACATTTATATTCAAACAATATCACAAATAAAGCTTCTCTCGAAGTCAATATTGCATGTAAATGTGAAATTCAAACCAAGCAAGATAACCCTAACTAACGTTGATAAAGTCCTAGTTAAAATCAAAATTACTAGTCAAAATTCATATTTTTAAAATAAACACACATTTGAACATGTCATTCAATTTCAACAAAATTTGGTTAAACAAAATCAACTACATTAAAATTACCATCTCATCCTAGTCAACCAAACCCCACTAAATTACTACTCCATTAAACAAAAATTAATAACATTGATGAAATAAAGCATAAATATCATTTTTAAATCAAACTGATATCGACAAAATTAACATACAAAACAATTCAACGTAAATTACTATAGCAAAAATAAAATAAACAAAAGAAAGGAAAATCAAACCATTAAAAGCAAAGTCATGGAATTGAGCAACTCGTTCGTTTAGCTTCTCTTTTTGTGTCTCTCTATCTCATCGCTTATGTGTGTGTTTTGTGGGTATGCATCTGCATTATTAAGGTTTAAGGGAGGAAAAGTGGACGATGGTGAATGAGACGTAAAGGATGGCGGCTTTATGCCTCGTTCCCGAGTTTAACAAAAGAAAGGAAGAGAAGAGAAAAGAAAGTCACGAGAGAAAAGAAGAAAAATGAAAGGAAAACAAAATTTTCTTTTGTGTACCCGAGTTGGAGAAAAGTGGAAGGAAAATGAGACATTTTGTTCTTTCTTTCCAAATCCTCCCAAATCGGAAGTAAAGTTAGGAGAGAAAATGATCCTCCCATAGTCCCATTTCCCTCCACTTCCTTCCAATTTTCTTCTTTAATGAAACTCGGGAACAACAATTTTTTTTATTTTCTTCTCATTTCCACCAATTTCCTTTCCTTTCTCTCCTTAAGTTGAACTCGAGAACGGGGTGTTAGTCTCTAGGTTTTTTTTTTCGTCGTCTCTCCGTATCCCCCTTTTGATCACGTAAACAATTATATATATATATTAAGAGGATACCCGCGCAATGCAGCGGCGACACATAGCTTCTTCCTGCAGTTAGTTTTTTTTTTTCATGTGTTTATGAGAAAAAATAATACGTTCAAAACACATAATAGCTTGCAATTAAATTTTTATATATCATGCCATATTTCAAAAAACACGCAATGCTGAACATATCATATCCTAAAAAAACATAAATATATCAATATCCATACACAATTGTATTTTTGCATATAACGTAAAATTCTCGATAAACCATGTCTGATGTGTAAGCTTCAACTTTTTTACAAGTTAAAATCTTTGGTCGTCTTCACAACAACTGTATTTTACAAAGAGGCAATTTGTTTCATTTTGACGATTAGTTCCTCTTTATCGAATGGAGAATAATTTTCTTTTGACCTATTAGGACGGTCTCAGCCACTCTTTTTTAGTACTTGTCTTTTTCAATCCAATCTTTTTCTAACTCTTCATTTTTTTCAGTCCAGTTTCGATCAAAACCAATTTGGTCTAACTCTTGATTGATTCTTTGGTTTTTGTTTCTTTATTTTTAGTTTTACTATTTTGATTTTTCATGTTTATGTTACTGTTTGAGCTAACATTCAATTATATTTAGCGTTTTTTGTCAAATTAGAATAAACTTGATCAATCAAGACATCTAATTTTATGTAATTTTATTCATGTTGTGATGCTAATGAACATTTCATTTTAATTTTTGTTTGTTATGAAATTTTAATAAATATTTTGATTAGTTCATAAAATTTTTTTTGTTATAGTTTAAATAATAAACATAAAGTATTACGAAATTCAAAACTGTTGATTTGAACCCACTCATATCATAAACTTTTATGAACTATTATTATATTTTCTTTGTATTGACATTTAGATTTTTATTGTTAAATTTAAATTACGAAAGAAATTAATTTTTATCATTAATTTTTAATTTTAAAGGGAAGACATAAAATCGACATTGGTTAAGTATTTAAGTTACACATTGATTATTGTGTCTTAATGTCTTTGGTTCTCCCAAAAAAACATAAATGATGTCTCTTGTTAATCTTAAATTTTATCAAGATATTAAATCTTGTAATCATATGCAATATAAAAGCATCATAATCATCATAATTATCATACCATATTTATTATAATAATAACATACAAAGAAATTATCTTTTAAATCTTTTACTTATACAATCAATTTAAATTTAACTTTTCTTAAGATTTTTTTATATTACACTTTTATCAATTCACTTATATATAAATATGTTATAAAAAACATAAATAGCAGTTAACAAATTAAATTGACAATTCGTTATACTACTTCAATAATCTACAAAAATAGAATAACATCGATATCCACCAATATTTCATAGATAACAGTCAACAAATTAAATTGGCATATAGTTGGAAAAATATTTTTGTATATACAGTATAAATAACACTAGTTGTAAAACCCATATATTATACGGGTTGATTAAAACAAAATGTTAAATAGAAACAATTAAATGAGAAGTTTATTTGAATTCGAAATTTGAAATAAATAAAAAAATATGAAAAAAACACATGCAAAAAATAAATAAATTAAAATTATTGTTTAGTTATCAGACCCGTATACTAAACAGTTTAATTATAACAAAATGTTAAAAACAAAGGTTTAAACTGTAAATTTATTTGAAATTGAAATTTAAATTTAAAATTTAAAATTTGAAATTAATATCATTATGGTAGGTTTAATTTATGGAAAATAATTTAATAATATATTAGATATGGAAAATGAAATAAATAACAAGTGGAAAATAAATATATCTTTAAATTATGACAAAATGACATGTGGCAAATTGAATGAGAGAAAGACAGTTAAATGACTTTCTTTTTAATCTTCTTAATCTATTAAAAGCAATTTTACCTCTATTTGTATAGAAAGATCTCTAACTATAATATGTACACTTAACACTTCTAAGGGAGGAGGGAGTCGTTCCCATTGAACCCACCGAACCCACTGAACCCACTGCTATATCAGCTTTTCTCTTTGATTTTTCTTCATCTTTCCGAACCCACAAGACATGGAAATCCTATCTTTTTCAACCCACTCAACCCATTCAATTAAAAAAATACTAAACAACTAAAGCACAAGTCTTAAAACATATGGTACAAGAGAAATTGAGAGAGAGAAAATAGAGAGAGAGGATGGAGTGAGTTCGTGAAACCAATTAAACAACCCGTCGAAGAGGAAGTGGTACCAGCGGTAACTCTATTGCTAATTAAGATTTTACCTTGATTATTTTGTATATTTTTTTTTAGTTGAGTGGGTTGAGAAAGATAGGATTTCCCTGTGTTATGGGTTCGAAAAGATGAAGAAAAATCAAAGAAAAAAGCTAATGTGACAGTAGGTTCAATGGGTTTGGTGGGTTCAATGGGAACGACTCCCTCCTCCCTACCAAAAAAATTTAGAATCATCAATACCTTTTTTCATATATAATTTCTCTTATGGCAAATACATCTACAAAAAGACTGCACCATTTTATCATTTCAAACTTGCTGCGTATTTCAAGTCAACCGAATGAATCTAAAAAACAATCATCAACTTCAGTTGTTCCTCAAAAAAATTTAAACCTTGACAAATCAAATTAAACATATATAGAGAAATATAATATAAACTTGAATGTCAATAAAAGTTAAATAAACATAAAAAATAACAGATCTAGTGCAAAAACCCAAAACAAAATCTATTAACTTACTTAATACAAATAAACATTCATGTTGTTGAAATTAACAGATCCACAAAAAGAAAAACAACAAGTGCACCTGTTCAAACTATAAAAAGATTCCCAAACAAAGAAAAAGTCAGATATTCTTATATGTATTTCAAAAAGTGCATCCAATCAGAAAACAATACTAAAGACGAAGCAGAGGTTCGTATTGACAATGTTTGGTGTTGTCGCTAGTTCGTTGGCGGTCACAACGGCAGTGTATGTTCTGCTTGTAATCATCGACGACAAACGGCAGTGGGCATTGTGGTTGTGAGCAGCGACGACATACGGCACTGCTGAGAGAATGTGGAAATGGTAACGACAATGGTGGCGAAATGTTGGTGGCTGTGTCTTCCAACAGAGGTACACGGTGCGGGATGTGCTACGTTGGCATCCAGTCACGATGGTGTGGGATGTGCGACGTCGTGGTGGTGTTAGTGGTCGTGAAAGGATTAGGCCGTTGCAGGTTGTGGTTCCGGACGGCAACTGGTGCTATTGTTAGGGTTAGAGATTTTTAGGGTTTGAGTTTGTGTTGAGAGATATATATTGAGAGAGTACACGAACCGTATATTGAAAGAAAAAGTTCAGAGATATAGAACTAATAGAAGTATTGTTTTAGAATTATAAGCACCTGATCAATTCTTGTATTTTATAGTGTAAAGGCTTGTTTTTGATGCTTAAATCTATTTACATGAATCACAACAATACAATAATCTATACCATCCAATTAAATCTAAGGGTCAATATGTCACCTCCTTGTTTTTAAGACTTAGTCTTAAAAACTTTTAAACTTCTTATGAATGCATTATAAAGTAGTAAGATATATATATATATATATATATATATATATATATATATATATATATATATATATATATATATATATATATATATATATATATAAGTGCAATGATCCTCCAACTTTCAAGAATTGAGCAGCATTACCCCCCTAAGCCTTCAACTTTTCAACTTGGTACAACTTTAGCCCTTGATTTTTCACTTTAATTCAATTTTTATTTTTAGCTTTTGATTTTCGTCCAGCAAACTAACTTCAACTTCAACGTCGATTACGAGCAGGAAAATGACTGATTCAACGAAAACTCAAAACTTCAAACTTGTAGATAATTGTGTGTAGTTTCCGAAACATCTTGAATCGCCTAAATCGGAGTCCAGATGAGCTAGATATGATGAAAACACTGAGATGTGGTCAATATGTCAAACATCTTTTATTCGCCTTAATTTGCTCGTGATGAATTTATCTTCTTTCGAATTCTTCAATTCCTTTTTGAAACCATTTGGACATTATAATATGAGTCCAACTCCCACCAAGACTCGTAGAATAAGTGGTGGGGACCTAAGAAGCTTAGGCAATCTGTTATACACAAGAAAAAATTCTTTAATTCCTTTTAGATTTTTGAACTTCATAAGAGGAAATCAAACTCCCACCATGACCCGTAGACTAGGCGGTAGGGAACCCATGACACACAGGTTGCACTTGCAATAACAAGTAAAATGAATATCATCAATTCCGATGCAAAGCACAATGTGTTATATTATGGATTTCGTGCAAGAAAACCATCTCCCACCAACCTGTAGAATAGGAGGAGGGGAACTCAAGAAACTCGAGTTGCACTTGTGATGACAAGTGGTGATGAAAACCGTCAATTCAAATGAGAAGCACGTGGTGCTATATTATGGATTTCGTGCAAGAAAAACATCTCCCACCAACCTGTAGAATAGGAGGAGGGGACCTAAGAAGCTTAGGTGAACTTGTAAAAACAAGTTAATGAACCATCAATTCCTTTAAGAACTTTGGACTTCATAAGAAGAAGCCCAACTCCCATCATCCAATAGAATAAGAGATGAGGAACCCATGCAAGACAGGTCAAAAACCCAAGTTAATGGGCACAAAAATACCAACCGGGAAATATTAGGTCTATTATATTCATTAACATAAATTTATCCTTTTAAGCTCAAAAAATGATGTAAATTGTAAAATCTGGGGACAAAAAGTAAGTTTTTAATTCATTTAGTGATCGAAAAACGAGCACTAAACACATCCCCAAACTTTAAACATTGGTCGTCCCGAGCAATAAAAATAGAATAAAAAAATACTCCGTGATGGCTTGTCATCTCACATGATATGATAAACCAAGAACGTATATCGTGACGGCTGATCTCTAAGCATAGGTCGGGCATTTTCCTTACCACGACTCTCACTTCACCACCAACTACACGGATAGCCAACAAGGGTTGCACACTTGACAAAATTATTAGAACAAAACAAATAATAAAATGAAATAAGAAACCATGCATAAACAAAAATAAATGAAATTTTCGAAAACAGAAATAAATAAAACCAAAACCAAAACAAATAAAAAAGTAAAAAAGTAAAAATAAAAATAAAACTAAAATAAAAATAAAAATAAAAACAAAAACTAAGACAAAAAAAATAAACAGATCATTCTCCAACTAGCTTCAAGTGAAGCACAGCCACTTCCTCTTTTTCTTCTCCAAAATAATGTTTCACTCGTTGACCATTCACTAGGAATCTTTCTCCATCCTTCTCATTTATTAGCTCCAATGCACCTCCTGGACAAACCTTGGCAATCTTAAAAGGGCCAGACCATCTTGACTTTAGCTTTCCCGGGAATAACTTTAATCTTGAATTGAAAAGTAAAACTAATTGTCCTTCAGCAAATTCCCTTTTCAAGATCTTCTTGTCATGCCATTTCTTAACTTTTTCCTTTTGAATTTTGGCATTCTCATACGATTGCATCCTAAACTCTTCAAGTTCCACCAACTACTCCATTCTTTTCTTTCCAGCCGCCTTCATGTCTAAATTCAACTCTTTCAAAGCACAATAAGCTTTGTGCTCTAACTCTAGTGGCAAGTGGCATGCTTTTCCAAACACTAGTTGATATGGGGACGTCCCCAACCTTGTTCTATAGGCAGTCCTATAAGCCCATAAAGTGTCATCTAACTTTGTTGCCCAATCTTTTCTTGACCCATTTACAACTTTTTCAAGAATGGTCTTCAACTGTTTGTTATTGGCTTCAGCAAGACCATTTGTTTGAGGATGGTAAGCAATGGCAACTCGATGCTTTATCTAGTACTCAGCTAAGACGGACCCCAACATTCTATTGCAAAAATGAGTACTTTCATCACTGATGATTGCCCTAGGAGTGCCAAATCTAGAGAATATATGCTTCTTTAGAAAATTGATTACAGTTCTCGCATCATTTCTCACACATGCTATAGCTTCAACCCATTTAGAGACATAATCTACTGCAACTAATATATACATCTTTCCATCAGAAGGCACAAAGGGTCCCATGAAATCAAACCCCCAAACATCAAACAACTCCACTTCCACTATATCACTTAGTGGCATCTCTTGTCTTCTTCCAATATTCCCAGTCCGCCGGCATCTGTCACATCTTTTCACAAACTCATACACATCTTTAAATAGACTTGGCCAATAAAATCCTGAATGAAGGACACGTGTTGCAGTCTTTTCACTTTGAAAGTGACCTCCATATTCTGAGTTGTGACATTTTTCTAGAATTTGCTTTTGTTCCATTTCTGGGATACACCTCCTCCACATCTTATCAGCATTTCATCTAAACAAATACGACTCATCCCAAAAATAGAATTTAGCATCATACATTAGCTTCTTCTTTTTATGCCAACTAAACCTATCAGGAAATACACCACGTACCAAGTAATTCACAATGTTAGCATACCATGGGTGTTCTCCACTCACTCTCAAAATCCTCTCATCTGGAAAGCTATCTTGAATCACTGGTTGATCATATTTTATCACTTTCTAACCTTGAGAGGTGATCTGCAACCACATTCTCAAGTCCTTTCTTATCTCGCACCTCTAGATCAAACTCTTGCAACAACAAAATCCACCTGATCAGTCTTGCCTTGGCATATTTTTTTGCCATCAAGTATCCGATTGCTGCATGATCCGTGTATACAATCACTTTTGCACCAATAAGATACGATCTGAACTTTTCAAGTGAGAATACCACAGCTAAAAACTCTTTTTCAGTGGTTGTGTAGTTCAATTGGGCACCATTCAGGGTGGTGCTAGCAAAGTAAATGGTGTGGAAAAACTTTCCTCTTCGCTGCCCAAGTACCACACCAATGGTTGTATCACTTACATCACACATGATCTCAAATGGCTCATCCCAATCAGGTGCAACAATGACAGGTGCACTAGTAAGTCTTATCTTTAACTCCTCAAATGCTCTTTTGCATGAACCATCAAAGATAAACTCTCGATCTTGCTCCAAAAGTTGGGTAAGTGGCTTTGCAATTTTTGAGAAGTCTTTTATAAAACGTCTATAGAACCCAGCGTGCCCTAGAAAGCTGCGAATGCCCTTGACATTCACAGGTGCTTCAAGTCTTTCAATAATCTCAATCTTTTCCCAGTCAACTTCTATTCCTTTTTCAAAAACCTTGTGTCCCAACACAATACCCTCTTTTACCATAAAATGGCATTTTTCCCAATTTAGCACATGATTATGTTGGACACACTTTTGCAATACTGCATTCAGGTTTTTCAAGCAAATCTCAAATGTATCACCATGGACTGAAAATCCTCCATAAAGACTTCGACAAAATTTTCAACCATGTCTGAAAAAATAGACATCGTGCACCTTTGGAATGTAGCTGGGGCATTACATAAGCCAAAAGGCATGTGTCTAAAAGCAAATGTACCAAATGGACACGTGAAAGTAGTTTTGTGTTGATCTTCTGGTGCAATAGAAATTTCAGAGTATCCATCCAAAAAGCAGTAAAATGACTTACCAGCAAGACGATCCAACATCTGATCAATGAACGGTAATGGGAAATGATCTTTCCTAGTGGTGGTATTCAACTTTCTATAATCTATACAGATCTTCCAACCTGTCACTATCCTCTTTGTTGTCATTTCCCCTTTCTCATTTTCGACTACTGTTGCTCCACCCTTCTTGGGAACACAATGCACTGGACTAATCCACTCACTGCCAGCAATCGGGTAGATAATCCCAGCATCTAACCATTTGATTATTTCCTTTTTCACAACATCCTTCATCAATGGATTTAGTCTCCTTTGGTGCTCAACAAATGTTTTCGCTCCCTCCTCCAAATTTATCTTATGTATACACATCATTGGACTGATACCTTTTATATCAGCCAACGTCCATCCAATCGCTTTCTCATTTTCCTTTAGAACATCAATCAATTCTTTTTCCTGCATACTAGACAACTGAGATGAGATAATTACAGGTAATGTATCATCATCTCTCAAATATGCATATTTCAAGTGTGTTGGAAGCTGCTTCAGCTCCAAATCCGGTGCAGTTACCCTATCCTTCAAGTCCAACTCCTCTTTGACCCATCTCACATCTTCCTTTATTTTCCATTCTTCAATTTCCTCAATATCATGAGTCACTTTACTCAATTGAGCCACTTCTGCATGTACCAAGTTATCTATGACTCGTACAAATGAGCACTCTTCCATATTAAAAGGTTGCTTCACAACCTTAAACATATTGAATGTCCTTTGCTCATCATTCACTCTCAATGTGACTTCTTCTTTTTTCACATCAGTCAAAGCTCCAATTGTAGCTAAAAATGGCCTTCCCAAAATTATTCCACAATCATCATCGGCTTCATAATCCAAAATGATAAAATCCACAGGAACAAAGAGATTGTCGATTTTGATAACAATATCCTCGATTTTACCTTCTGGATATACCACTGATTTATCTGCTAGTTGGAGTGAGATAGTGGTTGGCCTAGCTTCTCCAATTCCCAATATTTGGAAAATAGACAAAGGCGTCAAATTTATGCTTGCTCCCAAATCACTTAAGCCTATCTTGTCTAACTTTTCAATTCTACAAGGTAGAACGAAAATACCTGGATCATCCTTTTTCACAGGCAATTTGTTTTGGATTATTGATGTGCAACTTTTTGTCATTGCAACAGTCTCAAATTCTCCAAAAACTCTTTTCTTTGTAAGAACATCCTTCATAAACTTTGCATATGTGGGCATTTGTTTCAAGGTTTCAACAAAAGGGATGTTGATATGAAGTTGAAAAAGGATCTCTAGAAACTTCTTAAATTGCCCATCATCGACTTTGGACTTACTTTGCTTAGGTGGGAAAGGAAAATTTGTTGGTGCAACTGTCGCACCAGTTCGAGCATGTTTTTCTTGGGACTTCTTTTGATTTCCAGCACTTGGACTTGAACTTGGTTGACCTTCCTTGTTCACTTTCTTCTGCCCGTACTCCTCATCAGTTATGTCCTCAATCTCGACATACTCTTTTTCATCATCCTTTACATCCTGCTTCTTCTTATCAGTCTCAACACTTACCGATTGTTGCTCATTTTTCATGGCTGGCAACTCATGATTCTTTGGATTTAACTCCTTTCCCGATCTAAGCATGATGGCATTACATTGCTTCTTATCATTGCCATTACCTGGATTTTTGGTGTTACTTGGCAACGTTCCAGGTTCTTGTGAGTTCAGTGCTTATACTAATTGCCCTATTTGATTTTCTAAATTTCTCATAGCAATTGCTTGATTCTTTTCACGTGCCTCGGTCTTTTGATCTTGTTTGATCATAAACTCCATCATCTCCTTCTTGAAAGGTGACATCTCTTGATTTGATGAAGGTGATGCTAGTTTTGAACTACTTCCTGATGCCTGGTGGAATGCACCTCCTTGTGGTCTCACTTGCTGATTTGGCATTTGATAAAACCCAGGTGGGTTTTGAGGCCTTTGCTGAAACTGCTCTTGCTGAGGTTGTATATGTTGTTGTTGTTGTCCGCACCATGAGAAAGTAGGATGATTTCTCCATCCTGGATTGTATGTTTCAGAATATAGATTGTTTTGCCTTGGGAAATTTTGTCTATATATGAAAAACACAAATTCAAGATTCTGTGGGTAATCACTATAATCATGGACTCCTTGACAAACCGCACAAAAGTCAACCTTCTTCTCTTTCATCCCACTGCTTGACATCATATTCTTCATCATACTTTTGATCGAAGCCAACACAGCTGCTAATTCATCATTTTGAGCTACAAGGCGAACTTCAGCCGATGTACTTCCTTTCGAACCACTTGCATGTACCCTATCTGTGGGCACTAGAAATTATTGGTTGCTATTATATCCAATATCTCCACGCTCTACTCATAGCTCTTTGTAAGCAATGCTCCTCCAGCTGATGTATCTACTAGCATGCATGTTTGAGCATCCAAACCTTGATAAAATGTCTCAAGTTTCACATCATCAGGGAGTCGATGTGCTAGACATTTTCTTAGCAAATTGTTCCATCTCTCCCACACTTCCCATAATGATTCACCATCCATTTGTCGGAATGATGTGATGGCGTTTCTTAGATTTGCATTTTGAGTGGGTCGGAAAAATCTCTGTAGGAATTTTTCTCTTAATTCCTCCCAAGTGGTGATGGAATCAGAAGGCAAAGAATCAAACCTGTCTCGAGCTTTCCCTTGTAGTGTGTAAGGAAATAATCTTAGCCTAAATGCATCAGTCGTCATGCCTCTTTGTTTGAAATTATTACACATCTGGTTAAAGGAACGCAGATGGGACAAAGGCTCATCACTAGGCATGCCTCCAAAGAGACCATTGTTGTTTATCATCTGAAACATCATAGGCTTGAATTCAAAATTGTCAGCATTAATTGTTGTGCTGACAATCGGCGGGTTTGTTCCTTCGAAACCTCTATTTCCATTATTGTTTTCATTTACGTTATCTCCCATATCTTCTTGAATCCGAAGTCTCCTCAACCCTCTCAAAGTTCTTTCAATCTCCCAATCAAGCACAAATTCAAGTGGTCTGAATCTTCGACCGGCCAGAGTAAAATATCCTCAAGATGTTTAAGAGTCTAGCAACTACCTAATGTTCTAACTTAAAAATAAAAATAGTCCCCGCGAACGGCGCCAAATACTTGTTGACGAAAACGCGTACTCGCAGGTATACGGGGTCGTGCAAGTAATATAGTCGTAAGACCATATATCGAACCCACAAGGACTATCCTATTCTAAGGAAGAATGAACTAGGCAATTGATTACAAAAGTGATTGTTTTTAATAAACTAAGTAAATTATTAAAATAAAATTAAACTAAATTCAACAAGGTAATAATGAAAACTACCAGAGGGCTTCTAGCCTAACGGTATCAGGTGTTGCCCTCCCTCCTTATGGTTGAGGGTTCAAGTGTTGTCGGAGACATAGGTGGATTTAGGAGTAGTTTAGAATTATATTGAATTTTCTGTTCAAAAAAAATAATGAAAACTAAAATAACCGAATAAACAAGCACACAGAAAAATTCAACGAATTAACAGTTACGAGAAAAATGGGATTTAGTTGACTTATATGGGTTCAATGGTTCTTATAATGCAATTAACTTGACAAACAAATTATATAGAAACGAATAACTTAACACCAACAAAAGTTATCAATTACCTCTCGGTCTCATGACTCGATTTAAAAAAACATTCACTCATATCTCTATGTAGTTCATGATTTTAAAAAACATTAAGTCCAATGGTTTTGTTAAAAATGCATTAACACACGTCTATATTAAGTTTAAGCGACATAACGAAATCACACATTTATATTCAAATGATATCACAAATAAAGCTTCTCTCGAAGTCAATATTGCATGTAAATATGAAATTCAAACCAAGCAAGATAACCTTAACTAACGTAGATCAAGTGCTAGCTAAATTCAAAATTACTGGTCAAAATTCATATTTTTAAAATAAACACACATTTGAATATGTCATTCAATTTCAATAAAATTTGGTTAAACAAAATCAACTACATTAAAATTACCATCTCACCCTAGTCAACCAAACCCCACTAAATTACTACTCCATTAAACAAAAATTAATAACATTGATGAAATAAAGCATAAATATCATTTTTAAATCAAACTGATATCGACAAAATTAACAAACAAAACAATTCAACGTAAATTACTATAGAGAAAATAAAATAAACAAAAGAAAGGAAAATCAAACCATTAAAAGCAAAGTCATGAAATTGAGCAACTCGTTCGTTTAGCTTCTCTTTTTGTGTGTCTCATCGTTGTGTTTTGTGGGTATGCATCTGCTTTATTAAGGTTTAAGGGAGGAAAAATGGACGATGGTGAATGAGACGTAAATGATGGCGGCTTTAGTCTCAAGGTTTTTTTTCGTCATCTCTCCGTATTCCCCTTTTGATCACGTAAACAATTATATATATATATATATATATATATATATATATATATATATATATATATATATATATATATATATATATATATATATATATATATATAAAGCAAAAGTGCATGAATGATCCTCCAACTTTCGAGAATTGAGCAGCATTACCCCCTTAGCCTTCAACTTTTCAACATGGTACAACTTTAGCCCTTGATTTTTCACTTTAATTCAATTTTTATTTTTAGCTTTTGATTTTCGTCCAGCAAACTAACTTCAACTTCAACGTCGATTATGAGCAGGAAAATGACTGATTCAGCGAAAACTCAAAACTTCAAACTTGTAGATAATTGTGTCTAGTTTCCGAAAAATCTTGAATCGCCTAAATCGGAGTCCGGATGATCCAGATATGATGAGAACACTGAGACGTGATCAATCTGCCAAATATCTTTTATTCGCCTTAATTTGCTCGTGATGAATTTATCTTCTTTCGAATCCGTCAATTCCTTTTTGAAACCATTTGGACATTATAATATGAGTCCAACTCCCACCAAGACTCGTAGAATAAGTGGTGGGGACCTAAGAAGCTTAGGCAATCTGTTATACACAAGAAAAAATTCGTTAATTCCTTTTAGATTTTTGAACTTCATAAGAGGAAATCAAACTCCCACCATGACCCGTAGACTAGGCGGTAGGGAACCCATGAGACACAAGTTGCACTTGCAATAACAAGTCAAATGAATATCGTCAATTCCGATGCAAAGCACAATGTGTTATATTATGGATTTCGTGCACGAAAACCATCTCCCACCAACCTGTAGAATAGGAGGAGGGGAACTCAAGAAACTCGAGTTGCACTTGTGATGACAAGTGGTGATGAAAACCGTCAATTCAAATGAGAAGCACGTGGTGCTATATTATGGATTTCGTGCAAGAAAACCATCTCCCACCAACCTGTAGAATAGGAGGAGGGGACCTAAGAAGCTTAGGTGAACTTGTAAAAACAAGTTAATGAACCGTCAATTCCTTTAAGAACTTTGGACTTCATAAGAAGAAGCCCAACTCCCATCGTCCAATAGAATAAGAGATGAGGAACCCATGCAAGACAGGTCAAAAACCCAACTGAATGGGCACAAATATACCAACCGGGAAATATTAGGTCTATTATATTCATTAACATAAATTTATCTTTTTAAGCTCAAAAAAATGATGTAAATTGTAAAATTCGAGGACAAAAAGTAAGTTTTTAATTCGTTTAGTGATCGACAAACGAGCACTAAACAATGGTTGTTCAACATAAACTGTTTTTCAAGAACATCATTAAGGAAAGCACACTTAACATCCATCTAGTTGACATCGAAATCTTTATGAGCTGCATAAGCCAGAAAAATTCGTACAACCTCGATTCTTGCAACAGGGGAAAAGGTTTCTTCATAATCAATTTCTTCTTGTTGAAAATAATCTTTTATGACTAATTTAGCTTTGTTATGAACAATATTGCCTTCTTTGTCCGTTTTGCTTTTAAAATCCCATTTTAGACCAACTATCGAAACGTCACCAGGTTTAGGAACCAATCTCCAAATCTTGTTTCATTCAAATTCAGCCAATTCAGTCTGCATTGCAACAACCCAATCGAGATGTTCTAATGCATTCTTGACTATTTTTTGTTGGATTTTTTAAATAAAGGCATTAAACATAAAAAATTCCTGATGTACATTTAAAACCTCATTTTTTGCTCGAATTTGTGCTCATGTTAAAACACCAGAAGTTGGATCACCAAGAATTTGTTCTTTAGGATGATTCCTCGTCCATTTCTCCATTGGTGGAGAAGCATGATCAAACTCCAAGTATGCATCCTCGTATATTTCTTCACCTTCCGACATTTCATCTAAAATATAGATATTATCATTAGTATCGAAGATTCCATTACCTTGATCATCATCATCATCATTTGAACCACTTGGCTCTCCCTCAACCAATGGATTTGTTGTCTGATGCTCCCCCTCGACATCAGCTTGAGTAGTCAATAGCTCCTAATCGACATGAGATTCATAAATCAATTTTTTTTTCTATTTTTATAGGATGTAGAATGAAGTGCTCTCCCTCCACTTAACCATCAGTCGAATTATGTACTCTTTCGAAATTGACTCTCAACATTTATGATGAATTTGCTTCATTGAATTTGTTAGTGAGTGTAGAATTATCTGAGTGTTTCGATGCCTCAGTAACTTGATTGTCTTCAATATTGACTTCAACATCAATTTCCCTGTCAGGAACACCAAATATTAAATCAAGATCAGTACCAAAAGTAAGCATTTCCTCAAATTCTTCATTTGTTTCATATATTATCGGTTTCTTCGAAATTCTTGTTCAATTCTCATAACATAATAGTCATCAAAAGTGAGAATAAAATTTTCTTCAACTTTTCATATCCTCTTGTTCAACACTCTATAAGCAAAAGAATTTTGTGAATCTCCTAAGAAAATCCCCTCATCAGCTTTCGTTTGAAATTTAGAAAGATTATCCTTGATATTCATTATAAAGCATCTGCAACCAAAAACATGGAAAAAATTAACATTATGTTTCTGTTTGTTAATGATTTTATAAGGTGTGATGTTAAAACGACGGTGAAGAAAAGAACGATTTTGCATAAATCAAGCAGACGAAACCACCTATGCCCATAAGTATTGAGACAAGTTCGCATATGTCAGCATCATATGAGCTGCTTCACATAAGGATCTATTCCTTCTTCTAACTACATTATTTTGTTGTCGTGTGTAAGGAGACGAAAAATTATGTGAGATTCCCCATTCACTCAGAAATGAATCAACAACTCGATTCTAAAATTATGTGCCATTGTCCTTTTTATCTTTCGAACTTTCTTTTTCAAACTAGTTTAATGTTCTTGATAAAATCAATCATTACTTGAGTTGTTTCTGATTTCTTTCTAAGAAATAAAACCCAAGTAAATCGTGAAAATCATCAACAATAACAAGTATGTATTTCTACTTATTGAGAGACTCAACCGCCAAAAGTCCATACAAATCAACGTGAAGAAGTTCCAACGGTTCTATGATCTTTGAAGAAACTGCGATTGGATGACCCTGACGATGTTGTTTTCGCTATTCACAAGCTACACACAATGAATCATTGTCAAATTTTAAAATAGTTAAGCCTCGAACAAGATCATTAAGAACAAGTTCGTTTAGATTTTTGAAATTAAGATGAGAAAAAAGTCGATGCCATAACCAACTCAGGTCTGAAGAGGCTTTCGATAGCAAACACACGGAAGGTATGCCCACTATAGGTTTCACGTCGAGAGTGAACATATCACTCTTTCACTTAGACTTCAACAAAACTTCTTTCGTTTCTGTATTTAATAATGTATTTCCTTCCTCATCAAAAAGAACTTGATTTCCAGTGCCAACCACAAGTTGAGATACATTTATCAAATTATGCTTTAACCCTTTGACATAAGCAACTCGTTTCACTGTAAACTTGCCATTTGTGACAATTCCATAACCTTTAACTTTGCACTTTTTATTGTTTCCAAAATTTACTACTCCAACATTCTATAATGAACGAAAATCTCTCAAATTTTCCATTCTCCTAGTGATGTGACGCGATCATCCATTATCAATATATCATCTTTCTTCATATTGCTCGTCACATAGTACCTACAATCAATTAAAGAGATTTAGGTCCCCAAGACCTTTTGGGTCATTGGATATTAGCATGGAAAGTAGTGTGCAATCATAAACCCAAAATCCAACTTTGAACTTTAGTTTTAATTTTGTCAATTAAATCACCTTCATCAGCTTTAGGCCTAGAAATGTAATCATTTAACAACGAAGTTTCAACTTTGAGTTTCTATTTTTCAATTTTTCTTGAGAAACATCTACTTTCTTTGCTTTAACTTCTTTCCATCTGTAAAATTTTGACATTGATTCTTGAGAAGTGGTACTTCCATTTGGAGACTCGTTAAGTAATTCTCATAAGCCTCATAGAGTTATTCTTGATAATACTTTTTCGATTGAAATTTTTGACCTTTTCCTTCTAACCAATGATTTAGATTTTTAGTTTCATTTCTACCTTTGACAATATATAATTTCAATTTTTGATTCAATTCACTATTTGGAGAAGATGGACCAACATTCTTAAAAGGTACATTTTACCGTACAACAATTGCCATCTTTGTAAAATTCATTTGAGATGATGGCTTCAGTGATCATAGTTGAAAACGGTTTTGGTATCGATATTGATAACCAAAATGTGAGACTTTTTGATAAATCTTTTTATTTTGGGAAAAAATTCTTTGATCATAATTTTGAAACTCCTTCATCTTCTGAATATTTTTCTTAACATATTTTTGATGAAAACTTTCTTGTTCTTTTTGTTGAGTTTGAGTTGAACTTTTTATTTTCATTTTCTCATTCACTTTTTGTGCAACTTTCACTTTTGTAGAAAAAATTCTATTATTTTCAACATTCCTTTCTAAGTCCATATATGAAAGTAAGATTGAATTCAATAGTTGTACCGATTGCATCTAAAAATCAGATCATTCATTCTGTCGTAATAGGCTTCAATGTTTTCATGTTCTTTCTACTTGAAATCAGCAAGCTCATATAGACATTTCATTACATAACTATTCCTTGTTCTTTCATTACCCTGGTATTTCTCTTTCAAGGTGTGTCACACCCCCGAACCAGACAGTGGAAAACGTATGGGGGCTTGTGTGTGACATCATCTTGTAATATCATCATAATGTATATAATTGAAACAAGACAACACCATCATCATACATGTCACAACTAGAAATTTTGGTGCCTTGTAACTACAACACTTATAACAAATATGAATCAATAACATGAAAGCATGCATGATGCTCATTCTATAACAACAAAACTTCATCAAATACTTCATTCTAGCCCTACAAATGGTCAACAAAGAATTGGAAACCTATGAAATCCCAATTTGAGTTCATTTTGGACTAGGATTTCCTTATTGGGCCTAATGGACTAATAAACTTCCAAATTATCCATCTTGAATCTAGAACTCTCTAATGGGCCCTAAATGGACCCATATACATGAAACATAATATTTTGGGCCTTAATGGGTCACAACCAAATTAATTTAGCCTTATTAGGTCATAAAAATTACACTTTGACTTATTTGGGTCAAGCATCATCTAACTTAACTATAATATGGGCTTAAGGGCAAAAAGCCCAAAATCTTCTCTTTTCCCTCTCCATTCTTGGCCCAAGCCCACAAAGAGGAAGAGTTGACTTTGTGTGTGTGCCACCTCATTTTTACATAAAGGATTTCCATGCAACTCTCATATTTCCATGCAACCATCCTTTCACTCATCTCTCTTCTTCTCTCTTTCTTCCTCTCGGCCGAACCCAAACACACACACACACACACTTCACTCAAACTCTCTCAAAGAAACACTCTCCACTCCTCTCCAAATTTTCGAGATCTAGGAAGCTTTCAAGGAGATTTTTCCTACAAACACATCATCTAAGGTAAGTTGATGTTAAATCCATGATCTAGCTACTTCATTTCATCCAAAAATCTCTTTTAAATCTATTCAATCTTGTGATCTTGCACCTTAGAAGCATCTAAGTTCGAGATCCTCTAAGAAGACTTGCTAGGATCGAAATTTCTTCATCTTTTCCTTCGAAAACTGAAACTACAACTCAAGGTGAGCTTCATACCCCTCTTTTTTTGGTTTTCATATTTTTATGGGGGAGAATACAAGAAAATGTGTAGATCTATGTGTATGTGTATGCTATGTGTGATTTTATGCATGTATGTGTGTGATTTTATGTGTTTTTGTGATAAATATGTAACAAAAAGGGGTGTTAATTCGAGATCTATGACTTGAGAAAGGAAACAAACATAATCTAAGTTATTTTACACTAAACAAGTCAAGAAAAATAGCTTATAAGGTTATGAGGATCATATTCTAACATAAAACCCATTTTAGGGCTTAAATTGTCAAAAATTACAAAACTTGGGTAAAAACTGTCAAGTCACGGTTTCTTGAGGGTCAAAGGAGTCAAAACAGTTCCTATAATCATTTTTTTGAATATTGGAATTTTCAAAGGACTTAAAATGCAAAAATTTAGCTTAATGGGCTAAATTCGCGCATTTCGGCCCAATAAGCCCAAAATTGCGAAATTTGAAGTTTTAAGGGGCTGAATTGTAACATTCTGCAAAACAGGTGATAAGGAGTGAAATAAACTATTTCAAAGGTCAAAAATGCTTTTCAATTCCAAAAAGGATAAAAAAATGTAAGCTTTTTATATTTTGGGCCAAAACTGTAAAAGTTACGAAATTTGGGGTTCTAACCGAGAAAATCCATTCTGGAAGGGATAAACCTGTTTACAAAATATATTTTGGGTTAAAAATGTCTTTTCAACAAGTTTATGATACAAAAGTGTGAAGAAAAGGTTTTAAGGACTAAAAATGAAATTCTTTTATATAAATGACTAAAAGTGTTATTTTTATAAAAGAAAGGTAGTGAAAAGGTCAAAGTCATATTTTTAAACAAATTAATTCATTAAGACAAAATACAAGATACCCGACTAGCGACAAAACGGAAAACGAATACAACTTCAATACCAAATATCGTTATAAACAAATTGATTCGGTCTCGAATCAATACAAAACAACAATCGTTAAATCAAAACTCTCCAATAGTTATGTGACGACTAAAATGAATAAATCTACAAACTTTGGGCTTATGAGTTTCAAATCATGTTTGTTGGGCCTTGCAAGCCCACCAACATGATCTTTGGGCCCAAAGGGATAACGCTTATATGTTATTAGGCCTTCAATGACCCAATATTTTATAAAAGGACTTTCAATAACTTTTATGTGCTAGCGGGCCAAAGTGTCACGTTAGAAAAGCTAGTAAGGTCACAGTAATCAAGTGTAAGTTGGACCATCTTGTCTTTCGCATCCACGACAACCTAAGGTACTTACAATAGTGGTGGAACATAATGCCCCCTTCTCTTCGTACGCAAAGCCTTACGAGAAATCAAAGTAGACAAAATTAGGACGATATACAATGTGGATTAATCAATATTCATTCGTTAAGACAATACAAAAATCAGTAATCACGAATACATTTCAACATCGAAAAACGTCGGGTTTTCCGGGGAATTTAATACTACTCGTTCAAAATTTTATAACTATAATACAAAATACCCTTCATATATATATGTTTTTAAAATCATTCGTGCATCAACTTATGGATCTTCACACTTTGATAAACAAAAGTCTTTTCAGAAAATATCGGATTTTCTGGGTTTTACAAACTACACAAATTATTTTATCACAACATTGCTTATGAACTCACCAACATTTCATATGTTGACGTTTTTCCAAAACAACTTGTATTCTCAGGTATCAGGTAAGCGGAAGAGTATTATGAAGTAATGTTAGACGTTATGTTGTTAAAAACACTCAAACTATTTATGTTATGAATGTGAAATGTTAAAACAATGTACTTGATGTGAACAATTCCATTTGTAATGTATTGATGCATGGTGACGTTTATGTTATGATTCATGTATATTCATTGTGATGGTATTCAATTAAAGTCACGCGAGCCTTCGGACGTTTCCGCCGTCTGGTTCGGGGGTGTGACAATACATCTCAAAATACAACCAATATTGTTTACATCAAGTATAGTATCATAGTTACATGCCAAAATATTCAATGTATGATGATAACAAATAGAACAAATTCCACATTTCCTGCTGCCCTTTCCGCTTAACGATTCCCTGAGAAGACAAGTTATTTTGAAAACGTCAACATATATAATGTTGGTGAGTTCATAAGCATGTTTGAATGAAAAAGTTTTGTATTGTTCGTAAAACACCAAAAAATCCAATATTTTATGTATGATAGTTTGAAAATAATGTGTCAAATAAAGTACTAATGCATGTGTTTTTTTCCGTTTTTAAAAGGTATATAAAATGTAATCCGAATAAAAATATTGTATTTCTATAGTAAGTAAAAGGCATTGTTTAGTTGTGCATTTTGCCAGAAAAACCTATATTTTCCGTTTATAAAAGTGTTGTGGTCTCGACCCTAAGACCGAATATCAGTGTATATATGTTTTTATGTATCAACAAGATTTTATAGGTTTTCCATAAAATTATGTTGGAGGGGATCTCTAAGTGAGTTGTTTTAACCATACTTGATTATGACGAATTCACTTATTGTGGTGTTCTTAGGCGCCGGCTTGATTTACGTTAAGGTTTGTCACCCTAGACTGGCCTAGTCTAATTGTAGCGAACAGCTCAGGTGTGGGGTGTCACCCCGTATAGATCTATACACAAACTCTCGCCCTCCCTCCAGGAGACTCTGGTTATAACTACAGGCAACGATCATACACTCTAGAGGTGTCAACTGCCATGTCTCACTAGCAACCTTGACTGGGTTTACGCTATTATTGTATTATGTTATATAATGTTTACTTGTATGTTCTATGTTTTAAACAAAATATCCAACGAGTATGTATATCAATGTACAAGGCCCCAAAGACTAGGGATGTCAAAAAGTCCCGTGGGACCCCGATCCTGTGGGGGCCCCGTCCCGTATGGAGGCATTTGTTGAAAAAAATCGGGGGCGGGGGCGGGGGCGGGGGCAAGGTTAACCACAATTTTATTTTTGGGGGCGGGGGCGGGGGTTGGTAGTCCCGTCCCGAAACCCCTGTGGGGGCCCTGTTAATAAATTATATAATTTGACATATATTAGTTATATAAATATAGTAAATAATAAAATGATTTTTACAAACAAAAATTCAATAAAAAACATGTTTTTAAGTTGTTTGTAACCTGTAAAATTATGTTATAAATATCTATTTATTACCCAAAAAATAGTTTCTTTTAGCCCAAACAAAAACTTATTTTAGCCCAAATAAGATAGCCCAAAATCAATCGGGGGCGGGGGAACGGGAAAATTTTGGGGCCGGGGGCGGGGGATGCAATCCCCGTTCCGTTTGCCCCCGTTGACATCCCTACCAAAGACATGTAACAAGACCACTATGGCTCAGTAAACATGTAATGTATAGTTTAGGTCCAATAAGCATGTATATAGGCCACCAAGGCCCATTAAACATGTAATGCATAGTCCAAGCCCAATAAACATGTAAAGGGGCCACTAGAGCCCATTAACATGGATTATATATGTTAGGCCCAAAAACATGAAAATTCACACCCTTAGTCCAATTGTATGTAAGTTGACATTTTGGCCCATGTAACCATAAATTGATGTTTTCGACCCATTAATATAAATTTTACATTTTCAGCCCCTTTTAGATAAAATGACATTTTTAGCCCAAGTTTTGTAAAAATAACATTTTCGGCCCAAGTTCAAATAAAGTACCATTTCCAGCCCATAAAATCGTAAATTTACATTTTTCGCTCAAGTTTGGGTTAAATGACAATTTAATCCATGAAAATCTTAAATTTACAATTTTGGCCCAACAAAACCGTGAAGGCCCACATTAATGCCCAAAATACAAAATTTAACACTTTTAGCCCTTTTAAAACTATGTTTAGCATAAAGAACCATTCTTATGTATATTTGACTCTTTTAGTCCATGTAAAACCGTAAGTTTCATAAGACCACCTTCTTTTTGTTTATTTGTCAAAAAAGTCCCTTTACAAGCTTTTGTTTAGTTTGTCCAACATTCTTAACATGTTTAACACTTTTAGCTTTATGGTAAGTTGTATAAAGTGTTTTAGTTCACTTATATTGTCGAGATCTATGAAGTTCTTCACAAAATCACACATATAACTTAAAGAACACACATAAACATGCACAAATACATAGATCTAGCACATATCAACTTGTATCCTCCCCCAAATCATAGTAAAACCGAAAATCAAGAGGTATGAACTCACTTTGAGGTTTGGATTTGGTTTTTGGTGAAGATGTGAGAAGATCTCGGCCCTAGCAAGCTCCTTGAGATGGTTTTCGAACTCTATGAAGTTCAAGAGTATAGATCATGAAATGATATGGGTTAAGAAGAGTTTTTAATGAAATCTAGAAGTTAAACCATAGACTCAAGTAAGAACTTACCAAGGATGATGATCCTGATGAAAAACCTCTTGAAAACACGCACAAAATCTCAAAAACTTAAAGGAGGAAGGAGGAGTTCTTGAGATATTTTTGAAAGAAAATGGAGATGGTGAGGGATGAGTGGTTCAGCCAAGAGTAGAAGAAGAGAGAGGAAGAAAAGATTGAGGTGATGTTTGCATGGAAAACCACCATGCAAACATGAGGTGTCACAAGCAAATAATTCCTCATTTTCTCTTTTTTTGTTTAGTAAATGGGTCGAGTATTCGGCTAAATAGAATGAAGAGGAAATGGTTTGGGCCCTTTCTTAGCTTAGCTCAAATTTGTGGAGCCCAATAACATAGTTTCGGCCCATTGGGTCCTTATGAGGATTCACGGTCCAATATGGTAAAAGGAATGGGTTTATGGTTCATCAGGGCTAATTAAATCATTTATGGCCCATCATGGCCCACTAGAGGTAGAATGAACTAATCTAGGCCCAAATGGCCCAAAATGTTATGCTTTAATGAATTGGGTCCAATTAAATCCCAATAAGAGGATCCTAGTCCATATTAACTTGGGCTGGGATTTCTAGGGCTTTCAATCCGTGTGAGATGTATTATATTAGATTATGGGTTTCTTGAGTGAAGTTTGATTCAATGGATGATTTTGATTAAGCATAGCATAAGACATTCACATAGGGGACATGCCTTACAATAGTTGAATGTTTACATGAGAATAGAATTTCCTAGCTAAAATGCTAGTTGTGACAAGGTGTCCCATATTTCCTTTGCAGTTGTACACCTACGAACGTAGTTGTAGACAATAGGAGGAATAACACCTCTTAATTCACAAAAAGCTTTCTTATCACAAGCCTTCCTGGTGTTTGCTCGAGTAACCATGTCAGCAACTGTTCCAGTAGTACCAACATTCTCAACCTAATATTCACGATAATTTCCATCTTCGATAGACTTCCACAGATGTAACATCCCGAAATTTAGGTATATTCCTTTGATCATTTTCTTTCCCCAAGTTGTCAAAATTAGTCCATGAAAGAAAAGTGTGGCTTTTGAGTACGTTGGGCGTAAGGGAGAGTATGTTGCGCATACTTGTGAGCGTGTCCTTAACGCGGAGTCTACCCGGTATGCTGGGCGTACCAAGTGTACGCTAGGCATACTAGGTCCATATGGAAACCCTAATTGTGGGGGTGAGCCCTATATAAGAAACTTTTTGGCCTCACTTTTAGCCACCATATCCAGAGATCAAAAACCTAAGTGAGCCAAACCCTCGTTCTAGACCTTGTGTGTGTGTTTGAGCTTGATAGTGTTCTTGTGTGCCTTTGAAGTGAAGAAGGTGTCATTGAAGAAGCTAGAGTTGGTGTGTAAGCCTTGGATCTGAGGTTTTCAGAAGTTGGAGCATTAGTTGGAGGTAAAAAGCTCAAAGCTTTCTCAATCTTTTTGATTTGTGCATTATGGGTCATTTCTAGGGGTTTTATCCCAAAGGTGGAGACTTTATGAGCAAAGGGAGCTCCATATCCCTTGATCTGTCCTTATTCAGTGTATTAAGTGTTATAGATCCATAAAAATCTGATCTTGGACGTTAGGAGTGAGCCATGCATGAGATATGAGCTCTTTAGTGAAGAAAGTGGTGTGTTTTGGTTGATGATGACCTTTACAGCCATGCAAAGGCGTAAAGTCCTCAACTTTATGGATTAAGAAGATGTAGGGTGTCCAGATCTGTATTTTAAGCCAGGGTCTTAATTGATTAAGACCATAAATGAGTTAATAGTGAAACTGGGATGTACGTTGAGCGTAAATCCTAGTACACGGGGCGTAGGGTGAAATCAGTTTGTTATCTGCATAGTACTCGAGTACGCCCAGCGTAGGGATCGAGTACGCACCGCGTACTCCTTAGGGTTGAATTTCATTGAGTTTTAGGGTTTATTCAACAAGTGGACCTTTGGAGCATTGGAGGGGTAGAATGGTCTTTTTGTTGGATTAGTTTCTAAGTCCATAACGTTTTTTGGTATGTACTTGACCCGATGGTGCATGGTCCTTTTGGGTTGCCTTTACCAAAGCAACTTGATAGGATGAATTATGAAGAGTGATGATTAATTATGATTTATTAATATATTATGAGAATAATATATTAAAGGAGAAATCATATTGTTTAATTAATATTAGTCAAGAATTAATAAGAATTAAATTTGTGGCTAAAAGACATTAATTAAATAAAGGGGACTAGAACTGTCAATTGTGTGATAGTTGAATATTGGGCTAATGGACTCCATAGAGGATGGAGTGGACGAATTCTATGGGGAAACCCATTAGAAATCGTCCAAGGCCTCTAAGGAGGGAGTCCATGGGTTGCTTAAGGCCTAAGCAGTCAAATTAGGGTTTCCTTGTTAGATAACCCTAATAGCCTCACTATTTAAGGACCACTAGGGCACCAAAAACGTCGCCAACAAATCCCTTAGGGTTTCCACATGTTTTTGGGTGCCTCCTCTCTTATCATTCTTCATCCTCTTGCTCTTGGTGTTTGTGAGCCATTAGAGGAGTGACACTTGTGACTCTAAGCTTTCTAAAGCCATTACAAGGAGGATTTGAGATTGTTATTGCTACATAACAATCAAGGTAAGATCTAAAACCCTTTCGTATGTTAATATAATTAATTGTATGCTAGATCTAGGGTTTATAGTTTTGGATATTCAATTGCATGTTCATTAGACAAACTAGATCCAAAAGCTATTAGGGTTTGCATGTACACCATAGGAATGATGTTTTGCTAAAAACCCATCGGTGGTATCAGAGGCATGGCTGCTTGTTTGATGTATTTGATGCTATTATGGATTATCCTTGCTTAAATATCGAAATTTAGGGTTTCTGGGGGCTGAACTCGCCGAGTCCATAGATGAACTCGCCGAGTCCATGCCTGACTCGACGAGTCAGCTGGTCAGAAAGAGGGAAAATCAGGATTTTGTGCTATTTTGGCTCTGGATTATTACCAAAAACGTTTTTGATGAATAAAATCCGATTTTTATTGATTTTGGGTGAATATCCTTACCAAAATAGAAGATAATTACCAATTAATCAAATATTTGCTGCCTTATAAGATAATGTTTAGTTATTTGAGTTATTTGATGATTATCTTGCAAGAATTTGGACTAGGTCAATTAGATAACCACCAGTTAATTGTTAATTGCCTTATTTGAATTTTGTGATCTAGAATATTCTTGATAAAGTTTGGAAAAGTTTCAAATTAATCCCTTTAGGTTTTATAGTTTAAATTTGAACTTAAAAATTTTGTTTCTGAAATTTAAATAAGTTAAACCCTAATGTTTTGAAATGTTTCAAAACTTGCCCTCAAGTTTTGGAATTTAAAAGTTGATTAAAAGTTTAATTTAGAAATGTTAAATTCTAAAACCCTAGTATTGTTTTGAAAAGTTCAAATTACACCCTTATGGTTTTACTAATTAATAAAAGTGTATAATTAAAGGAGATTTAATAAACCCATAAATTTTTGGTTTACATTTAATTAATTTAAAAGTATATAACATTAAAAGTCTAGTATTATATATGTATGAGTAAACAGTCAGTCTTACTGTTAGTAGGCCTCATTCGCGAAGCTGGTCTATAAGGGGTGTTTAAGGAAATTGCCTATAAAATGGCGATTGAATGGGTATCCACTCTTACACACCGCACTCTTGACTAGTGGAGGTTCGTTAGCCGAACGGGTAGGATAAGACAGAAACCTTCCATTATAAGTATAATGAAGTACAAAAGTAACTAAATGCTTTTACAAAATTCTCAATCTTAGTTACTTTAGGCAAAAAGTGAATTGATGCAATTCCATGAAATTACACTTTGTGCCCTTGCAAAGACGTTAGTGGAGCGTGTGTGGTTAACCGGCACACTTAATGGTTCTAAGCAAAGGTGGCAAATGGTGACTCACTGTTTGTCATAGTTCGGTGGAGCGTGTGTGGTTAACCGGCACATCGAATATGTGACTGTAACATTTGGGGGCACCATGTAAGTTTGCATGGTTATTCACACCCTGTTTTGTGATCCTCGGCATCCCAGTCACAAATCGAGGGGCATATCGAGATTTAAACATGCCATTGAAAACTTCAATGAATCTCAAAGGATCTAGGAATTTTCAATAGATTTAAAACTTAATTTTTTTTTCGTTTTTCATGGTGGAAATTGGTAAATCATCATTTACCTACCTTCAAATATTCTGCAACTAGATTACGGAATCCCTCTTCTAGGTTGTGGAGTATTGTGTTAGATCCTAGCCTCGATGTTTCATTTGGGTGTCACATCGAGGATCCTAATCAACTTAACTTGAATTTTCTCCCGTTTTGTAGATGTCAAAGTATGACAACTATGGTCCTCCCAAATCCCGTGGAACAAGCTTTCCACATGAAGATGATATTCCACGATTCGATCGACGAACAAGAGATCATGCTTCACTTCCTCCACCTCCTCCAATTATTCTCCCTAACCCACAATTTCGATGGCTTGAAAAGTTCAAGCTCACTCAAGCCCTTTTGGCAAGTAAACATGGAAAACCTGTGTGTGTATATGTCTTAAAGATAAAGTCACACATTGATAGGTTAAGGATGTTGGGTGTCGAGATTTCAGGTAAATTGGTTGTTGATTGGGTTCTTGATGTGCACAAAAGTACCTACTAATTTTAATATTTATAACCTAACAAACTTAACTATCTATGCACTTATAGGCAGTGTACCTAATCAGATTACAGTATAACTTGGGTAAGTCGGGTGTCGATCACAGGGAACGGTGTTCTAATTAATTTACTTACTATTAAATTAACCTAATTTATTAACAAATTTAATAAAGGGTTTTATCTAGACCTGGCAACTCGTGTATTCGTGTCATGAAAACGTGTCAGCCACGAATTTTACACGATACGATTACACGATGAGAAATAAGCTTTATCTCAAATTTTAAGATGTATCTGTGTCGTGTATTCGTGTCGTGTCGTGTCTCTCACAGATTCGTGTCTTCGTGTCTGAAATTGCCAGGTCTAGTTTTATCTGATTTTACAAGATCAGATGAACTTAAATCCAATTCAATAAGTAAAAACACACACTCTTGTTTAGATTGAATCCACTTCTCCCTTATGGCTAGCTAACAATTACGGATTGCTAAGTTGGTTTTTAATTATATTAGTAATTTAGTTCTATCTTACCAATATTTAACTAATTCATGTCAAACCATGTATGTTCACACATAATTAAACACAGAACTAATTATAGTTGTAAATACGCTATATAAGATTTGTTGTGTAAACGCAATTCTGATCACAGTTCTCGTTCTCTAGCACAGCTAAACTTTATTTATTCTAATTATTAACTAAGATTGATCAATCCTAGCTCTAACAATTCAATGTTCACTAAATTATTAGGTAAACAGGTTCATGCAGTTTAACGGTCACTAAGCTACACAGAACATGTAATTAAGCAATTAGATAAACAAATATTAACATGCTAGGTCATACAAATCAAACACAAGCAAATTTTCACCAACTAAGCTTAATCCATAATCATATAACTATTCATAAGTTCAAAGCTTCATCTAGCTAAACAAGAATAGCTAGATTCAGCTGCTCATCATAGTAATTAAACTAACACAGCTAAAACTAATGAAAGACATGTTCTAAAAATAAACCTTTACTTCTCTTGGTGTTGAAAACCCTCTTCCAGAACCCTTCTTTCGTTCTTATTCGTCTTCTGGAACTCTTTTTCTTCTCCAAAAGTCCTCCTTTTCGTAATAATCATAAGAACTTATATAATACTTAAAAACTCGCGCCACGTCGTGGCCAGGTTGCGCCACATCGTGGGCTTCAAGAAATCCGTATTCTTCAAGGAAATCCTCCGCGTCGCGATGCTTATCTTCTGGAACACCAGTGCCACGTCGTGGGCTTCATCGCCACGTCGTGAATTTAGCTCTTATCGTGAATTTATTATTTTCTTGTCTTCCAAGCCTCCCATGTTCCCCATTTTGTCACCTTTGGTCCCTTTCTTCGAAAATCCTTTGTATTGACTGAAAATAACAATTTAAACTCATAAGTATCATTATTCTAAACATATTATCAATTTATTAATAAAAATGTACTTAAATACTGCCTAAAAATAAGTGTAAATATGGCAATATCAAAATACCCCACACTTAGGCTTTTCTTGCCCTCAAGCAAATTTCAACTTAATTCTTAATTACTAAAACTACACAGAACAATCCGACTCTAGTTTAGCCATTATGCAAAACCTCAACGCATGCATTTGTGTCTAAAATTCTCCTAAAGTACCCCCCATACTTTAAATACTCACAATCTTCATAAACACTCGCCCACTTTTTCCGAACAATGCTCATTTTATGCAACCCTCCGAATCCATCCGCAGAAAACCTCCCAACCTCAAGGTATTTTTAGTTGAGCAACCTAAGCGTACATAAACTAGAATTACAATTTTCGATACCACTATGGAGCTCTTTTTGGAATTCTTCAATTCTTTAACATTTGATCTTTAGTTTCTTTGAATTCACCACCATTGTTGATTTGATTTCTGGTATCTTCAACTTTTTTTAAATTTCTTGAGAATTTTGATCTTTTGATCTTCACTTTATTTGCTCCAAAATTCTTCACACTTTTCTTTCCGTAATTCTTTCTCTCTCTTTTTTTTACATGTACCTCTTTTTTTTTCACTCAAAACCTACATGCTTAAGCAGAGGCGCTCAACCTCAACCTTTATTGGTTAATGATAATAATTTTCCTGGATACATTTCAGGTTTAGGCTGCTAAACATATTGCATCCCTCAAACCAAGCGGGGTTATGTTTTTGTTCCATGATTTCACTAAAATAAGGGAGGCCACAAATGCACTATAACGTGTATTGGCTCAACTAAACATTTGAACTTTCATCGGATCATCCCGCATAATACTAGCAATTATAGCTCAAATTATTAGTACTAGATTCAATTAATTTTAATTTTCCAAAATTTTCTAGCAATTTACTTTTTCTACCCCTACCCCACACTTATTTCATACAATGCCCTCATTGTATGTAAAAAAACAAATCAAAATTAAAGAAAAGGGAGAAAAAGGAACAGACTCCCCTGGGATAGTGGTGTGAGCATCTCCAAAAGCGTGGACAATGTACAATTGGACTTCCAAAAAATCGAAACTCGGTGTAAAACTGGTTGAATACGTAAATAAACCACGAACCGAACTCGAAACGTCAATTCGTCAAAGTGTGTATTTGTAAGGAAAAATGTGGCAATGATAAACTGGATCACATCGTGATATGGGTTGAAACCGCAAACACCAAAAAGCTAAACTACTATAAATTGCAAGAGCGCCACGACGTGGCACAAGGAGTCCACGTCGTGGAAACTAAACCTCGGCAGAAAATGACTTGTTTGCTTTATTTACTCTAGCAGCTTTGACCAATGGCTAACTGGTTGCCGACGCTTCTATGCAAATATATTTCCCAACTATAACCTCTCTCCTAATAGACCCCACACTTATCTTGAATTGTGGTTCCGACTCACGACTCTAAGCTTCTTTGACTAGACAAACACGACTCGAAAGTTAACCTTCTATGCTCCTTAGAATTCCAACGCTAATCTGAAAAATTAGATCAAGCCAAAAGAAAAATAAAGTAACATAATAGTCTTAATAAAGTTTTACATCACACACTAAAGTTAACATAAAAAAAAACTACTCAAAAACAGAACAAAAGAAATAAAATCAATCATCATCTTGATCTTGTGCTCCACTCGGCCCTGCTCCATCATCTTGTCGACGCCATAGCTCCTCCCATGTCGGAAAATAGGGATATTGTGGTGGCATAGAAGGTGGCCGGGTCACACCCAAATGTGAATAGATACCCTCAGTAAGCTGGGTATGGTAAATAGCATGACCTCGTAGATTATCCAAATACGTTCCCACCCGACTCTGAAAAGGGTCGGTGGGCACTCCCTGCACATACTGCGAAGCAGCACGCTCTCGTTCGACCTCTCCTCTAGCCCGCACATTCCGACGCCTCGGCCTGGCTGGTGGCTGCTGTCCCGGCTGCACTTCCTCCTGTTCGTCATCGATCGGTGGTATAACAAAGCGACCCCCGATATTCACCACCGCGCGCATCACACCCAAGACTTGAATGGTCAAGTCTGTGTCCGGGAATCGAGTGAGATTCCTCACAAAGTCATGGGTCAAAATTTGATATGACCTAGCCAGGCGAGTAACCAAATGCCCCCCAGTAATCGGGCTCCCAGGCCTAGAATTGGCCGCTTTCTTCCCCATAAACCTTGCCAACATATAAGGCAAATCACAACAAACCCCCGGGGTAATAAGTGTCCATAAATAAAATAGATTATGGATGGGGACCTTATCACCATGATGCTTGTGATTGATTGAAAACGTGATAAGGCGGTGCAAAAATCGGAAAACAGGATTCCGTATTTGTGACTCACTCGAGTCACGAGTGTTGTACTCATGGTTAGAAATGCCCCGCCAAAACTGCACATCCAAAGTACCCGGAGTAAAATCCCGCACACATCCAAGCAAGAAAGGAATAAAAAATGGAGATTGCGTCTCCACTTCCGTATAGAGCCCCATACGCCAAGCAAACTCCCGAAGACTACACTCACGATATACACCCCCAAGACGAAACACAAGTGCCCTATTGTAGGTGACATCAAGGGTGCGCTCTTCAAAACAAACGGTAGAAAAAAATTCTACCGACAATTCCCGGAACACGGGTTCTTGAATGGCGAATAAATTCGTCCACCCGTGACAAGTGAACGAAAATTGATCTACAACATAAGTCTTCGACCAATAACGTTCCAGCTCCACTACCATTCCCACTCTACCAAGCCATCCCCAATCAATAATTGGGGCTATTGCAAACTCCCTATTGTATAACCATCCAAGTCGATTCTCGTAGGTTGTTAGCAATGGTCGGGGAATGTTTTGAGGGAACTGGTATAGAGGATGTATGCTTGCTACATCTATCGGGTCCTCTTCCTGCTGGACAGCTCGTCGTGGTCCCATTCTGCAAACAAAAGCAAAGCAAAGAAGCAAACAAATAACACATTAAAACATATATAAATGGTCTGCCAGAAGTCACGACGTGGCCAGGATGCGCCACGTCGTGGGTCACGTCGAACCCAGATTCTGAATCGGTCATGTTTACGTGCGATTTCCATAAAATAGTTCTTGGGGTTTGTTCCTATGGACTTTTAAATAACATGCAAACTAAAATCGGACACTAGATTCAACCAATTTCGTGAATCATTCAAACCCTAACCACGAAAACTTGAAATTGGAAGAAGTAATTGCAAAATAATGAGTAAAACACATACCAAATGGAGTAATTAGCAAGATCTTGCAAGGAATTTGGAAGTATAATAAGAAATTGGCAGTAGGGTTGTGATGTTCCCGTGAGTGCGGCGGTCTTCCAAGTGGGGGATAAGGGGTTTCTCGGTCAAAGGGTTTTAAGCGATTGGTCCCCCCCTGATTTTTAAAGGCCACGAGGTGGCGGGCTCTGCCCACGTCGTGGACCTTAAATTTCCTAAGATCGCGTATTATAGTTTAACCCACGACGTGGCTGGCTATGCCCACGTCGTGGGAGCTGTCAGATGCCAAATTTTAATAATATTCATCTTATTAACTAATTTCTTTGCAAATCATTCATTATTTAAAGTCCCCTACAGCTATTTCTCTACTTATTACCGGTTTTTAGATGATGAATTGATGTCTTTCCTAATTAAAAAGAAAATAAAAAAGAAGAAAAAATTGCAAACCAAACTCGGGTTGCCTCCCGAGAAGCGCTTCTTTTTCTTGGAGTCTTGAGCTGGACTCCGTGCCTTCTACGTTGACTCTTCGGAAGAGTCTACCACCAGGATCTTTTGTTCCTTGAACCGCCGTTTATAAGCTTGAACTCTCCTTTTATACGCCTTCTTTGAATTTTCTTTTTTAGCTTTTCCATCTTCTTCATGCTTTCGTTTTGTGCCCTTTGTGTGTTCCTTGCTCTCCATAGCGTTCCCCTCTTCTTTCACCACCGGCCTTGTTACTTTTGAAGTGACTTCCTCTTCATCACTTGTCATTTCGTCGTCCTCTTTGCTCACCCAAGAAGGTGGGTTCTTGTAAGCTATGACTTCAATCAAATACGGAACAGATGCCCTTGGTTTTGTCCTCTTGTCTTGATGAACTACCTTTATCTCTTCTTCCATAAGCTTTTCCAACTCTTCTAGTTCATTCTCCTCATTAATCATGAACACCTCTTCTTTATCTTCTTGAAAGTCATTTCTTATCCCGAAGACTTCTTGTTCATCTCCAACCCTCAAAGTGAGCTTAGACTCGCGGATATCAACCAGGGCACCAGCAGTGTTAAGCAATGGCCGACCAAGGATTATCGGAACATCCGTGTCTTCTTTCATGTCCAAGACTACAAAATCTATTGGAAAAACAAATTTTCCGATTTTCACCAAAATATCCTCCACTATGCCTCGGCGTTGTGTCACCGAACGGTTCGCCATGTGAATCTTCATCTTTGTAGCCCTCATCTTCTGAATCTCCAATTTTTGATAAAATGAAAAGGGCATTAGATTAATGCTAGCCCCGGAATCGGCTAAAGCATTAACCTTCATTTTATTCCCAAACTCGCATGGAAGAGTGAGGCGTCTAGGATCCCCCATCTTTTCTGGTGTTTCTCCCAACACAACTTTTGAAATTTGCTCACTTAGAATCACTGTAGACTGTTTCTTTAATTGCCTTCGCGTATCTATCAAGTCTTGCAGTAATTTTTGGTTCTCGGAAGCTTTGGATAAGGACTCAACAAAGGGAGTATTAATTGGAATCCCTTTCACATGCTTCACAAACTCTAAATGTTCCTTCTCCAGTTGACTAAGTGCTGCACGGGTGGGAAATGGCATAGGTGGATGATAATCTGGAATAGGCTCAAAATATTTTTGCTCAGACTTGCGCCACGTCGTGGCCAGAGGCGTGCCACGTCGTGGCGATCCTGGTTCAGCATTCTCTCCGTTTTCGATCCTTGATTTCTTTGGCTGCTGCGGTTGTTCTTCCAACACCTCCAGGAACTCGGATATTGTATCTTCTTCAGTATCGATGGCCATTACGTGAGATTGGGCTTTTAGTTCGGGATTCTTCGGGGACAATTTTTCATGGACTAAAGTGGCTAGTTGACCAAATTGTACTTCAAGGTTATGGATGGAGGCTTGCTGGTTCTTCATCAATGTTTGTTGTTCCATGATAGCGGAATCCGTGGCATCATGTCTCTTTTCCGAAGCCTCCATAAACTTCATCAAAATGGTCTCTAGGTCGGGTTTCTTCTCGATTGGTGGCTGCTCCTTTTGGTAAAAGCCTCGACCTGTCTGCCTATACTTCTCTTATTTTTGCTTTTTATACTCTTCATATGGCAGCCACTCCTTCTTTGGTTTCCTCCAGTCGTCATCAAACTTATCCCCACTAGAGTAGCACACTTGAGCTTTTCTGTTCCCAAACTCATCCATATTGCAGTCCTTGGTCAAGTGTGGACCACTTCATCGCTCGCACCCCACTCTTATGGCATGTATCGACTGGTCCATTTGTGTTATCCGGCGATCCATGTTATTTAGCATGGCCATGACAGCTGCAATTTCTTCAGTTTGGGTCCCTCCACCGCCTTTACTTCCGTCTTGCCTCGGGTTATGGTATTCGCAGGAGTGTTTCGCGAATTCTTCGATGAGCTCCTTGACCTCCCTTGGATTTTTCTTTGTCAACGGTCCTTGAAAATCAAGGAGTTGTCTTGTCATTACATTGACCCCATCATAAAAGATTGACATCTCTTGCTGCACATTTAGGTCATGTTGAGGGCAATTTCTGAGTAAGCCCTTGTACTGCTCCCATGCTTCGTATAGTGACTCCCCCGGTTGTTGCTCAAAGTTGGCTATCGCCTTCTTGAGTTTGGTTATCTTGGATGGCGGGCAGAACTGGTCCAGGAATTGCTCACGCATTTGAGCCCAAGTGGTGATTGTACCTGGTGGGAGTGCTTTTAACCACTCCTTAGCAGCTCCTTTGAAAGTGATGGGAAGCATCCTAAGCAAGACTGTATTTCTGGTGACATTTGGGACATTGAAGTAATCCGCAATGTCGTTGACTTCGTCTAGATGCTTAAAAGCATCCTCATGATCCTTCCCGAAAAATGGGATGTCCTTCAGTGCTATCAATATGTGTCCCTTCAGCTCGAATGTGGCAGTGGCAGGAATTGCGGGTTGGACTAACCCAGGACCCATATCAGTACCCACTAATTTTAATATTTATAACCTAACAAACTTAACTATCTATGCACTTATAGGCAGTGTACCTAATCAGATTACAGTATAACTTGGGTAAGTCGGGTGTCGATCACAGGGAACGGTGTTCTAATTAATTTACTTACTATTAAATTAACCTAATTTATTAACAAATTTAATAAAGGGTTTTATCTGATTTTACAAGATCAGATGAACTTAAATCCAATTCAATAAGTAAAAACACACACTCTTGTTTAGATTGAATCCACTTCTCCCTTATGGCTAGCTAACAATTACGGATTGCTAAGTTGGTTTTTAATTATATTAGTAATTTAGTTCTATCTTACCAATATTTAACTAATTCATGTCAAACCATGTATGTTCACACATAATTAAACACAGAACTAATTATAGTTGTAAATACACTATATAATATTTGTTGTGTAAAGGCAATTATGATCACAGTTCTCGTTCTCTAGCACAGCTAAACTTTATTTATTCTAATTATTAACTAAGATTGGTCAATCCTGGCTCTAACAATTCAATGTTCACTAAATTATTAGGTAAACAGGTTCATGCAGTTTAACGGTCACTAAGCTACACAGAACATGTAATTAAGCAATTAGATAAACAAATATTAACATGCTAGGTCATACAAATCAAACACAAGCAAATTTTCACCAACTAAGCTTAATCCATAATCATATAACTATTCATAAGCTCAAAGCTTCATCTAGCTAAACAAGAATAGCTAGATTCAGCTGCTCATCATAGTAATTAAACTAACACAGCTAAAACTAATGAAAGACATGTTCTAAAAATAAACCTTTACTTCTTTTGATGTTGAAAACCCTCTTCCAGAACCCTTCTTTCGTTCTTATTCGTCTTCTGGAACTCTTTTTCTTCTCCAAAAGTCCTCCTTTTCGTAATAATCATAAGAACTTATATAATACTTAAAAACTCGCGCCACGTCGTGGCCAGGTTGCGCCACGTCGTGGGCTTCAAGAAATCCGTATTCTTCAAGGAAATCCTCCACGTCGCGATGCTTATCTTCTGGAACACCCGTGCCACGTCGTGGGCTTCATCGCCACGTCGTGAATTTAGCTCTTATCGTGAATTTATTATTTTCTTGTCTTCCAAGCCTCCCATGTTCCCCATTTTGTCACCTTTGGTCCCTTTCTTCGAAAATCCTTTGTATTGACTGAAAATAACAATTTAAACTCATAAGTATCATTATTCTAAACATATTATCAATTTATTAATAAAAATGTACTTAAATACTGCCTAAAAATAAGTGTAAATATGGCAATATCAGTTCTTCAGTCGCTTCCTGAATCATATAGTGAGTTCGTTAGAGAGTACTATATGATGGATCATGAAGTGACCCTCATTGATTTGACCTATATGCTTATAGCTGCTGAATCGGCAATGATTTGACGAGCTGGTCGAGCAAATTTGTCTGGTGAATCAAACTCCCAAACTTCAATGGATATTGAAAATGGTGACATTGGAGATCCAGAAAAGGTAGATTCTGAGATAGTTCCATGTGCCATTCCAAAGGAATCCATTTGCTTTTATTGCCAAGAGAAGGGGCATTTGAAACGAAGCTGCCCTATTTACCTAAGAGATCTAAGAGATGGGAGAGTCAAAACGTATGGATCTACTTTAGGTAAAAATCTATTAACTAATTCTTTTAAGTTCCTATTCTAGATTCTTGATACATGATGTGATAAGATTACATTTTGATGTTTTGTAGGATCGAAGAAAAGAAAGGAAGCTTAAGGGAAGAAGTGAGCTGAATCTAATCGTGAAGAAATGGATTTCGATCGTGTTGCTTGAAGATTAGATTCTTAAGCTACTACTTGGAGTTAGAATAGATTGCTAGGAATATGTAACAATATAGTTTTTCAGTTGAATTGCAAGGAAAAAATTTTCCGCAATAAAATAAATTTTGATTTTATATTAATTATTTATCCTTGCAATGGCGTGTATGAAAAATTGATGTTTGTAAGTTTCTATTATTAGCAATACTGGATTTGATTCTTAATTATGTTAATTGTGGAAAGGTCAAGAATTTACCAAATAGGGAAAGTTTCCCATCGCCCAAGTTTCAATTGGACAGAAACTTGGAATCATACAACTGTTGGGTTTTGAGCAATCTAACACTTCCTAAGTGTGCATGCAACCCTAATAAACCTTGGATCTATGTTTGTCTAAATACATGCAAAATAATAATTTTGCAAGGTTTATAACCTATCTAACATGGCATGGGGAACATTTTAACATAAAAGAGTTAGAAAAGATTACATACCTTTTTGATGAGTTTGGTTCTTAAGGAGTTTGAGGGCCAAGCACCAATAGTGTGAATGCCTCAAATGGAATCACAAAACACCACAAACTCTTGGAAAACTTTGAGAGAGTATACACACTTGTATTTTCGGCCACACACAAGCACACACACACACTAGTTCACTAGTTGCCATTTCATGCTCCATAAGCATGCTTATATAGTGTACATGGTTAGGGTGAAACCCTAATAACCCATGTCTTTTCCTTTCCAAGGATCCATGGGTTACAAGCTCCATGGATCATCCATGGACTTCCATACAAGCCTAGCCCATTAACAATGAGTATTAGCCCATACTATATAAAACCAATAGCCCACAATCTAATTAGTCTTCCTTTTAATCTCTAAATTAATTCATAATTAATTTAAGACTAAGACTAATTAAATAACATGACTACATATTAATATATTATAACTTATAATATATTAATAAACATATGTGTATAACTCTCATAAAATTATCCATAAACAGTTCGGGTGAGATGCAACCCAAATGGACCATGCCGGGTCGGGTCAAGTATATACCAAATAAGTTATGGACTTAGACACCTTATCCAACAGACTCCCACTTGGATAAGTCTAATAACTGTATTTGCCTATATAACTTCAGGAACCAACCAGCAATCGTAGCTCTCAAAAACTCTGTTGAACTATGAAGCGCCATTTTAAGACAAGTGATCATATAATCCTCTGTTCTCATGATATCAGCCGGACAAACACATGGAACTATGTCTTGCTTATCGTCTGGTAGTTGTTTCTCGATTTCTGATTTGTTTGACAAAGAACTTTACTGAACACATCAGTTTAGTTCTGACCGGGCCCGGTACATGGATCAACACAAAATCATCAAGGGCCCCAGATATCGCTTCTATTTCTAGAAGGAACAGATAAACTTCGACTCATATGCTTGTTCTACTACTTGTTGAATTGTACACAAAGGCACGTTTTATAACATCAAGTTACTGATGCGTTTACATGCAATCAATGCACAACCAACTCATAGGTAACAACTCATATCTCTAGGTTTGAAGATTTATATGATATTATCGTCTCACGATCACTCGAGATAAATTCCATGAAGTGATACAAGTGAGCGTGGGTTTATACCAATACTCATAACTTATGAGTACTCATGAACGTTGCAGCAACCATTGCCATGTCTAAACACCTTTAGCCATCTACAAACCCAATTCATGACAATCTTGATTCATACCTACTTCCGATGTATGATCGATTGTGGAGGTTAGAATAAATTAATTATTCTGGAAGTCAAAACATGCAAAACTGAAACAATAGTAAATAATTGACAATGACAGTAACACTTTACTCATAAATAAATCACAAATTTTATTCATCATCAAACGTCGATTACATTTTACAAGCTTCAGGAAAACTATCTAATCTGTAGAACTAATATCGTCCCTCAGCCCGATGCGCCTCGCATGCTGAAAATGCTTAACCCTCGTCAGTCCCTTCGTAAGGGGATCTGCAGGATTCTCATCCGAAGATATCCTCCTTGTCACGAGGAGTCCTTCTTCAATCTTGTGTCTTATGAAGTTATATTTTCTGTCAATGTGTCGGGATCTGCCATGATCTCTTGGTTCCTTGGCTAAGGCAACCGCACTATTGTTGTCACAGAAAATCTCCATAGGTTCCTTAATAGCTGGTACAACTCCAAGGTCTTCGATGAAGTTCTTTAGCCATATCGCCTCCTTCGCTGCTTCACTCGCTGCTATATACTCTGATTCACAAGTCGAATCAGCCACCGTCTCCTGCTTGGAACTCTTCCAAGAAATTGCCCCTCCATTTAAGGTAAAGATCCAGCCCGACTGAGAGCGGAAGTTATCCCTATCAGTCTGAAAACTAGCATCACTATACCCTAATACTCTCAAGTCATCACTCCCACCAAGGGTAAGGATCCAATCCTTAGTCCTCCGCAAGTACTTGAGAATGTTCTTTACCGCGGTCCAATGAGCCTTGCCAGGGTTCCCCTGATACCTGCTGACCATGCTCAAAGCAAAGGCCACATCAGGGCGGGTACAAGTCATAGCATACATGATCGAGCCAACAGCGGAAGCATACGGTAGTTGGCTCATCTCAGCTATCTCTGCCTCTGTACTCGGACTCTGAGTCTTACTCAGTTTGGCATTGCTTTGGATTGGTAAATCTCCTTTCTTGGAATTCTCCATGTTGAACCTTTTCAACACCTTATCCAAGTAGGTACTCTGACTAAGTCCAATTAGTCTTTTACTCCTTTCTCTTAATATCCTTATCCCTAGGATATAGGCAGCCTCCCCTAGGTCCTTCATAGCAAAGCACTTCCCAAGCCAGGACTTAACCTCCTGCAAGGTTGGGATGTCATTTCCTATAAGTAGTATGTCATCCAAATACAGTACCAAGAAGCTAATTATACTCCCACTAGCTATGACATACACGCAAGACTCATCTTTACTTCTCGAGAAACCAAACTCTTTGACCTTCTCATCAAAACAAAGATTCCAGCTACGAGATGCTTGTTTTAATCCATAAATGGACTTCTTAAGCTTGCATACTCTATTTGGGTACTCTGCACTGACAAAACCCTCTGGCTGATTCATGTACACATCCTCAGCCAACTTTCCATTAAGGAAAGCGGTTTTGACATCCATTTGCCATATTTCATAATCATGAAATGCGGCAATGGCTAGCATAACCCTAATAGACTTAATCTTTGCTACCGGCGAGAAGGTTTCATCATAATCAATACCTTGAGTTTGAGTAAAACCCTTCGCAACCAGTCGAGCCTTATAAGTATGCACTTTTCCTTCCATGTCGGTCTTCTTCTTGAAGATCCATTTGCACCCGACTATTTTACGGCCTGGTACATTGTCAACCAAGTTCCAAACTTGATTGTCATACATGGATTGCATCTCGCTGTCCATGGCCTCCTTCCATTTAGCAGACTTCGGGCTTGCCATGGCTTCCTTAACAGTGCTAGGTTCATCCAAATTTACCAGTGTACTATCACTGATAAACGTATCACCTTCCGTAGTAATATGAAAGCCATAATAAAACGAAGGTGTGTTCCTAACCCGTGTGGAACGCCTCGGAGGTACAGACATGCCAGCTTGCTCAACAGGAGTTTCCTCCTCAGGTTGATTGCTAGTGTCTGAGGTTCCTTCACCAATTGCTTCTTGAATTTCTTCAAGATCAATTTGTCTCCCACTGTCTCCTTGGCTAATAAATTCTCTCTCACGAAAGACCCCTCTTCTTGCTACAAAGACCACATTCTCACTGGGTCTGTAGAAGAGGTAACTGAAGGATTTCTGTGGGTAGCCAATGAAAATACACCTTTCACTTTAGGGTTCGAGCTTATCATGAGTCTCACGCCTCACGAAAGCCTCGCAACCCCAAATCTTGATGTGGTCTAAATTGGGAACCTTCCCAGTCCACATCTCATGAGGTGTTTTGGTAACCTTCTTTGTAGGGACTAAATTAAGGATATGGGCGGCAGTCTCTAAGGCATAACCCCAAAAAGAGATTGGTAACAAAACTCGGCTCATCATAGAGCGAACCATGTCCAACAAGGTTCGATTACGCCTCTCAGCTACACCATTCAGCTGTGGTGTCCTGGGAGGAGTCAATTGTGAGACAATCCCACACTCCTTAAGATAGTCAAGGAACTCGGTACTAAGATACTCACCACCTCGATCGGATCGAAGCATCTTAATGTTCCCGCCCAATTGATTTTCTACTTCCTGTTTGAATTCCTTAAACCTTTCAAAGGTTTCTGACTTATGTTTGATTAAGTAGACATACCCATATCTACTAAAATCATCAATAAAAGTCACATAATACCGATTAGCATCCCTTGTGGCGGTTTTGAATGGCCCACATACATCAGTATGTATCAGGTCCAACAAACCCTCACCCCTCTCACAAGTTCCAGTGAAGGGTGATTTTGTCATCTTTCCAAGTAGACAAGATTCACAACTATCATCCGATTTAAGGTCGAATGATTCCAAGACTCCACTCTTTTGGAGTTGGCCTATGTGTTTCTTGTTTACATGTCCAAGACGACAATGCCACAATGATGCTTTATCTAGGCTAGTAGAAGAATCAATATACAACACATTATTTCCTAAGTTGTCTACAATCAACACAGTTTCATACACATCATCACAAGGTAACGCTTTAAAATAAAACACATTATTAAAGAAAGCATTAATACCACCACATTCATTATCAAACGAAAAGGTAAAACCTTGTTTGTACAAAGCATGAAAAGAAATAATATTCCTCGCCATATCAGACGAGTACACACATTTATTCAAATCTAATTTTAACCCATTATTAAGCAACAAAGTATAAACTCCAATCTTGGAAACAGGTGAAGCCTTCCTATTCCCCATGATCAAGTTTATCTTCCCGTGCTCCACATCATCACTTCTTCTTAGGCCCTGCAAATCAGAACATATGTGAATACCACATCCTGTATCAAGCACCCAAGAGTTAGAATATGTTGAGTAATTAGACAATATAGTGTAAATACCTGCATGGGTGGGTTTCACTTTCCCATCCTTTAGATCCTACAAGTACTTAGGGCAGTTTCGCTTCCAGTGTGCCTTTTCATGGCAATAAAAGCATTCAGCATCCTTGGGAATGGCAGAAGGAGTGACAGAACCGCTCTTGGTCTTCGATGAGGAGCCTTCAAGAGACTTTCCCTTGGTACCCTTCGAAGGGTGCTTCCTCTTTTTCCATTTGCCTTGCCCGATAGCCAAAACAGGGGTAGATGTTGGAGTAGGAGTAATAGAGGTAACAACTGCCTTGCCCTTAAGACCGGATTCAACGGTCTTCAAGAGTCCTTGAAGCTTGCTGAGGGTAACTTCCTCCTTGTTCATATGATATGTCATACGAAAATGGTCATAACAAGAAGGTAAGGAGTGAAAAATGATGTCAATTGCCAACTCCTCAGGGATGTTCACATTCAGTTTCAGCAAACGGTCCACATACCTTTGCATCTTTTGCATGTGAGCCGTGACGGAATCACCGTCCTTCATGTGGGTAGTTATTATGGAGGAGATTATTTCATACCGCTCCTGACGAGCACTCTGATGGTACCTTTCCATCAGGTCTTGGTGCATCTCAAAAGGGTAGAAATCTTCATATGACTTTTGGAGCTCGGCTGTCATCGTGGCCATCATGATACATGCCATTTTAGTAGCATCTCTCTCATGTGTCCTGAATTCAGCGATCTCCTCAGGAGTAGCAGTAGACTCATCAAGTTCTTTTAACTCCTTATCGAGGACATATTCCTTGTCCTCATAACGAGTAACCATCCTGATGTTCCTAATCCAATCCATGAAGTTGGAACCATCAAAGATGACCCTCCCACAAAGATTCGTGAGAGAGAAAGAACCAGTTGGGTTAAAGCCCGAAGCATTAGTGTTGGAAGACATCTGAAAGAAGAAAGCAAGTTTAGATTAGATATATAGAATCCTTAATAAGACACCCAAATGTAATATTAAGGCTAGGATCCAATCACAATATATTATACTTAGAAGAGGGATGCCGTAATCTAAGTAATGATATATTTGAAAGGTAGGTGAATGACGATTCACCAATTTCCACCATGAAAAACAAAATGAATTATTAGGTTTTAATTGGATTTGAAATTCCTAGATTCTTTTGAGATTCATTGAACTTTTCAATGGCATGTTTCAATCTCGATTGTGCCCTTCAAGTTTTGTGACTGGGATGCCGAGGATCACAAAACAAGGTGTGAATAACCATGCTAATTCACTTGGTACCCTTAATATTATCACCTAATCAATGTGCCGGTTAACCACACACGCTCCATTGATCTATGACAAACATTAAGTCACCCTTCGTGATCCTTACTAGTCCAAGTTAGTGTGACGGTTAACCACACACGCTCCACCAACGACTTGGTAAGGTACAAAGTGTGAATTCCATGGACTAGCACCACGTTCACATTTTTCCTAAAATAACTAAGATTGGGAATTAAAAAGGTTTAGTTACTTTATAATAATCATTATACTTTTAATGAGGATTTAAAGTCATTGTCCTACCCGTTCGGCTAACGACACTCCACCAGTCAAGCAAGCGGTGGGTGAGAGTGGACACCCATTAAGTTGCCATTTTATAGGCAACAACCTTATACCCACCTTATAGACCGGCTTCGTGAATGAGGCCTACTAACGGTAGAACGACTTATTCTTATACATATATATAATAATTAACCATTAATGTTATAAATAGTATAAGGGTTGAATTTTAACTATTAAAACTCTAAGGGTTGGAATTAAAGTTTATTAAAGTGTGTGAAACTTTACAAATTCCAAAACTTGAGGGCAAGTTTTGTAACTATCCAAAACTTTTCATTTCATAACTTATGAATTAAAGGATCATAAAAATGAAGACTCTTCATTTTCATGTAACTTATGTGTTTAAATGTGTGTGTTAAAGAAAGTGACCTTTAGATATCCATAACTTGAGGACAAATTATGGACTCCATTAAAACACATAAATGATCAAGAATTAATTCTAAACAATTCAGCAAATAATTCCTATCATCTTCTAAATTCATAAGAACATGAACATGATCATCAAAATTTCAAGAATTATATGAACACATAAAAAATCATGGAATTTTGATATATGCTATTGTAAATGGATTAGAACAACCATTACACCAACTAAAACAAGTTTTAAAACACCAAAACAGTTTAGGGTAATGTTTCTAGTCCATTTCCAGCAGCAAAAGTCGAAAATCTGCACTCTGTGGCTCCTACTCGTCAAGTGCATGAACCTACTCGGCAAGTAGGTTGAAGATACACATGGACTCGGCAAGTCCCCCCATGGACTCGGCGAGTTCATCAGGCAGACAACAAGTTTTTCGACTTTTTCAACTATTTTGCATCAAGTATCAAACAAGCAAGCCTAGGCTCTAATACCACTGTTGGGTTTTGAGCAATCTAACACTTCCTAAGTGTGCATGCAACCCTAATAAACCTTGGATCTATGTTTGTCTAAATACATGCAAAATCATAATTTTCCAAGGTTTATAACCTATCTAACATGGCATGGGGAACATTTTAACATAAAAGAGTTAGAAGAGATTACATACCTTTTTGATGAGTTTGGTTCTTAAGGAGTTTGAGGGCCAAGCACCAATAGTGTGTGCCTCAAATGGAATCACAAAACACCACAAACTCTTGGAAAACTTTGAGAGAGTATACACACTTGTATTTTCGGCCACACACAAGCACACACACACTAGTTCACTAGTTGCCATTTCATGCTCCATAAGCATGCTTATATAGTGTACATGGTGAGGGTGAAACCCTAATAACCCATGTCTTTTCCTTTCCAAGGATCCATGGGTTAAAAGCTCCATGGATCATCCATGGACTTCCATACAAGCCTAGCCCATTAACAAATGAGTATTAGCCCACACTATATAAAACCAATAGCCCACAATCTAATTAGTCTTCCTTTTAATCTCTAAATTAATTCATAGTTAATTTAAGACTAAGACTAATTAAATAACATGACTTCATATTAATATATTATAACTTATAATATATTAATAAACATATGTGTATAACTCTCATAAAATTATCCATAAACAGTTCGGGTGAGATGCAACCCAAATGGACCATGCCGGGTCGGGTCAAGTATATACCAAATAAGTTATGGACTTAGACACCTTATCCAACAACAACTTGGTTGCATGATGAATGAGAAATTTCATATTTGGAAATTAGACTAATTCGTTGACAAAGTGTCAAGTAAAGGACTAGGAGATCGAGTACACAAAGTTGTGTGTTGATCAAGACCACCACAAGAGTAACAAAGATATTTGTCATGATTTACTAAGGTTAAGTAAATATGATTATACTTATGAGATTAAATGTAATTCTCAGTTGATTGAAAGAGTTTCAATCAATAGTAGAACGAATAAGAAGAATCAAGTAGGCAGAAAGATAAAAGTTTCTCTATTCTAAGAATAAGGGAGAGTACTTTTTATTATGTTTTATGATAGGTCTTAATGATTAAGAACCATATCTCAATTGATCCTCTAAGTGAGTCTTAGTGCAATTGTATGTCTGAGAAGAGGAATCAAGAATTGAAGAAATGGTTAAATCAAGAAGTCAATCATACTTCATTCCAAAAACAAGTCTTAGAGTTAAGATTGTGAATTGAGTGACAAGTCTTAAGAAGGTTTATAACATTCATCAAATGTGGAATTTGAAAAGGTTTTCTTATTCTTGCACATTTGAAATTGGAAATTTGTGATGTCTTGGATAAGAAAAAGACCAACTAGGACCAATTTTGTGAAGTGTTTTGTCTTGATAAAAGCTACACTAACTCTTGAATATTTGTGTTAAGGAATCAGTGGAGGTCTTAATGTTCTTGAAAAAGTTTCAAGAACTAATCAAGAATAAACCTTATCAATCATCACTAGCACACGACTTGAGGTTTATGACCTATCGTGTTGACATTATTTTGTTTATGTGTCATCCCAATTGAGTTAATTATGCATGTGACATCATTTGAACGCATAAAAGGCAAGCACCTTGTTCAATGAAAAGTACATTGATAGGAAAGGGTGAGCTGCTTAACTACTTGGAAGACTTGGTGGGCACTCGTGTTACCATAAGTCAAGAAATCAAGATTGAGAAAGTTCGGTCCATATGAGTTTGGATTTGTCGCAAACTTTGGTTTTGACAAATTCGCATGGATATGAACACATACACCATTAAAATATAAGTGTCATAAGATTCCATCCTTCATGAAAATGACTGTGAGTAAATGCTTTCACTAAAAGAGATTTTAAGAAGATAGTGATTGTGAAATTATATTCTCGAATTCGATTATGGTTACGGTATCCCTTTCCATAATTCGAATTGTGAGATTTGGCAATTAGTCTGAATTGTTTAGACACATATATGAGCTATCTAAGGCAAAGGTGTATAAGTTTAAAAAGCTTAGATAAAGGATTATCAAAGCATTAGGCATTAGAAATATGAACTTAAGAAATTCAATAAGTATTGTTTTCTGGAAGTTAAGTTGTTTTCTAAATACATGTCAAAGCCAGTGGGAGCATAAGTGTTATGCTTATATGATAATAATCATCATGATAGCGGGAGCATAAATGTTGTGTTTGTATGATTATTAAGGCAAGTATTGCAAGTTAACAATATTAATTATAGAAATCAAGAGTTATACTTTGCAAACTCGTAAGGGTTGAAAAGTTGTTTTGCTATAATTAAGGGAGAGAATATTGTACTTAATTTCAAAATCTAGAGCTTAGATTGAGAAATTTTAATAAATTTAGTCAAAGGATAAATAGTGTGTTCTTAAATTTCGATTATGATTACGGTATTCCTCTTCATAGTTCAAATTATGAGAACGTGACACATAAAATATTATGGCAGAAGATTGATAGAGTATCGTATCTTTATGTAAGACATTATGCATCGTGTTCCATACACTTCGGGTATAGGATTGATTGCAAGTGCTATAATATTTTACCATTCTAAAATTTTCCAAATGTCTAGCGCATTTAGAGGGAAAAAGGACTAGAATCGGTTTTGACTAAAAAAAATTAAACAACTATCAAAGGACGATCCAAAGCTCGCTAAGGATTGGTCGCTTGTGAGTAGTTGGAAGTATGGTATTGGATGACATTATTATGAATAGATAAGATTCTATTAACAATGAATTGTCATATGGAAAATATGGAAATGTTTCCATATTGGGAGTTAGATATTGAGAATCTATGTCTAGATTAGAAACTTTTATGCAAGAAGGATGTTCAAAGGAATGTACTTTGAGTGAGAGACATCATATCTATAGAATTGTTTCTGATAGAGATTGGCCAAGTCTTGATGATTTTGGGCTATGACTTTACGAAAGAATCATTGCATAAAATGTTAGAATCTAGCATAAGTAATAAGAATTTGATATTCTTATACTTATGATAAGGATTAGGAGTTGTGAAATGAGTATGATTGGAAATGTGTTCATTTGATCTATGTCACAAAGTAATGACCATAGGTAAACATTGTGTGCATGCTGAGAGCATGGGACAACTGTAGTAATAATTCAAGTAAGAAGTTGATTACCCGAAACAACAAATAATGAGTAATCAATATGGTGATTAAATAAAATGTTTTATTTATACCCAGAGTTTGGGGCCATATAGGATTAGTATTATTCTTGTGTTTCACTTTGCATGTTTTGACTTCCTGAAAAACTAAATTGGTTCAGAACAATAAAATTATTCGAACGGACCACAGTCGTTCATATGTTGGAAGTAGGTATGAATGAAGACTGTCGTGAATTGGTGTGTGGATTGTCTAAAGTGTATTAGACATAAGCAAATGTTTGCTGCAATGTTCATGAGTGCTTATGGATATGATTTGAGCATTGGATTAAACCAACGCTCACTTGGTCACTTCATGGATTTTATCACGAGTGATTGGTGAGACGATAATATCTTATATTCTTGAAACCGAGATATGTGAATTGTATCTTGCGAGTCGGTTACACATTGATAATATGTAAACGCACCAGTACTTGGTGTCATAAAACATATTGTTGGGTGTGATTCGGTGAGTGAGTGCAAGCAAGCATTGAATCAAAGTATATCCGTTCCTTTTATCCAAAGTGGGATGAAAGCAATATATGTGGGGCCCTCGATGATTTTGTGATGGCACCTAAGCGCTTGGCCAAGTCGGGACTAATTTGATGTGTTCAATTGTAGTCTGTTGTCAGTCATCATAAATCGGAAATCAGGAAGCAGTATAGAGAGAATGATTGAAATCCATGTCTCATGTCTATACGATATCTAGAATGAAGGAATATATGATCCCTTATCTAAAGGACACGCTTCTGATACGATCAGAGTTGACAGCGACTTTTGAAAGCTACGATTGCAGATCAGGATCTGAAGTCATACGCAAAATAGTTATTAGACTTATCCAAGTGGGAGACTGTTGGATTAGTGTCTAAGTCCATAACTATTTTTGGTATGTACTTGACCCGATGGTGCATGGTCCTTTTGGGTTGCCTTCATCAAAGCAACTTGATAGGACGAATTATGAAGAGAGATGATTAATTATGATTTATTAATATAATATGAGAATAATATATTAAAGGAGAAATCATATTGTTTAATTAATATTAGTCAAGAATTAATAAGAATTAAATTTGTGGCTAAAAGACATTAATTGAATAAAGGGGACTAGAACTGTCAATTGTGTGATAGTTGAATATTGGGCTAATGGACCCCATAGAGGATGGAGTGGATGAATTCTATGGGAAAACCCATTAGAAATCGTCCAAGGCCTCTAAGGAGGGAGTCCATGGGTTGCTTAGGGCCTAAGCAGTCAAATTAGGGTTTCCTTGTTAAATAACCCTAATAGCCTCACTATTTAAGGACCCCTAGGGCCCCAAAAACGTCGCCAACTAATCCCTTAGGGTTTCCGCACGTTTTTGGGTGCCTCCTCTCTTATCATTCTTCATCCTCTTGCTTTTGGTGTTTGTGAGCCATTAGATGAGTGACACTTGTGACTCTAAGCTTTCTAAAGCCATTACAAGGAGGATTTGAGATGGTTAATTCTACATAACAATCAAGGTAAGATCTAAAACCCTTTCATATGTTAATATGATTAAATGTATGATAAATCTAGGGTTTATAGCTTTAGATATTCAATTGCATGTTCATTAGACAAACTAGATCCAAAAGCTATTAGGGTTTGCATGTACACCATAGGAATGATGTTTTGCTAAAAACCCATCACTTTTACCCTTCTGAGTGAATATAGGAAGGGATTAGTTTAGCCTTTGAGAGCTGTTTATAATTAGAAGTGAATTTTGTACGTGTTTAGGCGGAGGCTAGATCAGTGTTTCGAGTTCGAGATCGTTCGAGTTTACCCGAGGTGAGTCTTCTCATTATACATTACCTAGGGTGGTATCTATGTTTGGACCGGAAGGTAATGCGTGTTTGCTTGAGATTTTGTGTTTTTGTGATTATGTATGCTAAGTACTATTCTGATCGGACCAGAGGGTCCAACAATTTACGAGGCCAGAGGGTCCTCAACCAGACTGGACCGGAGGGTCTAACGAGCTAGACCGGACTAGAGGGTCCAACGAGCTACGGGACTGGAGGGTCCAACTGAGACACATTGACCAGAGGGTCGTACGGAGTATAGCCTCGAGTGGTAAATTGTTGTATGTGGTATTTTGGGGAACTCACTAAGCATTCGTGCTTACCGTGTTATGTGCATGTTATGTGTTTCAGTTACCTCAGAGGATCGTGGGAAGGCACCGGCGTGATTGTACACACACTTTTGATTTGGAACTATATTTGTGGATCCTAGAATTGAACAATTGTTTTGAAAACTTGTTAATTGGTTTTTGGAGATTTAATGATGAGACATATGTTTTATGAATAGTAAAAATGAAAATTTTGGTTTGAAAAATTATGTTGTTACAAGTTGGTAACAGAGCCTTGGTTTGAGGGATTCAGATACACCTTCAGGCATATCTGGACTCATACTAAGGATTTGTGAAAAGTTTTCAAAAGAAACATTTTTTCTAAAAAAAAAAAAGAAAAGGATTTCTAGAAAGAGCGGAAAAGAGCAATGTGTACAATCAGCCAGCGCCCAAAAGGTGATTTCCCAAAATACCCTTATGTTATGTGTTATGTTGTTATGAGATGTGTTATGCATGCTAGAGTAGGCTAGGTAAATCATATCTTAGGACTAGGTTGGACTGATATGTGAGGCCTTAGCCTAGAAGTTTAAGCTACTGTGAGTTGCTTTGAGTGCATGTAGGTAGTAGAGAGTAGCTTGTGAGAAGTCTGCTAGAGAGTAGGCTGTATTTAGGGTGATATAGGGTACTTGCGAATTGGAATCCTAGGAGGAGGACTTGATGTGGATACGGATACGATGTGGAAGGTAGTATTGGGCCCGTACTACTTAAAGCACCAGATCAGTAAGCATTATAAGTAAGAATCCTTAGGGTGCTAAGGAACAAGTAGGAACGGTTGATCGAGTGCGAGTAATCTCGGTCGAGTCTCTGATTATTTTATGTCATATTTCAGAGGCATCATGGTGGGAACGTGCCACAACCCAGGAGGCAGTGCTACTAGTGGTACTAGTGATGAGGAGATTCTTCGGTTCATTTACGAGGAGGTGGCTACAGCCATTCGAGCTGAGATACCGGAGATGTTTGGGTCTGTAAAGACCACGCTGATTTAGACATTTGACGAGCGATATGCTGCTCTGACTGAGGTTGCTTGAGTTTTGTACCTGCTTTGGTGTTGTTTAACTCGGGTGCGAGTCGATCTTTCGTATCGCTAGCATTTAGTCGTCACATCAGTAGTCGACGTGAGGCCTTGAGTTGACCTTTGAGAGTCTCCATAGCTTATGAGCATATTGTTTTTGCAACTTATGTGATCCGGGGATGTGTGCTTGAGATTTTTGGAGTCGAGTTTCCGATAGATTTGGTGCCTATCGCGATGGGGGATGTATGTGTCATCGTGGGCATGGACTGGTTGAGCCAATTCGGGGCCATGATCGACTGTGAGCGTCAGCTGGTGACCATCCAAAATGCTAGTGGGGGAGTACTAACAGTATTCGGAGAGGGTACCCGATCTGGGTCAGCATTTTGTTTTGCTGCTCGGGCAAGGTAGAGCTTGCAGCAGGGTTGCATGGGTTTTCTGGCGTATGTGTCGAATACGCGGGATGTTATGGAGAGACCGAGTACTGTCGCTAAGGTTCCAATGGTTAGCAAGTTTCCGGATGTTTTCCCCGAGGGGTTACCATGTGTGCCTCCCGAGAGGCAGGTAGAGTTTCACATTGATTTACTTCTAGGGGCGGAACCTATCGCAAAGGCGCCATATCGCCTTGTGCCACCAGAAATGGAGGAGTTATTCTCACAGCTTCAGGAGCTGTTGGGAAAGGGATTTATTTGGCCGAGTAGCTCTTCGTGGGGAGCACCGATCCTTTTTGTCAAGAAAAAGGATGGTTCACATTGGATGTGTATTGATTACCGGGAATTTAACAAGCTAACGGTCAAGAACCGTTACCCACTCCCGAGGATCGACGATCTATTCGATCAATTGCAGGGTGCATCTTGGTTTTCCAAGATTGATTTGAGGTCTGGGTATCATCAGAAGAGGGTTCGTAAGGAGGATATTCAGAAGAAAACATTTAGAACTTGTTATGGGCATTACGAGTTCGTGGTGATGCCTTTCGGGCTCACCAATGCTCTGACAATATTCATGGATCTCATGAACCAAGTATACAGACCTATGTTGGATCGTTCGGTGATCGTGTTCATCGACGATATTTTGGTGTATTCGAAGTCTAGAGAGCATCATGAGGAGCATTTGAGAGAGGTTCTCGGAGTATTGAGATCGGAGAGGCTTTATGCCAAATTCTCCAAATCTGATTTCTGGTTAACAGAGGTACAGTTCTTGGGATACCTCATTAATCAGAATGGGATTTTGGTCGACCTGGCCAAGATTGATGCGGTTATGCGTTGGGAGTTTCCGAGATCCCCCACCGAGGTCAGGAGTTTTCTGGAGTTAGCCGGCTACTATCGGAGGTTTATCAAAGATTTCTCCAATATTGTTGTTCCTCTCACCAAGTTGACCCGGAAGGGTATTGCTTTTGTTTGGGGTCCCGATCAGCAGAACTCGTTTGAGACTCTTCACCAGAGGTTGTGCGAAGCTCCAATGTTAGCTCTTCCTGAGGGAATGGAGGACTTCGTGGTTTACTGTGATGCATCTATATCAGGGTTAGGTGCAGTGCTTATGCAGAGGGAGCACGTGATAGCATATGCATCGAGGCAGCTGAAGCCTCATGAGACAAGGTATCCCATCCACAATTTAGAGTTGAGGATAGTGGTGTTCGCCCTCAAGATCTGGCGTCATTACTTGTACGGGGTTCGGTGTACCATCTACACGGACCACAAGAGCTTGGGGTGTCTGATGGATCAGCCTAACCTGAATATGCGCCAGAGGAGATAGTTGGACATGGTAAAAGATTACGATTGTGAGATTCTGTATCACTCGGGCAAGGCTAACGTGGTAGCTGATGCCCTAAGCCGCAAGGTGGAAAGTGCCCCGATTCGGGATATATGCATGAGGATGACAGTGATGACTCCGGTGTTGGATACCATACGAAAGGCTCAGGTAGAGGCCATGAGACCAGAGAACCGCAAGAAGGAGCGGGTGATCGACCAAGTATCCGAGTTTGTGATGGATAACCGGGGATTTACGACCTTCCGAGGTCGGATTTGGGTGCCTTATACGGGCGAAGCTCGTAGCATTTTGATGGAGGATGCTCATTAATCGAGATTTTTGATCCATCCCGAGGCCACTAAGATGTATTTGGATCTGAAGAGAGACTATTGGTGGCCCTATATGAAGAGGGATGTAGCATGGGTAGTAGAAAGGTGCCTGACCTGCCGCCGGGTCAAGGCTGAGCACTAGTGTCCTCATGGTCCATTGCAGCCTTTGGAGATTCCCCAGTGCAAGTGGGAGCAGATCTCGATGGACTTTATCACCAAATTACCGAGGACGGCGCGTGGAGTTGATGTGATCTGGGTGATCGTGGATAGGTTGACGAAGAGTTCCCACTTCCTTGCTATTAGTGAGAGCTCTTATGCTAAGAGGCTGGCAAAGATTTATGTGTGAGAGGTGGTAGCTCGGCATGGAGTGCCGATATCTATAGTTTCGGATCGGGATGTGCGTTTTACTTCCAGATTCTGGAAGAAGTTCCATGAAAAGTTGGGAACGCGATTGCATTTTAGTACCGCCTACCACCCACAGACAGACGGACAGAGTGAGCGAACGATTCAGACGCTCGAGGACATGCTTCGGGCATGCGTTATGGATTTCGGTGGGAGTTGGGACTCATACCTACCTTTGGCTGAATTTTCCTATAACAACAGCCATAACTCGAGCATCAGTATGCCTCCCTTTGAGCTTTTTTATGGGAGGAGGTGTCGTAATCCCATTTGTTAGGGAGAGGTGGGGCAAAGAGTATCGGGCGGCACGGAGATTGTGTCAAAGACGACCGAGCAGATTCAGCAGGTCAGACAGAGGTTGCAAACAACTCAAAGTTGTCAGAAGAGTTACGCTGACAGACGATGATCCGAGCTTGAGTTCCAGGTCGGAGACTTTATGCTTCTAAAAGTTTCCCCATGGAAAAGAGTGATCTAGTTTAGGAATAGGGGCAAGTTGGGGCCTCGATATATTGGACCTTTCAGGGTGATCGCCAGGGTTGGCAAGGTAGCATATCAGCTGGAGCTGCCTGAGGAGTTGAGCCAGATCCATAGCACCTTCCACGTGTCCCAGTTTTGGAAGTGTGTGGCTGATGAGACGGCGGTAGTATCATTAGACGACATTCAGGTGGATGCGAGCCTGAATTACATCGAGAGACTGATCGCGATCCTAGATCGGAAGGTGAAGGTTCTGAGGAACAAGGAAGTGCCTCTTATTCAGGTCCAGTAGCAGCACCGAAGGGGGTCTGATTTGACTTGGGAACCAGAGCTAGAGATGCGGGAGCAGTACCCCGAGTTATTTGTAGAGCAAGACTTCGTAGGGGAAGTCTGATTCTAGTGGGGGAGATTTGTAACATCCCAGAATTCAGGTATATTCCTTTGATCCTTTTCTTTCCCCAAGTTGTCAAAATTAGTCCATGAAAGAAAAGTATGGCTTTTGAGTACGTTGAGCGTAAGGGAGAGTACGATGCACGTACTCGTGAGTGTGTCCTTGACGCAGATTCTACCCGGTACGTTGGGCGTACCATGGTGTACGTTGGGCGTACTAGGTCCAGATGGAAACCCTAATTGTGGAGGTGAGCCCTATATAAGAAACATTTTGGCCTCACTTTTAGCCACCATATCCAGAGATCAAAACCCTAAGTGAGCCAAACCCTTGTTCTAGACCTTGTGTATGTGTGTGTGTGTGTGTGTGTTTGAGCTTGATAGTGTTCTTGTGTGCCTTTGAAGAGAAGAAGGTGTCATTGAAGAAGCTAGAGTTGGTGTGCAAGCCTTGGATCTAAGCTTTTCAGAAGTTGGAGCATCAGTTGGAGGTAAAAAGCTCAAAGCTTTCTCAATCTTTTTTATTTGTGCATTATGGGTCATTTCTAGGGTTTTTGTCCCAAAGGTGGAGACTTTATGAGCAAAGGGAGATCCATATACCTTGATCTGTCCTTATTCAGTGTATTAAGTGTTATAGATCCATAAAAATCCGATCTTGGACGTTAGGAGTGAGCCATGCATGAGATATGAGCTCTTTAGTGAAGAAAGTGGTTTGTTTTGGTTGATGATGACCTTTACGGCCATGTAAAGGCGTAAAGTCCTCGACTTTATGGATTAGGAGGATGTAGGGGGTCCAGATCTGTAATTTGAGCCAAGTTCTTAACTAATTAAGACCATAAATAAGTTGATAGTTAAACTGGGACGTACGCTGAGCGTAAATCCCAGTATGCGGGGCGTAGGGTGAAATAAGCCTGTTATCTGCATAATGGTTGAGTACGCCCAGCGTAGGGATCGAGTACGCGCCACGTACTCCTTAGGGTTGACTTTCGTTGACTTTTAGGGTTTAGTCAACAAGTGGACCTTTGGACCATTGGAGGGGTAGAATGGTCTTTTACCCTTCTGAGTGAATATAGGAAGGGATTACTCTAGCCTTTGAGAGTCGTTTATAATTAGAAGTGAATTTTGTATGTGTTTAGGCGGAGGCTAGATCAGTGTTTCGAGTTCGAGATCGTCCGAGTTTACCCGATGTGAGTCTTCTCACTATCATTACCTAGGATGGTATCTATGTTTGGACCGGAAGGTCGTGCGTGTTTGCTTGAGATTATGTGTTTTTGTGATTATGTATGCTATGTACTATTCTGAACGAACCGGAGGGTCCAATGATTTACGAGGCCAGAGGGTCCTCAACCAGACCAGACCGGAGGGTCCAACGAGCTAGACCGGACCAGAGGGTCCAACGAGCTACGGGACCGGAGGGTCCCGCTGAGACACATTGACTAGAGGGTCGTACGGAGTATAGCCTCGAGTGGCAAATTGTTGTATGTAGTATTTTGGGGAACTCACTAAGCATTCATGCTTACCGTGTTATGTGTTATGTGTTTCAGGTACCTCATAGGATCGCGGGAAGGCACCGGTGTGATTGTACACACACTTTTTATTTGGAATTGTATTTATGGATCCTGGAATTGAACAATTGTTTTGAAAACTTTAATTGGTTTTTGGAGATTTAATGATGAGAGTTATGTTTTATGAATAGTAAAAATGAAAAATTTGGTTTGAAAAATTATGTTGTTACAACAGATTTTCATGTACGCCATTAAGATAATCTTCCATCTGATCGACCCACTAATCATAATATTCATGAATCAGCATCAGAATCTTCGTTGCAAATCCAAGAAGATTGGCATAGTAGAATCAATTAATCACTTATTGATTAAGTTAAGAATTGTGTTTTCAAGTTGAGGACTAATGAACCGGAATGAGCAATTAAAAAATATGAAAAATACTACACATATTTTTCAATCAATGAATTTAATCCCGCTCTAATAGCAATTGAAGAGTGTTAAAAACAATGTTTGAATCAATCAAATAGATGAAAGCAATAAAGAACACAAGATCTAAATATGATCTGTTTAGCTCCAGTTAATTCTAAATGAGTACAAATGGTTTTCGAGTACAAAGAATAAAACGGAGAGTGTTCCTTACTCTAGACCTAAGTACCTACCCTATTTATAGGGTACATTAGACATACAAAAAATACACAGATTAGTATATACATATCGAAACCTAAATCTCTTGTAAATATCTTAGATAACGAAAGTTTGTAACTTTCGTTATTTATAGACACCAACTAAAAGATGTAGCTTTTGACTCTCACTATAACTTTCACCTCTACATAAAAGTCATGACCTATCATTATTATTTTCATCTCTCATCACCCTTCACTACCTAATATATTATAAGTATGAAAATACATATATGGTTAAATAAAATCATCTCACATAGCTTCATCTAACACAGAAGGTCTTAATCACGTATAATAGGCACATATAACACTTAATTATCTAACCACTTCATACATATTTGTAAGATGAAAGTAACTAGCCACTCACCTGTTAAAAGTGGATGACTAGTGATTTCAGTAGCGCTTCGCCTAACACACTGGCTTTTCCTTTGATATGACCTAATGTGACATCCCCATTCTCACGGCCAGAAAAGACCGATTTTGTTTATGCTTTATAAAAATCAGAGTATCTCTTTTAATCAAAATGTTGCGGAATTTGTTCCCAGTAAAACATGATAAATACGTTATCAAAGCATTTCTGAATAAATGTATTTTTATTCATTTTAAAACATTTGGGATGTCATTGTCAATACAGAAACATAAGCATAAACAGAACTTACATTCATTATCACTAGTGATCTATATCTCCTTAATCTCTCAGTGTAATGTGACTTCATATCAACACCTGTGATATAAATAAACTGAGTGGGTCAGATTGGGAAACATGGTGAGTACATAAGGTTTTCAACCCACAATAATATAATTATTATGTTTAATCGTCAAACAGTTAACCCAATTACCCATCCCCATTATCTTCTTTACTCTTAAGGGTCTACCCTAAGAATCAGCTAATCCTCGTTAATTCATTCCTAAGGATCATCCTAAGGAATCGGCATGAAATCCATCGTTGTAAGGGTTTACTCAACAGGCACTAAATCCATAGCTGTTAGGGCTATTTCGTTTATCGACAGTATCCACTCGCAATACATGTCAATGGGTTTTTAGAGTACACCGGTGAACACATCGTTCACAACACCTACAGGTTGCGAGCCTGCTAGTGTTCCACTGGACTGTCTAGAATAATCCGTGGTTGTCATCCATACTCTGCTGAATGACGGGGCCATCATTTGGGAAAAAGGCTTCTCACATCGTCCACCTCTCACCCTCATCTCACGGTCTATTTCACCTCTCAACTCATCATCCAACTCATACTCCATCTATTACATCTACCCATGTTTTACCCCCAACATTATCGTAGATATAAAATACATATACAGTTTAAATCATTTAAAACATGTATAAAATCGTTCATCCAACATAGATAGCAATTATACAGATAATATTCACACATAACGCGTAGTTTATATAAAATACTTCATATCTATGTGTAAGATGAAAGGGACCATGCACTCACTTGATTAGGTGGTGATTCCGAACTCAGACAGCACTTCGTTATCTCAAAACAATTTTCCTCGACAAAACCTAGTATCAATACCACTAGGGTTTAGTTTTTAACGTTAACCGTGACTAGTTAATAGTTTAGCTATTATTACTATTATATAAGCGTTAAATAACACTCAATATAACTCATAATAATAGCCCAAATAATTATTTTAAGGTCCTAATAATGTTACTATAACTAAATAAAAGTTATATTAAATATAGTATAGGCGTATCTCACTTACAACGGGTTTTTATTAAAAAAAGGGCTTCACTGGAGCAACGTTTCTGAGCGCAAAGCTTTTCTTCTCGGAGCCGCCGGGCACTCCGGGGCTTTCTTCTCGTGCTAGGGAGGTTCCCTAGACTTCGGAGGGGTTTAGGGAGGCTAGAGAGAAGTTAGAGAGAGAGAGAGAGAGAGAGAAAAAAAAAGAGAGAGAGAAAGAGAGGCTTACGGTGTGTATCTTTCGCGTACGAGCTCCATTTTCTACGTTCTGTATATACACGCATTGGTATTTATGAGTACTAAAACTTTCATTTAGACCCTGTCGGCTAATTCTCCTTCTATCTCATATTTACAAAAAACCGTATCGAATTCGCCACACTCGAAAGAAAAGTAGAGACTAAGCTTTGTCTATAACTTTCGCATACGATCTCCATTTTTGTCGATATTTATATTCACATGTTGGTATTTACGAGTACTACAACTTTCATTTAGACCTCGTTGACTAATTCTCAATCTATCTCGGATTTACAAAACTGTATCGAATTTGCCGCGCTCGAAAAGTAGAGACTATACTTCGTCCATAACTTTCGCATACGAGCTTCGTTTTTGATATTATTTATATCCACGCATAGGTAAAAATAAAATCTACAACTTTCCTTTTTTACTCCGTCGGCTAATTCTCGACCGATGTTAAATTTAACAATAGGAAGAGATTAGACTGTTAAATGACCGCGAAGAATTCATAACTCCTTCATACGAACTCCGTTTTTGTCTGTCTTTTACCGTTGAGTTCCTATTAATGAGATCTTCAACTCTCATTTAGGTCGCGTAAGCCAAAAACTGCTCGAACTAAAATTTGAGTTTTCGGGTCGTGCACTGCTATGCCAAATTTTAGAAAAATCATAACTTCCTCATACGAAGTCAGATTTGGGCGTTCTTTTTATGGACACTCTTGGTTTAACATTTTCTACGACTTTTGTTTAGATCTCTAAGGCTAAAAGTCGCTCTATCGTAAATTCACTATTTTCACTTCCTGGTGTCCTGCCGGTTCCGTCGCAAAACTTCGACGGGTCATAACTTCTTCGTTATAACTCGGATTTCAGTGCTCTTTATATGTACGGAAACCTTGTAACATATACTACATCTTGGTTAAGATTATTTACTCTAAATAATCTTTGCCGAAAAGTCATTTTCGACCCATATTATCTCTAAATTGACTAGCCCAAATCTACGGGCGTTACACCTAAGTATGAACATCACTAAGTCTTAGCCTTACATCTCTTAAGACTATAATATAATAGTCTAGATTCCTAAACAATCCCAATGTCTACATCAAGATCTATCAAATAAGGAATAACTAGGTAAGATCATATCGGAGGTAGGGTCGGTTTGGTATATTGAGTATACTATTTGGAAATCTCACATTAACCACCTCACTAAATCCATCATTGTCATCATTTCCATAAGTATATCAATCAGTATTTTAACTTGGAATCACTGATAAATCTTATTTATAAATGCATAATAATAATTATGAATATAAATATAAGTTATACAAACCATATACAATGAAAGGGTACAATAGACAACATACCCAATTTCTAAAGATGCATGGTAGAGTTGGATATCAAGATCCTATAACATACATATCAGAATCATGTAACAAATTAGTCATTATCAACATACATTGCTATAAATTCAACTAAAACACCCTACAAGGAGTGTAAAATTCATATATCATTAACCCCCTATGTTAAAATAGTAATCACATATGAACACTTTTATTATTTTCTAAAGACTGATTATATGATTATATGTTGAAAACAACAAAAAAAAACATAGAAAATGAGGCAAAGTTACGCAGATTCTTGACACAAGGTCCATTTTGTAATAGATTCTTAGCATAGGGACCATTTTGTAATAGATTCTTGCCACAAGGACCATTACTGTAACAAATTTTGATAGAAGGACCATTCCAGTAAAAATTTATGCCACAAGGACCATTACTGTAACAGGTTATTGACTTAAGGATGATCTCTATAAAAATTTATGCCACAAGGTCCCTTATGTAACAGATTATTGATATAAGGACCAAATCTATAAAAATTTATGCCACAAGATAAATATCATTATCATTTAATTTGCATTTTATACCATTTATGTACACAACCATTTTATAATGAAAAGGTGTTTGGATTATCCGGTTCACAATTAGAACAAATAATAATAGTAAGATGTAACTGCCCTTGTCTGCAAATGTGAATTTTTACTTTTACCTCTGTTTACTATATGTGAAGATGTGAAATATGCTCTATTTACCTTGACCTTCCTTTATTGTTAAAAAATTTATAGTTTTTTAGATTTTAAGTTGACTTTTTTTTCTTCTTAATATAGGGTCATGGGCAAAGTGAAGTCAATGAAAACAAGTTCATGGAAGTACAACAAAAGCAAGAAAATACATCCATAAATCTTTTATACATTTGACATTTAAAGTCAAATCTATTTGTGTCACTTATTTATTAGCAATATATTTCGTATTTTCTTAATTACATGAGTAGAAGGTAACAACAAAAGATGAATAGCCACGGAGACTTGGTACACTACCAACTTATAGTTTTAGTTTTAGGCGTAATGAAAGAGTCGAAAAACATAAAGAGATCATTGATTGATTATTTTCTGCTCTTTTGTTTGTTTCAAAATGCTTATTTTAAAAAAGAAATTAAATATTATCCTATTTTTTGTTCCTACAAATCATCATACCCAATTAAATAGTGACATGTGTAAATGACCAAATGAGACAACTTTTGTGACTTTTGAAAGTACGTCTCAAAAGGGTTTGCAAACTCATGGCAATAATGGGTGACCTAATCAAATTTACGAATGCATCTGATAGCCAATTTGAAATATAACTATATAAGAATAATTATTACAAGTTCAATAACCTATGATGTTACCCCAATATATATAGCATAAAAAGTAACATCTTTATAATTAAATTGTTATTTGATGGCATGAGCATACTTATATATAAATTTTTTAATGGTTTGATTTCTTTCTATAAGAAATTTACTTACTACCCAAATTAAAAAGCGAACAATGTAAACTTTTTCGTATCAATAAAAAGAGTTAGTTTTGTTTCATATTAGCCCATAATGTTTTTTTTTTTTAAAACATTCAAAATGTTTGTGTTTTGTTGTTGGTGTAACCATGTGACTTGGGTGACTAGCCAAGCCCAACTTTAGAAGCACCTGATCAGTTTAGAATTTAGATAATGTTATTCGGGTATTTTAGTTTATTCCAATAGATAAAATTATAAGTTGAAATGAGATATTAGCGAACAAGGGGAGAATGTAATGAAGGGAAAAACAAAGAGATGAGAGTATTTTAGTAAGTAAAAAGTATTTTTCAAGAATAACTTAACCAGACCTTCTTAGTCATCATATTTAGCATGTGTGGTTATAAAATATGATGACGATTGTGAAATCGGCAAAAAAAATAATAATGTAGAAGTGGACGAATCATAGTGCATATTTATAAAAAAAAAAAAACACTTTACTACATAATTTGAGAAAAAATTCAATTCATTGCATAAATTCCATCTAAACCTATACATTATCTATATATACAACTTGGTCACCACCTTAGAGTAAAAGCTTCTTGAAATAAGATCAAAAGATTTAATAAACTAATTAAATTGATAAAAGAAAATCTAAAATATTTAGTATAAATTCACTTACATCTTAGGTTTTGTTTAGACATAAAGATGTCTAGTAGCAGGAGTTGAGATACCTTTGGTAAATACCAATGGAAAATACCATCCAACCAACACCAATCTTTCTGGTGACATTTGACGCGGTTACAATGGTTGTGGATGAGAAAATGTTGCTTTTACTCTTAGAGTAGATTAATTCTTCTACATGAAACTGTTCAAAAAAAATCTTTACATGAGTATTGACTCAAACCACAAGCCACATAGGATATTGCAATCGTTTACAAAGAGTATTAGAGAAACAATTTGTTAATATTTTGTTTAAGTTTCAGTAAATAAAAAATATCATAAACATGAAAAAAAGAAGAATTATAAGCAATTAGTCATAAGTTAGAAAAAAAAAAAGAATTAGAATAGATATTCATGTTCAACTTCAAGTTCTTTACCCGTATCAACCATTAATGGTCATTCTTTCGACATCTCTTTGCAAACGACATGTATGGTATGTCGACTTTGAAGCCATTGTTATCTCTGCAAATTTTGTGCAATTCTGGAGATGGAGGTGACTATGCAAGAAAAGATGGGTATATTATTTATAGACGAAAAACTGAGTAATGGAGGGAGATAATTGTGGTTAATTTGAAATATGAAATTAACCATCATTGAGGGGAATACGGGATTCCAAATTAACTTCTGATCTTCTTTTCATGTTATTTTTTTCTTATTTTTTGACAAGGATTAATTATTAGTCATATTGGGGAGATTAGCAATAAGCGATTGTACTTAATTTTTTATTTTTTGTACCTCTTACATTTCAAGAAATGCTTAATAAAATAGAATAATTTGAAATATGAAATTAAACAATATGCTTAATAAAATAGAATAGATTAACGTTAGTGTACCAAAATAGATTTGGAGAATGTTTTCCAACAGATTTGACTCCATCAGAAATAGATCATCTTCTTCATTCCCATTCTTCCTAAATGTTTTCAACAATTTAGACCCCTCCCAACTTCAAAAAAAGAAATCTTGTGCAAATCTTGAAGATTCAACCTATATTGCATGAAATCTTTCACACCAATTTCTAATTTCTTTCTCATGATCCTCATTTCTTCATCTATGCACCAAAACACGTCAATTTCTTGAACACAAAAATGATGAACAACATGAAGCAATTACACAAACATCAACGGCGAGATGAAGAAATGCCCAATAATCAAACTCCACCATACTCACCCAGGTCGCTTAGACATCCATCGTCTTCAAGATCTATCCATAGATCCGTAAATTACATCTTCAAAGAGCAACGATTTCTCTTCATCATCATAGGAATCGGGATTGGTTCCACTTTCTTCATCTTCCAACCGTCGTTATCCACCATAACCACTACCACAACGAATACCATTAAATCCCACGAATTTACCTCAATGCCCAGACCAATTTCAATCTCCGACCGTGAAAGCACCACCTCTCACCGCCGCCCTGTTAATCATGGGGCAACGGGAAGGGTTCCTGTAAGTGTTAGTCGGAGGAGGATAAGGACGGTGGTGACCGGTGGAGCTGGGTTTGTGGGTAGTCATTTGGTAGATAAATTGATGGCTAGAGGTGATGAAGTGATTGTGGTTGATAATTTTTTTACTGGTAGGAAAGAAAATGTGGTGCACTATTTAGAAAACCCTAGATTTGAATTGATTAGACATGATGTTGTTGAACCCATTTTATTGGAGGTTGATCAAATCTATCATTTAGCTTGCCCTGCTTCTCCTGTTCATTACAAGTATAATCCTGTCAAAACCATCATATCCTTTTCTTAATCTTTCTCCATTAAACAAATTTTCTTGAAACAAGAAAAAAAAATGATCAAACCCATTATTATATCCACAAAACTAATGTTCTATGCACTAAGTTGTCAATTATGTGTTTGTAATGGACTTTTGTAATCCTTTTTTGTTTATGGTGTTTTATCAAATTGGGTATTTAAGATCCTTAAACATGATACAAACAAGAGATTACCTTTGACTTTTGAGGTTCAACATAGAACTTTTCGGATTTCTTGATTTGGGTTTTATTCTTACAAATTCGACACTATATTTGTTTATGTTTGAACTCATTTCTAAATTTAACCTTGGAAGTCAAAGTATGCATTTCTCTTGATTAGAAGGGGTGTTACTCTATATTAAAAGAAACTTTTTCATGGATTTGTGACTTGTTGGACTTAATGTGGTTTCCGTTGAAGTTTAAAGTATTTGAATTGTCTCCTTAACTCATACGATTACAAGACAAATGTTATGGGCACCCTAAACATGCTTGGACTTGCCAAAAGAGTCAAGGCAAGGTTCTTGATTACGAGCACTAGTGAGGTTTATGGAGACCCTCTTGAGCATCCTCAAAAGGAAACATATTGGGGACATGTAAATCCAATAGGTGGACTTTTCGTTTTATTATCATTTTATGTTATTTTTCCTTTTTGATTCGTTACAATGTTCATGATAATGTAATGTAGGTGTTAGAAGTTGCTATGATGAAGGGAAAAGAACAGCTGAAACATTAACAATGGATTATCATCGAAATGAAGGTGTTGAGGTGATGTTGCATACCGATGATTTTTCGCCCTTTGTTTATTTAATTTTCCATAATTCTTATTCTTTTGGACATAAAAATTACCAAAACAACACTTGGGTTGTTTCTTTTTTAATTAATTGTATGACTCGATACCTTTTTGACTTAATTGAGAAGGAAATGATTGTTGATAGTGAAAGTCTTAGAAATAAAACTTTCTCATTAGGTCCTAACTTTTTGCAATTTTGTCATTATTATTTTTTTCTTCCGCTCCTTCAAATGTCTCGTCATTTTCCAAAATATTTTGTAAACATCATTTATCGATACAGCTTTAGTTAAGCGTGCTTAAAAGAGATTATTAGGGTAGTGAAACCTACGTTTTATGATAGAAAATTCACATATTGCAGGTCCGGATTGCACGTATTTTTAACACATATGGTCCTCGAATGTGTCTAGAAGATGGACGTGTCGTTAGCAACTTTGTTTCACAGGTAAAAAAACATTATACAAGTTGTCATAATTAGAAAATACTTTTTCGTAAGGCAACATCTTTTGTAGGCCATTCGCAAACAACCCATGACTGTTTATGGTGATGGAAAGCAAACACGAAGCTTTCAATACGTTTCAGATTTGGTACGCTATTTCTTCATACAAACACATACAATTTTTTGTAAGAACATTTTTAAAGTTTATATTCATACAACTTTTTTGGTTCCTGTTTAATTATACAGTTGCTTTGATTTCAGGTTGATGGACTGATGGCTCTCATGGAAGGTGACCATGTTGGACCTTTCAACTTGGGAAATCCAGGAGAGTTCACCATGTTAGAGCTTGCTCAGGTTTGTATCATTTCATCATGGAATGAATGCAAAATCATAATATAACCCATTTTTATGATATATGTATGATATATCGATCATTTCTTCCTCCAACTTAACCAAACATGACTAAGAGGGCTAGCCCATTTTGGTTTCTTGTCTTACTCTTTAGACTTTTTCGTTTTTAGGTGGTGAGAGAAACTATTGATGCAAATGCTTCGATTGAATTCAAAGACAACACTGCTGATGATCCTCAAAAAAGAAAACCCGATATTAGCAAAGCAAAAGAGCTACTAAATTGGGAGCCCAAAGTAACACTCAGAGAGGGTCTCCCACTAATGGCATCAGATTTCAGGGATCGAATCTTGAAAGAAATAGAAGGCGATGATGACAAATAAGAAAAGGGAAGACCAGAAACCAGCATGTATATATTCAGAAACCATGTATCTATATAGTTTCTTTTTAGTTGTGATATACATCTAACTACATGATTCTTTTAGGAATGTCGCCATTCTTCCTCTTGCTCTGAGGTTGGAGTAAGCGTTAGTTTTTTTTATTATAGATCTTTTTTTGACTCAAATTAACCCCTTTGTATAAATTGCACTAATTTATATAATTTTTATTTGAAGAAACATACTTTTATAATTAATATTTAGAAGTTGATGTTATAAGTTTATAACAAAAAGAACCAAAATGAAGAAAAGTAGCAAGGCATCTAATTCTCATTTATCGGAATGAAGGGGAAAGTAGCTTTGTTTCTCCTCTCTTTTGTAGGGTGAAAGACTGAAAGTGTTTTTATATTCGGTGTGTTTGGCATAACATGAATGAGAATTTGTTACTTCTCTTTTGGAATACAATTCCTTCCACGCTTTATTCCTCTACCTAAAAGATTGGATTTTGTTAGACTTATAAGTGCATGGAATCTGTGCGAGTTTATTATCACAACTACGTAATTAGAAAAAATCTAGTTTTTAATGAGTCATACTCGAATTTATAGTTAAGGAGCTGCATCGAAAATTTATCGACTTTTATGAGTCTTATGTATGTATAAGATGTTCTAATATTTTTATTCCAAACTCAAATTAAACTTTCTTTTATAACGCATATTTCTTCTCCGAGCTATCCAATCAAGCTTCTTTTGTAAAATATAACATATAATTATTCGAGTAAATTATTGAAATCACCCCTATAATTCGTTTAAAATTACACATTTGTTCCTAACAAATTGACTCGCTTAATGCAGATCGTACAATATCATCATCACAATATGGTACAAGTTTTTGTCATGTGAAAAAGATGAACACTACCTAACCTTAACCAAATTGAACCACTAGCTAGACCTAACCAGATTTCTTAGGTCACTTGGTTTCTTTATGACAAGATTGCTTGAACTTGAGTCAATCCTTCTAAAGATATGAAAACGCAAGACCCGATTACCCTCGATCTTTGTGTCTCTATGTGAAGGTTAATTGTCAAAATACAACATATATACTTTCACTATTTTATTGATGAATAAATGTAACTTATTTTTTCAACTATTTAATATAATAAAGTATCATTTTAAAATTTAAACCATCGAAAATGTAACAAACTTGTATTCTTTTTACCTTTAATGTAATGTTTACATAAAACACTAGAAATGTTATTTTTTTACATCGAATGAATAAAATTAAATAGAGAGAAATTTCTTTAGAGCATTGGGTGTGGGCAACAAGGTGCAACACCAAGTTGTGCCACCTCACATGCCACATAAGCAAATGGTGTTATAACACCAAGTGAGGAAATGGACAACAAGATGCAACACCAACTTTTTGAAAATAAATATTTTTATTTTTGTACTTTTTTTATTAGTTTGTTTTTTTTTACCTTTATTTTTTGTTTTCGTTTTTTTTTCTTTTTGCGTTTTTTTAATAACTAATATATTTTTTTTATAAAACATATAATTTTAAAAACAAAAAAAAGACATAATATTTAAAATCTAAAATCCGATTACAATTAAAAAAACATAATTTTAAACCTAAATTAATAACTAAAATACCATTGAAATCTCTACTAAATACCACACACAAATCCTAATTAACCCAAATATTTTTTCCTAATTTGTTCATTCATTGCTTGTAGCACCGCTAGATCAGCAGGCGCTAAACCCTCCTCGCTTGTCCGAAGAATTGACAACTGTTGTGTCCAGGGCCGGCCCAAGCCCAGGGCGAGCTGGGCCATGGCCCAGGGCATAAATCAATATGGGGGCATTAATTTTTTGGCAATTATTATAGGTATTTTCATTTTGGACCAAAAATTGGATCCATAAATCAGAGCAAAGTCCAGCTGAAAATTTGAGGCGCCGACCTAAAATTGAAGCGGGAATCGGCTCAAGAAAAATTACACATCTGATTATCGATATTAAACAGAACACGAGGGTCGAGGGGACAAGTAGAACACGAGGAGACATGGAGAAGAAGATGAGGCGACCGAGAGAAAAACATGCCAGCCACACCTTATATTCATCCCAAGTTCTCGGTTCCTTATTTCTTCTAAAGACATTTCTTTCACAGATTATGAATTTTAGTAGTGATACACTGATTTGTTTTACATATTTTCATTCTCCTAATTCCCAAAGCTATTCTTAGTTTGGTTCTCCCGGAAAAAGTGATTTAGAGGAGCGAGCTAGCGGTAAAGATGCAAAACGGAAATAAAATTGAAGGAAAATCACTGTGGTATACAAAACGTAGATCTATATCCTCCTTACTGCTCTAATTATATTATTTTTTCGATTTTCTTCCTAATGAATCACATCTCTGTAGGTTTGATTTTTATTGGGTTTCACTCAATTTGATGTATCAGGGTTTTTTCTTTTGTCTACATTTTCTTGGTGTTTTGCTCATATAAGAAGAGTTTGTTTCTTATTGGTTAAAATCAAAGCAACTGGAATCATCTTGCATAAGTACAATGCTATTATTGACTAGTCTACTTGCACATTTCAAAAATTTATTGTTGTAATTGGTTAGTTTTGGTGAAGTTCGTTGCTATTAATGGTCAAAAGAGAAGCTGTTGGAATCACTTCACAAGCACATAGTTATTTAGAACGTGCCTTTGGTTCTCTGATGTTATCTCTCTTAAATCAACCCATATTTAAAGAAAATTGTTTGGATTCTATAAAATATTTAACTTTGGAGGCCTTGATCGGTCTTATGGAAGCCTTGATAGGTCCTATGTAAGTGCACCAGGTATTTTATTTGTTTTGCTGGTTGGGGGTAGAATAGACTATATGTAATTGATCTTTTTTTTCTTATGCAATATTGTTTAACTTTTGTTGGTTCTCTCTTTTTTATATAGTTATTATTGTTTATAAAAACATTAGCATTTTAAAATCATTACTGCTTTAAATGGTATACATAATTAATTTGGAAGAGAAAATATTAAATAAAATGAAAATAGTATTGTGAAATAAAAGTAATTTGTACTGTGCACTATTATATTAGCAAAAAATCAATTTAAGATGAGAATTAAAGTTAGGGCATAATTAAATATGTTTGCCCGGGGCATAAAAAGACTACGGACCGGCCCTGGTTGTGTCTTTAGTTCCCTCTCTTTTTGCTCCTACTTCTCCCGTGCCTGCCTTTCCAAGAATTCCAAATGACGACGTTTCAACTCATTTTTTTCTTTTATTAATAAATTATGTTCGTCGAATTTCGCTCTCATTTTCGCCGCATCTTTTGCTCTCGTCTCCACCTCCCCCGCATGTCTTGCAACGCGCCTCGCTTTGTCGCGTCCGGGCGGTCGTCATGGTGGGGATATCTCTTGGATATCATCCGGGATCTCATCGTCATCGGCGTTTAGGTCGATGTTAGTCCGTGCGTCCGACACGTCGACCGAGCCAGAATTGCGAGACCATTTGGATTGAACCTTCGACGATGTAGGCGTTTTATTTCACTTTGGATCCGCTCGCAGCAATTCCCATGATTTTTCAAAGTCGAAAACATAACCCATTTCGACCCGATATTGTTCCTTAGCAGCTTTGAACAAATCAAAGTCGTTGGTTCCACTTTGTTGTTGCGCCACAATCTGGTTGTAAATACCGTTGAATTTGATGCACCGCTTAGTTATCATACCCCATTTGCTGCTCAACATGTCGTTGTTGCGATACAGATTTTTCTTTAAAATAGCGTGAAACTTGTCGAGCACCGCCCCCCAATAAGCTCCTTTTTTCATTCCATTTCCGCGAAGTTTGTTTTTTGAAGTAGCACACCAAGCCGCCGTCAAACCGTATTCCTCCTCCGGTGTCCACCATTGTGGAACGTCTGCATTTTCAGATTCCACCGCTATTGATTTCCCTTTTGATTTTCCTTTCCCTTTCCCTTTCTTACTACTTCCCGCTTCCACTTGAACTGTTGGTTGTGTTGTAGGCGACGGTTGATTGGTTGTTTGTTGCATCGAACCAAAAGTAGAGAAAAGATTTTGTTGTAAATTTGGGTTTTGACCAAATTGATTTTGTTGAACGTAAGGTGAGTTAGGAAATTGCAGTGGCGGTGAAGCGGTATTGAAAGCGGCACCTTGGTATGGTATTTGTGGTGAACCTTGAGACGACAAAAGGTTGAAATAATTTTTATGCCCCGCAAATCCGAGAGGCGAGGTTGTGTTTGGGTTTGATGATGGAGGGGGGTGTTTGGGTATTGCTCCATTTTTTTTATTAACAAAGTGTAGAAAATATAGAGAGGATTTTAAAAAGATATGTAAAGTTTAAATTAAAAAGAGTGTATATATATATATATATATATATATATATATATATATATATATATATATATATATATATATATATATATATATATATATATATATATATATATAGGTAAAAAGATAAAAAAAAAAAAAAAAAAAGTTTTTTTTTAATTGAATTTTGACTGTTTTGAAACGGTAAAAAAACGGTAAAATGCTTCGCGTTTCAATTCGTCATGACGCCCACGAGATGTCCTCGACGAGATGCAACGAGATAGGGGGCGGTGTTCCCCCCGTCATAACGTCGTCGTCGGCTGCCACGTCACTGCGTTGAATCTCGTTGATGGCCCATACCGACTACTCTTATAAATATGAATCTTTTTGAAGAAAACAAAAAGATGTTTTTTTACCGTGGTTTCAATTTGGTTTTGTTCCCCACGTTCAACTCATGTTTATTTACATCCTTTAATTAACTCATGGGAGGGCTTTTGATATTTTCTTTATTTATTTCCTTCTCTATATTATAGTTAACTAGTTTATAACCTGTGAGAGTCACGGTTACAAATTTAATTAACCTTTAATAGTAAAAAAAAAAACCAAAATTATTAATCACTTATTTTAAATAATTATTAATTAAGAGATTTTTTTAGTTATATAAAATTATAATCATTGATTTAAATAAATATGTAAAATTATATCACTTTATAATTTGTAATAATTTTATTTTATTTTTTCTTTAAATGTTATTAATTTAATGTAATTAAAGTAAGAAATTTAAAATTTGAAATTTGAAATGGATAATCAATAGGTTGACAAGTGACATTCATTAATTAAGAAACATAATAGGATGACACATGACAAAAGAAAAATAAAATATGTATTAATTATGATATCTAATATAGTGACACATGTCAAAAGAAGATTAAAACTATTTTTTTTATTAGAACTAGGTGTGAGACACGTGTATTACACGAGTCGATTTAAAAAAAGATTAAATATTAAATTAAAGTCTAAACAAAAAATATTTTTTAACGTACAACTTTAAAATAAGGAAGGAAGAAACGTATTTATTACAATTTAATATCATATATATGATATTTAATACTTTATATATATATATATATATATATATATATATATATATATATATATATATATATATATATATATATATATATATATATGATTTTAATTTCAAAAATTAAAACAAATCAAAAATTGACAAGTGGATAATATTTATTTAAAAATACCACAAAATGAAGAGCATCAAAACTCATGAAATATTTACATGTAACAAAAAAAAACTTTCATTTATTAAGGAGAATAGAAAGATAAAAAGATTTAAATATTTATAATGTACTAATATTTCCTTATGTTTGATTATTTTTAAAAAGAAATTGGATTCCTAAAAGTCCAACTTTCCTAATTTCCTTCCATCAAAGGAAAATAAATTTCATCCGAAAGATGAACAAACTAAAATCTTCTTTATATAAAAATATTAAAGATTATAGTATTTTTTTTTAACATTAGATATGATACCTCTCTATCACGACCATTCACCCTTCTGAGTATAAAAAGCCGGTGGTGTGAGGATGTTTAGAGTTAGTAGGTAGTTGTGGAGGTGGACGGTGAGGTGAATGTGTTTTTAGATTTCAATAAAAAATTATTTAAGATTGATAACAGTAAAAATAAAAATAAAAATAATAATAATATATATGAATTTTTTACATCGACTAGGATTGAAACTAAAGTTTGTAGGACGACATTTAACCCCTTCATTTATTCTTAGACCAATTATTCAATATTCATAAAAGCTAGTACACTAATGAAAGCTGTTTCATATATTCTGTACTTCTCAAGCTTCAATTCACCACCCATATTATGATGGATTCCATTGTTCTTGAAGAACCTTCCTCCTCCATCGCCCATGGTGGCAGCGGCCGAGCAATAGACCGTCACAACCCCATCATTAGAGATGAAAAAAGACTCGGTCAAGGACGTATCTTTCCATCTAGTCCCGCCTCCACCACCGTGGACAACCACCACCAAAACCTGAAGCCAGATGCGGAAGCCGGTGATCAGAAAAGAAAGAGTATTGCGTTTGCTTATGGTGATGGTGATGGTGATTCTATCAGCCCAGCAAGTTCTTCAAGGTGCTTGTTGAGTGACAGACCCACGTTTAATTTCTCGTCGGATTTTCACGATGTTCTGCCGCCACCACCATCACCGCCACTTGAACCACTCAAATTTCAATACAGAAAGTCTTTGAAGAAAGACGATGATTTACTCTGCTCTCCTCCACCTACACAACAACCACCACCGTCGCCGCCACCTTATGAAGCTCTTAGCTTTCTTAACCTTGATGATGATTCACCGACCTCTTCTCCTCCTAAACCACCGCCGTCTCCGCCACCACCTCATGAATCGCTAAAGCTTCATAATCGCAAAGCTTCAGACAAGAAACACCATGATCAACCAACACTAATTTCCTCCGTCCATAAACTATCTTCACCCCCACCACCCCCTTCCTCTTCCGATCAGGTAGTTGTCTTGGAGGTCTCACTGCACTGCAGGGGTTGCGAAAGAAAAATGAAGAAACATATCTCCAAAATCGAAGGTATTATACTTATTATTGATAAAATATAACGACAACTTTTTTTATTTTCTTAAGGAAAAATTCATATATTTCAGGGGTAACTTCGTTCAAAATTGAATTTGCGGCCAAGAAGGTGACGGTGGTCGGAGATGTGACGCCGCTGGCAGTTCTGACCAGCGTGCTAAAGGTCAAAAACGCGAAACTGTTGACTCCAGTAACAATATCATCATCTTCTCCAATTGAGCCATCACACCTCACGAAATAGAATATATTTTGATAGAATTTTTGTTTGGAATAAATATTCTACACCATCCTTTATGAGTTAAGTCGCAATATTTTTCTATTTTACGTCACATGCTGTTAATGTTTATCATGTAAAGTATTGGGTCGGTTACCTCGGTTTTAAAACGTATTATTTTCAGTTTTAAGGATGTTAATTTTAGAATTTGGTAAAATATTTCACCTTAATAAATAATAAGGATAAGGAAAATGATAATGAATTTTTTTAGGATAAACCTACGATTCGTTATTAATTATTTGTTTTTTGTTTTTACTTATTTTGTCTCAGTACATATAATATATTTGTCAATTTGTTTAAAAATGTGGAGACTAAATTATCAAGTTGACGTAAAAGACTTTTGTGTTATTGTGTAGACAGAACTCAAATTGAGAGTTAAAGCGAAGATTTATAGCACTTTTTATATGTTTTGGAGTTTTGCATAGAGTTGGAATGAATATATACCCCATTGTTCGGGAAAAAAATGGAACATCATAAATTATATTATACTATTAGGTTATTAGGATATGATTTTGTATTTTCAAATTTTAAATTGAATTTGATTTGTTACCAAAAAAAATAATTAAAATTCTAGAAAAATATCATGTCAAAAAGACATTCTAAAAACTAATGCGTATCCTTTTTAGGTTTCATTTATTAGAAGAGGTATATATATATATATATATATATATATATATATATATATATATATATATATATATATATATATATATATATATAGGGTTAGGTTATTTTGTTTTCACTATCTATTGTGTGTCCGTATGATTCATTCTGGACCAATCATTTTAGTTATTTTAAGAAAGTAATTAATGCATATTACATGTTGAAGATATAATAGGTATTAATTACATTTTCAGCATTTAATATGCATTAATTACTTTCTTAAAATAATTAAAATGATTGGTCCAGAATGAATCATACGGGCACACAATAGATAGTGAAAACATTTGAACCTAACTATATATATATATATATATATATATATATATATATATATATATATATATATATATATATATATATATATATATATATATATATATATATATATATATATATTAGAAAGTCTTATGAAAAGTTTTTTTTTTCTAAATCAGTTTGTATTTTATATAGCCCTTATGTTTAAAATTTAAATATGTTATAGTATATATTATACTATATAGTTATAGTCCTTATGACTATATATATTGTCCTTACAATTTTTTAAATTACCAAAAAGATCATTGTAAGGTTTTATTACAAAAAAAAAATCTTATGTTTAAAACTTCCATATGTTGGCAGCTTTGGTCCTTGTATAAAAAATAAATAAATAAGTTGTTTCCCTAATTTATAGAAAATATCATTTTGTATTTTTTTTATAAAACGATCCATGTGTTTAAAATAATTACACAAATACTTAAATCTATAATGTATATTAACTAGAAAGTATACTATATATTAACTAGAAAGTCCTTATGAACATTACATTTTTCCACTTTAAGAGTTTTGTCATAGATCTTTTGGACATTGGCACACTTAGCCCCTACAATTTTGTAATTAATAGAAAAGGTCCATATAAGAGTCCTTATGTTTAAGATTTTTGTATGTCTTCAGTTTTGTCCCCTATATAGAAAATAGACAAATAAAAATCTTTCTGGTAATTTACACTAAAAGTTATTGTGTATTATTTTACAGAAACAATTTATATATTTTAAAAAAAAAATTACAGAGTGCTTACATCTATCACAAATACAACTGCTCCACCCCTTTTTCCGAGCGACCAGACCATACACACGCAAACCCTTACTTGCATCCTCATTGAGCAGGGACAACGCAATTGCTAGTTATCTTTAAAAAAAATCATATCATACAAAAAGAATTTTCATAAAGTCAGTCATATTTCAAGAGATGTATCGGTATGCATCAAGGCCAATGGGTAGGCATGGGTCTCGTGAAAAGCCCCATCATGCTAAGGTGGAGCCTCACTACATATATATCGCCACTATAGTGTGAGTGTGGTGCCCCATGACCACCTTCACTCTCATTCACGACTAGTTGGCATTCTTCTTTTTCTTTTCTTTATTCTTTAATTGTTTTTTCTTGCACTTCTTTACAATAGTGAACACCACATCCTTCTCATATGGATTACATGAGATGGGTGTGATGTGGTGATTAATGGTGATAAGTTGGATTCTATGATGTTCATATGGTGTGAGAATCGTACGGAGCCTAACAAAAAAGAAATGAAATATTTAATTATAGTGGAATGAAAAAGTTCAAAATTTTATTGCCACAAAAGAATGGAAATGTAATTTGTTCTGTGATTTATTTTCATTCCATGAGTTTATGAAATTAAATGATATATACTATAAGTATAAATTATTTTTATCCTTATAATCTTCAGTAATATAAATATTTTTCTCAAACCTCATGTAAACAACTTTTTATCTTTTAAATATAAATAAATATTTTTATCACAATTATATTTTAAAATTTTATGGTATCTAGTTTTTATATTTTATAACTTTTTAGATAATGGAGAAATCTTTTTTAACTATTTATAAAATATAAAACATCAATTTAGAGTGAAATTAATTGTTTTTATATGTAATTGTATTTCACAATATATCTTTTATATACAAAATTATTATTATAAGAAGGAAAATCTTCAAAAATGATCAATGTGATTTCCAAAAAATCGAAGTTAGTCCTTAACTTTTTTGTCTTCAAAGATTATTCATGTTGTTTGAAAACTTTTAATGAATGGTCATTTTGAGTCACGCCGTCAAATTGGAGACGTTAACTGTGGTCACATGCATAACATGTGAGGGTACTTTCATCATTTCACTTAGGTTTCCCTCAAACGATCTCAACAGATCTATTCTCCAAAGAGATGAGTCTTACAGATTCATTCAAAGATTTATGCTCATCCATGTCAAAGTTTAGCATCTCGAAATTCCTCAAGGGTTCACCTCTTTTGATTAAGCTTCTCTACAAATCTTTTCTACATATCTACTTCAACAATCCTCAAAAGTTCTCTTACTCACTAAAAAACTCTTCATATATGATCTCTTTAAATATTTCCTTTCTATTCTCTAAAAAAGACAGTTTTGTGAAGAACACAAACAAGAAAATGAAAAGGATGCCAAATTCACCTTATCGTACTAAAAGCATGAGCAAAAGAGAACCAAAAAAGTTATGGTAGCCTAAAAACCTGATTATATTCAATTTAATTAGTTGGAGCTCATTCACCTCGATGTAACACTCATTGTTCAGGTAAATTTCTATTTTTGACCCAAAGTGAAAATTTGTTGCAAATTGGTCCCCATGACTCGTTAATGAAGCTCGTGCCTCATGTGAGTACGATGGGAATACTCACAAGTACACAAGGCATACAAAGAAAATGAGTAAGCCCTAATTTTTAGGGTTTGAACCCTATTTAAGCATCATGAACTTCTTAAGACCTTTTCCCTCATGAACCTCCATCTCCCAATTCGTCCCTAGCAAACCCTAATACTTTGTGTGAGCCTATTAAGCTTGAAAGTGCATTTTTGGTGTTCTTGAAGGAAGAAAAAGGAAGGGAAATCATCTTGGAAGCTTAAGGCATCTTGGATCCAGAAGTGTCTCACCCCTAAGCATCCTTTGGAGGTATAAAGTGTGAAACTTAATAAGTTATTTGCATAGATCTTGTTAACCTTGAGTTTGTGTTCATTTTTGGTCCCATAACCTTGGTTTTCATGAGTATGGATTACTCTAACCAGAAGAGTTATCCTTTCAAACAATTTTAGGTATTAAGATCCATAAAAACATGTGATCTTGGTCCTTCTATCCCTTTCGATCAAGAGTTATGATGTCTTAATGGGATAATAAGTTAGGGTTTTAGCTTTTGAACCATTTCTAGCCATGGAAAGTCATTATGTGGAAACTTTATGACTTACAAAGATGTTTTGGGCCTATGTGTAAAACCCTGTTTATTTATTAAATAAATAAATTAATTAATGAATGAATAGAAGCCCTAAAATAAATAATTATATATGCAGGGTGATGGGTTCGAGGAGTTAATTGCCACATTTTTAGAAGGTGAGGGTTAAAAGCGTGAGTTAGGGACTCATTTTATAAATATTTATGAAGACAGGGGCTCTATGGTAATTACCGAGAATTATTTTTTTTAAAAGAAATGAGTTGGAGGGGCTGAATATGTCATAATTAAGATATTGGGGACTGTTCGGTAATTTACGGGACTTAGTTTGTTAGGGATTTCAGAAGACGCGGTTGAATTGGTAAATTAAGGACTAAATTTGAAAGAAAATGAAGAAGGAGGGGCCATATCCGTCATTATGGGCTGAAGTTGTATGAAACGGGTATATAAACCCGCCACCTCTTAACCCTAACCTTACGCCTTGTTCCCGAGTTTTTTTGTAAATTCATTAAAGGAAATGGAAGGAAAATTTTGACAGAAAGAAAGGGAGGTGAAGGAAAATACTTATTATTTTGTGTTCCCGAGTTCGAAGGAAATGAAAGGAAAGCAAAGGAAAATTTTTAGTTTTTGTGTTCCCGAGTTAGGAGGAAAAACAAAATAAAACTTAAAATTTTCTTTCACCTCACTTTCTTCCCAAATCCGCCCAATTTGGGAGGAAAATTTGGAAGGAAAATATGACTCCAAAATCCTTCCCCTCCCCTCACTTTCCTTCCATTAATGAAACTCGGGAACACAATTTTCCTTCGACACCCATCACTTTCCCTCCGTATCCTCGCATTTCTCTCCTTAAGTGGAACTCAGGAACAAGGCGTTAATGTTGGAAAGCAGCCTTCACCACCTCTCGTGTACATCTCAGCCGCCATATGTGAGCAATCACAGCCTTCGTCGCCACTTGTTTGCGTTTCTCCGACCGCTCACGTCTCCAAACGAGCACCGCTACCAGCCGATTCTCCTGCCATCATGGTGGAACGTTGTTCAGCTCCTCCGATGCTTCGTTGCTGACGATAGTGAGGGCCTAGCGGACGTTCTTCAGGCCGCTGATGTCGCTCGAAGTCTCAGCCTCATCCCCGATCATTGGTGCTATGTTTCAGTCCATGATTCCGTTGTCGTTGCTGTTCTGAAGGTCGTCCTTTCGTCGTCCCTTTCTCCGACTGTCTGGTACATGCCACCCAAGTGACCGAGGCGGGTGCGTGACTTGCGACTGGGATTGGAATCGTGTGCTTTCTACTCGTGTGGGTTGAAGTTGTTTGATTGGGAACCAAAAAGAGAACACCGCCACCACCGTGAGGTGGTGGCTGCCATCGAGACTTAGTTGTTTCCGCCACCATAAGCCACCAGGTGGGTGGTCGGACCTCTTGAGCAGATTAGAATCGTGTGTGTGTGTAATTGTAAATGGTATTTGATGGCCAGAAAACAGAAAAGATACCCACCATGGCCGCCAGCCATGGTGGCTGCCGCCATTCGCCACCACCGGCTGCCATTAGTTGCTATATATATATATATATATATATATATATATATATATATGTTTGTATTAGTGTGTGTGTGTGTGTGTGATTATTTCGGGTGTTAGCATTGTAAGATGTAACAAAAAAAATGAATAATGGAAAGAAACTGAAAACCACCACCTTAGGGTGGTGGGTGCCGCCATCGGCCACCGTGTCGGGTGGCAGTGTGCCTCGTTAATGTTGTGTTTTGGTTTGGATGTTTGGACAAGGGACTAAAACTCTATTGGGCCTAATGAAGCCCTAATGGACATAAAAGCCCAAACATGTGATCAATGGGCTTAAGGAAACGCTAATGGGTCTAATGGACCCTAATTGACTCAAAGAGACCCTAATGGGCCCAATAAGGCCCACAGTGACCTAAAAGCCCAACAAATTGTTAAATGGGCTAGTAATTGGGTTGGAAACACTAATTAGGGTTTAGAAAACCCTAATGCCAATAAGACCCTAATTTTGAGAATTATTCGGGTCACCCACGAGAATTATTTAATAACTTGGAATATTAAATAATAATCAATGGCGGAAATTAATCTAAAGTAATATTGGACTTAATGGATTAAGTCCTTAATGGGTTAAGTAGGAAACTTAACCCTAATTATCATTTTATGAGAAACCCTAATTTCACTTGGGTTTATTATTGGGCCTTCTATTGGGCCTTGATGGTTGGGTTATTAATGGGCCATCCAAAGTCAAGCAATTGAACTAGAATAATTTAATGTGCCTAGGGTAAGGCCCATGTAAGGGGCTTGGGCCTAATTTGGAAAAATTAGGCCATAGATGGGCCATAGTTTGGGCCTTAACGATTATATAATGATTGGGCCTTAGAAGAAGACCATATATAGGATTGGGCCCAATTTGGAAAATTGGGCCATATGTGGGGTGTTGATTCCTAGTTGACTTTGGGCCTACAAATTGGGCCTTGGGCTTGAATAAGCCAAGCTTCGGGTAATGTAGTAATTATCCAAAGTAAGCGCTTATGGTTATGCATTAGGACCCAATTATTAATTGGGTTATGTTTTGATATTGAAAGATCGTGAATCTGTCATCTAGCAGCTGGGGTTGAGTTAGCAGGATTTGAGCAGTACGGGGTTGAGTCTGCGGGACTTCAGCAGTGTGAGGTGAGTTACCTTCCAGTAGCGGTGGGTCTACGGCCACAATGCCAGCCCACCAGTAGGAATTGTATGATAGATGTTTGTCTCTGTGATATTCATCTAGGGTTGCTACTACCTATGATATGTTATTGTGCTAGTATGATATGATGCTATGTGCTAGTGAGAGTAGGGGGAGATAGTCCCCCAGAATACCGGTCGATAGGGCCAAAGGGGAGGTCATGTCCAGCCATGCTAGATAGATTATGTGATATATGTGTTATGTGGTAGTAGTAGGGGGTGAAATAGTCCCCAGTATCTAGTCGAGAGGACCGAAGGGGAGGCCAGCTCCCAGATATGCTAGTTAGTATCCGGTCGAGAGGACCGAAGGGGAGACCAGCACCCAGATATGTATGTTATGTGATTGTATGGTATGTGGTATGATGGGGGAACTCACTAAGCTTCGTGCTTACGGTTTTCAGTTTTGGTTTCAGGTACTTCATTTTCAAAGGAAAGGAGTCGGCTTGATCGCAGCGCATCACACTATGGTTTTCCGCACATGAGATCTTTAGGATTACACTCTGATATTGTTTTATGATAAAACGTTTGATTATTTCTACTTTGGTTTTGACATGACATGATATTACAGATGTTTTATTATACTGTTGGTTTTATAATGACGTATTTAAAAATGAAATTGTTGGCCTGTATTTTTGGGATGTTACACTATGTAACATCGCGACTCTCAGGTATGAAATTTTAAGGATTTTGTACATCACATAAGACCCACTCGACGAGTTGGAGGCACCAACTCGTCGTGTAGAAACTAATAAGGTCGCGTGGTTAATGGAACCTACTCGACGAGTTGGAAGACCTCGACTCGATGAGTTGAGGTTGTGTATGAAAACCATAATTTTTAGGGTTTGCACCCTATTTAAAGGACCTTAAGTCCCCTCACCAGCCTCCCTTACCACCTTATCGCCTAAAGAAACCCTACTTTGTGCCTCATATCTCTTTGTGTGTGTGTGTGTGAAAGCTTGGAAGGTAACTTTTGGTGCTCTTTTGGAAGGAAACTCGAAGATTGAAGAGATTGGAGTGAGGAGGAGGCTATAGATCCGACATCTACTATGTTTTGGCAACCATCTTGAGGTATGAAGTTGATATATTGATCTCTTATTGCTTAGATCTCCTCTTGTGAAAGTATATGTCCATTTTTGGTGCAAAATGGAGTCATTCTCGGATTTTAGCTTGTCAAGAGGATGAGGTTTCATATCTAGACACCTCTAGGCCTCCATGAACATAAAGTTGCCCACTTTATCTAGTCTTGGCCCTCCTCCATGCCCTAAACATTTCATTAAGCTTAGTTTTTAGTGTTTTAACTCCTTTGATGCCATGCATGGATGTAAAGTTAGCAAATTTATGTGGTATCTTAATCCTAAGCGACTAGATCTATAGTTTGGGGCCTTGGATTTGACTGGAAAGGACTGAATATGAAAAGGCTAAAGGAACTCGACGAGTTGCTTAGCCAACTCGACGAGATGAGTCGGGTTTTCCTACTTTCTGGATTCTGGATAAACTCGGCGAGTTGATGAGATAACTCAACGAGTTAATTAGAGTTTTCCCGGTTTTTTGAGTTCTGAAGAAACTCGAGTTACTAGCTGCACTCGACGAGTTGCGTCAACATGGATTGTTGACTTTGAATTTGACTGGGTTGGCCAAGTTTGACTTCTGAGGGTATTCTAGTAATTTGGGTCTTGATGGAATTGGTCATATGGTGGTTGTAGGTGTTTGAGTTTGGAGCCTTGGTTCAAGAGCTTGATCTTTTCAGTTCAGTTCAACATTGTGAGGTGAGTTTTCCTCACTATACTTAAGGGTCGAAGGCACCAAGGCCAGCCCAATGGATTGATATCCTGGTAGTTGTTGTTATGCTGAGTACAAGTTAGTTATGCATGCTAGTTTTATATGCTAGTCTGGTAGGTCTTTAGGACTACCTGTGATACTGTCTGACTATCTATATGTGTGTTTATCTGTTACATGTCGAAATGTTTTGTGGTTAGGGTTGAGGTTGTACTACTCCGTGCGGTAACCAACAAACCCTAGAGTATGCCAGATATGAGTTGAGGGCCAGGGAGAGCATGCCAGACTCATATTGAGGACTCCAAAGCATTCCAGATACGAGTTAAGGGCCAGGGGAGCATGCCAGACTCGCACTGAGGGCTGATCATTTAGATTCCAGTTTTAGGACTGAAGGGGCAAGCCAATCATAAGTTGTGGGCTTGAGAGCAAGCCAGAATTATGTTGTGGGCTCAGGAGTAAGCCAGATGTGATATGTGGGTCTGTAAGGCAAGCCAGAATTATACTGTAGGCTCGGGGATAATCCATTTTGTAAGTTGTGGACCCATTACATGTTGTTATTATGTGTGCTCTTTGTTATGTATCGGTATTTTGGGGGAACTCACTAAGCTTCGGGCTTAAAATTTTGGATTTTGTTTCAGGTACTTCGGATGATCGCGAGAAGGCGAAGGCTTGATCATGCACCTCCTCACATTTTATGATTTTGATTTCTGGGATACTCTGATATGAAACTATTTTGAAAATATTTTGTAATAAGTAATGGTTTTTGGATGCTTGAAATAGTTTTAAATTTTTATGAATTTTATGGATGTGACAGCCTAGATCTGATTTTTGGATGAAAAACCATTAAGGAATAAGCACATTTTAAAGAGAAAGGGGTTCAGACGGCATACATTAGGCGTACCAAGGGGTACATTGCACGTATTGGGCTAAGAACCCATGGATTGGAAGCGTCGTGAATACGCCAAGCGTAATGACTAAGTACGCAGGGAGTACTCAATCTGCTTTGACTTTCCTTGAATTTTTGACTTCCTGACTTTGACCTTTGACCTGGGGTTCGACCAAGTTTGAACTAGGGGCATTTTGGGTATTTTGAGCAGTAGTTTGAGAATGGGTCAATGTTTGTCGTATAGGTGACTTGTGGAGTCAGCAGATGGAGTTGTGATTGGTTCAAGTACATTCCAGACTGTAAGGTGAGTTTCCTCACTATACTTGTAGGTTGAATGCACCAATATCATCCCAGTAGGTTGTGTATCTTGGTTTAGGATGTTTCTATGTTGTTGTGATTTGTTAAGATCTACAAGATTATTTTTTTGTTGTTATATGTTTTATCTGTTGTATATGTCGACATAGTGAGGTTGGGTTAAGGCAATACTACTATGTGCAGAGGCCAACAAACCCGGGAGCAAGCTAGACTCATGCTTTGGGATCAGAGGTAATCCATCTTAATGGTTGTGGACCCGATGGTATTCCAGTCTGATGACTGATTGGACCTGTCGTATATTGGCATTCCAGTCTGATGACTGATTGGGTCTGGGGTAATCCAGCTTGATGGTTGTGGACCTGAGGGTATTCCATTCTGATGACTTATTGGACCTAGCATGCATGATTGTATATGTTATGTTGTGTAATGGTATTTTGGGGGAACTCACTAAGCTTTGGTGTACAGTTTGATTGTTATAGTTTCAGGTACTTCAGAGGATAGGGGAAAGGCGAAGGCCTGATCATGCACATCATCCTAGATTCTTATGAGATTATGATTTTTGGATACTCTTATTTATGTTTATGACTTTTGGAAACTATGTTATGTAAACACGTATGATTTTGGATTGGTTTCAAAAATAAAAAAAATTACCTTGTTTTTTGGGATGTTACACCTGATGTTTCTATAGCTTGTTCCATTTAAACAAGGATCCGTACACATTTTATTGGTCTGATGTTAAACCCTAGAACCAAAATTTCACTCGAAAAAAGAAAAAAAAAAGTTTGAACACGAACAAATCAAGACTTGTTGTAGTTACAAATCTTAAAGAGCTCATCCATGGAAAAAAAATGAAGTCGTCGACCCAAAAAGCCTTATAATCATCTTCTCAATCTCCATTGGATTCACCAAAAAAATCCCATATATCCCTTCTGCTGAATAACCGACATCACAACCTTATAATCATAAGATTGATTGGTAGAAGCAACTAGAATCGGAATTCATGAATCATGACTCTGTGAAGCTGATAATCAATGTCTTTCCTAGAGTCAAAAATTCATACCTTGCCAAGGATATTTATGTTCTAATAAGATAATCCTTCACCATAATATCAAGCAAAATTAAGTTTATGTTTTTCATATTATACGTATTTATGCAGAAAAAAACGTATTTATTTACGAAAAATGTTTAAATAAACATTGTATTTAAGTTCTTTTAAAAAGTCATTTTTGTATATACGAGATTTTTTTGCTTGTTATTGTTGGAATAGTGTCTAAGGCTGCAACTATATTAGGCAAGTATTTGATCCGGTTGTGCATGGTCCTTTTGGGTTGCCTTCACCATAGCAACTTGATAGGATGATTTATTAAGAGAGAGTAAATATTATTAATATATTATGTGAATAATATATTGTTATTTGATTAATATAAGTCATAGAATTAATTAGAATTAATTTGGTGACTTAAAGAGATTAATTAAATAAAGGGGTATAAACTGTCAATTGATTGATAGTTAAGCTTTAGACTGTAATTCCATTTGGATATGGTATGGACGAATTCTAAGAGGTTTAGGATAGCTAAAATCGTCCATATGCTTATCTTAGGAATGGATTTGGATAGCCTTAAGAGAAGATTATCCAATTAGGGTTTAGGTTGTAACCCTTAAGGAGTCTACAAGTATAAATAGACCCTATGGCATAGGGAATTCGACACATCTCCTAAAGCAAGGAACCTCTGGTCGAATTCCTTCCCTCTCCTCTCTCCTAAATCATTCTTATTGCTATTGGTGTTTGTAAGCCATTAGAGGAGTGACACTTGTGACTCTAGAAGCTCCAAGACCTCAAGATCAACAAGGAACTCAAAGGTATGATTCTAGATCTGTTTCAATGTTGTTATTTAACCTAATTAGTCATTAGAAGTCTTGGATTCAAAAGCATGTTTAGTAGAAAGCCTAGATCAACCACGAAGGATGGGAACCGCTTCTATGTGACTTTTACCGATGACTATAGTAGATATGGGTATATCTACTTAATCAAGCAAAAGTCAGACACCTTTGAAAAGTTCAAAGAATTCAAGAATGAAGTGGAGAATCAATTGGGCAGGAAAATCAAGATGCTTCGATCCGATCGAGGAGGAGAGTACCTAAGTCTTGAATTCCACGATTATCTCAAGGAGTGTGGAATAGTTTCACAATTGACGCCTCCTAGGACACCGCAGTTGAATGGTGTGGCAGAAAGGCGTAATCGAACCTTATTGGATATGGTTCGCTCTATGATGAGTCGTGCTTCGCTACCAATCTCTTTTTGGGGGTATGCCTTAGAGACTGCCGCCCATATCCTTAACCGAGTCCCTACTAAGAAGGTTGCCAAAACACCTCACGAGATGTGGACAGGGAAAGCTCCCTCGTTGGCACATATCAAGGTTTGGGGTTGTGAGGCTTTCGTAAGACGAGATACTCACGACAAGCTTGAACCTCGAAGTGAGCGATGTATTTTCATCGGCTACCCGCAGACATCCTTTGGATATCTCTTCTATAGACCGAAGGACAATGTTGTCTTCGTTGCGAGGAGAGGAGTTTTCCGAGAGCGAGAACTCATAAGCCAAGGAGACAGTGGGAGGCAAATCGAGCTTGAAGAGATTCAAGAGTCGATAGATGAAGGAACCTTTACCACTGGTGTTCAACCCGAGGAGGAAACTCCGGTTGAACCGATTGACGAATCCTTACCTCTTAGACGTTCCGATAGAGTTAGAGTTCATCCCCAGTTTTATGGCTTTCATATTACTACCGAAGGGGACACGTATATTAGTGATGGTACACTAGTAAACCTTTATGAACCTAATAGCTATAAGGAAGCCATGGCAGGCCCGGAGTCTGCAAAATGGAAAGAGGCAATGGATAGCGAGATCCAATCCATGTATGATAACCAAGTTTGGAATTTGGTTGATTATGTGCCCGGACGTAAGACCGTTGGGTGCAAATGGATCTTCAAGAAGAAGACCGACGTGGATGGAAACGTACACACATATAAAGCGCGATTGGTTGCGAAGGGCTTTACTCAAACTCCTGGAGTTGACTATGATGAGACCTTCTCACCAGTTGCGAAGATTAAATCTATTAGAGTGATGCTAGCTATTGCCGCATTTCATGATTATGAGATTTGGCAAATGGATGTCAAGACCGCTTTTCTTAATGGGAAGTTGGCTGAGGATGTTTACATGGCTCAGCCCGAGGGGTTTGTGGATCCGAAGCATCCGAATAGAGTGTGTAAGCTTGAGAAGTCCATTTATGGACTTAAGCAAGCGTCTCGCAGATGGAATCTTTGCTTCGATGAGAAAGTCAAAGAGTTTGGATTTGTACGAAGCGAAGACGAGTCTTGTGTATATGTCAAAGCCAGTGGGAGTATAGTAAGCTTTCTCGTCCTATATGTCGATGACATATTGCTCATAGGAAACGACATCCCGACTCTGCAGGAAGTTAAGTCCTGGCTCGGGAAGTGCTTCGCTATGAAGGACCTCGGAGAAGCTTCTTACATTTTAGGAATAAGGATAGTGAGAGAAAGAAGTAAGAGACTAATTGGACTTAGTCAAAACACTTACTTGGAGAAGGTACTGAAACGTTTTAGTATGGAAAACTCAAAGAAGGGAGAATTACCAATACAAAGTAATGCCAAATTGAGTAAGACTCAAAGTCCGAGTACCGAAGCTGAGATAGCAGAAATGAGCCGAGTACCATACGCTTCCGCAGTTGGCTCAATCATGTACGCTATGACTTGTACTCGCCCTGATGTAGCCTTCGCTTTGAGCATGGTTAGCAGATATCAAGGGAATCCTGGCAAAGCACATTGGATTGCGGTGAAGAATATCCTTAAGTACCTTCGGAGGACAAAGGAATGGTTCTTAGTCCTCGGAGGGAGTGATGACTTGAAGGTGCGAGGGTATAGTGACGCCAGTTTTCAGACCGACAGGGACAACTACCGTTCGCAGTCGGGCTGGGTCTTTACCCTAAATGGAGGAGCAGTGACCTGGAAGAGTTCCAAGCAAGAGACCGTAGCTGATTCAACGTGCGAATCAGAGTACATTGCAGCGAGCGAAGCGTCGAAGGAGGCAATATGGCTAAAGAACTTCATTGGTGATCTTGGAGTCGTACCTGCCATAAAGGAGCCCATGGAGATTTTCTGTGATAACGAAGGTGCGGTTGCCTTAACCAAGGAACCGAGGGATCATGGTAGATCAAGACATATCGACAGAAAATATCACTTCATCAGACATCGTGTAGAAGAAGGACAACTCGTAGTGAAGAGGATATCATCAGAAGATAACCCAGCAGATCCGCTTACGAAGGGACTGAGTAGGGTTAAGCACTTACAGCATGCTAGGAGTATTGGGCTGAAGGATGATATTAGCATATATTAGATAGTATTAGAAACGTGTAATAGATAAATGTAAATTGACATTTGATGATTAAATAAAGGAGTTTTATTTATGAGTAATGATACTATCTTATGTTAATTGTTTAGCTATTGTTTCACTTTGCATGTTTTGACTTCCAGAATAATTGAGTTTATTAGGAATAATCGAATTATTCAAATGGTCCACAATCGTTCATATGTTGGGAGTAGATATGAAAGAAGATTGTCATGAATTGGTGTGTAGAGTGTCTAAATGGTGTTAGACATAGCAAAGGATTGCTGCAACGTTCATGAGTGCTTATGAACTAGTTTTGAGCATTGGAATAAACCCACGCTTGCTGGAATCACCTTGTGGAATACGATATAAAAGGTGATCGCAAGACGATAATATCATATAGTCTTAAAACCTAGATATATGGTTTATTATTTGTTAATTGATTGTACATTGATAATACGAAAACGCATCAGTAACTTGGTGTTATAAAACGTATTGTTGTGTATAGTTGGTTAATGAATAAGTAAATGCATATAAGTCGAAGTTTATCTGTAACTTTTATCTAAGAAGGTAAAAGCGATATCTCGGCCGCTCGATGATTTGATTTGACTTATGTGCCGGGCCCGGTCAGAACTGAATTGATGTGTTCGATTAAGTTCTATGTCAAATAAATCAGAGATCGAGAAACCTAAATGCTTGACTAACCATTCCATAGGATTGTCAGCATGATATCTAACAGAGGACTGTACGTTCCCTTATCTAAAGGACAAGATTGATTAGATCAGAGTTGACAGCGTCTTTGAGAGCTATGATTGCAAACCGAATTGTACTTGTATAGTTACTAGACTTATCCAAGTGGGAGACTGTTGGAATAGTGTCTAAGGCTGCAACTATATTAGGCAAGTATTTGATCCGGTTGTGCATGGTCCTTTTGGGTTGCCTTCACCATACCAACTTGATAGGATGATTTATTAAGAGAGAGTAAATATTATTAATATATTATGTGAATAATATAATGAATAATATATTGTTATTTGATTAATATAAGTCATAGAATTAATTAGAATTAATTTGGTGACTTAAAGAGATTAATTAAATAAAGGGGTATAAACTGTCAATTGATTGATAGTTAAGCTTTAGACTGTAATTCCATTTGGATATGGTATGGACGAATTCTAAGAGGTTTAGGATAGCTAAAATCGTCCATATGCTTATCTTAGGAATGGATTTGGATAGCCTTAAGAGAAGATTATCCAATTAGGGTTTAGGTTGTAACCCTTAAGGAGTCTACAAGTATAAATAGACCCTATGGCATAGGGAATTCGACACATCTCCTAAAGCAAGGAACCTCTGGTCGAATTCCTTCCCTCTCCTCTCTCCTAAATCATTCTTATTGCTATTGGTGTTTGTAAGCCATTAGAGGAGTGACACTTGTGACTCTAGAAGCTCCAAGACCTCAAGATCAACAAGGAACTCAAAGGTATGATTCTAGATCTGTTTCAATGTTGTTATTTAACCTAATTAGTCATTAGAAGTCTTGGATTCAAAAGCATGTTTAGTAGAAAGCCTAGATCCAAGCATTAGGGTTTTGCATGCGCACATAGGAAAGTTCTTATGGCTAAAACCCATCAGTTATATGTTTAAAACGTAAAATTACGTTTTTAGAAGTAAAATACATAAAGTATAGATATAATTTTGGAAGTATAAATACTTATTCTTTTATGTTTTCTAGAAATATAAATACATATTTTTACATATTTAGAAGTATATCAATCAAAAGTGTGTTTATATGTAAAGCAATATATTTATACTTCTATAAACATAAAAATATGTATTTATATTTCTAAATCTATACTTCTAAATATATAAAGATATTTATTTATACTTCTAAAAAACATATTTAAAATTTTTAGAAATATATGTATGGAGTTGGTCTTAGCAATTCAATCCATCACAATTTTTCTATTAAAAAAAACTAATTTTTTTTCTCTTTTCTCTATACAATCCAAAAATATTTATACTTCTAACAATTTTTTTTATTTAATAAATATTTTATATTTTTATTTTTATTTAAAAAAACTACTACAAATATTAAAATTGATTAATTTATTTTGACACAAATAATTTATTTATTTTAAAAATAAAATTAGTTAAAATGTTATTTTACATTCAACAACACATACTTATATAAAACAGATAAAAACAAGTTGCAATCAAAACATGAAATATACATTATAGATATGGAAGATGCAACATACATAATTATTCATCAATGTCGAATTTGTTTTCTATATATGCTAAATCAAATCATCTCGAAAGTTATGAACTTGTGTATTGCGAACTTACAAACTTATATCATATTGGTCATATAATTAAAGTTTGTATAGTTTTATAATTCATAGAGATTTGATAAAAACTAAGAGTTTTTATAGTTTTGAATGTTTGGATAATCTTTAGAATCATCAAGATTTAAAACGAAATTTAGATATGAATGATCCATAATGGCTAATACGGAATCAAAATATATTAGAAATGATGAGCTAGGATTAAATATAAAACATGTCAAGATCATAATCTATTTATAAAGAAAAGTATTTTACGAATTTTAGTATTTTTTTTAAATTATTGAGATAATGATAAGATTTTTAAGATAATAATTTTGATTCATATATATATATATATATATATATATATATATATATATATATATATATATATATATATATATATATATATATATATATATATATATATATATATATATATATATAACCAACCATTAAATAATTTAAATAATTAACATGTATCATAAAAATAAAAAAGAAATTTGGTAAACCTTAGATACCCCTATTAACAACCCAACCCAACTTAACCTTTCTATAAAAAAAAACTAAGGGTAAATGTCATATTAACTCATCGAACTTGTCATGCTTGTTTCAAAATATTACCCAACTTTTTGTTTTGTGTATATTAAGGGAATGAATTCTCGTTTTCATGATTTAAAATATCCTTATGGGACCTATACCGGGTAAACTTGTAAAATATGTGTCTTGACCCCTATTTGACCATCAACTACGCCTCCATTGAAGTATATTCATTATATCTGTAACGCCCGTAGATCAGGGCTAGTCAATTTAAGGACGATAAGCGTCAAAAATGAGTTTCTGATAGAAGATTATTTAGAATGAATAATCTTAACTAGGTTATAGTATATGTTACAAGGATTCCGTACACATAAAGAACATCGAAATCCGAATTATAACGAAGAAGTTATGACCTGTCGAAGTTTCGCGACAGAACCGGCACGACGTGGAATGACGTAAAAAGTGAATTTATGTTAGAGCGATATTTAGCCTTAGTGATCTAAACGAAAGTTGTAGAGTTCGTTAAACCGTGAGCGTGCATAAAAAGAACGTCCAAATCTGACTTCGTATGAGGAAGTTATGATTTTTCTAAGTTTCAGCTTAGCAGTATGCAGCCCGAATACTCGATTTGAGATCGAGCGGTTTTTATCCAAAACAATCTAAACGAGAATCGAAGATCTCGTCAATTGTAGTGAAACGATAAAAAGATAGGCGAAAACGGACGTCGGATGAAGAAGCTATGAATTTATAACGGAGTTTTCCAGTCCCCGCCTACTAAAAATAATATAATAAAAATAAAGTCAAAATTAGCCAACGGAGTCTAAACAAAAGTTGTAGAGCGTAGTCTCACCTACGCGTGGATATAAAGAACGTCGAAAACAGAGCTCATATGCGAAAGCTACGCAATTTAGAAGTTCGACGAGTCAAATTACGCCCAACGTAATTTGAGTATGCCTAGCGTACTCAAAGGGGTGCAACTTGTCTGACCAATACTTGAGTGCCACCAGTCGACGCACGCAATGACGTCAAAGTACGCCCTGCGTAACTCGAGTACGCTCCACGTAATTTGAGATTACGCCCCGCGTAATCCCAGACCCTCAGTCTATAAATAGAACTCGAAATCAGCCATTTTCTCTTGTTCAAACTCTTTCTTCTCTCTAGTTTTTGCCTCGTTTTGCGTGCCATTTATACCCCGAAGCCCCGGTAATATTTCCGAGCCCCGAAGCAAGATCCGAAGCCCGGAGGATCCCGAAGAGCGTTATTCCCGAGCCGAAGCGCTGCCCGCGAGGAGCCGGTTTTTGTGAAGATCTTCCAGATCTACGAAGAAACACTACTTCTGCAAGCCGTAGTGTTGCCCGATCATCTTCTGATCAAGTGAGTTTATAGTCACTTTCATCTTACACATAAATATGAAGTATTTTATAAAATACGTACTATGTGTTATATATTAATTATCTATTTGAGATGGATTTGGAATTGATGTTTTTATACGGGTGTTAAATGATTTAAATTGTGTTTGTATTTATATCTACAAAAATGTTGGGTAGAACATGGATAGATGGAATAGTTGGTGACGATGCGACTTCGTACCTATTGAGTAAGCCTTGGTGACGATGCGACTTTGTGCCTATTTGATAAACCTTGGTGACGATGTGACTTCGTGCCTTTGGTGTAAACCCAGGTGACTATGAGACGTAGTGCCTATTGTGTAAACTCTGGTGACTATGAGACGTAGTGCCAATTGTATGAACCCTGGTGACTATGCGACGTAGTGCTTGTTGTATAAACCGTGGTAGCAAATGGACTGTGTGCCAGTTCCTTAGGTAAACCCTTAGGAATGAATGAAGAAAGTATAATCGATTCTTAGGGTAAAAACTTAATAAATAAAGAAGATAATGGGGATGGGTATTTGGGTTGATTGTTGATAATTATATTTAATAAATGTATTATTGTGGGTTGAAAACCCTATATGCTTACCAGGCTCCCAAGCCTGACCCACTCAGTTTTCTTTGTATCACAGGTATCAATACAAAGACATAATTCACTGAGAGAATAAAGGAGATGTAAATCATTAGTGTAAATAATTGTAGGTTCTGTTTATGCTTATGTGTCTGTATCAGAACATGACATCCCGAGATTTTGTTATATAATGAAAATACTTTTCTTTAAGAAATGCTTTGATAAATTCTTATCATATTTTTTTATTTTGGGGACAAATTCCGCAACAATCTTCTTTAAACGATTACTCTGATTTTAAAAACAAAGCATAAACAAATCGGTCTTTTCTGGCCATGAAATTGGGGATGTCACAATATCTACAATTCTTGATTAGCTCTCTAGTTCTTTTCACTTTCATTTCAAGATCATCGTGAACTTCTATTTCATAGACCCTTCTTTCCCTCTAATAATTATCGAAAAGGGTTTTTGAAGATCCATCATGGGTTTTCGAGAATTAATCATTCCTTACTTCCTTTGTTCCTTCCTATTCTTCCCTAACTTCTCCATCCAGATTGTCAAATGGTGATTCTTATGGCCATCCCTTTTATCCTACTCGGTTCACCTAAATCTCGTGGCACGTAAGGGTTGATACATTTGTAACACCCCGAGATTCAGGTGCATTTTTTTCATCCTTGTTCTTTGTTGATTTGTCATGTTTAGTCATTGAGTGGAGGAATTGTAGCAAGTGAGTACGCTGGGCGTACCAGAGGGGTACGCTGCGCGTACTCATGCGCTTAATTTGGACGTGGAGTCGCCAAGGTACGCTGGGCATACCTAGAGTTACGACGGGCGTACCCGGCCCAGGTGCAAAAACCCTAGTCCATCTTGTGCACTATTTAAAGGGTGTTATGGCTCATTTCTCAGCCTCCATATCAGTGAGTGAAACCCTAAAAGAGAGCCCATCGTCCTTGGTGTGTGAGAGTGTTGATTTGACCTTTTTGGTGCTTTAGTGACTTAGTGAAGAAGAAGGAAGGGAGTTCTTGGAGGCTAAAGCTTGAGGTGCCATTTTGGATCTGAGATCTACAGAGGAAAGGGCTACACTTGGAGGTATAAAGTTCAAAACTTTCCTCTTCTTTTGGTTGTTGATGTATGTGTCCTTTTTAGGGCTAAAAACCCCAAAGGTGGAGACTTTATGAGTGTAAAGTGCTCCATGGTCCGAGATCTGTCCCTTTTCAGTGTTATCAGTGATTTAGAGCCATAAAGTTTCCATCTTGGATGTTACTTTGGAGTCATGCATGTGTATTTAGCCTTCTAGAGTTGAAGGTTGGATCATTGTGAGAGTTGGTGACTTGTTCAGCCATGCAAAGGCTTAAAGTCATCAACTTTATGGATTAAGGGGCTTAGAAGGGGTCAGATCTAAAATATGGACGTAGGTCTTAACTGTTTAAGACCTCAAGAGCTAAAGGGCTGAAGCAGGGGAGTACGTCGGGCGTAATTTCTAGTACGCGGCGCGTACTGGGTGGCGCTCCCCGATTCTGAGGTGCAGCCGGGTACGCTCAGCGTAACCCGGAGAGTTGACTTTTGGTTGACTTTTAGTGTATGGTCTATTGTGGGGCCTTTGAGCTATGAGAGGGGTAAAATGGTCTTTTACCCTTCTGAGAGTGTCATAAGAGAACAAAGTCTAGCCTTTTAGAGTTATATTAAATAGAGTGTTTATTTCATATGATTAGGCGGAAGCTAGGCCAGCGTTTACCGAGTCAGAGATTTACCGAGATACCCGAGGTGAGTCTTCTCACTATACTTTACCTAGTGTGGTAATAGAGTTAAGAGACAGAGTATTATAGAGTTATATGCCAGTGTGATTGCATGTTATTATGTGATGTGATTTATTGTGATATGTGATATGCATGATCCAGAGTTACAGAGTTGGGACTTTCGGGTCCCTAGAGTTAGGGCCAGAGGGCCCACAGAGAGTTGGGGCTGGAGGGCCCCACTGAGACACATTGACCAGAGGGTCAACAGAGTTACAGCCTCGAGTGGCTATTATGTGATTAGTGTGGTATTTTGGGGAACTCACTAAGCTTATGCTTACAGTGTTCAGTGTTATGTGTTTTAGGTACCAGTGATGACCGCGGGAAGGCGCCGGCTTGATTTGTACACACACATGGGATTGGATGTATTTTGATCTTGGGAGACATTTTGTGAAACAAAAACATGATGTTATGACATTTTATGAATGAATGATTTTGTTAAAAATGTGTTTTTCAAATGTGAAAAAATTTGTTCTAATTTTTACGGTGTTACAAGTTGGTATCAGAGCCTAGGTTTGAGGGATTCAGGTGCACCTTCGGGCGTATCGGAACTCAAACCGGGGATTTGAGAAAATTTTGATAATAAAACAAGTTTTCAAAAGAAGAACTTGCGAGACAAACAGAGCAGAGTCGTGTGTACGAACAGCCAGCGCCCGAACGGTGATTTCTCAAAATACCATTATTATAAGTGTTATGAGATATGATGTGATATGTTATATGCTGAGCTATGATATGCATGCTAGAGTAGACTAGGTATTCTTATTAGGACTAGAGTGGCCTGATATGTGATGCCTGAGTCTAGGAGTCTTGCTGCTATGAATATTTCAGAGTGGTTAGGTAGCAGTGAGGAGATTATGAGAGATCTGTTTGCGAGTATCATATGATTGGAGAGAGTAGAGTGCTTGGGACTTGGCACTCTGGGAGGAGGACTTGGGGTGGATGCTGATGCGGTGTGGACGGTAGTATTGGGCCCGTACTACTAAAGACATCGGGTCAGTGCATAGTCCCTGATATTATTCTTATGTTGTATTTCAGAGAGAGAGATCATTGTTGGGACTCGCCACACACCAGGGACCAATGATACGAGGGATGAGGAGATCCGTAGGATCATCCAGGAGGAGGTGGCTGCGGCCATCAGGGCAGAGATACCAGAGATGTTCGGGTTTATCAAGACCACGCTGATAGAGACATTTGATGAGAAGTACGCTGCTCTTTCTGAGGCTGTTGTTGCTGCAGCCACTGCAACTATAGCTGCGACGAGGCCGCAGGGTGGTGATGCGTTGCTGTTCCGAGAGTTCAGCAACACAAAACCACCGGAGTTTGACGGGACCCAGGACCCGATTGCGGCGATGAGATGGATTTCAGATATAAAGGGGTGTTTCTTTACTTGCTCATCTCCTGGGCATTTGAGAGTCCGGTTCGCGCTGAATCAGCTTCGCTTGGGAGCGAAGGACTGGTGGAAGTTTGTGACGGCGCATTATACGCCTGTTGAGCTTGCAGCAGTTACCTGGGAGAGGTTCACTACTATGTTCCGAGATGAGTACGTTCCCCAGGTGGATAGGGAGCGTTTGGCCCAGGATTTTCTGACCCTCAAGCAGGGTACTGAGTCTGTTACGGTGATTACGAGGATGTTTCATGAGCGGGCGATGTTCTGCCCAGAGCACGTGTCCTCCGAGCAGGCATGTATGAGTCGATATTTGAGCATTCTGAAAAGGGACATACGTGAGTTCGTGGCGAACTCGACGTACCGGACATTTGCCGAGCTTCAGGCAAATGCCCGAAAGAGGGAGATAGAGTTGGAGACTCAGGCTAGGGAGGAGGCTGAGTCTCAGGGGAAGGATCGGCAACCGGTGCAGTCTCAACCGGTAGCCAAGCGGGCCAAGCCCGCCGATTCGAGATCTGGGAGCCAGAGGGGCCGCACTTGTGGCAAGTGCGGCAAGAGCCACAATGGGGTGTGCAGAGCAGGGTCTTGCTACAAATGTGGCAAGGAGGGGCATATGGCCAAGGACTGCCCCAAGGGGTTTGCAGTATGTTTTCACTGCAACCAGACCGGACACCGGAAGGCAGAGTATCCGCAGTTGCGGGGATCAGCACAGGGAGCATCTCAGGGATCTGCCCCTGCTGCCATCAGAGCTACCGAGAGTCGGCCAGTGAAGGCCGAGGCACCGAAGGCACGAGGGAGAGCCTTCCAGTTGACCGCGGAGGAGATCCGCGCAGCTCCCGATGTCGTGGCTGGTATGTATTCTTTCGTGTATTTATTTTGATGTTGAGATATTGTGCTTATATTATGTTATGCGTAGGTACTTTTCTTGTGAATTATGTACCTGCCTTGGTGTTATTTGACTCGGGTGCGAGTCGGTCTTTTGTATCTTTGGCTTTTAGTCAGCATATCAGTGTTAGTCGTGAGGCGTTGAGTCGGCCTCTGAGAGTTTCCATAGCTGACGAGAGGGTGATATATGCCACAGAGGTGATCCGAGGGTGCGTATTTGAGATTTTCGGTGTTGAGTTCCCGATTGATTTGGTTCCTATTGCGATGGCTGATGTCTGTGTCATTGTAGGCATGGATTGGTTGAGCAGATTCGGTGCGGTTATCGACTGCGAGCGACAGCTGGCGACCATACGAGACCCTAGTGGGGGATTTCTTATGGTGTACAACGAGGGTACACGTTCTGGGTCAGCATTTTGTTCGGCCGATAGAGTGAGGCGGTGTCTACAGCAGGGCTGTAAGGGCTTTGTGGCGTATGTGATGGATACGCGGGTTAATTCAGAGAGACCAAGGTCAGTTGAGGAGGTTCCGATAGTGCGTGAGGTCCCGGACGTATTTCTAGAGGAGTTGATGGGTGTGCCTCCCTTGAGGCAAGTGGAGTTCAGTATCGATTTGGTTCCGGGGGCCGCGCCTATTGCCAAGGTGCCCTATCGCCTTGCACCTCCAGAGATGCAAGAGTTATCCTCGCAGCTTCAGGAGCTGTTCGGAAAGGGGTTTATTCGGCCGAGAAGCTCGCCGTGGGGAGCGTCTATCCTTTTTGTCAAGAAGAAGGATGGTTCACACCGGATGTGCATTGATTACCGGGAGTTGAACAAGCTGACGGTCAAGAACCGTTACCCGTTGCCGAGGATCGATGATTTGTTTGATCAGTTGCAGGGAGCATCTTGGTTCTCCAAGATCGATTTGAGGTCGGGGTATCATCAGGTAAGGGTGCGAGATGAGGACATCCAGAAGACAACGTTCAGGACTCGTTATGGGCATTACGAGTTTGTGATGATGCCTTTCGGACTCACCAATGCCCCGGCAGTGTTCATGGACCTCATGAACAGAGTGTGCAGGCCGATGTTGGATCGATCAGTGATCGTGTTCATCGATGATATTTTGGTGTATTCGAGATCCAGAGAGCAGCATGAGGAGCATTTGAGGGAAATCCTCGGAGTTCTGAAATCGGAGAGGCTTTACGCCAAATTCTCCAAGTGTGATTTCTGGTTGCGAGAGGTCCATTTCCTAGGGCACCTCGTTAACCAGAAAGGGATTTTGGTTGACCCGGCCAAAGTGGAGGCAGTGATGAGTTGGGAGGTGCCGAGGTCACCCTCCGAGATCAGGAGTTTCTTGGGGTTGGCAGGCTATTATCGGAGATTTATCAGGGATTTCTCCAAGATCGTCGTGCCATTCACCAGGTTAACCCGGAAGGGTGTCACTTTTTCATGGGGACCAGAGCAGCAGACCTCCTTTGAGACGCTTCGCCAAAGGCTATGTGAAGCCCCAGTTTTAGCCCTCCCAGAGGGGATGGAGGACTTTGTGGTGTATTGTGATGCATCGATCTTGGGGTTGGGAGCGGTGCTGATGAAGAGAGGGCATGTGATAGCATACGCATCGAGGCAGCTGAAGCCTTATGAGACGAGGTATCCCACCCACGATCTAGAGTTGGGGGCAGTGGTGTTCTCCCTCAAGATTTGGCGTCACTATTTGTACGGGGTTCAGTGTACGATATACACGGACCACAAGAGCCTGTAGTATTTGATGGATCAGCCGAACCTAAACATGCGACAAAGGAGGTGGTTGGACGTGGTCAAGGATTATGATTTTGAGATCCTGTACCACCCGGGCAAGGCTAATGTGGTAGCCGATGCACTGAGCCGCAGGGCGGAGAGCACCCCATTGCGAGATGTATGTTTGAGATTGACCGTGATAGCTCCGGTGTTGGACACTATTTGTGGGGCATAGGCTGAGGCTGTGCAGCCTGAGAGTCAAAAGAGAGAGCGAGTTATTGGGTTAGTATCGGAGTTCGTCACCGATAGCCGGGGGCTTATGACATTTCAGGGGCGTATCTGGGTACCGTTTGTGGGAGGGACGCGTACCATTTTGATGGAAGAGGCTCATCGGTCGAAGTTCTCAATCCATCCTGGGGCCACTAAGATGTATTTAGACCTGAAAAGGGAGTATTGGTGGCCCTGTATGAAGAGGGATGTCGCGTGGTTTGTTGAGAGGTGCTTAACCTGTCGTAGGGTTAAGGCCGAACACCAGAGACCGCATGGTAAGTTGCAGCCGTTGGAGGTTCCCGAATGGAAGTGGGAACAGATTACCATGGATTTTATCACCAAATTGTCAAGGACTGCTAGGGGAGTCGATGCAATTTGGGTGATTGTGGACAGGTTGACAAAGAGCGCCCACTTCCTTGCTATCAGTGAGAACTCATCCGCAGAGAAGTTGGCAGAGATGTACGTGAGAGAAGTGGTGTCGAGGCATGGAGTGCCGATCTCGATTGTCTCAAACCGAGATGTGCGTTTCACTTCCTGATTCTGGAAGAAATTTCACGAGGAATTGGGTACTAGGCTGCATTTTAGTACCGCATATCACCCCCAGACTGACGGACAAAGTGAGCGGACGATTCAGACGCTCGATGGCATGCTCCGGGCAGGCGGGCATGTGTGTTGGATTTTGGGGGGGGAGTGGGACACGTATTTGCCCTTGGCAGAGTTTTCCTACAACAACAGCCATCATTCGAGCATTGGTATGCCACCCTTTGAGTTGTTGTATGGGAGGAGGTGTCGGACCCCCATTTGCTGGGGAGAGGTCGGGCAGCGTGTTATGGGTAGTACCGAGATTGTGCTGTAGACGACTGAGCAGATACAGCAGGTCAGGCAGAGGTTATTGACCGCTCAGAGTCGTCAGAAGAGTTATGCGGACAGGCGCCGGTCCGATCTCGAGTTCCAAGTCGGCGACTTTGTTCTCCTGAAGGTCTCTCCTTGGAAAGGAGTGATCCGATTCAGGAAGAGGGGCAAGTTGGGGCCCCGATATATCGGTCCTTTTTGGGTGATTGCAAGGGTAGGCAGGGTAGCCTACCGGTTGGAGCTACCTGCAGAGTTAGGTCAGATCCATGACACTTTCCACGTGTCGCAATTGCGGAAGTGTATAGCCGATGAGTCGGCAGTGGTACCATTGGAGGATATTCAGGTGGATGCGAGCCTGAATTATGCTAAGAGACCGGTGGCAATCAGAGATCAGAAGATCAAGGTTTTGAGCAACAACGAGGTACCTTTGGTTTTGGTTCAGTGGCAACATCGGAAGGGGTCCGAGATGACTTGGGAGTCAGATTCGGAGATGCGAGGGAAGCATCCAGAGTTGTTCGAGGAATGAGACTTCGAGGGCGAAGTCTAGTTCTAGTGGGGGAGAATTGTAACACCCCGAGATTCAGGTGCATTTTTTTTTCATCCTTGTTCTTTGTTGATTTGTCATGTTTAGTCATTGAGTGGAGGAATTGTAGCAAGTGAGTACGCTGGGCGTACCAGAGGGGTACGCTGCGCGTACTCATGCGCTTAATTTGGACGTGGAGTCGCCAAGGTACGCTGGGCATACCTAGAGTTACGACGGGCGTACCCGGCCCAGGTGCAAAAACCCTAATCCATCTTGTGCACTATTTAAAGGGTGTTATGGCTCATTTCTCAGCCTCCATATCAGTGAGTGAAACCCTAAAAGAGAGCCCATCGTCCTTGGTGTGTGAGAGTGTTGATTTGACCTTTTTGGTGCTTTAGCGACTTAGTGAAGAAGAAGGAAGGGAGTTCTTGGAGGCTAAAGCTTGAGGTGCCATTTTGGATCTGAGATCTACAGAGGAAAGGGCTACACTTGGAGGTATAAAGTTCAAAACTTTCCTCTTCTTTTGGTTGTTGATGTATGTGTCCTTTTTAGGGCTAAAAACCCCAAAGGTGGAGACTTTATGAGTGTAAAGTGCTCCATGGTCCGAGATCTGTCCCTTTTCAGTGTTATCAGTGATTTAGAGCCATAAAGTTTCCATCTTGGATGTTACTTTGGAGTCATGCATGTGTATTTAGCCTTCTAGAGTTGAAGGTTGGATCATTGTGAGAATTGGTGACTTGTTCAGCCATGCAAAGGCTTAAAGTCATCAACTTTATGGATTAAGGGGCTTAGAAGGGGTCAGATCTAAAATATGGACGTAGGTCTTAACTGTTTAAGACCTCAAGAGCTAAAGGGCTGAAGCAGGGGAGTACGTCGGACGTAATTTCTAGTACGCGGCGCGTACTGGGTGGCGCTCCCCGATTCTGAGGTGCAGCCGGGTACGCTCAGCGTACACATCTGGTACGCGCAGCGTAACCCGGAGAGTTGACTTTTGGTTGACTTTTAGGGTATGGTCTATTGTGGGGCCTTTGAGCTATGAGAGGGGTAAAATGGTCTTTTACCCTTCTGAGAGTGTCATAAGAGAACAAAGTCTAGCCTTTTAGAGTTATATTAAATAGATTGTTTATTTCATATGATTAGGTAGAGGCTAGGCCAGCGTTTACCGAGTCAGAGATTTACCGAGATACCCGAGGTGAGTCTTCTCACTATACTTTACCTAGTGTGGTAATAGAGTTAAGAGACAGAGTATTATAGAGTTATATGCCAGTGTGATTGCATGTTATTATGTGATGTGTTTATTGTGATATGTGATATGCATGATCCAGAGTTACAGAGTTGGGACTTTCGGGTCCCTAGAGTTAGGGCCAGAGGGCCCACAGAGAGTTGGGGCTGGAGGGCCCCACTGAGACACATTGACCAGAGGGTCAACAGAGTTACAGCCTCGAGTGGCTATTATGTGATTAGTGTGGTATTTTGGGGAACTCACTAAGCTTATGCTTACAGTGTTCAGTGTTATGTGTTTCAGGTACCAGTGATGACCGCGGGAAGGCGTCGGCTTGATTTCTACACACACATGGGATTGGATGTATTTTGATCTTGGGAGACATTTTGTGAAACAAAAACATGATGTTATGACATTTTATGAATGAATGATTTTGTTAAAAATGTGTTTTTCAAATGTGAAAAAATTTGTTCTAATTTTTACGGTGTTACAAGTTGGTATCAGAGCCTAGGTTTGAGGGATTCAGGTGCACCTTCGGGCGTATCGGAACTCAAACCGGGGATTTGAGAAAATTTTGATAATAAAACAAGTTTTCAAAAGAAAAACTTGCGAGACAAACAGAGCAGAGTCGTGTGTACGAACAGCCAGCGCCCGAACGGTGATTTCCCAAAATACCATTATTATAAGTGTTATGAGATATGATGTGATATGTTATATGATGAGCTATGATATGCATGCTAGAGTAGACTAGGTATTCTTATTAGGACTAGAGTGGCCTGATATGTGATGCCTGAGTCTAGGAGTCTTGCTGCTATGAATATTTCAGAGTGGTTAGGTAGCAGTGAGGAGATTATGAGAGATCTGTTTGCGAGTATCATATGATTGGAGAGAGTAGAGTGCTTGGGACTTGGCACTCTGGGAGGAGGACTTGGGGTGGATGCTGATGCGGTGTGGACGGTAGTATTGGGCCCGTACTACTAAAGACATCGGGTCAGTGCATAGTCCCTGATATTATTCTTATGTTGTATTTCAGAGAGAGAGATCATGGTTGGGACTCGCCACACACCAGGGACCAATGATACGAGGGATGAGGAGATCCGTAGGATCATCCAGGAGGAGGTGGCTGCGGCCATCAGGGCAGAGATACCAGAGATGTTCGGGTTTATCAAGACCACGCTGATAGCGACATTTGATGAGAAGTACGCTGCTCTTTCTGAGGCTGTTGTTGCTGCAGCCACTGCAACTATAGCTGCGACGAGGCCGCAGGGTGGTGATGCGTTGCTGTTCCGAGAGTTCAGCAACACAAAACCACCGGAGTTTGACGGGACCCAGGACCCGATTGCGACGATGAGATGGATTTCAGACATAAAGGGGTGTTTCTTTACTTGCTCATCTCCTGGGCATTTGAGAGTCCGGTTCGCGCTGAACCAGCTTCGCTTGGGAGCGAAGGACTGGTGGAAGTTTGTGACGGCGCATTATACGCCTGTTGAGCTTGCAGCAGTTACCTGGGAGAGGTTCACTACTATGTTCCGAGATGAGTACGTTCCCCAGGTGGAGAGGGAGCGTTTGGCCCAGGATTTTCTGACCCTCAAGCAGGGTACTGAGTCTGTTACGGTGATTACGAGGATGTTTCATGAGCGGGCGATGTTCTGCCCAGAGCACGTGTCCTCCGAGCAGGCACGTATGAGTCGATATTTGAGCATTCTGAAAAGGGACATACGTGAGTTTGTGGCGAACTCGACGTACCGGACATTTGCCGAGCTTCAGGAAAATGCCCGAAAGAGGGAGATAGAGTTGGAGACTCAGGCTAGGGAGGAGGCTGAGTCTCAGGGGAAGGATCGGCAACCGGTGCAGTCTCAACCGGTAGCCAAGCGGGCCAAGCCCGCCGATTCGAGATCTGGGAGCCAGAGGGGCCGCACTTGTGGCAAGTGCGGCAAGAGCCACAATGGGGTGTGCAGAGCAGGGTCTTGCTACAAATGTGGCAAGGAGGGGCATATGGCCAAGGACTGCCCCAAGGGGTTTGCAGTATGTTTTCACTGCAACCAGACCGGACACCGGAAGGCAGAGTATCCGCAGTTGCGGGGATCAGCACAGGGAGCATCTCAGGGATCTGCCCCTGCTGCCATCAGAGCTACCGAGAGTCGGCCAGTGAAGGCCGAGGCACCGAAGGCACGAGGGAGAGCCTTCCAGTTGACCGCGGAGGAGATCCGCGCAGCTCCCGATGTCGTGGCTGGTATGTATTCTTTCGTGTATTTATTTTGATGTTGAGATATTGTGCTTATATTATGTTATGCGTAGGTACTTTTCTTGTGAATTATGTACCTGCCTTGGTGTTATTTGACTCGGGTGCGAGTCGGTCTTTTGTATCTTTGGCTTTTAGTCAGCATATCAGTGTTAGTCGTGAGGCGTTGAGTCGGCCTCTGAGAGTTTCCATAGCTGACGAGAGGGTGATATATGCCACAGAGGTGATCCGAGGGTGCGTATTTGAGATTTTCGGTGTTGAGTTCCCGATTGATTTGGTTCCTATTGCGATGGCTGATGTCTGTGTCATTGTAGGCATGGATTGGTTGAGCAGATTCGGTGCGGTTATCGACTGCGAGCGACAGCTGGCGACCATACGAGACCCTAGTGGGGGATTTCTTATGGTGTACAACGAGGGTACACGTTCTGGGTCAGCATTTTGTTCGGCCGATAGAGTGAGGCGGTGTCTACAGCAGGGCTGTAAGGGCTTTGTGGCGTATGTGATGGATACGCGGGTTAATTCAGAGAGACCAAGGTCAGTTGAGGAGGTTCCGATAGTGCGTGAGGTCCCGGACGTATTTCTAGAGGAGTTGATGGGTGTGCCTCCCTTGAGGCAAGTGGAGTTCAGTATCGATTTGGTTCCGGGGGCCGCGCCTATTGCCAAGGTGCCCTATCGCCTTGCACCTCCAGAGATGCAAGAGTTATCCTCGCAGCTTCAGGAGCTGTTCGGAAAGGGGTTTATTCGGCCGAGAAGCTCGCCGTGGGGAGCGTCTATCCTTTTTGTCAAGAAGAAGGATGGTTCACACCGGATGTGCATTGATTACCGGGAGTTGAACAAGCTGACGGTCAAGAACCGTTACCCGTTGCCGAGGATCGATGATTTGTTTGATCAGTTGCAGGGAGCATCTTGGTTCTCCAAGATCGATTTGAGGTCGGGGTATCATCAGGTAAGGGTGCGAGATGAGGACATCCAGAAGACAACGTTCAGGACTCGTTATGGGCATTACGAGTTTGTGATGATGCCTTTCGGACTCACCAATGCCCCGGCAGTGTTCATGGACCTCATGAACAGAGTGTGCAGGCCGATGTTGGATCGATCAGTGATCGTGTTCATCGATGATATTTTGGTGTATTCGAGATCCAGAGAGCAGCATGAGGAGCATTTGAGGGAAATCCTCGGAGTTCTGAAATCGGAGAGGCTTTACGCCAAATTCTCCAAGTGTGATTTCTGGTTGCGAGAGGTCCATTTCCTAGGGCACCTCGTTAACCAGAAAGGGATTTTGGTTGACCCGGCCAAAGTGGAGGCAGTGATGAGTTGGGAGGTGCCGAGGTCACCCTCCGAGATCAGGAGTTTCTTGGGGTTGGCAGGCTATTATCGGAGATTTATCAGGGATTTCTCCAAGATCGTCGTGCCATTCACCAGGTTAACCCGGAAGGGTGTCACTTTTTCATGGGGACCAGAGCAGCAGACCTCCTTTGAGACGCTTCGCCAAAGGCTATGTGAAGCCCCAGTTTTAGCCCTCCCAGAGGGGATGGAGGACTTTGTGGTGTATTGTGATGCATCGATCTTGGGGTTGGGAGCGGTGCTGATGAAGAGAGGGCATGTGATAGCATACGCATCGAGGCAGCTGAAGCCTTATGAGACGAGGTATCCCACCCACGATCTAGAGTTGGGGGCAGTGGTGTTCTCCCTCAAGATTTGGCGTCACTATTTGTACGGGGTTCAGTGTACGATATACACGGACCACAAGAGCCTGTAGTATTTGATGGATCAGCCGAACCTAAACATGCGACAAAGGAGGTGGTTGGACGTGGTCAAGGATTATGATTTTGAGATCCTGTACCACCCGGGCAAGGCTAATGTGGTAGCCGATGCACTGAGCCGCAGGGCGGAGAGCACCCCATTGCGAGATGTATGTTTGAGATTGACCGTGATAGCTCCGGTGTTGGACACTATTTGTGGGGCATAGGCTGAGGCTGTGCAGCCTGAGAGTCAAAAGAGAGAGCGAGTTATTGGGTTAGTATCGGAGTTCGTCACCGATAGCCGGGGGCTTATGACATTTCAGGGGCGTATCTGGGTACCGTTTGTGGGAGGGACGCGTACCATTTTGATGGAAGAGGCTCATCGGTCGAAGTTCTCAATCCATCCTGGGGCCACTAAGATGTATTTAGACCTGAAAAGGGAGTATTGGTGGCCCTGTATGAAGAGGGATGTCGCGTGGTTTGTTGAGAGGTGCTTAACCTGTCGTAGGGTTAAGGCCGAACACCAGAGACCGCATGGTAAGTTGCAGCCGTTGGAGGTTCCCGAATGGAAGTGGGAACAGATTACCATGGATTTTATCACCAAATTGTCAAGGACTGCTAGGGGAGTCGATGCAATTTGGGTGATTGTGGACAGGTTGACAAAGAGCGCCCACTTCCTTGCTATCAGTGAGAACTCATCCGCAGAGAAGTTGGCAGAGATGTACGTGAGAGAAGTGGTGTCGAGGCATGGAGTGCCGATCTCGATTGTCTCAAACCGAGATGTGCGTTTCACTTCCTGATTCTGGAAGAAATTTCACGAGGAATTGGGTACTAGGCTGCATTTTAGTACCGCATATCACCCCCAGACTGACGGACAAAGTGAGCGGACGATTCAGACGCTCGATGACATGCTCCGGGCAGGCGGGCATGTGTGTTGGATTTTGGGGGGGGGGGGGAGTGGGACACGTATTTGCCCTTGGCAGAGTTTTCCTACAACAACAGCCATCATTCGAGCATTGGTATGCCACCCTTTGAGCTGTTGTATGGGAGGAGGTGTCGGACCCCCATTTGCTGGGGAGAGGTCGGGCAGCGTGTTATGGGTAGTACCGAGATTGTGCTGTAGACGACTGAGCAGATACAGCAGGTCAGGCAGAGGTTATTGACCGCTCAGAGTCGTCAGAAGAGTTATGCGGACAGGCGCCGGTCCGATCTCGAGTTCCAAGTCGGCGACTTTGTTCTCCTGAAGGTCTCTCCTTGGAAAGGAGTGATCCGATTCAGGAAGAGGGGCAAGTTGGGGCCCCGATATATCGGTCCTTTTTGGGTGATTGCAAGGGTAGGCAGGGTAGCCTACCGGTTGGAGCTACCTGCAGAGTTAGGTCAGATCCATGACACTTTCCACGTGTCGCAATTGCGGAAGTGTATAGCCGATGAGTCGGCAGTGGTACCATTGGAGGATATTCAGGTGGATGCGAGCCTGAATTATGCTAAGAGACCGGTGGCAATCAGAGATCGGAAGATCAAGGTTTTGAGCAACAACGAGGTACCTTTGGTTTTGGTTCAGTGGCAACATCGGAAGGGGTCCGAGATGACTTGGGAGTCAGATTCGGAGATGCGAGGGAAGCATCCAGAGTTGTTCGAGGAATGAGACTTCGAGGGCGAAGTCTAGTTCTAGTGGGGGAGAATTGTAACACCCCGAGATTCAGGTGCATTTTTTTTCATCCTTGTTCTTTGTTGATTTGTCATGTTTAGTCATTGAGTGGAGGAATTGTAGCAAGTGAGTACGCTGGGCGTACCAGAGGGGTACGCTGCGCGTACTCATGCGCTTAATTTGGACGTGGAGTCGCCAAGGTACGCTGGGCATACCTAGAGTTACGACGGGCGTACCCGGCCCAGGTGCAAAAACCCTAATCCATCTTGTGCACTATTTAAAGGGTGTTATGGCTCATTTCTCAGCCTCCATATCAGTGAGTGAAACCCTAAAAGAGAGCCCATCGTCCTTGGTGTGTGAGAGTGTTGATTTGACCTTTTTGGTGCTTTAGGGACTTAGTGAAGAAGAAGGAAGGGAGTTCTTGGAGGCTAAAGCTTGAGGTGCCATTTTGGATCTGAGATCTACAGAGGAAAGGGCTACACTTGGAGGTATAAAGTTCAAAACTTTCCTCTTCTTTTGGTTGTTGATGTATGTGTCCTTTTTAGGGCTAAAAACCCCAAAGGTGGAGACTTTATGAGTGTAAAGTGCTCCATGGTCCGAGATCTGTCCCTTTTCAGTGTTATCAATGATTTAGAGCCATAAAGTTTCCATCTTGGATGTTACTTTGGAGTCATGCATGTGTATTTAGCCTTCTAGAGTTGAAGGTTGGATCATTGTGAGAGTTGGTGACTTGTTCAGCCATGCAAAGGCTTAAAGTCATCAACTTTATGGATTAAGGGGCTTAGAAGGGGTCAGATCTAAAATATGGACGTAGGTCTTAACTGTTTAAGACCTCAAGAGCTAAAGGGCTGAAGCAGGGGAGTACGTCGGGCGTAATTTCTAGTACGCAGCGCGTACTGGGTGACGCTCCCCGATTCTGAGGTGCAGCCGGGTACGCTCAGCGTACACATCTGGTACGCGCAGCGTAACCCCGAGAGTTGACTTTTGGTTGACTTTTAGGGTATGGTCTATTGTGGGGCCTTTGAGCTATGAGAGGGGTAAAATGGTCTTTTACCCTTCTGAGAGTGTCATAAGAGAACAAAGTCTAGCCTTTTAGAGTTATATTAAATAGATTGTTTATTTCATATGATTAGGTAGAGGCTAGGCCAGCGTTTACCGAGTCAGAGATTTACCGAGATACCCGAGGTGAGTCTTCTCACTATACTTTACCTAGTGTGGTAATAGAGTTAAGAGACAGAGTATTATAGAGTTATATGCCAGTGTGATTGCATGTTATTATGTGATGTGATTTATTGTGATATGTGATATGCATGATCCAGAGTTACAGAGTTGGGACTTTCGGGTCCCTAGAGTTAGGGCCAGAGGGCCCACAGAGAGTTGGGGCTGGAGGGCCCCACTGAGACACATTGACCAGAGGGTCAACAGAGTTACAGCCTCGAGTGGCTATTATGTGATTAGTGTGGTATTTTGGGGAACTCACTAAGCTTATGCTTACAGTGTTCAGTGTTATGTGTTTCAGGTACCAGTGATGACCGCGGGAGGCGCCGACTTGATTTGTACACACACACGGGATTGGATGTATTTTGATCTTGGGAGACATTTTGTGAAACAAAAACATGATGATATGACATTTTATGAATGAATGGTTTTGTTAAAAATGAGTTTTTCAAATGTGAAAAATTTGTTCTAATTTTTACGGTGTTACAACATTTCTTCTTGTTCTTGGTTGTTTGACTGCATTAACATCAATTTAAAATTTGGAATTTGTATAGGGTGTTTTTGTATAGAAACCTTTAACAATTAAAGAATGCAATCATATCATTCAACTGGTTATTATCCATACTCCACTTATGATCTTCTTCTATAAAATTTCTATGTATTTTAACATATTTGACATGGATTTGGATGACCAGACATCATCAAACCACCATACCTCCACCACAATATGGTGTTTAAGTAGTCAAGATGAACTCATCTGTAATTGTGGTTTCTCTTCCTTACATTTTTATAGAACCTTCTCCTAGAAGGACCACTCCTATATTTGTGTCGCCGACCTCCGCCACAGACACCTACCAGATTCTATCGTCGATGTTAGTGATCTCAACTCCAACTTCGCACCATCTATCAAATCAAGATTGCTTATAGAAAATTACCAACAATTATGGGGAGTTTAACACCAAATGGACATTTTCTGAAGGCTACTCTTTGGTTAGATTAGAAGTGTTATCCCTTTTTTTTTTCCTATTTTGTAACATGCAATAGAGGACACACATAACTACGAGAGGAGGTTGGAGGAGATGAGGCTACAATGAGATTAAAACTAGGCGAATGCCCGCGCGTTGCGTGGGATATAAAAAAATATTTTATATTAAAAATAACTAAATCATTGTTATTAACAATTAAATAATAATTTCATAAAAAATATAAAAAATGAGTTTTAGGTTGGAACTTGAAGTTGTTTTGCATATACAAAGTTATATGATTAAAATAGAAAAAAAATTAATTTTTAAAAATAAATAAATCGTTATTGTTATCTATTAAATAATAATTTCGTATTAAATTAAAATGTTTATATTAAATATTATCATTATGTAGAAAATACAATAATAGAGACATATTTTTATCTATCAATTTTATCATTTTGTACAACATATGATAATAAAGACAACTTTTTATCTTAAATAGTAAAAAAAATGTTTTGTATCATAAATATTACCATAATTATGTAGAACATATGATAATAGTGACGTCTTTAATAAGGTTAAAACTTTAAATTGTATTACATACAGGGTTGTAAAATTTGGCTAACACAACCAAATACTCGACATGTTACTTAAACTCGGCCTCCAATGGAAGCGAGTTGTCCTAACTCAGCCAGAAGACACTCGGATCCTTATTAAACTCGATCCAAATCTAAAAGATACGGTCCAAAATCATTTTCAATATTCTGAAATTTAATTGGTCACTTGTCGACAAAGACAATCTCACCAAAGAATACACTGAACGTCCTACAAAGTTAGATGCAAGGAAGATCTTATGGCTTAGTCCTTTTGAAATATTTCACAACCTTTCCTATTTATAGAGGAGAATACATTCTCTTGTTTACTCTCACGATCAATGTGGGATGAAGACATTTTAATTAAACTCATTTCTTTATTTGCCAATAATTTCATTTTGTTAAATAAAATATTAAACAATAAAAAAACGTTATCCAGAAAATTTATTGTTCAATATTTCGATTTTTCAGTAATCTCGTAAGTTGCTATAAAAAATTAAGTTTTTATTGAATAACTTTTTGTTAAATCCTAAAATCATAAATTCAGTTAGGTACTTAATATAGAAAGTTTGTTTATATGTATTTTCATTATTCAAAATGTCATTATAAAATGAATTCGTTTATAAAATATAATCAAGTATATATTTCGTGTTTTTGAATCACAATGATTTTTCAAACAATTATAATTTTATGTTTAGGTAGATTTTTTTATATTTATATAACATTATGTAACTTATAATATTATTATAAACAATTTGAATAATCATGGGAGTTTCAAATGTATGTGGTGAAATGAAAATGTTTCATTTATTGGTCCAAATTGATCAAACTCGGACCGATTCAAATTAATATATCAAACTACATAACGTTTTCTCTATTGAAACCCGGTTTGTATATATTTTGTGTTTTTGAATAAAATTTATTTTCAAACAATTATAATTTTATGTTTAGGTAAATTATTTATATTATTATTAGAAACAATTTGAAAAATCATGGGAGTTTCAAATGTATGTGCTGAAAGGAAAATGCTTCCTTTATCGGTCCAAACTGATAAAACTCATACCGATTTAACTCAATATACCAAACTACATAATGATTTTTCAACTTAAACTCTGTTTGAACCTACAAAAATCTGTTCAAAACCATTTTCGGGATTCTAAAACTTAAATGGACAGTTGCCAATAAAGACAATCTCACCAAACAATACCCTCAACATCCTAAAAAGGTATGCATAAGGAACTTCTCATGGTTTGGTCCCTTTGAAACATTTCACAACTTTTCCTATTATATAGAAGAGAAAATGTTCTCTTGTTTACTCTCACCATCGATGTGGGATGAAGACATTGTAATAAAATGCAATTTCTTGTTAATAAAACATTATTTTACTTATTTAGTAAAACACACTTTCTCTTGTTTACCTTTTCTTTATTGTTCAATAGTTCCATTTTTCTATAATCTCGTAAGTAGTTATCCAAAAAAGTAAGTTTTTATTAAATAACTTTTTGTTTAATTCTAAAATCATAAATTCAGTTAGGTACTTAATATAGAAAGTTTGTTTATATGTATTTTCAAGATTCAAAAGTTCATTATAAAAAGAATTCATTTATAAAATATAATCTGCGCATATATTTCGTGCTTTTGATCAAATCGAATTTTCAAACAATTACAATTTTATGTTTAGGTAGATGTTTTTTTTATATTTATATAACATTATGTAACTTTTTTTAAAATATCATTGGAAACAATTTGAAAAATCATGGGAGTTTCAAATGTATGTAGTGAAAGGAAAATGTTTTTTTTATGGTCCAAATGGATCAAACTCTGACCAATTCAACTAAATATACCAAACTACATATTTTTTTCTAGTGAAACCCGGTTTGTATATATTTCGTTCTTTTGAATCAAAGTGATTTTTTCAAACAGTTCTAATTTTAGGTTTAGGTAGATGTTTTTTTTATATTTATATAAAATTATGTAACTTATTATAATATTATTAGAAATAATTTGAAAAATCATGGGAGTTTCAAATATTTGTTGTGAAAGGAAAATGCTTCCTTTATCGGTCCAAATTGATCCAGCTCCGGTTCAACTCAATATACCCAACTACATAATTTTTTTTCTAACTGAAACACGGTTTAAACCTGAAAATTTTTGGTGCAAAACCATTTTTGGAATTCTAAAAGTTAACTGGAATCTCACCAAATAATACCCTTCAAAATCCTACAAAGGTAGGCATGAGGAAGTTCTCATAGTTTGGTCCCTTTGAAACATTTCACAACCTTTCCTATTTATAGAAGATGAAACATTCTCTTGTTTACTCTCACCATCGATGTGAGACGAAGACATTTTATTAAAACACCCTTTCTTGTTTATAGAACATTATTTAACTTATTTATAATATTATTGTAAAGAAATTGAAAAGTCATGGGAGTTTCAAATGAATGTGGTGAAAGGAAGTTAAAAAATGGGGTTTCAAATGCATGAGATTCAAGAAAAAAATGCTAGCTTTATAAGTATGTATAACATGTTATAGTGGGTTAAGTGATTTTTTTAACAGGTTAAACAAGAATTCATTCCCTTAATGTACAAAAAAAGTTGAATGACCTTTTAAAACAAACATAAAAAGTTCGATGGGCTAATATGACATTTTGCCCAATAATTAAGAGAAATCTACTAAAAAGTCCTTATGTTTAGTTCTCAAAATTGATTTAGTCCTTGTCTTTTTTTTAGTTAATTAAGTCCTAAAAACCGAGAAATTTATTCATTTTGACCCTTTTACCATGTCAACAGGTCATCCAACTTTTAAAAATTACACTTTACCCCAGATATTATGATTTATTACAAATGTGGTCTAAAATTTACACATTTGGCCTAGCTTTAAAGTTTTATTACAGATTTGGTCCAAAATTTACACTTTTGGCCTAGATTTCAAAATTTTGTTACAAATTCATCCTAAATTTAGTTTTTTTACATATTTTCTTCTCAAATTTTTGTTTCGAGTATGTTATTTTGCTTTATAAGAGCATCTCCAATGGTAAACATATATGATATGTCAAAATAATTTGTCACCTCACTATTTGGATATGTTGACATCTAATTAAATTGTTTTCCGAATGCTTAAACTTTTTTTTTTATTAATTTAACTACTTTATCCTTATCTATCTAAAATGTTATATAAAATCGTCTTATTTAATTAATTATTATTTAAACATGTCGTATTTTAATATAACATTCATTCACGTACAAATGATTCTTATGTTACTATAGTATATATTTATATATTATATTATTTATTATCTATAAACTTTAGATAAAAAAAATACTTAAAATTAAATCATGGGGATAAAGTGTAATATTATTAAAGAGAAAGGGTTAGAGTGTTCAAAGAGAAAGGGTTAGAGAAAGGGATAAAGTGTAATATTATTAAAGAGAAAGGGTTGAGTGGTTAATAAAAATAAACAAAAGAGTCATCTATTCCAATTCTAATGACATTAAATTGTTTTGACCACTCAACCAAATAGTAATAAGCTATAAAAAAAACCCCATGAGAAATGCTCTAAATCATATTTATACCAAAAAAAACATATTTTCGTAGAAAAAACCTACTTCTTCTATATAAAAACTTTTTTTAAAAACATTTTTGAATGTGAAATACCTATTTAGAAAATTATGTATTTATTAAGTGCATAAATATGTAAATATCTGTGTTATATATATATATATATATATATATATATATATATATATATATATATATATATATATATATATATATATATATGTGTGTGTGTGTGTGTGTGTGTGTGTGTGTGTGTGTGTGTGTGTGTGTGTGTGTGTGTTCATATGCGTACAAATAGGTTTTTATATATTTTTTTTATAAAAACATATTTGTATACATTTTTTATAAACACATATTTTATAATAAATACATTCGTATACAAACACGTTTTTTATAAAAAAGAATGCATAAGAACACATGTTTTATAAAAATATATACAAACACATTTTTATAAATAAAAATTGTACAAAACACCTATGTGTGTTTGTATATGAAATACGTTTACTATGAAATATATCTTTGTATATTATTTTTTATAAAAGCTTGTTTGTAAATATATTTTTTTTATAAAAACGTGTTTGTATATATTTTTATAAAACATGAGTTTGTATACATTTTTTTTTTATAAAAAACGTGTTTTGTATACAAATGTATTTACTATAAAAAGGTGTTTATAAAAAAATTGTATTAAAACACGTTTTTTATAAAATATATACACATACACAAAAGTAAGGGTGAGAATTATTTGGTCCGGAACCGAAAATCCTGAAAACCTAATCAAATCGAAATGGATTTCAGCCCGAACCATATTCGAATTCGGTTTTTGGTTTGGTCCGAGACCAAATCAAATTGTGAATTTGGTTTTTGGTTCGAATTTCGGTCTCATGAAGTTTAAAACAAACCAAACCGAATTTCATAAATTAATTAATTAAAAGAATAAATCTTATATCTTATATATTAAATAAAATATTAATTATAAAGTAAAACTCATTTTATCTCATTTATTCTTTGGATCTTTGTGTATGAAACTTTAGATCTTCGTGTTTTTAACTTTAAGTTTTTATGTTAAAAACATTGTAAATGTTTGGGAAATTGCAACACTCATTTTTTTTAAGTTAATATTTGGTTTCCTCGGTTTTCAAATGGAATTAGAATTCGGTTTTTGCTTTGGTCTAGAGATTAACCAAGAAAACCCATTTGAGAAAAAACCGAAGAACCCATAAACTGAACCGAATCCCACCTTAATATAAACGTCTATTTGTGTGCATATAGATACATAAATATGTACAACTACATTTACTATGAAATATGTGTTTGTACATTTTTTTTATAAAAACGTGTTTATATATATTTTTATTAAAATATGTATTGATATACATTTTTTTATAAAACTGTGTTTGAATACAAATGCATTTATTATAAAATAGTTGTCTGTATATTTCTTTTTACAAAATACATGTTTGCATATGTTGTTTTTATAAAAAAAACATACAACAATGTTTTAAAAAAAAATTATAAAGAAAAAAGAATGTTTTTATGTAAAAATATGTTTTTTTGTACAAATATAATTTTATAAAGCAAAAAAAACATATTAAAAAAAATTAAAAGATGTAAAAAACTATATTTAGGATGAGTTTGTAAAAAAGTTTTGAAATCTAAGCCAAAAATGTAAATTTTGGAGCAAATTTTTAATAAAATTTAAAATCTAAACCAAAAGTGTAATTTTTAAAAATTGAATCACCTATAAAGGTTTTGAAATCTAGGCCAAAATATAAATTTTGGACCGGCAAAAAGTTCAAAATGAATTTTTAAAAAACTAATATCTCTTCTATCTATACAATCCAACCCAATATAATTTTTCACACCCATCAACAACCCAAACCAAACCCATTTATATTTAAAAAATACAATTTATTTTTATTTTTATTTTACTAAAAACTACTAAAAATATTAAAAATAAATATTTTATTTCGAAATCGTTAAGATTTAAAACGAAATTTAGATTCATGGTATCAAAGAAATCAAAAGAGTTTAAAAATGAAGAGTTGAAATGGAATATGAACTATGTCGATATCAATGTAGAGAAAATAATCATGAATTTTAATATATATATATATATATATATATATATATATATATATATATATATATATATATATATATATATATATATATATATATATATATAGCCATTCAATGATAAACACACATGCCGAAAGAAAAGTTGATGATCTCTTGTGAACTGGATCGGTGGGATGGCCTAGACATCCAATAAGGTCATCCGTTATACCCCCACTAACCACTATAGTGGTGGGTGCCATATCATCACCACTAACCACCACTATATCTCTTATTTTTTTTTATTTTAAATAATATATATATATATATATATATATACATATATATATATATATATATATATATATATATATATATATATATATATATATATATTATTGTAGAGAGAGATAGAGACAAGAAGAGAGAAAAAATGATAAGAAGAAATCTGATTAGGCGTGCTCTTCCGTTCTCCCCACCACAAAGAACAACAACCACTAAGAACCACTAAGGTCCGGGGTGGTGTGCACTAACCACGGTGGTGGCCACCTAGACCACAATCCATTTTGTGGTCTGCATACCAGACGGTCTAATGTAGCAATTTTTTTAATGAAAAAAGGCGAGCAACTCGCTCTATACAAACCACCGATGGTGGTAGTCTTAGTGAGCAAAATCAATGCCCAATAGGGATAGTCTTAAAGCTTTAATATTAGAAAGGTTTGTGGTTAGAGGCATCAGGTATCAATGGAAACTATCCCCTTAGTGGTCAGTGGCTGAGGGTTCAATTTTTGTTCTAGACAAAAAGAGTAGTTTATGAATAAGGAAAATGACTTCTCAGGTTAATTATCTTTTCGTCTTGTTCACGTTTAGGCAACTTCTTTTTTTATACACATTTGAACCTTTAACTTGTTAAATATGTTCACATATTACCATTATCACCTGCTATAACAAACGACAATGATAATATGTGAACACAATCAACAAGTTAAATGGTCAAATACGTACAAAAAAAAAGTTGCTTAAATGTGAACATTATTTTCACAAATTTCTTAAAACTTTTTATAATTTCTTACAACATTTTTATGATATTTTTTTCCTATAGGTTTTTCTAATATAATGTTTTAAACTTTGCTTATAATTTTTTTTAACTTTTTTTTTTATATTTTCATATAATTTTAATACAAGTGCTTTTAAACCAAATATTTTATATATGTTTTAAAATTATCTTACAAGTTTTTAACTTTTTCTTTTACATTTTCATATAGTTTTTTGTATAACTTTCATACAATTATTTCTAAACTTTCTTTTACAACATTTTTAAAATGTTTCACAGATTTTGTATGCAATTTAATACTTTTTATAACAATTTAAAATACGTTCGTTAAATACTAGTTTAAAACGGTGTATTAAAAAATTAAAAGTATTTAAACTTCTAATTAAAAAGTATTAAAAGGTTGTAATAATTTTAAACATTTACATCATATAAATTTTTTTTACTTTTTATTTGCTACATAATATTTTCTTTTTATTATTTTAAAAGACATTTCATACTTATTGTTATATATTTAATTTTATTGTTAGATACTATTTATTTTAAAAATATCTTATATGCTTAAAAACAAAAGAAAAAATATAAGAGGTTATATAAAAATATTTCACATAACAAAAACATATTTATTAATCAAAAAGTAAAGTTTACAATTGATCAAAATTTAATTAATATTTAGAACATTATGGATACTTTAAAAATAACGTTTAAAAAAGATAATACAAACAAATATGAAAAATAAAATCACTATTAAAAATGGGGAAACTGACTTATCAGAGTAATTAACTTTTCGTTTTGTTCACATTTAGAGAACTTTCTTTTTTGTACACATTTGATCATTTACCTTTTTAAATGTGTTCACATATTACCATTGTCAGCTATAGCCGGTGGCAATGGTAATATGTGAACAAATTTAACAAGTTAAATTGTCAAATGTGTACCAAAAATTTTTTTTCTAAATGTGAATAAAGTGACAAAGATGATTACTCTAGTAAGTCTTTTTCTCTTATGAATATGATATGAAGTGTTTTTGTCTTTCTATAAATAAATAAATAAACAAATAAGAGCTTAAAGTTTTAATTGCTAAACGTTGACATAAAACCAATAAGAACTTAAAGTTTTAATTGTGAAACATTGACATAAAACAATACAAGATTTAAAATTGAAATGGACATAAAATTATACACCATACCAAAACAAGAAGATGTAGTATATCGGTTAGGAACGGGCATAAAATCTGACAAAACCTTTCAAGATATATCGACTAAAAATCCATAAAATCCATAAAAATCCAAAAACCCAAGTTAGTTCATGAGTTTACTGATCTAAATGTAATCTAAACTTTCTGCTCTTTTCTGGAGCTAATAAAACCAAATCCAGAGTAACTAAAAGTCTACAGAAAGATTGCTTTTGATTTGGTAATTTTAGCTCTAGAAAAAAGGATCTTTCCTTCTCTAACTTTAACTTTCATTGTTTCTAGTTTTCTATAACCTCTAGTATTAAATCAGTCAATACTAATTCCGAAAGCAGCTTACCTAAATTGTTGATTTGGTTCTTTTCAAGCCACTCAGGATCCTTGTCATAATTATTTACAACAAAATTTTCACCTTCTTCTATATCAATCTCTTCAACCACCTTAACCACCTGATCTTCAATGCTTAATTCCGAAAGCATCAGTTGGCTTTCCCCTTGTGCTACCATTGACTTTGAGATTTTAATGAATGTGTGTTCTATATAGTCATAAAGCAGGTGCTTTTCGGATTTTGACAATACCGACCCTTTGAAAAAACACTTTTCGATACGATAGAATAACCTTGGATCTCTAGGGTGGTGGATGGTGGCAGGGGCAGTTTCGTAAATATCGGAAGATTGTAGGATATGTGCTGAGAATGAAGATTCCCATGTAACAGGCTCTGTGGATGTATCCGCTAGATTGCGTTTTTTGGTATGTGTGGGCTGTGTAGGAGTTGATAGAGACTCGATTTTTAGGATATGAAGTTGTTTCTTGATATCTGAAAATGGTTGGAAAAATGATGAAATAAAAATGGATTAGTGGGGTTGATTGAGGTGCATAAAGAAAATCTTGAACCACTTTACATTGCATGTTGAGTGATATTTAGGTTTTTGAATGTGTATGTATGAACTTAGAAGGGCGAATTGGTCATTTACTCACGTTCATTGATTATTCGGTCCAAAAAATAAAGTGTGTTTTGCGTATAGACATCATTTACGCGTTCGTCTCTTTATCCATATAGCACTTAAATGCTAACTTTTATTCACGACTAAACCTAATGAGGTCTTTTATTAATAAACTATTTTAATTTTTTTTATTGTGTTTGCAACCCAACTAAACTCGACCTTTCATTCAAAAAAATGTTATTTATAAACATTTTTTATTTTTAAGATTATAGGAAATATGAAGAATATGTTTCATTCCAAAACAAAAATAAACCGTTAAGATTTCGAATTTTGGGATTGTATATGAAAATTTGTAAACATTAAAATTAGATGGAAAAAAAACTAGAAGACTTGAGGTTTTTTTTAATGAAAATAAAGTCTAATATATAATCAAATAAGTTTGTTCAAAAAAATAAAAGAATCCCACCAATAAATGGTTGACACATGGAAAAGAGGAAAGGGAAAAGGACAACCCAACACATAACAGATGAAATGAGTGCTTGGGTTAGTACTTAGCTTATCTTATATGTCAAAAAAAAGTGTTTGGATTAACTTATTTAGTATCAAAATGTAATAAGATGATAAATTATTTTTTAGTTTTTGAGAAATTGTGTTTATATGTGTAATAAGAAAATAACTTATCGAAAACTCATTAAATAAGTTGATAAGTAAAAATGAAGTAACTTATCAAAAACTTTTTTATTTAAGTCAATAAGTGCTTATGAAATCTTCATATCCAAACACTTAAAACTCCTTATTACCGGTAAGCATTTCAAATAAGCAATCTCAAACACCACTAACATCACTGATATTGAAAAAGAAAAAAAAAAAAACGCATTAAATAATGTTCGTCGGAAATAAGTTTTTGAAACTAAATGAATAATTTGAATGAGAGTGAGTTGTTCTACTACAATGTCACTAGTGAAAAATCTAATAAAACAAATATATTATTACGGACTTGAATCCACGAAATTAGTTAATTAAAAGAGTTATGACTCGTTATAAAACTTACATTTCATAAGAAAAATTAAATAAAACCGACGACCCTCATCCCATCGGAAATAAGTTTGAAATTTTAATTTATAAATCATAGGCATTGCCCTTGTCCCTAGTTTTTATTTTCCTATATTAGTACATACTCCCTCATTGTTTTTATTCTCTTAGTTTAAGTCACAATCTATCACTAGATATTTCAACCAAGTTGTAGAACCTTAACTTTAACTTGTTATACATTTGTTAAACTTAGGTCTTCTTTAAGTAATTTACCGATCGTGCGTAAACACGTTGTCTTGTTGTATCGTGAAATTTATTTCCTAAATTATGTGTTAATCTCACTATATTGCATGGTTGATTAATGCATGAAAGAAATTTTTATACATGTTAATAGAACATAGAACTACAGTTAGTTTACGAAATATTAGATTAGGTTGTAAAAAAAATATAGAAAAAAATATAAAAAAGTTTAGAAGTTACCTTGCAATCGAGCATCAAGTCTCTCGAAGTGATTAGAATGGGAAGATACATCTTCTATAGGAGTAGACAACCGAAGGGGAGACATGCCTCTTGATTTTGCATTCAATGGTTCCTATGACATGATAAATGATTCAATTAGCTTCTTGAAATGGAACTAAATATTGTTGACAATTGGTGCTACAATGTTATGTGGTGACAAAATATATGACCTAGATTTCTATAAGAGTTGACACGACTAGAGTTACGATAATCTAAAAATGAATAAAACAACTGTAAGGTTAAGTTTGTGACATATAGTTAAGGAAACTTTTATTTGCACCTAAGCACAATTATCATGATCATGTGAATTATACATGTTTATAATTAGAGATCTAAGATGAAATACAATAATTTAAAGGAGTTCAGACTTATAAAGATGGTTTAGATAGGAAAGTAACAAAACCTGAAAACTTTTTGAACCAGTTTCCTCAATTTCCCCATACAAATTGGCATATCCTACCATGACATCATCATCATCAAGGAGCTCACTATATACCACTATCTTCTCATCAGCATCAGCTTCATGACAAAAACTCATTCTATGATTTGAGTCTTGAAAAGATGGAAGAACAGATGTTGAACTTGAACTTGACATTTTATTCTTAGCTTCACTAATAAGAGAGGCTTCTGAAAATTTCGATAGTGAATGTGTGAGTCGATCATTCAGCCCAAATGTAATTCTGGAAGGAACTGTTATCACTTCTGATTCGATACTAAAACATTCTGTGTTGTTTGGCTTCAGAAGAATGATCTTTTTTGGAGGAATTTCGGATTTAGACACCTTGTTCTTTTCTAATGTAATTCTTTGTTGCATGCTGATAGGTCTAGCAGATGAAATTCCATTTTTGCCCATTAGTTTGGCTAAAAAACTGGATGATCGTTTTCTGTTCTGATTACTCTGTTTAGAAGTGCTTTTTCCAACTTGAAAATTGAACTACAATCAAGAAAGTTAGTCGCTTTCATGAATTTGGGATGAAAAAAGTTGTAAACTTTGTGTAAAATATACTCGAATAGACAGAGAAAAGGGATTCCACATACCAAACTGTGATCAGTGGTTGCATTATTAGGGCACCACGATTGAATTCTTCTTGCTTTCGGGGTTTCATCAGTCACTGGAAAAGTTTACATTTGTTTATTCGAATGCATAATTCATAATTTACTAAATCGGATAGAGAAAGGATCCAATTTTGACATCATTTTAAAACCTAAGAACAGTGATTTTGACCAAAAAAACAAAGGAAAATCACAGAAAATCAAACATCTGAAGTAAAAAGATAGTTAAACAAAACTCAAATTAACACGTCTAGGCTATAGAAAAGTTCAAATCCATTGTTTCATAGAATATTCACGAAACAGAACAAGAATTAATATTTTTATTTTTACGTTTCCACTCTTCTACCTTTTCTCGATTCTACGATCAATTTCATCATCAATCAGTAGAAACGTAAAGTTGATCAATACAGCGAGTGAAACGACTTCGTTTTTTAAACAAATTCATCGCGAACAAAGCTTCACACAATGCATCAAGCTTTTTTCAGTTGAACTGCTCAGTCCCCTCAACAACAAACCAAAATCCACAGCTATACACATGAGAGAGAGAGAGAGAGAGAGAGAGAGAGAGAGAGAGAGTTTTACCTCCAAAAAGGCAAGGAAACTTCAATTTCCTCCTCTTAACTCTCTCCATTTTGAATTACGTCAAAATCGGACTCAAAAAAAGGTAATCTTCCTGCTGGTTTCTTTAAAAAAATTTCAAAACAGGGAAGTTCCTAAGAAACCTCCAGTAGATCGATATAATCGGGGGAAAAAGCACGATCAGGGAAAATTGAATGAAAACTCAGTGTTCAGATGTCTTTTTCTTCAAATTGTATCATCCTCAATCGAAAGCACATACCTACACCACGTAAAAAACACACAAATGCAAACTCTGATTAACATAACAATGAATTCAGCCTTACAAAACACGGTTATATAGGAAGAGAGATAACGAGACTTCAGAGAGAGAAAGCCCTTACATTAATGGCTGCTCCGATTGATCGTTGAGAGAGAGAGAGAGAGAGAGAGAGAGAGAGAGAGAAGAGAGAGAGAGAGAGAGAGCCTGTGTTTTTGAAGTTTCAAGTGAAAATCTTACAGGTTCTGTAAGAGTGGAAAAGAGAAAAGAAGCGTGGTAACAGTAAAATCATGGGTTTCGCGGGCTAGTGATGGGACCCACTTCCACTTGGTACAATCTCCTTATGCCACGTAATTCACCTCCTTCGTATGCCAAAAATAATATTTATTGGAATATGAAGTTATTACTATTCTTACTATTATTATTTCAACCAACTAATATCTAATTTGACATTTGACTTGATATACATTAAATAGTTGACTTGATTTGTAATTAATAAAAATATTATATTGTATATTAAAAAAATTTAATAAATATTATACCATAATATTATATTAAGATCTTAATTTATTACTATCTTAGTCTGAAATTTAAGGTTTATGTTTGTTTGTAATTTAAGTAAGATTTTAGTTATGTATTAAATACTTCGGGCAAATTTAAGATATACCAACAAAATATTGTACTTGAATTGTGGTTTCTACTGTTTTTGTCCATAAAAAATTAATGTTTGACTTGACTATAACTTAACTAAAATATTTAGTTTGTTGAATTCTTTATTTGTCATTGTAAAATTGTAACCTTTATCTTGACGGTAAAATATTTATTTATTTATTCATTAACTACTTTATTTTCTAAATAACATTTGTAAATTTTAAATACTATTTTATTAAAATTACAATGATAATAAGCAGACATTCAACTTTGAACCAAGAAAAACGGTTTCGATAATATTTTATGGAGTTCATAACCAGATTAAGAATCACGTTAAAAAACATATAATTAATCATATGTGATTATTTATTATTTGAATAAAACTAAATTATCTAATTGGATAATTTCGATTATCCAATACCTTATGTATACATAAATTTTGGATTGGTTTGTACCAAATATAAATTTTTATTTTGGATTAAAATTAACTTTTATTACATAAAATGAAACCAAGTAATCTAAAAACTAAGTAATAGTTTTTTATTTATTAATTCTTAGTATTTATTTATAATATATATTATTAATTTGTTAGGGTTGCTTTATTAATTATATTAAATGGCTTTTCCTAAATAAAAAATATTTTACAAAAATCTCATTTCACATTCATAAAACTCAAGCATTGACTATAGGCCACAGCTACATGCTTCATCAAACTCAATCGTCTCTCATCAGTTTCTTATAAATTTAAATTTATAATCAAATCATCACCTTGTATTTTTATTTTTTTTAGAAAAACTTTGCACATATATTATTCTACTTTTAAATCTATGCATCTCGTTCTATCCGTCAATTCCTGATACCGCTAGGTCAAAGACACAAATATTTTAACATCTTATCATCGTAGTCAATTATAACAAAACAAATACATTACTTTGTATTTGTTTTGTTATAATTAACTAATGAATCATTTGTGTATTTAATGTAATATTTATTGGATGCCTCCATTCGTGAAAGTCAACTTTTGAATTTGAAAACATATTCAACCGAATGTAATGGTTAAGACCATATTTTAATTTAGTTTGGAATGTTTGAATCAAAATTCTGAAAATCAAAATCAATTTAGATTTATTTAATCGGAAAAATTAAACCGAAGGATTCAGAAAACATCCCTATGTTCAAACAATGTTTGAAACATATTTAAAATACAATATATAATATAAATAGAGCTTTTTGATTACAAAATTTAACTTTCTTATATAGGCAAAATCTAAACATATCATAACTTATCGCAATATTACTTTTATTATAGTGATATCAGTTTATTTTATTAATTAAGTATATAAGTATTTTGCGATAAATGTTCAAAATGACACTCGTATTATGCTATGTTGTATTATTGCAATATTCTCAAGAAATATCATAAATATATCAAGAAATTGGCAAAATCTGTTAAATGTTGTTGGTTTTATGCTATGGTATTTCATAAATATTATATTACTGTATTACACCTATATATCAAAGAGATTATTTAAGAAAAAACAAATTGTTTTTTACAATATAATGACAAGCTAAGAAAAAACAAATTGATTTAGGTGTTGTTTGTTTTTTGTTGCAGATCTTCTTGGCCGTTTCCGTCTACATCGCGCAGACCACGCACAGACATTAGCCTTCACAGACTGTTTGTTTTTTTGAAGACCGCAGACCTAAAAATGTTTGTGCGTCCTTTTCTTGGCGCAGATATTAACCAAAGTCTTCTAACATCTTCCGACATCTACTAGCCTAAAAAACACACATATCTTTATTTTTTTTTTTTAGTTTTTTTTAAATTTTTATTTATTCCAACTTTATTCATAATAAACAATTTGAAAAAAAAAATACTTAAAAAAAAGGTGTGACGACACAAACATGACATTTTTGATAAATTTATAAATAAAGATTTATTACAATAATGGTCGTTGAAGTTGTTTATATAAATATGAAAAAAAAACATAATATATTCTTATATTTTTTGTACCAAATTTTATAAAACATTATTAAATACAGTATCGTCAATTTCTTGAGAAAATATTTATGATACATTTTTAATTAATTTAAATGAAAAAATTGAAGTTTATTTCCATCCATTTATGAATCAAATTCTTTGATTTCTAATTACGATGTTTAGGTATAACTTTACCAAAACTGTTGGTTTTTATCAAATATATACATTAATTCGTATCATTTTATTTTCACTTTTTATGCAATAATACATAAAAGTTGATCTAGATTTGTTTATTATTTATAACAAAGTCATAAAAATATTAAAAATCACTTTAAAGTTTAAAAAATCAGTTTATTTAGATTTTAGTTTATTTTAGTAGTATGTAGATGTTAAAAAAACAAACAATTTTTTTTCAGACTGCAGTCGTTTGGTCCACCTCTTCTACTGCAGAGGTATACAGATGTACGCACACATTTTACCTCAGAAAAAGCAATAAACACCTTAATCATTTCAAAAAAGACATGTCGATCGTAAAGAAAAGAATTATTAGTAATAATAAAATGGATAAATATTAACAAAAAATGGAAATCTTAAAATAGAATAACACTAATTAAAATAAATCTTCATGTTATTTTTGAACTTTACTGCATCATTCTTCCCTTTAAAAGTGAATGGTTGTCGAGTCTTTCACCTCAAATACCATTCATTCATCCAAGATTTCCAACAGACACAATTTTCAATACTTCAAAACAAACACAAATATATCCAACAGAAAAATAATTATGATCAAAGGTTCTACTTGTGTTCTCACTGGATGTTTGACATATGATTTGCTATTTAGCATTGGATAGGAGATCGTGTTTATAAAATATGTAAACCCTGAAACCACATTGTGGACATTATAGTCATCTTTTCGTAATCACGGGCATTAAAGAAAATATATAATACCAACTTCTTCTTCAATGGAAAATATTTTATTTTTAACACCAACTTCTTCGTCAACCGTTTTGCCTTCATCCTCATAGTCGTAGACGGGTTTTGTATCATAGGAGGGAATCAACCTCCTCTTCATCCTCCTAATCCCAAAATAGTCCTTCAGATTTAGCCAAATGAAATAGGTTTACTTCTAACCTCGTGCATTTGGGATTCTCGACCTTCAAATCAATGATCCTCAATAGATCATCGTTGTATCTTCCTTCGCGGCGATTTCGTCTTGTCCCAGTAAAAGGATTGACCTACTCAAAACTGTCTCCCAAAACGCTCAGTTTCAATGCAGTCTCTTCATCCAACGATTATTGATGCAACAACTTGAGTTCCTCAATTCGTAGTTTAAAGCATTCAAGTTTTATGTCAAGTGAATCATGCGTATCAAATCTGTCATTTCGTGGACCACGTTCATCACTGTGATGATTGCTAGCACCATGAGATGATCCATGCCCATGAATCATCAATTCAGTCATTCGTACGTTTTCTATGATACTAAATGGTACTAAATAAACACCAAACAAAAATGAGTGAAGTCAACAGTAGCAAAGAATAACAAGACAATCTATATTCTTAAGAATTTTTGCAAATTCTTTCATAAACTTTATTAAATCTTAAAAACTTTCTAAAAATCCAAGATGGTTATCCTATTTATAATAATCTATAAACCCTAAAATGATTCATAATTAAGATATGGATCATCTCATTTAATAAATAATATAAATATTAAAGATTCTATCCGATTAGGAGATAATTCTATCTAATTAGGATAAAACTTAAACAAAAAATCTAATAATAAAATAACACTACTAACAAGAATTCTTCAAGTCATCTTTGTAATTCAATGCATTATAGGATTTAGGGTGTCATGCACGCCAACATCTTGGTTAGCGAGATTCAAAGAAAGGTTAGCGCGATTCAAACTCAACACCTCCAATAAACTAAGGTTGTGTTTGGCACGTCACAACTAGCTGATAATCTAGTTTATTTTTCGAGCTTTTTTATGTTGTCGTGTTTGGTAAGCCAAAAAGTAGCTTATAAGCTAGCTTTTTGAAAAAATACTTAAACTAGCTTTTTATGAGCTTTTTTAAAATTTTCAAAATACACCCCTTAATTAATTATAGAAACACATACTCTTACATGTCCTTTTATGTAATTCTATATATTTCAGCTAGTTTTGTCAAATATTATTTTTTTATCAGCTAGCTTTTTATTTAACAGCTAGCTTTTCAACTCGTACACCAAATATAGTCTAAGTAAAAGCTTTTATCTTTGGGCTACGACTTTTTTTAATTATATAAAGTTGCACTCCTTTTCATTAAGGTAGTATTGTGCTTTTAAACATGTTTTCTTGCATATTTTTGTGTCTTTAAATGTATTATTTATGTTATATATATATATATATATATATATATATATATATATATATATATATATATATATATATATATATATATAGGGTGGGGTTCAATAGAGAACCATAATTAACAAAGAACCAATCGTGAGCGTCGGGAATTATAATGATCAATGACCAAGGAAATTGATGTACACTTTTATATTGGACGCACACACACCGAAATATACCAAAAAATTAATTTCTTTATCAAAAAACTCACCTCTTTTTTTCATTTAAAAAAAATTTTAGGCCACATTTTTTATCAAAAAAAAACGAATATACCGTTGTTCTCGGTTTTTCGTCATCTTTCCATAGAAATCCATATTGATATATAAAAAACGAACTTTTTTTTCGAAAAAAAACTCACTTCATTTTGTTAGTTTTTTCAATATTTAAGTTTATTTTTATAAAAAAAAAACTAATTATACCAAAATATTAATTTTTTGTACTCTGTTAATAAACATCAACACCGACAAAAAAAAAAAAAAAAAAAAACCTCAAACAGTGTAGATTCATACTGTGAATCTAAATTGTAAATATTTCAATTTTCAACATTCACAATGTGAAAAAGCTCGATCAGTTAAGATTCACATTGTGAATCTGACTTACTATCATACACACTATGAATCTGAGATAGTTCCAAAAAAAAAACGTCGATCAGTGTAGATTCACACGGTGAATCTAAACTATAAATATTTCGAATTTTAACATTCATAATGTGAAAAAACTCGATCAGTTCAGATTCACACTGTTAATCTGACTTACTATTATGCACACTATGAATCTAAGAAGGTTCACAATGTGAATTTGAACATGTTCACAATATAAATTTGAACAGGTTCACAATGTGAATCTGAACTGAAATATAGTTTTTTTTACCCGAGTATGAATCTATGTTTAAAAAGTATAAAAAAAACATGAATTTTGATATATTTATTATTTTTTTCTATAAAAAAATAGACCTTAACTTTTCAACAAAGAAAATGAAGTGGACTTTTTTCAAAAGAGTTCGTTTTTTTATATATTATCATGGATCTCTTTGGAAAGAGGACGAAAAATCATGAACAACGGTATACTCGGTTTTTTTTTTCGATAAAAAACATGGCCTAAAAAAATTTTAAACGAAAAAAAGGAAGTGAGTTTTGTTATAATCCAGTGTATGTGTGTCCATTGTGAAAGTCTATAACCCTTCATTTTGCCGTTGATCGCTTTAAATTTCAACACTTTACATTGGTTCCGTGGTTCTTGATTAATAATGGTTCTCTATTGAACTTTCTTTCTCTCTCTCTCTCTCTCTATACATATATATATATATATATATATATATATATATATATATATATATAGAGAGAGAGAGAGAGAGAGAGATAATCATATGTAGATGGACAAGTCTTATGTGAATGTGTAACACAACATGAGCCAGTCATTTCAAAAATCCATATATGGGCATAATAATAAATTAAAAAAATAACTAATTAATTATATTTTCTTTTAATCCACTAATTTAAATAAATATCCAAAAATAAAGGTTATAAATTATGGAAATGAAAATAACCCTCCCTTTTATTATATCCCCCCCCCTCCAATCTCTCTCTCACACACATAGATAATTACAATCATATTCCCTCTGTTCACCGATGACCTAGGAAGACAACAACTCTGATAATTACAAACGCCACCTAAAATCCACCTCCACCGCACTCCATCTCTCTATGCCTCCCAATTAACTCTGATAGCCATTCACTCCTTCTTAGTTGATGTCCTTTATTCACTCACTCGATGTCCAGTCACCATTGCTCTCAACATTATCCTACGTCTTTCTTAACCTTTAGACAATCGAACTTTGGTTATCAATATACATAAGATTTATTTTCCATCAAAAAATCCTAATTGCAAAATTCTCTCCATTCTCATGCATAAAATTCCTCTTCCATCACAAAATTCTTGCCCACATAAGTTTTTATACTCGACTTCTACATTTAATTATGATATTGATTGTCTGTTTGTTATTGGAATAGTTAATGATATTATTTCAATCCTTCCTTTCTTTTGTAGGGTTATGAGGAGCATTAGACAACATTAAGGGACAACAGAAGAAACGATTCTTTTATCCTCAATAGGCCCAAAAACAAACCTATGAACAACCTATCAATTGCAACTTTATTATGTAAAAAATATACCTTTTGTAGTCATCGAAACATTCGTAGATCTTTGATTGATTGATGAGTGCTAAAATTCCAATGTAGAACTCATCTTTTCTAGTCACACCCAAGGCACTCAGAACAGCAACATCCGACATCAACCCATGTGACAAACACATTTAACGAAGACCAAAAATCCTGAGGCTGAAACCTGCGACATTGTGCCACGACTAGCGAGATTTGGTGGGTTTCGGAAAAAGGGGAGGCTGTCAAATTCTTGGTTAGGATTTGTGAAAAACTCATCTCAAAATCCAACCAATGACCTTTCTATTTATAGGGTAGGTTTTAAACCCTTAAAAGATACTTATCTAGTCACCTAATAATTATCCATATAATTGGTAATTATATGATTGCATAATTATCATGTTTAATCCTCCAGAACATCCAGATTCTAGATTTCATTTAATTAATTAAAAACTATTAATTAATTAATAAATCAAGTCCCTATAATTTTCTCATGTCATTTATTGCTTATTTATTCCTTGTGTGTAACCCAAAATGACCCTACTACTAATAGTAATATTACCAATTGTTGTGACTATGGGCACCATTTTCCAACATGTAACACCCACAGATTCGGACAAGTCAATTTAGAGATAATAAGCGTTAAAAATAAATCTTTAATAGAAGATTATTTATGAAAAATAATCTTAACAAAAGTTATAGTGTATGTGACAAGAATTCCGTACATATAAAGAACCCTAAAATCCGACTTTGTATGAAGAAGTTATGTTTCTCCGAAGTTTCGCGATTAAACTGACATGGCTCTGCGTATTGTAAAAAGTGAATTTTTCGATATATTACTTTTTAGCCTAAGAGATATTAATGAAAGTTGTAGTAGTTGTTAAACCGAGAGCGTGCATATAGAAAAAGTCCAAATCTAACTTCGCAAGAGGAAGTTATGATTTTTCAAAGTTCTTGTGCATTAGTGCTGACTCAGAAATCGAGATTCAAATCGGTTGATTGTTAGCCAAAACAATATAAATGGAAATTGAATATCTCGTAAATATGAACCCACCAGTATAAAAACTGTCGAGAATGGAGTCCTTATGTAGAAGTTATACTATCTGCAGCGATGCCTAATAACCTAAGCCTATCAAAAATATAAATTTTTGATAGAGTGAGAATTAGTTGTTGAGGTCTAAAGGAAAGTTGTAGATAGTGTCGAGATATTTTGGGGGATATAAGGAACATCAAAAATGGATCTTGTATAAAGAAGTTACACCATTTTGAAAATCTGAAAAATTGCATGCACGAAGTGCGTGGTGCGCGATGACATGGCACCACAATAGGAACTTATAATTAAGATTTATCAATGATTCCAAGTCGGTATAGTGATTAATCTACTTATGGGAGAGGTAACTAGAATGGTCTTGTCGGCTTGTTTGTTGAATTTCATAAAGGTTATACACCGAAATGGTCCTGCCTCCCTACTGTCCTACTTAGCTAACTTGATAGATCTTGTTGTAGACTTATGATTGTTGAGGAATCTAAGTCCTTAGGATAATAAGTTCCATGAAATATGAAATTAGACTAAGAGTTAACATTATATACATCTAGGTCTTTCAGAAAAGGTGTAAGTTGAAGCTCTGCCCGATTCACCAATCACTAGACATTTTTTCAAGTGAGTTCATAGTTACTTTCATCTTACACATAGATAGTCTCTGATGTATAAAATCCTCACCCATTACCCATAGAGCCTCTCTCTCTCTCTCTCTCTCTCTCTCTAGTTCTTAGGTTTTAGCCATGTTTCCTTCGTTTTTGGCCTACGGTGAAGCCATGTAACTCCCATGAGTGCTCAGCTAGTTTTAATCTTCAAGTAGGAGTTCTCGAGTCAGTGTTCTGCCCGTTTAGATCCCAGTTTTCATCAAGAGTACTATGTATGTGAGCTACACTTTGCTCCCGTATAATCTATGATTATATATAGTTATATGTCGCTACTAGGGGCTTATAATTAAGATTTATCAATGATTCCAAGTCGGTATAATGGTTGATATACTTATGGGAGAGGTAACTAGAATGGTCTTGTCAGCTTGGTTGTTGGATTTCAGAAAGGTTATACACCAAAATGGTCCTGCCTCCTAACCGTCCTACGTGGCTGATCTTTACTTGATAGATCTTGATGTAGACTTTAGGATTGTTGAGGAATCTAAGTCCTTAGGATAATAAGTTCCATGAAATATGAAATTAGACTAAGACTTAACATTATGTACATCTAGGTCTTTTGGAAAAGGTGTAAGGCGAAGCTCTGCCCAATTCACCAATCACCAGACATTTTGTTAAGTAAGTGCATAGTTACTTTCATCTTGCACATAGATATGAAGTTTCAAAATAATTAAATGCTATATTTTCTTATAAGCAAAAAAAATTTGTGTTAGATGAAATATTATAAGATGATTTTTATATGATTTACCATATATGTATTTTTCTTACTTATAATGTATTAGGTAGAAATAGGTAATGAGAGTTGAATAGAATAGAAAGGTAGATAGGTGATGAAAGATAAAAATAATAATAGGTCTTAACTTACTAGTACTATTGTACGAGACGATGACGTCATCTAACAAAATATAGATGACAACCACAGACTATTCTAGGTAGTCCAGTGGAACGCTAGCAGGCTCGCAACCTGTAGGTGTTCTTGAACTATATGATCACCAGATGTACTCTAAAACCTATCGACATGTATTGTGGGTGGATTACCTAAAATAATATCGTCAATAAAAAAGATCATCATTAGGATAAATCCTTAGGAAAAAAAATATATAAGAAACCCTACTACCAAGTATCATGGAGGAATCCCTGAACTAGTACTGTCAGGATTGATGATCCTTAGGGTAGATCCTTAAGAATAAAGAAAATAATGAGGATGGGAAATTGGGTTAATTGTTTGATAATTAAACATATTAACTATATTATTGTGGGGTGAAATCCCTATGCACTCACCAGGTTTCCCAACCTGACCTACTTAGTTTATTGTATCACAGGTAGCGATATAAAAGATACATTCATCTGAGAAATTCGAGGAGTATTAGGCCGCTAGTTTAATTAGTATAAGGCTTGTAATATTTCATTATGCTTATGTTTCTGTATTGACGATGACATCCTAACGTTTTAATATAAATAAAATACATTTCTTAATAAATGCTTTGATAATATCATTATCATGTTTTTGGGAACAAATTCCTCGATACTATTCCTCTAAAATGATACTCTGATTTTAAGTAAACATAAACAAATTGGTCTTTTTTGGCCGTGAAATTGGGGATGCAACACAACAGCTCCCACTTGCACAAGTCACCAACACTATATGGTCTAATATTCACTAGTAATGAGTAGAGAGTATACAGTTAAATCTACATGCCATCCTCACAACATATAATTGCGATATATAGCCCTTAGAAAAGTGATCAAATATTCCTTTGTTTTTTAATATATATATATATATATATATATATATATATATATATATATATATATATATATATATATATATATATATATATATATATATAAGGTTGTAAAAAACGCTCGACGTTAGCTAGTCGATGGACTGGGGTCAAGGGATTAATCGGCTTGACGGAGATTTATCGGGGACCATTAATTGCTAATTTGTTGAATTTAAAAAAATTAAATATGAATAATATCATATAAAAGTTCATAAATACCACTAATATGATAACAATATAGGTTAATATGATTAATACAACATTAATCATGCCTCAGATTGTTTCCATTGAAATAAAACTTCTTCAAAATATTAAAATTTCATCGTTTTATAATGTTTCACTCATTATGTATGCAGGGATTAATCGCTAGGCGCCCTATAATTGGTTGAGTAGTGCCTAGGGATTAATCGGGACCTAGTCGGGATTTTTACAACAATGTTATACATACATATATATATATATATATATATATATATATATATATATATATATATATATATAAACATGAGACATGGATATAGTCAATTTCAAACATTCAAGAATTTGTTTCCTGATACCGACTCGTGTCAACCAAAAACAAACTACATAATTGATCCATCAACTCAGTCTGAGTACGACCATGCATTTTAATGTAAACACCAAATCGTTAAGGGACCCAAAGATATCGACTCAAACTATTTAAACAAGAAGTAAACAAATAAACTTTGATTACATAGATTTCTCCTGTTCCTCATGTCATATCTAGTCAAGCCCTTTATGATTTGAATTTATGAACAACACTTGGGAGAAACCATGACACAATAGATTCTGGGAGAAAATCCCATTTATCCCCCATTTGAATAATATATGATATTACCAACTTAGAATTACGTCTGATAGAATCCATGAAGCAATCTTTAAGTGATGGTTAATATCCATTTAAAGTACTCATGAGTATTGTTCACAAACTTTGTTATGTTCATTCACATGGACAATCTACCAATGCTCCATGACAATCTTAAATCACTACTTTATTCCAGTAGTAGGACCGATTGTGGAAGTTTGAACAAATTAAAATTTTGAAAGTGGTTATAAACATGAAAAAGTGGAACCCATTGATAATCGAGATGAGATGACTGATCTCCATCAAATATGTAGTTATTTTCTTAATAATCATAAAATCAAATGGAGACATATACTACATTATTTAAATTAAAACAAACTAAACTAAATGTGTTCAAGTTAATACACATGCAAATCTGATGTCATTAGATATTTATGTGAATATTAAACTTAGTCAATAGCTTTAGTTTAAATGAATGGATCGTCAAGATTCTTTTCTGATATGATTCAATTAACTATGATGTCCTCACAATCATGAAGGTATATACTGAGTATTTACCATGTGATCTTATGTGAATTGGGATATTTACCGGAGGTAAAATCATCTTACAATCACAAGAAACTTCAAGAGAACCATCAATGATTGAGTACAACACTAAGGTTACTGATGAACTTTTTTTAGTCACATGGTTAGTCTTTAACTATTTGTAATATACTTCAAGCTTACAACAAATCTCTTTCATCCTTGTATGACTCCAAAGAATACTCTTCAATGTTAATTTGTTGATTATATCCTATATGATCTTATACGGGTTGTCATGCACAAGGCATACTAGTCATTAGATCTAAAGCTTTTACTGGAACATACTCTTTAATACTTCCTCCCATGTGTTTCATAGCGAAACAATTTCTAAGCCCAGAAAAGTTTTTACACTTAACAAAGTTAGGACGTAATTTCCTATTTCAATATAAGGGACAACATCGCTCCCACTAGCTTCGACATTTATATAGACTATATTTTGTTCCTCGTAATTCAACCTTTTGAATTTATCATTGAAGCAAATGATCCAAACATGAGATGCTTGTTATAGTCTTTGAATATACTTCTCAATCCTACATATCTTTTACAACCTATCTTGGTTTGAATATATGTGTGTTCCTGTCCAAGCTTGTCATCTTTTGAAGATCTACAAACACTATATGGTTTTAACGCCAAATGTTGGGTCAATTCAAATTTAAAAAAATACATGAACTGAATCTTATTCCTTATAGCTTCCTCTAATTGTGGCTTATAGGGCCTTCCATAGCTTTCAATAGCCAGTAGAATCTGATAGCAATCTATCAGTGACTCATTTCCCATGTGACAAGGAGTTAACAAGATCCGTGACATCTTCTATCAGATCTATGTGGATGAGGTAGAGGGATGTCATTTTCTTTAATAAGTTTTAACCTTTAATTAAGTGTTAATGTTTTTCTTTAGGCTTTCCATTAATTGATTCTTGAGTCTTATCAAGACCAATGTGGCTCCCACTAGATCTTTTGGATATCAGTTCTCTCTATTGAAGGACTGCCCTTTGAGCAAAAAATAATTTGCTCTCATAGGGTTTTGAAAAACATAGTTGGGGTGTCCAAAAAAATAACCCATCTTACAGAGCGTTTGATAAAACTTTCTTAATTTGTACAAGACCAAGGACTCTCGTAACATTTATTCATGGTATAATTCATGAACTGTTTGTAAGCATAGTACGACTCATTAGTTACAAATCAGACAATGATTTGTTTATTTATCCAACTATATTGCCTATGGAAATACTTTTTTAGGCGAGTTGTGAAACTGTTCCACAAGTCCATTAGATGATCATTAACCTTTTAACCAAGATTCTTACTATCCTATTGGATTTTAGTTTCTTATCTTTTGCCCAGTTGACTTTGAACTTCGGTTTGAGGCCAATCTGAAAGGATAATTAGCATGAACTAATTCCAACATATGATAGCATCATGAAATGATGTGTTCGTCATTTATCTTGATACTATGAGAATGTATCAGTCATAAGAATTATGGTCTAATGACTTCCAAAATTATATCAGTCAAATTGAATATTTGGTGATGCACTTCTCATTCACATATTCAAGATGATGATCTAGACATTTTAATTAAACCTTTTAGACAAATTTGGATCAACATGTATCATGGTTAATCTAAACGGTTTATTAGTGTAAACTAATTCCAACATATACTCTACCACTAGATGGTGTCATTTTCATCATTCTTGACAAATAAGATTTGCATTTATCATAAGACTTGGGGTCAAATGAATTTCAAAATACAATCCAACTAGGTGTTTGGTAATGCAATTCTTAGTCATACGTCTAAGAGGATGACTCTATAGTTTCATTTAATCCAACAACGAATCTCCATTGCACTATTGTTACTATACCAATTTCAAAGATTTAATGACTTGCTTTTAAATAAAAAACATGTGAAACGTTCTATATTTAAATAAGCTAGAACTATCTTACGAAACATTGTATAACCAATTTCAATCATCAGACCATTGGCTTGACATTTTGGAGAACGAGTCATCTTATGATCCTAAGGATGGTAAAGGGACTCGATTCGAAGTCATTGATCATAATCGTTTCTCTATGTTACAATTTGTTACTTCCTTTTTGTAACACCCATAAAATTCATGAGAAATTTTCAACTTTTAAAACATTCAAAATCAACATCTTTTACAACTTGTTTTCAAAATAAGCTCCATATCAGAGTTATCCCAAAATCGTGAAACAAAAACATGAGGAGGTGCATGATCACGCCTTCGCCTTCCCGCGATCCTCGGAAGTACTTGAAACATAATCCAAAATTGTAAGCTCAAAGCTTAGTGATTTCCCCTAAAATACCAATACAACAACAACACAAATATAATAACAGCATACTATGGGCCCAATCAACCATTGGGTTGGAATGCCCCAGGCCCTCCACCATCGGGTTGGAATGCCAATATTTTATGGGTCCAATCAACCTTCGGGTTGGAATACCCCAGGCCCTCAACCATCGGGTTGGAATGCCAACATACTATAGGTCCAATCATCATCAGGATGGAATACTCTCGGCCCTCAACCATCAGGTTGGAATGAATTGTCTTGTTCGCTTACGCACAAAACAGAAAAGCCTTAGCCACCAATCAAGCATGTGCTACATAACAGATAATCATATAATAGTCTACAGCCAGTCATACAAATCTAAAAGGCCATTAAGCATAGCCTTATCCTATCTACCAGGATACTGATCTAACATATCATAATAGCATAGCAACATGCATAACAATATATCAATCCACTAGGCTGACATTAGTGCCTTCGACCCACAAGTATAGTGAGGAAAACACACCTCACAAGCAGCACTAACTGAAAGATCCAACTCTCAAATCTCAGCTCCTAACTCAAATGACTACAACCACCATGCGACCATTTCCATCAAAACTCTGAAATACCCAAAATGCCCTCAAAAGTCAAACTTAGTCAACCATGGTCAAAGCCGAAGTCAACAGTCAAGGTCAACAGTACATGTTGACCCAACTCGTCAAGTGCACCTATCAACTCGTCAAGTTCCTTTAGTGTTCAGAAAGTCGGGAAAAACCCCAGCTAACTCACCATGTTGGCTGGAAAACTCGTCGAGTTTTACCCTCTTACTCATTCAGCCCTTTTTCATTGAGTCCAACGTTTCAAGATGTAGATCTAGCACCCAAGAGATGGAAAGTCATGTAAAGTTTCCAACGTTACGTTCATGCATGCCCCAAATAGGCTCTAACTCTGAAGGAAAGCTTTATAAGGGATCTTAAGCATGAAAGAGGCCTAGAACTCAATAAAGTTTGCAACTTTAAGCTAAAAGAGGCCACCAAACATCCAGATCTAAAGTGATAACTCCATGAAATGCTCAACCCCATGAACAATCCAAAAATGAGTCAAATATGACTAAACTCCTAAGGAAGAGATCTAAGCAAATAGATGAGCAAGTTTTCGACTTTTTACCTCAAAAGAGTAGCTAAACTCAAGGAGATTCTAGATCTATAGCTTTCCCTTCAAGCTAAGCACCACCAACTTCAAGCTCATTCAAAAAAACACCAAGAAATCACTCTTCAATCTCTCTCTCACACACACACAAATATAGGAGAGGATGTATGAACTAGGGTTTTCTAGATAGAGGAGGCTGATAAGGAGGCCACCTAAAAGGTATAAGGCCTTTAAATATGGTGCAACACCCTAAAAATTAGGGTTTCTTAATCAGCCACCAACTCGTCGAGTTGGCCCAAAAATATATGCGGCCCAAAAGTCTTCAAGAAATCGAGTTGAGGCCATCAACTCGACGAGTTCCAAGGGGAATTTTCCTTTTAAGGAATAAATCTCATACCTGGAAGTCGGGATGTTATACTTTTGGTAGTAGCACATTTTGCAAATGCCAATACTCATCCTTTAGTGAAACACTCAAGGATTTGAAGTAATATTCTGATGGTGTTATGGATTCATTATTTTGATTATAGTTTAAACACTTGGAAGAATGAGTTGACTCTTGATATTTAAAATTAGTAGCATGGCCTCGTTATCGATGATCAATCAACTCTTTTTTAGGTTTTAGTGTACTTTAGATACTTTAGGCATTTGAGCCTTTCTTAATCCTTTTTCTTGTCTTAGTAATTAATTAGCCTATCAGAATATGTCTCAGAACAGTCTATAAACATTGTTGTTCTTGGTTTATCATCAGCAACCATTATAGAAGAAGACATTCGTGAAGAATTTAGTTACAAAGTTGTAGTGCAAGGCTACTATTGTGTTTGAAAAGATCTCCTCTTTTTTTCATCCACTCATGAATAAGTTGCGATGGCATTACAAAACTAATGCCAACAATACTTTTTAAATTTTCCTTGTTTCAAAAACAAGAAAAGGAAGTATATGGTAGCACAGTTAATAAGTGCCACAAGATAGAGATTGGAACCATGCTATGTTTTGTTGTCAATAGGTGATAAATTCTTTCTTTTTTCAAGTTTTATTTTTTCTTCATAATCATGTTATACATAGCAACATTTCTTATATTGTCTTGAGTGTCTCTTTTGTGGTGGATGGTGATTATTTTAATAGTAGATCCAATTGTAATGATTATAATAAAAAATAGTGTAATTATAATTACTAAAAAATATATAATTTAGGGCAAAATGGTTATTTTCTTAAAATTTGTGGATGAACAGTTAACCTAGAAGACCCAGGGGCTATAAAAGTTTTTTTTAAAAAAAGTAGTATCATAGGGACCAAAAATGCAAAAGGATTCTTTGTATGGACTAAATTCAAAAAAATCACCATAAGACCTAGGACAAAATATAATTTAGTCAAAGGTAACATTACAATAGTTACCTCATGCATAAGTAGCTTAAATTCATGTGTATTATTATTATTATTATTATTATTATTATTATTATTATTATTCAAGAATTTTGGTATGTATTTGTTGGGTTTTAGTATATTACAACATCCTATGGTGCACATACAACCCTAAATGCTTTGGATCTATGTTTTCTCTAATTATAGATGCAATATTGTTTCCAAAGCATTAAGCCTACAACTAGCATACAATTGACATACACGACATAAAAATGAGTTATAGAATTACCTTATGATGTAGCTTGTAGTTTTGGCCTTTAAGAACTTAGCACCTCAAATGTGATGCCTCAAATGGTTCACAAACACCATGATCAAAGGAGGACTTGAGAGAGAGGCTACCTTGCACACAAAATCGTTATTCACTCTTCTTAGAATGCATCGGGCCGATTTTGGTGACTATGGGTTCCTTTTATAGTGTGGCAAAGTCTAGGGTTACATCCATGCAGAACCTAATTCACATGACCCTTCATATTACTTAGGCTCCATGGTTTAAACCTCCATGGACTATTATATTGGTGTAGCACATCCTAAATAACCATGGATCATTGTCCCACACTATAAGAATCAATGATTTACTTAATCAGTCCTATATATTTAATTAGTCTCTTTTGATCACTAAATTAATTCTTGATCAATACTAATTAAATAATATGATTTCATATTAATATATTAGAACTTATAATATATTAATAAATCACAAATAACCTCTTCTTAAAAGTCCATCCTATCAAATTGCTCTGGTGAAGGCAACCCAAATGGACCATGCTACTCTCGGGTCAAGTACATACCAATAATAGTTATGGGCTTAGACACCTAATCCAACAGTCACCCACTTAGATAAGTCTAATAACTATTACTGCAAGTAAGACTCCACAACCCGACTAGCAATCGTAGCTCTTAAAAGCCTTTTTCGGATTCTGACCTAGTCAATGACACGTCCATTAGATAAGGGATCATATATTCCTCCATTCTAGATATTGTATGGACACGAGACATGGATTATAATCATTCTCTTTGTCCATTTATTGTTTCTCGATTTCCGAATTATGACAACTGACTAATTGAACAAATCAAATCAGTCCAAGCTTGGCCAAGCGCTTCGGGTGTCATCACTAAATCATCGAGGGGTCCACAAATATCGCTTTTATCCCTCTTAGGGAAAAAGGAATGGATAAAATCTGACTCACATGCTTTCTTGTACTTACTCATCAAATCACACACAACAATATGTTTTATACACCAAGTTACTGGTGTGTTTACATATGTCAATGTGCAACCGAATTGATAAATTACAAATCACATGTCTTGGTCTCAAGAATATAAGATATTATCGTCTCACAATCACTCGTGATAAAATCCATAAAGTGATTCATATGAGTGTGGGTTTAATCCAATACACGAATCTTATAGGAGAAGTACTCATGAACACTGAAGCAAACTTGTGTTATGTCTAAAACATCTAGACAATCTACAATTAGATTCATGACAGTCTTGCCTCAATACCAACTTCCAAAGTATGATCGACTATGGATAGTTTGAATAACCTAGTTATTCGGGAAGTCAAAACATGCAAAGTGAAACACAAGAATAACTGAATCCAATATGGTCTTATAACTTATGAATATAAATAAAACACCTTTTATTTAATCACCATACTGATTATACATTATTCATTATATAATGTTTCGATTAATCAACTTAATACTTGAATTAAAACAACAGTTATGCCATGCTCCAAGCATGCACACTATGTTTGCCGATTGTCCTTTCTTTTTGAAATTGATCAATTGAAAGTATTTCAATGAAACTCATTTCACAATTCCAAATCCTTATCGTAAATGTAAGAATACCAAATTCTTGTTATTCGCTATAATTTGATAGATTTTAAACTAATATGCAATGATCCTCTTCTAATGACTATGCAAGAAAGTCACAGAGACTTGACAACAGACATTACAAAGTATTCCAATAGAGAGCAATTCCATGGAAACGAAGTCTCACATTCAAAGTACATTAGTTTGAACATCCTTCTTGCATTAAGTTTCCTAATCTTACCTTCTTGCATTAAGTTTCCTAATCTTACACAGATTTAAAGAATAACTTCCGCTTATGGAAACATTTCCATATTCCCATTTTGACTATCACTCCTGAACAAGAGTTACCTCTTCTCAGAGTATGTCAATATGGTCCTTTCCAAAATTTACAATATACTTCCAATTGTCCATAAGTAACCAATCTTTGGTAAACCTCAGATTGTCCTCGACAACTACTTAACCATTTTAGTCATATCTCGTTCTAGTCCCTTTTCCCTTTTAATGCCCTAGGCGTTTAGAAAAATTAGAACAGATTAATATTATAGCATATGTAATCGATCCTATATCTAAAGCATACGGAATACGATTCATAATGGTTTACATAAAGACATGATACTTTACCAGTCTCTCGCTATAATATTTCCACATCTAGAATTTCCTTATGTTGAATCATTTCAACGTAACATTCACATATGTCCATGACTAAATTCGATTAAAATCTCAATCTAAGCTTTTAGATTCGAAATGAAGTATGAATTCCTCTCCCTTAATTATAGCAAAACAACTTTCCAAACCCTACATCTTTGCAAATTGAAACTTTTGTTTTCTATAATTAACATTGCTAACTCGTAACTCTTAACGTAATAATTATGCTCCCACTAGCATAATAATTACATTCTTATTAGCATAACACTTATGCTCACACTAGCTTTGACATGTACTCAGAAATCAACTGGACTTCTATAAATCAATACTTATTGACTTTCTTACCAAAGTTCAAATTTCTGATACGAGATGCTTCGATAAGACTTTATCTAGGTTTCTCAAATTCATAAACCTTTCCTTAGATAACTCACATGTGTGTCTAAACAATTTTAGAACTTACAACAATAAGTCTCAAATGTTTAGACCTTTGTCATTTCTCACAATCCGAACTATGAAGAGGGATGCCATATTCATAATCGAATTTGAGAATGCAAATATCACAATTGCTAACTCTTTAAAATCTACTTAGTGAAAGCATTTCATCACAATCATTTTCATGAGTTGGAGAGAAACCTTATGACACTTAGATTTTTATGGTGTATGTGTTCCTATCCATGTGAATTTGTTAAAACCATAATCACAAGACATGGTTAGTGACAAATCCAAACTCATATGGATTGAACTTTTTCAATCTTAATTTCTCGCCACCTGGCAGCACAAGTGCCTACCATTGCTTCCAAGTTGTTATGCAAACAATTAATTGAGCACTCATAGAACTCACATGCATAGTCAACTTTAACTGGAATGGGCATAGAAGCAAAAATATGTCAACACGATAGGTCATAAACCTCAATTCGTGTGCTAGTGATTAACACATTGCCTTGAACTCACCGAGTACGCTCATACACTCGCCGAGTTCCATGATTTCTAGGTCCCTAATGAGACTAGAAAACTGAGTGTTCTTCTATCTTAGCATTTGGCCCATCAACAGAAGGATTTGATGGGAAATACGACCCGACTCGTCGAGTCCCTCTTTGTCCAAAACTATATAGTCGATTTCAGTGGGTCTCAAAGCATTTAAACCATATATTTGACCTCCTAGGGTCCATAATACATGTAAAGTTACAAACTTTACGTTCATACATGGGCCATTTAGCTCAAAAGGCCCTAAAATGGAGTCTTCAAGATGCATGGGGATCTCATGGTAGTAAAGTTGGCACCTTTATGCCATGAGAACCGTCCTAGGTTCCAGATCTGAATTTATTTCTCTACATAATGACCCAAACTCGAAGGTAACTTAGAAATGCCCCAAAAATGACAAGATTCAATCCCTAAAGAGGATCTGACAAATGGAAAGTCAAGGTTGAAGCTTTTTTACCTCAAATAAGCTGGAAATGGAACACAACCTTTGGATCTACAAGCTTCAACTTGAACTCCCAAGCTCCTTCTTCCTTCACAAGCTTCACAACCACCAAAAATGCACAAAATGGCTCAAGAATCACTCAAACAAGGTTAGGGTTTCGATTTTGGGTTTCTCTGAGTTGGGAGGGATAATGGGGGCTGGGTTGAGGCAGAATAAGCTATTTAAATAGTGTGCAAACCCTTAATATTAGGTTTTCATCCAGACAACTCCTACTCGTCGAGTCGGTCCCCGGACTCGTCGAGTAGGTTACTAAACTTCCTAGTCAAAATCGAGTCTACTCGACAAGTTGGGCCTCTAAATCGCCGAGTCCCAGAGCAAAACATGAAGTTACTTGAATTTAAATATGCACTAGGAACCGGGTGTTACAAATCTCCCCCACTTATTTTAGAATTCGTCCTCGAAGTCTGCTGCTGAATCCAGAAAAAGCTCGGGGTAGTGCTCCCTCATCTCGTCCTCCGGCTCCCAAGTCCATTTCGAGCCCTTGTGGTGCTGCTATTGCACCTTCACCAGCTCCACCCTCTTGTTCCTCAAATCCTCGACTTCCTATCGATGATAGCTACTGGCCGCTTGATGTAGTTTAGGCTGTTATCCACCTGAATATCCTCCAAAGGCACCACTGCTGAATCGTCTACCAGGCACTTCCGCAGTTCGGAGACGTGAAAGGTACTTTGAATCTAACTGAGTTCGGATGGCAAGTCCAACCTATATGCTACCTTGCCCATCCGGGCTGCAAACCGGAAGGGTCCAATGTACCTGGGGCCCAACTTGCCTCGCTTCCTAAACCGAATGACACCTTTCCAAGGAGACACCTCCATAAGCACCATATCCCTGACCTGGAACTCTAGGTCTGAACGACGCCTGTCGGCTTAACTCATCTGTTGACTCTGAGCAGTCTGAAGCCTGCTCCGAACCTACTAGATCCTCTATGCAGTCTTTAGTACCACTTCGGTACTCCCCATGACCCTCTGTCCAACCTCACCCCCAACATATCGGGGACTTTTACTTCCTCCCGTACAACATCTCGAAGGGAGGACGGTCGATACTCGCGTGATAACTGTTATTGTAGGAAAACTACGCCAATGGAAGGTAAGTATCCCAACTACCTCCGAAGTCTAAAACGCATGCCCGCAACATATCCTCCAAAATCTGGATGGTCCGCTCGCTCTTACCATCCGTCTGTGGGTGAAAACCGGTGCTAAAGTGCAAACGAGTACCCAGATCGTCATGAAACTTCTTCCAGAATCTGGAAGTGAACTGCACGTCTCTGTCAGAAACCACCAAGACTGGCACCCCATGCCAAGTCACTACCTCTCTGATGTAGATGTCGGCCAACATTTCGGCTGAAATGCTCTCCTGAATTGGAATAAAATGGGTGCTCTTGGTCAATCGATCCATGATGACCCAAATCGAATCTACCCCCTGTGCTGTACTGGGAAGCTTCGTGATGAAATCCATAGTGATATCTTCCCATTTCCACATCGGGATATCCAATGGATGGATTTTTTCGTGAGGTCTCTGGTGCTCAGTCTTGACCTTCCTACTGGTCAGGCATCTCTCAACATACCAAGCTACGTCCCGCTTCATGTAGGGCCACCAATAATCAAGATGAAGATCCATGTACATCTTCATCACTCCGGGATGGATGGAGAGCCTGGATTTGTGCGCCTCCTCCATCAATACCTGGCGCACACCTCCATGGTATGGGACCCACACCTTCCGATGTAGTGTCAACAATCCACGGCTGCCGTAGTCAAAGGAGGAAACCTGGCCCACAATACGCTCACTCTAGCGATGTTCCACCTTCATAGCATCCTATTGGGCCTCTCGAATCCGCTCCAATAGCGGGGTCACCACCGTCATCCTCAAACAAATATCTCTGATCGACACTGTCTTGCGCTAAGCGTATTGGCCACGACATTAGCCTTCCCCGGGTAGTAGAGGATCTCACAATCGTAATCCTTCACCACATCTAGCCACCGACGCTATCTCATATTCAGATTTAGATGATCCATGAAGTACCTCAAACTCTTATGTTCCGTGTAAATGGTACAACGGACTCCATAGAGGTAATGACGTCAAATCTTGAGGGAGAAAACCACTGCCCCCCAACTCCAAGTCATGTGTCGGATAGTTTGCCTCATGAGGCTTCAGCTGCCTCGAAGTGTAGGAGATAACATGCCCCCTCCGTATTAGTACCGCTCCCAAACCCGAGATGGACGCATCGCAATACACCACAAAATCCTCCACACCCTCTGGTAGGGCTAAGATTGGCGCCTCGCACAATCTCTGTCTCAGCATCTCAAATGTGGCCTGCTGCTCAGGCCCCCAACGAAAGACCACGACTTTCCTTGTTAATCGAGTCAAAGGATCGAATATCTTGGAGAAGTCTTGAATGAATCTCCGATAATAACCTACCAGTCCCAGGAAGCTTCGAATCTCAGATGGAGACCTCGGAACCTCCCACCTCATCATGGACTCCACTTTGGTCGGGTCGACCGAAATCCCTTTCTGGTTGACAAGGTGCCCAAGAAATTGCACCTCGCACAACCAGAACTCACACTTAGAGAATTTAGCATACAAGCTCTCCCTCCTCAGAGTATCCAACACCTATCGCAAGTGCTCATCATGCTGCTCCTGCATCTTGGAATAAATCAAGATGTCATCAATGAAAACTATCACGGACCGATCCAAAATCAGTTTGCACACGCGGTTTATGAGATCCATGAATGCGGCAGGCGCATTGGTGAGCCCGAAAGGCATCACCACGAACTCATAGTAACCATATCGCGTCCAAAAAGCAGTCTTCTATACATCCTCCTCTATGACCCTCATCTGATGATAACCTGAATGCAGATCAGTCTTGGAGAAACAAGATGCTCCCTGAAGCTGGTCAAAGAGATCATCAATCCTCGGGAGTGGGTAACGGTTCTTCACCGTTACCTTATTCAGCTCCCGGTAGTCTATGCACATCCGATGCGACCCATCCTTCTTCTTCACAAACATAATTGGGGCTCCCTAGGGTGAACTGCTCGGTCTGATGAACCCCTTGTCTAACAACTCCTGCATCTCAGGAGGTGCCAACCGATATGGTACCTTGTCTATCGGAGCAGCACCAGGGACTAGGTCGATCCTAAACTCTACCTACCTCTCCGAAGGTATCCCAGGCAGCTCATCTGGAAATACATCCGCGTACTCTCGTACCACCGGCATGTCACTCACCGTTGCCTCACCCATCTCCTGGGTATCCAAGACGTAGGTGACCTCTGGACACCCCTGCTGGAGATAGAGCCTAGCTCTCGCTGCTAAAGATAAAGTTGGTCCATATTGTGGCCTCTCGCCCTGAATCACCAGCTCTCCCCCACTTAAGGTCCTGAACCGGACCAACTGTTGCGCGCAGTCGATCACTGCCCCATTGGGGTTCAACCAATCCATGCCTATAACAACCTTGTTCCCCGCAATGGTATGGGAACCAAGTCTACCAAGTAGCGCTCCTCGAACAACCTCAAAACACAATCTGATGCTCGCACTGATCGGTCGTCCGCAATCTCGACTTCTAGAGGACAATCTAACATGCCCGAAGACTCAGGGAACCTCTTGCTAAGCACAAGAGAGAAAAATGATTGGGTAGCACCCAAATCAAACAACACCTTAACAACAATACCGTTCACATGGAACGATTCTAAAAAAAACATATAACATAACACATCAATATCACAAGCGACATATAATAAAGTTAGAGAGAAGAAGCCATACCCGTCACCACATCGGGTGTGGTACGTGCCTCCTCGACTGTCAACTGGAAAGCTCGACTCCTCACCACTGGAGCCTTTAACTTGACCTTCCAGCCATCTGTAACCCGTGTAGTCGCTGGAGTTGGTGCCACCACTAGCGTTGCTACTACCGCTGTTAAACTGGGACAGTTGGCCTTTTATGGCCCCTCTCATTACAATGAAAGAAAATCAGGTATGATGTCTTAACAGTGGGGGCAGGGGCAGTACTATCCCTGCCAAAGTGTCCTATCTTGTCGCACTTGTAGCAGCTTGATGATCCCACTCTACAAGCTCCCTCATGCGGCCTCCCGCATTTCCTGCAGCGGCTCTGGCCCGACTATCCCTTCGACCAAGTTTCGGATCCCTTGGGTTTCTTCCCCAAAACCCCAGTAACCTGCTCTGCCTCTGCCTTCCTCTTTCTGAGGTGCTTCAAATCAATCTCCCTCTCCCTCGCCCTGACAATAATGGACTCCAGGGCCGGGCAGGATGAGTAGCTGACATGCTCTCAAATGTCAGCCCTCAACATGTCATGATAGTGGGTCTTCCGCATCTCTTCATCCCCCGCATACTGGGGTACCAACAAATTCCTATCTCGAAACTTGGCGGTGATCTCCGCCACTGTCTCCGTAGTTTGTCTGATATCAAGAAACTTTGTGGCCAGCTGCTGAAGCTCCACAGTTGGCACAAACTCAGCCCTCAACCTGGTCACAAACTCGCACCAAGTCATGGCCTCGATGGCTGGGGCTCCCAATGAGTCACCAACCGACTCCCACCAATCCCTAGCTCTGTCTCTCAGACAACCTGCAGCAAAGCGGACCATCGACCCTTCCGGGTAGAAGCTCGTCAACTGTGCAGACTCGATGTCTGCGATCCATCTTCTGGAAGCAATGGGGTCCTTCACCCCATGAAAGTCTGGCGCACCACTTCCCCTGAAGCCCTTGAAGGACAGTGTGCGCGTACCCGACTGGCTGGACACCAAGTCACTCCTAAATGTCCGGAGGCGATCCTCCACCAGCTCAATAATCCCCTCATTGATCGACCCAAAAATGACTGGGGTCGCCTCAAGGATACCTCTCGTGACCTCAGACGCAATGAACTCGTGTAGCCCGTCATCAACCTTCTCGGACCCTGCACCCGAGACTGATCCTGATCCTGATCCAGGCCCTGAACCTCCTGCTCCATGTCGCGTAATCGCCATACTGAAATAAAACACATAACCGTTAGGGTCATACATAATCTCGAGAGGTCTCACACACTATCCAAGTTCTCTGGTTCTTTCTTAACCCTCCTCGATTCGATTATGGATCCTCTGCTTCCAGTAGTACGGGCCCATACTACCTTCCACATATGTCCATACTTTCCTCAGGGATGGCTTCGACTTCACCAAGTCCCTTATGTTAGTAGTAATAATTTCCAATCTAATCTCATCCTAGGCTTGTCCTAGGCCACTGTCCGATCTATTATACGCCATCAGATGCACAAGGAGTCCCTACCACCCTTCCTTAACTAGCTTGCGAATATTATTACATATTCGCTTACAAGTTAGTTAAAGCTAGCTAGAACTCCTATAAGCACAAAGCAAGCAGCATTCGGGCATTAAGTAACCATAACCAAGCATAACCTAATCAGGCTATCCTATTGCTGACTAACCAGCCCTAGCATATAACTCAATAAGCTCACACAATATGCATATGAGGCATCCCTTTTAGATCCTTAGCCCTAATCTAGCATGCAATTCTCATAATCACATAACAGGCATACAAGGCATCCACCCTAGATCCTTAGTCGTAGTATAGGATGCAGTTCTCATAATCATATCATATAACATAACATATCATGTATGGGTATCTTAGGGAAAAACTTACTTGAGCTCGGCCGGTCGCACGCATCACACACCTTGTTCTTTCTCAAAACTCCTTATTTTTAAATTGGGAAATCTGCGAAAAAGTCCCAATATTTTAGGCCAGTTTACGATTTAGTCCCAAATTAAATTTTGTTTACAAAAAAGGACAGATTACCGACAAAAACTTCGGATTAACCCTTCATGGCCGGTTTCATAGATTTAGCCGGTATGTCGTCTTTTTTCGTTAATTAATCCAAATTTTGGGGCTTTTTCATTAATTAATCAAAATTTTAGGGCTTTTTCATTATTTATTACCAATAAACCAAAATATTTGGACTTTTCTGAAGATTACCTTTAAACTAATATATATTATATGATCTAATTTAATATGTACTATTCCATATCTTCTTTCTTATGCTCTTCTAGGCTCATCGTGTGTTTTTATCAGTGTCGTCAAACCCAACAACAAAAATCTCACTCACAGCCTCGTTAACTCCATCAATTTTCCAAAATTGTCCATTCACAACTCTATGATCATCTTTCAATCTCCAAATAAAGAACGGAGAAAATCCATGTTGATTACGTGGATGTCCTTATTACCTAACCATGACTTAAACCGTGGTTCCAACACTTGGATGTTCCTATTACCTAACCATGACTTGAATCCTATTTCGAACCCATACACTATTCGCATTGTCCATAGTGTTGTTCACAACAAAATACGAATCCTACATGGTTTAACCACTAATACCTTGGCTCAAGTCTTACATGACCCTTGTTTCCTTACAACAGGGCTTGAAAAACATGAAGAATGATCCATTAAGCTTAAAAAACTCAACATAGGTAAAAAAATCCAACTTGATATTATGTACTGAAACCATGAAGAATGTTAACTCTAATTGTAAAAAAAATGTCAACAAGCTATCCATCATAAATTATTAAAATATTAATTTGGTATACCTACGAGCTACGGTTTTAACACTCGGATGTTCCTATTACCTAACCATGACTCGAACCGTATTTCGAACCCATACACTAATGGCATTGTCCATAGTTTTGATAACAACAAAATACGAATCCCACATGGTTTAACCACTGATACCTTGGCTCAAGTCTTACTTGACCCTTGTTTCCTTACAATAGGTGTAGCATCCCGACTCCCAGGTATAATATTTAATTAATTTGTATTCTTGTTGTCTTATCAACTTGACAAGTTGGAGGCCCCAACTCGCCGAGTAGAGAGTGTTAATGGTCGCGTAATTTCTAGAGTCTACCCGACGAGTAGGAGCTGAGTGTGAAAACCCTAATTTTAAGGGTTTGTGTCCTATTTAAAGGACCTTAAGCCTTCATTTCCGCCTCCCTTGTCATCTTAACACTCTGAGAGAAACCCTAATTGAGCTATATGCTTGTAGGAGAGAAAGAGGGGCTAATATTGCATATTGTAGTGCATTTTTTGGAAGAAGATTGAGGAGAAAAAGGCTTGGGACGAGAAGGAGCTCTTGGATCCATCAATAAGATTGTGTTCCGATCTTTATCAAAAGCTTCATCGTTTATTGGTTTTTGTCTTGCCAAAAACTAATGCATTCTGGAAGCCCCAAATAGACTAAAATGTAATAATGACAATTGTTGTGATGTTACGTTTAAGTCATAATGACAATTGGTGTGATATTACAATAATTGTCATTATTACGTTTTAGTCTATTTGGGGCTTCCAAAATGCTTTACTTTTTGACAAAAAAAACCAATAAATGATGAACCATGTGGGATTCATCTTATGTTGGGGCTTCTATAGTGTTGTAAGGAAACAAGGGTCAAGTAAGACTTGAGCCAATGTATCAGTGGTTGAACATGTGAGATTCGTCTTCTATTGTTAACAACACTATGGACAACGCCATTAGTGTATGGGTTCAAGTCATGGTTAGGTAATAGGAACATCCAAGTGTTGGAACCACGGTTTAAGTCATGGTTAGGTAATAAGGACATCCACGTAATCAACAAGGATTTTCTCCGTTCTTTATTTGGAGATTGAAAGATGATCATAGAGTTGTGAATGGACAATTTTGGAAAATTGATGGAGTTAACGAGGCTGTGAGTGAGATTTTTGTTGTTGGGTTTGACGACACTGATAAAAACACACGATGAGCCTAGAAGAGCATAAGAAAGAAGATATGGAATAGTACATATTAAATTAGATCATATAATATATATTAGTTTAAAGGTAATCTTCAGAAAAGTCCAAATATTTTGGTTTATTGGTAATAAATAATGAAAAAGCCCTAAAATTTTGATTAATTAATGAAAAAGCCCCAAAATTTGGATAAATTAACGAAAAAAAGACCAGATACCGGCTAAATCTGTGAAACCGGTCACGAAGGGTTAATTCGAAGTTTTTGTCGGTAATCTGTCCTTTTTTGTAAACAAAATTTAATTTGGGACTAAATCGTAAACTAGCCTAAAATATTGAGACTCTTTCGCAGATTTCCCTTATTTTGCTTATAAAATTTGTTTGAGGAAAACATTACTGATATCATATGAATTCATAAACGATAGTTACATGTCTCAAAACCATATCATCAAAAACTAATAATGTCAAAGTACAATCCCAGAAATCTTAAATGCGGAATCATGTGTGTACGATGCGCTGCTACCCTGCCAACTCCTTCCCCTTCGACGAAGAGGTACCTGAAACCAAAACTGAAAACCATAAGCATAAAGATTAGTGAGTTCCCCCATCATACCATATACCATACAATCATACATACTGTCGGGCAATTCTAAGGTGCCCGACCTACCCATGTCAAGCCATTCTGGGGTGCTGACCTACCCATGTCAAGCCATTCTAGGGTGCTGACCTACCCATGGCAGGCCATTCTGGGGTGCCTGTCTACCCACCGGTCTATCTCAACCGCCACGGGGACTATTTCACCCCTACCATTATCAAATAATAACATATCATAATCAAGTTGTCAGACATATTTGGGGTGTCCGACCTACCCTTCGGTCCTAGCGACCGAATAGGGGGACTATTCCCCTCCTACTACCACTATCGCATATAACATATAATATTGGCACATAAGACACATCAGGTAGTAGCAAACCTAGACAATTATCACAAAGGCAATCATCTAAAGACAACTCCTGCCGGTGCGCCGACATTGTGGCCGTAGACTGTGACATCCCCATTTTCATGGCCAGAAAAGACCAATTTGTTTATGCTTTATTTTGAAAATCAGAGTATCTTTTAAAGAAATATGTTGCGGAATTTGTTCCTAGAAAAACATGATAAATATATTATCAAAGCATTTCTGAAGAAATGTATTTTATTCCTTTTAAAACATTGGGATGTCATGGTCAATATAGAAACATAAGCATAAACAGACCTTACATTCATTTACACTAGTGATCTACATCTCCTTAGTCTCTTAGTGTAATGGAGCTTCATATCGACACTTGTGATACAAATAAGCTTGAGTGGGTCAGGTTGGGAAACCTGGTGAGTACATAGGGTTTTCAACCCACAATAATATAATTATTATGTTTAATCATCAGAATATTAACCCAATTACCCATCCCCAATATCTTCTTTATTCTTAAGGGTCTACCCTAAGAATCATTTATCCTACATTCCTTCAATCTGAAGTCCATTGCTTCCAGGGTTTATACAACAGGCACTAAGTCTATAGCTGCCGATGCTCGTTCGTAAAGCACTAATTCCATAGTTGCTAAACTTCATTCATCGGGTACAAAATCCATAGCTACTAGTGTTTATCTAATAGGTACTAAGTCCACAGCTACCAACGTTTATCTAACAGGTACTAAGTTCATAGCTACCAACGTTTATCTAACAGGTACTAAGTCCATAGCTACCAACGTTTATCTAACAGCTACTAAGTCCATAGCTACCAACGTTTATCCAATAGGCACTAAGTCCATAGCTGCCGATGTTATTTATTACGCACTAAGTCTATAGCTGTCAATGTTCACTCATATCATCTTTCATCTCTCGTCATTCATCTACCCATGCTTTACCCAACATATTCGTAAATATAAAATACATATACAGTATAAATTATTTAAAACTTGTATAAAATCGTTCATCCAACATAGATAGCAAGTATACAGGTTATATGCACACATAGCACGTAATTTATATAAAATACTTCATATCTATGTGTAAAATGAAAGTAACTATGCACTCACTTGTTAAAGTTATGATTCCAAACTCGGGCAGCGCTTCGCTTGTAACGATTCTATTTTCCTTCAAAGAAACCTAGCATTATTATTGCTAAATTTTATTCTAATCTTTATTGCGACTAATTATCAGTCTAGATTCATTATTAACTCAAAGTCTACTTCATGATCTATCAAGTAAGGAACAACCAGGTAGGATCATATCGGAGGTAGGGTATGTTTGGTATACGAAGTATACTGTTTGGAAATCTCACTTTAAACACCTCACTAAATCACAGCCTATACATCATCCCCGTAAGTAGATCAATCAGTATAACGACTTGGAATCAGTGATAAATCATGTTTATAAGTTCATAATAACGATAATGAACTTAAACATAAGTTATACTTACAGTAGGGTAACCATAACTCACTTACATCGGGTTTTTATTAAAAACTGGGCTTCACCGGAGCAACATTCTGAGCCGAAAAGCTCTTTTCTCAGAGCCTTCCGGAGCCTCGGGGCTTCCATCGGGTGCTAGGGGGTTTCCTAGGTTTTAGGGGGGTTTAGGGGGTTAGAGAGAGTTTAGAGAGAGAAAGTGAACTTGGGAGGTGTGAAGAATGAGGGGAACCCGACACCTCTATTTATAGGCAAAAAATCACCAAAAATCGTCGAGTTGGCCTCCAACTCGTCGATTTCAGTGCCAGATGTCACCATTCTGGTGGCAAAACGTGTGTGGCCTACATTGTGCCACATCACCCCTTTTGCAGCAGCACCCTGCCAACTTCTAAACCCCATAACTTTCGCATATGAGCTCTGTTTTTGACATTCTTTATATTCACGCGTAGGTAAAAACAAGATCTACAACTTTTATTTTGACTCCGTCGGCTAATTCCCGGCCAATCTTAAATTTAACAATAGGAGGAGATTGTATTGTTAAATGACCCCGAAAAATTCGTAACTCCTTCATACGGACTCCGTTTTCATGTGTCTTTTTATCGTTGAGTTCCTATTAATGAGATATTAAACTCTCATTTAGGTCGCATAGGCCAAAAACCGCACAAACTAAAATTCGAGTTTCGAGTCGTGCATTGTTGTGTCGAATCTTAGAAAATTCATAACTTCCTCATACGAAGTCAGATTTGGGCGTTCTTTTTATGGATGCTCTCGGTTTAACATATTCTATGAATTTCATTTAGATTACTAAGGCTAATAGTCCTCTATCATGATTCTCTATTTACGTCTCCCGGTGTCGTGTCGGTTTTGCCGTAAAACTTCGACGGACCATAACTTCTTCGTTATAACTCGGATTTCAGCGTTCTTTATATGTACGGAACCCTTGTAACATATAATACAACTTGGTTAAGATTAATCCTTCTAAATAATCTTCCATCAAAAACTCATTTTTGACGCTCATTGTCTCTAAATTAACTAGCCCGAATCTGCGAGCGTTACATAGACCCACCTCTACTGGAAGGTAAATCACGTCAATCCCTACACAACATCCTTTCTACATTACCATTTTATACTCATAACCCTTACGAGGGTCACTAAATTCCAAGTCAAAGCCAAGGTCAAAACCCTGGTCAAAGTCAACTTTGGTCAAAGTCAACATCTGGTTGACTAGACTCGTCGAGTTGGTTCACCAACTCGTCGAGTCCCCTCGTCCACGAAAATTTACAACTTTGTCCCTACTCTTCGAGTCTAGCAAGAGCTCGACGAATTCGCCTTCAACAACACATCGGACCTTCTTCAACCGACTCGTCGAGTTCATCTTCATCCATATAAAGGAGTTCAGTCTATGACTCGCCGAGTTCCCCTTGAACTCGTCGAGTCTGTCTTCATGTGGTTTGAACATTGCCTTGAACTCGCTGATTCCGATCATACACTCGCCGAGTTCCATGATTTCTAGGTCCCTAATGAGCCTAGAAAACTGAGTGTTATTCTATCTTAGCATCTGGTCCATCAACAGAAGGATTTGATGGGAAATATGACCTGACTCATCGAGTCCCTCTTTGTCTAAAACTATATAGTCGATTTCAGTAGGTCTCAAAGCATTTAAAACATATATCTGACCTCCTAGGGTCCGTAATACACGTAACGTTACAAACTTTGTGTTCATGCATGGGCCATTTAGCTCAAAAGGCCCAAAAATGGAGTGTTCAAGATGCATGGGGCTCTGAAGTTATTTCTCTACATAATGACCCAAACCCGAAGGTAACTTAGAAATGCCCCAAAAATGACAAGATTCAATCCCTAAAGAGGATCTAACAAATGGAAAGTCAAGGTTGAAGCTTTTTACCTCAAATGAGCTGGAAATGGAACACAACCTCTGGATCTACAAGCTTCAACTTGAACTCCCAAGCTTCTTCTTCCCTCGCAAGCTTTACAACCACCAAAAATCCACAATAATCACTCAAACAAGGTTAGGGTTTCGATTTAGGGTTTCTCTGAGTTGGTAGGGACGATGGGGGATGGTTTGAGGCGGAATAAGTCGTTTAAATAGGGTACAAATGTAGCACCTGGTTCCTGGTACGTAAAATTTATCTAAGTATTTTTCATTTTTAGCCTTGGACTCGGTGAGTTGTAGGCCCGACTCGCCGAGTAGAGACGGGTTTGGGGGCACGTTTAAGTTGGCGACTCGGCGAGTCCACATTCTGGACTCGGCGAGTCCCCGCTGTCTGATGAAACCCTAAATTTCAAGGGTTTGCACCCTATTTAAACCAACCTTATGCGCCCCAACCTCGCCCCCTTCACCCTCAGAGCTCCCAACATCGTTCAAACCCTTATTCCTTGTGAGATTGAAGTGTTTTGGTGTGTTTCTTGAAGATTTTGAGAAGAAAGAAGAGTAGATCAAGAAGAAAAGAAGGAGGCCAGGCATCCTTGTGTTATCTCAGTGATTTCCTTGAGGTATAACTCAGTTTCCCTCTGTTTTCATGCTTATAGTCCCTTGTAGCTCCATTAAAGTCCTCCTTTATCCATTTCCAAGCTTGATCACGAATTAGGGTTTGTAATAAGTTGATTAACCCTTAGATCTAGGCATAACTGAGCTCTAGGAGCTTAGATCTACTCCCTTTATGGAGCCATATTGCATGAAAGCCCTAGATCTACTCTTTTAGTGCATTTTTAGCCCTAAAACCTTCATTGGTGTTTATTTACACGTAAAGTTGGAAACTTTACATGTTAATCAGGCCCTAGAAACCCAGATCTATGTATGGCATGAGCTGGATTCAAGCAAAATCGAGTATATAGTGTTTGCATGCGAAATACTCGGCGAGTCGAGTCGCGAGTCCCCGAGTTCTCCCCCTTTTTGTGTTTTTGGAGTGGAGTAGTGAGTCATGGGTTGTGACTCAGTGAGTCGGAAGCCAGACTCACCCATGAAGAAACTCGGCGAGTCAATGCCTTGACTCGGCGAGTCTGAGGCAATCTTCTTGCCTCAAGAACAGACTCGGCGAGTTGTTCATACAACTCAGCGAGTCTCAGCATAGAGTATTCTTCGGATGAAGACGAACTCGACGAGTTTTTCATACAACTCGGCGAGTAGGATGAAGGACGTTTGGACATGTAGAGGCGGGACTATGGTCGGACAAATGGATAGGGACTCGGCGAGTTGGCAGGCCAACTCGGTGAGTCGGGTCAACTGGAAGTTGACTTTGACTTTGACTCTTGGCTTAGTTAGGGGTAAATGATCATTTTAGCCTAAGGTCGATTAGCAGCATTTGACTGAGTGTTTTGTGGGGATTATAGCCGGAGGATTTCCGGGGCAGCAGCAGTAGGAGACAATCAGTTCCCACGCGGATCAGCAGCTACTTTGAGGTGAGTTACCTTCCAGTAGCGGTGGGTCTACGGCCACAATGCTGGCCCACCAGTAGGATTGTATGATATATGTTTTTCTCTGTGATATTCATCTAGGTTTGCTACTACCTGTGATATGTTATCGTGCTAGTATGATATGATGCTATGTGCTAGTGACAGTAGGGGGAGATAGTCCCCCAGAATACCGGTCGATAGGGCCGAAGGGGCGGTCATGCCCAGCCATGCTAGATAGATTATGAGATATATGTGTTATGTGGTAGTAGTAGTAGGGGGTGAAATAGTCCACAGTGTCCGGTCGAGAGGACCGAAGGGGAGACCAGCACCCAGATATGCTAGTCAGTATCCGGTCGAGAGGACCGAATGGGAGGCAAGCTCCTAGATATACTGGTCAGTATCTGGTCGAGAGGACCAAAGGGGAGGCCAGCTCCCAGATATACTAGACAGTATCCGGTCGAGAGGACCGAAAGGGTAGGTCGGGCACCCAGATATTCCTGAAAATAATTGTATGTTATGTGATTGTATGGTATGTGGTATTTTGGGGGAACTCACTAAGCTTCGTGCTTACAGTTTTCAGTTTTGGTTTCAAGTACCTCTTCTTCGAAGGGGAAGGAGCTAGCGCGGTAGCGGCCCATCACACACATGCCTTGTATTCCGCACTATGAGATCTTCTTGGGGATTTGTACTCTGACAATATTATGTTTTCATAAAATGTTTTCCAGAAATACGATATCTTTTATGAAATGATATGATCGGTAAACGTTTTATTTCTAATGTTTTGCTAAGTATATATTTTTAAAAAAAAATGAAATTTTTGGCTCGTATTTTTGGGACGTTACAACAAACCCTTAATATTAGGGTTTCATCCAAAAAGCTCCTACTCATCGAGTCGGTCCCCCGACTCGTCGAGTAGGTTACTAAACTTCCCGGTCAAAATCGAGTCTACTCGACGAGTTGGGCCTCTAACTGGTCGAGTCCCAGAGCAAAACATGAAGTTACTTGAATTTAAATACGTACCAGGAACCGGGTGTTACATTGGAGTGGCATTGGGCTACAAAAATCTGCATCTAGTTCACTTTGAAGAGCCTTTGGAGGTATAAAGTCATGATCTTGCCATCTTATTCATTAGATCTAGCTAGGGTTTTCTATAGTATCCCTTTAGTTGGTTTTGGACCTTCTCTTGAGAGTTCAGCAACTCCAGAGACTGAAATGGTTAGATCTGAGCTTTGTGAGCATGCTAGATGCATAAAGGTGCTAGCTTGAAGAGTATCTAGACTCCATGCATGAGTTTGAAGCTTTATATTAAGTCCTAATGTGAAGAATGAAGTTTTTAAGTTCCATATAGCATGCAAGGGAATAAAGTTGCAGGTTTATGCCCTAGGGCGTCTTAATGAACTTGGATCTGATATTGGACGTTAGAACATCGAGTATTAAGCACTTAATGGAAGAAGGTTATTAATATGTTTGTACGTTGGGCGTAACTTAGAGTACGCATCACATATAGCTCAGGGACACAGTATGTTGCGTGTACCAGGGTGGTGCGTATGGCGTACGCACCTCAGATGGGCTCGGACTTGTTTTGGGCTTCTAAGCCCTTTGGACCTTAAATAGTCATTGGGCCTGATCACGTTTTGAGTTAGTGGGCCAACTTATTTGTTTTGGGCCATGGTTACTATGGTTGGTCTTTATTGGCCCATGAGGCCCATTAATGGTTTTGGACATGGACTTTGGGCCCATTAGCAAAGGAAGACTTTTTAGGCCATTGTGAAAGGACTTGGGGTTTGGGTTCTTCAATTGGATTATGTTCAGCCCTAACCTGGGGTAATGGTATTATCGTTCAGCATGGGTGTTCATGGATTGTTAGGAGAGCAGCTTTTGGATTCAGTAGATAGCGGTGATTCTCCTCACCATACCAATGGGTCGAAGGCAACAAGGTCGGCCCATTTTATGATATATGGTACACTAGTTAATGTAGTGTTATGTGCCATGTTAGTTGGTTATGTGTTAGGAGGAATGTTAGTTGTATATGTGGTATACTTGTATGGAAGACCATGGGAGAGCCCATGGCACCTGGATGTAAGACCATGTGGGGAGCCCATGGAAATCATTATTCTCTTCCTCCACCTTCTCCAATTATTCTCGCTAACCCACAAGTTCTTGAAAAGTTCAAGGTCACTCAATCCCTATTGGCAAGCAAAGTCTATATGTGCTTACATCTTGGAGATGAATTTACATATTGACAGGCTGGGAGCGTTAGGTGTCGAAGTCTCAAGGTAGCTAGCTGTTGACTTGGTTCTTTAGTCACTCCCTAATGAAAGATCACGACATGACCCTTATTGATCTTACATATTTTCTTGTTGCTACTGAATCAACAATGATTTAGGGCACTGGTAAAGCAAATTTGATTGGAAGATCTACTTCCCAAACCTTCATGGACATTGACAATGGAAACATTGGAAGTCCATAAAAGTCTTCTCTTCCCAATGGAAAGGGATCGACCATAGTCAACCTGGTTGACCAAATGTTAAAGAGAAAGGCGGATTTCGATCGCATGATTCGAAGATCAAAATTTTGAGCTGCTGCTTAAGAGTTATGATAGATTGCTTAGGAATAGATAACAACATAGTTTTCATATGTATTTGCATTATAAGGATAAGTTTTTCTGCAATTTTAAAATAAAAGGAAAATTTTTGATTTTATTTATTTTAAGTACCCTTATAATGGAATTTGTGAAAAATTGTTGTTTATATGATTCCATTGATAGCAATATTGGAAAATGGATTTGATTCTTTCGTTTGTGGTAATGTCATAATTTACCAAATAAGGAAGGATTCTCATCACCAAAGTTTCAGTTGGATAGAAACTTGGAATCATGCAAATTGTATTGTATGTTGAATGAGAATTTTCATCTTTGGGAAATTAAGACTAATTCCTTGATCACATGTATATGTGATTCAAGTGAAGGACTAGGAAATTGGGTACACTTGGTTGTGCGCTAATCAGGTCCACCACAAAGAACGATAAGGCTATTCGTCATGATTTACTAAAGTTTAGTAAATATGGTTATGCTTACAAGTTTAAGTATAATTTTGAAACACTAGAAAAGTTTCAATGTATGGCATGACGAATGAGAAGAATCAAATTAGACAGAAAGATAAAAGTTTCTCCAATCATAAAATATGGGAGAGTACTTGCAGTATCATGTTTTGTGATTATCTTAGTGATTAAGAAACCATATCACAATTAATCCTCTAAGGACATCTTAGTGCATTTGTTTGACTAAGAAGAGGAATCGTGAATTGTTGAATTGGTTAAATCAAAAGGATAAATCATACTTCGTTCCAAAATTGAGTCTTAGAGTAATACTCCAAGATTGTAACTTGAGTGACATAATCTTAAGAAGGTTTATAACACTTGTCAAATGTAGAGTAGAATGTTTTCTTACTCTTGTACATTTGAAATTGGTAAGTTGTGATGTTTTGGATAAAACAAAGACCAACTAAGACCAATTGTGTGAAGTGTTTATCTTGATAAGTATCCGCACTAACTCTTGAAGATTTTTTTTGTCAAGGAATGGTTCTTGATAAGAGAATCTTATATGTCAAGAAGTCAGTGGGATTCTTAAAGATCTTGAAAACTTTCAAGAATTAATCTAGAATAAAACCTGTTGTTTGTTACTAGCACATGACTTGAGGTTTATAGCCTATCGTGTTGACATATTCTTGTTTATGTTCCCATTCCAGTTAAAGTTAACTATACATGTGAGTTCTATGAGTTCTAGGTTGTTTGCATAACTACTTATAAGCAATGGTAGGCCCTTATGCTGCCAAGTGGCAAGAAGTTAAGATTGAACAAGTTTAGTCCATATGAGTTTGGATTTGTCACTAACCTCATCTTGTGGTTATGTTTTTGACAAATTCACATGGATAGGAACACATACACCATAAAATCTAAGTGTCATAAGGTTTCTCTTCGATTCAAGAAAATGATGGTGAGGAAACGCTTTCGCTAAATAAATTTTAAGTAGATAGCAATTGTGATATTTGCATTCCCAAAGTCGTTAGTGGAGCGTATGTGGTTAACCAGCACACTAACATGGACTTATGAGAAATGGCAAAGGTCTAAACAATTGAGACTATGATTACGACATCCCTTTTCATAGTTCTAAAAATTGTTTAGACACACATGTGAGCTATCTAAGGAAAGGTGTATGATTTTGATAAAGTCTTATCAAAGCATCTAGTATTAGAAATCTGAACTTTGGTAAGAAAGTAAATAAAGTATTGATTTCTAGAAGTCTACTTGATTTCTAGACACTTGTCAAAGCTAGTGGGAGCATAAATGTTATTTTAATAATTATCATGTTAGTGGGAGCATGATTATTATGTTAGGTGTTGCAAGTTAGCAATGTTAATTATAGAAAACAAAAGTTTTAATTTGCAAAATGTACTTTGTAAGGTTTGAAAAGTTGTTTTGATATAATTAAGGGATAGGAAATTATACTTCATTTCAAATCTAAAAGCTTAGATTGAGAGATTTTAATCAAATTTAGTCATGATTACATTATTCGCGTTCTAAAATTCGATTATGATTACGACATCCCTTTTCATAATTCGAATTTTGAGAACATGAAAAATTATAAGAAATATTGTAGCAAAAGACTGGTCAAGTATCATGTATTTATGTGTGACATCATGAATCGTGTCTTGTATGCTTCGGATATAGGATCGATTCATGTGCAATAATACTTATCCATTCTAAATATTCCAAATGCCTAGGGCATTAAGAGGGAAAAAGGACTAGAAGTGGATATGACTAAAATGATTAAGCAATTGTCGAGGACAATCTAAGGTTTACCAAAGATTGGTTGCTCATGGACAGTTGGAAGTATAGTGTTAATTTTTTGGAGGGACCATATTGACATATTCTGAAAAATGCAACTCTTGTTCAGAAGTAAGAGTCAAAATGGGAATATGGAAATTGTTCCATAGGAGGGAGTTATTCATCAAAATCTGTGTAAGATTAGAAAAACTTAATGCAAGAAGGATGTTCAACAGAATATACTTTGAATGTGAGACTTCGTTTCCATGTAATTGATCTCCATTGGAATACTTTGTAAATGTTTGTCTCCAAGTCTTTGTGACTTTTGTGCATAGTCATTACAAGAGGATCAACGCATATAAGTTTAGAATCTAACAAGATTTCAGTAAATGGCAAAGAATCTTGTATTCTTATATTTGCGGTAAGGATTTGGGATTGTGAAATGAACATCATTGGAATCATGTCAATTGGTCTATTTCACAAAGTAAGGATCATAGACAAACATAGTGTGCATGCTTGGAGTATTGCATAACTATTGTTTGGACAAACATAGTGTGCATGCTTGGAGCATGGCATGACTACTGTTTCAGTTCAAGTATTAAGTTAATTATTTGAAACATTATACAATGAATAATGTGTGATCAATATGGTGATTAAATAAAAGGTGTTTTATTTATATTCATAAGTTCTGAGACCATATTGGATTCGATTATTCTTGTGTTTCGCTTTGCATGTTTTGACTTCCCGAATAACTAGGTTATTCAAACTCTCCATAATCAATCATACTTTGGAAGTAGGTATGAATCAAGATTGTCATGAATTAGTCTTGTAGACGTCTAAAGTGTTTAGACATAGCAAAAGTTGTTGCAACATTCATGAGTGCTCCTGGAATGAGATTTGAGTATTGGATTAAACCCATGCTCATTTGAATCACTTCATGGATTTTATCACGAGTGATCATGAGATGATAATATCTTATATTCTTCAAACCTAGAGATATGAGTCGTTGACTATGAGTTGGTTGTACATTGATTGTACGAAAACGCATCAGTAACTTGATTTTATAAAACGTGCCTTTATGTATGGTTCAACAAGTAGTAAATACAAGCATATGATTCGAAGTTTATCCATTCCCTTTACCCTTGGAGGGATAAAAGCGATCTCTGTTGGCCCCTTGATGATTTAGTGATGACAAACGTAAGTGCTCAGACAAGCCTGGACTGATTTGATTTGTTCAATTAGTCAGTCGTCATAAATCGGAAATCAGGAAACAACAAATGGACAAAAAGAATGATTATAATCCATGTCTTAGTCCATATGATATCTAGAATGGAGTAATATATGATCCCTTATCTAATGGACATGTCACTAACTAGGTCAGAGTTCGACAGCAACTTTTAAGAGTTACGATTGCTAGTCGGGATCTTGGAGTCATATTTGTAATAATAGTTTTAGACTTATCCAAGTGGGAGACTGTTGGATTAGATGTCTAAGTCCATAACTATTATTGGTATATACTCGACCCGAGAGTAGCATGGTCCATTTAGGTTGCATATCATCAGGACAATTTGTTAGGATGGATTCTTGAGAGAAGGTTATATATATATATATATATATATATATATATATATATATATATATATATATATATATGATTTATTAATATATTATAATTTATAATATATTAAAATGAAATCATATGTTTTAATTAGTATTGATCGAGAATTAATTTGGAATTAATTTAGTGATCAAAAGAGACTAATTAAATCTACGGGGACTAATTATGGTAATTAGTTATATTTATCTGTGTTGGGCTTATGATCCATGTTGGACCAAATTTATGTATGGATAAATAAAGAGTTGGGCTACACGAACCATGGATTATAAAACCCATGGGTATGGATTTGGATTATACCCATGACCCTTGGAATACCACATATAAATACATACTCCATTGCCTAAAGCCGCCACTTGAAAGATAGACTTGTACTTGGAGTTCATGGAGGTGTTTTTGTTGGATTAGGTGTCTAAGTTCATAACTATTTCTGGAATGTACTTGACCCGATTAGCATGGTCCATTTGGGTTGCATGGCATTGAAACACTTGGATAGACTAAATGAGAGAAAGGACACTTGAGGTTTATTAATATATTATAAGTTCTAATATATTAATAATATTATTTAATTAGTATTGATCAAAGAATTAATTTGGAATTAATTAAGTGATTAGCAAGAGACTAATTAAATATATGGGGTTAATTGTGTAAATAATCTATTCTTGTATAGTGAGCTAATGATCCATGGTTTGTACGGATTGGGTTAAAACCCATTAGGTGCTCCATGGAAAGTCCATGGAGGTTACGAACCCATGGATCATGGAATATGAAAAGCCATGACAATTAGGGTCTACATGGTGTAACCCTACTTGTGCCACAACTATATAAAGATCCCTATGCAAGCAAAATCGGCACTACTTATACAAGATAGAGGGCTAGCCGATTTTGAGGTGTAAGTGAACTTCTCTCAAGGTCATTCCAAGTGTTGTAGTGTTGTGTGAGACATTTGAGGCATCACACTTGAAGTGATAGGCTCACAAGGTTCTCAAGGAATCCAAACAAAAAAAAGGTATGTTCTTCTTCCAGCATTTATGTTTACAAGTTCCCCATGCTATGCTAGATAGGTTAAGAACCTTGGAAAAACAATTTTGCATGTATCATAGTAAAACATAGATCCAAGGTTTCTAGGGTTGCATGTGCACCATAGGAGTTTTAGAATGCTCAAAACCCTAGAGTAGTATCAGAGCCTAGGCTTGTTTATTTTATACTTGATGCAAATTGTTGAAAAAACTCAACTTTCTGCATTCTGCAACATGAACTCGCCGAGTCCATGGGGGGAATCGACGAGTCCATGAGTAAATTCATCCTACTCGTCGATTAGGTCTGTGCACTCGACAAGTAGGAGCCCCGGAATGTAGATTTTTTAGTTTTGCTGCTGGAAATGGGCTAGAAACATTACCCTAAACTATTTTGGTGTTATAAAACTTGTTTTAGATGGTTTAATGGTTATGCTAATCCATTTTCAATAGCTATTATCAAAATTTTCAAGTTTTATATGGTTAATTTATGATTCTTGAAGTTGTTGATATGCATGTTCATGAACTTATGAGTTTAGAAGATCATAGGAATTATTTGTAACTTGCTTGTTAGTTTAATTCTTGATCATTATGTGTTTTAATGGAATCCATAATTTTTCCTCAAGTTATGGATTACTAAAAGTCATTCTTTGAAAGTCCATTAAAGAAACACATAGGTTACATAAAAAGAAAAGTCTCTCATTTTATTAAACCATTAACTCATAAGTTATGAAAGATGAAAAGTTTTGAAAGTTACAAAACTTGCCCTCAAGTTTTGGAACATGTAAAGTCACATTAAAAACTTTAGTTCCAACCCCTAGAATTTTAAAAGTTAAAATTCAACCCTTATACTTTATAATATTATACGTTTAATAATTATTATATATGTATAAGAACAAGTTGTTTTACCGTTAGTAGGACTCATTCACAAAGCCGGTCTATAAGAGGGTATAAGGTTGTTGCCTATAAAATGGCAGCTTAATGGGTGTCCACTCTCACCCACTGCTTCCTTGATCGGTGGAGGGTCGTTAGCCGAACGGGTAAGACAACGACTTTAAATCTTCATTAAAAGTATGATGAATATAAAGTAACTAAATGTTTTTATAAATTCCCAATCTTAGTTACTTTAGGAAAATGTGAATAAGGTGCTAACCCATGAAATTACACTTTTCACTTTGATTAAGTCGTTAGTGGAGCGTGTGTGGTTAACCGGCGCACTAACTTGGACTTAACATGGTAGGCAAAGGGTAACTTAATATTTATCATAGTATCGGTGGAGCGTGTGTGGTTAACCGACACATCGATTGAGGGGTAAATAATAAGGGTACCAATTAATTTGCATGGTTACTTCACACCTTGTTTTGTGATCCTCGGCATCCCAGTCACAAAACCTGAAGGGCACACTCGAGATAGAAACATGTCATTGAAAAGTTTAATAAATCTCAAAGAATCTAGGAGTTTCAAAACCAATTAAAACCTAATAATTTATTTCGTTTTTCATGGTGGAAATTGGTGAATAGTCATTCACCTACCTTCAAATATTTTATAGCTTGGATTACGACATCCTTCTTCTAAGTTATAAAATATTGTGTTGGGTCCTAGCCTTAATATTACATTTGGGTGTCTTATTAAGGACTATCTTTATATCTAATCTAAAATCATCTTTCTTCTTTTTCAGATGTCTTCCAACAATGTTGCTTCTGGCTCAACCCTACCGTCTCCTTCTCTCTCATGAACCTTTGTGGGAGAGTCATCTGTGATTGATCCAACTTTATGGATTGGATCAGGAACATCAGGATGGTCACTTGGTATGAGGACAAGGAATATGTCCTCGACAAGGAGCTTAAGGAACTTGATTCGTCTGCTACTCCTGAGGAAATCGTTGAATACCAGGCACATGAGAGAGATGCTACCAAATGGCATGTATCATGTTGGCCACCATGACAGCGGAGCTCCAGAAGTCCTATAAGGACTACTATCCTTTTGAGATGCACCAGGATTTGATGGACCTCTACCATCAGAGTGCTCGTCAAGAGCGATATGAAATCATATCCTCTATGATAACAACCCGGATGAAGGATGGTGAACCCATCACTAGCCACATGCAGAAAATGCAAAGGTATGTGGACCATTTGCTGAAACTGAATGTGAACTTCCCCTAGGAGTTGGCAATTGACATCATTTTGCACTCCTTACCTTCGTGTTATGATCAATTATGTATGACATACCACATGAGCAATGAGGAAGTTACACTTAGCAAACTTCAAGGACTCTTGAATACTGCGAAAAGTGGTCTTAAGAGTAAATCGGTTGTTACTACTCCTACTCCTACCGCGGCCCCTGTCTTGGGAATCGGGCAAGGCAAAGGAAAGAAGAGGAAGAGCCCTTCGAAGGGTACCAAGGGTAAGACCCTTAATTGATCCTCTTCAAGTGGAACCAAGAAAGGTTTAGTCAATCCTTCTGCAAACCCTAAAGAGGCTGAATGTTTCTATTGCCATGAAAAATCGCAATGGAAGCGAAACTGCCCAAAGTACCAGCAAGATGTGAAGGATGGGAAAGTAAAACCAAACCATGCAGGTATTTACACTATATTGTCTAATAATTCACCCCATTCTAATTCTTGGGTCCTTGATACAAGGTATGGTATTCACATATGTACTGATTTGCAGGGACTAAGAAGAAGTGAGAATGTGGAGCATGGGAAGATAAACTTGATCATGGGGAATAGGAAAGCTTCACCTGTCACCAAGATTGGAGTTTATTCTTTGTTGCTAAGTAGTGGATTAGTGTTAGATTTGAATAAGTGTTGTTACTCGTCTAAAATGGCGAAAAATATTACTTCCTTTCATGGTTTGTACAAACAAGGTTTTACCTTTTCGTTTGATAATGAAACTGGTGGTATCAATGTTGTCTTTAATAATGTTCTTTATTTTAAAGTATTACCTTGTGATGGTGTGTATGAAACTGTTTCATTTGTAGATAACCTAGGAAATAATGTTTTGTATATTGATTCTTTCACTAGTTTGGATAAAGCATCATTATGGCATTGTCGTCTTGGACATCTAAGCAAGAAACGCATAGGCCAACTCCAAATGGATGGAGTCTTGGAGTCATTTGACCTAAAGTCAGATGATATTTGTGAATCTTCTTTGCTTGGGAAAATGACAAAGTCACCCTTCAATGGTACTTGTGCTAGGGGTGAGGGTTTGTTGGACCTCATACATACTGACATGTGTGCACCCTTCAGAACTGCCACAAGAGATGCTAACCGCTTTTATGTGACTTTTACTGATGATATGTCTAATTGATCAAGCATAAGTCATAGACCTTTGAAAGATTCAAAGAGTTCAAACAGGAAGTGGAGAATCAGTTGGGCAGGAACATTAAGATGCTTCGATCTGATCGAGGTGGTGAGTATCTTAGTACAGAGTTCCTTGACTATCTTAAGGAATGTGGGATTATCTCACAATTGACACCTCCCGGGACACCACAGCGTAATGGTGTGGCTAAGAGGCGCAATCGAACCATGTTGGATATGGTTCGTTCCATGATGAGTCGAGCTTCGCTACCAATCTCATTCTGGGGGTATGCCTTATAGACTGTCGGCCATATCCTTCATCTAATCCCTACAAAGAAGGTTGTCAAAACACCTTATGAGATGTGGACCAGAAAAGTTCCCAATCTGGACCACATCAAGATTTGGGGTTGCGAGGCTTTCATGAGGCGTGAGTCTCACGATAACCTCGAACCTCGAAGTGAGAGGTGTATTTTCATCGACTACCCACAGAGATACTTTGGTTACCTCTTCTACATACCTAGTGATAATGTGGTCTTTGTAGCAAGGAGAGGAGTCTTTCACGAGAGAGAGTTCATGAGCCAAGGAAACAGTGGGAGGCAAATTGACCTTGAAGAAATTCGAGAGTCAAGTGGTGAAGGAACCTCAAACCCTAGAAATCAACCTGAGGAGGAAACTCATGTTGATCCGATAGAAGAGTCTGTACCTCTGAGGCGTTCCACGAGAGTTAGGAATGCACCTGAACATTACTATGGTTTCCATATTACTGCGGAAGGTGATACACTTATCAGTGATAGCACACTGGTAAGTATGGATGAACCTAACAGCTACACGAAAGCCATGGAAAACCCTGAGGTTGCTAAATGGAAAGAGGCTATGGATAGCGTGATACAATACATGTATGACAATCAAGTTTAGAACTTGGTTGACAATGTACAAGGTCACAAGACAGTCGGGTGCAAATGGATCTTCAAGAAGAAGACCGATATGGATGGTAATGTACACACTTATAAGGCACGACTGGTTACAAAGGGCTTTTCTCAAACTCCGGGAGTTGATTATGATGAGACCTTTTCACCAGTAGCGAAGGTTAAGTCTATTAGGGTTATGTTAGCAATTGCTGCATTTCATGATTATGAAATATGGCAAATGGATGTAAAAACCGCTTTCCTTAATGGAAAGTTGGCTGAGGATGTTTACATGAGTTAGCCAGAGGGTTTTGTCAGTACAGAGTACCCTAATAGAGTGTGTAAGCTTGAGAAATCCATCTATGGATTAAAGCAAGCACCTCGCATATGGAATCTTCATTTCGATGAGAAAGTCCAAGAGTTTGGATTTTCGAGGAGTGAAGATGAATCTTGTGTATATGTCAAGGCTAGTGGGAGTATAGTTAGCTTTTTGGTATTGTATGTAGATGACATACTACTCACAGGAAATGACATCCCAACTCTACAGGAAGTGAAGTCCTGGCTTAGGAAGTGTTTCGCTATGAAGGACCTTGGAGAAGCTGCCTATATCCTAGGGATAAGAATTTTGAGAGACAACAGTAAAAGACTAATTGGACTTAGTCAGAGTACCAACTTGGATAAGGTGTTGAATAGATTCAGCGTGCAGAATTCCAAGAAAGGAGAGTTACCGATCCAAAGTAACGCCAGACTAAGTAAGACTCAGAGTCCGAGTATAGCGGCTGAGATAGCAGAGATGAGTCGAGTACCATATGCTTCCGTTGTAGGCTCGATCATATATGCTATGACTTGTACTCGTCCTGATGTGACCTTTGCATTGAGCATGGTCAGCGGATATCAGGGGAACCTTGGCAAGAATCACTGGACTGTGGTAAAGAACATTCTCAAGTACCTGCAGAGGACTAAGGACTGGGTCCTTACCCTCGTTTGGAGTGACGACTTGAGAGTATTAGGGTATAGTGATGCTAGCTTTCAGACTGATAAGGATAATTTCCGGTCTTAGTCAGGCTGGGTCTTTACCTTAAACGGAGGAGCAATTTCTTGGAAAAGTTCCAAGCTGAGATAGTGGCTGATTCAACTTGTGAATCAGAGTATATAGCAGCAAGCGAGGCAGTAAAGGAGGCTATATGGATAAATAACTTCATTGGAGACCTTGAAGTTGTACCAAATATAAAGGAACCTATAAAGATTTTCTGTGATAGTGAAAGTGTAGTTGCCTTAGCAAATGAACCAAGGGATCATGGGAGATCCAGACACAACGACAGAAAATACCATTTCATCAGACATCAAATAGAATAAGGACTCCTCGTGGCAAAGAGGGTATCATCAGATGAGAACCCGATAGATCCCCTCACGAAGGCATTGGGCAGGATTAAGCATCTCCAGCATGCAAGGCGTATAGGGCTGAAGGATGATATTAGGTTTAGTAGTTAGATAGCTTTGAAATGTGTAAAGTATAATTGACATTTGATGATGAATAAAATTTTTGTTTATTTATGAGTAAAGTGTTGCTATGTTTTTTCAATCGTTTACTATCGTATAATTTTGCGTGTTTTAACTTCCAGAATAATTATGTTATGGTATATCATATTATTCAAACTCTCGACAGTCGGTCATATGTTGGAAGTAGATATGAATCAAGACTGACATGTAGTTGGTTGTAGATGTCTAAGATGTTTGACATTGCAAAGTGTTGCTACAACACTCATGAGTGCTCATAAGTTCTGAGTATTGGATTCAACTTACTTCATGGAATTTATCTTGAGTGATGGTGAGACGGTAATATCATATGTCTTCAAACCTAGAGATATGACTTGTTGCCTATGAGTTGGTTATACATTGATTGTACGAAAACGCATCGGTAACTCGATGTTATAAAATGTGCCTTTGTGTATGATTCAACAAGTAGTAGAACAAGCATATGAGTCGAAGTTTATCTGCTCCTTTTTGGATTAGAAGCGATGTTTGGGCCCCTCGATGATTTTGTGTTGACCCATGTAACTGGCCCGGTCAGAACTAAGTTGATGTGTTCAATTAAGTTCTATGTCAAACAAATCGGAAATTAGGAAACAAACTGTTGGACAATAAGTAAGACATTGTTCCATGTATTTGTCCAGCTGATATCTAGAACAGAGGATTATATGATCACTTATCTTAAATGGCGTATCATCATCATCTCAGTTCTGCGAGACCTTGAAAGAGCTACGATTGTTGACCCGTTCCTGAAGTCATTCTTGCAGTTATAGTTATTAGACTTATCCAAGTGGGAGACTATTGGATTAGGTGTCTAAGTTCATAACTATTTTTGGAATGTACTTGACCCGATTAGCATGGTCCATTTGGGTTGCATTGCATTGCAACACTTGGATAGACTAAATGAGAGAAATGACACTTAAGGTTTATTAATATATTCAAAGTTCTAATATATTAATAATATTATTTAATTAGTATTGATCAAAGAATTAATTTGGAATTAATTAAGTGATCAAAAAGAGATTAATTAAATATATGGGGTTGATTGTGTAAATAATCTATTCTTGTATAGTGGGCTAATGATCCATGGTTTGTATGGATTGGGTTAAAACCCATTAGGTTCTCAATGGATAGTCCATGGAGGCTACAAACCCATGGATCATGGAATATGAAAATCCATGACAATTAGGGTTTACATGGTCTAACCCTACTTGTGCTGCAATTATATAAAGACCCCTATGCAAGAAAAATAGGCACTACTTGTACAAGATAGAGGGCTAGCCGATTTTGAGGTGTAAGTGAACTTCTCTCAAGGTTATTCCAAGTGTTTTAGTGTTATGTGAGACATTTGAGGCATCACACTTGAGGTGCTAGGCTCACAAGGTTCTCAAGGAATCCAAACAACAAAAAGGTATGTTCTTCTTCTAGCATTTATGTTTAAAAGTTCCACATGCTATGCTAGATAGGTTAAGAACCTTGGAAAAACAATTTTGCATGTATCATAGTAAAACATAGATCCAAGGTTTCTAGGGTTTCATGCACACCATAGGAGTGTTAAAATGTTCAAAACCATACAGTTTTTGGGTGCATGGAATTCTCTCTCAAGTTCCACTTTTGTTCATGATGACTTCATTTGAGGCTTCCACACTATTGGGGCTAAGCTCTTAAAGCCAAATACATCAAGAATTCAAGCTACATAAAAGGTATGTTACTCTAACTAGTATCGTGTATGGTATATAACAATTGCATGCTAGTTATAGGATAAATACATTAGAAATATCATTGCATGTATAATTTGTGAAAACATAGATCCAAGGTATTTAGGGTTGTATGTGCACCATAGGATGTTGTAGTATACAAAACCCATCAGTAAGACCATGGGGGCCCATGGAACTTAGGGGTAAGACCATGTGGGGAGCCCATGGCATCCTTGAGTAAGACCCTGGGGGAGCCCACGACATCCTTATATGTTTGTATGCATGGCTTATGTAGCTTTTATAGCTAATATGGATTATGTGATTATGTGGACTGTGTGGGGTATGCTCTAGGGAAATCTCTAAGCATTAGCTTACAATTTGTTGGTTTGTTTCAGGTACTTCTGAGCCTAAGGGAAAGGGAAAGGCTTGGTGGCACAGCATGTACTCTCTTAGGCATTTTTATGGGACACTTTGATATTTGAAATAAAATTGTTGATGTTAAGAATTTGAAAACAATTGTTCTTGAGATTTTGTGGTTTATTGGAAACGTTGTGATTATTTAAGAATGAAAAAAATTTCTTTCAAAAATTGGGTCGTTACAATACCAATGTCTACATCAAGATCTATCAATCAAGGAACAACCAGGTAGGATCATATCGGAGGTAGGGACCTTTTGGTATACAGAGTATACTGTTTGGAAATCCCACTTTAAACACTTCACTAAATCCAGCCTAAACATCATCATCGTAAGTAGATCAATCAGCATAATGACTTGGTATCACTGATAAATCATAATTATAGGTTCACAATAACGATTATGGCTACAATTAAAAGTTACACTTGAATAAAATATGTGTAGCTTAACTTACAGAGTACACTGATGAAAATCGGGGATTATACGGGCAGAGCTTCTTGGGATCCCAGGGCTTTGTCGAAGACTAAAACTAAAGGAAATATAGAGCTAAATCAGGGAGAACTCAGGAGAGAAATGTAAGAAAGGTGTGGAAATGGACTGAAGTTCGAAGGGTATTTATTAGCTGAAAAGTAGTGCACGCCGCACACCTTGACTGTGCACGCCGCGAAAATTGTCAGAAGAGGTGACGTGGTAGGTTTTGGGGGTGACACGTGGAAGAAATTTGGTGGAGTATCAGTGCATGATGCACAAGCTGTCGTTGCATGCGGGTGCACACAGAGAATTCTTATTTCTTTAAAAATTCATATATTTTCCGTACAAGCTCCATTTTTCATGTGTTTTATATCCACACGTAGCTATTGACTAGATCTACAACTTTCATTGACACTCTGTCGACTAATTTAGACTTTATTTTTAAATTTATATTTTAATAGACCTATATTGTTAAAGTCCGTTAAAAATTCATAAATCTCTCATATGATGTCCATTCTCGACTGTCTTTATATCGACGGATAGGTATTGACGAGATCTTAAACTCTCGTTTAGATTGCTTTTCCTAACAATCGACTGATTTCACTTTTGGTTTCTGAGCCGTATATTGCTATGCTGAAACTTCAAAAAATCATAACTTTCTTTCACGAAGTCACGTTTAGGCATTCTTTATATGCATGTTCTCAGTTTAACGACTACTACGACTTTCGTTTAGATTATTTTCACTCACTAATATTCTATTGACAATACCTTTTTCTTGTCGTGACGAATAATTATCTTATTACTCTTTAATTGTCTAGCCCTATCTTGTTGGTGTTATACAAAAAGAAATAGTTTTTCAGAAGAAACTGAGCCTAAGTTTCTCATTTTTCATGTTTTCGTAGAGAGCTTTATATATGTTGGTGTTCCACCACTATATAAGGTTTGCATTTTCGTTTAAAATATAAAATTTCTTTTTCCCTAAACATTAATTTATTTTCGTTGATTATTCAGGTAGAGAGGGTAAGCATGCATTTTACTGTTATGATGATGCCAACACATGTTCCACTAGGAAGTTGGAACCCGATGTGGGTCAGTTTCAATTGTGAAGTGTAACACCCGGTTTCAAATAGTTTCATTGTTCGGGGTCGTGGCCCAGTTATCAATCATCATAAGGCTCTGGGAGAGTCTTGGAGAATCTAAGAAGCTTGTGAGAGGAGTTTCTTTGGGTGTGTTCTGAGCATTGGCATGTTATAGTTCAGTTTGGTGATGGGCGCTCAGGGAGGTTCAGGTTCTGGTTCCGGCTCAGGTGTAGGTACTGAGCCGACGAGCGAGCAGATGCGGGAATTAATCTCATCGGAGATTACCCGTGGTATTATGGAGCAGAATCTGGTGATCTTTTTGGTTTAGTTAAGGAGGAGATTTTGGAGATCATGGGTGAGCGCTTGGGTGTAATATGTGCTGAGGTTTTGGCTATAGTAGGAGCTCACACTCTGCCATGCTGTGAGCGAGAGATCGATTTGGAGCGCCTAGGCAAGAAGGGGGGCAGATCAGGTGTGGCTTGTGTGGGAGAATGCACAAGGGAGCTTGCGATTCCAGGGGTATGGGTTGCAATAAGTGTAGCAGGATTGATCGTGTCAGCAAGGATTGTCCTCAGGGGGGATCCCATTATGTTTTCTCTGCGACCAAGTGGGCCATAAAAGGGGCGTCTGTCCATTGAGAAGGAGATCAGTAGTGAGTGCACCTATTCCGGCTATCTTGCGGATATCTGGTAGTTGTAAGGGTAGGGCAAGGGCCCAGCAAAAAGGAGTCGGTCATTGCAGTGTCAGCGGGGGGAGGCCCATGCTCCAGCAGGTGATTTTTGCGGGTATATTATCTTTTGTGATCCTTCTGGTTGTTATCAGTATTCATGTTTCTTGGAATTTTGTATTGGTTTGGGGTAAGCATATTCTTTGGTTTAATTCTCCGTTATTGTTGGGATATATCTATGAGAATTGTTTAATGTCTTTTGCATGCCTTGAATCAGTAATTGGTTATTAAGGGGGTTGTATCTCGTGTAGCGGGTTCCAATGAGTTCGGTTGTTATTTTGGGTTTGGTCAAGATCGGTTCAGGGGTTTTGTGTGGAAGATCTTTGGTCAGGATTCAACGGATACTTCTCCAGTATCGTCAGGGTTTTATGGTTTTTGTATTTGTCCTGGTAGGAGTGGTTGTTGCCTATTGAATATTTGTGGAGTTCAAACACTACCGTTGCTAGGAAAGGAAATGTAGCAAGGAGACGGTGGTGTCAGTCAATTAGGATTCAATGATTCTTTGAGAATGGAACTGGGGTGAAAACTTTCAGTTCAGGGCAAGGGTTATGGTTTTTAGTCACCAGCATAAGAACTCAGTGAGTTGGTATGGTATCGGGGAAGGTGATTTGGTTTATCAGATTGGTTAAGATTTCAGGAGCATTCCTCAGGGTTTCAGGAGTTGGGCGATCCCTTAGTTTGGCTAGCAATGGAACGCTAGTATTGATTAGCAAGGGTTATAGGCGGATCATGTTATTTGTGGTAGTAGGGTCGGAGATCCATCAGAATTAAGAGGTGGGTGAGGGATATGTTGAATCCAAGTGGGGGAGGATCGATTCGGATCTCCGAAAGTTAGGAGGGTGTGGAGCTAGGGCAAGTTTCACATCCTTTCCAGAGGGAGAGGGGCGACCCAAGTGCCTTTTTAGATGGAGGTTGTGTAGGTGAAAGTTCAGGAAACTCCCAACCGCCGGTTGAATTTTCCTTTATTATGCATATCAGGTTTGTGTTTGACTCCAAGTTGAGGGATTCGGAATTCAAAGTATGTCCAGAACATCTGACGGGAGGCAGTTGGATGCAGGTTTTCGGCTTAGGATGCATTGAGTTGTGATAGTTAGGGTGTGGCCAGGCCATGGGTGGTAATCAGGGTTGGTTGATGTGTTGTAAGACTGTAATGTGATCGTAGCATTCACCAGTTCGAGGTAAGCTATTGTTAGAGATGGTCGAGTGTGAGGGGGAATCAGTTTGTGCCTTGGGCACGCCAGTCAGGATTGTCGAGGTGTATTTCTTTGTTTTGAGTAGAGGACTGTTGGGGTCCGGGGAGGAGTTGCGCCTATATAGCTTTAGATGAGTAGGACCGTGGGCAATTCTCGTGTGATTATGGTAGTTCAGGTGGGTCCTGGTAGATACCGTTGCATGGATGAGTCCTCTACTCGAAAGATTATATGAGCCTTCTGACAAGTATAAGTGTTCTACAACAATTATGGGGCAATGACTCTATTTTCTATTGGGGATCTTAAGTATTCAAAAGGCGAGTAGTTAGTTTGGAGGATAAAGTGGAATGGATTTAGCAATGGTTCAGCATGGGCGGTCTGTCGAAGAGTCAGACCAATTCTAGATTTTTGATTTCAGGAGAAGTAGGGTTGGTTTTCTGCATGGGATTCGGATTGTATTCTTCGGGTTGTAAGGTTTTGTTTAGGTTCGGTTTTGTTGCCTTGGGAAGACCGTTGTATACTCTGAGTTATGATTGTGTCCCGAGGGTTGTCAAGCGTGCCAGGAATGGTAAGGAATGATTTCGAGGACGAAATCAAATTTAAGTGAGGGAGAGTTGTAACACCCGGTTTCGAATAGTTTCATTTTTCGGGGTTGTGGCCTAGTTATTAGTCATCATAAGGCTTTGAGCCTTAGGGAAGGAAGGATTTGGCCCTTATTGGATGTAAGTGTTATGTTTTAAGTGATCCAAGTGTTCGATGGTGTTTCCGGAGCCCAAGGGTATAATCATAATTTGACAAATCGTTCTTTTATGAATTTTGGGTTTTTTTTCGGGGATTTTTAAGGATATGGTGTGTTGTTAGAAGCGTGGGGCTCCTCGCCACCTTTCTGTGGATACAAAGTTCGTTGGAAACGGGCTTATAACGAATAAGTTATGGTAGTTTGAAGTTTTGACAGGTTTGGCCCTTGGTGGAATAAGTTGGCAGATTAGTCCCATGTGTTGAGCTAAGGGCGCGTAGGTGGATCAAGTACGCCTAGCGTACCTAATGGTACGCCCCGCGTAATGGTTAGAGTTCCAAACCTTATTTTTAGGGTTTGGGCACTATATACACATCATTATAACCTCAAGACTTCCTCATTTATTAGCCTCCATTGTTCTAAAACCCTGATTTCGGACCCTAGCCTCCTCCAAGAGTGTTGTCAGCTCTTTGTGTGCATCTTTAGTGGATTTTGGTGATTATTCAAGAAATGGAACTTGATGCAAGATGGTGGATCGAAGGAAGGCTTGTGGATCTAGACACTTTACTTCATTTCCAGCTCATTAGAGGTATAAAGCTCTAACCTTGCTCATTTGAAGCCTAGATCTAGTATTATATGAGTTTTGTCCCATTTTGGTCTCATGGGTGATATCTAGTGGTTTGTCACCACTCTAGTAGCTTTGAGTTGCTACTCTTTGTATAACTGAGGTTGTTTGTTCATAAAAATGCTTGCTTGATGTTTAAGGATGGACCATGCATGTGTTACGGTAGTTATTATGGGTCTTAAAGGATTGATTTGCATGATTGGGCCTCATTAAGACATGAAAACTGGTAAAGTCTCCGACTTTATCAGTTAAGAGCTTATTTCGAAGGTTTCATGAGGTTTTGGGGCCAAGTGCTTAAGGGATTAAGTCATGAATCAATTTTAGATAAATCGCGTCTACACCCAGCGTAAATGATAGTACACCCCAAGTACTAAGGAATTTGGGAGTACGCCTTGCGTACTGAGGAATTTGGGAGTACGCCCAACGTACCTGTGGGTACGCCCAACGTAAATGGCCCAGTGCCATTCTGGGCTCGTTTAACATTTTTGGACTTTGGGCTTTGGTTTTAGGTCTTGGGCTTTGAGAGTTGGACTTGTTGTTCTGCGGAATCACTTTTGGAATTGGGCTCCTCTTTGGATTCGATTATGGGTTTTCCTTGTTGGGCCTTTGTGGGCCCAATAGATTTGGGCCTTAGTGGGCCCAATGGATTTGGACCAATAGCGGGCCTGGTTAGTTGGGCTATCTTTGGGCCTAGTGTTGGGTTTTGCCTTGTTGAGTTATTGACTATGGTGTTGGGTTGTTTGGCTCAGTTCGGGAGTCGGTTTGCAGCAGCAGCGACAGTGTAGGATTATTTGTGTAACGTTTGAGGTGAATCTTCTCAGTATATCCATGGGTCGAAGGCACCAATGCCGGCCCATTATATGTTATGTGGTATGCTAGTTGTCTCTGTGATACTTGCATGAAATACCCTGGGGTAACCCATAGTATTTGGATGTCAAACCATGGGGGGAGCCCATTGCATTCCAGGTAAAGACCATGGGGGGAGCCCATGACATTTCAGATAAAGACCATGGGGTGGGGGTGGGGGGGGGGGGGGGGGGGAGGGGCATGGCAGCTTTATGTATGTTGCAAGATAATATGTGGTTGTATGTTGTATGGTATTTTAGGGAAACTCACTAAGATTTGTTCTTATGGATTTCAGTTTATGTTTCAGGTACTCCGGTTTTCAAATGGAATGACTCGGGATGATTGCAGAACACACACCACATGTTTCTGTATTTTGTAAATTACTCTGATTTAAAGATGTTTAACTAAAACTTGTTTACCTTGCTCTTATGGAAAAGATATGTATTGACAATTTATTAACCTAAAAACAAAAAAAAAAAAATATATGTCTTGATTTTTGAGGTGTTACATGAAGGTTGACCGGCAGCAACAGCAGTAACAACACCATAACTGTTGTTTGGCGGCTGCTTCTTTTACCTTTCACTTAGAGCTTCCATTTACAAACGTGGAAATAGCTTAACTTTTCAAATAGTTTACGTGGTTTGGTTCGTGGAGATAATTAATTTTCATTCCTTAGCAAGTTGTTTCTTTTTTCAATTACATAATGGAATTGATTTGAAAGAAATTTTGCAAAATATAATCTGTTTATTTAACATATAGTTTAATGAAACAAATATTTTTTTGAAGTTTTCATTATTTTAATAAAATTAACAATTTATTTTTTAGCAATAACTAATAAATGTCATTTTAATTATGGTTTATTTTGGGTTTTAATGGGTTTTTTTTTATTAACTTTAATTTCTTTGATTTTCTTTATTTTAATATATCACTTTAAATTTTTTCTTATTTTTGCATTGTACTTTGAACATCTAGGTATTTAGTAGAGCATCCCACTTCAATCGCAGTTACAACCAATGAAGACATGAGCTTACGCATCTCCACGTCTAACATATTTAGTGGACATGTTAATGTTATAGTTTTATTATCAATGTATTTTGGCAACATATTAACGTTATGAAAATATATTCCACTTAGTTTCTTGGTTTTGCATGGACTATATTGTAATTTTAGTTTTTGAAAAAATAAAAGTTTTAACAGCTTACTATTTTGTCTTGGTTTTATAAACCTTTCAAAATATATTGTCTTAATTTGAATTTTACTAGTTATAATTAAATCTGATGTTTTTCATTTTTTCATGCTGAACTTTGTTGGTTGCCATCCCGACTCTCTTCCATGTGGTGATTAAACTTTCCAAAATACTAAAAAGATTTACTATTATGTAGCCAAATAACGTGGAGTATCTTGCTTGCCTTTTTTCTGTTTATATAAACTCATTTAGAATGAAATGTTTATATTAAAAAAACAATGACTATCTAATCAAATAAATAATAGTACAAAAGAGGATAGTTAAGTATTTTTATATTTGTTTTTAGATGTGAACGACGACATCCATATTTGTTCTACCCAAAGAAGATGTATTCAAGTTATCTACTTATTTTCATAAACCTAAGGTTATTAATACCAAAGATGTCTTTAAGTTGTCTATATTTGATTTTACAAACAAATTAAAATATAGTCTATTTTTTCACAATACAAATATGTTGATGAAATACCAACTAACCCTTATATCCTATCGATTTATTATGTGTTATTTAGGAAACGATATTTTTTGTAGAAAGAAAACTAATCAATAAAATTGAGACTATGCACTGAAAAAAAAAAACTATTTGATGCCCACTGAAAAGGAAAATTGTAATACCCTGTTTCGAATCGTTTCATAATCCGGGATCATGATCCGAAAACCGGTTATCATAAGGCTTCGGTCCTTGGGGGAAAGAGAGATTTAGACCCCTTTGGATGTGGGTAATATAGATTAGGTGATCCGAGAGTTCAGTTGGTGCCTAGGAGCCAATGGTATAACCGTAAAGTAATAGTTCGAGCCTCTTATGAATTTTGGATTTAAGTTTGGTAAGTTTTAAGGAAAAGGAGAGTTGATATGGTTGTAGAGCTTCTCAACACCTTTCTGTGGATATAAAGATCGTCGAAATCGGAGTTGAAATGAAGAAGTTATGAGTGTTTGAAGTTAGGGCGGTTTTGGGTTGAGCCGCGTACGCTGGGCGTACTCAATGTGTACGTTGGGCGTATTAGGGCATCCCTAGTACGTTGGGCGTAAATTGAGTACGCTGAGCATACGTGATCAGTGCCCAAACCCTATTTTCGTGGTTTGAGCCCTATTTAAGCTCCTTAACTCCCCCAAACTCATTCCATTCTCAGCATCCACATCTCCAACACCCTCTCTTGAAACCCTAACCCTAGTTTGAGTCTTGTGAGCAAAAAGAAGGTGTTTTTAAGTGATTTGGAGTATTCTTGGATCACCTTGGAGAAGAAGGAACTCATTCTAGAAGTGTTGGTTGCATTGGAGCTTGTAGATCTAGACTTTGTTCACCTGGATCTTTCTTCTAGAGGTATAAAGCTTGAATCTTAATGATGCATTTATTAAATCTAGCTAGTTTTGGGGTGTTATAAGCTTTTGGTCACTCTAATGCATAAAGTTTAGATCTTGAAAGTTTGTGCCCTTGTTATGGATAAATTTGGAAACATATCAATCTAAACATCAAATAGGTTCAGATCTAAAGGCTTGAGACTTGGACTTAATGGACTAAGTTAGAAAAGATGCATTTTTGGTCTCTTTGAGACTTAAATACTAGATCTTGGTTATTTGGACCATTCTAATGGATAAAGTTGGAAATTTTATCCATTATGGAGTTATTAGGAACCATAAAAATATCATCTTGATGGGTTTTGATGAATCATGCTTAAGTTGATGTTCATATTATAAGTTTAGATGGATAAAAACGGGTTTTGGGTAGGCATGTAAAGGAGTAAAGTTGGCAAATTTATGGTTTAAGAGCTTATCTAGAGGTTAGATCTGAGTTGGATGTTTGGTCATAAGCATTAAGGGCTTAATGAGAGTTTTTGGCCCTCTGACGAGTATGTTAGGCGTACGTAGGAGTACGCTCAGCGAAATGCATGGATCAGGATTCGCGACTTGTACATTGCACATCAAAGAGCAATACGCAGGGCATACGAGTTTAGTATGTGGGGCGTACTCCCGAGAAACTCATTTTGGGCCTTTGGGCCTTGGGCCTTTTGGGAGTTGGGCCATGAGTTGTTGGACCAGTTATGGGAAGGGTAAAATGGTGTTTTACCCTTTAGGAAGACAAAATATTGTTTGGGCCTTGGATTTTGGGAATTTATCTTAATTATTGATTAAGAATAATTTTATTATATTTAGTGTGACGATTTCGGTAGCAGCAGCTCGCGTGTTCGGTTATCTTGGATTGAGGTGAGTTTCCTTACTGTGTTTAGCAGGTCGAAGGCACCAATGTCGGCCTATGGTTTATTATGATTAGGATGCTAGTTGTCTATGTGACTCTGCATGTATGTTTTCTGATATGTTTACTGAGTGGGGCCCGATGTCGGGCGGGGCTTGATGATTATATTATATGCTATTTATCTTTGTGATTCTTGCATGTGCGTATGTGGTGTATGTATATCGGGCGGGGCCTAATGACTGACAGATCTGTTCTGAGTGGGGCTCTATGTCGGGCGGGGCCCATTATATGTTGTTATGTATGGTATGTGGTATTTTGGGGAACTCACTAAGCTTTTTGCTTACAGTTTCTATGGTTAAGGTTTCAGGTACTTTCGGTTAAAAAAAAACTTTCATTTATTAGAAAGGATATAATTATATGATCTATTTGATCTAAAATTCTATAAACAATAATTTGTTTTGAACTAAAGTTTATACAAAAGAAAAAAAAAATATTTAACTTGAAAACGATGTGATTCAAAACGTTAATGAAACTTAAATTTATGATCTAAATTTTTTTTCTAAAATATTATTATTATTATTTTTATTAATCTTTTCAAAAGATTATTATTATTAATATTCAAATATTTTATAATTCTTAAACTATACATGATGTTTATAATCCTTAACCTTTACACTTAAACTTTAGGCATCACCTGTCTTTCAAAAAACTAAAACAAAATTAGAAAGTAAAGAAAAATAAATAAATAAATAAATAAAAGAATACACAAAAACCTAAATTGAATTAATAACATTATGGAAAACAAAAAAAAATGCTTTTAAAGAAATTAGAAAAAGACAAATAAAGTAAAAAACATTTAAAATAAGTTTAAATACATTAATATATATAGACAAAAATGCAAAAATGGTCCCTGTGATATGCATTTTTTGGGGTTATATTTCAAACCATGACTTTTTTGGATTTGTGGTCCTTTTGAGGTAGTTTGCTTGTGATTTTGGTCATTCGGTAAACTAAAAAGACAAAAATACCCTTCTTGTATATTTTTTCTGTTTTTCTCTATTTAATTTAAAGTTTTATTAATAAAAAATATGAGACATCTCTCTCTCTCTCTCTCTCACTCTCACTCTCCAAAAAAAACCAACCTGAGTATCATCTTTTTCCCACAAGTCCAACATCTTTTCACCATTGACACACCACCTGCAACCTCATATTTTTATATTTCATCGACAACCAACACCCCTTCACATCATCATTCTCATTGTCTACCACCACACCTTAAACTAGGCCTGCAAATCAGAGATAAAACTCACACAAGTTCATGTCTTCAATTGGGTTTACGTCATTTTCGTCTCGTTCGAGTGTGTGGTTTTTTCAGTTTTGTGTGTGTATTTAACTTAGATCTCAAAACTTTGATTATGTATGGAGATCTGCTTCGATTTATGTTGTTCCTCGCCCCTTTTTTCTTAAGAACCCTAATTTCTCTGATGGTGGTGGTCTGGTGGTGTTGAGAAAACGGGTTTAGAGCTGCAACAACTTGGTGGTAATAAAAACTCTAATATGTTCTTGAGTGAAGATGGAGCCCTAATCGTGTGTGTGTGTGTGTGTATATATATATATATACATATATATATATATATATATATATATATATATATATATATATATATATATAGGAAATGAATCTTAGGAATAGTAAACTTTGATTTTTTTTGGCAGATTTCGTCTTTGATTTATGATGGGCAGTTTATGCCATATTCTACATTCTCTCCATCATAAAAAAAGAAAAAAACAAAAAAACCCATCGCCTCTTAGGTAACTTCCCGATCCTTCCATAGTCTTCCTTATCTCTGGTCAAACCCACCGCCACTCAGGTAACCTTCCCGTTCCTTCCATAGTCTTCCTTATCTCTGCTCCATTGTTACTGTTTCGCGTTTGCTTCTTCCAGAAAAGCACCACCGCCCTGCCTCCGCCTCAATTGAGATAGAAGAAAGGGCTGCTCCGGTAGCGGATCGCCAAGGGGAGGAGGGAAAAACTGTTGGTCCCGTGGTGGTTCTGTGATGTTCAATCGAAGAAAAAGAAATCAAAATTAGCAACAGTAAGGGTCGGATGGAGGTTCACCACAATCGGTTTGGTCATCGGTCGTTCTTCACCACTTCGTCGGTTCCAAAGAAAAGGGAGAGACTGAGATCAGTACAGTAGCCATAAGAGGGAGGGGTGCTTGGGTCAGTGTATACTCGACTGTCTAAAATCAAACGACGATCATATCCCTTCTCTAAAATCGAACAAAGACGCCCTGTAAGTGGTAGTTTATCGTTTTCCTGCCCTAATTCGTCATTCTCTATCCTCTATTCTGCCCTAATTCGTCATGTGTGATGTTGCTGGTAGTTGACAGTCAAAGGATAGAAGTAGCACTGTTAACGTGCCGATTAGCTCATTCTTTGCACGCCTGTAACAAGTGTTACTGAGGTACTACAAAAGGGGTTAAGGTGGGTTGCTTTACTCCCCATATCTAAGGTACATAGTTTTAAATTTTTGTACCTGTAACAACCATAAATTTTACGCCAAATTTAAACTTTTTCAGTCATAAATAAAACCCCAATAGTATTGTTTACAAAATGTTTTCAAATCATTATTCAATCAGAGTGTCCCAAAAGTCAGATCATAAGGATGAGGAGCGGTACGGTCACGCCTTCGCCTTGCCATGATCTCCCAAAGTACCTGAAACAATAACTGTAAACTGTAAGCCCGAGGTCTTAGTGACCTACCCCAAAATACCATTACCACACTGATAATATCATATCAGTAATAATCAATCAATCGATATGCATACTGGGCCAATAACTGTAAACTGTAAGCCCGAGGGCTTAGTGACCTACCCCAAAATACCATTACCACACTGATAATATCATATCAGTAATAATCAATCAATCGATATGCATACTGGGCCATTAACCTAACTAGACCGCCTTACAGGGCCTACAATATAACTGAATCTATACCGAACCTTCGGCATGACTGGGCCGCCACGTGGGCCTATACTCTACCCGAATCGCTCATAGGGTATGTTGGCCTTCAACACAAAGCAGAACCGCCTCAACCCAACCAACAAACAAGTAATCATGTGCGCATAACTAACATATACAGGCATATACAGACATCAAATATAATTTATCTTACGGATCATCAATCATAACAATCTCTCATGACTAGAGCACAGGCCCATCAGGCCACTAACATACCAATCCCTAAGGATCACAAAACATAACATACTGTTTACCCTGATTTCGATCTATCAGATCATAATCGCATATATCATATCATAACCATAAAAACTATTGGGCCGGCCTTGGTGCCTTAGACCCTTTTGATACAGTGAGGATAACTCGCCTCGCGGATGTCAACTCGGTAGATAAATCCCAACTCTCGGATCACTTGCCAAAGACTTCACTACCTATTACCATAGTACGAATATACTCATAAGTCCTCAACCTCACAAGGTACTCCATAAACTAGCTAGACAACCCCTGGTCAAAGTCAAAGTCCTCAGTCAAGGTCAACAGTCCATGTTGACATTAACTCGCCGAGTACCCTCGGCGACTCGCCGATTCCCTTGAAGTTCTTTCTTACTCGCCGAGTCACCGGGGTGACACGTCGAGTTCCTACGATTTTCGATCGAAACCCTAAGACCACCCGTCGAGTTTCCTTCTAGCAACACAACGGATACACACGCATTCATAACTTGTTGAAAACTCATCCGACTCGCTGAGTTGTTCATACAACTCGTCGAGTCTATGGCAATCTTCATCGGACTCGCCGAGTTGTTCCTCCAACTCGTCGAGTTCATGGCCATCTTCATGTGACTCGCCGAGTCAACCTTGCGACTCGGTGAGTTCCTTCAGTCCTTAAGCCATACAGACTCATTTAAGCAATGCAATGGCTCCAAATTACAGATCCAAGCTTCTAGGGCATGTTTTTCACGTAAAGTTGCAGACTTTACGTGCATGCATGACTAAGAAGGCTCTTAATGCCAAATCTAAGCTCTTAATGGGGTTTCATGCACAAGGAGGGCCTCATCCACGACCAAAACAGAAACTTTATGATTCTAGAAATTGAGAAGGGTCCAGATCTGAAGTTACAACTTCAGATCTAGCCCATAGCTCACCAATTTGACTCCAAAATCCATAAAACCCTAAAACTCAACCACAAAGAGATCTAAAAGAAAAGGGGAGTAAAGATTGCAACTTGATACCTCCAAAAGATGTTAGCTGAGGTAAGTTATGTTTCCCACACCTTCCTTGCTTCAACCCCTTTGCTCTTCAAGCTTTTCCCTCCTAGCCAACCTTCTTTCCAAGGCTTAAAAAACACCAAAAAAAGTACCACACGAATTAGGGTTTTACTGAGCTCTCACAGACTGTAAGAGGCCTAAGGAAGCTTAGGCCTCCTTAAATAGGGTGCAAAACCCCGAGATTTACGGTTTCCTCTGCCAGCTGCTACTCGTCGAGTCCCTCCCTGGACTCGGCGAGTAGGTCACTAAACACGTGGTCCCTGAGAATCGGGGCGTTACAATTCTCCCCCACTTGAACTAGACTTCGCCCTCGAAGTCCCTTGAAATAAACAATGTCGGGTAATGCTCGTGCATCTCCACCTCCGGCTCCCATGTCCACTCGGATCCCCTCCGATGTTCCCACTGCACCTTCACCAAAGGTATTTCCTTGTTCCGAAGAATCTTCTTCTTCCTTTCCAAAATGGCCACCGTCCTCTCCACATAATTCAGGCGCTCATCAACCTGAATATCGTGCAATGATACTACTACCTCATGATCCATAATGCACTATCGCAACTGCGAAACATGGAACGTGTTGTGGATCCGGCTAAGCTCCTCCGGGAGCTCGAGCCTATAAGCCACCTTGCCAACCCTGGCAATGATCCTGAATGACCCAATATAACGGGGACCCAATTTTCCCTTCTTCCTGAAGTGAATCACACCCTTCCAAGGTGAGACCTTCAGAAGTACCATGTCACCCACCTGAAATTCCAACTCAGATCGACGTCTATCGGCATAACTCTTTTGCCGATTCTGAGCGGTATGCAAACGCTGTCTAATCTGTTGTATCTTTACGGTAGTTTGCAGAACTACCTCTGTCTGCCCCATCACCCTATGCCCAATCTCACCTGCGCAGACTGTGGTTCTACACTTCCGACCATACAACAGCTCGAAAGGCGGGGCACCAATACTGGAATGATAGTTGTTGTTGTAGGCGAACTCTGCAAGCGGTAGGTGGGAATCCCAACTCCCACCAAAGTCGATGACACACGCCCTCAACATATCCTCAAGGTTCTAGATGGTCCGCTCACTCTGCCCATCGGTCTGCGGATGGAATGTTGTACTAAAATGCAGTCGCGTACCCAGTTCCTCATGGAACTTCTGCCAAAAACAGGAAGTAAACCTGAAATCCCGATCAGAAACGATAGAAACTGGAACCCCATGGTGAGAGACAATCTTGCTGACATACATGTCGGCCAATTTCTCAACCGACGAACTCTCCCGTATGGCCAAGAAATGGGCGCTCTTGGTCAACCGATCCACGATGACCCATATAGCATCAAACCCCTTCGTCGTCCTCGACAGCTTCGTAATGAAATCCATCGTGATCTGCTCCCACTTCCACATGGGAATCTCCAGAGGCTGCAGCTTACCATGCGGCCTCTGATGCTCGGCCTTGACCATCCTACAGGTCAAGCACCTCTCAACATAACCAACGATTTCTCGTTTCATTCTAGGCCACCAATAACTCAAACTCAAATCACGATACATCTTGGTGGCCCCCGGATGAATAGAAAAGTGAGACTTATGAGCCTCCTCCATCACTATCTGTCGAACCCCTCCGGACATCAGAACCCAAATTCGACTGTATCGGGTCAACAACCCGCGGCTATCCTGAACAAACCGGGTGCTCTCGCCCTTAATTCTCTCCAACTTCCGGTTCTCCGGTCTCATACCCTCAACCTAAGCATCACTAATCAAGCTCACAAGCGGGGAATCCACCACTATCCTCATACACCTTGTTGGGGTAGAGGACCCAGCTGACTTGCGGCTCAAAGCATCCGCAACCACATTCGCTTTACCAGGATGGTAAAGGATCTCACAATCATAGTCCTTGACCACATCCAGCCACTTGCGCTGCCTCATGTTTAGGTTTGGCTGATCGATGATGTGTTTCAAACTCTTGTGATCCGTATATATAGTGCAACGGACACCGTACAGATAATGCCTCCAAATCTTGAGAGCGAAAACCACCGCTCCCAACTCAAGATCGTGTGTAGGGTATCTCGTCTCATGCGGCTTCAGCTGTCGCGATGCAAAAGCTATCACTCGTCCCCTCTACATGAGGACTGCCCCCAAACCCGAGATGGATGCATCACAAAATACTACAAAATCCTCGACTCCCTTAGGGAGTGTCAACACTAGCGCCTCACATAAATACTGTCGGAGGGTCTCAAACGCCCTTTGTTGCTCAGGGTCCCATCGGAAATCCACCCCCTTCCTCGTTAAACGAGTGAGGGGTACTGCAATCTTGGAGAAATCTCGAATGAATCTCCGGTAGTACCCTGCTAAACCCAAGAAACTCCTGATGTCTGAGGGAGATTTCGGAATCTCCCACTGCATAACCGCCTCCACCTTGGCCGGATCGACCAAAACCCTCTCCTGGTTAACGAGATGTCCAAGGAACTGGACCTCTCGTAACCAAAAGTCGCACTTCGAGAACTTGGCATACAACCATTCTCGCCGCAGAACCTCCAGCAGCTCCCTGAGATGCTCCTCGTGCTGCTCTTGAGTCTTGGAATACACCAAGATATCATCTATGAACACAATAACCGAGCGATCGAGCATCGGTCTGCAGACTCAGTTCATCAAATCCATGAACAGAGCCGGCACGTTGGTGAGCCCAAACGGCATCACCACGAACTTGTAATGACCATAACGAGTCCAGAACGCGGTCTTCTCCACATCTTCCTCCCTCACTCTGACCTGGTGATATCCAGATCTCAGATCGATCTTGGAAAACCAAGATGCACCTTGTAGCTGATCGAAAAGATCATCTATCCTCAAGAGTGGATAACGGTTCTTCACCGTTAACTTATTCAACTCCCTATAGTCAATGCACATCTTGTGCGAACCGTCCTTCTTCCTGACGAAAAGGATCGGTGCTCCCCATGGTGAACTACTCGGACGAATAAATTACTTACCCAGCAGCTCCTGCAACTGAGATGACAACTCCTGCATCTCAGGCGGTGCCAGACAGTATGGCGCCCTAGTGATAGGGGCCGCACCCGGCACTAGATCAATCCTGAACTCAACTTGCCTCTCCTGAGGCACTCCGGGTAACTCCTCCGAAAATACGTCAACAAACTCTCTAACTACTGGGACCTTCGAAACCGAGGGTTGATCCCTAACTCGCGTATCCACCACGTACGCTAAATAACCGGCACACCCATGCTGAATATACTGTCGATCCTTGGCCACCAAACAAAACCCTTATCCCATCCTGGTGCCCTCGCCATATACCACCAGCTCTCTCCCACTTGGGGTTCAAACCACCACTCACTGTCCTTCACGGTCGATCAGGGCGCCAAATCGACTGAGCCAATCCATCCCTACGATCACAGATACTTCCCCCATGGGAATAGGAATCAGATCTCTCGGGAAGGACACCCCGAAGATCTCTAACTCACATCCCCGGTAGATCGAAGAAGCAGAGACCCCGTGCTCGTTGGCGATCGAAACCCGCAACGGGCACTCTAGCTCATCTACCGGCACACTAAACCCTCTACTGAAAGTCTGAGATACAAACGACCGACTCGCCCCCAAGTCGAATAACACCAAAGTAGGCAAGGAGTTTACTAAAAATGTACCAACAAACACATCCGGTGCTGCCTTGTCCTCCTCGGCCGTAAGCTGGAAGTCGTGCCCCTGAGCCTTCGGAGTCTCCACCTTGACTGGCCTCCCATCCCTAATCCTCAAAGTAGTCGATGCTGAATCCTGCGTCGGCTTGGCGACGAGTTGCGGACAGTTGGTCTTCACGTGACCAACCTGATGACAATGGAAACAAATCCTCATATCTGCTGGAGGGGCAGACTGACGATAGTCCCTGGCATAATGCCCCTCCTTACCACATTTGTAGCAACCACCTCCCGCTCGACAAACCCCATAATGACCCCGACCACACTTTCCACAAGCGCGGCTCTGCTGACCTCCGGTCTGAGTATCAGCAGTCTTAGACCGCTTAGGTGCCGGCTGAGACTGTGCCGGAACCTGACGCTACTCCCTCAAATGCATCTCAATCTCTAACTCACGCCGCCTCGCGGCTTCCTGAAGATCCAGGAGGGTATCATAACGTTGCGTAGCCACAAACTATCGAATATTCATCTTGAGCATACTCAGATAACGAGTCATTTGAGACTGCTCTAAGGAAAACTATGGGCAGAACATAGCCCTTTCCGTGAACATACGAGTAATCTCCATCACAGACTCCTCATCCTGTCTCGAAGTCAAAAACTCATGAGTCGGCCACTCCCGCTCAACATGTGGAACGTAGCGGATGTGGAACATATCCCGGAACTGCTCCCAAGTAACAGCAGCTCGCTGGTCATCAGTGTACGACCCTGTCGTCAATCTCCACCAATCCTTTGCTCCAAGACTCAGCAGATTCAGGGCACACCTGACCTTCTGGTCAGCAGGACATGAACACGTGAAGAAACATCCCTCCACGTCATACAACCACCTCATAGCCCTAATCGCATCCTGTGTACCATCAAACGTCGGGGGCTTCGTGTTTTCGAAGTCCCAATACTGGAAATCCCGGTCGGCTCCTCCTTTGATCCCTGCCACGGTTACAGCCAATGTATTTGCAGTGGCCGCTGTCTCAGCTAGAGCTGCATATCGCTCATCAAAATACTCAACCATCGCGGTCTTAATCGACCCAAACATCTCCGGCAACTACGCTCGAAATGCCGCAGCGACCTCATCGTGCAGAATCTCCCGGATCCTGGCATCCAACTCCTATGTCCCTATCTGAACCACGGGCTCATGTGCTACCGGCACCTCTGACCCTCTGTCTCCCGACCCTGACCCTGATCCGGATCCTGATCCTGATCCGGACCCAGCAGCAAAACGTCACGTCACCACCATACTGAAAGATAAACTCAAGACATCAGATAAACAACATAATATCGGGAGACCAAAACCCACAAACCCTAGGGGTTGTGACTTCCTTTATACGCGTATGGGTCCTGTGCTTTTAGTAGTACGGGCCCATACTACCTTCCACACCTACCCATATTTCTCTCAAGTATCACCACAACACCCTAATACTATCATCAACATAATATGTGCTCAACTCTCGCTCCTAGGGAGCATTGCCTACCTCGCAACAGACCTCACCGCTCCTACAACTCACACATCCATGAAACTTCCATCAACCCCTACAACGCTAGTGCATTCTAGTCACACATAACACTGGACCCAATAGACTTTCGAATATCCAATCCTATCTGAAGACTGAATCCAACATTCTCAGGCTATAAGATCTTGATTACGCACAACCGAGATGCATACACTAACAACTACAGTAATGATGTCAATTCCATATACAAGAAACCCTAGGCTAGTAGGCATCATATGATCAGGCAAGTCCATCATGCAATTCCTAAAGATCCCTATCCTAGCACTAGCATGTTGTTCTAACATATCATAATATCAAATAACTGTATGGTATTATGGGGTTTACTTACAGGCTCCGGCTGATCGTACCCTCTGCATCCTCCATCCTTTACCTTTAAAACCATTTTAAAAAGAATCATTTTCCGAAAATTCTCTTGATTTGAGACTGGATTCACACGAGTGTTCCTCCAATTCACTCAAACCAAGGCTCTGATACCAACTTGTAGCAACCATAAACTTTACGCCAAATTTAAACTTTTTCAATCATAAATAAAACCCCAATAGTATTGTTTACAAAATGTTTTCAAATCATTATTTAATCAGAGTGTCCCAAAAGTTAGATCATAAGGATGAGGAGCGGTACGGTCACACCTTCTCCTTGCCATGATCTCCCGAAGTACCTGAAACAATAACTGTAAACTGTAAGCCCGAGGGCTTAGTGAGCTACCCCCAAAATACCAATACCGCATTGATAATATCATATCAGTAATAATCAATCAATCAATATGCATACGGGGCCATCGGCCTAACTGGATCGCCCTACAGGGCCTACAGTCTAACTGAATCTATACCGAACCTTGGGCATGACTGGGCCGCCACGTGGACCTATAGTCTCCCCGGACCGCTCATAGGGTATGTTGGCCTTCAGCACAAAGCAGGACCGCCTCAACCCAACCAACAAACAAGTAATCATGTTCACATAACTAACACATACAGGCATATCCAAACATCAAATATATTTATCTTACGGATCATCAATCATAACAATCTCTCATGACTAGAGCACGGGCCCAGCAGGCCACTAACATACCAATCCCTAAGGATCACAAAACATAACATACTGTCTACCCTGATTTCGATCTATCAGATCATAATCGTATATATCATATCATAACCATAACAACTACAGGGATGACCTTGGTGCCTTAGACCCTTTTTGATACAGTGAGGATAACTTGCCTCGCGGATGTCAACTCGGTAGATAAATCCCAACTCTCGGATCACTTGCCAAAGACTCCACCACCTATTACCATAGTACGAATATACTCATAAGTCCTCAACCTCACAAGCTACTCCATAAACCAGCTAGACAACCCCTGGTCAAAGTCAAAGTCCTCAGTCAAGGTCAACAGTCCATGTTGACATTAACTCGTCGAGTACCCTCGGCTACTCACTGATTCCCTTGAAGTTCTTTCTTACTCGCCGAGTCACCGAGGTGACTCATCGAGTTCCTACTATTTTCGATCGAAACCCTAAGGCCACCCGTCGAGTTTCCTTCTGGCAACACGACGGCTACACACACATTCATAACTTGGGGAAAACTCATCCGACTCGCCGAGTTGTTCATACAACTCGTCGAGTCTTTGGCAATCTTCATCGGACTCGCCGAGTTGTTCCTCCAACTCATCGAGTTCATGGCCATCTTCATGTGACTCGTCGAGTCAACCTTGCGACTCGGCGAGTTCCTTCAGTCCTTAAGCCATACAGACTCATTTAAGCCATGCAATGGCTCCAAATTACATATCCAAGCTTCTAGGGCATGTTTTTCACGTAAAGTTGTAGACTTTACGTGCATGCATGACTAAAAAGGCTCTTAATGCCAAATCTAAGCTCTTAATGGGGTTTCATGCACAAGGAGGGCCTCATCCACGACAAAAATAGAAACTTTATGATTCTAGAACTTGAGAAGGGTCCATATCTGAAGTTACAACTTCAGATCTAGCCCATAGCTGACCAATTTGACTCCAAAATCCATAAAACCCTAAAACTCAACCACAAAGAGATCTAGAAGAAAAGGGGAGTAAAGATTGCAACTTGATAACTCCAAAAGATGCTAGCTGAGCTAAGTTTTGTTTCCCACACCTTCCTTGCTTCAATCCCTTTGCTCTTCAAGTTTTTCTCTCCTAGCCAACCTTCTTTCCAAGGCTTAAAACACACCAAAAAAAAGAGTACCACACGAATTAGGGTTTTACTAAGCTCTCACAGACTATAAAGAGGCCAAAGGAGGCTTAGGCCTCCTTAAGTAGGATGCAAAACCCTGAGATTTAGGGTTTCCTCTGCCAGCTCCTCCTCGGAGTCCCTCCCTGGACTCGGCGAGTAGGTCACTAAACACGCGGTCCCACCCTGCTGGTACTCGTCAAAGAACCTTTTATTTGAATTCATACCTGAGAATCGGGGCGTTTGTTTGCTTCAGCCCAACATTAGTGTGCCTCATGGATTCCGATTCCTCAGATGGGATAAGTTATTTCGATTTGTAGGTAACGGTATATACTAATTGTGCCCTAACATGTTTGTTGAAATGCGCTTTTTTTAAAAGAACATCTTAAAAAGTTAATGAGGTTCCTGGTCTTTGCATCCCTGGAAGTGGAGGTTGCCACAACCTGAGGTCAATCGATTTGATGGTGAAGAGGCAAAACTGTATGTGAAAGTAGAAACATAAAACCATTTCATGGTCATCATGACAGTTGGATCATCTACTCTTCGTTGTTTCTTCATCTACATCCCAATTGACTCACACTGCTGTTTCTCTGGGTTTTGTTTCTTCCGATTTCGCTCTGCTACCGCTGTTCGGTATGTGTTTTGTGGTTTGTAATTGATTTTGGAGTGGATGGTTATAGCTCTTAAACAAAAAATAAAATCAATTTTTCTTTCTATTTTCTCTTGCACGGTAGAAATTATTGTGGGTTTTTTGGGAGTTGTTTACGTTTTCAATACCGGCTCTTCGATTGATTGAGGTATTTACCAATTATTTGGTTTGTTTATTATTTGGGTTATACGTTTTTAATTTCGAAAAAGGGTAATGACCTTCATTATGATTTTCAATTAAATCTAAGTTTTGAGATATTACTTCCTTTTAACTATTCTGTCTAAGCACAATCTGATGTTGATTTACTCCATGAAGTTATACAGAGAGGTGTTATTTGTCTATTCTTGATATGCTTTGGTCTAAAATTAAGAAAATATCTACAAAGAACTTAATGGTCATGGTCATTGAACTGTTATATTCTATTTTTATACAGTTTATCAGTGGAGAAATATCCTAACAGCCACATGGTTGGCCAGCGGGAGATTATTGATGGCAAGGTACTTAATCATACACACAATATTACTACTTCCTATGATTTGTGTAGTGTTTTTTTCTCTCTGAATCTCATTTAACCAGCTTGTGATTTTGTGTGGCTTATATGGGATACATTGCAGAAATTGAATTGTAATCATGCAGGTAGCTTTGATGATTTATATTTATATACATATGCATGTTCTTTCAATTGGCCTTGTCTTTAAGTTGTAAAGTTCTTTTTTGAGTTTCGGAGTCGTTTTTTGTCAATAGGATGGATGTAGGGGTAATATTGGAAACCATACCAATAATATCCAACACACTATTGTGTTGCTTCTAATTATGACACGAGTTTGAATTTGTTGCAACAAATGGTTAACTATGGTGTTTTACATGCATTACAGGTTGTTACGTCTGCTTTTTGTTGAAGTCTTTTACTTAGATGACCTTGATAAATTGAGAATCAAGAAACAATGGAGGTAATTTTGGATAAATCATATAAAATTTCTTCTTTTTTTTGTCGTTTTTTATCAGGTTATAAGAAAACTAATTGTAGGAGGTAAAATGGTTGAATGAGATAAGTCAAAGTTGTGTGGTTTATTACAAAATTATTACCTCATAAATTTGTTTCAAATATAATAACTTTTATATATTTGTTCAAGCTCCATGAATAACGTTTTCATGATCTATTGGCATTTGGCAGTTGCCTCTAAAACAGTTACAAATTTGGATTGTTGTTCAAATCGACAGGGAGGATGGAGGAAAAAGAGAGAGCCTGGGCAGGTGCGTGAATGGGGTTTGCTCCGGCAGCTCCCCCGATCTTCATGAAACGACCCAAAAATACGACCCAAAAATTTTTGTTTTTAATATAATCAAAACTGCAATCAGAGCATCATATAATAAAACCATACGTGATGTATTCCAAAACATAATAAAATACTGTGCGGAAAAACTGTATCATACTACATCAGGTCAAACATCTAAATCAATCCCAGGCTAAAGCTGAGGCGGTGGTGTGTGCGATGCCGTCATCCAGAGCTCTTCCCTTTGCTTGCGGAAGTACCTGAAACCAAAACTGAAACTGTAAGCACGAAGCTTAGTGAGCTCCCCCAAACTACCACATACCATACAATAACACATAAACACATATTGGGCCTTGCCCACTGCATCGGGCCGAAGCCCGGAAACTGCATCGGACCAAAGTCCGGAACTGACTGGGACCTTGTCCCCTGCATCGGACCGAAGTCCGGAACTAACTGCATCGGACCGAAGTCCGGAACGGACTGGGACCTTGTCCCCTGCATCGGACCGAAGTCCGGAACTAACTGCATCGGACCGAAGTCCGGAACTGACTGGGACCGTGTCCCCTGCATCGGACCGAGGTCCGGGACTGACTGCACATAGCATAGCATATCATAACCATTTATATTGCATACTGCATCGGGCCGTGGCCCGGAACATAAACACATACACATAGCACATAAAACATGTCTGAACCACGAAGGCATCAAACATACGAACTACTACATCGGACCGAAGTCCGGAAACTACTATTAACTGGACGGGCCGGCATTGTGGCCTTAGACCCGCCCCTACGGAAAGGAGACTCACCTCGTAAGCTAGCGGATGAGTGTGTGGCTCGGAAAGCTAACGGCTGCTGCTCCTGAATCTCCTCGGCTACAAATCCCTAAACACACTCAATCAATCACTAGCACTATACTCAGGGTAAAATGACTCTTTTACCCTTGGTCAAAGTTGACTTACTCAGGGCTGACTCGCCGAGTCGGGATACCCGACTCGCCGAGTCCTAGACTCTCCGTTCAACTCTTACATGCTGTTACTCGTCGAGTGTGGCATCGACTCGACGAGTACCCTCTGGATCCAAGAACTCAGATGATCTTCATCCGACTCGGCGAGTCAGATGAACAGACTCGACGAGTTGTTCTTAATCCTCAAGGAGATTGCCTTGGACTCGCCGAGTTGTATGAACAACTCGCCGAGTCCCTCCATTACTGAGTCTACTCTTAACTCGCTGAGTCCACTCCCTAACTCACCTCGTCCACTCGACACTGAAGAAACTGGAGAACTCGGGACTCGCGACCTGACTCGTCGAGTCGTTCTTCCGACTCGCCGAGTCGCCGCCATGCAACATATTTTTACTCGATTTCTCTTGAATCCAACACATGCAAATGATAGATCTAGGTCCATTAAGCTGTTTTACCACGTAAAGTTTCCAACTTTACGTGTACAACCACATGAATGAGGGAAATAAGACTAAAATATGCACAATAAGGGTAGATCCATGGCTAATAAGCAATGTAACCCCAAAAAGACAGTGGATCTGGACTCTTCAACACCCCAACACTCAGATCCAAAGGTATTTCGGCTTAATAATACAATCAAGCAAGCATAAAGCTTGGAACAAGCATCAAATAGCCCTTAAAAGAGCTCTAATGGAAGTTTAAGCATGAAACCAGAAGAGAACTCCGAAAATACCTGAATAAGTTCACACTTGATCTTGGATCTTGGCACTAGAACTCGTTTCCTTGCTTCCTTCTTCTTCTCCTTCTTCACCCCTTCACAAAATGGGACAAGATTACTTATAAGCTCACAAGAGGAAGGTTTAGGGTTTCTCACAGTGCTCTCAGGGGGAAAGTGACGAGATGGAGGCTATAATGGGGTTTAAATAGTGAGCAAAACCCGGGGAGTTAGGGTTTCACCCAGACGGATGGACTCGCCGAGTCCAGGATATGGACTCGCCGAGTCGCCGGCTTCCGCGTGCACAAGATGCGCGACCCGACTCGGCGAGTCAGGCTAGAACTCGCCGAGTCCCTCTTGAAAACTTAGCCCAAAACAAATTAATTAACATACCGGAAACGGGTCGTTACACTTCATCTTCTTCTTTTTGTTGTTGTTTTTTTGATTTTTTTTTAATTTCAACAGAAATGGAACAAAATGGATTGTTTGGATTTGTTTGTGAGAGAATTTGATATTAAAATTACATGGGTTAGTTTTAATTTTAATTTTAATTTTTTGAAAAGTTTATAGAGGCGAATATGTTGTACTTAGAGACCCAGGTCGGAGTTGGGTTTTCTTATGATTCATCGAATTCTTCTGGTTATGAAGTTGTCACTGATGCAATTACAGGTATTTCTGGTGAATTTATTTTCGACAGTATTATTTGTATACTTATGTTCATTCATGTTAATTCACTTTGTCCAATATTTGATTGAGGTTAATTATGTTTGGTAAGGATCCATTTAAAACCACTTTCTTCGACCCTATCCGATTATGCTAACAATTTCTCAATTTTAGTTTTTTTTTTTTTGGCTATTTTTGTTTCTTAATCATTAAAACAAATGAGATTCTAAAATAGTGGAATTTGATTTGCATGTAATGCAAATGGTGCTTTTGCAGTCCTTAAGGTAATATATTTCTGCATTAGCAACTTCAAGTGTTGAAGAGGTTCATTCAACCAGAACTAGAATCTATTTCTTCCAGCTTTACGTTAGCAAAATCACCATTTGGCCCTTCTTTTTTCGACATTAATCTGAAATAATTAACAATTTTCAAACATAATATTAACATCAGGTGTATAAGGACAAAAATGTTGTGGCTCAGCTTGTGAAAAGAGCTGAAAAGGCTGGCTTTAAAGTCATAACTCTTACAGTTGATACACCAACTCTTGGACAACAAAGAAGCTGCTATCAAAAACAGGTTATCCAAAATTACTATTTCGCTTTTCTCTTTCATGTAAATGTTTTCATTACTTACATTTTTTTGAACTTTTTATTAATTGGACAAATTTACACTGCCAACATTTGTGACATTGAAGAACTTTGAAGGTTCTATTTTTTTTTTTTTTGTAATAATTCAATTTGTTCATAAGTAGAAAAAAACCGATTAAAAAATTTATAAATTTTTTGATTCATGTTTTCATTCTTGATGTAATTATGAAATGCAGGCTACTGAGTGGTTGTACTTATATCAATGGATTCAGTAGGAAAATTGGATTATGGGTTTGTTAATGATACACGTATATCGACGGGCAATAACTTTGGAAATGGTTCTGGATTTGATTTAACTTATTTTGTTGCCTTTTTTTCAAGAAATTCTAAAGGTTGTTGTATGTTTTAAGTTTTAATGATATGATTGTATCAAAAAATCAATATAACTATAGCCTATGTGTCAGGAAAACCAAATGCAGCTGTTAGTGCACCAAGTAAAAGAATGGGTATGAAACTAAGTAAAAATTAAAGGGCAAATCAATTCATGCAATTACTGACCGAAAGCTATCAAGTAAAAATATGGACTCGCCGAGTCGCCGGCTTCCGCGTGCACTAGATGCGCGACCCGACTCGGCGAGTCAGGCTAGAACTCGCCGAGTCCCTCTTGAAAACTTAGCCCAAAACAAATTAATTAACATACCGGAAACGGGTCGTTACAATTCTCCCCCACTTGTTTCAGACTTCGTCCTCGAAGTCTGCTACGGCTGGATCTGCGAATAACTCCGGGTAGTGCGTTCTCATTTCTTCTTCAGCCTCCCATGTCCCTTCAGACCCCTTCCGATGCTGCCACTGCACCTTTACCAGCTGAATTACCTTGTTCCTCAAGGTCTTGGTCTTCCGTTCCAAAATTGCTATCGGTTTCTCGATATAATTCAAGCCGCTATCGACCTGGATATCCTCCAAGGGAACGACCGCTGTCTCGTCCACTAAACACTTCCTTAACTGCGACACGTGGAAGGTGTTGTGTATCAAACTGAGCTCCTCAGGAAGATCTAACCGATAAGCAACCCGACCCACCCGGGCCAAAACCCTGAAAGGACCAATAAATCTGGGGCCCAATTTGCCCCTCTTCCGGAACCTGATGACACCTTTCCAAGGTGAGACTTTCAGAAGAACCATGTCTCCCACCTGGAACTCCAAGTCTGAACGCCTCCTGTCGGCGTAGCTCTTCTGCCGACTCTGCGCAGTCTGCAGTCTACTACGGACCTGCTGGATCAGTTCCGTCGTCTTAAGCACCACTTCGGTGCTCCCCATGACCCGCTGACCGACCTCGCCCCAACAAATCGGGGTCCTGCACTTCCTGCCATATAACATCTCAAAAGGAGGTCGATCAATGCTCGCATGATAGCTGTTGTTATACGAGAATTCCGCTAAGGGAAGATACGTATCCCAACAGCCCCCAAAATCCAGAACACATGCCCTAAGCATGTCCTCGAGAGTCTGAATCGTCCTCTCACTCTGCCCGTCAGTCTGAGGATGGAAAGCGGTGCTGAAATGGAGACGAGTACCCATCTCGTCGTGAAACCGCTTCCAGAATCTGGACGTGAAGCGAACATCTCGGTCCGACACTACCGATACCGGCACTCCATGACGTGCCACAATCTCTCGCACATAGATATCGGCTAACCTTTCCGCCGATATACTCTCCTGGATCGGAATAAAATGGGCACTCTTCGTCAACCGATCCACCACTACCCATATCGAATCTACTCCACATGCGGTCCTAGGAAGTTTGGTGATAAAATCCATGGTGATGTCCTCCCATTTCCACACGGGAATATCCAACGGCTGCATCTTGCCGTGAGGTCTCTGGTGCTCCGCCTTGACCTTCCGGCAGGTCAAGCACCTCTCAACGTACCAAGCGACGTCCCGCTTCATGCAGGGCCACCAATAATCAGGTCGAAGATCCCGATACATCTTCGTCGCCCCTGGATGGATAGAAAATCGAGACTTATGAGCCTCGTCCATCAATACCTGCCGTACCCCACCCCAGTACGGTACCCACACCCTACCATGAAGCGTCATCAAACCCCGACTGTCGTAGTCGAACGAAGCTACTCGACCCACTATCCTCTCGCACTTCTGCCTTTCCTCCTTGAGACCCTCCATCTGAGCCTCCTTGATCCGCTCCAACAAAGGAGTGATTACCGTCATCCTCATACACAAATCCCTGATAGGGGCCGCCGACGCCTTGCGGCTCAGGGCATCGGCCACCACGTTGGCCTTCCCTGGATGATACAGGATCTCACAGTCATAGTCCTTCAGCACGTCCAACCATCTTCTCTGTCTCATATTCAAACTCGGCTGATCCATAAGGTATCGTAAACTCTTGTGGTCCGTGTAGATAGTACAGCGGACCCCATACAGGTAATGCCTCCAAATCTTGAGGGCAAATACAACTGCCCCCAGCTCCAAGTCGTGGGTAGGATAATTAGCCGCGTGAGGCTTCAACTGTCTCGAAGCATAAGCCACCACATGGCCTCGCTGCATCAACACTGCTCCCATACCTGTGATCGAAGCATCACAATAGACCACGAAATCCTCAACACCCTCTGGCAAGGTAAGGATCGGAGCCTCGCACAATCTCTGCCTGAGAGTCTCGAACGCCGCCTGCTGCTCAGGCCCCCAACGAAAAACTACCGACTTCTTGGTTAGTCGGGTGAGCGGCACTGCTATCTTGGAGAAATCCTGAATAAACCTCCGATAATACCCTGCCAATCCTAGGAAGCTCCGAATCTCAGATGGAGACCTCGGGACCTCCCACTGCATCACGGCCTCAATCTTGGCCGGGTCAACCAAAATACCCTTCTGATTAACGAGATGCCCAAGAAACTGCACCTCGCGTAACCAGAACTCGCACTTGGAGAACTTAGCGAACAGTCTCTCCCTCCTCAAAGTCTCCAACACTTCCCGCAGGTGCTCCTCGTGCTGTCCCTGCGTCTTGGAATACACCAAGATGTCATCGATGAACACTATCACTGACCGATCCAGCATCGGTCTACACACGCGGTTCATGAGATCCATGAACGCGGCTGGGGCATTGGTGAGCCCAAATGGCATCACCACGAACTCATAATGACCATACCGGGTCCTGAAAGCAGTCTTCTGTACATCCTCATCCCTGACCCTCATCTGGTGGTAACCGGAGCGTAGGTCGATCTTGGAGAACCAAGACGCTCCCTGGAGCTGATCGAACAAGTCATCTATCCTCGGAAGTGGGTAACGGTTCTTCACCGTTACCTTGTTCAACTCCCGGTAGTCAATACACATCCGATGCGACCCGTCTTTCTTCCTCACAAATAAGATCGGCGCTCCCCAAGGCGAACTGCTCGGTCGAATGAAACCCTTGTCTAACAGCTCCTGAAGCTGTGTAGACAACTCCTGCATCTCAGGGGGAGCAAGTCGATATGGTGCTTTGGCTATCGGAGCCGCACCAGGAACCAGGTCGATCCTGAACTCAACCTGCCTCTCAGGAGGTATCCCCGGCAAATCCTCGGGAAACACATCCGGGTAATCTCGAACAATAGGAACATCATCGATCGTCGTCTTGCCCTTATCCCGGGCATCCAAGACGTAGGCTACATAACCGGCGCAACCCTGCTGAACGTAGCGCCTCGCCCTAGCGGCCGAGCAGAAGGTCAATCCTCGCTGGGGCCTCTCGCCCTGAACCACTATCTCTCCCCCACTGGGAGTGCGAACCCTCACTAGCTGAAGCTCACAGTCAATCACCGCCCCGTTGGGGCTTAGCCAATCCATTCCCACAATAACTTTATTCCCGCGCAGGGGAATCGGAACCAAATCCACTGAAAACTGCTCCTCAAATATCCGAAGGGAACACCCTCTATATACTTTGTCGACCCTCACGGTCCTATCATCTGCTATCTCCACCTCTAACGGACAATCCAGTCTCCCTGGAGCTCTACTGAACCTCTTGCTAAGCGCAAGAGATACGAATGATCGGGTAGCCCCCGAATCGAATAATACCAAAGCAGAAATGCCGTTCACAGAGAACGACCCTGAATAAAACATACAACCATAAGCAACATTTAATCAATAATAATAAAGAGATAAAAGGGGAGATACATACCCGTCACCACATCAGGAGTCGCTCGCGCCTCCTCTGCTGTCATCTGAAATGCCCTGCTCTTCGCCACCGGCGCATCAGCTCGGCCCTGACGGCCATCCGTGATCCTCAAGGTAGCAGGGGCGGGTGCATGCACCTTCCCTGCTGCAGCTAAACTGGGACACTGGGACCTTTTGTGTCCCCTCTGATTGCACTGAAAGCAAATCAGATCCGATGCTGTAACCGTAGTGGCAGGGGCCGTACAATCCCTACTCAAATGCCCAATCCGACCGCACTTGTAGCAGCCGGAACTCCCTGCCTTGCACGCTCCCTCGTGCAATCTCCCACACTTGCCACATCGACCGTGGCTCTGCTGACTCCTAGATCTGTGATCTGAAACCTTGGGCTTTTTGCCCACACTGCCTGCACCCGAAACCGCCTCCGGTTTCCTCTTCCTCTCCATCTCGAGATCAATCTCCCTCTCTCTGGCTCTAGCAATCATGTCGTCCAGTGTTTTGCAACTGGATCGGCTCACAAACATACGAATGTCGCTCCGCAACATCTCGTGATAACGGGCCTTCTTCATCTCCTCGTCTGCTGCATACTGAGGAACAAGAAGGGCCCGCTCCCTGAACTTGGCGGTGATCTCCGCCACTGTCTCGGTAGTCTGGGTAAGATCCTGGAACTCCCTGGCTAACTGTTGCACCTCAATGACCGGTGCGAACTCCGCTCTGAACCTGGTAGAAAAATCAGCCCAGGTCATGGCATCCAATGCCGCATCATCCCCGATGGTATGTCCTACCTCCTCCCACCAGTCACGTGCCCTGTCCTTCAGGAGACAGGACGCCAATCTGACCTTGTCCCCCTCGGGACATCTGCTAGTGCGGAATGCGTTGGCCACATCCGCCAACCACCTGGTACTCGCTATGGGGTCCCGTGCCCCGTGGTAGTCAGGAGCCCCGCACGCCCTGAACTCCCTGAAAGTGAGTGTGCGCGACCCCATCACGGCCGCCATCTCAGTACGGAAGGTACTCAGTCTCTCATCCATCATCTCCAAAATGCCCTCCTTGATCGAACCGAAGATCACAGGAGTCTGCTCAAGTATGATGCGAGTAATCTCAGAAGAAAGGAACTCTCTGGTCTGCTCATCCATCTGTCCGACCTCCGGGTCGGATCCCGATCCTGATCCTCCTCCGGCATCTGAACTGCTGGCTGCTGGCCTCGGACGCAAAACTACCATTCTGAAACATATCATAACAACATCAGAACATTGAAATATTTCAAGGGATCATAATACGACTACTAGCTTCCTGGTCTAATCTTGGCCTTCCTTGATTCGAGTACGGATCCTCTGTTTCCAGTAGTATGGGCCCCTACTACCTTCCACATCTACCCGTACTTTCCTCAAGAACTGCCTCGACTTCCCCAAGTCACTTCTACCGCTGCTATTTTCTGCTACCCTCACCCTAGGCTTGCCCTAGAGAAAACTCGAGCTCATTACGACTGGTCCTCAGCTGCTGTAGGTCTCCTTGCACTGCCAGTTAGCCATCACCTGAACACCATCACATGTGATGAGGATCGGATAATCCTTCAAGTAAAAGATCCGTCCCTACAACGGTTGGACTCAAACAAGAGCTGCGCAGTAGGGCCAGTTCCAGCACTCTGGGATTATTCAAACCTGATTACATGTGGTGTGACGTGTCCACCTAATGGCTAACTCCCATTACTCGAATCCCACTAAGCACAAAGCAAGCAGCATTCGGACAAGGGAAACAGACTCACGCAAGCTATTCTTATAACAAGAAATTGCACTAGCATAGGATGCTAAGCTCACACTATCAGGCATAACCTAAACAGACTATCCTACTGCTGTCTACTCAATTCTAGCATGCAATATTCGTAGAGCTGTAACACATAAGCAGGCACATAAGGCATTCTCCTACACCCTTAGTCCTATTCTAGCATGCTGTTCTACTAAACTGAAATTGAACAAATAACTTGTATGGGTAATTTGGGAGTACTTACTTGAGCTCGGTTGACCGCATGCACACACCTCTATCTTAAAACAATTCTTTTCCTCCTAAGTGTTTTCAAAATTCTTTTGTAAAAACATTTTATTAAAGATCTTTTATTTTCCCCTTAGTTTGAGTTCAGATACACCCGAGAGTGTATCCGAATCCCTCAAACCAGGGCTCTGATACCAACTTGAAACGACCCAAAAATACGACCCAAAAATTTTTGTTTTTAATATAATCAAAACTGCAATCAGAGCATCATATAATAAAACCATACGTGATGTATTCCAAAACATAATAAAATACTGTGCGGAAAAACTGTATCATACTACATCAGGTCAAACATCTAAATCAATCCCAGGCTAAAGCTGAGGCGGTGGTGTGTGCGATGCCGTCATCCAGAGCTCTTCCCTTTGCTTGCGGAAGTACCTGAAACCAAAACTGAAACTGTAAGCACGAAGCTTAGTGAGCTCCCCCAAACTACCACATACCATACAATAACACATAAACACATATTGGGCCTTGCCCACTGCATCGGGCCGAAGCCCGGAAACTGCATCGGACCAAAGTCCGGAACTGACTGGGACCTTGTCCCCTGCATCGGACCGAAGTCCGGAACTAACTGCATCGGACCGAAGTCCGGAACGGACTGGGACCTTGTCCCCTGCATCGGACCGAAGTCCGGAACTAACTGCATCGGACCGAAGTCCGGAACTGACTGGGACCGTGTCCCCTGCATCGGACCGAGGTCCGGGACTGACTGCACATAGCATAGCATATCATAACCATTTATATTGCATACTGCATCGGGCCGTGGCCCGGAACATAAACACATACACATAGCACATAAAACATGTCTGAACCACGAAGGCATCAAACATACGAACTACTACATCGGACCGAAGTCCGGAAACTACTATTAACTGGACGGGCCGGCATTGTGGCCTTAGACCCGCCCCTACGGAAAGGAGACTCACCTCGTAAGCTAGCGGATGAGTGTGTGGCTCGGAAAGCTAACGGCTGCTGCTCCTGAATCTCCTCGGCTACAAATCCCTAAACACACTCAATCAATCACTAGCACTATACTCAGGGTAAAATGACTCTTTTACCCTTGGTCAAAGTTGACTTACTCAGGGCTGACTCGCCGAGTCGGGATACCCGACTCGCCGAGTCCTAGACTCTCCGTTCAACTCTTACATGCTGTTACTCGTCGAGTGTGGCATCGACTCGACGAGTACCCTCTGGATCCAAGAACTCAGATGATCTTCATCCGACTCGGCGAGTCAGATGAACAGACTCGACGAGTTGTTCTTAATCCTCAAGGAGATTGCCTTGGACTCGCCGAGTTGTATGAACAACTCGCCGAGTCCCTCCATTACTGAGTCTACTCTTAACTCGCTGAGTCCACTCCCTAACTCACCTCGTCCACTCGACACTGAAGAAACTGGAGAACTCGGGACTCGCGACCTGACTCGTCGAGTCGTTCTTCCGACTCGCCGAGTCGCCGCCATGCAACATATTTTTACTCGATTTCTCTTGAATCCAACACATGCAAATGATAGATCTAGGTCCATTAAGCTGTTTTACCACGTAAAGTTTCCAACTTTACGTGTACAACCACATGAATGAGGGAAATAAGACTAAAATATGCACAATAAGGGTAGATCCATGGCTAATAAGCAATGTAACCCCAAAAAGACAGTGGATCTGGACTCTTCAACACCCCAACACTCAGATCCAAAGGTATTTCGGCTTAATAATACAATCAAGCAAGCATAAAGCTTGGAACAAGCATCAAATAGCCCTTAAAAGAGCTCTAATGGAAGTTTAAGCATGAAACCAGAAGAGAACTCCGAAAATACCTGAATAAGTTCACACTTGATCTTGGATCTTGGCACTAGAACTCGTTTCCTTGCTTCCTTCTTCTTCTCCTTCTTCACCCCTTCACAAAATGGGACAAGATTACTTATAAGCTCACAAGAGGAAGGTTTAGGGTTTCTCACAGTGCTCTCAGGGGGAAAGTGACGAGATGGAGGCTATAATGGGGTTTAAATAGTGAGCAAAACCCGGGGAGTTAGGGTTTCACCCAGACGGATGGACTCGCCGAGTCCAGGATATGGACTCGCCGAGTCGCCGGCTTCCGCGTGCACAAGATGCGCGACCCGACTCGGCGAGTCAGGCTAGAACTCGCCGAGTCCCTCTTGAAAACTTAGCCCAAAACAAATTAATTAACATACCGGAAACGGGTCGTTACACTTCATCTTCTTCTTTTTGTTGTTGTTTTTTTGATTTTTTTTTAATTTCAACAGAAATGGAACAAAATGGATTGTTTGGATTTGTTTGTGAGAGAATTTGATATTAAAATTACATGGGTTAGTTTTAATTTTAATTTTAATTTTTTGAAAAGTTTATAGAGGCGAATATGTTGTACTTAGAGACCCAGGTCGGAGTTGGGTTTTCTTATGATTCATCGAATTCTTCTGGTTATGAAGTTGTCACTGATGCAATTACAGGTATTTCTGGTGAATTTATTTTCGACAGTATTATTTGTATACTTATGTTCATTCATGTTAATTCACTTTGTCCAATATTTGATTGAGGTTAATTATGTTTGGTAAGGATCCATTTAAAACCACTTTCTTCGACCCTATCCGATTATGCTAACAATTTCTCAATTTTAGTTTTTTTTTTTTTGGCTATTTTTGTTTCTTAATCATTAAAACAAATGAGATTCTAAAATAGTGGAATTTGATTTGCATGTAATGCAAATGGTGCTTTTGCAGTCCTTAAGGTAATATATTTCTGCATTAGCAACTTCAAGTGTTGAAGAGGTTCATTCAACCAGAACTAGAATCTATTTCTTCCAGCTTTACGTTAGCAAAATCACCATTTGGCCCTTCTTTTTTCGACATTAATCTGAAATAATTAACAATTTTCAAACATAATATTAACATCAGGTGTATAAGGACAAAAATGTTGTGGCTCAGCTTGTGAAAAGAGCTGAAAAGGCTGGCTTTAAAGTCATAACTCTTACAGTTGATACACCAACTCTTGGACAACAAAGAAGCTGCTATCAAAAACAGGTTATCCAAAATTACTATTTCGCTTTTCTCTTTCATGTAAATGTTTTCATTACTTACATTTTTTTGAACTTTTTATTAATTGGACAAATTTACACTGCCAACATTTGTGACATTGAAGAACTTTGAAGGTTCTATTTTTTTTTTTTTGTAATAATTCAATTTGTTCATAAGTAGAAAAAAACCGATTAAAAAATTTATAAATTTTTTGATTCATGTTTTCATTCTTGATGTAATTATGAAATGCAGGCTACTGAGTGGTTGTACTTATATCAATGGATTCAGTAGGAAAATTGGATTATGGGTTTGTTAATGATACACGTATATCGACGGGCAATAACTTTGGAAATGGTTCTGGATTTGATTTAACTTATTTTGTTGCCTTTTTTTCAAGAAATTCTAAAGGTTGTTGTATGTTTTAAGTTTTAATGATATGATTGTATCAAAAAATCAATATAACTATAGCCTATGTGTCAGGAAAACCAAATGCAGCTGTTAGTGCACCAAGTAAAAGAATGGGTATGAAACTAAGTAAAAATTAAAGGGCAAATCAATTCATGCAATTACTGACCGAAAGCTATCAAGTGCAAATATGTAATGAAATGCAAGGCTAATGAAATCGATAAAAGCAAGGAAAGTTTGTTGTTGTCCAATGAGATTTTCAATATTATTTGCTAAACTATCATACTTTATAACAAATTTTTGTACAAATTGAAAAATGCAGAATCGGGAAAGGTGGCAATTCATATTTACAATCAGTGGCTTCAATAGATTCAATCATCTTATGACAGTGAATGGAGATTGGAATTATAGCTTTTGGTTAAAATAATTTCTTTGTAATCAATAAGTTACGCTTTAGGTCCCCGTGTTTAGGTGGCCTTTTTGAATTAGGTCCTAAAAGAAATCTTTTTTGAGAGAAATAAACAGACCAAATTCGTAAAATCACTTCAGAAAATATTAAACTTGTCCTCTATAATTATCATTTATTCTTTTTTTTGGTTGAAGATGCAACAATTATGAGAAATTTATGGTCTTAACGTGTCAAATTTTTAACCGATAGACTTCTTAATCTAACAAATACATGCTAGAGCTAATTAGCTTTTACGCTTTTTGGTGATACAAAATAACACATGACTTTACATAATGAATAAGTAATTGGTTGGAATGCACCTGTTCCACGCCTTCAAGTTTATGGTTCTGTGCTAATTTTGTAAAAAAGTTTAATTTAGGCATCAATATATGATTATCTTATTTGTATAGAAATTTGGTTGGGGAGATTCTCCTCTATTTGTCGGCATCCATAGGTAGGTGTCTTTTTTTATTAATTTTGTTTATGGAATGTTTTAAAGAAAATGTCTTTGATATCTTAATAGCCCTAAAGAAACCCTAGGCAGGGACTGATTTACTAAACACAATAAAAAACAGAAAATGAAATAAATAGCAGCACACTTTTGTTTATACTTTGTATGACATTAGTTACGAGCATGGGAGCAGGTGCAACACAAGAAGATGGTGAAATACTTGCAAAGTCATTTGGAGTAGTTGGTATATGATATGGAAAGCTGATTAAAAAAAAAAAAAAACCCTTTGAAATGAAAGTATGATGCCATTTGTACATTGCTATTATGAGTAAAGAAACGGTAAGTATGTTGCGCTTATTGCATGTAAAGAGATGTAAATACATTGCTAATATGGTTGAAAAGTTTTAAAGTTGATTTTATTTTATTTTTTCGAAAATTTCAATGACAACAGTCCGATTTATATATTTCTCAAATCAACATTCGTTTACAGATGGAGCACATGCAGACACGAGACGAAAAATGCAGTGGAATCTTTTCTAGTTAAAATTAAGAAAATGAAACAAGTGAAAACATTAGATTATAATATCACATCATCAAGTCCGTATTAATGTATTTTGTTTAACAGATGTGTGTCACATGGGATCGAGTCATATTTAAGGACTGGTTTGACATTTATGCCCTTAATAAAATGGATGTTCGAAAATTGTCTCAACAGTTTTGGTTCCAACTATATTCAGACCTCATATTTGGAATTGTATTCGGACCTTATATTTAAAAATGTGCATTAATATGTATTCCGACCTTAATGAAATAGATGTTAGAAATTGTCTCAGCAGTTTTGGTTCCAACTGTATTCAGACCTCGTATTTGGAATTGTATTCGGACCTTATATTTTAAAATGTGCATTAATATGTATTCATATGCAAAACTACATAGTACTTCTAAAACTTAACGATTGATAAAAATCGAGAAACAACACTAAAGTCAAGGTTTCAATAGTTGCTAAGGATTAGCATGGTGTAGTTTTAAGACAAAACCGAAACGCATACATACCGCATGCATCAGTTTTTTTAATGATTAGTATACCATATAAGACATAATTCCATAAGATTAAGGAACAAATTTCGGTTTATTCTTACACCATATAACACATAATTCCATAACACATGTCGCAAAAGATTAAGGTGCAAATTTCGGTTTATTCTTTCCATTTGCCTTCATCTCCTTTCTTTATGGGTCTATCAAATTTCTCCTTAAATCGATTAGATGTAATCATGTATTCATTTCTAGAATCGAAAGAATGAAATAATATTCTAGAGATTTCAATCATGTTTTAATGGCAATCGTTTCAACTTTTAAGCACATCATCTATTTGTTTTTGTTTTAAGCACTACCATCTACTGAAAAGCAGACCATAACATCTAATGAAATATACGTAACAAGTTCTACCTTTTAACATAAACAAAAGCTACATTGTTTCACTAAACAATATCCCACCAAAATTTAAACCTTACTAAAACCATTGATTTCCAATAGACCCAAATTGAAACAAGACAAGATTAAGCCTACTAACAAGTAAATCACCATAATCTCCATATAACCAAACCATAAACAAAAAGCACAGCAGAGTGTCGAAATAGAACCTTTGCTATACATGATTTTCCACCATCTTTTTAATCAACTCTTGGAATAAGCTCTTTCATTCTCCACCTTCTGTGCAAAAACCTTTGTTGCGACCATATTATCATCAAAATATCTGGTATAAGGATGTCCCTTAGGAACAAGCCTTCTGTATTTTTCAAAACTCTTCTCAGCATCATCGTTCTTTCCTAACAATGTGTATATAATGCCTTGACATAAATATGGCCTAAAATCCCGAGCCTCTTCTTTGGATAAATCCTGATAAATCTTTAAAGCATCGTTATAATCGCCTTGGATTACACGAATTTGAGCTAACAGAAGCTTGAAATCCCTCAAGTCATCTTTCTTCTTTTCTTTCTTACACTTCTCCATTCCCTCGATGATTCTTTTCTCCACATCTTTCAGATCATTAGGTGATTCTTTAGCGGAAGCAGCCATTACTAAACCATGGTAAGCCTCCACGCGTAAAGGGTCTTTTGCTAGAATCTGTTCAAACCCTAATTTCGCAGAATCGTGATCTCCGCTGTATGAATGCAAATGATACTTGAGTAATTGCCATTCGCTGTCTTCAGGTTCCAGGTTAATCAGCTGACTGAGAATTCCAATAGCTTCATGAATCTTTCCGTTCTTAATTTTCAACTCCATTAGGGATTTCAAAGCGTTGATGTCTTCAGGGTGAGAGCAGAGATGTTCTTCTAGGTTTTTTTCCTCTTCTAGTGATTCGGAGTTGGTATCGGCGGTTTCTACGGTGGCGGGGGGTGGAGGTGAAGAGACAGGAACGGCAATTGCGGGTTTGAGGGTAAAACGCGAGAAGCAAAGTGCGGTGACGGCGACACCAGTGATGAAGGTGGTTTTGAGGAAGGATAATGGGGTAGGGTTTACGATTTTTGTCACTTCGGGTTTAGGGGTTTGGTAGTTAGGGTTACGGAAGGAGGCTTTGATGGGTGTTAACGATGAAAACGATGTTGTTTTCAGGAAAGCGATGGATTTCGACGAGGGGCGGCGGTGATGTTGTAGGGAGAGAGGGCGTGGGAGGTGGCGGTAAGTGGCATTTGTAAGAGCCAATTCCATTGGTTCGCTAGGGCTGGTGGTGATGGTGGTGGTTGTGACAAAGGCGGAGGTGGCTGTCGTTGAGAGGGAGAGAGGGGAGCTAAACCCTGGTAGCGGCGATAATGGTGAAAGTGTCAGAATATGCTTTGAAGATATAAACCCCAGAATGAATAAACGAAATCACATTTTTACGTTTTAAGCCCTTCTAGTTTTGAAAATCAAAAACTGAATAATCGTGTGTAATCTAGTAGGGGCCAATTTGTAAAAACTTGAGACCCACTTCTATTTAGCGAATTATAACTTGTTAAAATAATAAGCTAACAAAATTATTATTTAGTATTTATACTTGAAAAACAAATATTTTTAGTGAAGAAAACATATAATTAACTTATTAGTTTTATTAAAAATCATAATTTTATGATATAATATGTTCGTGATTTTAATGTTATCAACATATATTAATGTAATTAGTACTGTTATCAAGACATAATGAGTTCTATTTGCTATCTGAGATTGGATGTGCGGGGATATACACTCGGAGTGTTAAGTATGAACTCAAGAATATGATGGTCTAAGGGCAGCATCCTTGGGTACAGAGTTCCAAAGGGCAGCTCCCCTTGACAGGATCTAGGGCAGCGCCCCTAAACATGATCTAGCAAGATCCAAGGGGCATTGCACCTAAACAGATTTATATATCGAGGAGTTTGGCCATGTAAATTCCCGTCAAAGTAGGTTATGATATCACGATGATGTAAGATTCGATTATGTCTAAATTACCATATTTCTAACCATCTTTTTGGCGTCAAAATGCATGTAACCCTCTTTTACCAGCTTCCCACCGTTTTCTTAAATCTATATTAGGATGATAAGAGTTCCAAAATTCAGTTGGAACATATATACTCAGAAACAGATCATATAATCTTTTAGTCTCTCAAAACACATCAAACAAAATGTATTATGTGTTTCTCAATTTGAATTAAGTCTGTAATTTGGATTGGTTTGTTCTTGGATTATCTCACTTTTGAATCTGTGTACCCCAAACAATAGGAACAAATTACAGATTTTGAAAATTGTTGAAAAAACATGATCCTAAAAATTATCTAAGTTTACATGTTGTTATTTTGATTCCCTAAAACTAACATAATATGTATACCATTAATTGAGTATTTAAAGTTGGGTAACTAATATATCAAACATGTGATGCTCTATGTATAACGAATAACAAAAAGTATGAAAAATAAATATTACAACCTTTAATAACCCAAAAACACTAAAACAACTAATATAACATTTGTATTAAAAGAATATTAAACACTTCTAAATCGTAAAAATATATATATACAAAAATCAACATACATTTGATATATATATATATATATATATATATATATATATATTTTGTAACATCCATAAAAAATCATGATAAATTTAAATTTTGATATACAAAAACAACATACATTTGATATATATATATATATATATATATATATATATATATATATATATATATGTGTGTGTGTGTGTGTAACATCCCAAAAATACGAGCCAAAAATTTCATTTTTAAAACATATACTTAGTAAAGCATTTAGAAATAAAAACGTTCACCGATCATAACATTTCAAAAAAGATATCACATGTCTGGAAAACATTTTCATGAACATAATAATGTCAGAGTACAAATCCCCAGGAAGATCTCATAGTGCGGAATACGATGCAAGTGTGTGATGGGCCGCTACAGCGCCAGCTCCTTCCCCTTCGAAGAAGAGGTACCTGCAACCCAAACTGAAAACTGTAAGCACGAAGCTTAGTGAGTTCCCCCATAATACCACATACCATACAATCATATAATGAATAGCTAGGAGATACGAGCCTCGCCCACACTCAAGGAGATACGGGCCTCGCCCACACTCCGCTAACTGGGAGATACGGGCCTCGCCCACACTCCACTATCTAGGAGATACGGGCCTCGCCCACACTCCGATATCTAAACCATAATATACAAGTATCACACAGACAACGAGTATAAACAATTCTACCACGCTAGCATATAGCATCATCAGACTCAACTAAGTGATACGGGCTCTGCCCACTCTCCGACACTATCATATCGTCTATACGGGCCGGCCTTGGTGCCTTAGACCCATTCCTACTGGAAGGAAACTCACCTCAAAGTAGATGCTGAAAGTCTGCTTGCTGAGCGCCTGACTGCTGAACCGGAACTCCCCGGCTACAATTTCCATACACACTAAGTCAGATACTGATAACTAATCTTAGGGTAAAATGACTATTTTAACCCCGGTCAAAGTCAACATCCTGGTTGACCGGATTCGCCGAGTTGGCTCGCCAACTCGCCGAGTCCCTTCCATTTGTTCTAGTACTACACCCGATTCTACTCGTCGAGCTTAGCGAAGACTCGACGCATTCTTCCTCGATGCATACATACTAAGTCCAAGTTCATCTGACTCGCCGAGTTGAAGAACAACTCGTCGAGTCTAAGGCAATCTTCATCGGACTCGCCGAGTTGCTCATCCAACTCGCCGAGTCCACGGCTAACTTCATAGGACTCGTCGAGTCTATCGCTCTACTCGCCGAGTGCATTCAGTCCTTTTCTATACAGACCTGATTTGAGTCATGCAGCGGTCCCAAACCACAGATCTAGGCTTCTATGGCATGCTTATCACATAAAGTTGCAAACTTTACGTGCATGCATAGCTTTAGAGGCTTCAAATGTCCAAACTAAGCTCTTAATGGGGTTCTAAGCTCAAGAGGGACCTTAATCACCAATATGACTGAAACTTAACACTTCAAGAAGGTAATGAGAATCCAGATCTGAAGTATAACCCAACCATAAGGTTTCTCTTCAAGGATTTGGGGTTTTAGGGCTTGAAAGCAACAATTTAGGGACAAACAAGATCTAATAGATCAATAACCAAGATGGAAACTTTATTACCAGAATGGATGACCACAAATGAATGTGTTCTGGATCTAAGTCCCCCTCCTTGACCTCTTCAACGTCTCCCTTCTTCCACTTGCTCCAAGGTACACCAAAAGTCCCTTCACAAGGCAACAATCACTCAAACTTATCAATGGAGGCTAGGGTTTTCGATAAGGAATGCTCTGAGGGTGATGGGGGCTGAGATGGGGCTGTAAGGACGTTTAAATAGGGTGAGAACCCTAAGGATTAGGGTCTCCATCTGATTGGCCTATTCGCCGAGTCTAGGCGTGGACTCGCCGAGTAGATCACTTACAGCCCGCATCCACTCGACATCTACTCGGCGAGTTAGAGCTACAACTCACCGAGTAGCTCTTCCCAAAAGAACATTAATCAAAATAAATATGTACCAGGAACGAGGCGTTACAATTCTCCCCCACTTATCTTAGACTTCGTCCTCGAAGTTTGCTGACTCCAGAAACAACTCGGGGTAGTGCTCCCTCATCTCCTCCTCCGCCTCCCATGTCTACTCTGAACCTTTCCGGTGCTGCCACTGCACCTTCACCAACTGAACCACCTTGTTCCTCAAGGTCTTCGCCTTTCGATCTAAGATCGCAACTGGTCTCTCGATATAATTTAGGTTGTTATCAACCTGAATATCCTCCAAGGGTACAACTGCTGACTCGTCCACCAAACACTTTCTCAACCGAGAAACATGAAAAGTGTTGTGGATCTGGCTAAGCTCTGCTGGAAGATCCAATCGATAGGCAGCCCGACCCGCCCAGGCCAAAACCATAAAAGGACCAATGAACCTGGGGCCCAACTTACCCCTCTTCCGGAACCTAATGACACCCTTCCAAGATGATACCTTCAGGAGGACCATGTCACCCACCTGAAACTCCAAGTCTGAATGCCTCCTGTCGGCGTAACTCTTCTGCCGACTCTACGCAGTCTGTAGTCTACTACGAACCTGTTGGATCAACTTTGTCATCTTGAGCACCACTTTGGTGCTCCCAATGACACGTTGACCGACCTCGCCCCAACAAATTGGGGTCCTGCACTTTCTCCCGTAGAGCATCTCGAAAGGAGGGCGGTCAATACTCGCATGGTAACTGTTTTTATATGAAAATTCTGCTAACGGAAGATACGTATCCCAACTGCCGCCAAAATCTAGCACGCATGCCCGCAACATATCCTCAAGAGTCTGGATGGTCCGTTCACTCTGACCATCCGTCTGTGGGTGGAAGGCAGTGCTAAGATGCAGACGAGTGCCCAACTCATCATGAAACTTCTTCCAAAACCTGGAAGTAAAACGCACATCTCTGTCTGAAATCACTGACACTGGCACCCCGTGCTGCGCCACTATCTCCCTGATATAGATGTCGGCCAACTTCTCGGCCGAGATGCTCTGCTGAATTGGGATGAAATGGGCGCTCTTGGTCAATCGGTCCACGATGACCCATATAGAATCCACTCCCCGCACGGTCCTAGGTAGTTTCGTGATAAAGTACATCGTAATATGTTCCCATTTCCACAACGGGATATCAAACGGCTGCATCTTGTCGTGCGGTCTCTGATGCTCGGCCTTGACCTTCCTGCAAGTCAAGCACCGCTCGACGTACCAAGCCACATCCCGCTTCATGCAGGGCCACCAATAGTCCAGAAGAAGATCCCTATACATCTTCGTCGCTCCGGGATGAATGGAGAATCGAGATTTGTGTGCCTCCTCCATCAAGACCTGGCGCACGCCCCCGAGGTACGGCACCCACACCCTGCGGTGTAAAGACAATAATCCCCTTCTATCATAGTCAAAGGAGGAAACCTGACCCACTATGCGCTCACTCTTCCGATGTTCCTCCTTCATGGCCTCCTGCCGGGCCTCCCAAATCCGCTCCAAAAGCGGGGTCACCACTGTCATCCGCAAGCAAACATCCCTAATCGGCGCCGCCTTGCGGCTAAGCGCATCGGCCACCACATTGGCCTTCCTCGGGTGGTAAAGGATCTCACAATCATAATCCTTCACCACATCGAGCCACCGATGATGCCTCATGTTCAGGTTCGGTTGATCCATGAGGTACCTCAAACTCTTGTGGTCCGTGTAAATGGTACTCCGAACCCCATAGAGGTAATGTCGTCAAATCTTGAGAGCGAAGACCACTGCCCCCAACTCTAAATCGTGCGTCGGGTAGTTCGCATCGTGAGGCTTCAGCTGCCTCGAAGCGTAGGCTATGACGTGCCCTCTCTGCATCAGCACCGCGCCCAACCCCGAAATGGACGCGTCACAATATACCACAAAATCCTCTACGCCCTCTGGCAGGGCTAAGATTGGCGCCTCGCACAATCTCTGCCTCAGAACCTCGAATGCTGCCTACTGCTCGGGCCCCCATCGAAAGATTACGACTTTCTTAGTCAACTGTGTCAGGGGTACGGTTATCTTGGAGAAATCCTGAATGAATCTCCGATAGTAGCCCGCTAATCCTAGGAAACTCCGAATCTTGGATGCAGACTTCGGAACCTCCCATCTCATCACGGCCTCCACCTTGGTCGGGTCTACTGAAATCCCGTTCTGGTTGATGAGGTGCCCAAGAAACTGCACCTCGCGCAACCAAAACTCGCATTTGGAGAACTTGGCGTACAAGCTCTCCCTCCTCAAGGTCTCCAAAACCTCTCTCAGATGCTCCTCGTGCTCCTTCGGCGTCTTGGAATAAACCAAGATGTCATCAATGAAAACTATCACAGACCGATCCAGCATCGGTCTACATACGCGGTTCATGAGGTCCATGAACACGGTAGGAGCATTGGTGAGCCCAAACGGCATCACCACGAACTCATAATGGTCGTAACGCATCCGAAACGCGGTCTTATGCACATCCTCCTCTCGGACCCTCATCTGATGATACCCCGAACGCAAGTCGATCTTGGAGAACCAAGATGCTCCCTGCAACTGATCAAAGAGATCATCAATCCTCGAGAGTGGGTAACAGTTCTTCACTGTTACCTTATTCAGCTCCCGGTAATCAATACACATCCGACGCGACCCGTCCTTCTTTTTCACGAACAGGATCGGGGCTCCCCAGGGTGAACTGCTCGGTCGAATAAATCCCTTGTCTAGCAACTCCTGCATCTGCGTAGACAACTCCTGCATCTCGGGAGGAGCCAACCGATAGGGTGTCTTGGCTATCGGAGCCGCACCTGGAACTAGGTCGATCCTGAACTCTACTTGACGCTCCGGAGGTATCCCAGGAAGCTCCTCCAGGATCACATCAGCATAGTCTCGCACCACTGGAACCTCGCTCACCGTCGCCTTACCCGCCTCTCGGGTATCCATAACGTACGCGACATATCCCGCGCAACCCTACTGAAGGTAGCGCCTAGCCCTTGCTGCTGAACACACTGTGGGTCCACGCTGTGGCCTCTCGCCGTGGATCTCCAACTCTCCCCCACTCGGGGTCCTGATCCGCACCAGCTGTTGTGCGCAATCTATCACCGCCCCATTAGGGCTCAACCAATCCATGCCTATAATCACCTTGTTCCCACGCAATAGAATGGGAACCAAATCCACCAAGTAGCGCTCCTCAAACAACCTTAGGACACAATCCCTGAACACTGCTGATGCTCGCACTAATCGATTATCAGCAATCTCCACCTCCAAAGGGCAATCCAACGTGCCCGAAGACTCAGGAAACTTCTTGCTAAGCGCAAGAGAAACAAATGATCGGGTAGCCCCCGAATCAAACAACACCTGTACTGGAATACCGTTCACATGGAACGATCCTAAACAGAGCACATATTAATATCATAACATCATAAAAAAAGATAGAGGGAAAGAATCATACCCATCACCACATCGGGTGCGGCGCGTGCCTCCTCCGTCGTCAGCTGAAACGCCCGACTCCTCACCACTGGAGCCTCTGCCTTGCCCTGTCGGCCATCTATGATCCTCAGAGTCGCTGGAGCTGGCGCCTTCACTGGCACTGATGCTGTCGTCAACTGGGGGCAATTGGCCCTCTTGTGACCCCTCTGGTTGTAGTGGCAACACATCAACTCAGATGTCTGAACAACCGAGACAGGGGCAGTACAATCCCTGCTAAAGTGTCCCGCCTTGTCGCACTTGTAGCAGCCTGATGATCCCAACCTACATGCTCTCTCATGCGACCTGCCGCATTTTCCGCAGTGGCCCGACCCCCCTTGGCCTTTCGGCCTACCATCTGATCCCTTGGGCTTCTTCCCCGAAGCCCCAACCACCTGCCCCATCTCTGTCTTTCTCTTCTGAATGTGCTCCAAATCAATCTCCCTTTCCCTCGCCCTGGCAATCATGGACTCCAGGGTAGGGCAAGCTGAAAAGCTAACATGCTCTCGGATATCAGCCCGTAGCATGTCATGATAGCGGGTCCTCCTCATATCCTCATCTCCCGCATACTGGGGCACCAGTAATTCCCTCTCCTGGAACTTGGCGGTGATCTCCGCCATAGTCTCTATAGTCTGCCTCATGTCTAAAAACTCTCTGGCCAGCTGTTGAAGCTCGACAGCTGGTGCAAACTCTGCCCTGAACCTGGTCACAAAGTCTGACCAGGTCATAGCCTCAACAGCCGAGGCTCCTAACGAGTCACCCACGGACTCCCACGAATCCCTAGCTCGATCTCGTAAACACCCTGCTGCGAACTTCACCTTCGACCCCTCAGGGTAGAAGCTAATCATCTGTGCAGACTCAATGTCTGCAATCCATCGTCTGGCAGCTATGGGGTCCTTTTCCCCGAGAAAATCCAGCGCACCACTGCCCCTGAAGTCCTTAAAGGACAGTGTGCGAGATCCTGACTGGCCAGATGCCATGTCGCTCCTGAACGCCCTGAGGCGGTCCTCCATCAGCTCAACTATCCCTTCCTTGATCGACCTGAAAATAATGGGAGTCGACTCAAGGATGCCTCTGGTGATCTCCGACGCGATGAACTCGCGTAGCCCCTCATCTACTGGCTCGGAACCTGATCCCGAACCCGATCCCTCTCCTGTACTGCCAACTGCGGGCCTCGAGCGTAGTACCACCATTCTGAAATACATAAATAATAATTGTTAGCGATACTGATATCTCTGGAGGGATCACACCTACTACAAGCTCCCTGGTCTTATCTTGGCCTTACTCGGTACGGGTACGGATCCTCTGTTTTCAGTAGTACAGGCCCATACTACCTTCCACATCTATCTGTACCTTCTCCAAGGACTGCCTTGACTCCACTAGGTCCCTTTCACTACTGCTAATCATTGCTATACTCATCCTAAGCTTGCCCCAGGAAAATCTCTAACTCCACTCTACCCGGTCCTCAGCTGCCGAAGGCCTCCTTGTAATTTCAATTAGTCATTACCTGAATACCATCACATGGGGTGAGGCTCAAATAATCCTCCGAGTAACAGACTCGGCCCTTCAGCGGTTAGACTCAGACAAGAGCTGCACTATAGAGCCAGATCCAACACCCTAAGATTATTCAACCTTGATCACACGTGATGTGACGTATTCACCTAATGTCTAACTCCCATCACTCAGAGTCCCACGAAGCACAAAGCCAGCAGCATTCGGACAAAACGGGAACAATCTCAAGCAAATCTATCCTCATAGGGAAAAGTTGAACTAGCATACCATACTAAACTCATATTATCAGGCATAACCCCCAGCAAGCTATCCTACTGCTGTCTACTCAATTCTAGCATGCAATTTTCATACACTGAAACACATAAAGCAGGCACATAAGGCCTCACTCCTAGACCCTTAGTCCTATTCTAGCAAGATGTTCTACTGAAACTGATAAACATAACATAAGCTGGTATTGGTACTTTGGGGAATACTTACTTGAGCTCGGTCGGTCGCGCACATCACACACTTCGTTCCTTCCTAAAACTCCTTACTTAGCTTTTTAGAAAATATTTTCTGCTTTAAAATCTTTTAATCCCTCGATTTGAGTTTAGACACCCCCGAAAGCGTGTGCGAATCCCTCAAACCAGGGCTCTGATACCAACTTGTAACATCCCAAAAATACAAGACAAAAATTTCATTTTTAAAACATATACTTAGTAAAGCATTTAGAAATAAAAACGTTCACCGATCATAACATTTCATAAAAGATATCACATGTCTGGAAAACATTTTCATGAACATAATAATGTCAGAGTACAAATCTCCAGGAAGATCTCATAGTGCGGAATACGAGGCAAGTGTGTGATGGGCCGCTACCGCGCCAACTCCTTCCCTTTTGAAGAAGAGGTACCTGAAACCCAAACTGAAAACTGTAAGCACGAAGCTTAGTGAGTTCCCCCATAATACCACATACCATACAATCATATAATGAACAGCTAGGAGATACGGGCCTCGCCCACACTCAAGGAGATACGGGCCTCGCCCATACTCCGCTAACTGGGAGATACGGGCCTCGCCCACACTCCACTATCTAGGAGATACGGGCCTCGCCCACACTCCGCTATCTAAACCATAATATACAAGTATCACACAGACAACGAGTATAAACAATTCTACCACGCTAGCATATAGCATCATCAGACTCAACTAAGAGATACGGGCTCTGCCCACTCTCCGACACTATCATATCGTCTATACGGGTCGGCCTTGGTGCCTTAGACCCGTTCCTACTAGAAGGAAACTCACCTCAAAGTAGATGCTGAAAGTCTGCTTGCTGAGCGCCTGACTGCTGAACCGGAACTCCCCGGCTACAATTTCCATACACACTAAGTCAGATACTGATAACTAATCTTAGGGTAAAATGACTATTTTACACCCCGGTCAAAGTCAACATCTCGGTCAAAGTCAACTTCCTGGTTGACCAGACTCGCCGAGTCCCTTCCATTTGTTCTAGTACTACACCTGATTCTACTCGTCGAGCTTAGCTAAGACTCGACGCGTTCTTCCTCGATGCATACATACTAAGTCCAAGTTCATCTGACTCGCCGAGTTGAAGAACAACTCGTCGAGTCTAAGGCAATCTTCATCAGACTCGCCGAGTTGCTCATCCAACTTGCCGAATCCACGGCTAACTTCATAGGACTCGCCGAGTCTATCGCTCTACTTGTCGAGTGCATTCAGTCCTTTTTTTATACATACCTGATTTGAGTCATGCAGCAGTTCCAAACCACAGATCTAGGCTTCTAGGGCATGCTTATCACGTATAGTTGCAAACTTTACGTGCATGCGTAGCTTTAGAGGCTTCAAATGTCCAAACTAAGCTCTTAATGGGGTTCTAAGCTCAAGAGGGAGCTTAATCACCAATATGACTGAAACTTAACACTTCAAGAAGGTAATGAGAGTCCAGATCTGAAGTATAACCCAACCATAGGGTTTCTCTTCAAGGATTTGGGGTTTTAGGGCTTGAAAGCAACAATTTAGGGACAAACAAGATCTAATAGATCAATAACCAAGATGTAAACTTTATTACTAGAATGGATGACCACAAATGAATGTCTTCTGGATCTAAGTCCCCCTCGTTGACCTCTTTAACCTCTCCCTTCTCCCACTTGCTCCAAGGTGCACCAAAAGTCCCTTCACAAGGCAACAATCACTCAAACTTATCAATAGAGGCTAGGGTTTTCGATAAGGAATGCTCTGAGGATGATGGGGGCTAAGATGGGGCTGTAAGGACGTTTAAATAGGGTGTAAACCCTAAAGATTATGGTCTCCTCCTGATTGGCCTACTTGCCGAGTCCAGGCGTGGACTCGCCGAGTAGATCACTTAAAGCCCGCATCCACTCGACATCTACTCGGCAAGTTGGAGCTACAACTCGCCGAGTAGCTCTTCCCAAAAGAACATTAATCAAAATAAATACGTACCAGGAACGGGGCGTTACAATATATATATATATATATATATATATATATATATATATATATATATATATTGTAACATCTATAAAAAATCATGATAAATTTAAATTTTTTAAAAACAATCCAAATTCATAAATTGTTTACAAAATAATTTTCAAAACATTTTCAACAACAGAGTCTCCCAAAATCACAAGTCAAAAACATGAGGATGTGTACGATCAAGCATTTGCCTTTTCGCGGTCATCTGAAGTTTCAGAAACATAACCCAAAAGTGTAAGCCAACGCTTACTGAGATCCCCCAAAGTACCAACACACAAACAAACAACATATACAATAACATCATGTCGGGTCCAATCAACCATCGGGTTGGAATACCCCCATGCTCAGTCAACCATCGGGTTGAAATGACAAATACATTATGGGCTCAGTCAACCATCAGGTTCGAATACCCCAAACCCATCAACCATCGGGTTGGAATGCCAATATACAATGGCTCATGTCATCTAGGGGTGACAAATTATGACACGACACGACAAAAATACACTATACGAAACAAAATTGGGACAAAACTTAAAATTGAATTCGTGTTTGTGTCGTGTTCGTGTCAGTAATAAAAAACACGATGTCATGTCGTATCATGCTCGTGGTAAAAATACGACACAAAATTGACATGATTTAGCAGTTCTTTATCGTATTTTTCGTGTTTATCGTGTTATATTTGATAAAATATTCATTAAATAAACTAGTTTTTAGTATATGTTATATTTGTCGTGTTATGTCGTGTTTGTCGTTTTTTAGTTCGTTCGCTTTCGTGTTAGTTCAAAAAAACACAACATCGTGTCGTGTCATGTTCGTGTTACAAAAAACGTTTTCGTGTCGTGTCGTGTCAGATTGAAACACGAAACGATAGCACGATTTGTCACCCCTAATGTCATCCTTAGGATGGAATACCCTTGGGTCCATTCAACCATCAGGTTGGAATGCCCCCGGCATGTTAGGTCACGTGCAAAGCAGTAAAGCCTCAACCACCAACCAAATATGTGCACATATACATAACAGACAAACATATAATTTGCCAATAGACGAACAAATAGATCTACATATTACTAAGCATAACAACATCCTATATACCAAGATACCGATCTAACAGATCACTGCAGCACGATAACATACTATCACATAACGGGATATCAAATCCAAATGGCCAACCTTGGTGCCTTCGACCCACAAGTACAATGAGAAAAACTCACCTCGCAACTGGACAAAAGCTGATGAGGTATCGACTCCGAATCTCAGCTCTAGTTAACACTTATTCCAACCAATTGAACCATCTCAGTCAAAATCCCAAAATACCCAAAAATACCCTTAAAGTCACATTTGGTCAAAGTCAACCCATCTCATGTCGTGTCCAGGCATTGGTCACGTCGTGACAGCGAACCCAGTCCGATTCCCACTTGACTCGACCCAACTAGTTAACTCAGTCAAGGAAACCACCTGAACAGTCATCATGATGTGAGCACCCACTCTCACGTCATGAGCTCCAAAGGTTCTAACATAAAATGAGTATGCTTCGAATATCACGTCGTGAGATCTTAACTCTCACATCGTAAGCGTTGTCTGTGGCTAAGGGTCTCCAGTTTAAGTCCTTATTCCATTAATTCTTCGAGTCTACTTCATCAAGAAGCTAAAGGGGACCCCCAAGGTATATAAAAATGTTTCCTTTATGGCCCTGCATGCACCAAACATGATCATCCATTTCTTGGTCAAAAAGGGAAGAATTGAGCTTCAAAATTTCATGCATGTCCCAAATCCATACCAACTTCCAGATCTGAACCCTATAATGCTCTCGGGACTCTTAGAATCCTTAAAGTTGCCAACTTTATGGATCTACTCCACTCAATCATGCAATAACATCAATAAAATGTACAAAACTCAAGATTTATCCATGATAAGCAATAAAAGTTGGAGCCTTTGATACTTACAAGGGTCCAAAAGGCAGGAAAAGATTATGATGAGGATGATTCTTTTCCCACACCACCACTAGAGCACTTCATTCTCCTTCTTCAAGCTAGAAATGCACCCAAATGACAAAGGATCTTAGGGAGGAGTAAGATTAGGGTTTCTGTAGACTTAGATAGTAATAGAAGCTAAGCGTAAGAAACCCTAACCCTCTCATTCCCTTAAATATTGGAAACTTAGGATTTTTGGTCGTCAGCCGCCTTCACGTCGTGAGCACTATACTGCTCACGTCGTGAACCTTTAAATGATGCACGAGTCTGAAACACTCTTCACGACATGAAAAGGCATTCTTCACGTTGTGAGTAGGGCAAATACTGAAATTTCTAACTTCACAATATTAAAGAAAATATACCTGATCCGGGTGTTATATATATATATATATATATATATATATATATATATATATATATATATATATATATATATATATATATATATATATATATAAACGTTATTATCTCAAGATTCAAAATAACTATTTTTTTTAACTTTCATCTTTAAAACACAAATCTCTTCAAACATATAAATATTTTTTTGTCATTATTAATTAATAACCATAAGTTAAAATTCTTGAGTTTTAAATACTAAATATACAAAAATTAGAAAACTCTTGAGTTGTAGTGAGAGTTTCAAATGAATGTGATGCTTGAAAATATGCATTTGTTATTAGATACATACATATATAGATTTAGTTCTATATATAGATCAATTCATTTCTAATTTAGTCAAACTCGAGCTATTTGAGTATGTTATTGAATCGAGCTCAAGTACTGATATATTCTATTCATAGAGTTTAATCAAGCTTAATAAAATTATATTTTTACCTTTATATATAATTATTTTAAAAACTTCTAAAATGAAATAAAATGTGCAGGCCGCAAGGTTAATATATTTTACATATTCCCTCAATCCTTTCTACTCGAAACTTGATCCTCCTCACCCCTCCATCTCTCTAGCTCATCGGTGACTAATGTATTATACTTGACCTAAATGGTGGCACCACCATCATAGTTTGCTATCCATGCACGGTTGCTCCGACTTTATGCTAAGTTTTATGTCCTAAAAGCCATAACTTTTAATTTTCTAGATATTTTTGTGATTGTTTTGCGTTTTTCATGTCCTCAATTTATCACTCTATTGTAGATATGGTATTACCAACTTGGTTTTCAGAGTTAATGTTGCATTATTGTACAAATCTATGTTTGATATTTTTAAACCCATTTAACTAAATATGTTAATCCATCAACCCGTTTAATTAAGAGAGAATTTCGTATATGCCTTTCTAAAACATTAAATATTATATTTGTATAGCCTATTTTTTAAATATCATATTTAAACTTTATAAACTTTCAAAATATTATATTTATCCAAAATTTTGTTCTTAATATTTTCAAACTTTTTATACTCAATTTAAATTCTTATTCATTATCAATTGACTATTATACGATTTTTGTAATTGATTGACTAAAACGATTGGAGATTAGTTATTCAAAAGGAAAAGGTATCCCGATAGTATTTCCTTATGCTTTTTTTTTTGTTGAAGATAATTGGGAAATGTATCAAGACATTGAAGGCTCATATGACTTTGACGAATCAACCCATGTATGTAAAAACTCTTTTAATTTGTTGTTGGTATGATCATTAACAATTAAATTTTCGAACATGGTGATGATTATTGATGAAATTGGCCTTTTAGTTTAGAAGTTCAACTCTAAGTCTGGAACCTACTGCAAATAATCAACACTATAGTTAATCATAAGTTAAGAGTTAGATTTAGTTTTGTATGATTGATAATGACTTTTTTGTTTAGAATCAAACAAAAGTTCATACAATGGAATTTTCATTTGTTTAAAATGAGAAGGGTGTAATTAAAAAGAACACTAATTGGTATCAAGATTAATGCTATTTTCATTCTAAAAATCAACCGAATAAGAATATTAATTACTAGATGATTCAGCCACTTACTCTTGGTTGATTTTGTAAGAGTAAAGTTCGGGTGATATGACCATATTTAACTATATATTTTATGTCATTATCCTAATGTATTTGAGTAAAAATGTTATATTTTAAGATACATGATACTTAATATGTTTTGAAATGTTCAATTACAGTTAAAATGGGAGCTAGAATGCAAAAGAAGGAGAAATGAACTAAAAAGACGCAAAAAAGATGTTGCTGGACAGCTTGACCCCTCATCAGTGTTTTGGCCATATTTCATGACTCGTAATTCCGATTGACGATATTCAAAATGTTCTGAAAACTAGATACAATTTAGGACAACTTTAGTGTTTTGAGAAAATGTTTATTCTCAGTGACCATGGTGTGGCAAAGGTTACCACAACATGGCAATTCGGAAAAAATTTGTGGACGGGAAGAAACAATCTACCACGACATGGCAACTATTTCACCATGTCGTGGCGACGTTAAAAGCTATAAATAGTGCCGAAAATTATCCTTAATGACATATCTTCAACCCTAATTCATTCCCTACGAAAATATACCTCATGGAAACCGTTTTGAGACTAGAAGGCGACCAAAGGGCCGTTAAACTGATATGGAGCCAAGATCTGAAGGATTCGAGAGCGAATTCATGTCGGAAATCATTCAGTTTGCTTTTTTGATCATGATTAGTATTCTAGTTGTGTTCCTACTGTTTTTACTTTCTGAATTCAAGTGTTAAAACCTGTTGCTTTTGTTTGGAGTAGATAAAACTCGATTTTATGTGTTGATTTCAATGATTTTGGATTTTATTAGTTTGGTTATTAATTGTGTTTGATTGATCATCACCTATCATCTTAAAGTTATGATTTTTATTGCATATTGCTGAGTTATGTGTATTTAAGAGGATCAGTCTAATTACATTAACTTGAATCTTAATTAGTTTATGATCATTAAACTATTAGGACTAGAGATTGATCAAATTCTAGGGTTAGGTAATGTTAATTTGTGACTTTGGTTGTGTTAGAGAGTTTATATATTCATGCTATGCTTCGATTGATTGTCATAACCATTGATGAAAAATCACTAGATGACATCATTCATAATACGAATATATTAAATTAATTATGTGTTCACTAATTGAATGATCATTGTGTTAGTTGTTCATTAATTATCAGTACTAGGAAATCCGATCAAGATAACTAGTCACATTAGAATTCGGTAACCAACTAATAGATCCATTGCACTATCAACGAAGTTAACCATGATTTGAGAAGTAATCCAATTTAAACTTGAGTACCTAAAGTGACTCGTTTCTAATTATTTTATCTAATTAGTTTAATTTAGTTGAGTTTTATAAATAACCCCCTCCCCCCTTTACTGTTTCTTTTTATTTAGAATAACCTATAATCAAATACTCTAATATTAATTCACTGATGTTCCCATTTAGTTCAACATCCTTCTTTATCAAAATTATAATATACTCGATCAGGTTCACTGTTTGTAATGTATGGTTTAACTGCGATAAACTATGAATTATAAATAAAAAAACTAGTACATTAAAAATACATATTATTGGGTTATTTTGAAATTTAACATTTCCAACGATATATTTGTAACTGTATTGGATTTTTCAAAGCTTGAAAATTATTGGAGTTTGTAACTTGTTTAAGTATGTTAAATTTTTTTTTTTTAAATTTATTTACATTTTTAAATTTAAATGGGTTAAATCGTTTTCAACCATTTTACTTAACATGAGCCGTTAGGAAAAATAAACATATCAACTCAAATTAAGAGGTTAGATTGAATTGAAAATCTCAACCCATTTAATTAATATTAAAGCAACTTACATTGGGTTGTGATTCTAGCTAATTTAATAATTAATGAAGTTGAACCCAACCAAATTTGACCGATTTTCAACTATGTTTTTAGTCCAAGCTAATTACTCTCATTACAATCGACATGATAACAGCAAAATGACTAAAAGTCTTATCATGGTGTTTAGCTTAATATCTTGAGCATAATGGAAGACACCATGTAAATTGGTGTGGATCTTTCCAAGATGTTCAAAAGAAAGGTTAGAGGTGGGAAAATACTTTTTTCCAATGTTTTAAAAACTAATTTTTTAGTTGAACCGATATGGTAACTGGTTCCTGGTTCGACCGTCAGGTGAACCGATTTCTATATTTTTCATGTTTTTTCCTATTTTTCTACACATACATACATATATAAATCATGAATTTGATGTTTACAAGTTCAAACATTAAAAATACATATAAAAATAAGTTGTAGGTAAACCAAATACATTAAAATAACACATAACCATAAATTTTAATGTTTTATATCAATCCATATACGTCAAAAATAAAATAAAGTATAATACTGAAAACTAAATATGGTTTTGGATGAATAAAAAACGTCAAAAAACTTTATAATATTTACCATATGTTTTTTTTAGAAACCTAAATAGATATGAAAAAAATCATTAATGTTTATTATGTAAATGATTCTTTTTCATGTTTTTTTTATTCGGTTTAACCGGTTTATTTAGACCGGTTCAACCGGGTTTTTCTAAAAATCGTCCGGTTCAATCCGGTTTAGAAATCAATGTAAAATCGGTGACAGTTGAACCGTTCCTTCCCCGGTTCCCGGTCCAACCGGTTCGACCGACCGATTCAAACCGGTTTTTAAAACATTGCTTTTTTCATGGAAAGATAATTGGGTTGGGGTTTCACCCCTAAAAAAACCTAATTCCAAAGACTATATTTGGTTGAAGCGAAAAAAACGCTTAATCTCCAACATGTTCCAATGTTCGGTTTATTCGATAATTTATGGAGTTGGAATTGGAAAAGAAGGCTGCAAAAAAGGTGTTAATGAGGCTAAATTCGTAGCTTTTGTTTCTCTTTTGGAAGGACATAATCCATTCACAATTTTAGATGAAACTTTGGGAGACTCCATGAGACATTTCCGGTTAAAACATTTCCTACAACACTGAATTCGACCTACTTTAGTGATGATCTCGCCATCTTTGAATAGAATAGGCGGTTACCTATACTTACAAAGGTGAATTGTTTTTATATGGAGGTTGCTTATTAACTTGATACCTTCAGCAACAAACGTCATTCATGTAGGTGTTTTTGTCTCATCTACGTTGTCATATCTTTGTAATTATATATTATATATATAATTAAATCCCGTGGGTGTTGGGAACTGGAAACTTTTTAGTTTCTGGATTTTGTCACAATTTTTTTAACTTTCCTCCAAATTGCCCCCAAACTTTTCTTTTTGCACTTCCGCCACCAACATTCCAAACTTCTCCTAATACGAATAGTTTTCTTTTTCCGTCTTTACTTTTTGGGCTAATACAATTACTTTACTTGACTTAATATCTAAAGCCCATTCACCCCATGCGCGGAACATGGACTTCTCCTAGTTTTCATGAATACACGAACATGTATTCTTATGGCCCATTTTCTTAAAATATGGTCACTTATGTTGCTTGGTATGGAGTTGCTTTTGGGCTGAAATATAATTTTCAAGAATTTATTTGAGTTGTTGCTAACCTTTAATGGGGCTAAAAAAACAAAAGCTTTTTAATCCATTTTTCTAGATTGTTGTACGGTTAGTGTCGAAGGCCTAGAATGAAGCTTCTTTCAAATAGATTAAGGTTAATCCTTAAAAAACGGCAGATGGAATTTAGATAATTCTTTTCTATTGGGTTAAACATAGGGATAAGTTGTAACGTCCGTGTTTCAAAGCTAAGCATTAATACGATGATGTAATAGTTAGCGTCAATAATTGTAACTCATTTTGAAGTAATAAAGAGGAATTACTTGAATATTATGTGATTTTATGTGCATTATACTTAATTATAAGTTATAATAAATTAAGAATGAAAATAAGCGGCAAAAATAAAAATATAGATAAACCCGATATCTATGAAGAAAGTTGTAGTGGTCGTGCCAAGGATTCCGAAGATATAAAGAACGCCGAAATCCGAGTTGAAACGGAGAAGTTATGACCTATCGAAGTTTCGCGGCAAAACCGGCACGACGCTATGTGACGTAAAAGGTGAGTTTATGATAAAGTGCTTTTTAGCCTTAGCGATCTAAATGAAAGTTGTTGTGTACATTAAACCGAGAGCGTGCATAAAAAGAATATCCAAATTTGACTTCGTATGAGGAAGTTATGAATTTTTTAAGATTTGACATAATAGTGTGCATCCCGGAGTTCGAATTTTAGATCAAGTGATTTTTAGCCGACACAACCTAAATTAGAATTGAAGACCTCATTAATAGGAGATCAACGATAAAAAGACAGTCGAAAATGGAGTCTGTATGTAGAAGTTATGAATTTTACATGGCCGTTAAACAATGTAATCTTCTCATACTGTTAAATTTAAAATCGGTCGAGAATTAGCCAATGGAGTCAAGATGAGTGTTGTAGATCTTGTCAATACCTACGTGTGGATATAAAGAACGTCGAAAACGGAGCTCGTATGCGAAAGTTACGGGGTTTAGAAGTCGGAAGGGTGCTGCTGCGAAGTAGGTGACGTGGCTCAATCTGAGTCATTGCTTTCTCCCCACCAGATAACCAAAAGTGGCACTGACTTGACGAGTTCATCACTTTTTCAGCCTATAAATACCACCCGAGAGTTCCTTCATTTTTCACACCTTAAACCCATTCTTCTTCTCTTTACTCACTCTCTAAACCTCCCAAAACACCCCCAAAAGCCTAGGAAACTTCCCTAGCACTTGAAGAAAGCCCCGGAGCGCCTAAAGTCTCCAAAAAAAAAAAAGAGTTTTTCGGCTCGGAACTCTGCCCCTGCAGAGTCCGGTTTTCAAGAAAACCTTCCGGTTTCGTCGAAGCGAAGCGTTGTCCAAGTTAGAATCACCACCTTATCAAGTGAGTGCATAGTTATTTTCATCTTACACATAGATATGAAATATTTTATATAAATTACGTGTTATGTGTGCATATTATCTATTTATCTTAAGATCTATGTTGGATGAAAGATTTAAACTTTTTCAGATCTAAGTTGTATATGTATTTTATATCATGAGATCTATGTGGGATGAAAGATTTAAAATTTGTTTTTCAGATCTAAACTGTATATGTTTTTTATACCTTGAGATTTATGCTGGATGAAAGATTTAAACTTTGTTTTTCAGATTTAGACTGTATATGTATTTTATATCTACAAATATATTGGGTAAACACATGGGTATATAAAATAGTTGATGTGTGATGAAATAAAATAATGAGAGGCCTCGATGTTGACGATGATCCAGTCATCTAGCGACGTATGGATGATGACCACATACTTTTCTAGACAGTCCAGTGGAACGCTAGCAGGCTCACAACCTGTAACGCCCTGTTCCGAATCGCTTTCCTAATTCGGGATTGTAGCCTGAGGATAAATTATTATAAGGCTTGGGGCCTTTGGAAGAGAGAGATCTAAACCCATTTAAGTATAGATAATGTAAATGAGGTGATCTAGGAGCTGGGTCGTGTCTTGAAGACAAAGGGGTATATCGGTAAAGTGGCAGTTCGAGACCTTTATGGGTTTTGGGTTTTATTCAGAAGGTTATAAAACTTGTGTGTGTTGTTAGGGGTGTAGGGCTTCTTGCCACCTTTTTGTAGATATAAGGTTCGTCGGAAACGGACCTAGAATGAGGGAGTTATGTTAATTTGAAGGTTTTGGCAGTTTTGGTCCCTGGGTAGGAAAAGCTTGCAATTCAGCATGCATGCAAAGGTGATAAACAAGTGAGTATGCTCAGCGTAAGCTGGGGAACGCCCAGCGTAGTGCTGGATAAGTGAAACGCAGGTGCGAGAAACGTACGCCCAACGTACGTCCAAAATCTCCAAAACCTTAAGTCCAAGGGGGTGCGCCTCTCTTTCATTCTCAGAGCCTTAAATCCTAATTTTGAGTGGTAGCTTCATCCAAGAGTGTTGTGAGCTTTGTGGGTGCATTTTTGGTGGTTTTTGGTGCATTTCAAGAAGTGGAAGCTCAATACAAGGTGGTGGTTTAAGGGAGGACTTGTAGATCGGGACTTCTTGCAACATTTTCAGCTTAAATAAGGTAAAAAGTTATGATCTTGGTCACTAGATGTTGTTATTTATGAATATGTGGGTTTTTGGTCCCTTTTTGGTCTCATGAGCAAGATCTAGTAGGTAGACACCACTTCAGGAGCTTTGAGTTGCCAATCTTAGCATTTTAGTGGTTATAAGCCCATAAAGTTGCAATCTTTGAGGCTAGAAACCATTCATGCATGTTCTAGATGAGTATTATTGGGTTAAGTTGGTCATTATGACCCTTTGAACCATGCAAATGCATAAAGGTGCCAACCTTTATGCATTACGAGCTTCATCTGGCGGTTCTCTGAAGTTTAGACGCAAAGCTCTTAATTGATTAAGTCACAAAAGTAGTTTGGAAGTTCTGCGAGTACGCCCCGCGTACAGAGTCCACCATCCCATAGATGGTCAATGCGAGGCGAGGGTACGCCCAACGTACAAAAGGGGTACGCCCCGCGTATGCCTCTGTTTGGGATTTCGGACTTTAGGCTTCGGGTTTGGGCCTAGATTCTTGGACCCTAATGGACTATCTGGTTGGTTGTGTTCTGGGCTAATTGAAGGATTGGATCATAGGATAAGGCCCAATAAGGAGTTTGGGCCCAATTCAGAAAATTGGGCCATTAATGGGCTTGTAAGTACATGGATTTCATTGGGCTAGCTATGGACATGTATAATGATTCAGAAAAAAATAGATGGGCTTTAGGAAAGGCCCATGTAAGGGTTTGGGCCATATTTGGAAAATTGGGCCATTAGTGGGCCTTTATGGATTTTGGAGTTTTGGACTTGATTAGTTTTGAACATGGGCCTTAGTTAAGTATCTTGTGGGCCAGGGGTAAAATGGTCATTTTACCCAAGTATGGATTATGGATTATGGTATAGAATCCAATTGCTAATTGGGTGATATTTTGGTATTGATGGCTCGAAGAGTTGCAAGGACAACATCTAAGGATTTCTTGCAGTGAAGTTTAGCAGCATGAGGTAAGTTACCTTCCAGTAGAGGTGGGTCTAAGACACCAATGTCGGCCCACCAGTAGGTGATTATGTTTGAGATGATTCTCTTTGTGATAATTGTCTGGTTTGCCACTATCTAATATGCTTTATGTGCTAGGATGCTTTGATATATGTGATAGTAATAGTAAGGGTGAAATAGTAACCAAATATCGGTTGAAAGATATTGAAGGGGTAGACAGTACCCATGCATGCCTAGCAGTATGTCTATGATATGTTATTATGCAGTAGTGGTAGGGGTGAAATAGTCCCCGTAACCAGTTGAAATAAACCGGAGGGTAATTCGGGCACCTAGATATGCCTGACAATATGTTTATGTTATGTTATTATGTGGTAGTGGTAGGGGTGAAATAGTCCTTATAACCAGTTGAAATAAACCGCGGGGTAGGTCGGGCACCCAGATATGCCTGGCAGGGTAGGTCGAGCACCCAAATATGCTTGACAGGGTAGGTCGGGCACCCAGATATGCTTGACATGGTAGGTCGGGCATCTAGATATGTCTGACAATATGTGATTATATGGTATGATGGGGGAACTCACTAAGCTTTGTGCTTACGGTTTACAGTCTTGGTTTCAGGTACTTCGTTTTCAAAGGATAAGAGCCGGCTCGATCGCAGCGCATCATACTATGTTTTCCGCATATGAGATCCTTGGGATTACACTATGATATTGTTTTATGTTAACATGTTTTGATTATTGACACTTTGGTTTTGACATGGAATGTTGTTATGGATGTTTATATACCAATTGGTTTTATAATAACTTAATTAAAAATGAAATTTTTGGTCTTGAATTGTGGGATGTTACAAGTTGATATCAGAGCCTTGGTTTGAGGGATGCGGGCACACTCTCGGGTGTGTCTAGACTCAAATTGAGGATTTGGTATGAAAATTTTCAAAAGAAAATCATTTTTATAAAAGAATTTGATTTTTTTTTTGAAAAGATAAAAGAACTTTGAAAAGAGATAAGGAGTGTGATGCGTGTAATCAGCCGAGCTCAAGTAAGTTTTCCCCAAGATACCCATACATGTTATGTTATGTTATGATATTGATTGAGAATATGTGAACTGCATGCTAGATTAGGGCTAAGGATCTAGGAAGGATGCCTTATATGCCTACTGTATGTGCTTGTAGACCTGCGTGCTAGTACTGATCAGTCAGTAATAGGATAGCCTGTTTAGGTTATGCATGATTATATGAGCCTTGGTATTGTATGCTAGTACATATTCCTGATTAGAAGATAATTTGATTGGAGTATATTGGTTAGATTTTCCATTGTCTGAATGTTGCTTGCTTTGTGGTTTTTGGGACTCTTGGTAATGTGAGTTAGCTACTAAGTGAATATGCTAAGTCACATGGGGTACATGCCAGATAATCTCAAAGTGATGGACTTGACCCTATTGCGCAGCTCTCGTCTGAGTCTAACCGTTATACAGATGAGTCTTTTACTCGAAGGATTATCTGATCTCTGTTGCATGTGGCTATATTCATGAGGTAGGTAGTTGACATTACTGGGAATCTTCTAGCAACTGAGGACTGGTGGGTTCGGGAACGTAGGGAAGCCTAAGATATGTTTCAGTGGGTTAGTAGTGAGGTTTAGTGGGACTTGGGTGCATCGGTTTGAGGAAGTGACTTGGAGGATTCAAGAGGATTGATGAGGAAAGTATGGATAGGCGTAGAAGGTAGTATTGGGCACGTACTACTGAAATCACAGGATCCATACTCAAATCTACGAGAGTCTTGGAGAATCTGAGAAGCTTCGGGAGGATAAACTTTGAGTATGTCTGACCAGTGGCTTTGTGGTTTATCAGTTTGGAAATGAGCACTCGAGGAGGTGGCTTTGGTTCGGGTTTTGACTCAGGAGCATGTGTTGAATTGATGAGCGAGCAGATGCGAGAGTTCATCTCGTCGGAGATTACCCACAATATTTTGGAGCAGATCCCATAATCTTTGGTTCAGTCAAGAAGGGGATTTTGGAGGTATTGGATAGTCGTCTCAGGGCCTTTTAGGCCGAGATTGTGACAGGGTAGTTGGGGGCTCATCTGGAGCCCAAAGCTTGTGGATCTCAGGAATCCTTCTGGAAGGAAGATCCTATTGTTATCTCGAGTCATTTGGGATTGGAGGTGGGTCACACACCTTGTCTTCAGGAGAGGCTACCACATGATTGAATCACTATGGAGATTTCGCGAGCCTAATGCGAGGAGTTACCCAACACCATTGGGCGTGTCACTGATAGACTGATCGCTAAGTTCCAGGATCAGATTGTGGTTGGGCAGGCAGTTGACATGGTATTCTGAGTAACTCATGAGAATAAGATTGGTTCATATGGACAGTTGGGCAAGAGAAAGTGGGAACATGGTTCGGATCGACAAACCGAGCAGTTGGGTGTGTATGTAGCGATTGTTAGAAGCCCGAGGGGTCGTGGTGGTTGCACGAAGGACGAAGGGGTACAAACGGATGTGCTTAGCAGGTCTAAGTGCGGAAGGTGCGGGTTGAAGGGTCACAATTGCCAAGAATACACGTTGGAGATAGAGTTGTGCCATCGTTGTCATCAACCTGGTCACATCAGGGCGAATTGCCCCCGCATGGTGGTTAGGGCTGCTCAGGATTCATCACAAGTACTTTTGCAGGAAGTCAAGATCGAGTGGCAATAGATCGCTGATATGTAAATTGAATTCCCCTATCTGTAATGAAATTATGGTGTAATTACTCTTAATCGGCAATTGTAATGATTTGGAATCTCATTGAGTTATGGGTAAGTGTATCTAAGGGTTTATTTCCTGCTTGTGTTTGGATTATATTTTCAAGAAATATCATATGCCAATTGCATACCATGAATTATAAGTAGTTAGTGAAAGGTCATTCTTTTTTTTGCTCATTCGGGGTGTTCAGTGTTCTCTCGGTTCGTAGTAGTAGAGATCGGTCAGGGGTATTAGGTAGAAAGTCTAGAGTTAGCTTCATCAGGGCTAGTCCCCATGTATCTATGAGCTATAGTGGTTTCATCATCTGTTCTGGTATGATCAACAGTGTCCTAAGGGAGCACTTCTGGGTTCTAGCACCACTAACACTATGAGAGGAGCGGTAGTAGGAAGATACAGGTGTTAGACGCAAAGGTGTTTGATAATTGGATGTTCCAAGGAAATTGTATTTTCGCGTGGGTCGTGTTTGATTAGGGTTTAGTGGTTCTGCGAGGAATCGTCAGCTAGAGTAAAGGTTAAGGTTTCTAGTCGCCAGCATGGGAGGTGGACCGAGGTGCCGGACTGGACCATATTTCAAGAGTACTCTTCAAGATTTCATAGGATAGACGATCTTAGGATTTGACTGGTAATTGATCACTAGCATGGGTATGCACAGGTTATCGATAGTGGACTATTTGGAAGTAAGAAGGATTGGGGATCCTTAAATTCTCACGTACCGTGAAGACTTAGTCAAATCTAAGTGGGTGAGTTGGGAGTTCAAAAAACGTTCCAACGTTTGGTTCACGTCTTTCCTTGACATCAACAAATCGGTATTTTATGGCCGTGAAATTGGGGATGTTACATAAATTATGTAGTTAATTTTTTTCTCTAATTACACGTGCTTTGTAATTTCTATTGTATGTTTATCGTCCCTCGTATATATGCCAGTAAACGTGTTTTATCCCTATTTTCAAAAATTAACTCGGACCGTCCCTGGTTTGATTTAACATTGCACATTTCATCCCTGAAAGAAAATTTTGTTACGAACTTAGTCCTTGCCAAATATTAAATGACCATTATACCATTTTGTTTTTATTTTTCAATTAAATTATTATCTATATTATCATTTTCAATTAAAAAATAATAATAAATTCCCCATCCCCTTCACTTTCCCCAACCCATCCACCTTTCACTGTTACCCATTGGAGAGAAACATACAAACACATACATACACACACAAACAGTCATCGGCCACCCTCCGACGAACCTTCCCTACCCTTACACTACGTTACTGATCGAGAAAATAAAAACACGAAAGACACATACTCGATGAGAGGGAAAGAGGAGACCTACAATTCACTGATGGTTTTGGGTAGGTATCGAAGTGTATATTGTTATTGGGTTAACGACGATCGAAAAAAGAGTGAGCGTGAGAAGGAAGAAGGAGTGGTGTGTTTGCCAGAGAAAGAAGAATGAGGAGGAGCGCCAATGAGGAATTGAAGAAAAAAGCCTACAACGACTAGGGTTTTGGGTGGTTGTTGGAGTGTAGATCTGTCTCTGACCTCCTTCACCTCTAAGAACACAGGGTTTCACGGACACAATCATCGCCATTGATTAAGGTTTTAAATCGACTGAATCTGTCGGTCTCCTTCTTCATCTGTATGTTTCCTTTAATCTCCATCAACTACGGTATTGGGATCGATGGTTTCTAAAATATGTTTTGATCGATTTTCCGACAGATGTGTATATCAATCCGGGCCTCCATCATCACCTGGACAATGTCATCGGAGATGGAGAGGGTGATAGAAGGTAGTAGCAAGTGGTATAAGGTGGTGATTGTGGCTTGGTTCAATGATGTAGGTCTGTGAAGGAGGTGAGAACGGGGGATAAGGGAAGTGGTGTACTGTGATTTAAGGGTGACAGAAAGAGGTTGTTGGTGGTTTCCGGCGATGCTTGTGGCTAAATATGGTGCCGATCTTGAAGGTAGTGGCTAATGGAGGTTATGGCTGTTGGTATAAGGGGATGGGTGGAGATATTTGTTTTATGTATTTATTTTTTAATTTAAACTGATAAAGAAATAAAAGAAAATGAAAAAAAGAAATTATTGAGGGTAAAATAGTCATTTCATGTCCATAGGGACTAAGCATGCAAGAAAAACAAACCTAATGACAGTCCAATTAATTTTTGAAAATATGAACTAAACACGATTTCTGTCATATATATACGAGGGACGATTGGTGTAATTTACCCTTCTACTTTCTATCTAGAGTATTTTTTTAATATCACATTCTTCGTTCAAGAAAAAAAATTTGTTACACCCATAATATATGTGATTTGTATTCTACAACATACTATAGGAACTTTGATTGAAAGAAAGTTTCAAGTCACGAAACGAGACAACTACATTTTGTAAAAGTCTTAGAAGGTTTTTTCACGATCGAACTGAACGACAATCGTAAGAATCTTAGAAGGGTTTTTCACGATCGAACTGAACGACAATCGTAAGAATTTACTTATGCGATACAATTGATCTAGTTCTACCTAGAGGTGTTGATTGGGTAAAATTTTCGGGTTTCGGGTAGAACGGGTCGGGTAGTTCGGGTATTTCCTTAAAATAATAATACTCGAAACCCGACCTATATTGTAATTCGGGTTCTCGGGTTTTGTGGATTTGGGTTTTAGGCCGGGTCGGGTATTTTTGGGTATACCCGAAAATTACTTAAGTGTCACTTATTGATTTTTTTTAAAATTCTTTTTTGCATTTCGGTTGCTTTAATAAAAAATTAGGTAACAAAATATTGCATACAATTAACAAGTACATATACGATAACAATACAAGTCACTGTAATATGTTATGTGGTTTTTGTATTCCATTTCAAATTTTTGATTAAAAAAAAACAATTTATGGAGTACATGATCGGTGTTTGACTAAATTTGGATTAACCAAACATATTATATGATTGAGTACATAAAAGTTATAAATAAAAGAATTTAGCATGTTATCTAAATTGTAGAAACCAATTATATGGCTATATTTCAATTCATAAAGAAGAAATGACAAAAAAGAAACATGTGCATAGTTGAAAAAAAGAAAAAGATAGTATACAAAGAAAATGAAGGGAAATCTAACATCTCATTCATTTTTATTATATTTGTTATATTTTTTGTAACTTCTGATCAAAACTCCATTTCATTTTCAAAAATTTCTTTAGTATTTATAATATACCGTTCAAATAATGAGGCCATATAACATTTGACTATAAGAAATAATAATTATGTAAAATAATGATACAACTTTAATAGTTGTTATAACTAGTGTATTAATTAGTCTTTTTTTTAAATCGGGTGTTCGGGTATACCCGGATTTTAAGCCTACCCAATACCCGACCTATTTAAATATCGGGTTACCCGATTACCCGAATTTTCAAACCCGAAACTTGATTTACCCGACTCGATCTTCCCGAATATAAAATAGGCCGGGTCGGGTAATCAGGTATCGGATATTTCAACAGGTCTAGTTCTACCAAAACATTGTTAGTTCAAAACACACGTTCATTGTAAAAGATTCAAGTTTTATTACATTTTTTCATACGCATGTCATATCTAGCATCCTTGATTTAAATATCAAAATTCATTTATTTTTGGTTTTGTTACCGTATGAATAGAAAATATAAGGTACTCTTGAAATTTTAGTTGGAATAAAGGTGTCACACTTTGTCCCAATTATGAAGCTAAGCAATTATATTTACCTTTTTTACAAGTGATTTTCTATTTTGGGTCGACGGGCTTAAATATTGGGCTAGGATTTGAATTGAATGTGGCTTTGGGCCTTAAGGCACTTGACCTTTTCTTGAGTCTTTGAGTATTAGATATGCTTCTTTAATCTTTATACATTAAATCCGTTAATTCATGTTAAATGTCTTAACAGCTCAAAATTTCAGAGTTTTTATTCTTGGCGTTGTATTAGTTTATTCAAGTTCATATAGAAATGATTTTTATTTTAAGTCTGATTCAACTAACCAACTTAACAGTAACATATTAACATGAATCTAATAGCTAAAATAACAACCACATAAAAATTAACAACTCAAGAGTCGGTTAACAATAACATTAACATAAACTTAGCAACTAAATTAGTTGCGAAAATTTAAAAACTGACTGTTAAAATAACTGATGAAGATATGAACTAATACTAATATGAATTTAACTACTAAAATATACGTTATTCGATTCTAGATCAAGGTCTAATGCATATTTGATTCTTTTTAAATTTACTAAAGACAAGTAGAAAGAAAAATCAATTAATTTTGTAGGATTCTCATCTCTGCTCATGATGGTTTCTGGATGCTATAAATTAAAAAATAACAATTATAATATTTAATTAATAGCAATTTTTTTATTTTTATTTTTTATTTTTTTTATTTTTTATTTTTTTTATTTTTTTTATGGCAATGTGTTCTTTGATGTTCATCTATTTTTTATTTTTTATAACAATGTATTTTCTGTTATGGTTAACTGATATCAACGGATAACCAAAACTATTAATTGAAATCATTACTAACTGAGTGTACTGATTATGGTTTGATATCAAACCGTATCATATAAACCACGAGTTAATAAGTATCAATTCATGTTTTCTTTTCTACATGTTCATATATGTATCTTACTCCTTGATTTGATCATACACATCTAGTTTATTTGTTTGTTTCTGCTCTCTTTATTGTCCTTGATTGTTAACTTCAATTTTATTTCCTCCATACGTATTAACCCATAAGAGGGCACGTTTTATAGTAATGCTTCATTATATTTTTAACTTCGATTAGTATTTGGACAATATAAATTCTACCGAACAGAAGCCAAACAAACGGTTGCCATGCATAAAAGTATGTGCCACATGTCTGCACGTGTCGATGCCCTAAGGATCATGCTTGCCACGCAACCACACATGTCCTGATGCCCAAAAACCTCAGACTTTAGACTGAAAAATAAAATATAAACCAAGTGAAATGAAAAGGCTTTAAAAATAATAAATTTCAACGTCTACGTCAATTAATTATTAACAAAATTTATTTGGTATGGATGACTTATGGGTATAGTATTATCGTATTCAACCAAAAGTTGAAAGAAAAAACAAGAAAATCAAATAATTGTATGATATTTTATAATTCAAAATATACCTTTTTATTAAAATAATAGCATATTCTTTTAATACTCAATTTAAAGTCATGTCGTACAAAACTCCTAAAACGCATATCTCTTAGACTAGAGGGTGTGGGGTGTGGTTTCAGCTGATGTGGCACTGAAACACCGTCCCCTCCCTGCGGTTTCAAAGTGCGGTTTAGAGACTGCGGTAAGAATTGGGAGCGCTCCCTTTCTCTCTCTCTCTCTCTCTCTCTCTCTCTCTTCCTTTATCTCTCTATCTCTCTCTTCTTTCTCTCCCTCTTCCACTCCTTGGGTGTGTGTAACAAACTGCAGTAAAAGTAGGGGTGTTCACGGGGCGGTTCGGTTCGGATAGTAATAAAATTCTGAACCGTGACCACAGGGCGGGTACCTCATGCGCACTAACCGAAACCGAACCGTATTGACAAAAAAACCGAACCGAACCGAACCGTATGAAAGCGGGTAACCACAGTTCGGTTCACGGGTACCCGGTAAAATATAAAAAATTAAATTCAATTGAAACTACAAACTCCATTTTATTTATCTCTTTTTTAAAATTAGTAAGTCAAAGAGTTTAAAAAAACATAATGAAGTTTAAAAAACATAATTAAGTTCAAATATCATATATTATAATTTATATAATAAATACAATAACAAAATAACAAGAAAATCAAATGAATTTAGAATTACAAAATTGGAGTTGTCGGTATGGATTTTTGTTTAGCTTATTAGACTGGTAGATCAATCAAAAATCAAAACAATACTAATGAAATAATATTTTTTTTACTTTATATATATATATATATATATATATATATATATATATATATATATATATATATATATATATATATATATATATATATATATATATATATATATATATAATCAAACGGTTTGGTTTGGTTATCCGCGGATACCTAAATATGAAAACCAAAAACCGACCCGTTGATATCCGGTTTTTTCGGTTACGGTTTTTTTCGGTTTCGGATTGGCCGGTTCGGCTCGGTTTTTCGGTTTTACGGTTTTTTTGTACACCCCTAAGTAAAAGAAGGGAGTGTGGCACCATTCCCTCCAGTCTTATATCCATGATTAGGAGAACTAATCATTATAGTGGTGGATGTCACATCATCACCATTAACCACCATTAAAAATATGATATACCTACCACTAAAAGTACAATTTCATCTCTTTTTTATTAAATTTAATTCAAAAATACAATATATATATATATATATATATATATATATATATATATATATATAGAATAAAAACAACTTAAAATAAAATAGAAAAAAACATGAAATGCAAGCACAAACAAGTTAAACTGGTTTTTTAAACCCTATTTTTTAAGCATTGCATTTTGGGTAATCCCTAAATTTTACCCAAGCTTTAAGGTTTGTAAACGGTTTGTAGTTTGTGTCTTCATATTGATGCATGACCACAACAACTGACTCGATACTACCTTCGTGTACGTTGTTTACACCAAAGTTTTAAATTCCGTAGAACTCGAGACATTTTGTCCCCATATTGTGAAACTTCGAACATATTTCATTAACTTTACGATTTGACAACCCATTAACTCATGGAAAACGTTTCCAACTTTAACCTAAAAATCAGTAACCATTCGACTATCTGCGTCTTCCGAAACCGACACCCATGCAAGTACTAAATTCACTTCTTTATTTTCTGACCAATTCATCTCTTTGAGAGTCATTGTTTTTTAAAAATCAAGCAACACAAATGTGTAATTGTGAGGAAAGAATTGTGTGAAATGGAAGAAGGTGTATTGTAGTATTTAAATTGATTTTTTATTTAGGTAAAAATAATAGAAAAAAATAGTAAACTAGCCGTTACGTAGTAAATGTTTGGAAATCAAATTTAATTGGGCGTTGACCTTTGTTTTGTGCACCACGATTGATAACGAAAACGGAAGACCACGAAATACAGGGGTGGTGTCAGTGTTCTAAAAGGCGCGCCAAGGCGCGCCATGGCGTGAGGCGTGGCTCCGCCGTTACGAAAAGTCTCATAACGTTGCTGTTAGGCGTGACGCGTGACAAGGCGTGATATGGCGCGCCATGGCGCGTTATGGCGTGTTATGGCGCGTGTTTTTTCGTTTGAGACACGGTTTTTTGCTCTTTGTTATGTCTTTTCTAATCGGAGATACAGGTATTGTGGTTTTCGTTAAATTTTTGTTACTAGTTATTGATCTAACACTTATAAAAAGTAGTTATATTTAATATAAATTTAGATTTATATGGTAATATAATTTTAAATTAATACAAAATCGCCGCCTTACATCACGCCTTGAAAAACGCCATGGCTCGCCATGGCTCGTTAAGCTTGAGGCTTGACCATGCCGCCACGCCACGCCTCACGTCATTTAGAACCTTGGATGGTGTGCACAAAGGTTTTTCGTGGCCACGTAGACAACGACCTGGTTCGTGGGCTGTATACTGGTTGACTTAAGTTGTTGTTAATTCTTTGTATTGCCCCTAGTATTTTTGTTCTTACTGTTCTTCTTGCCCTAATAACATCACCCATATTGCCTATTATTGCTTATTAATGTCCCTATTAATGTCTATTATTTCTGTTCTAAATTTTAGAATAATAAATACAGAAAAAAAAAGCACTAAAAATGAAGAAAAATAACAATACATATATTAAACACAGAAAAATACATATACTAAATACAGAAAAAAACAGATTATATAAGAAATGCATAACTTACTATAAAATGCATACTGCCCTTCCACCCTTCGGTACACACAATACCACACACCACGATATGTGACGTGTCACCTCGGTATGCGGTGAAAACGACACTGACTCTGGTGGCAATAGTGTCGTATGGATGTCGTGCGATGAAGGTATACCTCACCTCATTTTTATTTAAAGTTGTTGTCACACCCATAAAATTCATGAAAAATTTAAACTTTTAAAAACATTCAAAATCATCATTGTTTACAAACTGTTTCCAAAATAAGACTCATATCAGAGAAATCCCAAAATCATAAAAACAAAACATGAGGAGGTGCACAATCACGCCTTCGCCTTCACGCGATCCTCTGAAGTACCTGAAACATAATCCAAAACTGTAATCCCAAAGCTTATTGAGTTTCCCCCAAAATACTAATACATAACAAAGAACACAATATAATGACAACATACTATGGGCCCAATCAAGCATCGGGTTGGAATGCCCTAGGCCCACAACCATCGGGTTGGAATGCCAATATTTTATTGGTCCAGTCAACCTTCGAGTTGGAATACCCCAGACCCTCAACCATCCGGTTGGAATACCAACATACTATGGGTCCAATCATCCTTAGGATGGAATACCCTTGGCCCTCAACCATCGGGTTGGAATGCCTCAGCCTGTTGGCTTACGCACAAAGCAGAAAAGCCTCAGCCACCAATCAAGCATGTTCACACATAACAGATAATCTTATAACAGTCTACAACCAATCAAATAGATCTAACAGACCACTAAGCATAACATTATCCTATCTACCAGGATACCGATCTAACAGATCATAACCGCATAGCAACATGGATAACAATATATGAATCTACTAGGTCGGCATTGGTGCCTTCGACCTGTAAGTATAGTGAGGAAAACTCACCTCACAATCAATATTGATTGATAAGATCCAACTCACAAATCTCAACTCCTGACTCAAAAGCGTACAACCACCATGCGACCATTTCCATCAAAACTCCAAAATACCCAAAATGCCCTCAAAAGTCAAACTTGGTCAACCATGGTCAAATTTAAAGTAAACAGTCAAGGTCAACAGTCCATGTTGACCCAACTCGTCGAGTGCACCTATTAACTTGTCGAGTTCCTTTAGTATTTCGAAAGCCGGGAAAAACCTCATCCAACTAGCCGAGTTGGCTGGAAAACTTGCCGAGTTTTACCCTCTTACTCATTCAGTCCATTTTCGTCGAGTCCAATGTTTCAAGATGTAGATCTAGCACCCAAGAGCTATAAAGTCACGTAAAGTTGCAACTTTACGTTCATGCATTCCCCAAAGATGCTCTAACTATCAAGGAAAGCTTAATAAGGGATCTTAAGCATGAAAGAGGCCTAGAACTCAATAAAGTTTGCAACTTTAAGCCAAAAGAGGCCACTAATCGTCCAGGTTTAAAGTGATAACTCCATGAAATGCTCAACCCCATGAACAACCCAAAAATGAGTCAAATATGACAATAAACTTCCAAGGAAGAGATCTAAGCAATATATGAGTAAGTTTTAGACTTTTTACCTCAAAAGAGTAGCTAAACTCAAGGAGATTCTAGATCTATAGCTTTCCCTTAAAGATAGGGACCACCAACTCCAAGCTCTTTCAAAATGAGACCAAAAGAAGCAAATTTGAAGCTCACACACTCAACTTGGGGGTAAGATGCACAAATTCTAGGGTTTCTGGGCAGAGGAGGCGATTAGGGAGGCTGTCACACCCCCAAACCAGAACGGCGGAAACGTTCAGGGGCGGAGGACGTCATATTCAGTATCATAACAATTGCATACTAAGGAAAGTACACACCACCAAATATATAAATATTTAAAAGTGTTTACATAATCGTAGTTGTTACATGTTCAAAATATAAATACAATAACATGTTTCAAAAGAAGTCATTAATGCCAGAACGTTAATCCCCAAAAGATGATTTCCAAACCTACTTAGCGGTTCCCTAAGAATACAAGTTATTTCAAAGAAAAAATGTCAACAATTAAGTTGGTGAGTTCATAAGCGGTTTTGAGAAAATGTATGCCATTCCAAAGTTCGTGCGTTTTCCAAGAAAATCCCTTATTTTCTTATAAAAGTATGAAATGCATATGAATGTTTGTGTTGTGAATTGTAAATAGTTGCACCAGGAAAATCCCTTATTTTCCTATTAGTTGATTGTTTTAGATACAGGAAAATCCCTTATTTTCCTAAAGTAATAGGCAGTCTCTAATGTCCAAGACCGAAAATCGCAAGCAACTGACATGCTTAAAAGGTTGAGGCATAGCTTTATATAATAAAGCTATAAGAAGATCGCACTTGGTAGATGAAGAATAGTTTTAATAACTACTCGTTCATAAAATCAAAATACCATAATAATTGTCTATCCGGTAAGTTTTATAACCATACTAAACATAATATGCCTGTGGCGACGGTCTTCAGGCGTCGAAACGTTTATGACAAACTGTCACCCAAAGGACTGTAGCTAACAGTCAGGGTGCGGGATCATGACTTCCCGTATAGATATATACACATTTGACACACTCTCCAAACAGGAGACTCTGGCTATAATAGACAGGACTTTAAGTAGTACCTTTTCGCAAAAAGGTAGCATTGAAGATGTAATTGTCTCACGGATTTTCAACTAAGTTTGTATTAAAGTGATAGTTTTGTATACAATATTTATCCTCTTTAACAATGTTTGACAAAGCATAAATCATAAGTTCTTTGAATGCATAAAATGGTTTAACAAGGGTGGCTACCCTGGCTACTATGCATTTTGTATAAATCTAGTGCATGCAAGGTATAACAAGAGTTTTCACGCTTTCACTAGGGATTAACCGGGTGTTTACTTGGATTTTCCCCAGAAATGTATTAAAAGTACATTATAAAGTATTTGAAGATGTATAAAAGGGGTATGAACTCACATGATGGCTAACAACAAGTTCACGAGTAATATGATGAAAAATCGTTTGTATGAAATGATTTCCTTTTCTACCGTGTTACAAAGGCGTGATGATGAGTTGAGTTTTCTTGTAAAAGCATCATGTTATAGTTGAAAATGGTTACCATTGATATGATGTAGTATGAAAACGTATAAATAAAACATATTTCTATTTATAAAACATATTGTATCCCAAGAGGGTAAGGTTGTGTTGTGAGGTGTTTTGCATGATAACAACTTCATATGATAGTTAAAACAACAGTATGAAAAGTATAGCAAAAGATCGATGTTTCACACGATTTTAGCTGTGTGTTTACTTGTATTCCCCCCCTCCCAAAAGTGTTTAAAAGCAGTTAAAAACGTATTTAAAGTGTGTTTGTGGGGGTATGAACTCACTTGATTGAAGTGGAGGTTCAAATATGAAAAGACGATAATCGAGCAGAACTTCGATAGGAGAAAGCCGAAATCTCGGGATTCTCAGGAATTTCGGGAGTATAGAACTTCCTTCAGAGCTTGAGTATAAAACTCAGGGATTCACGCAGGCAGTACTTCGACTGGAGAGAAGCAGTGTCTCGGGAACTTCGGGGCGTCGGGCCTTGCGTCGTGTTCCAGGAGTGTTACCGGGGCTTCGGGGTGGTTTTAGAGGGGCTTAACAGAGAGTAGAAGTAGGAGTGAGGTTAGGAATGAGCAGCCAAACTCGAAGGGTTTGGATTTCTATATATAAGCTAAAAATCGAAGTTCATGTCGTGAGTTTTGCCAATTCACGTCATGAGTTTGTACCAAATTCGTAATGGCATGCGTCATCTGTCAAGTGGCTCTGAAATTCTCAGTCAGACTATTCATGTCGTGAACACTGTGTTCACGTCGTGAACACTGACAATTCTGACACAGCGTCGAAATTCGTGTCCCGAGCTTCAGAAAATCATATCTTTCGCACACGAGCTCCATTTTTGACGTTCTTTATATCCACACGTAGCTAAGAAAAGGCTTTACAACTCTCGTTTAGACTCCGTCGGCAAATTTTGATTTTATTTTTAATATTATATTTTTAACAAGCCGGGACAGGAAAAGTTCGTTAAAAATCCATAACTTCTTCATCCGATGTTCGTTTTCGTCAGAATTTTTACCTTTGAAATACCATCGATGAGATCTTCGATTCTCGTTTAGGTCATGTTGGCAAAAAGTCGCTCGATCTCGATTTCGAGTTTTTAGTTGTCTACTGCTATGTTCGAAACTTTGAAAAATCAGAACTTCCTCATATGAAGTCAGATTTGGGCATTCTTTTTGTGTATGTTTACAGTTTTGGGATATCTACAACTTTCCTTTTGACACCTAAGGTTGAAAAGTATTTTATTGAAATTTCTCGTTTTATGCTTAACAGTGTTTTACCGGTATTGTCGCGGATCTTCGAGTGGTCATAACTTCTTCGTTAGAACTCGGATTTTAGTGTTCTTTATATTTTTGGAAACCTTGTTACGATATATACCACTTGGTATATCCCTATTATTGTTTTATAAAAGTTAAATTTTGACCCTAATTTCGCTGGTGTTACATAATGGGACTTAAGGCCTTTAAATAGGGTGCAACACCCTAACAATTAGGGTTTCATATTTAGCCACCAACTCGTTGAGTTGGTCCAAAATACCTACGGCCCAAAAGCCTTAAACACGTCGAATTGAGGCCATCAACTCGGCGAGTTCCAAGGGGAATTTGTGTTTTTAATAAAAATTCTCATACATGGGAATCAAGATGTTACAAATCTCCCTCACTTGAACTAGGCTTTGTCTTTGAAGCCTGATGTGGTGAAAAAATCTGGATAATGCTCTCGCATCTCAGCCTTCGGTTCCCAGGTCCACTCAGATCCCCTGCGATGCTACCACTGTACCTTTACCAAAGGCACCTCCTTGTTATGCAGAACCTTTACCTTCCTTTCCAGAACAGCCACCGGCCTCTCGACATAATTCAGGAACTCATCAACCTGAATAGCATCCAATGATATCACTGCATCCTCATCTAGTACGCATTTTTGCAATTGCGAAACATGGAAAGTTCTATGAATCTGATTGAACTCCTACGGAAGATCCAATTTATACGCAACCTTGTTAACCCTGGAAACAATCCGGAATGGTTCGATATATTGATAGCCTAACTTCCCCCTATTCCTGAAGCGAATCACACCCTTTTAGGGTGAGAACTTCAGCAACACCATGTCACCGACCTGAAATTCCTACTCAGATCGGCGCCGGTCGGCATAACTCTTCTATCGAATCTGAGAAGTCTGCAATCTTTGCCTGATCTGCCGAATCATCTCTACAGTCTGCAGAACCATCTTGGTACGACCCATGACCCTGTGACAAACTCCCCCCAACAGACTAGGGTACGACATCTCCGTCTATACAAAACTCAAAGGGTGGGGCACCAATACTCGAGTGTAAACTATTGTTGTAGGAGAACTCTGCAAGAGGTAGGTAGGAGTCCCATCTCCCACCAAAATCTATGACGCATGCTCATAGGATATCCTCGAGGGTCTGAATGGTTCGCTCACTCTGATTGTTGATCTGGGGATGATAAGTTGTGTTGAAGTGAAGCCTCGTGCCCAGTTCCTCATGGAACTTCTGCCAAAATCGGGAGGTGAACCGAACATCCCGGTCTGACACAATAGAGACTGGAGCCCCATGGCCAACAACGATCTCGCGAATATACACATCGGCCAACTTCTCGGCTGATGAGCTCTCTCGAATTGCCAGAAAGTGAGCACTCTTGGTCAATCAATCCACGATGACCCAAATAACATCAAAACCCTTTGTCGTCTTCGGTGACTTGGTGATAAAGTCCATCGAAATTTGCTCCCATTTCCACATAGGAACCTCTAGAGGTTGCAGCTTACCATGCGGGCTATGATGCTCGGCCTTGACCATCCTGTAGATCAAGCACCTCTCAACATACCAAGCGATCTCTCTCTTCATGCACGACCACAAATAACTCAGTCTCAGATCCCGATATATCTTGGTGGCCACCTGGTGAATAGAAAAGCAAGACTTATGAGCCTCCTCCAGCACGATCTGTCTAATCGATACACATTTGGTGCGAACCATCCTTCTTCCTGACAAATAGAATCAACGCTCCCCATGGAGAACTGCTCGAACGGATGAACTGCTTGCCTAGCAGCTCCTGCAACTGAGATGACAACTCCTGCATCTCAGGTGGTGCCAATCGGTACATTGCCTTGGCAATAGGGGTCACACCTGGCACAAGGTCAATCCTGAACTCGACCAGCCTCTCAGGAGGCACACCGGGTAACTCCTCCGGGAACACATCAGGAAAATCTTTGATGACCGGAACATCTGAAACTGAAACCTGATCCCTGCCCCGCGTATCCACCACATACGCCAAATGACCTACACATATGTGCTGAATATACTGTCGATCCTTGGCTGCCGAACAAAATCATGAACCCATCCTAGTGCCATCTCCATAAATAACTAGCTCTGCCCCAGTTGGAGTTCGAACCACCGCACATTGACCCTCGCAGTCGATCATTGCACCGAAATGACTTAGCCAGTCCATACTGACAATCACACAGACATCCCCCATGGGAATAAGAATCAAATCAGTCGAAATGGATACCCCAAAGATCTTCAGAATGCAACCCTGATAAACCGAAGAGGCAGAAATCTCGTGTTCGTTGGCGATAGAAACTTGCAACAGACACTCTAACTCCCCCATGGGCAAAATGAACTCCCTATTGAAGGACAGAGAAACAAAAGACCGACTCGCACCCGAGTCAAACAACACTAAAGCAGGTAAGGAGTTCACTAGGAACGTATCTAATAGCGGTACAAAAATATGAGGATAAAACAAACCTAATCAATAAGATAAGGGATAGAAACATAGCAGTCACAACATCTGGTGTTGTCCTGGCCTCCTCGACAGTAATCTGGAAAGTGCGACCTTGAGCCCTAGGGGGCTCGGCCCTGCCCTGACCACCGTTAGTGATCCTCAAAGTAGCCAGAGCTGGAGCATGCACTGGCCTGGTAGCTGGCAAAAGATATTTGCCCTTCATATGGCCCACCTGCTCACAATGGTAATGAAGTCTGACGCTAGAAGTTGGAGTCTACTACCTACAATCCCTCTCAATGTGGCCCTGCTTGCCATACTTGTGGCAACCCAAAGAAGACGGAAAAACCCCAACATGCACCTTTCCATATTTCCCACAAGTGCGACCCTCTGACTCCCTGACCTGGAGTCAACGGCCCTAATCCGTTTCGGCTCAAGATGCGACTGCGTTGGGGCCAATCTCGTCTCCCGAGTCTACAACTCAATCTTAATCTCATGCTGCCTGGCGGCCTCCTGCATCTCCAACAATGATCCATAGCCCTGAGTGGAAACAAACCGCCTGATCCCCGTCTTGAGCATGTTGAAGTAACGGGTCATCTGAGCATGCTCAGATGTAGCAAACTCAGGGCTGAACATAGACCTTTTCATAAACATTTTGGTGATCTCAGTCACATTCTCAGTACCCTGCCTCAGGTCCAGATACTCCTGGGCCAATCTCTCTCGCTCCACCAGCGACACATAACGGGAGCGAAACATCTCATAAAACTGCTCCCAGGTCACAACAACTCTCTGTTCAGTAGAATAGGAACTGGTAGCGAGCCTCCACCAATCCTTGGCTCTGGACCTCAGAAGGTTCAGAGTGCACTTGACCTTCTGGTCAGCAGGGCATGAACAAGTGAAGAAGCATCCATCAACATTGGATAGCCACCTCATGGCTATGATTGGGTCCTGAAATCCATCGAAAGTTGGGGGCTTCGTATTATCGAAGTCCTGATACTGAAAGACCCGCCATGTCCCAACACCTATAGCTGCCACGCCTCCGGAGGCTGCATCTGCAGCCGTCTCAGCAATGGCTGCATAGAGATCATAAAAGAACTCCATCATCGCGGTCTTAATAGACCCAAACATTTTCAGAATCTGGCTTCAGACAATAGCAACCACCTCCTCATGAATGATCTCCTTGATGCGGTCCTCTAACAATGTTGGGCCGCCCTGAATGCCAGCTCTCGATCTCGAACCGAATCCGATCTCAACTCGTATCGTAGTCACCATACTGAAAATACACCAAGAAGATATCAGATAAACCACATACCTTAAGCAGGAACCAACTCCCAATGAGGCCCTAAGGGTTGTGGCTTCCTCGCTATGCACATAGGTCCTGTGCTTTCAGTAGTATGGGCCCATACTACCTTCCACACCTACCCATATTTGTCTCAAGGATCACCATAACACCCTAACAATACTCTCAAGCATAACTACACACTCAATCCTCACTTCCTAGAGGATGACTAATTATCTCACAACTGGTCGGCTGACCCCGCACAACTCATCCATGAAACTTCCACCAACCCTACAACACTAGTGTATGCTAGCCATCCATAACACTAGACCCTATAGACTTTCGAATATTTGATCCTACCCTAATCCCTTATTCAAATAAGAACATGAAATAAGGCCAAATCAAACATTCTCAGGATATAAGATCTTAATTATATATAACCATGATGCAAAACTAAGCAACTACAATAATGATGTCAATTCCATAAAAGAAAAGGATCCTAGGCTATCAGGCATCATATAATCAAGCAATTCTATCATGCAATTCCTGAAGATCCCTAGCCTATCACTAGCATGTTGTTCTAACATATCACAATATCAAATAACAATATGGTATTTTGAGGTCTACTTACTAGCTCCGAATGATTGTACACATCACATCCTCCTTGAATATTTTGAAAACCCTTTGAAAATCATTTAAAAATATTTTTCCTCAGTTTGAGACTGGATTCACACAAGTGTTCCTCCAATTCACTCAAACCAAGTCTTTCATACCACCTTGTAACACCTATAAAATTTTGAAAAATTTAAACTTTCACAAACATTCAAAATCATCATTGTTTACAAACTGTTTCCAAAATAAGATTCATATCATAGAAATCCTAAAATCGTAAGAGCAAAAGATGACGTGGTGCACGATCACACCTTCGCCTTCCCGTGATCCATTGAAGTACCTGAAAGATAATCCAAAACTGTAATCCCAAAGCTTAGAGATTTTCCCCCAAAATACCAATACATAACAAATAACACAATATAATAACAGCATACTATGGGCCCAATCAACCATCGGGTTGGAATGCCCTAGGCCGTCAACCATCGGGTTAGAATGCCAATATTCTGTGGGTCCATTCAACCTTTGGGTTGGAATACCCCAGGCTCTCAACCATCCGGTTGAAATGCCAATATACTATGGGTCCAATCATCCTCAGGATGGAATACCCTCGTCCCTTAACTATCTGGTTGGAATGCCTCGGCCTGTTAGCTTACTCACAAAGTAGAAAAGCCTTAGCCACCAATCAAGCATGTGCACATATAAGAGATAATCATATAACAGTTTATAGCCAGTCAAACAGATCTAACAAACCACTAAGCATAGCATTATCCTATCTACCAGGATACCGATCTAACAAATCATAACAACATAACAATATATGAATCTACTGGCCCGGTATTGGTGCCTTCGACCTGCAAGTATAGTGAAGAAAACTCACCTCACAAGCAGCACTGAATGATAAGATCCAACTCTCAAATCTCAGCTCCTAACTCCAAAATACCCAAAATGCCCTCAAAAGTCAAACTTGGTCAACCTGGTCAAAGTAATAGTCAACAGTCAAGGTTAACAGTCCATGTTGACCCAACTAGTTGAGTACACCTATCAACTCATCGAGTTCCTTTAGTATTCCGAAAGTCAGGAAAAACCCCAGCCAACTTGCCGAGTTGGCTGGAAAATCACCGAGTTTTACCCTCTTACTCATTTAATCCTTTTTCATCGAGTCCAACGTTTCAAGATGTAGATCTAGCACCCAAGAGTTGGAAAGTCACGTAAAGTTGCCAACTTTACGTTCATGGATTCCCCAAAGAGGCTCTAACTCTCAAGGACAACTTAATAAGGGATATTAAGAATGAAAGAGGCCTAGAACTCAATAAAGTTTGCAACTTTAAGCCAAAAGAGGCCACCAATCGTCCAGATTTAAAGTGATATCTCCATGAAATGCTCAACCCCATGAACAATCCAAAATGAGTCAAATATGACAATAAACTTACAAGGAAGAGATCTAAGCAATAGATGAGCAAGTTTTCGACTTTTTACATTAAAAGAGAAGCCAAACTTGAGGAGATTCTTGATCTATAACTTTTCCCTCAAGATAGGGATCACCAACTTCAAGCTCTTTCAAAATGAGACCAAAAGAAGCAACTTTTAAGCTCACACACTCAAGTTGGCGGTAAGATGATTAAAAAAATTGCAAGCCTTTCTTCTTCTTATATAGCCACACTAGGTGTATACACGCGCCTTGTTCATGATTAAGATAATATGATTAAAAAAATTGTATATTATATATGAACCTATAATTTTTGGATATAACTTTAATACAAAACTACTTATAACTTGATCACCATAATGCATATTATCTAACAATAATAAAATTTTCATCACAAAACTTTAAGAGAAAAACATAGTCTCATATTCAACACAATAATATAACCAACATCAACAAAACAAGTAATAATATCAATGAAGTACTACAGTGAACATAATATATATATATATATATATATATATATATATATATATATATATATATAGGGTTAGGTTATTTTGTTTTCACTATCTATGATGTGCATGTATGACTGATTCTGGACCAATCATTTTAGTTATTTTAAGAAAGTAATTAATGCATATTACATGTTGAAGATATAATGAATATTAATTACATCTTCAACATTTAATATGCATTAATTACTTTCTTAAAATAATTAAAATGGTTGGTCCAGAATCAGTCATACATGCACACAATAGATAGTGAAAACATTTGAACCTAACTCTCTCTTTCTCTCTCTCTCTCTCTCTCTCTCTCTATATATATATATATATATATATATATATATATATATCCTATTCTAATAAAAGAATAGTTTTATTCTCTTTTTGACATATGTCACCCTATTAGACATCTTAATTAATGTATATTCTATTCTTCTTTTGTCATGTGGCACCCTATTATGTCCCCTAATTAATACATACCATTTGTCAACCTATGAATTTTTCATTTTAAATTTCAAATTTCTCTCTCCAGGTAAATTAAATTAATAACATTAATATAAAATTAATACAAATTATAAAATGATATAATTTCACATATTTATTTAAATCAATGATTATAATTTTGATATAACTAAAAAATTTCCTAATTAATAATTTATTTAAAATAATTGATTAATAATTTTAAATTTTTATTATAAAAGTTTAATTAATTTTATAACCGTGGTTCCCACGGGTTATAAACTAGTGTATATATATATATATATATATATATATATATATATATATATATATATATATATATATATATATATATATAGGTTCAAATGTTTTTCACATCTATTGTGTGCTAAAATGCACCAATATGAATTTAGTATTTATTATATGTATATTAAATGTTATCAATACTTATAACTCATTTTTATGGAAACTAATTAAATTCGTCATTAATGTTAACAATAATATTCTTTCAGAATAAATTCATATCTAGAAGAATGAGAGTGTATTGCAGCAGAATGAGAGTGTATTCTAGTAGAATATACTCTTGTTCTTCATATTCCATACAACTTTATTGTATTTTAAGTGATTGAGTCTTGAAACAAAGTACGAACTCATATATAAAAACCTAAATGCAAATTCATTATGAAAGAATGTTATTGCTGGCATTAACGACGGATTTAATTAGGTTCCCATAAAAAAGAATTATAATTATGGATATCATTTAATATACATATAATTATGGAAATCATTTAATATACTAAATTTCTATTGGTGCATTCTAGCACACAATAAATGTAAAAAAAAATAACCTAGCCCTATATATATATATATATATATATATATATATATATATATATATATATATATATATATATATATATATAATAGTAAAAATGTCGTATGTGAATATCGTATTATTGTGGATAATTTTTTAATGAATTTCATTTGGTGTAGAAAAATACAATATATGAAATTTCACGTGGTAGAATAGAAAAAATAACCATAAATTTTGTTTCATATTATTTTCAAACATATTTTTCAGATGAAAATGCACGGTCAGAAAGCACAGTCACAACTAGACTGTGTGTTTTTATTTTTTCTTTAAAAACCTTGAACCAAACTCACGGTCAAAACTCACGACCGTGCGTTTTGAACCTCAGATCGTGAGTTTTGAAAATCTTCACGAAAATCATTTTTTTTTTCAAAAACGAGTCTCTTAGACCATTTATATATGAAATTGTTTTGTATGAGACCCTCCAAAAAGACTTAAAACATTGCAACACAAAATAAATAAAGTAATTGAAAAGAAAATATTCTTGAGTTGTCTCTCGGTTAGCCACCTTTGTTTTATGTCGTGGCTCGACCTAGCCCCATGGAATATGTTATTTCAGGTATAGGGAGATCTCCAACTCATCAGTCTCCTTATTATCTCCTTCAATGAAACATTTAACTTTTTTTAGCTTTCCTTTATCACACGAACCCAAAGGGATTCAAACCTTTGATGTCAGAAATTGACCACCCGATCCATTTCTTGTATTTGTCTAGCAAGGTAATAAGTTCCTTCTCTTCCTTTTTTGATAGTTTGTTTGAGTTGATGACCACTTGGGTGCTCTCCCTCCTGGGATATACATTCTTCAACGGGTCCGAGATATTTTTCGATTCTGGGTCTTGTGCTTGTTCCACCAATAGGGTGAATTTGGATTTTATGGTGGGCAACTCAACTTCTCTTCCATCAAATTCCCTATGCTTATCATCCATAAACGTCCAAAATCTACAACACCTCATCGCTTATATCTAACTCCTTTGAAAGTTTGTTGGCTTTGTCCCTGTCTAATTTTTATGACAAGACTAGCTCCATAAAATCGTGGCTAGTTAAGTTTAAGCTCTTTTCAGTTGAGGTTTGGATCGTATTCATAAAATTGATAGATTTAGCATCAAAGGGGACCTTATTTGCTTCATGAATATCGAAGTTTATGACTTCCCCATCAAATTCCATATTTAAAGTTTCGATGTAGACATTAGTTTTTGTTTTCGAAGTTTTTAGAAAAGGCTTACCTAGAAGTACGAAACTTAAACTTGGGGAGTCATCATTTTCCATATCTAGAACATAAAAACCCACTTGGAAAACAAATTCATTAACCTACGCTAATACGTCCTCTAACACACCTTTTAGGTGTACTATCGACCGGTCAACAAGTTGGATGATCACACCGATTTTTCTTAATGTTCCCGTTCTAATTGATTTATAAATAGAATATGGAAGTACATTTATAGAGACACCAAGATCATGCACGGATTATGGTACATGAACATTCCCTAATTTCCAAGGCACGATAAAGACACTGGGATCCTTGTATTTCGGGGGCATCCTCTTTTGAAAAACCGTTGAAATATTTTCACTAACTTTTACCGTTTCATTACCTTTAAGTTTCTTTTTAGATGTGCAAAGTTCTTTTAAGAACTTAGCATATGTAGGTCACGCTTTATAGGATTGAGGTGTGTGAATATATTTTTTCAACCGGATTCTAGATCAATACTTTCTCCAGATTTTTAATGCTTGCTTTATTCTCTTATTGGAAGGTTTGGGTGCTAGTGGCTAAACTCTTCACTATGTCTTCCAAGGACATACTTGATGAACCCACTTGTTGAGGAGGGTGTTGTGGATACCTTGGTTGAAAGTTTTGTGGTGGAAAAGATGGTCTTTGTTGGTAATGAGGTGGTTGACTTGATTGATAACCCCTATTTTGGTTGTTATTCCACCATTGGTTGCATCGGGGATGATCGTAGTTCCTAGGGATGTCAAAAAGTCCCGTGGGACCCCGTTCCCATGGGGTCCCCGTCCCGTTTGGGCGAATTTTAAAAAAAATTGAGGGCGGGGACGGGGGCGGCAGAAAGGTTAACCCCCGTTTTAATTTTGGGGGCGGGGGCGGGGGTAGGCAATCCCGCCCCGAAACCCCCATGGGGTCCCTGTTAATAAATTACACATTTATTTACATATATTAATTATATAAATACAATAAACAATAACATGATTTTGAGCTTCCAAAATTCATCAAAAAACATATTTTTAAGTTGTTAGTATAATGTTTTTAAGATGCCATAACTTTTTTATTTTTAACATGTAAGATTTTGCTATAAATAATTATTTGTTACTTAAAAAATAGCTTCTTTTAGCCTAAATAATAACTTATTTTAGCCCAAAAAAGGCAGCCTGAAATCAATCGGGGGCGGGGGTAATAAAGGGGATTCGGGGGCGGGGGCGGGGACGGGGGAACAGGAAAATTCCAGGGGCGGGGGTGAGGGATGCACTCCCCGTCTCGTTTGCCCCCGTTGACATCCCTAGTAGTTCCTTTGATTTGGCCCAATATAACCTCCCACTGCTTTCACTTCTTCCATGTTTTCTAGTAGTTGCGGGTACATATTGATTGGATGTCCCACTTGAGTGCAAATACCACAAGGACGGGGTATGGACTGCATACCTTTTTCTTTTGTGAGCATCATGACCACCTTCGTTAATTCGGATAGTTGGGTTTCGATTTGGGAGTATTTACCTCTTTTACACCCGATGGTAATTCCGTATAACAACCATCTTCTTGAGAAGTGTGCCTCGAATCTCCATCAATGTTTTTTTTATTAATGCCCAAAATTCTATTGGGGTCTTATCAACAATAGATCCTCCACTAGAAGCATTGACGAGTCCTCTCTCCCATGGTAACATGGATTCACAAAAGTATTGAAGAAGGTTATATTCGGAAATACCATGTTTCGGAGATCGGGTGCACAAATTTTAGAATCTTTCCCAATAGGTGTGCAAAGCTTTATTCTTGTTTTGCTTTATTCCGACGATATCCCTTCTCAAAGATGAAGCATTCATCTTGGGAAAGTACTTGTCCAAAAACATTCGTCTACGATCAACCCACATATTGACCATCCCCAATGGGAGGTCACAAAACCAATATTTTGTTGCATCTTGCACCGTGAAGGAGAATTCCATAAGCTTAATTTGGTATTCCATAACATTGTGTGGTTTCATGCTAATACACACAACATGGAATTCGACAAGGAGTTTTTGTGGGTCTTCATTTTCAAGACCTGTAAAGGTGGGTACTAAGTGGATGAGTCTGGATTTTAGTTCAAGGTTAGTGGTCTCGGATAGGTGAAGCAAATAGGTTGTTGAGTGACCTCTTGCCCCACCCATTGACAAAGGGTTTTCTTGCGTGGTGCAAGAGGGTTGTCGTTATTATTGTCACAAATTTATGTAGGTGTAAATGTTGGTTTTTTATGAGTGGGTGAGTAAGGTGGAGTGGTATTTATAGATGAGGATGCTACAATAGATATCAAAAAAAAAAAAATTAAGAAGATATTACAAACCGTAAGTCTTCTAAATATCCAAAGCTTATGAGTCTCTTACGCTTCTGACAATATCTACTAACCTATAACAATTTATCAACAAGTGCGTTAGTCTATGGGAGCGTACTTAGTACGATCTATGAGTAAGACATTATGGACGATGTACGAATGAACACTATGGTTCATACACTAATGTACAAACCCGTACCTTCTAAAAAGCAACAAATCAACAGCAGGGTAAGCTTAGGGGTAAAATGAGACATAAGACAAAGTACATTGTCATTTATGACAATTCCCAAATAAAATTCACTGTTACGTAAATAATACCAAATGGGTGTACCTAGAGTAGCACCTCTTAATAATCAGAAAAAAAATTACAATAGACATAGTATTAAATGCTCGAGTGAGCTAAAACATGATAAAAATCCACATGTTTGCATTCCATATTTCTAATAAATGCAAAGCAATATAAGAAATTGGATTTATAATCCTAAAATAATATAAGGATATAAGATGACCAAAAGGTTTCCATAAAAAAATTAAGTTTCCAAAAAGAGAATATGTCTCACTATATGGGTAAACAAGGTCAATCACAATATGTAGGGTGTAATGCATGCAACTACTCCCAATCCCTTGTCAATCTCCAAGTCCAACTCACAACAAACACGGACGTGCAATACTCATGACATATAACCAACTTTTGTACTTACCTCCGACAACATGGTAATGATGACCAGGTGTGAAGAACATACGATAGAAGAAATTGTCCAGTCGCCCTTACACCTACAACAAACCAGGCATTAGGGGCCATCCAAACAAGCCCACACAAGGGGTAGCGAGCCTTTACTCATGCATGTGAGGATTATATAGAAATCTACCCACAAACATGTTGGAATAGTGTCTAAGGCTGCAACTATATTAGGAAAGTATTTGACCCGATTGAGCATGGTCCTTTTGGGTTGCCTTCACCATAGCAACTTGACAGGATGATTTATAATGAGAGAAGAAATATTATTAATATATTATGAGAATGATATAAGGAATAATAATATTGTTATTTGATTAATATAAGTCATAAATTAATTAGGAGTTAATTTGGTGACTTAAAGAGATTAATTAAATAGAAGGGCATAAACTGTCAATTGTATGATAGTTGTATTTTGGGCTATAATCCCTTATGGATAAGGGGGGACGGTTTTGGGGCTTAGGATAGACCTTGAAATCGTCAAAGGCTTATCATTAGGGTATTGGATTGCTTAGGGCTTAAGTTATCCAATTAGGGTTTAAGGGTGAAACCCTAGGAGCCTTACAAGTATAAATAGACCCAAGGGGTCAATGAAATCGGCACTCTTGCCTTTGGAAGAACCCTGGCTGATTTCTAGCTCCCTCCCCCTCTCTATAATCATCCTCTTGCTAAGTTGGTGTTTGTAATCCATTAGAGGAGTGACACTTGTGACTCTAAAGCTCCAAGGACAAGAAGATTCAAGCAAGTGATTCAAGGTAATCATCTAAATCTGATTTCTTATGTTATTATACTAGAATTATCATTAGAAGTCTTGGATTCAATGCATGTTCAATTAGAGAAACCTAGATCCAAGCATTAGGGTTTGTATGTGCACATAGGAATCTTCATATGGCTAAAACCCATCAGTGGTATCAGAGCCTTGATTGGTTTCTATTGAATTGATGTATTGGTTACTTGTTTGTTGCTTGCAAAATTCAAATTTTGTCATTCTGCCTGATGAACTCGGCGAGTTCCATAGTGGACTCGGCGAGTAGGCCTCAACTCGGCGAGTCCATTGTGGTACTCGGCGAGTTCGAGCGTCAGAAAGAGCTAATTTCGGGATTTCTTGCTGTTTATCTTTTGGATACTTACCATAATCTTAATAGGTCAATATAAATCCGATTTTGTGATATATTTGAGTATATTCATGACCTAATTGAAGATATTTATCAATTAATTAAATATTAATTTCCTTATGTGATAATTGATTAATTATTTTAATTAAATTGGTAAATTGTTTTGCAAGAAATAATTAAATAAATCAAATATGGCTAATTATGTGATTAAATATTAATTTGGATTATTTGTTATTTGATTCCCCATGTTTTGAAAAGTTTAAAACTTGCCCTCAAGTTTTGAAATTTATGTTTTGTGATTAAAAGTTTAATTTAGACAATTTAAATTTCAAACCCTTGTATTTTACAAGTTTAAAATTCAACCCTATACTAATATAATATTACAAGATTAATATGTATATATATGTATAATTAAAAAAATGCTAGTCTTACCGTTAGTAGGCCTCATTCATGAAGCCGGTCTATAAGGTGGGTATAAGGTTGCGGCCTATAAAATGGCGCTTAATGGGTGTACACTCACACCCACCGCTTGCTTGATCGGTGGAGGGTCGTTAGCCGAACGGGTAGGATAGGGCAACCTCATCTCCTCATTAAAAGTATAATATGAAATACAAAGTAACTACATGTTTTTTCAAAATTCCCAATCTTAGTTACTTTAGGAAAAGTGAATTGATGCAATCCCATGAAATTACACTTTGCACCCTTGCTAAGAAGTTAGTGGAGCGTGTGTGGTTTACCGGCACACTAATTGGTTCTAAGCAAAGGTGGAAAAGGGTGATTCATTGTTTATCATAGTTCGATGGAGCGTGTGTGGTTTACCGACACATCGAATAGGTGATTGTTACAATGAAGGGACCGTGTAAGTTTGCATGGTAATTCACACCCACTTTGTGATCCTCGGTATCCCAGTCACAAACGAGAGGGGCATATCGAGATTTAAACATGCCATTGAAAAGTTCAATGAATCTCATCGAAACCTAGGAATTCTCAATACATTTAGAACTTAAAGTTATGTTTTCATGGTGGAGAATTAGTGAATCGTCATTCACTTACCTTCAAATTGTTTGCATGTTAGATTACGACATCCCTTTTCTAATATGTAAATATTGTTGTTGGATCCTAGCCCTAATTTTTCTTATTGGGTGATAATTAGGGATTCAAATTCTTATCTATCTTTGTCCTTTCTATTTGTAGATGCCGAACACGAACAACACTGCTGCTAGCTCGTTCACATTGATGAGCCTTTGCCAAAAGGTGACTTTCGATGGGACGAACTTTAGCGAATGGATAAGATACATTCGCACAATTGCTCGCTACGAGGACAAGGAGTATGTCCTCGATGAGAAGCTCGAGAAGATCAACCCAGAAATCGCTACTCCGGCTGAAATGACTGCTTTTGAGACTCATGAATGTGATGCAACGAAGGTTTATTACATCATGATAGCCACAATGAACGCCGAATTCCAAAAGTCCGACGAGGACATGTATCCGTACGAAATGCACCAAGACTTGTTGGAGAGATACCACCAAAACACGAGGTAGGAACATTACGAGATCTTCACTAACATAATCTCCGCTAAGATGGGTCATGGAGAATCTCTAACCGTGCACCTGCAAAAGATGCAAAGGTATGTCGATCGTCTTCGCAAGTTGAATGTTGACTTTGGGGAAGACTTGGCTATCGACATGGTGCTTCACTCCTTGCCTCCGTGTTACAATCAATTTAGGATGACCTACCACATGAACAAAGAGGAGGTCCCATAAGTAAGCTCCAAGGTCTCCTTAGGGTTGCCGAGAGCAACCTCAAGGACAAGTCTGTTGCACCAACTACCAATCCACCAGCTGCTCATGTTTTGGCAATTGGGCAAGGTAGGGGTAAGAAGAGGAAGGCTCCGTCTAAGAGCCACCACAAGGGAAAGTCCCGAGATGGTTCCTCTTCTAGTGGGACCAAAGTTGATCCAGCTAAGCCTAACCCAAACCCAAAGGAGGCAGAGTGCCACCATTGCCACAAAATAGGGCATTGGAAGAGAAGCTGCCCAGACTACCTGCAAGCCATCAGGGAAGGAAAGATCAAGCCGTATTTCGCAGGTACATACACAATTAAATCTAATGATTCATCTCATGCTATTTCTTGGGTACTAGATACCGGGTGTGGTTACCAAATTTGTTTTGAATTGCAGGGACTAAAAATAAATAGGGATGTGGAGCATGGAAGAATAAATCTAATCATGGGGAACAGAAGATCGTCGCCTGTGACCAAGATTGGAGTGTATTCTCTAGTGCTTAGGAATGGTTTATGTTTAGATTTGAACAATTGTTGCTATTCGCCAGAAATGGCAAGAAACATCATTTCATTTCATGGTTTGTTTAGACAAGGATTTAGATTTTCTTTTAATAATGAGAATGGTTCTATTTATGCTTATCTAAATGGTGTCTTATATTTTAAAGCAATACCATGTAATGGAATTTATGAAACTGTTATGATTGTAGATAACCTAGGAAATGATGTTTTATGCATGGATTCTTCCAATAGTATGGATAGAGCATCCTTGTGGCATTGTCGTCTTGGACATGTCAACAAGAAGCGCATAGCCCAACTCCAAAAGGATGGAGTGTTGGAGTCATTCGACCTTAGGGAAGATGACACATGCGAGTCTTGTTTACTTGGAAAGATGACTAAGTCACCCTTCACTAGTACATGTGAAAGGGGTGAGGGTCTATTAGACCTCATACATACCGATGTATGTGGACCGTTTAGATCAACCACAAAGGATGGGAGCCGCTTCTATGTGAATTTTACCGATGACTATAGTAGATATGAGTATATCTATTTAATCAAGCAAAAGTCAGAAACGTTTGAAAAGTTCAAAGAGTTCAAGAATGAAGTGGAGAATCAGTTGGGCAGGAAAATCAAGATGCTTCGATCCGATCGAGGAGGAGAGTACCTAAGTCTTGAATTCCACGACTATCTCAAGGAGTGTGGAATAGTTTCACAATTGACGCCACCTAGGACACCGCAGTTGAATGGTGTGGCAGAAAGGAGTAATCGAACCTTGTTAAACATGGTTCGCTCTATGATGAGTCGTGCTTCATTACCTATCTCATTCTGGGGGTATGCCTTGGAGACTGCCCCCCATATCCTTAACTAAGTCCCTACTAAGAAGGTTGCCAAAACACCTCACGAGATGTGGACAGGGAAAGCTCCCTCGCTAGCACATATCAAGGTTTGGGGTTGTGAGGCTTTCGTAAGATGAGACACTCACGACAAGCTCGAACCTCGTAGTGAGCGATGTATTTTCATCGGCTACCCACAGAAGTCCTTTGGATATCTCTTCTATAGACCGAAGGACAATGTTGTCTTCGTTGCGAGGAGATGAGTTTTCCGAGAGCGAGAACTCATAAGCCAAGGAGACAGTGGGAGGCAAATCGAGCTTGAAGAGATTCAAGAGTCGATTGATGAAGGAGCCTCTACCGCTGGCACTCAACCGAGGAGGAAACTCCGGTTGAACCGATTGACGTGTCATTACCTCTTAGACGTTCCGAAAGAGTTAGAGTTCAACCCCAGTTATATGGTTTTCATATTACTACCGAAGGGGACACGTATATTAGTGATAGTACACTAATAAATCTAGATGAACCTAATAGCTATAAGGAAGCCATGGCAGGCCCAGAGTCTGCGAAATGGAAAGAGGCAATGGACAGCGAGATCCAGTCCATGTATGACAACCAACTTTGGAATTTGGTTGATAATGTTCCCGGACGTAACACCGTTGGGTGCAAATGGATCTTCAAAAAGAAGACCAACGTGGATGGAAACGTACACACATATAAGGCGCGATTGGTTGCGAAGGGCTTTACTCAAACTCCCAGAGTTGACTATGATGATACCTTCTCACCAGTTGCGAAGATAAAACATATTAGAGTGATGCTAGCAATTGTCGCATTTAATTATTATGAGATTTGGCAAATGGATGTCAAGACCGCTTTCCTTAATGGGAAGTTGGCTGAGGATGTTTACATGGCTCAACCAGAGGGTTTTGTTGATCCGAAGCATCCGAATAGAGTGTGTAAGCTTGAGAAGTCCATTTATGGACTTAAGCAAGCGTCTCGTAGATGGAATCTTTGCTTCGATGAGAAAGTCAAAGAGTTTGGATTTGTACGAAGCGAAGATGAATCATGTGTATATGTCAAAGCCAGTGGGAGTATAGTAAGTTTCCTCGTTTTGTATGTTGATGACATACTACTCATAGGAAACGACGTCCCGACACTGCAGGAGGTCAAGTCCTGGCTCGGGAAGTGCTTCGCTATGAAGGACCTCAGAGAGGCTTCCAATATTCTGGGAATAAGGATAGTGAGAGAACGAAGTAGAGACTAATAGGACTTAGTCAGAACACTTACTTAGATAAAGTACTGAAACGTTTTAGTATGGAAAACTCGAAGAAGGGAGAATTACCAATACAAAGTAATGCCAAGTTGAGTAAGACTCAAAGTCCGAGTACCGAAGCTGAAATAGCAGAAATGAGCCGAGTTCCATACGCTTCCGCAGTTGGCTCAATCATGTACGCTATGACTTGTACTCGCCCTGATGTAGTGTAACGACCGAAAAAAAATACAACCAATTTTATTTTTTTTCAAAAACATCTCGATTCCATTAAATCTTTACAAAAAGGTTTTCAATACAAAACATTTAACGTGTTCCCAGAATCACAATACTACAAAATCATGAGGAGCGGTACGATCACGCCTTCGCCTTGCCACAGTCTCCTGAAGAACCTGAAAAACATGAAACCGCAACTGTAAGCCCGAAAGCTTAGTGAGATATCCCCAAAATACCAACCATAAATACCATACACGCATAACATGCCATAACATATCCGATCACAGAACAGCCATGCACTTCGGGTCTACTGTGTGACTGGTCCGCCGCACCGGCCTACAGTCCACCTGGTCCACCCTATGAGTCTATCCACATACATCGAGTCTACAGTGTGATTGGTCCGCCCGCTCCCGGGCCTTCAATCCACCTGGTCCACTCTCTGAGTCTACAGTATGACTGGTCCGCCCGCACCGGGCCTTCAGTCTATCTGGTCCACTCTCCGAGCCTTCGGCACGTCTGGTCCGCCCTTTTCGGGGCCTACAGCCTATCCGGACCGCTCGCGGGGCCTTCGGGACAACCGGTCCGCCCTGGGTATCTTGGCCTACAGCACGCAATAGGACCCGCCTCAACCCAACTCCAGTCCAAACAACCATGTGCACATATACATACAATCATATAGCAACTCACAGTCAACAAGCAGAGCAAACAGATCACATAACATACCACCATCCTAACCAGGATACCGACCTAACAGGTCACTAGCATATACCATCCTAACTCACAGGATGCAAACATATCAAAGCAGTAACATAATAACAACTACCCAGATCTCAATCCGATAAGGGCCGGCCTTGGTGCCTTAGACCCTGTTGATATAGTGAGGATAACTCACCTCGAAACTGCCGACTGAACAGATAACCCAAGCTGCTCCGATCACTGATACGATCTCCACCACTGGACAACCACCAATGCATTGGACTCAAACAATAATCAACAATTACCACAATGCCCCTGGAAACCACTGGTCAACCCTTGGTCAAAGACAAGGTCAAAGTCAACCCCTGACTGACCCTACTCGCCGAGTCAACCCGATGACTCGCCGAGTCCCCATACTCAGAACTTCCCTCAATCCACGACCTAACTCGCCGAGTCACCCCGAGACTCGTCGAGTTCAACAACTCTGAGTCCACTCGCACACAACTCACCGATTCTCGACTCAACCAGAAAATATTGGGACTCTTCGACAAGACTCGCCGAGTCTAAGGCTATCTTCAACCTACTCGCCGAGTTGTTCATACAACTCGCCGAGTTCCATGCCATCTTCATCCAACTCGCCGAGTTGTTCTTCTAACTCGTCGAGTTCCAGCTCATCATCAAGCAACTCGTTGAGTACACCCATGTGACTCGCCGAGTACCACCGGTCTGAATCCATTCAGAAGCATTCTAGGCCATGCAATTGCTCCAAAACATAGATCTAGCCTCCTACAACTCATCCATCACGTAAAGTGGCAAACTTTACGTGAATCCAAAGAGATCTATGCATTTTGCACATTGGGCTAGGGTTTGGGACATGATATCTCCACTAAACACTCCAACACAGGGACTTTCATGCTCTTTGATCCTTCTCCAATCCAGATCTGAGGTAGCAACCTCAGATCTAACCTTTAGACTCCAATTACATTCAAAGACAAGCTCCCCACAAACCCCAAAATGAAGAAACAACATAACAACAGCCCAAGAACGAGATATTACCTCCAAGGAACGCCCCAACTGCAATGAAACTCGAATCCAAGCAAAGCCCCTTGCTGCAAGCCTTCAAACTCCCAAAATTCCTTCAACAAACACCTCCTTCAAGCTCCCAAATGAGATATGATCACTCACACACGAAGGCTAAGGGTTTCTGGACTTGAGGATGAATAAAGAGGCTGAAAGAGGGCTGTTATGTTCTTTATATAGGGCTCAACCCCGAGAATTAGGATTTTCTCCACTCAGCGCCTACTCGCCGAGTCCATCTTACTGACTCGCCGAGTCGGCTACTTAACACGCGACCCAGTCGCGACTCTACTCGCCGTGTCCTCCCATGGACTCGCCGAGTCACTCTTTCCCAATTTACTCTTTTAGCCCTTCTACTCTACTCTTGATATTTCGGGATGTTACAATTCTCCCCCACTTAAATTAGGCTTCGTCCTCGAAGCCTACTACAATTCAATCCCAACGATACTCCCACAACGCGCCACCTGGCCTTAACCGGGCCAAGTCCCTCAAGGCATACCCATCGAAACTCAAACACACTTTCTCTTTACTTACGGTGTCCTGACCACCGTCTCGAGCCGGGCACCAGCTGTACCCTCTGATAATCACCCTCAACAACAGCGAATTACCCATGACGCATCACTGCCCCAAATCTCAACAATCACTCGACCCATAAGGCTTAGAAAGCCATGAACCATTGGATCCTCGATCCGAATCTCACTCTATCCATTCCGCGACGACGGAAAGACCCATTCTGAATCTCAGAGCAACTCCCACGAGTTCTCCTCTTGCAATCACATACACATGCTGAACTTTCTCCAGCACCCTCAGGTTGGGAAAACCTGATACACTGATGATATCCTCCAACATCCCCCAGGATGAACCACTAATACATATCCAATACCCTGATCAGAATCACTCTAAGAGCCCAAGGCTCTCTCCCTGCATCCCTTCCGAGTCTCTTGGCTCTACATCTGCGGAATTCCTCCGCAACCTCAGCAGACATCCCAAACCAGATGAGCTTCTATTCCACTGCCGCAAACATGCTGCTCAAAAACCATACTCGAATTACTCTAATCATAACTCTGCTCTGCCGCTTCCACTTCCGTGAACTTGCACTCCCTCTCTGAGTTACACACCTCTCTCACTTCCTTTTCCAAGGAATCCACTTGGCCATATTGCCACTCCAACAAGTGCCACGGTGCTCGCCCAACGCTACACCACCCCTTTTTAGCGTATCCGATATCCATCCAACACACACATACTCGGACTCTCAAGCCCCTGCACTAACTCCACTAATCAAGATCACTACCCGGGGCCAGACCTTCTAACGCAATCACACTGCAACATACACAAACCATATCCTCAAACTGATCCCACAATACCTGCAGAGTCTTCAACATGACTGGACCGCCTCCCCAGGCCTTCAGCCCATCTGGACCACTCTCTCAGAACCTTCAGCCAATCTGGACCGCTCTTAGTGCCTTCAGTTTGGCTGGACCATTCTCCGAGCCTTCAGCCTGACTGGTACGCCTACCGACCTTCAGTCTATCCGGACCGCTCAACTAGCATTCAACATTCCGGGCTATCCTCCCCCGAAAGTCCTCCCATGCATACCGTTCTAGCCCTCAAGGGGTTCCGAACTCTAACTCCATCATACATACTCGATCCCGGCCTGCTCCCAGTCCCTCCACAATCAAATGCCCTAGATTTGAATCCCGCCCCGCATGCCCGACACTTACTCCTATCAGCCTATACTCTGGGCTGACAGAACACTTGCTGAATCCCAACAGCTAAGCACTGTCGAATACTCATTGATCTCCCGGAGAATTCTCCAATTCTCCCCCACTTGGGCACTAACTATCAGCCATCGGTCGCCATCACCGACCTCCTAGAACAACTCTTGCACAAAGAAAACACTTACACGCGGACTGCTTCCCACAAGCATAAACAACCTCAACGAGATCTCACATCAACCCTGATCAACCTGCTCGAAAGAAACTCAATCTACATCTAACCACTCCTCAGAAAGCAGATGCTACCCGGCCTGCAACCCAATGTCGGGTTTCCACTAATAACCCTCGTGGATGATAACCAACGGAATTCCCAAAACAATGACCCATAACCAAAACCACAACCCGCAAAATGACGAATACCACATCGAAAACCAAATAAAATACCAGCTCATAAACATTACACCATAATAATCACAAGATAACAAGATATCAAGAAAGAAACATACCCGCAGCTGCATCCGGCACTGCTCTGACCTCCTCTGCCGCAAGCTGATAGGCACGACCCTGAGCCCTTGGGGGCTCCACCCCACCCTGACCTCCACCAGTGATCCTCAAAGTGGCCGGTGCTGGAGACTGCACCGATCCTGCAACAAGCTGTGGACAGTTGACCCTCAAATGCCCAACCTGATGACAATGATAGCAAATCCTCAAATCCCGAACTGGCGCTGACTGCCGACAATCCCTCGCATAGTGCCCCTCCTTTCCGCACTTGCGACATGCACCACCGGACCTACAAACTCCGGTGTGACCCTTCCCACACTTCCCACAAGTGTGGCTGCTCAGATCCCCCACTCTAACATCAAAGGTTTTGGACCGTTTCGGCGCCGACTGCGACTGCACCGGAGCCTGCCTCAGCTCACGCAACTGCAACTCAATCTCTAACTCACGCCGCCTAGCGGCCTCCTGCAACTCCAACAATGTCCCGCACCTCTGCGCAGACACAAACTTCCTGATGTACCTCTTGAGCATGCTCAGATATCGAGACATCTGAGCCTGCTCCGAAGCGAACTCTGGGCAAAACATCGCCCTCTCAGTGAACATCCTGGTGATCTCAGTCACTGACTCCGAATCCTGATTCAACTCAAGGAACTCCTGAGCCAATCTCTCCCTCTCAACCTGCGGAACATAACGAGTGACGAACATCTCTCGGAACTGATCCCATGATACTGCAGCCCTCTGCGCATCTGAATATGACCCCGTGGTCAATCTCCACCAATCCTTCGCCCCGAGACTCAACAGGTTCAGAGCACACCTCACCCTCTGATCAGCAGGGCATGAACACGTGAAGAAACACCCATCCACGTCTGATAACCACCTCATAGCAACAATCGGGTCCTGAACTCCATCGAATGTGGGAGGCTTCGTATTATCGAAGTCCCGATACTGAAAACCCCGAGTAACTCCTCCCCCTGCCGCTGCTACAGCCGCTGTAGCCGCCTCGGCAGCCGTCTCTATGAGAGCCGCATAGCGCTCATCAAAATACTCAACCATGGCGGTCTTAATCGACCCAAACAGCTCTGGCAACTCAGCCCGGAACAACTCAACAATCTCATCATGCAGGATCTCACGAATCCTTGCATCCAACTCGCTCGTGCTCATCTGACCGATAACCTCGGGCGGCACCGATCCGCCCGGAACTCTCTCTCCAGCTCCTGATCCTGACCCGGATCCACTCTCATCATGCCTCAGAATCTCCATACTGAAAAACACCACACAAAATCTCAGACTCTTCCCACAACCTGGGATCCAACTCTCTCTCAACCCCACCTTAGAGATCATGGTTTCCCTGATATGCGTATGGGTCCTGTGCTTTCACGCCTTCGCCTTGCCACAGTCTCCTGAAGAACCTGAAAAACATGAAACCACAACTGTAAGCCCGAAAGCTTAGTGAGATATCCCCAAAATACCAACCATAAATACCATACACGCATAACATGCCATAACATATCCGATCACAGAACAACCATGCACTTCGGGTCTACTGTGTGACTGGTCCGCCGCACCGGCCTACAGTCCACCTGGTCCACCCTCTGAGTCTATCCACATACATTGAGTCTACAATGTGATTGGTCCGCCCGCTCCCCGGCCTTCAATCCACCTGGTCCACTCTATGAGTCTACAGTATGACTGGTCCGCCCGCACCGGGCCTTCAGTCTATCTGGTCCACTCTCCGAGCCTTCGGCACGTCTGGTCCACCCTTTTCGGGGCCTACAGCCTATCCAGACCGCTCGCGGGGCCTTCGGGACAACCGGTCTGCCCTGGGTATCTTGGCCTACAACACGCAGCAGGACCCGCCTCAACCCAACTCTAGTCCAAACAATCATCTGCACATATACATACAATCATATAGCAACTCACAGTCAACAAGCAGAGCAAACAGATCACATAACATACCACCATCCTAACCAGGATACCGACCTAACAGGTCACTAGCATATACCATCCTAACTCACAGGATGCAAACATATCAAAGCAGTAACATAATAACAACTACCCGGATCTCAATCCGATAAGGGCCGACCTTGGTGCCTTAGACCCTGTTGATATAGTGAGGATAACTCACCTCGAAACTGCCGACTGAACAGATAACCCAAGCTGCTCCGATCACTGATACGATCTCCACCACTGGACAACCACCAATGCACTGGACTCAAACAATAATCAACAATTACCACAATGCCCCTGGAAACCACTGGTCAACCCTTGGTCAAAGACAAGGTCAAAGTTAACCCCTGACTGACCCTACTCGCCGAGTCAACCCGATGACTCGCCGAGTCCCCATACTCAGAACTTCCCTCAATCCGCGACCTAACTCGCCGAGTCACCCCGAGACTCGTCGAGTTCAACAACTCTGAGTCCACTTGCACACAACTCACCGAGTCATCCCTTGACTCACCGATTCTCGACTCAACCAGAAAATATTGGGACTCTTTGACAAGACTCGCCGAGTCCAACAGCAGACTCGCCGAGTCTAAGGCTATCTTCAACCTACTCGCCGAGTTGTTCATATAACTTGCCGAGTTCCAGGCCATCTTCATCCAACTCGCCGAGTTGTTCTTCCAACTCGTCGAGTTCCAACTCATCATCAAGCAACTCGTCGAGTACACCATGTGACTCGCCGAGTACCACCGGTCTGAATCCATTTACAAGCATTCCAGGCCATGCAATTGCTCCAAAACATAGATCTAGCCTCCTACAACTCATCCATAACGTAAAGTGGCGAACTTTATGTGAATCCAAAGAGATATATGCATTTTGCACAATGGGCTAGGGTTTGGGACATGATAGCTCCACTAAACACTCCAACACAGGGACTTTCATGCTCTCTGATCCTTCTCCAATCCAGATCTGAGGTAGCAACCTCAGATCTAACCTCTAGACTCCAATTACATTCAAAGACAAGCTCCCCACAAACCCCAAAATGAAGAAACAACATAACAACAGCCCAAGAACGAGATATTACCTCTAAGGAATGCCCCAACTGCAATGAAACTCGAATCCAAGCAAAGCCCCTTGCTCCAAGCCTTCAAACTCCCAAAATTCCTTTAACAAACACCTCCTTCAAGCTCCCAAATGAGATATGATCACTCACACACGAAGGCTAAGGGTTTCTGGACTTGAGGATGAATAAAGAGGCTGAGAGAGGGCTGTTATGTTCTTTATATAGGGCTCAACCCCGAGAATTAGGGTTTTCTCCACTCAGCGCCTACTCGCCGAGTCCATCTTACTGACTTGCCGAGTCGGCTACTTAACACGCAACCCAGTCGCGACTCTACTCGCCGAGTCCTCCCATGGACTCGCCGAGTCACTCTTTCCTAATTTACTCTTTTAGCCCTTCTACTCTACTCTTGATATTTTGGGATGTTACATGTAGCCTTTGCTTTGAGTATGGTTAGTAGATATCAAGGGAACCTTGGCAGAGCCCATTGGATTGCGGTCAAGAATATACTTAAGTACCTTTGGAGGACGAAGGAATGGTTTTTAGTCCTTGGAGGGAGCGATGACTTGAAGGTACGAGGGTATAGTGATGCCAGCTTTCAGGACGACAGGGACAACTACCGTTCGCTGTCGGGCTGGGTCTTTACCCTGAATGGAGGAGCAGTGACTTGGAAAAGTTCCAAGCAGGAAACCGTAGCTGATTCAACGTGCGAATCAGAGTACATTGCAGCGAGCGAAGCATCGAAGGAGGCAATATGGTTGAAGAACTTCATCGGTGATCTTGGAGTTGTACCTGCCATAAAGGAGCCCATGGAAATTTTCTGTGATAATGAAGGAGCGGTTGCCTTGACCATGGAACCGAGGGATCATGGTAGATCTAGACATATCGACAAAAAATATCATTTTATTAGACATCGAGTAGAAGAAGGACAACTCGTGGTTAAGAGGATATCATCAGAAGATAACCCAGCAGATCCGCTTATGAAGGGACTGAGCAGGGTTAAGCACTTGTAGCATGCTAGGAGTATTGGACTGAAGGATGATATTAGTATAGATTAGATAGTATTAGAAACATGTAATAGATAAATGTAATTAACATTTGATGATTAAATAAAGGAGTATTATTTATGAGTAATGTTACTGTCTTATGTTAAGTTGTTTAACTATTGTTTCACTTTGCATGTTTTGACTTCCAGAATAATTGAGTTTATTAAGAATAATTGAATTATTCAAATTGTCCACAGTCGTTCATAGGTTGGAAGTAGGTATGAAATGAAGATTGTCATGAATTGGTGTGTAGATTGTCTAAATGGTATTAGACATAGCAAAAGTTTGCTGCAACGTTCATGAGTGCTTATGAACTAGTTTTGAGCATTGGAACAAACCCGCGCTTGCTGGAATCACCTTTTGGAATGTGATAAAAAGGGTGATCGCAAGACGATAATATCATATGGTCTTAAAACCAAGATATATGGTTTGTTATTTGTTAATTGGTTGTACATTGATAATGCGAAACCGCATCAGTAACTTGATGTTATAAAACGCATTATTGTGTATAGTTGATTAATGAGTAAGTAAATGCATATAAGTCGAAGTTTATCTGTTACTTTTATCCTAAGAGGGTAAAAGCGATATCTCGGCCGCTCGATGATTTGATTTGACTTATGTGTCGGGCCCGGTTAAAACTAAATTGATGTGTTCGAATAAGTTCTATGTCGAATAAATCTGAGATCGAGAAACCAATTGTTGGACAAATTGTTTCCATAGAATTGTCAGCATGATATCTAAACAGAGGACTATACGATCTCTTATCTAAAGGACAAGATTGATAAGATCAGAGTTTGACAGCGTCTTTGAGAGCTACGATTGCTAATCAGATTATACTTGTATATAGTTACTAGACTTATCCAAGTGGGAGACTGTTGGAATAGTGTCTAAGGCTGCAACTATATTTGACAAGTATTTGACCCGATTATGCATGGTCCTTTTGGGTTGCCTTCACCATAGTAACTTGACAGGATGATTTATAATGAGAGAAGAAATATTATTAATATATTATGAGAATGATATAAGGAATAATAATATTGTTATTTGATTAATATAAGTCATAAATTAATTAGGAATTAATTTGGTGACTTAAAGAGATTAATTAAATAGAAGGGCATAAACTGTCAATTGTATGATAGTTGTATTTTGGGCTATAATCCCTTATGGATAAGGGGGGGGGGGGGACGGTTTTGGGGCTTAGGATAGACCTTGAAATCGTCCAAGGCTTATCATTAGGGTATTGGATTGCTTAGGGTTTAAGGGTGAAACCCTAGTAGCCTTACAAGTATAAATAGACCCAAGGGGTCAATGAAATCGGCACTCTTGCCTTTGGAAGAACCCTGGCCGATTTCTAGCTCCCTCCCCTCTCTCTCTATTCATCCTCTTGCTAAGTTGGTGTTTATAAGCCATTAGAGGAATGACACTTGTGACTCTAAAGCTCCAAGGACAAGAAGATTCATGCAAGTGATTCAAGGTAATCATCTAAATCTGTTTTCTTATGTTATTATACTAGAATTATCATTAGAAGTCTTGGATTCAATGCATGTTCAATTAGAGAAACCTAGATCCAAGCATTAGGGTTTGTATGTGCACATAGGAATGTTCATATGGCTAAAACCCATCAAAACAAATAATAAGCAACAACAGAAGTTCATTTGGGGTATCCGAGACCACAAAGTCACACCCATCCTAGCATGATATGCATGTATGCAACAAGTAGGATGCCAAAATCCATTTTCTCAAAATAAGAATTTTAGCTTTATATAAATTAAAAGTATTTTTGAGAATACTATTTTATGAATGCACAAATAATTCCATACGGACAATTAGCAATCAAGGATATGCCAAACAGTTTTCAAAATCATAAAATCAACAATAAAAGATATCTACTTCCAATATTTCACAAGACAAACCAAGAAGGCAATCATATATATATATATATATATATATATATATATATATATATATATATATATACACACACACACACACACACACACACACACACACACACACAAACACACATACTATAGTTAATTTATGTTCATTAGACACATAAATTAATGTATGGTTTATAAAATCTATAATAACTTATCTATAGTTGATCGCATGTTGTTAGTTATGTATTAATATAAATGGTTATACCCGCAAATGAAAATATAATGTTACCTCTATAGTTAAAACTCACATTTGTTGGATTGGATAATAATGTATTATTTCCAAAATGTATTGCCCATAATTGAAATCATATCGAAACCAATAGTTTAAGGTTTTGCGACTTACTGATTCAAAACATCTGATTGTATACTTCTATAAATATTTTTACTAAGAATATTTCAAGTATGAAATTAAATAATAGGCTATGATCTGAGTCTAAAAACATTCTTGAAATTTCCATCTGAGGTGTGCAAGTCCCTCAACGGATAGAAATGGTTTTGACAGTTTTAAGAAAAATAGTATTATACTTGTTTTGGATTTTTAAAACGGTCGTATCTTTTGCATATAAACTCTGTTTTAGATGTTATTTATATTTTTTGAAAAAGGGAAACATGTACTACGAGACTAGAGTGTTTGTATTGCTCACGACTACTTAATATGAAATTTCAATTTTTCATACGCATTAACTATGGTTGCAATTTGAGTTGTTTGATTTGTTTGTCACATTACATATTTGAAAGTAAGATACCATCTGGTATCTTATGATAGTTGAAATGAACTCATTTATTTTGGAGTAAATTACACGAATCGTCCCTCGTCCAAGTACCAAAAGGCACGTTCAGTCCCTATTTTTAGAAATTAACTCGAACCGTCCCTCGTTAATTTTAAGCTTACACGCTTCGTCCCTCCGGACATAAAAAGACCATTTTGCCCTTATTTATTTCCTTTTTGATTTATTTTTTTAATTATTTGTTATTTATTAATTATATATTGATTTATTTATTATAAAATATTTATTATTTTCTTTTTAAAAAAAAAAATAGCCACTAAATACGTTGATAACTCGTACGGTCGTCCCCTCACCCCTTTTCTTCTTCAATGCATCTCCTATCCACAATTAAAACCCCGCCGACGACTTTTGCAACATCTCCAACCGACTCCAATATTCCGATCGTGAACCAACCAAATCAAAACCACCACTAATCGCCTACCGAAAAACCCTATAATTTTTCGTTCCATAAACCTAGCAACAACTACCAATCGACATAGCAGATTTCTTCAGAATTCCAATCGGGGGTGTTGCAAATCTAGAAGGCGACGAGGTGTAGAAGGCGACAAGGTGTAGTACTTGAGTGAGGGTTTTCTTGAAGCACATTAGGGACAACATCGGTGTTCTGATGGTTCGATTTCACTACATTCACCTCCGCTGAACAACACCTTTCCCCCTCTTCTTCTTTGATACTTTGAATCTAAAGCTTTGGTGCCTATTTTCATTTCCAATCTTGTCTTTTTGAAGCTTAAGTTCTAGGGTTCATTTTTGAAAGTGAAAACAAAAAGTTCTTGCTGGAGGTAAATGGTGGTTCTTTAAGGAGATCTGGACCGGAGAAGAATGGTAGCGATGGCGGCCTAGAGGTTACCGACGACCATCTGCTTGATGGTGAAGAAGGTGGTGGTGACGGTGCTAGGATTTCATGAAGGTGAAGGCTTGAAGAGTTAGTACTCAGATCAGAGAAAAAAAAGGAGAGATAGGGAGAAAGAAGGGGTTGTGGTCCATTGATGGCGGTAGGCGGTGATACGATGTCAGAGGTGGTCGCCGGTGGTGGTGGTTCGGTAGGTGGCGGTGAGGATGTTTCATGATGAGAGGAAGAGGAAAAGGGTGATAGATATAGGAGCTGTAATTTCTACTTTTTAGATATAAAATGAATTATAAATAAATTAAAATAGAATAGTAAGGGTAGTATAGTCATTTTAAATATGGTAAGGGGTGAAGTGTGTAAATTTAATCCAACGAGGGATCAAGCGTGCAAGTTTAAAACATCCAAGGGACAGTCCGAGTTAATTTTTAAAAATAGGGACTGAACGTGCACTTTGGCACATGCACGAGGGACGATTCGTGTAATTTACTCTTTATTTTGCAAAAAATATGCACTAAAAATCAATGAATCAAATTACCAAGAGACGTTGGCAGATAGTCGCAGTACCAACACGATCTATGGAGTGCAAACAAATAAGTAACCTGATATATGCATATATCATATTGCATAATACGATTATAAAAAATGAAGGGAAGGCGATTTGCCGCTACAATGAAAATGAAAATTTATCAAATGTCAAAGGAGTTGGTATTGGTATGCAGGCATACATGGTGAATAAACGGGAAGTATACGACCAAGTTGGATACCACAACTTTCGCGGTGATTTGGTGGAACACATCTTAAATGCTTGAGTGAATCCTGTTGTCAACGATTTTGATGAAGACGAGTTGTTTGACGATACGTATGACGAGTCATAAATGTTTGAAGGAGATTCAGGCGAGGATTTTGATGACGTTACGAGCGACGATGGTTAAGCGTCACGTACTTTTCTACTATGTTCCGATCATGTTTTTTTATTTATGTTTTTAATTTAGTATGTATTTTTTAATTAATGAAGTATTTTCCTTTTATTAATTTTATATAATTACATTTTATTAAATTAAAAATAAATAAATAAAAGTATGGTATGACACCTACCAATCTAATATATATTAAACTTATTTGTTACACAAAAACAACTATAAAATCTCTCTCTCTCTCTCTCTCTCTCTCTATATATATATATATATATATATATATATATATATATATATATATATATATATATATATATATATATAGGGTGAGGATCAAATGAGAACACCTAAAAGGTTGAGAACGCGAGAATAGTTCTTGACCAATCATTTTATAAGGTTATATTAGTAACTTTATATAAATATTAATTAATAATTTCCTAAAATCTAGGGATAATGATTTTAATTACCTAACAAAATTAATATTTCCTTTTTGTTAATGAAATATATATAAATATTTTTTTTCATGATTTTTCCCAAAAATTATTTATGACCGTTTCAAAAAAATTACCTAAAAAAATTAATATTTCCTTTTATATTAAATCTGAAAAGAAAATCTAAAAAAAATATTATTTTCTACTATTTTACGTTTTAGTTTTTTTTCAGAAAAAAATGAATAGAAGTCCAATCCCAACTCAATACACTTCCAGTTATAAATGAAAACACATCAAATTACAAATAATTCGATGCATTTTTCATAAATTGAAAAATAAAAAATAGTGTAAAAATTATCATTTTTTCCTAAAACGAATACCTCTAATCATAAATAAATACACTCATTCACATGAATACACTACTATTCATAAATAAATACAATCATTCACATAAGAATACATTGCAATTCACAAATGAATACACTGTTATTTATAAATTAATATACATTCTATCATAAATGAATACACGTGCTATTCATAAATGAATACAACCATTCACACATAACTACAACGTTTTTCATAAATGAATACACATGAATAAATTCATAGTAGAATGACCACAAAGCCCTTGCTTCCAAGAATTGACAAAATAATAAAAAAGAACTTCATTTAAGGCCTGCCACATAAGAAAATCTCAATCCTATCACCTCGCATATCAAACCAGGCGCAAAATTCATCAAAAAAACTTATATATATTCCAAAAATCCCTCGCTCTTTATCCTCCCTGTACAGTTAAAAAAATCTTTAATCCTTGTGAACCCACCCATCTTCTTGAATCTATGTCGGCTAATCTGAGTCAACAAGAACCAACCCACAACCACCGCCATAGAATTCTTAACCTTATTCCCAAAATACCCTTCAGTCAAAAAATCCCCATATCGATCTCGCCTTGAACAATTAATTCTTCCCTCTTTCGCCATATAATTCTGAACCCGCCAATCAATAAAGCCATCAGAAAGATCAAACCAGGACCAGACGTGTTTAGAAAAAGAAAAGTACCAAAAATGCTCCTGGTTAATACCACTCCCAACCGAACGCACATAATCATCTACTTTTATTTTTCTTCCCACCCCCAGGCACCTGCGACAACAAGAAAGCATCGACATCACTCAAACACCCATCTAAACCTATTACAACATAAAATCCAATAATTAGCTAGTCGCTTTGCTGGTTTCCCAACCCCAAAAGAAAAATAAAAACCTTCTTCTAACACATGAGATTTAATGCAGTTCTGAGGTTCAAAAAATTGAACAAAGAAATAACTAGGAAACCTGTAGGTTGATCGTGGCTTCGATATCGATTGAAGATCAGAAGGCGGCAATTAGCAGTGGTGACAGAAGATCGGGTGGCGGCGTTCCAGTATCGGTTGAAGATCAAGAGGCGGCGATTGGCGGTGACGATTGAAGACCAGGTAGCATCGATTGAAGATGTCGATTGAAGTGGATGTCGACTGAAATCAATGAGAAGAAGGGCTAAGAAACAAATGAGGATTGAAGATAGTGATGGTGACTGCAACGTGAGATGCAATGGTGAACAGATTTGAGTGGCGTATGGACGATGGAGGCGGAACTATTGATGAAGCCCTAGGTATCTAAGGCAAAAATAAAGATATGGGAATAGAAAAAGGAAATAGACGAGACTTGAGAAATTTTAGGAGTTAGATAAAGATTTAATTACTATTATACTCTTATGACAATTTTAATGTTACACTTTAATTCCTGTAATTTTAAGAGTTTACATAAATAGCTCATTGGATAATAACCTTAGATTTAGTTTTTTAAATGGTTCAGATTTGTTCTCGCGTTCTCAACCTTTTAGGTGTTCTCATTTGATCCTATATATATATATATATATATATATATATATATATATATATATATATATATATATATATATATATATATATATAACAGCCGAGCCATATATCATTATGATCGTCCCCTGTTTTTGTAACAGCCCGGATCTCCAGGTATTTTATTGTTTTAATATTTTGAGTTTTGAGAAGGGACTCGGCGAGTTGGAGCTCAGACTCGCCGAGTAGGGTCGCGATTCTGGACGCGGGATTCGTTCGGACTCGGCGAGTCCAGGATATGGACTCGGCGAGTCCACGCTGTTTAATGAAACCCTAATTTCTCGGGTTTGGGACCTATTTAAATGGCCTTATGGCCGTCATTTGCATCCATCAGTCCATAGAGAGAAACCCTAAAAGTGCTTTAGCGATTTGAGAGTGAAAGGAGGCATTTCTTGACATTTGTGTGTTGTTTAGCAAAGAAGAAGGAGGCTCTAGCCAAGAGGAGGCAAAGGGGGCTGCTATTTGGTGGATTGGAAGCTTGACCCTTCAATCTAAAGGTATAATTTCGACTCATCTCCTGTTTTGTGAAGTATAACCGATTTTAGGGTTTCTTGTGGCCTTGTTGAGTTGATTTGATGGCCAAATAGTCCCATGCTAGTGATGAGACTTCGGATCTGGATCCATAGAGGTCCAGAGAGTCTCATTCTTCAAGCTTTATAGAGAACAATGGAGGTCATGACCTTGTGTAGTGAGATTTGTTGAAGATTCTTCATAATTAGGCATATAGAGGTTGTTAATGCATCAAGGCTAGGACTTTACGTGATGAATCAGTCTAGGAGGGCCAGATCTATGAATTGTTGGAGTAGATCTGACCTTAGAAGCAAGTTTGAGTGATTGCATGGATTGGACTCGCCGAGTCCGATGAGCAGACTCGGCGAGTAGCTTGAAGATTGCCTTGGACCGGCCAGAGAGTGGTCCAGGCGAGTCAGGAGTTGACCCAGTGAGTCAGGGCGAGTTAGAGAGGATTGTCATGTGATCTGAGTCGAGCTGGGACTCGCCGAGTCGTTCTTGAGACTCGGCGAGTTGAGTCGGGGTGGTCCCGCGATTCTTCCAGGTGGAACTCGTCGAGTCAGGGGGAGTACTCGACGTGTAGAAAGGGAATCCTAGAGAGTTGGTGAGAACGTCTAGACTCGCCGAGTTGCCGCGGGCACTCGCCGAGTCCGGTCAAAGTTGACCGTTGACCGTTGACCTGTGTTGACTTCTTAGGGATAGTCAACCTTAGAGATAAAAGTGTTAATTAGAGTCTTGTGATGTTATAGGAGGAGTAGAGCTCGGAGGATCGAGTACGAGGGATTTCCAGAGATCGTGAGATACTGAGACACACGAGGTGAGTCTTCTCACTATACTTTACCTTGAGTAGGTAACCAGAGTCATGTGATAGAGTATGTGTATGTTATGTGTATGCTATGTGTTGTACTACATGATGTTTATGTGATTTATGTTGTGCATGCTTATAGAGTTGGAACCGGAAGGTTCCTAGAGTTAGAACCTGAGGGTTCACAGAGTTGGGTGCACGGACCCATAGAGTTATGGCCTCGAGTGGCTAATATGTGTTTTATGTGTGGTATTTTGGGGAACTCACTAAGCTTTGTGCTTACAGTGTTAGTGTTGATGTTTCAGGTACTAGCGATGACCGTGGGAAGGCGCCGGCTTGATCTGTACACACATAGAGGAATTCGATATAATTATGTGATCTTGGGATTTGTATGATACATATTGGAATTTGAAATTGATGTTTTATGAAATTAAGAGAGAAATGCTTTTATAAATTGTGAAAAATAAATTTTAAAATTTTCAATGTTACAAGTTGGTATCAGAGCCTTGGTTTGAGGGATTCGAGTACACCTTCGGGCGTATTTGAACTCAAACTGAGGATTTGAGATGTATTTTCAAAAAGAGTAAAAGATTTTCGAAAAACGCAGAGCAAGAGATGTGTGTACGATCAGTCAGCGCCCGAACGGTGATTTCCCAAAAATACCTTTATATATTATGTGATATTGATATTGATATGATGTATCCGCATGCTAGAGTAGGCTAGGTATTGCTATTAGGACTAGAGTGGCCTGATGTGTGATGCCTTAGCCTAGAGAGGGGTGAGCTGCTATGAGATGCTTGAGAGTGAGTAGGTAGCAGCAAGGGACTTATGAGAAATCTATTAGAGAGTAGTCTATGCATGATAAAGTACTTGAGACCTGGGATCCAAAGAGAAGGACTTGGAGTGTATTCTGGTGTGGTGCGGACAGTAGTATTGGGCCCGTACTACTGGAAGCACCGGAGCAGTGTGCAGCCTAAGTCAGAATCTTTGGAATGCCAAGAATCAAGGAGAAAAGAGTTGTCGAGTGTGAGCATACTCGTGTGGATTCTAATTTATCGTATGTTGTATTTCAGAGGTAGATCATGGTGAGGACACGTTTGATGCCTGAGAGCAGTGGTACCAGTGAGGAGGAGATCCGCCGGATCATTCAGGAGGAGGTGGCTGCGGCCATCAGGGCAGAGATACCAGAGATGTTTGGGTCTATAAAGACCACCTTGATTGAGACGTTTGATGAGCGTTATGCTGCTCTTTCTGAGGCTGCTGCTGCAGCGGCTACCGCAGCGATTGCTGCTGCGAGGCCGCAGAGTGGGGATGCGTTGCTGTTCCGTGAGTTCAGCAACACAAAACCACCAGAGTTTGATGGTACTCAGGATCCGGTGGCAGCTATGAGGTGGATATCTGATATTGAGGGGTGTTTCTTCACTTGCTCGTCTCCTGAGCATTTGAAGGTACGGTTCGCGCTGAACCAGCTTCGCTTGGGAGCGAAGGACTGGTGGAAGTTTGTGACAGCGCATTATTCGCCTGCTGAGCTTTCTGTGGTGACCTGGGAGAGGTTCACCACTATGTTTCGGGATGAGTACGTTCCCCAGGTGGAGAGGGAGCGTTTAGCACAGGAGTTTCTGACCCTCAAGCAGGGTACTGAGTCTGTTACAGCGATCACGAGGATGTTCCACGAGAGGGCGATGTTCTGCCCTGAGCACGTGTCCACTGAGCAGGCACGTATGAGCCGCTACTTGAGCATCTTGAGGAGGGATATTCGGGAGTTCGCTGCGAACTCCTCGTACCGGACATTTGCCGAGCTTCAGGCAAATGCCCGGAAGAGGGAGATTGAGCTTGAGACCCAGGCCAGGGAGGAGGCAGAGTCTCAGGGGAGGGATCGGCGACCGGCGTTGTCGCAGCCGGCCGCCAAGCGGGCCAAGCCTGCTGATCCCAGACCAGGGAGCCAGAAGGGCCGCACTTGCGGAAAGTGCGGCAAGGGTCATGATGGAGTCTGCCGAGCAGGGTCCTGCTACAAATGTGGTAAGGAGGGGCACATGGCCAAGGACTGCCCCAAGGGGTTTGCAGTGTGCTTTCACTGCAACCAGACCGGACACCGGAAGGCCGAGTGTCCGCAGTTGTGCAGAGCATCTCAGGGGTCTGCTCCTGCCGCCACCAGAGTTACAGAGAGTCGGCCTGTGAAGGCCGAGACGCCGAGAGCTCGAGGGAGAGCCTTCCAGCTGACTGCGGAGGAGGTCCGCGCTGCGCCCGATGTTGTGGCTGGTATGTTTCCTTTCGTGTATTTATTTTGACATATGATGTTATGCTTATAATACGTTATGTGTAGGTACTTTCCTTGTGAATTCCGTACCTGCTTTAGTGTTATTTGACTCGGGTGCGAGTCGGTCTTTTGTATCTTTGGCCTTTAGCCAGCATATCAGTGCTAGTCGTGAGGCACTGAGTCGGCCTCTGAGAGTCTCCATAGCTGATGATAGAGTGATTTGTGCCACGGAGGTTTTCCGGGGATGTGTGTTAGAGATCTTCGGGATTGAGTTTCCGATTGATCTGATTCCTATTGCGATGGGCGATGTTTGTGTCATTGTGGGCATGGACTAGTTGAGCCGATTCGGCGCGATTATCGACTGTGAGCGTCAGCTGGTGACCATACGAGACCCTAGTGGGGGAGTTCTTTCGGTGTACGGTGAGGGTACACGTTCGGGATCAGCCTTTTGTTCGGCCGCCAGGGTGAGGCAGTGTCTACAGCAGGGCTGTAAGGGTTTTGTGGCGTATGTGATGGATACGCGAGCGACTTCCGAGAGACCGAGTTCAGTTGGGGAGGTACCGGTGGTATGTGAGTTTCCAGATGTCTTTCCCGAGGAGCTGCCGGGAGTACCTCCTGTGAGGCAAGTAGAGTTTGGTATTGATTTGGTTCCGGGGGCTGCGCCTATAGCTAAGGTGCCTTATCGTCTTGCACCTCCAGAGATGCAAGAGTTATCCTCGCAGCTTCAGGAGTTGCTGGGGAAGGGATTTATTCGGCCGAGCAGCTCGCCGTGGGGAGCACCTATTCTGTTTGTCAAGAAGAAGGATGGTTCACACCGGATGTGTATTGATTACCGGGAGTTGAACAAGCTGACGGTCAAGAACCGTTACCCGTTGCCGAGAATCGACGATTTATTTGATCAGTTGCAGGGAGCATCTTGGTTTTCCAAGATCGATTTGAGGTCGGGATATCATCAGGTGAGGGTGCGAGACGGGGACGTCCAGAAGACAGCTTTCAGGACGCGTTATGGGCATTATGAGTTTGTGGTGATGCCTTTTGGACTCACCAATGCCCCGGCGGTGTTCATGGATCTCATGAACAGGGTATGTAGGCCGATGTTGGATCGGTCGGTGATTGTATTTATCGATGATATTCTGGTGTATTCGAGATCTAGGGAGCAGCATGAGGAACATTTGAGGGAGGTCCTTGGGGTACTGAGATCGGAGAAGCTTTATGCAAAGTTCTCCAAGTGTGATTTCTGGTTACGGGAGGTCCAGTTCCTAGGACATCTCGTTAACCAGGAAGGGATTCTGGTCGATCCGGCCAAGGTTGAGGCGGTGATGGGTTGGGAGGTGCCAAAGTCACCCTCTGAGATCAGGAGCTTCCTTGGATTAGCAGGGTATTATCGGAGATTTATCAAGGATTTCTCCAAGATCGCAGTGCCGCTCACCAGGTTGACCCGGAAGGGTGTTGCATTCTCATGGGGTCCCGAGCAGCAGACCTCCTTTGAGACACTTCGCCAGAGGTTGTGCGAAGCCCCGGTATTAGCTCTCCCAGAAGGGATGGAGGATTTTGTAGTATATTGTGATGCATCGATTTTGGGGTTGGGTGCAGTGTTGATGCAGAGGGGTCATGTGATAGCATATGCATCGAGGCAGCTGAAGCCTCATGAGACAAGATATCCCACGCATGATCTAGAGTTGGGGGCAGTAGTGTTCACCCTCAAGATTTGGCGCCACTACTTATATGGGGTTCGATGTACGATATACACGGACCATAAGAGCTTGAAGTACTTGATGGATCAGCCCAATCTAAACATGCGTCAGAGGAGGTGGTTAGATGTGGTCAAGGATTATGATTGTGAGATCCTGTACCACCCGGGCAAGGCCAACGTGGTGGCCGATGCGTTGAGCCGCAGGGCGGAGAGCACTCCATTGCGAGATGTATGTTTGAGATTGACCATGATAGCTCCGGTATTGGATGCCATTCGTGGGGCACAGGCCGAGGCTGTGCAGCCGGAGATGCAGAAGAGGGAACGGGTCGTTGGTTTGGTTTCAGAATTCGTTACGGATGGGCGAGGGCTTATGACTTTTCAGGGTCGGATTTGGGTACCGTTCGTGGGTGGTACGCGCACTTCCTTGATGGAGGAGGCTCATCGGTCGAAATTTTCGATCCATCCGGGGGCTACAAAGATGTATTTGGATTTGAGGAGAGAGTATTGGTGGCCCTGTATGAAGAGGGACGTCGCGTGGTTCGTTGAGAGGTGCTTGACCTGCCGTAGAGTTAAGGCCGAGCACCAGAGACCACATGGCAAGTTGCAGCCATTGGAGGTTCCCGAATGGAAATGGGAACAGATCACTATGGATTTCATCACCAAATTGCCGAGAACTGCCAGGGGAGTTGATGCAATTTGGGTGATTGTGGATAGGTTGACGAAGAGCGCTCACTTCCTTGCCATCAGTGAGAGTTCTTCAGCAGAGAAGTTGGCAGAGTTATATGTGAGAGAAGTGGTATCTCGGCATGGAGTGCCGATCTCGATTGTTTCAGACCGTGATGTGCGCTTTACTTCCAGATTCTGGAAGAAATTTCATGAGGAGTTGGGTACTAGATTGCATTTTAGTACCGCATATCATCCCCAGACAGACGGTCAGAGTGAGCGGACGATTCAGACGCTTGAGGACATGCTTCGAGCATGTGTGTTGGATTTTGGGGGTAGCTGGGATGCGTATCTACCCTTGGCAGAGTTTTCCTACAACAACAGCCATCATTCGAGCATTGGTATGCCACCCTTTGAGCTGTTGTATGGTAGGAGGTGTCGGACCCCCATTTGCTGGGGAGAGGTCGGGCAGAGAGTGATGGGCAGTACCGAGATCGTGCTTCAGAAGACAGAGCAGATTCAGCAGGTCAGACAGAGGTTGTTGACTGCCCAGAGTCGACAGAAGAGTTATGCAGACAGACGCCGGTCCGAGCTTGAGTTTCAGGTCGGTGACTTCGTTCTCCTGAAGGTCTCTCCTTGGAAAGGGGTGATTCGATTCAGGAAGAGGGGCAAGTTGGGGCCCCGGTATATTGGGCCATTTCGCGTGATTGCGAGGGTAGGCCGGGTAGCCTATCGTTTGGAATTGCCAGCAGAGTTGGGGCAAATCCACGACACTTTCCATGTGTCGCAATTGAGGAAATGTATTGCCGATGAGTCGGCAGTAGTTCCATTAGAGGATATTCAGGTGGATGCGAGCCTGAATTACGCCGAGAGACCAGTAGCCATCAGAGATCGGAAGATCAAGGTTCTGAGGAACAAGGAGGTACCTTTGGTGTTGGTTCAGTGGCAACACCGGAAGGGATCAGAGATGACCTGGGAGCCGGAGCGCGGGATGCGGGCTCAGCATCCGGAGCTATTTTAGAGCGAGACTTCGAGGGCGAAGTCTAATCCTAGTGGGGGAGAATTGTAACAGCCCGGATCTCCAGGTATTTTATTGTTTTAATATTTTGAGTTTTGAGAAGGGACTCGGCGAGTTGGAGCTCAGACTCGCCGAGTAGGGTCGCGATTCTGGACGCGGGATTCGTTCGGACTCGGTGAGTCCAGGATATGGACTCGGCGAGTCCACGCTGTTTAATGAAACCCTAATTTCTCGGGTTTGGGACCTATTTAAATGGCCTTATGGCCGTCATTTGCATCCATCAGTCCATAGAGAGAAACCCTAAAAGTGCTTTAGCGATTTGAGAGTGAAAGGAGGCATTTCTTGACATTTGTGTGTTGTTTAGCAAAGAAGAAGGAGGCTCTAGCCAAGAGGAGGCAAAGGGGGCTGCTATTTGGTGGATTGGAAGCTTGACCCTTCAATCTAAAGGTATAATTTCGACTCATCTCCTGTTTTGTGAAGTATAACCGATTTTAGGGTTTCTTGTGGCCTTGTTGAGTTGATTTGATGGCCAAATAGTCCCATGCTAGTGATGAGACTTCGGATCTGGATCCATAGAGGTCCAGAGAGTCTCATTCTTCAAGCTTTATAGAGAACAATGGAGGTCATGACCTTGTGTAGTGAGATTTGTTGAAGATTCTTCATAATTAGGCATATAGAGGTTGTTAATGCATCAAGGCTAGGACTTTACGTGATGAATCAGTCTAGGAGGGCCAGATCTATGAATTGTTGGAGTAGATCTGACCTTAGAAGCAAGTTTGAGTGATTGCATGGATTGGACTCGCCGAGTCCGATGAGCAGACTCGGCGAGTAGCTTGAAGATTGCCTTGGACCGGCCAGAGAGTGGTCCAGGCGAGTCAGGAGTTGATCCAGTGAGTCAGGGCGAGTTAGAGAGGATTGTCATGTGATCTGAGTCGAGCTGGGACTCGCCGAGTCGTTCTTGAGACTCGGCGAGTTGAGTCGGGGTGGTCCCGCGATTCTTCCAGGTGGAACTCGTCGAGTCAGGGGGAGTACTCGACGTGTAGAAAGGGAATCCTAGAGAGTTGGTGAGAACGTCTAGACTCGCCGAGTTGCCGCGGGCACTCGCCGAGTCCGGTCAAAGTTGACCGTTGACCTGTGTTGACTTCTTAGGGATAGTCAACCTTAGAGATAAAAGTGTTAATTAGAGTCTTGTGATGTTATAGGAGGAGTAGAGCTCGGAGGATCGAGTACGAGGGATTTCCAGAGATCGTGAGATACTGAGACACGCGAGGTGAGTCTTCTCACTATACTTTACCTTGAGTAGGTAACCAGAGTCATGTGATAGAGTATGTGTATGTTATGTGTATGCTATGTGTTGTACTACATGATGTTTATGTGATTTATGTTGTGCATGCTTATAGAGTTGGAACCGGAAGGTTCCTAGAGTTAGAACCTGAGGGTTCACAGAGTTGGGTGCACGGACCCATAGAGTTATGGCCTCGAGTGGCTAATATGTGTTTTATGTGTGGTATTTTGGGGAACTCACTAAGCTTTGTGCTTACAGTGTTAGTGTTGATGTTTCAGGTACTAGCGATGACCGTGGGAAGGCGCCGGCTTGATCTGTACACATATAGAGGAATTCGATATAATTATGTGATCTTGGGATTTGTATGATACATATTGGAATTTGAAATTGATGTTTTATGAAATTAAGAGAGAAATGCTTTTATAAATTGTGAAAAATAAATTTTAAAATTTTCAGTGTTACAGTTTTTCCCTTCATTATTGCCCACACTATCATTTTGGGTCAACAACAATGGAGTCATTTTTGCAAGTCACACTCTAGATGTTGATAACATCCGGCGGATTCAACTACAAAATAAATATGTATATTAAGAGACTTACAAGTTAAAACTAAAAACTAAAATAAACCAAAATATCAAACTAACAATTACCAAACCACTTATAAACTATCACAATATCAACATAAAATAAAGTACTAATTACCGAAGTATCAAACTTCCAAACCACCAAAATTTTAATAAAAATCAAATTTCAAATTACCAAAATATCAAGGGAACCAAAGTATCAACATATATAAACCAACATATCAAACTAATAAATACAAAATTACTAAACTACTAAAGTGTGGACATAAAACCAAACTACCAATTACCAAAGTTTATAACAAATAATAATCATAAACCAATATTACCAAACTTTATGCATTCACCTATCCTTAAATGAGTCTTTGAAATTAAATAAACCAGTTTTGCTAAGTATGTAAAATAATTTACCTATGTATGCTGTGGTGTTTGTGAATACGCCCAAAATAAAGTCAACCAAATCTTTTTTAATAAACAATCATGTAATATGTAGCCACATGTTAAATGACATAAAATATTCAAAAAAAAAAATAGTCTCAAAATGCGGACAATTAGAAATTGATTTTAAATCAGTTCCAAAAAAGTTTTCTAAGCTGGTGATAATTAAAACGAAGGTACACAAAACTTTTGGAAATAAAATCATACATATTTATAAATCTAACATTTTTCCTTAAACCTCATGCATTTGAATCCCCCATAAAAATTTACAAACACCTCATGCATTTGAAACCTTTTATTTTAATGAATACCACTCAAAAGTCTCTTAATAGTGATTAACAATTCAAAGGTTTTATAACTTATATAATATATTTAATAAACAATTAATGGATACTTTACTATAAAAAGGTCAATTTTTTTTAGTAGACACACAAATACAAATCACATATAAAATTCACAAAGAAAACAAGTTTAAAGTTTTTTTGTTGGTTTGAGGGCTTTGAACAATTTTTGGAGCAATGTTATTATGTTGAAGTTTGTAATTTGTAAGTTTGTTATATACTAATTCTTTTTTGTATTTTCTTGATTTAAGTATTCTTTTAAGAATATCATTGTATGTTGTGGTTGAAATTTTAATGTAAATTAGATTAGATTCATGTTATCAATCGTATGTTATGGAAGGTACTATATATAATATTTAATTAACTATTGTATACATGTTTGTATTTTCATGTTGCTTCAAAACAATAATTAATTAAAAATCATGAATATATCATATTATCCATATTATCCATGTAAGCCTTTTTTAAAATGCAAATTGTGTATCTTATCACTTTATATTTTAGTATATGCAATTTATCTATCTTATCACTTTATATTTTAGTAAATGCAAAAACTAAATTGTAATCCCAATTTAACTAAAATATATCCTAAATAAATTTTGTAATCGTTAAAAGTTTTCAAATAGTTAAAAATAATTCTATATAAATGCTTATATTGTTACCTTTAAAATCAAAAAACAATGTTTTTATGTTTTAAATAATTGTAATGATAGAAATTAAAATGTTAAACAAATAAATTTTAAAAAATTCATTAACAATAACAACAACTATAAATAACATTAAACCATATATTATATTTAATTTTATTCATAAGTAACTCGTAGGTAGAAATCATTTAAACGATTGAGATTATACAGTTATAATAGATGTATATATTATCATATAATTCAAAATAGTCAATATATTATATCAATTTAGTATACAAATTATTATATCAAATTTAATAACAATGTTATTGTTATATTTAAAAAAAAAAATTTGTAATGATTTCAACTACATAAGTCTTTCTGCCCAACGTGCAAGCATTCGCCTAGTTTAAATATAAATTTGTTTGGGGAATCTAACTAGATAGAAGAATTGAAACGATAGACTAATTAATTGTAAATATTTTTATAATGTGCATTTATTCGTATTTTGTTTCACATTTCACTACACAGATACACAATGACGACATTGCTTTGTTGTTGTGCAATGATTCAAAGACTGTCATTACAATATTTTATTGTTATGATTCATGTATTTTTTGTAATGGCAATATTAAGGTTGATAGGTATGGGTTATACACTTCATACCATTTTGTTTGTCATATCGCATGTCATGTCATTTCCATACCATTTAATATTTGTTAGGAAATACCCACCACACAACCATACCATATATAAGAGGAAAAAAGAATAAAAATTAAAAATCTAAAAGATGATTGGTACCAAATAAGTTTCTAGGCATTGAGCTACTTTGAGGAGGAAACTCATCTTAACATAACATCTATGGGGGTGGTGTTCTTAAGGCCTTAATAGTGTTGAGCAAGGCTACGTCAATCTCTCAACGCCATTTTTTGGCTCATACCGCACATTAGAACATTTCCTTACAAAGACCAACCAAAACACATTTGTGTAAATACCTATCAAGTATCAAAGAATTAGAAACATGTATCTTATCACAAAACCAATAACGTATTTTCAAAATCGATATTCAATAACAGTTGTCACAAACTCTGTATTATTTTAAAATCAGTATATGATCACAAAAGCAGTATATTGTCATAAAATTGATATATATTATCACAGAATCATGATATTGTCACTAAATCAATATATTATCACAAAACCAATATATTATCACAAAATCAATAACATGTATTCTCAAATCAGTAACAACTATCAAAATCACAAAATCACTATTAATGTGAAAAAGAAATTAGAAACATGTATTTTATCACAAAATCTATAACATGGAACCAGAAAAAAACACATGAGCAAGAGAAAAGTAAAAATAATAACATAGATGAGCAAAATTAACATAAAACAATGGCATCAAAACATTAAACTTGTAGTTTCAGAAAAACACAAAGAGAGAAGAAAATGGAGTTAAGTTTGTCATATGAGATAGAAAAACTTTGTGAGAAAATGAGGGCAAAGTTGTCAAATTTCTGCTCTAAAATGGGACCAATTCACAAAAACTAAACACATATCGAGCATAACGTAACAATACTGTTGTTCGAAATAGTCACTGACGGTAGTAGAAGAATGAAAGTGAATGGTGGTGTTAGAAGTAGTCGTTGGCAAAGAGAGATTAATAGTGGTGCTAGGGATTATCAAGGCGAAAAGGATAAAAGTAAAGAAGGATGTTTGCTTTCAGAGACAATATACGATATGAGTGATGAGATTAGCGGCAACAAACCCATTAATGACGACATTTTAAGTGACATTCATAACAAGAGTTATTAGCGTTGACAAGCTAAAGGCACTAGCAATGACATGAAAATAAGGTGGTGGTGAGCCTTGATGGGTTTTTTAGGAAGCATTAGTGGCGACATTAGGTCTCCCATATTGGTGTCTTCCATGTTGTCCAAATGAGAATGTAAGCAAATGTCGAAATTATCTTTGTTACTTGTAATGTCAAATTTTGGATTGTATTTTATTTTAAGGACTACTTTTGTAACGAAGCTTAGATGTCGAATGTCTTTATATTTTTTATTCTTTCAGTTTTCCCTATAAATATGGGAAGGATACTTTAGAGGTTAAGAGCTTTCCCTGATTGTTATCATTTATATTTTCCTCTTATATTCAACTGATCAAGCAATACAACATGCCAAACAGATTATATTTAGATCTCTTGTTCTAAATCATTTCATACTCTGATTTTGTTTGATTACTCGATTCGATCGAAACTACATTTGGTATCAGAGCAGGAATCAAACTGTTTTGATCTGATTTTATTCTGTTTAAAATGCTTTTTGAATCTCATTCTAGATTTAAAAGTTTCCGAACTTTTGATCCTGAAAATCTTTGTAGATCTTCAGTTCTGATTTGATTGTGCATTTCTCTGAAATCATCTTTACATCAATGGCGAACTTCAACATGAATACCATGACTCCTTTCTCGCATTTTCTAGGATCTTCAACTAAGATTCCTATGCTTATTCCAAAGTATTACGATCAATGGGCAGATCGAATGGAGGATTAGTTGAATGGACTCGATGAAGAGCTATGGAAGTGCATTACTGATGATGTTCATCCACCTCCATCTGTTCAAAGCATTAGTAATTCTGCATCAACTCAAAGTGTTACTAAACAAACTGAAAGGATATATAAGAATGAGAAATGATGCATGAGATAACTTTGTGGTGCTCTTCCTTATGTAGTGTATAATTACGTTCGAACCTACAAAACCTCAAAACAAATTTGGAATACACTGAAAGAAAAGTATTAGGATAGTGAGAAGACCAAAATCAGTTCAGTCAAGCAATGTCTGATTGAAATAAGGCAGTTTAAGCAAAAAGATGGTGAATCGATCGAATTCTACTATGATTGTCTAAACGATCTCATCTACAAGTGTAATAGGTATGGAGTTACTAGATCTGCTATGGAATACAACCTTACTTTCATAATGGAGCCTTGCAAGGAGTGGAGGAATGTAAGCTTAATGATGAAGACAAAACAAACCTTCGATTTTTGACTCTCAATGATCTTTACAACCTGCTAAAAGCACACGAAGCTAAAGTGAATGAAATAGCTGAAGAGTCAAAGATCAATCTAGGAGGTCCATTAGCATTGGTTTCGAAGGTATCGGGAAGAGTAGGTGAGCTGGAAGTTACTGAAAAGGAAAGCTCCTAAGACGAAGGTCTTATCGTCAACTCTGATGACGAAGCAGTGGCTTTTTAATCTACAACAGAGTAAAAAAGTTTTATAAGAAGCCATTCAATGCAAAGTCAAAAGTTGGTGAAATGAAAGGAAGTAATATTGGAAAAGTTAGTGATGAAAAGAAGTTTGAGAAGAAAGAGGTTAAGGGTGAAGAATCGAAACAAGAGAAAAAGCTAAAGGATGATTCGAGAATAGATTGTCACTACTGTCATGGAGCAAATCACATAGCCAATGACTGCATGCTGAAGAAGAAAGAAGAAAAGAAGAATAGGATTAAGGATGAGGCATACTATTCTGAAAGGCTGGAAGAAGTGAGGGTAAGTTGAACGGGATGTCGTTGGTAGCAATAAGAGAAGATGAAAATGATGGGACATACCAAGTCTGGTCTTCAAGCTCGGATGACGAAGAGATGAGAAATCCGACACATGGAGCCATGTTTGCAAAGTATGAGGAAGATGAAGAAGAGAAGATTACTGGTCGTTGCTTTGGTTCGACATCAGCATACAAAGCACCAATGACTTCGAATGTACGTTCTCTACTTCAATCCTTTAATATTCCTTCAAGTTCTTATAATTTTGTGTTAACCGAGTTTGATGTTTCTATTACTTATGTTAATAATTTAGTGATTTCTGCTAGCAATGAGGCTAAAAAATCTAGTACTCAATTACTACAAACCTAAAGGATTTTGGAGGCGAAGAAGGCTAGGATAGATCATCTAGAGCTGCAAATAACGAACATCATGATTGATAGAGATAGTTTGAATGCAAATAATATGATTTTGTTAAAACAAAGGAATATTTACTGTAATTCTGCTAAAGGACTCTATTGTAAACTGATTGAATTGCATCACTCTAGTGACATAAGTAAAGAACAACATAGGAAGCTTCTACCATTCTTATCTTTAGAAAGGGAAAATGAGATGCAACTTCTTATGATTGTGAGATGACTATTTCTGACTTTGATAAAGTCCCTGATAATAGATATCCCTATGGAATAGTAAAAATTGATTAACATCTATATGCTAATGATCTTGTTGATATAGTTAATAAGAATTTGACTGTAAATGAACAAATCAAGATTTTGAAAAAGACTGAGAATTCAACTTCTGACTCCCAAAACGACTTTGTTGATATCGAAGATGACAATATCAGTGAACTTGAAGCAGAGGAAGTTGTTGATTGTTCTCAGTTATCTGTCATTAATGTCAAATCATTAGCCATGGGTAAAGAAAAATGTCATGATTCGAATATTAAAGTTGACAAAGACCAACCCTCTACTTCGAAAGTTTTTGACCCTGACCATGTGACTGTCGAAGATAGTCAGACTGACAGTGATGATGATGATGATTTTTCGAAGGAAACAATTAATTCAAATGTTTCGAAAGAAACAAAAACTCCTTGAATTGTTGAAGATCAGGTGTATGAAGAAACAAAGAACTTTGACAAAATCATGAAAGAAAAAGGTTCTCATTATCTTGAACCTAATTATGTGGTTTATCCAAACTTCAAGTGAACTAATAATGTTGTCTTTCCAAACCAAGTTTTTGTCACTAAGGGAAATGGAGAAAGTGTGAATCCAAAGATAAACAAATTGGTTGAAGAGGACAATAAGAAAGCTTCGAAGGAAGGATTTTTCTCAAATCAAAGCACCATTGAGAACAATCTTACCAAAAACTCATACACTTTTCAAAGACAAAAGCCAAGTCGAACTTGGATGGTTAAAACTGAATCGTCAAAGGTTGAAAACCCAATTAATAAAATTCAGAGTGAAAAAGAAAAGATTCAAAAGATTTCAGAAGAAAATGGGATTTCAATGAATAAGACACCAAACAAGGCTTATTGGAATACTTATGTGTCTAAAAAGAAACAACAAAATTTTTCTTCCAAAAAGACTGAAAAGAAAAAGTCTGAATTTGCTAAGACAAAATCACAAAATTCATTTTCTGGTGAAAAGAAATCAATGTCAAAACCTTCGTATTCACAAAAAGATTTTTCTAAAGACAAGGAACATGTTTCGAAACCAAATCAAAAGTCAAATGTTCAAACTTCTTATCATAAGAATTATGTGAAAAGTCAACAAAAAGGTTTTGTTAAGAATTCTAACAATCAAAGTTTTTCACAAAATAATTTTCAATGAAGTGATTTTTGATCAAACGAACAAAAGAATTATCATCGTGTTCCTTACCAAAATCAGGTTCAAATTCACTAACCATTTTTTAAATGAAGAATATATCAAAATCGATTTCAGAATCGTTACAATCCTCATGTTTCGACAAGAAAGCCAACAAGACACTTTGAGAAATTCAAATTTCAAGGGAGAAGAAATGAATCTTTCAAGACTAATCAACCTCATTTTCAAAACCCACCTTCGAAACAACCCGCAAAAGCTACTTTGTGAAATGAAAAACAGATGTGAAAAATATCAATCATTGGTTGGAAGGAAATGGAAAGAGTTTTTAATCTGGGAAATTCTCTCAAGAACAAATTAAGGATGCATATGAGAAGTATCTAAATGAATTGTCAAATGGAAGTTCTTATTCAAAAGAATCAAATCCTTCTGTTCAAAAATGGAGATAAGCTTCGACAAAAAAAGCTAATAAGAAAGAACCTAAGAAGAATGAGGTGCACATTGATGTTGACTTTAAATCTTTGAATGATCACATTTCGATACCATTAAATAATAATGTGGAATTAATTTATAATATCAAAACAAAAGTTTGAAACTGGATAATTGGATCTGTCACACCCCGAAAACCGAAGGCGGAAACATTTCTGGGGTTGACTCCACGTTGAGTATCAAATCCAATGCACATAGTAAGTAAAGTAAAACAACCATTACATTACATATAGAAAAGTTTACATTTGTTTCAAAAGTAAACATATACATGTGATACATAGTATATATGAACAAAATGAGACGAGTCTTCTACGCACTCCGTCTTCGTCAAAAGAGATCGTCGGGTACCTGTCTAATGCGAACCTGAGAATACAAGCGGTTTGAAAATCAGCATAAAGCTGGTGAGTTCATAAGCGGTTAGTTTTCTGAAAATGTACGAGTTCCTTTAGTTTCCTGAAAAAGTGGTTATCCAAGAAAATCCCATATTTTCTTAAAAGTTGGTTACCAAATCCAAAATGTAATGTAAAAGATGTACACTGAAAACATGATTGTTCTTGTGAATTGTAAAGTTTGGTTATCTAACTTGTTACACTTTTCTGGTTACGTACTACTGTTACCTAGGAAAATCCTATATTTTCCTACATGTGTGTGTGTGTGAACTGTTACTAATTCTGATTATGTTCAATGTTATCCCCTGGAAAATCCCATATTTTACTGAATGTGTGTGTGTACGAATTGTTACCGGTTCTGATTATGTTCAAAGTTATCCCCAGGAAAATCCCATATTTTCTTGAATGTGTGTGTGTGCGAATTCTCCTGAAAGTCTGATTATCCTTAAATGTACATTAGTTTTATTACGTACATAAAACTAATAATTAAGTGTGAAGTGTTCATAATCTTGATTGCGAGTCCTTAACCATACTTCAGACTTGATATGACTCGGGCCAGGGCCAGTATCCATTTTATGACTTTCATCACCCTTGAACCTTTCGGTTCGGCTGTAGCTAGCAGCCAGGTGTGGGATTGTCAGTCCCGTATAGATCTATACACTCAAGTCACGTTCTCCCTCCTAGAGATTCTGGTTACAGGGGTAGTCCTCCACTCTTTCGTGCCAAGGAAGTGTTACAAAGGACGTGTCTCCAATATTTAAGATTACTCTTTACTTCTCGTGTCTAGGGAAGTAGTATCTATAACTAACTAAGTTCTAATGGTGCTACTCCTTTACACTCGAGCCTAGGTGTTTTATTAAGGACATTACAAATGTTTTATATTTTCAAATGGTGTATGTCCTTTATACTCGAGCCTAGGGTGTTTTATTACAGTCATTACAGTTGTTTTATGATCTCTATCAATATAAGTGTGAACAATCAATTGTGAAGTATACAACATAATAGTATATAATAAGAATTGAAAATCGGTTTGAACAAACAACTCTGCAAGTTAAAAACAATTTGTTAATAGGTTTTCAATTCTTAAAAATGTACGAATTATGGAACCATGTAAATGAAATCATGAATTTAAGTACAAGATATTCTTGTACTCTTGCTTGTATTCCCCCCTTGAAAACATTGAAAAAAAACATTGAAAAAGGGTAGGGGTATGAACTCACAGACGAGAAAACGTGTCGGTTCGGACGCTAAGTGTCGGTTCGAGGCTTGATAACACGCGAGGTTCCTATGTAATATGAAATGGTATACAAATATATTTAATTAGATTTTAAATTACTAATTAGATATGATAATACACTCCAATGAACGAAAACACTTCAAAACGATTGTTTGGAGTGACCCGGGTGACATATACGGGCGTGTATTGATGCGTGGGACTTGGGAATTGAGTTTGCTCTTCAAGAGTAAACTCCTTATGGAGTTTTCAACCTCTTATACTATACACACATGAGTTCACGGCCGTGAACTCATGTTTGGGTGCTTTATGGTGCTAAAATGGTCCAATACACTTGGGAAGAGTTGGTACAATTTTATCTAAGGCATGGGATGGAAATTAAATGATCAATAACATCACTTAAGGGAGTTTACGGCCCTAAACATGGATTTTACGGCCGTAAACTCATGTACCCCCTTAGATTGATGATTTAATGGCCTTAGGTTAATCACATGTGATTCCAATAATTTTTACAAGCCTTGGTATGAATTTAGGGCACCGAATGACTCATATTTAGGAGTTTACGGCCCTGGAACATATTCTTAGGGTGTGATGGCCTTAAACACCTAATTGGAGGGTGTTTGACATGTTTAAGGTCCCCAAACTATTTTTAGATGATTATAGGATTTATTCCAAGGCTATTGGTGAAGTTATATGGCTTTTTAACACTAGAAAATGAGTTTACTCCCCATGTATGAGGAGTTTATGGCCCAAGCATGTTCTTGGGCAGTAAACTCAAGTTTGCTCCTCAAAATTTATGTTTAGGGTGCTCTAAGTCCGGATTTGTAAGCCATATAGTCGTATCTAAGTCCCAAAATTGATTTGGAGGGGTTTAATTGCTTAAAACCCAAGTTTTTAGGTGTTTACGGCCCAAGCATACTCCTTGGCCGTAAACACATGTTCCAGGTCCAAAGTGATAATTTAAACACGAATTTGAAGGCCTAAGAGGTTAAACAACAAGTTGGGGATGTTACCTCAAAGATTTGGAGCCTTAATTCAATGTTTTGGACCTTGAATCTTTGGTTGAGGAGAGAGGTTAGAGAGAGAGTAGTGAGATGAAGCAAAAGCTTCAAATGGAAGTTTAGAACACTTTAAATAGTGTTCGGGATTTGGAAACGGTGGAATTTTACCCGATACCGACTTTAGACGGGGCTTTTGGTCGCACCCGATCAATTTGCCGTAACTCGATATGGTTGATTCTAGAAATGTTCCGATCACTAATATGAGGTGTTAGAATGAGTTCTAATGGTATTAGGACACCCATTAAGTCATAATATAAAATAGACGTTAATGACTTAATTAAATGACGGAATCGAAAACGAAATTGGAAACGGCGATTGGATTATCGAAATGAGTTACGAAAAGGGGTACAAGCAATGAAGCGAAATTTCGGGTTGTTACATTATCCCTCCGTTAGAGGGAATTTTGTCCCGAAATTCAAAGATTTGAACACATATCGCGAAGTGAAAAGAGATATGAGGATGAATCTACTGCTTCGGTTCTTCATGCTCCTAAGTGGAATCGGGTCTCCGCTTGACATTCCAGCGAACCCTCACTGTCGGGATGCGGCTTTGTTTTGAACGGTAAACCTATCAATCCATGATCTCAATTGATTCATTCATGAAGGTTCGGACTTCCGATGATTTCGATCTCATCAAAGGGATTACTAGGGTTTCGTCATGTCGGCACTCCTTACGAATAACGACGTGGAATTCCAAATGGTTGTTGTTGAGTTTTGAAGATAACTCGGAGAGGGCTATGGAATCGATTCCTAACGAGGATCTCGAAGGGTATAATGTTCCACGAGTTAAGTTTTCCACACTTCTCAAAGGCGTAATATGTCTTTCCAGAGTAAGACTTACAACAAGTGGGTACATTTTCACACGACAGAGTAGCTAAGGGTCCGATGGTTCTAAAGGAATTTCTAGGCAGTTTTGCAATAATTAGTCGGTGGGACCCAAGAGTTGACGGGTTTCTATGGGTACCCCCGGTGCCGACTAATTCTTTATTGCCTTAGCTTTTGGAAAGGTCCATGAGTATGACTGCTTTGCTAATCTACATGATCAGGAAAATGGTTTGACCGAAGGGCACCACTACTACCTCGTAGTGATCATATCAAGCCCTGGTTGCTGTCTTGGACACATCGTCCTCACTAAGGTTTTGGCTACAAGGTAATTCCAGGGATTAAGTCGATGCGAGACTTGACTATGCATTCGGAAAGAATTCTCAAGAATTCTTCGGAAAATGGCATCGGGAAAGAGCTGTAGACTTCTCGTTCTCGATGATCACACGGACGAGGAATACATGGGAAAATTTTTTTAGCTTTGATGCACGAAGACCATGAGAGTCGGGTCAGAGGAAAGCTAAGACAGATGGCTTTCTCGAAATTAAGAACAACAACATGTATGAGGCTCGTTCATTACATGCCACAGATGGCATTTAAGCATTTCATGAAAAGTTAGCCATTAGATCGAATGGAAAAGAATAATTGTTCGGATTGAGGATACAATCTACGGATATGACGTTAGCGTTCTCATTCTCACTTGATAATCATCTCGACAGTATACGTTTTCGATTACTCACGAACGACAGGGTTTAAAAGATGTTCAAATGGATGGTCAGCGAATTTCTTTCAGTGCTAGAATCGAAAAGAATCACAGGCATAAAATTTAACGAGGGGAAATATACCTGTGCCAACGGTGGGGTCGGTGGTTGTCTCCTCTTGTCCTATCGCTAGAACTCTTCCGGTGTTGCTAGATGTTACTGCCTTGGGGCAGTTTCGTTTGAAATTTCCAACTTCTCCACAACAATAGCAGGCCCGACCAATGCCCGCTCCAGAAGTTTGACTCGCTGATTGAGTTGGTGTCTTATAGTTTTCGCCATGTGACCCTTTATGCCACAACTGTTGCAAAACACCTCTATACATGGACCGGAAGGAAGGTGATGGTAGTTGCACTTGTCACAACTAGGAAGGGTTCCAGCGTACCTACTGGCAGGTTTTCGAGTTGAGGATCCAACAACAGAAACAATTACAGGGGAAGTGGCAACATGCACTGCCACCGTTTGCTGCCTCTTTGAAGACTCCTGCGATGTCTGACTTTTCTCCTTCTTCCCAATTTTTCTTTTCTCACCACTCCTTTCTGTCGGCTCAGGAGTGGTAGCTGCCTCCTCAAGGTCCTCACTATGATCGATTAGGATTTGTGCTAGGTGTTATGTATCCGGCCTCGCAGCTATGACGTTTCCTTTCGTTGGCTGGGTCAGCCCCCAGATGAATCTCTCTATCTTCTTACTCCCCGGGGTAACCATTCCCAGGCAGAGTAATGCTAAGCCATCGAACCTGGAAGTGTAAGCGATGATATCGAAACCCTTCATCTTCAGGTTCCAGAGTTCGTGTTCTAACTTCTGCATTTCGCCCCGAGGGCAGTACTCAGCCAGCAGAAGTTCCTTCATGGCTTCCCATCCCATGGTGTTGGCTACAGGTAAGGTTAGGGATTTGACTCGGCCGTTCCACCAAGTCAGAGCTTTGTCAATAAAGGTGCAGGCGGCAAACTTCACCTTGTCAGATTCTGAGCAGGCTCAAATTTCAAAGATGGATTCGATCTTCTCGAACCATCTGGTGAGGGAAATGACACTTCCAATGCCATCAAAGGACGTGGGTTTTGCTTTCATGAAATCTTTATAGGAACTCCCTTTTCGGTGTCCCTGACTGCTTTCTTGGTTTTGGGTTTGGGTACCACCTCCCGAATCACCGGAACCGCCAGAGTTTCGTTGAGACATGGCAGCGGCCACTGCGGCTATAACAGCTGCCTGGAATACTACATGATCAATTTGGGGAGGAGGTGGTGGCGGAGGGTTGTTGGTCTGGAGCTGGGTCTCTTTCTGGGAGGTATCTTGGTCTAATAAGATCAAGAAAGAGAGGATGATAAGTCCTCTGAATTGAATCAAGAGATATGACAGATATATGCTGAATAAGCGATAAAGCAGGGAAATAGTTATTAAAGCAAGAAAATTATCGCTAAGGGAATGATTAAAGAACAATTCATGAACGAGGATTTCTACCAAGGATCGGCTCGAGAAATACTCCCATAGTATTTCATGGTTCGCTACGACACTGGCTCGATGTTTGTGGTATTAGGGTAGGTTATAGGCATGTCGCATACCACAGTCACTCCCAAACACATGTTGGTCGTGTCTCGAATGAATATAGTTGGCCAGGCTATATTGACCCTAGACACGACTACATAACTGCCTAGGTTTAACCGCAGTACACAACACCCATTTACTTATGTTTTGTTCTACTTGTAGTTACGGATCTCGACGATTCGGTATACTTATATACTTTTGAAAATACTTATATTTTTTTATGGATACTTTTAGTTCAGAGCACTTAGGCCCCTTAATGTTTATAGTTTTATACCATGTAAGGTTTGGTATACTTCATTCACTATAAACAAGGGCTCTGATACCAATATGTAACACCCCGAAAACCGAAGGCGGAAATATTTTTGGGGTTGACTCCACGTTGAGTATCAAATCCAATGCACATAGTAAGTAAAGTAAAACAACCATTACATTACATATAGAAAAGTTTACATTTGTTTCAAAAGTAAAGTTATACATGTGATACATAGTATATATGAACAAAATGAGACAAGTCTTCTACGCACTCCGTCTTCGTCAAAAGAGATCGCCGGGTACCTGTCTAATGCGGACCTGAGAATACAAGCGGTTTGAAAATCAGCATAAAGCCGGTGAGTTTATAAGCGGTTAGTTTTCTGAAAATGTACGAGTTCCTTTAGTTTCCTGAAAAAGTGGTTATCCAAGAAAATCCCATATTTTCTTAAAAGTTGGTTACCAAATCCAAAATGTAATGTAAAAGATGTACACTGAAAACATGATTGTTCTTGTGAATTGTAAAGTTTGGTTATCTAACTTGTTACACTTTTCTAGTTACGTACTACTGTTACCCAGGAAAATCCTATATTTTCCTACATGTGTGTGTGTGAACTGTTACCAATTCTGATTATGTTCAATGTTATCCCCTGGAAAATCCCATATTTTCCTGAATGTGTGTGTGTACGAATTGTTACCGGTTCTGATTATGTTCAAAGTTATCCCCAGGAAAATCCCATATTTTCCTGAATGTGTGTGTGTGCGAATTCTCCTGAAAGTCTGATTATCCTTAAATGTACATTAGTTTTATTACGTACATAAAACTAATAATTAAGTGTGAAGTGTTCATAATCTTGATTGCGAGTCCTTAACCATACTTCAGACTAGATATGACTCGGGCCAGGGCCAGTATCCTTTTTATGACTTTCGTCACCCTTGAACCTTTCGGTTCGGCTGTAGCTAGCAGCCAGGTGTGGGATTGTCAGTCCCGTATAGATCTATACACTCAAGTCACGTTCTCCCTCCTAGAGATTCTGGTTACAGGGGTAGTCCTCCACTCTCTTGTGCCAAGGAAGTGTTACAGAGGACGTGTCTCCAATATTTAAGATTACTCTTTACTTCTCGTGCCTAGGGAAGTAATATCTATAACTAACTAAGTTCTAATGGTGCCTGTCCTTTACACTCGAGCCTAGGTGTTTTATTAAGGACATTACAAATGTTTTATGTTTTCTAATGGTGTATGTCCTTTATACTCGAGCCTAGGGTGTTTTATTACAGACATTACAGTTGTTTTATGATCTCTATCAATATAAGTGTAAACAATCAATTGTGAAGTATACAACATAACAGTATATATAATAAGAATTGAAAATCGGTTTGAACAAACAACTCTGCAAGTTAAAAACAGTTTGTTAATAGGTTTTCAATTCTTAAAAATGTACGAATTATGGAACCATGTAAATGAAATCATGAATTTAAGTACAAGATATTCTTGTACTCTTGCTTGTATTCCCTCCTGAAAACATTGAAAAAAAAACATTGAAAAAGGGTAGGGGTATGAACTCACAGACGAGAAAACGTGTCGGTTCGGACGCTAAGTGTCGGTTCGAGGCTTGATAACACGCGAGGTTCCTATGTAATATGAAATGGTATACAAATATATTTAATTAGATTTTAAATTACTAATTAGATATGATAATACACTCCAATGAGCGAAAACACTTCAAAACGAGTGTTTGGAGTGACCCGGGTGACATATACGGGCGTGAATTGATGCGTGGGACTTGGGAATTGAGTCCTCTCTTCAATAGTAAACTCCTTATGGAGTTTTCAGCCTCTTATACTATACACACGTGATTTCACGGCTGTGAACTCATGTTTGGGTGCTTTATGGTGCTAAAATGGTCCAATACACTTGGGAAGAGTTGGTACAATTTTATCTAAGGCATGGGATGGAAATTAAATGATCAATAACATCACTTAAGGGAGTTTACGGCCCTAAACATGGAGTTTATGGCCGTAAACTCCTATACCCCCTTAGATTGATGATTTAATGGCCTTAGGTTAATCACATGTGATTCCAATAATTTTTACAAGCCTTGGTATGAATTTAGGGCACCAAATGACTCATCTTTAGGAGTTTATGGCCCTGGAACATATTCTTGGGATGTCATGGCCGTAAACACCTAATTGGAGGGTGTTTGACATGTTTAAGGTCCCCAAACTATTTTTAGATGATTATAGGATTTATTCCAAGGCTATTGGTGAAGTTATATGGCTTTTTAACACTAGAAAATGAGTTTACTCCCCATGTATGAGGAGTTTATGGCTCAAGCATGTTCTTGGGCAGTAAACTCAAGTTTGCTCCTCAAAATTTATGTTTAGGGTGCTCTAAGTCCGGATTTGTAAGCCATATAGTCGTATCTAAGTCCCAAAATTGATTTGGAGGGGTTTAATTGCTTAAAACCCAAGTTTTTAGGTGTTTACGGCCCAAGCATGCTCCTTGTCCGTAAACACATGTTCCAGGTCTAAAATGATAATTTAAACACGAATTTGAAGGCCTAAGAGGTTAAACAACAAGTTGGGGATGTTACCTCAAAGATTCGGAGCCTTAATTCAATGTTTTGGACCTTGAATCTTTGGTTGAGGAGAGAGGTTAGAGAGAGAGTAGTGAGATGAAGCAAAAGCTCCAAATGGAAGTTTAGAACACTTTAAATAGTGTTCGGGATTTGGACACGGTGGAATTTTACCCGATACCGGCTTTAGACGGGGCTTTTGGTCGCACCCGATCAATTTGTTGTAACTCGATATGGTTGATTCTAAAAATGTTCCGTTCACTAATATGAGGTGTTAGAATGAGTTCTAAAGGTATTAGGACACCCATTAAGTCATAATATAAAATACACGTTAATGACTTAATTAAATGACGGAATCGAAAACGAAATTGGAAACGACAATTGGATTATCGACATGAGTTACGAAAAGGGGTACAAGCAATGAAGCGAAATTTCGGGTTGTTACAGGATCTTCGATACATCTAGCCTTTTATTCTAATAACCTAGGACCCAAAAAGCCTTAGGGACCTAAATTCTTTAAATGATTGCAGGTTTTGTGTGACGAGCAATACGATGACAAATGGTATATCGACAATGGTTGCTCTCGTCACATGACTAAGAAGAAGGAAAACCTGAGAGATTTTCAAAGTCTAGACAATGCTGGTTGTAGCACTCGGTTCCTGGAAGAAGGAAGAGCATAGAAGGATCATGAAGAAACTGAAGGATTCGAGTTTAGTTCATCATTTGCAGTGTTTGATAGCCGAAGGATTTGCGGAGCAGCAGCAGACAGAGGTTTCCCACACAGATTATCAGCAGCTACTCATACGAGGTGAGTTACCTTCCAGTAGGGGTGGGTCTAAGGCTACAATGTCGGCCCACCAAAGAGGAATATTTAGGAGATGATTGTCTTTGTGATAATTATATTGGTCTGGTTATGTGCATTGGTTATGAGATTTATCTGTATGATATGTTATGTGTATAGTAGGGATCAGTTTCCCTGACAGTGGTCCTTAGGACCGACAGGTAGGCCAGTACCCAGATATGCCTGACTGTATGTTTATATCTTGATGTTGTATGCTAGTGGTAAGGGTGGAATAATCCCCAGTTACCGGTTGAAAGATGTCGATGATGGTTACCGGTTGAAAGATACCGATGGAAGTTACCGATTGGAAGATACCGACGATGATTACCGGTTGAAAGATACCGATGATGATTACCGGTTGAAAGATACCGATGATATTGTATGGTATGTGGTATGATGGGGGAACTCACTAAGCTTTGTGTTTACGGTTTCTGGTTTGGTTTCAGATACCTCTTCGTCTAAGGGGAAGGAGCCGGCGGTGAAGCATCGCATCACACACACACATGATTCCGCATCGGATTTTCTGGGAGTGTAGTCTGATTTTCATTATTTTTGATGTCATGGTTTGGGACACAACCTTATGATTTTGTAATGTGTTGCTTTACTGACAATGTTATGGTAAAATGTTTTAAAAATTATTAACTCAAAAATGAAATTTTTGGGCTTGAATTTTGGGACGTTACACTGGTGTTGTGAAATTTGGAAATAATAACAAGTGTCATGTCAAAGGTTATGGCAAGTTGACCAATGGGAAGTTAACAGTCAACAAAGTTGCTTATGTCGAAGGTCTTCAACACAATTTGATCAGTGTTTCGCAACTTTGTTGTGGGCACTGGCAACCAAGTTGTTTTTAATGAAGAAGGAAGTGTCATATCCAACATCGAAACAAAAGAAGTTATTCTTAAATCAAAACGAAAAAGAGATATGTTTACACTTGACATCAAACCCATTGTTGGTGTTCCTTCTGTTTGTTTACTTTTGAAGGCTTGCTCTGATATAAGTTGGTTGTGGCATCGAAGATTGTCACATTTGAATTTTAAAAATCTAAAGAAATTGGTGGTAAAAGATCTTGTTCGAGGTTTTCCTGTGTTAAAATTTGATAATGATTCTCTTTGTGTAGCTTGCGAACAAGGAAAACAGCATCGACAAGGTCATTCAATTGTGACTGATACAAAGATCGTCGAAACTTTGGAACTTCTACATATTGATCTTTGTGGTCCTTCAACAGTTGAAACACTCAACAAGAAGAGGTAGATTTTGGTTATTGTTGATATTTTTTCCAGGGTGCTAAACAAGAAAACAAGGAAGATCGAAGAAACTTTTAATCTCACATTCGATGATTACTATATCAAAAGTGTTGAAAAATGTTTTCCACAACAACCAATCATTAATGAATCAAATAATGAATATGAAAGTATAAATTCATTCGATGTTGATTACGATAATTTTTGGTTCTCCTGATAGGGCTATTGATGCTGAAATTTATGCTAAGGATAATTGAATTCCAAAAGCATCAAAACACTCTAATGACTCGACAATAATACAACCAATTGCTGATTTACACTCGATAACAAATTCTCAAGAAAATGACGGAAGTCTGCCAGTTTTACAAACTAATCAAGTGGAGGGGGAGCACTTGCATAAGACTACTCATGTTGAGGGGGAGCATACTTTCGAGGGGGAGAATGGGAGAATGAATGTTGATGTTGAGGGGGAGCATCAAGAAGATAATTTTGTTGCGGGGTAGCAAAATGATAATCAAACAAATATTTCAAATAGTCAACACAAAATTTTTCATGATTCGATTGATAATGTGTCAATTGCAGTTTCATAGAATGATGAAACATTCGAAGATGCACCGTTGGACTTTGATCCAGCATATCCTCTGATGGACAGATGGACTCGAAATCATCCACATGAACAAATTCTTGGTGATCCAAAAGTTGGAGTATTAAAGAGAGCTCAAATACGTGCAAAGAATGAGGTACTCAATACTCATCAGGAATTTTGCATGTTCAATGTTTTTATTTTGAAAAATGAACCGAAAACAGTCAAGATTGCAATGGAAGATCCTGATTGGATTGTTTCTATGCAATTTGAGTTGGCTGAATTTGAAAGAAATAAAGTTTGGCATCTAGTTCCTAAACTAAAAGACGTGTCAGTGATAGGATTAAAATGGATTTTTAAAATTAAAACCGATAAAGAAGGTAACGTTGTTCGAAACAAAGCTAGGCTTGTAGTTAAAGGTTATTCGCAACAAGAAGGTATAGACTATGAGGAAACCTTCGCTGTTGTCTCAAGACTCGAGGCAGTTCGAATATTTTTGGCCTATGCAGCACACAAGGATTTTGATGTCTACCAGATGGATGTCAAGTGTGTATTTTTCAATGGTGAACTCGAAGAGACTATGTATGTTGAACAACCTCCAGGATTTGTTAACGAAAAATATCTTGATCATTGTTATATCTTAGACAAAGTTGTTTATGGGTTAAAACAAGCACCAAGAGCCTGGTATGCAACTCTTACCAATTTTTTAAAGCATTCGAAATTTAAACAAGGATCAGTTGATCCCACTCTCTTTCGAAAGAAAGTTGGGGATCATCTTATGCTTGTTCAATTTATTTCGATAATATTATTTTTGGCTCTACTGACCCTGTTTTGTCAAGAGAATTCGAAAATTTGATGAAAAGTCAGTTTGAGATGAGTATGATGGGGAAGATAAACAATTTTCTGGGATTAGATATTCGTCAAAGCAGAGAAGGAATATTTATCAATCAAGAGAGGTACACAAGAAATCTGCTGGAAATGTTTGGAATGATGAATAGCACAAAGCTGAGAGTACCAATGGCAGTTGGAACAAGACTTAATCCTTGGTTGGATAAACCAACTATTAATCTCACAATATATCGAAACATGATAGGCTCGTTACTCTACCTTACGACAATTCGACCTAATATTATGTTTTTTGTGTGCAATTGTGCAAGGTACCAATCGAATCCCAGGGAAACTCATCTGACAGCAGTAAAGAACATATTTCGCTATCTCAAAGGATCAACTTCATTAGAATTGTGGTATCCTTCGAAGTCAGGCTTTTTCATACAGGCATTCTCAGATGTTGATTTAGGAGGGTGTAACCTTGATCAAAAAGCACAAGTGGTGGATGTCAACTATTGGATGGGAAGTTAATAAGCTGGGAATCGAAAAAGCAAACATGTGTGTCGATTTCCACAACAGAAGCAGAATATGTTGTGGCTGCAGTTTGCACTTCACAAATCATATAGATACAAAGTCAACTGCATGATTATGCAATCAACATGAAGAAAATTATGTTGTATTGTGACTCACAAAGTTCCATTCGCATCTATCATAACCCTGTGCAACGTTCGAAAACCAAACACATTGCTCTTCGTTACCATTTTATAAAAGATCACGTTGAAGATGGAAACATAGAAGTTCATTTTGTAAAGACCACTGATCAGCTTGCTGATATCTTTACAAAACCCTTGGATGAAAAATCTTTTGTAAGAATTCTAAATGGCTTAGGAATAATGAATGTGAATTTTGTTCATGGATAACTTTCGATAGAATGACAAGCCAAAATGGAGAAAGGATGTCGATTCAGCGGTTACTGTTCATGACTCAGCGGTTACTGTTCACAGTCAACGCTTCGACATGCTTCGCTTTCGACATTATGCTCATTGGTTTGATAAAAATCTTCGTTACTTTTGCTATGTTTTAAATTGTCGATAGTCAGGTAAAAAAATTTTGTTGTCTATTATTTTCGTTATCAAAAATAAAAAACAACCAAAAAGATTTTCATTTTTGTAATTCGTTTTCAAAGATTAAAAACAACAATAAGATTTTCATTATATTCTTTATTTTTCAAAATATCAAAAATACCAAAAAAAATTCGTTATTTTTATTATTTTTACTCAAAAACTTAAAAATCCAAAAATAATTTTTTTTGTTATATTTTCTTGAGTAGGTATTAATGAAGATTTTTGGTGGTTCATGCTTGCTGCTTAAGGGAAAGGTATATTTTCGAAACTATGTCATAGTTAGGATGTCCCTAGAAGCATGCTGCAGCATGTCGACCCAAGCCTCCACGACTCAATAGGTTTCGAAGCCTTAATGAATCTCTCCTTCTGAGGATTCTTCCCAACTAGGCTATATTACCATTAGTCATTGAGCTACATATTCTACTCAAATGAGTTTAGAGTTTTCTCCTTGGTCAATGAATAACAGTGGTACTTTCGTATCTTTAAACCAATCTTTTTCATCCTAAAGTTCTTTCACAATCACACACGATGACATATGTCCAAGGGATTTCTAAATAAACCAATCAGGATCTAGACATATCAAAACTCTGTGTTTATGATCTAACATCATGATACCGTGATGGAAGTGAAACCCAAACTTTCAAAACATTAGGAATTGACGGGGAACTTGGTTCCAGATTTTAACGAAACATTTGTTTCAGTACCAAATTTTGATACTTAAAATCATATTCTATCTATTTGCGTGGTCTTGCTAAAAAGTTTTAAAAACCCACGACATTTTTACCAAACAAGATCCAAATACACTTTTGTTTTGTGGAATATGATTTCTGTGTAAGTATTTGTCTGATTCTTCGTTATTTCAAATGTTTTTCCAAGCCATACTTGTCCCTGACTACACAGGTCAAACAAGTAATTTCGTTTACAATGTATCACTCTTATGTTTAGATGTGATATGTAACGAAATCTCAAACCAACCCATGAAGCCATATAAAAAGATGCCCTTCGATACTTCTCTACAAGTATTCGATTGTACTTTACGGGAAACCACACAAGCTATTATCTCTCTTGATAATTAACGAAGCGATCTTTTCCTGGGATCTAACTGTCTTTGTGTCGAAATTTTATTTTCGACATCACATGACTCATTTTTTTTAATTTGTTTCTTATCTTTTTCATTGGCACACATTGAACTCACGAAATCCTTGAGGTTCTGAGTAATACCAACTCAAGCTGATGATTTCGCAAGTCTGGCATATGACTTCTCTTTGAAACCCAAAAGTGAAAGAGCCCAACCTCCATGTCGAAGATTTTTCATACTTATCCACTGGGTACTATCGAAGCGACGTTTGATGTGATGGTTTGGTTACTGTGCGCTTTCCTAGGGTAAAGTGCTCATCACTTTTTTATGACATGGCATGCTTTACGGCTACGGGTATAACTTTCAAGGAACATGTGGCAAGGTTATTAATGCTAACTGTTTGGGATTCAAATTGTGGTTACATATAAAAGGGGATTTGGGGATTCATTCCAATTTTATGCTCACAAATTACTTTCAAAAGATTGGTGATATTATACTCTCTGTTTCTTCAAGTTCTTTTCAAAACCCTAATCATGGCTACTCATCAATCACTGACCATAGATGATGTCTCGTCTCAACCACTGATGAAGATTCAAAGCACAAATTACCAAGTTCACAGTGATGAAAGTGTTTATCCAGAGGAATTACAAATGCTCATCGTGGCTCTCAAGAGTTTTGTGTTGTCTATTTCCATGTTCAACTCTTTTGTTGTATCGATGTCTTGGCAATCTTTGGATGGTTCTACTGCGACATACAACAAAACCATGATGATTTTTACCTTTCAATTGATGAATGACAAGAAGTTTAGACTGACAAAGAAGTTGTTCGCCCAAATCTTGAACATACCTAATTCTGAACCATTTTACAAAGTCTCAAATGAACAAGTAATTCACATGTTCAATGAGATGAGTTATCAACCTACTATAACCAAGATCAGTGAGTTCAAGAAATTAGGGTTGCCGTGTATTTGAAACTTTTTGTTTGGAATCTATCTTCGATGCTTGACAGGTCGAAGTTTGGGATTATATAAAGCAAGGTTGGAAGTATACACAATGGTGGCTGGCATTTATTATGACCTACAAGTTGATTATGCAACTTAACTGTGGGATGAATTTGTTAAAAGTATTGAGTATATAAAATGCCAAGGATGGGAAATCGTGTTCTAGGTACTGGAGCCTTATTCTTCAGTTTTTCTATGATAAAGAAGGTATTCTAGTCCCTAAAAATGAAGAAACAACTGGATTTGCTTTATATCAGTTTCCTAAAACTGTTGTAGATGATGCTGAAGTTTTTCCGAGTAATGTTAGAATTCCAGATGCAATGCTTCGAAAGGTTGATCATATGAATCCTGTGTTGGTGAATTATTTAACAACGATTAATCCGGATGTTGAAACTGGGGTGTTATTTACAAAGACAACTGAAGGTCCTTCGAAGAAGAGAAGAGTATCAAAGAAGGAAGCTCAGTCAAGCCCTTCGACAGTTGTTTGAGTTGAAAAAGAGGCGAAATCTCCAAAGAAGGTCACTATTAAAGTAAAAGCTTCGAAGAAAATTTCAAAGCCCGTTGTTCCTGAAACTGTTGATCCTTTGAAGGATGTGGTACCTTCGAAGACTGGTGTTCTCAAACGACTCAAGAAAATGGCTCATAAACCTCGCCATTCTCCTTAAAGTTCTAGATGTTTTTCACCTTCCTTTGTTAGAAAGCCACAAATTGGTTGAAAGGGTGTTCTCATTCGTGAAATACCTATCCTTGTTTCTCCACAAACAAAGAAAAGCAGAGCATGAGATATGGCGAAGAAGATCTCAAAGAAACAAAGGAAGCAAAGGAAATTGGTATTGCAAGAAGATTCGAATGACGAAGAAGTGGTTCCTAAAACACCACTTGCAGATACAATACTGAGCTTCTTCACCTGTGGTGGATTCTCCAGTTAAGTCGACTTTCGAGGAGATTGGAAATCTTGATGGCACTGTGAAAACTTCTACATTGGACACAACCATCAATCACGGTGAACAACCAAAGATTTTGACTCCTGAGCAGACAACGGTCATACCACCCGAGGTTTCAAATACCGAATCATTTCATGAGGAGGTTCGAACCTCGGGCATCACTGCAAACGTATCTAATACGGGTGCAAATGTCAACAAGGGTGATGGAGTTTCGACACATGAAGCCTAAGGTAACCCTTATCTTGCCGTATCATCTACTTTCGAAACCTCCAATATTGATACTTCAACTCCGTTACCATTATTCCTTGTTCCCAATACATCTCATATCCCTTCATCTACTCATTCTCCTACTTTCAATACAATTATGCATCAACCCATTACTTCCTTATTCCCATCACAATCTATCGAAGAACCCATAATAGTTCTTGATGATGAAACTGATGATGGTGGGTTCGTTGGTTCCTTTGCTGACATTGAGTTTGATCCTGAAGAGGAGAATATTCCCGACAACATGCTTATGTCTAGGAAGCAGTTCAAGATCTTAAACCGCAAACTTAACTCTTTACTCCAATTACAAGCTGATAATGGGGGTAAACATTCTGTTTTTGGAATTGAAGTGGATGTTATGTTGAAAGCTCAAGAGCTTCGTCTTCTTAACAAAATCGATCAATCTGACCAGAACAACGAATTAAGGGTCAAAGCTTAGTCTATGACTTTTAATGGCGAACTGAAAGTGTTGAAAACTGATGCCAAGCAAAGACATGTTTTGTTTGTTCGGGATGTGAAGACTGTTCGAGGGGATGTTAATCGAAAGATTGAAGAATTAAGATCTGATGTGGCCAAGGAGTTACAAGAAGTGACTAATAACTACTCTTCGATTCTCGAGAAGGTAGACATTATAGTTGGTGCAGTAACCAAAATAGTTGAGCGCTACAATTCCATGCTTCCGGAGATGGATGCACAAGATGAGTCTGAGACAAAACAGTTTGGCAAGATTGATTCATTGTTGGTTGAGTTGAAAGCAAATGGTTTCGAAGTCCAGTTCTTCATCACTTTTCACTCCTGAGTTTTTAACTCAGAAGTTTTGTTGCTTGAGTCGACAATTCATTCTAAGTTGGCTCCGCTTTCAAAACTATTAAATTTACTACCAACAGATGCTCCACCTATTGTTACAGGGGTGCAAGGGGGAGAAATAAAGGTGGTTGGTGTAAGTAAATGGGAAGGAGCATCTGGGAAGGCGAGTGGAGATGTAAGTGGTGATGTAAAAGTTGTGGGAAAAGTTCCGACAACTCAAATTCCTACTACTTTTCCAAAGAAGACCGATCCAATCATTTCGACAACTACAACAACAAAACCTCGGGCAAAAAGGAGTGTTATTAGTGGATCAAGTTCATCTTCAAAGCCAACTCCTACTAAATTAGATAAAGGCAAAGGAAAATTTGTTGTCATTGAACAATCGAAGGAAGAGAGAAAAGCAAATATTGAAGCTGAAATGGAAAAGCAACGCCATATTCAAAGTATTCTCAGACTTCATCAAAATGATCCTCCAACTCTGAACAAAGGTGACCCAAGGAAACTACATAGCTATGAGAATATTAAAGCTATGGTAGTACATGGAGAGATGCATGTCTTTGAGAAGAAGCCAAAGAAGATTTATGCTACTAAGAACTTGGATATGAATCATCTAGATTTTCCCATCAACAATATGATGTTTGTTACCTCGCAATATCAAATTGTTGACAAGTTTGAAGACAAGGAAGAGTTCAAGAAGTTAAAACTTTTTTTTCATGTAGTACTTGGGAAAGAAGATGAAGTTTGGTCACTTATCAAGATTGTTCGAATTTTGAGTATATCCAAAGATGCTCTATTTGAGGGTGTACTTCAAAATTTTCGATATCAAGTGGTCAGAGCAAACAATACAACTTTCACCTTTACTGTTGCTGACTTTCCTCTTATGAATCTGAATGACTTGATCACAGTCGTGAAGATTCTTAAGGTCAACAATGAAACGAAACTTCAGGGTACAAGCAAAGAAGATTATTTGTTGAGTCTTCCTCATATCAAGGTTTTCATCGATAATTATTTTGATTGTTTAGCCTTGACATATGTTGAATTAACTTTAACAATGGGCAAAGAGATAACTATACCTCAATCAATCTTGAAGAGTAAAGTTGATTTGCAGCCTTATGATGATGGAGAGATTTTTCTAAAGCCACTTGGAATAGTTTTTGTTGGAAGAAGCAAGAAGGGAAGAATGATGAAGTATTTGTTTCAAGCATGCGATGTCGAAAGATATACTACAACTCATTACTTGAACTTGATGGTTCGTATGAATAATTGTAAGAAAAACAATGATAAAGATAAGGCTGATTTGAAGATGGTGATGAATTGTTTGCAGCGATTAGAAGTTTGATGCATCAAACAATCCATATATTAATGACTTAGATTCAACGCTTCTCACAAAGGGGGAGAATGTTGGGGTTCGAAGGTTATGAGATGTCGAAATTATCTTTGTTACTTGTAATGTTGAATTTTGGATTGTATTTTATTTTAAGGACTACTTTTGTAACGAAGCTTAGATGTCGAATGTCCTTTTATTTTTTGTGCTTTCAGTTTTCCCTATAAGTATGGGATGGATACTTTAGAGGTTAAGAACTTTACCTGATTGTTATCATTTATATTTTCCTCTTGTATTCAACAGATCAAACAATACAACATGCCAAATAGATTATATTTAGATCTCTTGTTCTTAATCATTTCATACTCTGATTTTGTTTGATTACTCGATTCAATCGAAACTACAAAATGATCGATGGCTTAGGTTATAAAGAAGCAAGGCACATAGATCTAGCAACATAAGCAATATAGGTGGCATCATTAGCAGCAACAATGGCATTAGCGGCGACACCAAGCACATTCATCTTGGTGTCACCGCTAAAAATGTTACCCAAATGCCCATATTTCTTAGTGTTTGAAAGTCAAAACCCTAAGTTGATCGAGTATCGACGCATAAATCAGTAAGTAAATCGATGTCTTCCTAAATAAGTCCAAATTAACCGAATAAAGCTCTAAAAAATGACATTCAGCAATTTATATGTTGTTTCAAGTTGTAACTGTTTAGGGTGACATATTTAAGATTTGTGATAAAACAAAAAAGTTTAGATTCTAGACTTAAGAATGACGTACAATTTAGGAATTTTCTCAATTGTAGCTTTTTTTTTCTTTTCTTACTATTCTTATACAACTAATCAGTTTTGGATAGTAGCAGTACAAATGGTGGAACTAATGCGTGACCCCCCCCCCCCTCCATATCTTTTAAATTGGACTACAAATATACAACCGTCTAAAGTTCATTATAAATCATATCATAATCATAATCATAATCATAGTCATAAATACTTATAAAGCTAACATTTTTTCTTGAATCTCATGCATTTGAAACCCTCTTTCTGAATTTTCTCAAACCACATTCATTTGAAACCCCCTTTTTAACTAATGCAACTCAAAAGTTTTCTTAATTATGATTTAACACTCAAAAGTTTTATAACTTATGTTATGTTTAATTAGCATTTAGTGAAAAGTTTACTATAAAAAGATCAATTTTTTTGGGAAGACATGCATACAAATCATATACAAATTTCAGGAAGTAAACAAACTTAAAGGTTTTTGTGTTGGGTTGAGGTCGTATGACCACTTTTGGACATATGCTATTATATTAGAGCTTTTAATTTGTAAGTTTGCTATACTAATTGGTTTTTATATTTTCTTTGTTTTTGGATTATTGTAATACAGTCGCTATATATTGTGGTTTAATCGTTAATATATTGATCATATGTTATATAGGGTGATGGCGAAAATATTTAATTAAATATTTTGAAAATGTTTTTTTTGTTTTGTAATTGTACCGTTTTAAAAAGTCAATTAATTAAAACTCATACATATGTTATAGTTTCCATCTCTCTCTCTCTCAGAATTCTGCAGATGCCTATTTTCTTTTAATATTAGTTTTCATATCTAACATTAAACTTTTTAATAATTTATATCAAATAAGAGAAACCTCATGGGATAAACAAACAACGAACAAAAAAACAGCATAAGACTTATGGTTTTTTCTTTGTGACATCGATTAACTGTTCATATATTTTATAGCTGTAAAAGTATCCATATGAATTATGATGGAAATTCAGTAAATAATAAGTTTTAATAGCAATGTTAAAGTGAGTAAAAATCGTAAAATAATTTGTTAAAGTAGAAATGAAAGGAAACAATCATAATTCGATATTACTGGGAGTAAAAATAGGAGAATAGCTTTATTTAAAATATAGTATTTGTAGCTATACTACGTAGTTTTAAGTCGAAACGACGTAGTATTTGAGGTTCTATATCTAAGCTTACATACTAGACAGCCACGTATTCACTTTTCCCTATATATATATATATATATATATATATATATATATATATATATATATATATATATATATATATATATATATATATATATATATATATATATATATATATATATATATATATATATAAAATAGAGGTCAAAACACTTCAACCAAAATTTATTTAAAATCTAATATTTCAAATGCTTTTTAATAATTATTGTAAAAATTCCAACATATGTTACTTAATTGATCGATTAATAAAAATATTAATGTTTTGAAACTCCTAACTCTTAAACTTATATTATTTAATTTGTTAGTTAACTAAAATATTTATCCTACATAAAGATAACATTTTTATGTTTGGTTACTCCTATTTTGTTTATGTAATTAGAAAGAAAGGTGTAAATAGAATGACTACTTCAATTTCACATAAGAATCGATACCACTAGAGAGATATATTGTCTTTAACCGGTGGTAGAAGATCCACATACCATTTTTAATTATTTATATTAATGCTTAGTAATATCTACTTTATATTTCTATTCTCCTTAATTTTTTAGGTACAAATTAAGGAAGAGGATTTTCGGCACACCAACATAAAGTCAAACATACGCCTTGCAAAATATGTAATTAAAATTAAATATCATATTTACTAATCGACTTATTTTAGAACTCTTAATGACATTTATGTATTATGATATATTTTTTATAACTTCATTCTTAATTTCAATGTTTAATATTTGAAAGTTCATATATGAAACCTTGGATGTTTTGGTGTAATATAAATAGTGTAATACAAAGTTTATTAGTTCAATATTGTTTATTAATAGCTCATTCAAAACAACTTATTTCTTATTTTATCCAAAAAAAATATTATCAAACATAAGAAAAGTAGATTATATTAATGTTATACAAAAACTTATAATATATATTGGATATTATAAAAGTAAAAGTAAAGTTTATAATGTATAGACTATATTAGATAGTATCAAAATATAAATTGATGGATTTTTATGTTATTTGATAATTCGGTTAATGCCCAAAACATGACTAAAAACGTAAATTTCAACAAATTTTTATATTTTTTCCCATAATTATTTTAACCAATTAAATGCATTCTTGCGCAAAGCGCGAGGTTACACCTACTATATTATAAAGGGAACATTTTTTATTTCACCACATTCATTTGAAACTCTCATTTACACCAAATTCATTTGAAACTCCCATGACTTTTCAATTTCTTTATAATAATGAATATAAATTGGTTAATAAGATTAAATAAATATCAAACCTAAAGTGTAATCATATATAAACTAAATTTCAATATTAAAAAAAAATATATTTACTTCTATTTATAAAATTATGCTTTTTAACTTTTTGCATATTATACTTAATTTATTAGTTTTAATATATTGTTGGATGTAAATCATTATCATTTTAAAGCTACATTTTTTGAACAATTTGTATAAAATATTTTAATTATAAACTTAAATATAACATTACAGGATTAACTTAAATATAAATTTTAGTTTAACTTAAACAACCCAAATAATATTTTATAAATAGTTAAAACTGATAAAATATAATGTCTTTCTAATAATGATTATAATTTGGTTAATAAGTTTAAATAAATATCAAACATAAAGTGTAAAGTCATAAATAAACTAAATTTTAATATTAAAAGAATATCTTTACTTCTATTTATAAAGTTATGTCTTTAACTTTTAACATATTATACTTAATTTATTAGATTTAATATGTTGTATGTAAACCATTATCAATTTAAAGCTACAACTTTGGAACAATTTGGATAAAATACTTAAACTGTTAATTTAAATATAATATTACAATGTCAACTTAAATATAAATTCCAGTTTTCACTTAAAAAAGCCAATGTATATTTTGTGAATAGTTAAAAGTGATAAATTGTAGTACTAAATTCAAAAACTAAATTATAATATCAATTTAACTAAAATATTTCCTAAAAATATTTATATAATCGTTAAAAGTTTCAAATAAGTAGCTTAAAATAACTTAGAATAACAATAGTTAAAAATAACTCTATAAATGATTATATTGTTACTTTTAAAATCAAAAAACAATGTCTGATGTTTTAAATAATTATAATGATAGAAATTAAAACGTTAAGAAAATAAATTTAAAAAAATTAATTAACAATAACAAGAACTATAAATAATTCGCGGGTAGAAGTCATTCAAACGGTTGAGATTATACAGTTATAATAGATGTATATATTATCATATAATTGAAAATAATCAATATATTATATCAATTTAGTATACGAATTATTATATCAAATTTAATGACATCATTATTTTTATATTAAAAAAACATATATTTATAAAGATTTCAACTATATAGGTGTTTCTACATAACGTGCGGGCATTCACTTAATATATATAATCGTTTGTGAGATACGAACGTTATAGCTAAAAGTGCTTATCTAAATGCACAATGTACAATAAGTAGCTAATAAGTAGCTGCCTAGAATTTAATCTTTCAATTGTTTTGATATTAACTTACATAAATTGCCCTTACAGTTTTACGTTCTAGTCACCCACTTAGAAACATTTCTTTTCACTTTTTACCCTTACAACCTAATTAAATTGCCATTTGCCACTTTTTTCCCTTCTTTTTTTGTTTTTTATTCTTATAATACATATGTTATTACAATAGATATTTTTTTTATTTGCCATTTGAAGCCCTTAACTTTTCTTTTTTCATTTTTATCATGAAAAACTATGTTTTTATAAATACACGTTGCAAAATCGGTCCTTATGGTATGTATTTTTTTAGGGTTTCAGTCCAAACCTCGACTTGTTTGGATTCATGGTCTTTTTGGCATAGTTTGTACGTAGAAATGGTCCATCGACTTAACTTCCGTTAAGTTATTGATGTTAACCCCCTCACGTGCATCTCACATGAGGGTATATTTGTCTTTTCACATATAAATAACCATTTTTGCACCTAAAAGATATATCCTTTTTTTAAATAAAAATTAATACCTATTAATTTATTTTAATAATTAAAAAATAAAAAAGATTTCTCTCTTTCTCTCTCTCTCTCTCTCTCTCTCTCTCTCTCTCTTTTTCTCTCTCCACCCAAAATACAAAAAACCAAATCTGCAATGGTGGGTGGTATTTGAACTTATGAAATCGAAAATCAACTTTAACTAGAGAATCGAATATTCAACTTCAACCAGAAAATCAAGTTCAAAAACCAAAAATCAAGTTCTGAAATTAAAAATCAACCAGGAAGCAAATATTAAAAATCTGGGTTCGAGTGGGTCCATGGTTCGATTTGCAAATAGAGACAAATCAAGCTTCGATTTGGAACCTAGGTAAACAGAGAAGAAAGGGGAGGGTTATCAGCTCTGATTTTGTTTTGAAAATCTTCGTCTTTGTCACCACCTATTCGCCTGGAAAGTTTGTCTTCTTTAAAGCTTACAGAAGACCCAATTAACATGAGTTGAACTTTGACAACTGGAACTGGAACTCAAAAAAGGGGTTTTTTGTGATCGTGTGTGCAGGTGAGAAACAAGAAGATAGAAGATGAGTGGGGTAATTGGGTGTGTGTTGAGAGAAGATGGGTAGGGTAATTGTGTCGTCAATCTCTGTGGATGTCGACCCATTGCCTCGACAGCAACTTCGGTAAGGAAAGGTGCGAAAGGGGGAAGATGCAATGAATAACTGAAGGAAGTGGCGAGGCTGCTCCCCAGCGAGTCTCATCGTGGTTTCTTTCTCGTTATCGATAGCAACGATTCGAAAGGGAATCGGAGCAGCTGCAGCAACGATTGAGGTGGAGTGTTTGGAGTTGTGCTTTTTCGACTGTAGGAGGGTTACGGAGGTGTTGAACATCGATTGCATTCATCGAAAGGGTTGTAGCTCCTCTTGATCTCACCGGAAACAACCATCCAAGCGTATGTTTGTTTGTTTGATGCTTGACAGGGGATTTTGGGTGAGGCTTCTTCAACAATTGTGTTTGGGAAGAAGAAAAGGGAAGATAGAGTGAGGAAGACGAGAGAGAGAGAGAGAGAGAGAGAGAGAGAGAGAGAAACCTTTTTTATTTTTTAATTATTAAAATAAATAAATAAGTATTAATTTTTTTTTAAAAAGGATATATTTTTTGACCCGACCGGCATGGTCCATTTGGGTTGCATCTCATCCAAACTATTTATGGATAATTTTATGAGAGTTATACACATATGTTTATTAATATATTATAAGTTATAATATATTAATATGAGGTTATGTTATTTAATTAGTCTTAGTCTTAAATTAATTATGAATTAATTTAGAGATTAAAAGGAAGACTAATTAGATTATGGGCTATTGATTTTATATGGTGTGGGCTAACACTCATTTGTTAATGGGCTAGGCTTTGATGGAAGTCCATGGATGATCCATGGAGATTTTAACCCATGGATCCTTGGAAAGGAAAAGTCATGGGTTATTAGGGTTTCACCCTAACCATGTACACTATATAAGCATGCTTATGGTGCATGAAATGGAAACTAGTGAACTAGTGTGTGTGTGCTTGTGTGTGGCCGAAAATATACAAGTGTGTATACTCTCTCAAAGTTTTCCAAGAGTTTGTGGTGTTTTGTGATTCCATTTGAGGCATTCACACTATTAGTGCTTGGCCCTCAAACTCCTCAAGAACCAAACTCATCAAAAAGGTATGTAATCTCTTCTAACTTTTTATGTTGAAATGTTCCCCATGCCATGTTAGATAGGTTATAAACCTTGGAAAATTATTATTTTGCATGTATTTAGACAAACATAGATCCAAGGTTTATTAGGGTTGCATGCACACTTAGGAAGTGTTAGATTGCTCAAAACCCAACAGTGGTATCAGAGACTAGGCTTGCTTGTTTGATACTTGATGCAAAATAGCTGAAAAAGTCGAAAAACTTGTTGTCTGACTGATGAACTCGCCGAGTCCATGGGGGGACTCGCCGAGTAGGTTCATGCACTCGACGAGTAGGAGCGACATAGTGCAGATTTTCAACTTTTGTTGCTGGAAATGGACTAGAAACATTACCCTAAACTGTTTTGGTGTTTTAAAACTTGTTTTAGTTGGTGTAATGGTTGTTCTAATCCATTTACAATAGCATATATCAAAATTCCATGATTTTATGTGTTCATATAATTCTTGAAATTTTGATGATCATGTTCATGTTCTTATGAATTTAGAAGATGATAGGAATTATTTGCTGAATTGTTTAGAATTAATTCTTGATCATTTATGTGTTTTAATGGAGTCCATAATTTGTCCTCAAGTTATGGATATCCAAAGGTCACTTTCTTTAACACACACATTTAAACACATAAGTTACATGAAAGTGAAGAGTCTTCATTTTTATGAACCTTTAATTCATAAGTTATGAAATGAAAAGTTTTGGATAGTTACAAAACTTGTCCTCAAGTTTTGGAATTTGTAAAGTTTCACACACTTTAATAAACTTTAATTCCAACCCTTAGAGTTTTAATAGTTAAAATTCAACCCTTATACTATTTATGACATTAATGGTTAATTATTATATATATGTATAAGAATAAGTCGTTCTACCGTTAGTAGGCCTCATTCACGAAGCCGGTCTATAAGGTGGGTATAAGGTTGTTGCCTATAAAATGGTGACTTAATGGGTGTCCACTCTCACCCACCGCTCGCTTGACTGGTGGAGGGTCGTTAGCCGAACGGGTAGGACAATGACTTTAAATCCTCATTAAAAGTATAATGATTATTATAAAGTAACTAAACCTTTTTTTTAATTCCCAATCTTAGTTATTTTAGGAAAAATGTGAACATGGTGCTAATCCATGGAATTCACACTTTGTACCTTACCAAGTCGTTGATGGAGCGTGTGTGGTTAACCGGCACACTAACTTGGACTAGTAAGGATCACGAAGGGTGACTTAATGTTTGTCATAGATCAATGGAGCGTGTGTGGTTTACCGACACATTGATTAGGTGACAATATTAAGGGTACCAAGTGAATTAGCATGGTTATTCACACCTTGTTTTGTGATCCTCGGCATCCCAGTCACAAAACTTGAAGGGCATAATCGAGATTGAAACATGCCATTGAAAAGTTCAATGAATCTCAAAAGAATCTAGGAATTTCAAATCCAATTAAAACCTAATAATTCATTTTGTTTTTCATGGTGGAAATTGGTGAATCGTCATTCACCTATCTTTCAAATATATTATTACTTAGATTACGGCATCCCTCTTCTAAGTATAATATATTGTGATTGGGTCCTAGCCTTAATATTACATTCGGGTGTCTTATTAAGGATTCTATATATCTAATCTAAACTTGCTTTCTACCTTCAGATGTCTTCCAACACTAATGCTTCAGGCTCTAACCCAACTAGTTCTTTCTCTCTCATGAATCTTTGTGGGAGGGTCATCTTTGATGGTTCCAACTTCATGGATTGGATTAGGAACATCAGGATGGTTACTCGTTATGAGGACAAGGAATATGTCCTCGATAAGGAGTTAAAAGAGCTTGATGAGTCTACTGCTACTCTTGAGGAGATCGTTGAATTCAGGACACATGAAAGAGATGCTACTAAGGTGGCATGTATCATGATGGCCACGATGACAGCCGAGCTCCAAAAGTCATATGAAGATTTCTACCCTTTTGAGATGCACCAAGACCTGATGGAAAGGTACCATCAGAGTGCTCGTCAGGAGCGGTATGAAATAATCTCCTCCATAATAACTACCCGCATGAAGGACGGTGATTCCGTCACGGCCCACATGCAAAAGATGCAAGGGTATGTGGACCGTTTGCTGAAGCTGAATGTGAACATCCCTGTGGAGTTGGCAATTGACATCATTTTGCACTCCTTACCTTCTTGTTATGACCATTTTCGTATGACATATCATTTGAACAAGGAGGAAGTTACCCTCAGCAAGCTTCAAGGACTCTTGAAGACCGCGGAAACCGGTCTTAACGGCAAGGCGGTTGTTACCTCTACTACTCCTACTCCAACATCTACCCCTGTTTTAGCTATTGGGCAAGGCAAAGGGAAAAAGAGGAAGCACCCATCGAAGGGTACCAAGGGAAAGTCTCTTGAAGGCTCCTCATCGAAGACCAAGAGCGGTTCTGTCACTCCTTCTGCCATTCCCAAGGATGTTGAATGCTTTTATTGCCATGAAAAGGCACACTGGAAGCGAAAATGCCCTAAGTACTTGCAGGATCTAAAGGATGGGAAAGTGAAACCCACCCATGCAGGTATTTACACTATATTGTCTAATTACTCATTATATTCTAACTCTTGGGTGCTTGATACAGGATGTGGTATTCACATATGTTATGATATGCAGGGCCTAAGAAGAAGTGAGGATGTGGAGCACGGGAAGATAAACTTGATCATGAGGAATAGGAAGGCTTCGCCTGTTTCCAAGATTGGAGTTTATACTTTGTTGCTTAATAATGGGTTAAAATTAGATTTGAATAAATGTGTGTACTCGTCTGTAATGGCGAGAAATATTATTTCTTTTCATGCTTTGTACAAACAAGGTTTTACCTTTTCGTTTGATAATGAATGTGGTGGTATTAATGCTTTCTATAAAAATGTGTTTTATTTTAAAGTGTTACCTTGTGATGGTGTGTATGAAACTGTGTCGATTGTAGACAACTTAGGAAATAATGTGTTGTATATTGATTCATCTACTAGCCTAGATAAAGCATCATTGTAGCATTGTCGTCTTGGACATGTAAACAAGAAATACATAGGCCAACTCCAAAAGAGTGGAGTTTTGCAATCATTCGACCTTAAATCGGATGATAGTTGTGAATCTTGTCTACTTGGAAAGATGAAAAAATCACCATTCACTGGAACTTGTGAAAGGGGTGAGGGTTTGTTGGACCTAATACATACTGATGTATGTGGGCCTTTCAAAACCGCCACAAGGGATGCTAATCGGTATTATGTGACTTTTATTGATGATTTTAGTAGATATGGGTATGTCTACTTAATCAAACATAAGTCAGAAACCTTTGAAAGGTTTAAGGAATTCAAACAAGAAGTAGAAAATCAATTGGGCGGGAACATTAAGATGCTTCGATCCGATCGAGGTGGTGAGTATCTTAGTACCGATTTCCTTGACTATCTTAAGGAGTGTGGGATTGTCTCACAATTGACTCCTCCCAGGACACCACAGCTGAATGGTGTAGCCGAGAGGCGTAATCGAACCTTGCTGGACATGGTTCGCTCTATGATGAGTCGAGTTTCGTTACCAATCTCTTTTTGGGGGTATGCCTTAGAGACTGCCACCCATATCCTTAATCTAGTCCCTACAAAGAAGGTTACCAAAACACCTCATGAGATGTGGACTGGGAAGGTTCCCAATTTGAACCATATCAAGATTTGGGGCTGCGAGGCTTTCGTGAGGCGTGAGACTCATGATAAGCTCGAACCCCGAAGTGAAAGGTGTATTTTCATCGGCTACCCACAGAAATCCTTCGGTTACCTCTTCTATAGGCCCAGTGAGAATGTGGTCTTTGTAGCAAGAAGAGGGGTCTTTCGTGAGAGATAATTTATAAGCCAAGGAGACAGTGGGAGGCAAATTGATCTTGAAGAAATTCAAGAAGCAATTGGTGAAGGAACCTCAGACACTAGCAATCAACCTGAGGAGGAAACTCATGTTGAGCAAGCTGACATGTCTGTACCTCCGAGGCGTTCCACACGGGTTAGGAACACACCTTCGTTTTATTATGGCTTTCATATTACTATGAAAGGTGATACGTTTATCAGCGATAGTACACTGGTAAATTTGGATGACCCTAGCAGTGTTAAGGAAGCCATGGCAGGCCCGGAGTCTGCTAAATGGAAGGAGGCTATGGACAGCGAGATACAGTCCATGTATGACAATCAAGTTTGGAACTTGGTTGACCATGTACCAGGCCGTAAAACAGTTAGGTGCAAATGGATCTTCAAGAAGAAGACCGACATGGAAGGAAAAGTGCATACTTATAAGGCTCGACTGGTTGCGAAGGGTTTTACTCAGACTCAGGGTATTGATTATGATGAAACCTTCTCGCCGGTAGCCAAGATTAAGTCTGTTAGGGTTATGTTAGCCATTGCTGCATTTCATGATTATGAAATATGGCAAATGGATGTCAAAACCGCTTTCCTTAATGGAAAGTTGGCTAAGGATGTGTACATGAATCAGCCAGAGGGTTTTGTCAGTGCAGAGTACCCTAATAGAGTATGCAAGCTTGAGAAATCCATTTATGGATTAAAACAAGCATCTCGTAGCTGGAATCTTTGTTTTGATGAAAAGGTAAAAGAGTTTGGCTTCTCGAGAAGTGAAGATGAGTCTTGCGTGTATGTCAGAGCTAGTGGGAGTATAGTTAGCTTCTTGGTACTGTATGTGGATGACATACTACTTATAGGAAATGACATCCCAACCTTGCAGGAGGTTAAGTCCTGGCTTGGGAAGTGCTTTGCTATGAAGGACCTAGGGGAGGCTACCTATATCCTAGGGATAATGATATTAAGAGAAAGGAGTAAAAGACTAATTGGACTTTGTCAGAGTACCTACTTGGATAAGGTGTTGAAAAGGTTCAACAAGCAGAATTCCAAGAAAGGAGATTTACCGATCCAAAGCAATGCCAAACTAAGTAAGACTCAGAGTCCGAGTACAGAGGCAGAGATAGCTAAGATGAGCCAACTACCGTATGCTTCCGGTGTTGGCTCGATCATGTATGCTATGACTTGTACCCGCCCTGATGTGGCATTTGCTTTGAGCATGGTCAGCAGGTATCAGGGGAACCCTGGCAAGGCTCATTGGACCGCGGTAAAGAATATTCTCAAGTATCTGCGGAGGACTAAGGATTGGATCCTTACCCTTGGTGGGAGTGATGACTTGAGAGTATTAGGGTATAGTGATGCTGGTTTTCAGACTGATAGGGATAACTTCCGCTCTCAGTCGGGCTGGATCTTTACCTTAAATGGAGGGGCAATTTCTTAGAAGAGTTCCAAGCAGGAGACGGTGGCTGATTCGACTTGTGAATCAGAGTATATAGCAGCAAGTGAAGCAGAAAAGGAGGCGATATGGCTAAAGAACTTCATCGGAGACCTTGGAGTTGTACCAGCTATTAAAGAACCTATGGAGATTTTCTGTGACAACAATAGTGCGGTTGCCTTAGCCAAGGAACCAAGAGATCATGGCAAATCCCGACACATTGACAGAAAATATCACTTCATAAAAACACAAGATTGAAGGACTCCTCGTGGCAAGGAGGATATCGTCGGATGAAAATCCTGCAGATCCCCTTACGAAGGGACTGGCGAGGGATAAGCATTTTCAGCATGCGAGGCGCATTGGGCTGAGGGACGATATTAGTTTTACAGATTAGATAGTTTTCCTGAAACTTGTAAAATGTAATCGACATTTTGATGATGAATAAAATTTGTGATTTATTTATGAGTAAAGTGTTACTATCATTGTCAATTATTTACTATTGTTTCAGTTTTGCATGTTTTGACTTCCAGAATAATTAATTTATTCAAACCTCCACAATCGGTCATACGTCGGAAGTAGGTATGAATCAAGATTGTCATGAATTGGGTTTGTAGATGGCTAAAGGTGTTTAGACATAGCAATGGTTGGTGCAACATTCGTGAGTACTCATAAGTTATGAGTATTGGTATAAACACACGCTCACTTGTATCACTTCATGGAATTTATCTCGAGTGATCGTGAGACGATAATATCATATAAGTCTTCAAACCTAGAGATATGAGTTGTTACCTATGAGTTGGTTGTGCATTGATTGCACGAAACCGCATTAGTAACTTGATGTTATAAAACGTGCCTTTGTGTACAATTCAACAAGTAGTAGAACAAGCATATGAGTCGAAGTTTATCTGTTCCTTCTAGAAATAGAAGCGATATCTGGGCCCATCGATGATTTTGTGTTGACCCATGTACCGGGCCCGGTCAGGACCAAACTGATGTGTTCAGTGAAGTTCTTAGTCAAACAAAACGGAAATCGAGAAACAACTGCCAGACAATAAGCAAGACATAGTTCCATGTGTTTGTCCGGCTAATATCATGAGAACAGAGGATTATATGATCACTTTTCTTAAAATGGCGCTTCATAGTTCAACGGAGTTTTCGAGAGCTACGATTGCTGGTTGGTTCCTGAAGTTATATAGGCAAATACAGTTATTAGACTTATCCAAGTGGGAGTCTGTTGGATAAGGTGTCTAAGTCCATAACTTATTTGGTATATACTTGACCCGACCGGCATGGTCCATTTGGGTTGCATCTCATCCAAACTATTTATGGATAATTTTATGAGAGTTATACACATATGTTTATTAATATATTATAAGTTATAATATATTAATATGAGGTTATGTTATTTAATTAGTCTTAGTCTTAAATTAATTATGAATTAATTTAGAGATTAAAAGGAAGACTAATTAGATTATGGGCTATTGATTTTATATGGTGTGGGCTAACACTCATTTGTTAATGGGCTAGGCTTTGATGGAAGTCCATGGATGATCCATGGAGATTTTAACCCATGGATCCTTGGAAAGGAAAAGTCATGGGTTATTAGGGTTTCACCCTAACCATGTACACTATATAAGCATGCTTATGGTGCATGAAATGGAAACTAGTGAACTAGTGTGTGTGTGCTTGTGTGTGGCCGAAAATATACAAGTGTGTATACTCTCTCAAAGTTTTCCAAGAGTTTGTGGTGTTTTGTGATTCCATTTGAGGCATTCACACTATTGGTGCTTGGTCCTCAAACTCCTTAAGAACCAAACTCATCAAAAAGGTATGTAATCTCTTCTAACTTTTTATGTTGAAATGTTCCCCATGCCATGTTAGATAGGTTATAAACCTTGGAAAATTATTATTTTGCATGTATTTAGACAAACATAGATCCAAGGTTTATTAGGGTTGCATGCACACTTAGGAAGTGTTAGATTGCTCAAAACCCAACACTTAGTTGTGTTCATTGATTTTTAGTAATTTTGCTTCACAAATGTTTGTTTAAGCCATCAATTTGGCATTTAAATTTCTTGAAGCAATCTTAAATTCCCTAAATCAAAATTGGGTGGTGATGCCGTGAGAATGGCTTCAGAGAGAGAGAGAGAGAGAGAGAGAGAGAGAGAGAGAGATAGAGAGAGGCCCAAATTAATTATTTATTTTCTTTTTCATTTAAATTAAATAGAAAAAAAATAAAAAATATATATATAAGAAGGGCATTACAGTCATTTCAATTTTACGAGGGACCAAATTTACGTACAAACATGGTCAAAAGGACCACGAAGCCAAAAAAGTCGGGGTTTGGACTAAAACCCCAAAAAAATGCATACCACAGGGACCATTTTTGCAGTTTTGTCTTATTTAAAAACCATCCAACTTAAAAAAATAGTCTCTTTAACTCTTCTCAACTTTTGATAATTCACTCAATGATTATTTCTTTTAAACTTTTAGTGTTTTTTAAGCTATGATATCCGCATAAAAAACACACGTAGAAACTCATGGCAAAACGTGGGCTCAAATACTAGTTATACCTAAAGATCATCGTTCATTATAAATCTCTTTTATTCTGAAATCGATATCTTTTAATCCCTACTTAGGGGGTGTTTGGGTTTGTTTTTTTTTGCCTAAAAGGTTCTTTTAAACAAAAAGACTTTTTGTCTTATAGTTTTTTGCAAAAGAATATTTTAAAATATGTTTGAATTAATTTTTGAATGAGTAAATACCAAAAAGCCAAAAATCATAGATTTTGACTTTTAAAACCACCATTTTTTTCTTGTCAAAAAATTATTCTAAAATGACTTTTAGAATTACCAAATACATTTTCAAACTTTTAATTTTTGGAAAAGCCAAAAGTGAAAAAAATCATTTTGAAAAGTAAACCCAAACACCTTTTTATTCTAACATTTTGGCTCAGGCCTAAGAGCATTGGGTGTGGGCAACAAGGTGCAACACCAAGTTGTGCCACCTCATATGCCACATAAACAAATGGTGTTATAATACCAAGTGGGAAAATGGGCAACAAGATGCAACACCAACTTTTTGAAAATAAATATTTTTTTTGTATTTTTTTTTGCTATTTCATTTTTTTTTACTTTTTTTTTGTTTTCGTTTTTTTTCTTTTTGCGTTTTTTTAATAACTAATATATTTTTTATAAAACATATAATTTTAAAAACAAAAAAAGACATAATATTTAAAATCTAAAATTCCGATTATATTTAAAAAAACATAATTTTAAACCTAAATTAATAACTAAAATACCATTCAAATTACTACTAAAACCACACCAATCCTAATTAACCCAAATACTTCCTAATTTGTTCCTTCATCGCTTGTAGGGCCGCTAGATCAGCAGGCGCTAAACCCTCCTCGCTTGTTCGAAGAATTGACAACTAATGTGTTATTAGTTCCCTCTCTTTTTGTTCCTGCTTCTCCCGTGTCTGCCTTTCCAGGAACTCCAAATGACGACGTTTCAACTCATTTTTTTCTTTTATTAATAAATTGTGCTCGTCGAATTTGGCTCTCATTTCCGCCGCATCTTTTGCTCTCGTCTCCACCTCCTCCGCATGTCTTGCAGCGCGCCTCGCTTTGTCGCGTCCGGGCGGTCGTCGCGGTGGGGATATCTCTTGGATATCATCAGGGATCTTATCATCATCGACGCTTAGGTCGATGTTAGCCCGTGCGTCCGACACGTTGACCGAGCTAGAATTGCTAGACCTTTTGGATTGAACCTCCGACGATGTAGGCGTTTTATTCCACTTTGGATCCGCTCGTAACAATTCCCATGATTTTTCAAAGTCGAAAACATGACCCATTTCGACCTTATATTGTTCCTTAGCAAATTTGAACAAATCGAAGTCGTTGGTTCCGCTTCGTTGTTGCCCCTCAAGCCGGTTGTAAATACTGTTTAATTTGCTGCACCGCTTAGTTATCATACCCCATTTGCTGCTCAACATGTCGTTGTTGCGATATTGATTTTTCTTTAAAATAGCGTGAAACTTGTCGAGCACCGCCCCCCAATAAGCTCCTTTTTTCATTCCATTTCCGCGAAGTTTGTTTTTTGAAGTAGCACACCAAGCCGCCGTCAAAGCATATTCCTCCTCCGGTGCCCACCATTGTAGAACGTCTGTATTTTCTGTTTCTACCGCTATTGATTTTCCTTTCCCTTTCCCTTTCTTACTACTTCCCGCTTCCACTTGAACTGATGGTGGTGTTGTAGGCGACGGTTGATTGGTTGTTTGTTGCATCGAACCAAAAGTAGAAAAAAGATTTTATTGTAAATTTGGGTTTTGACCAAATTGATTTTGTTGAACGTAAGGTGAGTTGGGAAATTGCAGTGGCGGTGAAGCGGGATTGAAAGCGGCACTTTGGTATGGGATTTGTGGTGAACCTTGAGACGATAAAAGGTTGAAATAATTTTCATACCCCGCAAATCCGAGAGGCGAGGTTGTGTTTGGGTTTGATGATGGAGGGGGGTGTTTGGGTTTTGCTCCATTTTTTGAAATTTTAAGAAAATATGTTTATAAGATATAGAGATAATGAGAGAAGGTTTATAAAAATTTGAAATAAAGGGTATATATATATATATAAGTTTTTTTTTTTTTTTGAATTTTGACCGTTTTCAAACGGTCTAAATAACAACGGTTACTTTTTACGCGTTACAATTCGTTTCCATGGCAACGAGAATCCATGCAACGAGGTGCAACGAGATTGGGGGGCGGTGTGTTTCTCGTCGTAACGTCGTTGAGGGCTGCCACCTCACCCGCATTGCATCTCGTTTGGACCCGTACCGGACACTCTAAGCGGAGATGAAACAATAATGCGTGGAAAGATATACCATTGTATCTCACATAGCATTTTCCAATCGTGTTAGCATATTCTAAAACGCGCGTTATTAAAATGTACATAATCAACAATGAGTAAAACACTTTCGATGCGACATAATCTTTTGTCTCCATTCAAAAACACACTTACTTACCACCCTCTTTTAAAAAGATTGCAAACGTTTTTATTGTGACGAGGACCCAATTTAAGCCAACTTTATTGACTCGACCATTGGTGTAAATCTTCTTCCTTGGTCCACCCCTTAATTTATGTATTTGCCATTATGTCAATATAATTATATCTATATAAGTATATATTGTGTTTAATGAGAAAAGTTTATTAATTATTACACTCTAATACCGTTCTAATCTAATGATTATCCTTGAATAATATTTCTCATTCTACTCTCTCTCTCTCTCTCTCTCTCTCTCTCTCTCTCTCTCTCTATATATATATATATATATATATATATATATATATATATATATAGAGAGAGAGAGAGAGAGAGAGATCAAATTAAAACAGTAAATAGTGTGAGAACGTAAAAACACTATTTTATGTTATTATTTTGCAATTAATTTTGTATCCACGACTTTATGTCATTATTCGCCAATGAATAAAAGAATAGTCACATGTTAAAATTAAAATTAGAATTTACTATAAAAATGACATACATGAATTTATAATAGAATGATAACATTTTAACGAATATATGAATAATCAAATGTTAATATTCATATTAAAATTACTTCAACAATACACATATACAACATTCATTACAAACTAATAACATAAACTTAGTGTTTTTACGTTCTCACAGTATTTGTTGTATTTGAACTTATATATATACTAGCCGTTTACCAGCGCAAAGCGACGGGTGCGGATCAACAAAATGACATAAAAAATTTGTTAAACAAAATGACGAACAGATAGAGATTTCTTATACCTGGGCTAGGATTAAACGTAAGACATTTTTGGGCTTATTCGATTTTAATAAAAAGAAAAACAAAGGATGAGGTAGCGAGCATGAGAGAGAACCAAGGTTTTGCGGTCAATGGCAAGGCATTCATGATAGACGAATGCTAGATCAATGCGCCTCTTCCAGTTTATATGAAGTATTTTATAACGTGTACATCATATTAGACCGATTTAAATGGATATGAAGAACACTTGGTTAAACTTTGACCCATTCAAAATCTTATCATCATCTTATTTGACTTTTTCATTATTATTGACAGATTCAGTATTTAGCGATTCAATTGGATATAAGGAACACTTGGTCAAAGTTTAACCCATTCAAAATCTTATCATCATCATATTTGACTTTTTCATAAATGTTGACCGGATAAGATTTAGTATTTACCGATTCAATTGGATATGAGGAACACTTGGTCAAACTTTGACCCATTCAAAATCTTATCATCATCATCTTATTTGACTTTTTCATAAATGTTGACCGGATAAGAATTAGTATTTACCGATTCAATTGGATATGAGGAACACTTGGTCAAACTTTGACCCATTCAAAATCTTATCATCATCATCTTATTTGACTTTTTCATATTTAACCCATTCAATTTGAAGATAAGCTTAGAAGGCCTATTCAAAATCTGTCTTTGACCGAATAAGATTTATTATTTTCCGATGCATAAAATTATTGTATATGATGCTTAAAAGTTTGTACCTCTTAAAATTCAGCAAAATCTTGTAAATGCTTATTAAGGTATAAAGATTTATAACGTGTACATTGTGACATCCCCAAAATCTCGGCCAGAAAAGACCGATTTTCATTTATGCTTTTAAAATAATTTCAGAGTAAATCCTTTTGATTTGAAAGAGTTGCGGAATTTGTTCCCAAAAACAAGACGTGATAAAACAATGTTTACCAAAGCATTTCATAAAAGAAATGTATTTTCATTATATAATCAAAACTCGGGGTGTCATGTTCCGATACAGACCAATAAGCATAAACGATAACATTACAAGTCATTCAACAAATATATACATATACAGACTTGTAAACAAAACAACTTGATGGTTCATCTATCTTATGCCCTCGCGCCACTTCCTGTAATACAAATAAAACTGAGTGGGTCAGGCTTGGGAGCCTGGTGAGCATATAGGGTTTTCAACCCACAATAAATAATCATATTTAATTTTCACCAACCAACAATAACCCAATTACCCATTCCCGTTATTCTCACTTTTTGTCCCTAAGACAACTAACATAAGGGACCTAGTCCACGAATATTTCATCGGGGCGACAACACATGCTTCGGGGGTACCTCAGCAATATAAGTCAAATAAGGCAACCATTAGGGGGATGGAGTACAGCGAATGAACACCCAAGTTCATTAACACCTACAGGTGGCGAACCTGCTAATGTTTCCACAAGACTATCTAGAAAAGTCTGTGGTCGTCATCTAAACTCCGCTAGATGACTAAATCAAACAACAACGAGGCCTCTCATCTGTTTATTACACACCAACTATCTACCCATGTTCTACCCAACATATTAGTAGATAAAAATATACATTTTTATACATAGATAAAAACCTGTATAGCATGCTTTGATCAATACATATTCCACATAACAGATGAGGCACACACACATAACACGTATTTCATAGAAGACAAATCAGATCTATGAGATAGAAGAGAGTGAATATACATTCACACATAAAACACAAAATATACACATAACACGTATTTCGTATAAAATACTTCATGATTATGCGTTAGAAGAAAGTAACCACACACTCACACCTATAAACAACAATATACTTAATACACTCTAACCAAACTTGTATTATTATCGTGTTTATGAAAGGTAGTATACACTCACTTGATCAGAAGATGATCGGATAACACTACGACTTGCAGAAGTAGTAATCCTCAGCAGATCTAGAAGATCTTCACAAAAATCGAACTTCTCGCGGGCAGAGCTTCGGCTCGGGAACTACACTTCTCGGGATCTTCGGGATCTCGGGACTTGCCTCGGGGCTCGAGAATAATATCGGGGCTTCGGGGTATTTCTGGCACGCAAATCGATGCAAAACGGGAGAGAGAAGAGAGAAAATAGCAAAAGAACTCGGCTGCCCTCAGATCCTATTTATAGGAGGCTGGAGCCTCGGAGTACGCGGGACGTACAGGTCCGAAATCGTCACTGCTTACGTATCCGAAGTGCTCGAGTGCGAGTGTCGACATCCTCGGTGTACGCGGGGCGTACTTCGGATGAGTCCGATGACTCCTCTTCGGATAATGCCGGATTTTTCAATTAATTTTAAATACAAATTATTTAATAAACTTCGGAAATTCATATCTTCTTCATACGAACTCCGTTTTCGACGTTCTTTATATCCACGCGAAGGTGAGACTACGCTCTACAACTTTCGTTTAGACTCCGTCGGCTAATTTTAAATTTATTTTTATTATTTATTTTTAGTAGGCCGGGACAGAAAAACTTCGTTATAAATTCATAACTTCTTCGTTTGACGTCCGTTCTCGCCTAACTTTTTATCGCTTCGATACCAACAACGAGACCTTCGATCCTCGTTTAGATTGCTTCGGCTAAAAACCGCTCGATCTCAAATCGAGTATTTCAGGTTGCACACCGCTAAGCCGAAACTTCGATAAATCATAACTTTCTCATACGAAGTCAGATTTGGGCGTTCTATATATATTCGGAAACCTCGTTTCAACTACTACAACATTAACCAAAGATATCCAGTTTATTTTACACTTTAATGTTGACGCTTATTTTTATTCTTAATTAATCAAACCACATAATTAAGCAATTAAGCACAAAACACACAATACTTAAATAATACAATCTTATTATTTCAAAACGGGTTACAGAGGTTAACCTAGACTATTACATTGCTAAAAATGGCAAGCCCGGAAACACATGCGTTACATACATCGTATTAGACCGATTCAAATGGATATGAAGCACACTTGGTCAAACTTTAACCCATTCAAAATTTTATCATCATCTTATTTGACTTTTTCATTATTATTGACAGATTAAGTATTTAGCGATTCAACTGGATATGAGGAACACTTGGTCAAAGTTTGACCCATTCAAAATCTTATCATCATCATCTTATTTGACTTTTTCATAAATGTTGACCGGATAAGATTTACTATTTAGCGATTCAATTGGATATAAGGAACACTTGGTCAAAGTTTAACCCATTCAAAATCTTATCATCATCATCATATTTGACTTTTTCATAAATGTTGACCGGATAAGATTTAGTATTTACCGATTCAATTGGATATGAGGAACACTTGGTCAAACTTTGACCCATTCAAAATCTTATCATCATCATCTTATTTGACTTTTTCATAAATGTTGACCGGATAAGAATTAGTATTTACCGATTCAATTGGATATGAGGAACACTTGGTCAAACTTTGACCCATTCAAAATCTTATCATCATCATCTTATTTGACTTTTTCATATTTAACCCATTCAATTTGAAGATAAGCTTAGAAGGCCTATTCAAAATCTGTCTTTGACCGAATAAGATTTATTATTTTCCGATGCATAAAATTATTGTATATGATGCTTAAAAGCTTGTACCTCTTAAAATTCAACAAAATCTTGTAAATGCTTATTAAGGTATATATATATATATATATATATATATATATATATATATATATATATATATATATATATATATATATATATGGATTAATCGGTTAAAAGGAAATTTTCTTTTATGTTAGGAGTCTAATATATTTAGTATAAATATATATGTATGTTCCTGTTTTTGATTAATAAAATAAAAAATATCGTAGGAAGTTCAAATCTTTTTTGTGCTTTGTAAGTGTTTACAAGAGAATCAACTCTTTGTTTCTTTCTTTTACCTTGGTGTACAAGGTTTGATATCCACTTTTAGTTTACACTTGGTATCAGAGCGGTTTCGTTGAAGGGGGTGTGATTCGATGTTGATTACAAGCAACCTCGTTTCTCTTAATCGGGCTTGTGAGAGACTAATCGGAGGCGCATAATAAACAGACGGTAAGATGTCAAAGCGGGTGGCTTTGATTTAGTTTGTTTTGTGGGTGACGGAAGACGGTAAAGGTGGTCGAGACCTTGTCTTGTTGACCGGTGGAAGAGTGCTCTCGGAACAAACTTGATTAAAGAAGTCGGGGTTAAGGAGAAAAGGATGTCGTTGGTTAAAGAAGGAGGTTCGATGACATATCAAGTTCCGGTTTTGACTCCAACGAATTATCCGGTGTGGGAGGTCAAAGTCAAGTCGATTATGGACGCACACGACATATGGGAGATGGTCGAACCAAAGGCGTTAGGTGAAGCATCATATCAAAAGAAGTCAAAACAAACTCTTGCTTCTTTGTTTCAAGCGATACCCGAAGACATGGTGGTTCAAATGGGGAGTTACACCGACCCAAAGCAAGTGTGGGATGGGCTAAAAACACGGTATTTGGGAGTGGATCGGTTGAGAACGGCTCGACTTGCAACCTTAAAGAGAGAGCTTGAAAGTTTGCGCATGAAAGAGGGTGAAACGGTTGATGATTTTGTGATGAAATTATCCAATTTAGCATCAAAAGTAAGGAGTTTTGGTTACGAGCTTGAAGAAGTTGAATTGGTGAAAAGGTTACTTGATTCGATGCCTAAGTCGTTTCTTCAAGTCGTAGCTTTAATAGAGCAATGCTTCGAGTTGTATTCAATTTTATTCAATGAAGCGGTTGGTAGCTTGAAGACATACGAGGAGTGTATAAGAGGAACCGAGAAATTGGAGGATACTCAAGGTGGGTTGTTTTTGGTTAGTGAGGAAAAATCACATGTTTGTAAGCATTGTGGCAATGAACGTTCAAATCGGGATGACTTTGGACGTGGAGGTCGGGGGTCCAAGAGAAGTTGAAATGGTAATGAACGTGTTCGGGATAAAATTCATGTTAAATGTTACAAATGTGGTGAGCTTGGTCACTATAAAAACGAGTGTCCTAAATGGGAAAAAGAAGAGATGGGTCTAATCAAAAAGGAACCGTTACTGTTTTGAACGAGTGGCTTAACCGATTAAAAAGGTGATTGTTGGATTAATCGGTTAAAATGAAAGTTTGTTTTATGTTAGGAAAACTTTGAATATAGATAATAGTTTTTTTTAGTTTTGGTATTAGAATAGGATTCTAATATCTTTAGTATAAATCAAGGTTCTAAAAAGCTCGTCATGGCGCGCCACGACTCCAAGGCTTGCACATGCCGTCAAGTTTTGCCAAAACGCCGCCTTAACTCATATATGTGTATAAAAATGAATAATATTTAAAAATACATATAAAAATATTAATTATATAGAAAATTGCCGCCTTAAGTTACGGCTTACAAACTTCGTGACTCGCCAAGGCTCGAAAAAGTTTGAGGCTTGACATTGCCGCCAAGTCACGTCTTACGTTATTTAAAATCTTGGTATATATATATATATATATATATATATATATATATATATATATATATATATATATATATATAACCTTTTAAATGACGTAGTTTGAAACAAAATAAATCCAATTTCATTTTTTCCAAATTTTGTTGTAATAGAATACCATTGAATTAAGTTAAATTATGGAATGTAAAAAGTTTACTTATACATCTTTTTCTTGCAAAAATCCATTAAAGTTTATAAGGAACATAAAAAACGAATATTTTTTTAATGAAGATAAATCAACCGTTTTGTCCTTCAATTGAAAACTATATCTAGTAATTTGTGCAAACCTTTATTGAGTTATTGTTTTTCTCTTAACTTTATTTTATTACTTTTCATTTAAAGTTTAGTCGGATTGCTTAAATGGTCATGACTTTTAATACTTTAAGTTCTTAGACATAATAAAAAAATCGAACATAAATTTGATGGTTATGTATCAAAACTACATATTTTGGAGGGTTCTATATACACCGACATTGATAACAAAAGCCTAGACATTTTTTTTGGTGGGAAACATAACATCCAAGAGTCGAAGCTAGTGAAAACCGGACATGAAACATTTTTTTTTAAGTTCCATTAATCTCAGTGGCTCACTACTCGACCACCTTAAGACTATTTATTCAAAGTTTTTGAACACAGCCAAAAACGATTTACACCTAATTGCATCACTAATCTAAATAATTTCGTCCAATCAAAATAGTACAAACTCTAAAACTATAACTAAGTACAGGTGATAAATTTAAAGCACTGCTTATGGTGGAATAACTTTTTGGGAGCTAGAAGAAACCATTTGAGTTTGATGCTCCTTCCTCGTGTTCTTGTATGCCTCAAAGAAGTCTTTATTCTCCTTTTCAAGCTCACACCACACTAAATCCACATAACATATGTAACATGTTTATGACCAAAAAGGAAATAGAAACATTGAAGTAAAAGACACTGCATGTGGAGCACGGTAGTTTTTCAATTTTATTTATAAAACTATGGGGATTTTTATTATAATCTATATGGAAAATATCATATTCAGACTCGCAACAATATTTAAATTGTCTTTAAAAACTTATAATTTTGTTGTTGTACGATTGTTGTTGTTCTTATTATAAAGATCCTCCTTTTATAAAATATTATTATTATGTCATTATAAAACAGAAATCTTAAAAAGAAAACAACAAATGATAACCATTCATGAAATCTGTCAAATTTATTATATTTTATCCCGTAAACAATCTATTATAGTCGTAGACTATTTTTGCTTTGATTGATTCCATATTACTAAAACTTATGATTTCCGTAGTAACGTCCAAAATATAATATTTGCAATTGAATATATTGTATAATACTCTCAATAACTAAAATAATGTATATCCACCGAAAAATATCCACATATGATTTTAAAATATTTGCAGCGATTATATAAATTATAAGTATTCAACTGCTGTACAATATCTTTTTAGCTTTGCTACATAATAAATGATGATTACCAGTAGAAGTAATGGCAGGCATGATGTTTGCATGCTTAGAAAGGGCTTCCATGCATTCTTCTTTGCTCATATTGAATATTAAACACTCCTCTATCAGACGATGCACCTGCAAAAATACATCAAAACGAAAAAATCACAAAATTATATATATATATATATATATATATATATATATATATATATATATATATATATATATATATATATATATATATATATATTCAGAATTTAATATTAAAGATGACTCAAAGACAAAGGGTGGAATCCGAACACTATTAAGTTACTTCAAAGATGAATCAAAACTGACAACCCATGCGCCTTAATTTCAATGTCTAGGGGTTTGAGTCCAATTTAGCAAATAAGATCAAGAAATCATAAAAATGATGGTTACATATTCAATTACAGTCTCTAATAGGAATCAAACGACATGTAACTAAGGTCTCAAAATCTCAATGATATATACATGTAATATCACTGACATGCATGTATATATCCTTGTGTGTGTGATTACATTAAGTTGAATAAAATCTTGATGCGTAGGTTAAGAACAAGAAAGAAGAGAACCCACCATGTGAATATATGAAGCAGAAGAATCAGCCATATTTATGATCTAAAAACCCTTTTGTTTCTTCTATAAGTTGGAGAGAGAGAGAGAGAGAGAGAGAGAGAGAGAGAGAAAAGAAAGAGAGAAAGAGTGGGTAGGCTTTGATCCGAGCAGTTGTTGAAAGAGTTATGATAACGAGTGTATTATATATATATATATATATATATATATATATATATATATATATATATATATAATCAAAATATGGTTAATCTAGATTTGATATATAGAGAACATGCTATATATATATATATATATATATATATATATATATATATATATATATATATATATATATATATATATATATATTAATCAAAATATGGTTAATCTAGATTTGATATATAGAGAACATGCACAAGAACAAAAATGTTGGTATTGTTTTTAGTTTAAATAAAAAAAGTTGTGTTTATTTAAGGAATGGAAAAAGACATGGGTTACTATAGGTTTCCCCTCGTTTATTAAAAAAAAAAGGACAAGTGAAAACAAAACACCCATAATAGAGATTAAATAGTAGTATAATATTATATAATAAAGTATTAATTAAAATATATAATTAGTGTGATGGCTGTACATATGTGGGTCCCAGTTGCCACGTGAGAGGATGAATTTGATTGGTTAAAAGAGATTAGGAGGATTTTTAGGTAACAAAGACTTTCCATGTGGCACCAGCCCACGTGAAACGGGTCCTATGTTGACCCCACCAAGTCGGTAAAACTAAAATTGAACCGGATTTATTTTATAATAACAAACCCGGCTCATGTCATCTACAGGGTCCTGATATAATTTATGAATTTAAAATAATAATAATTGGACAAAGCCGTGAAGAGTAAGCTTTATTAACATTTTAGTTATTTTAGGTAGCATTTATAAATACCTTTTAGGGTGTTTTTGAAGCAAAATGATATTTAGCCTAGTTTTAGCGATTTGGCTTACCAACAAGACTACAGCAGTACCGCATATCATGGTTTGACGTGTCATTGCGGTGATGTCCAACACAAGAAGAATACACTACGTCGTTTTTTAATGGTTTGCATTATTATACAATATAGCAACCATTACTTTATATTTTATATTTTGAGAGGAGTGAGAAATAATTATTTTCTATCAGTAAAATTGTGAAGTAAAATAACTTGACGATGAGATGAAAAAGAAAAAATAAAAAGTAACGAAAAGGTTCAACCAATGGCCTACAAATGTGAGGCAGGGGGTTGTCTTATATTTACATTACATAGGTCATCACGCCTATCCATATCTTAGATTTAAGCCCGCCTACCCAAGTCCATCCAAAACAATTTGTTTACACTTTTTTACTACTTTGATTCTTACGAAAATACTTTACAAAACTTGTTTTCTTTAGAAAAATACTTACTTTTATACATATATATATATATATATATATATATATATATATATATATATATATATATATATATATATATATATATATATCACGGCTCAACCAGTTTGGGGCTCTAATCGATCCAAAAATTTGGGCCCTTTGGTTTTTACTATATTAATGTTATAAACCCAACTATTTATCCAGGCTTGAGCCCCGTAACAATAAATCAACAGAGTCTAAATGACAAAGTTAAACGGAAAATAATGAATTCTCATATTATAGATTAATGGAATACATGAGAATAGAAGATAATTGAAAACTCAAAAGTAAAAACTCAAATTTGTTCCTGGCATGTTCCAACCCTGAAAGCCTAACCGTGAAATCTAAATAAAAATCTAAAATAGCTTTCTTATGAATCAAAATCCTTAACAAATTTTCAACTTTGTTGGTTTCCCTCTTCTTGGTTGATGCTTCAAAGCCAACCGAGCACACAATGACACACACGTACATAGATTCAACACACAAATTGACAATTTAATATAGATTATACATACTTGTAATGGTGATTGGTGAACTCAGGACAAGCACGTAGCTGCTATATTCAGAAAAACAATTAGAACAAGGTAATGTGTGGTTGATGGTCGTCCTACACCAATGACCAATCTAGAGTACACACAAGAAAGTTCTAATAACAAAAAAAGGATTCAAAAAGTATAATCTACAATCAGAAAAATAATTATTTCATAAAAATAAACCTAAATTTCTGAAGATTTAAGCAATACCAGTAGAGATGGTGATGATGATGACGATCGAAATCAAGAATTGAAGAAGGGCTAGAAGGTAGAGTCACATAAGGCTACCAGGCGCTGGCTGCATTTCAGTACTTAGTTTACCACTGAGGCATTGATCGAATCAGACAATCGAAATCGAGAATGAAATAATGAAAAAGGTAGAATGGAGAAGAGATTGAAGGAAGAAGAATGATTCATACATGATTTCTCCAAGATTGCAGTACCCCTCACTCATCTGACGAGGAAGGGGGTGGATTTTCGATGGGGCCCCGAGCAACAGAGGGCGTTTGAGACCCCCAGACAGCGACTATACGAGGCCCCAGTCTTGACTCTTCCAGAGGGAGTTGAGGATTTTGTGGTGTTCTTTGATGCATCCATCACGGGACTCGGAGCGATCCTCATGCAGAGAGGACGGGTGATAGCCTACGCATCACGAAAATTGAAGCCGCATGAGACGAGATAACCTACTCATGATCTGGAGTTGGGAGCGGTGGTCTTCGCTCTCAATATTTGGAGGCATTACCTCTATGGGGTCCGTTGTACCATATACACGAACCACAAGAGCCTGAGACGTATCATGGATCAGCCGAACCTGAACATGAGGCAACGCAGATGGCTAGATGTAGTCAAAGACTACGACTGTGAGATCCTTTACCACCCAGGTAAAGTGAACGTGGTTGCGGACGCTCTGAGCCGCAAGTCAGATGGATCTTCTACTCCAGTAACGCGCATGAGGATTTTAGTGGATTCTCCGCTTGTAAGCTTGATCAGGAAGCCCAAGCTGAGGGTATGCATCAGAAGAACTGGAAGCTTGAGAGGATTAGGGGTGAGAACACCCGGTTTGTGCAGGATAGCCGTGGATTATTGACCCGTTGTGGTCGGGTCTGGGTTCCGATGTCTGGTGGGGTCAGACAGACTATTTGGGAGGAGGCTCATAAGTCTCACTTCTCTATCCACCCAGGGGCCACCAAGATGTACTGGGATTTGTGATTGAGTTCGTGGTGGTCGTGCATGAAGCGAGAAATCGCTTGGAACGTGGAGAGGTGCCTGAACTACAAGATGATCAAGACCGAGCACCAGAGGCCGCATGGCAAGCTGCAGCCTCTAGAGGTTCCCATGTGGAAGTGGGAACAGATCACGATGGATTTTATTACCAAATTGTCGAGGACGGCGAAGGGCTTCGACGTTATTTAGGTCATCGTGGATCGATTGACCAAGAACGCCCACTTTTTAGCGATACGGGAGAGTTCCTCGGCCGAGAAGCTGGCCAACGTGCTCGTCATGGGGTGTCGGTCTCTATTATCTCGTCATGGCAGAAGTTCCACGAGGAACTGGGCATGCGGCTGCACTTCAGCACAACCTATCAACCGCAGACGGACGGACAGAGTAAGCGGACCATACAGACTCTCGAGGATATGTTGAGAGCCTACGTTATTGACTTCGGTGGGAGCTGGGACTCCTACCTACCTCTAGAAGAGTTCTCCTAAGTGTTCTAAAAGGCGCGCCATGGCGTGAGGCGTGGCTTCGCCGTTACGAAAAGCTTCATAACGTTGTTGTTAGGCGTGGCGCGCGGCAAGGCGTGATATGGCGCGCCATGGCGCGTTATGGCGTGATATGGCGCGCCATGGCGCGTTATGTTATGGCGCGTGTTTTTTTGTTTGAGACACAGTTTTTTGCTCTTTGTTATGTCTTTTCAAATCGGAGATACAAGTATTGTGGTTTTTGTTAACTTTTTGTTATTAGTTATTGATCTAACACTTCTAAAAAGTAGTTATATTTAATATAAATTTATATTTATGTGGTAATATAATTTTAAATTAATACAAAAGCGCCGCCTTACATCACGCCTTGAAAAACGCCATGGCTCGCCATGACTCGTTAAGCTTGAGGCTTGGCCTTGCCGCCATGCCACGCCTCACGCCATTTAGAACCTTACTTCTCCTACAACAACAACTTTCACTCCAGCATTGGTGCTCCGCCTTATGAGTTGTTGTATGGACGGAGATGTCGCACCCCTGTTAGGGCAAGGTTGGTCACAGAGTGATGGTTCGGACTGAGGTAGTCCTGCAGACTACTGAGATGATTCAGCAGATTAGATAGAGACTACAGACCGCACAGAATCGGCAAAAGAGCTACGCCGACCGGCGCCGATCTGAGTTGGAGTTTCAGGTCGGTGACATGGTACTCCTGAAGGTCTCACCATGGAAGGGTGTGATTCGCTATAGGAAGAGGGTGAAATTGGGTCCCCGATATATCAGGCCATTCAGGATTACTGTCATGGTTGGCAAGGTGGCGTATAGACTAGATCTCCCTGAGGAGCTTAGTCAGATCCACAGCATTTTCCATGTTTCATAGTTGCGGAAGTTCATTATGGATGAGGAGGCAGTAGTATCATTAGATGATATTCAGGTCGATGAGTGTTTGAATTACGTTCAGAGGTTGGTGGCTATTCTTGAGAGGAAGGTAAAAGTTCTAGGAAACAAGGAAGTACATTTGGTAAATGTATAGTGGGAGCACAGGAGGGGACCCGAGTGGACGTGGGAACCGAAGGCAGAGATGCGGGAGCTTTACCCCGAGTTATTCATCGCAGCAGGCTTCGAGGACGAAGTCTTGTAACACCGTAAATTTTCAAACCAATTTTTTCATTTTCAAACACAAATAAACACATGTCACATTTCTCAAAAATCTCAAGTATCAAACATCAACACATTTTTCAAAAATTGTTTATCACAAATCAAGGATCCTCCAAAAACATATCTCCAATGCGAGTGTGTGTACAATCAAGTCGAGGCCTTCCCGGGATCCTCGAAAGTACCTGGAACACATAACACATAACATGGTAAGCACGAAGCTTAGTGAGTTCCCCCAAAATACCACACACATCACGTTAGTCACTCGAGGCTAACTCAATACGACCCTCCGGTCAATGTGTTCCAGTGGAGACCCTCTGGTCCCTCAACTCGGGCGGACCCTCCGATCCTAACTCAATAAGCTCATAATAATAAAACTCAAGATAAATCATAAAGACATAATGCAGAATATCACAATACACAGATAAGCACATAAGACATCTCAATCACACAAAGATACCACTCATGGTAAGTATAGTGAGAAGACTCACCTTGCAAGAAATCGGCTAATCTCAAACTCAATCACCGGTCTAGCCTCCACCTAACACATACGACAATTATACCTAATTAATCATGGCTCTCAAGAAGCTACACTAACCATTCTACAAACTCACAGAAGGATAAAAGACCATTTTACCCCTCAATGGCCATAATTGTCCACAAATTCACCAAACCCTAAAAGTCAACCAAAAAGTTAACGACAGGGAGTACGCTGCGGATACTAGCTCTCTACGTTGGGCGTACTCAGCTGCCATGCAAGCATCGGGGATGTGCGACCCCTACGTTGCGCATACTGGGATTACGCCCAACGTATGCCCCGATTTCACTCTTCTCACTCATTTGGTCTTAATCAGTTAAGACCTTGGCTCAAATCACAGATCTGGACTCCTTAACAGCTCTTACTCCATAAAGTCAGTGACTTTAAGCCTTTGCATGGCTGATATGGTCACAAACATACAAAACATCCACTTTCTTTTCTCAAAAAGCTCATATCTCATGCATGGCTTGATTCCAAGGTCCAAGACTGGATTTTCATTCACAATATGAATTTGACTTACTATTATTCACAATGTGAATATATATTGAAATTTCGTTTTGTTTTTTGTTTAGATCAATATTAATCTATGTTTAAAGAGTAAAAAAAAATATGAATTTTGATACATTTATTCAATTTTTTCGATAAAAAAGAAACCTTAACTTTTCAAAAAGCAAATAAACGAAGTAAGTTTTTTGAAAAAAGAAATCATTTTTTGTAAATCAATGTGGATCTCTATAAAAAGAGGACGTAAAATTATTAAGAATGGTATATTTGGTTCCTTTTCAATAAAAAAACATGGCCTAAAAGAAAATTAAATGAAAAAATGAAGTTTTGTTATAATACGGTTCATTTACGTTCATTATAAAACTCCATTTCATTTTGCCATTGATCGTTTTAAGTTCCGATGTTTTAGATGATTCCTTGATTAATAGTGGATGTTCCCTAAGTTTTGTGTTTATGTTTTTCTTTGCAGAATGAAGAAAACTAAAAAACCAAATATAAACTTTGGAACAAAAATCATTCGAACTGCGACACCACAAAACCTTATATCGAACCACCACCATGTAGAAACAAAATATACATATCAAACATTCAAACATGCAAACAAGCGAATACAAAGGCAAAAACCAGATAATTTTGTGGTGATATATATAACCACCATAAAAAGCTTCGATTTTATGGAAAATATCAAGCACTTTTCTATTAACTTTTTTTTTTCAAATTTTCAATTACAAAGAGTACCCATATCGTCTAATATCTCTTGTGAAGAAAGGATGCCTTAAGGCTTCCCTAGCTTTCAGTCGCTCTGATGGGTCAAATCGCAAAAGCCCCTGCAACAGATCTATCAACGCCCCAGCAGAGTGATCCACGTGCTGCATCACCAGGTTCTACATTCATTTCAAAACAAAATCCTTCACTTTCCCAAATTTTATAATTTTATATATATATTTAAACTTATAATTTAATACTAACCAAATTAATTAATTAATTAATTAATAATAATACCTGAAGGCGTGGGAGTTTCCACACTGCCCTCATACTTTCTCTTGAGGTTGCACCCTCAGGCCAATCTAATCGCGCTCCCCTTCTAAAATATTTCTCAGACCGACGGCTACCCAAAAAAAAAAAAGTAAAAACATCTTTTAAATTTATGGTCCATTAAAAATTAATGATAAACAATAAGTTAATAACAGATTATTATGTATTATATATTACTCGGCTCTCATGATCATATGTTGAGGAAGTGGTCCTAAAACTCTCTCCATCATAGCAAGATGTTCCAAGTTCTCATGCGTCTGGAATAAAGCTTCACCCTAATTGAGAAACCAAAAATAATTAGAAAGGGTAAAAGAGTAATTTCACAACAAGCGTCGTGTTGAGAATTTGACTTACGGAGCAAAGTTCAACGAGTATGCAACCCACGCTCCATAAATCACACGGGTAGTTCCACCCAAGGCCTGAGATTTTGACACAGGTGATTATTGTCTTATTGATGAATGATGGGGTCACACAGTATGATAATAATAGATGTGAATTACCTAAAATAACCTCAGGGGCACGATAATGGCGTGTTGAGACAACATAGCTGTGATCTTGGTGTTCATATGTAGTACTCCCAAAATCAATGAGCTTAATGGCGCTTGTTTTTGGTAGATTCTTGAAGTAAGAACCATCTTTTCCGGATCTTGACAGAAACTGAATTATAACAAATTAAAACTACTGATTTATAAAATACGCATACATGCATATGTTTTTTTTAATGATAACATGCATCAACATACCTTATAATCCGGCACCTTAACATACTCTGAAGAAACCAGAAGAATGTTTTCTGGTTTTAAATCCGTATGTATAAGTTGTAGATCATGCATAACTGCAAAGAAAAGAACCAAAATAAATTATTCAAAAGAAAAAAAAAAGAGCAAATAGCAATGGATTACACAAACAAGGACAAGTAAACATATTACTACAAAGTTTCAAACATATAACATCTGAAAGATATATGTCACGTGTATAAAATGAAATATAGAAAGAAAGAAAGAAAAAAACAAAAATGGTACAAGTTTTTTTCACACACATGCTACAGATTCCAAAAGTTGTCTTGCAAAGTCACGAACAAGATCAATGGGAAATGAACGGTAGTTGTTTTTGCGGAGAAAATCGTATAAACTTGGACCAAGCTTCTCAAAAACCTGTTAAGACCAAGTTTTTTTTTTTATAAAATATAAATCCAAGCATATGACAACTACATGGTGGTGTCATAAGCAATTGGAAATTAATCGAATCTCATAAATACTTACAATACAAATATGATTACGATAGTCAAACCAATTCCGTATTTGCACACAACTGCAAAAATAAATATAAATCTTACACCAAAACCACTTTAAATTCTTGAAAAATAAAAAGAAGAGAGATATGTATACATACCGTGATCCACCAACATCATGTCTAGCAAGCTTCTGTAAAACATCAATCTCAATCATGGCAGCTTCACGATATTTGTTTATTGAGCGCACGATTTTAATGGCTACAGGCTCTTTCTTTTCGTTGTCCAAACACTCCAAAACTTGCCCAAAAGTACCTATTATATTTGGTTATTCTTATTGTCAATCAACAAAAACTAATGCTTTACATTTATGGTTTATGTAACAAAATAGCTAACCTTCACCCATTTTGCTCAATATACGATCTGAAATTCAGAAGTAAGGCAATTATTATTATTATATTAGCATGTGATTTGCACTTGAATTACCAATTACAATTTACAAGACTTACATCGAGGAGTTATATTCTCTCCTACAGCAAAAATGTAGTGGCCTTCTTTATCATCTGGTCTCCATGGAGGGGAGCCATTGTGAGGGATTCCTTTGTAATATATTGAAGAGTAAGAGAAACTGGGGACTGCTGCATTTATGAAATCCTGTCTGCAGTATAAAGCTGGGAGGACCTGAGTGACAATGAGATTTTGTAAATTATATATGATATATACCCGAGTTTGTATCCATGTATGAATATGCTACGAAATTTGAAGATTACTACAAAATCTGTTGATTCAATTGTAACCTCATGTTATTCAAAAGTTTTTATGTACAGATCAAGGTGTTCTTCATCCATGGATGAGACTCTATTCCACAAAGATGAACATGTTTCTCTGTATATATTACTTCATCCATATCTTTACATTCAAATTGTTCAATGTTGTTATAAACTGATTTCTCCAAACTACAATATGATCAGGCAACAGATCCACTTCCTGGGTTTAATCCCTGAGTTTATATGTGAAGAAAAAAATTGTGTTGAAAACATAATTACCTTGTTTGATAATTATACAAAATTTCATGGAATTGGATGATGTCATGCATCAGATGCAGTTAAGAACTTAAAAAGATATGAAATGAAAATCAACTTGAGTACTTTCTATGGCTTAATCTGTTGAATTACAGAAAGATATATATTCTCTTTTTGGGTGAAAGGACAAGATCTATATTCTACAAACAAAAAGCAAAAAAGTCTGAAGATCAAAAACACACAGGTAACTCGTTTTCACTGTTTCTAATCACAGTAAAAGTGGTTCCTAAAATGAATCCCCAATAAGCAAACGCAATTACATTAAGACACAAAAATTCATCAAGAACATATTAGAATCGTAAAATTTTGAACCTTTGGGGGAGGAGGAACAGGAGCGGGCATGTCCCAAGCCAATCGAGGCCGTTTCCTTGGTCGCTTATCCATATTTTTGTGAGGAAATTCCAAGATCCTCTGCGTCTCCATCCCGTAACACGATCTACGAAATTAAGCTTTGGAAATATATCCCGATTCACATGAAGTTACGCAAAATTTTGTTTGTGAAAAATCGAGGGATTCGCAGGAACCCTAGATTTAATTGAGATGGAGAAAGAAAGCTAACAATGGAGATGAGGCAGAAAGTAACCATGGTTGAGTTAAAATCTTACCTCCATGGTTAAGCGTTGGCACGTGATTACTCTCTTTAGCGGCACGTGACGTGAGTACCGAGAGTTCTTTTTCTTTTATCTTTTTGGAGTATCGACAGTTAGCGACCCATCTTGCCGGCCAATGAGGTAATGGCCATATCGAGTAATTGGGCCTGCTCGATTGTTATTTCTCCTTAAATTCCAGCTAATATTCCCTATTAAACTCAACACTTTATAGACAACCATTTTTATTGATAATGTTTTTGAACCAACATATAAATTTTATTTCGAGATAATTTAGGATAGAATCATAGAAGCGTCAAAAAGGAAACATATATAGTTGGATTAGGCTATACCACGTGGAGGGTGGCATAGACAATGGCATCATATGTGGCAATGGCACCATTTTTATTTTTTTTTTTGCTCTGGTAATTTAGGTGGAGTTGAGGTGGAAGACTTTGTCATATTATTTTCATGGCACCATTCCATTTTAGCTTAAAACACCGAAAGCTTGGATCAAACGTTCCAAGTAGACAAACCATGTATATTATCTGGTTATGTAGGAATGACCCATAAGTATTTTTTTGGTCTATATCTTACAAAATGTTTAAGTAGTTAATATGTTGGTGTGATTGTAATGTTAAAAATGCAGTTTATTTGACCAAGTTATGTAGAGTTTTCTACAAAAAGATAGTAATTAGATAAAATATTTTTTAAATTGATGCAGTTTTTTGTTTAATTACCGGAACATAGTAATTTAAACGAAAAGTATTTTATGATTAATTCTTAGTTTTTTTTTTCTTCTAAAACGCTGGAACATTTCCTCGGAATTGCACCATGTTTTCAAGTTTAATATTTTTTTTTCTTTACAACCACATCCCCTATTTCTTGATGGAACTAATCACGGGATCGATACATGTTACTAAAATTTTAATTAATTGAAAACCCTATAATAGTTGATGTCAATAAATTGAAAACCCATAAATTGATGTTGTCGATAAACTTGTGACGTCGAATATATTGAACAGGAAATTAAAATTCAGTTAATTAGAGGTTTAAATCCCCTCATTTTTTCTATATTTTGGTGCTTGTGGCTTGTGGGGTAAATCTTATTAAACGGGTTTCAAGTTCTTCCACATATATTAAGATGGATGTTCATCGGCTAAGGTAGGTTTGTTTTTTGAAAAAAACTTCTTTAGACCTCTTATTGTTGCGCGGCGCAGCACACGCGCAACATTTGTACTGCCTCTTCCAACCGCTTCGAACCTCTTCTTCTTTATTTTTTCTTGCTGAAATTTTTATTATATGTTGTTGAAATTTTATTTCACTTTTTTTCGTTTTTTTTTTTTTTTTGTTTATTCTTGTTAAATTTCTTTTTGTTTTTTTATATTGAATAATGATAGATTCTTGATGAAATATCATTATTTTTTACTAAATATCTTTATTTTATTTTTTTGTTGAAATATCATTAATTATTGCCGAAATGTTATACATTATTAAATTTTCCGTATTAAAAAAACTATTTTTGATTTATAAAATTAGTTTATTTTAATTTTTTAATATCTGCAGCAGTATACAAATGTTAAAAAAAACAAACACGCTTCTTATTACAATCTGCAGCCGTTTGGTCCACCTCTTCTACTGTAGAGGGTTGCAGAGGTGGTCCGCATACTTCATGAATTTTTGTTTCAGAAAATCAAACAGCACCTAAGACTTGGTTCAAATGACTCGTTCTTCATCTCGTATTCTCCAATATTTCCCAGGTACCATATATACATCCACCAAAGTGGATTATATGATGCTTTGTGAGATTCCAATAACTAAACCGCCATTATTGTAGGTGCTTGAGTTAATTTCAAGATCTAATGAAAACCAAAAATAAATAAATAAATAAAATTAAACCTTTAGTTGCTTCAGCTATTTTCCAGATAAAATGAAAACCCATAAGTCAAATGCATATTCCACACCAAAAAAAATAAAAAATGTTTTTGATGTTCATTTTTTCATATCATACTAGGTGTGAGACTCATGTATAATATGGTTTATTTAAAAATAAATAAATAAATATGAAATTCTAAACATTTGGAGTTTGAATTTATAAAAAAAAGTAAGAAAAATATTGAATTATTAAAATTAAAGTGTTTTTTTCTTTTAAATTTAAACAAATAATTTAGATAAATAGACAAATGAAACTAATGAGAATTTAACTTAGTAATTTTGAAATTAGAAGAAAAAGTTCATTAATGAAATTAATATGCATTTATTATTACATTTAAAAATTATGTGGAGTTTAATAAAATGAAAAAAAAAACATAAAATGATATGTGGAAAAAAATAGAGTGAAAATAATAAGAAAAAGTCATGTGGCATAATGCATTAGAAGATGACAAGTGGCAACATTATTTTCATTTATTAGAGATGATCCATTTTTATTTCATTATATTCAATTTTGGGTTTTGCCTACATTTTGTTCTTCATCTTTAATTTTAGGGATTTATTGTAGTTGTGTAATTAAAATCAAAACAAAAAAAAAATGGAGATCAATCTTATGTTTAGAGAAGTAAAATGAGGGATTATGAGTTATTAGTGGTGGCGGTTTAAAAGATTGGAGGAGAGAATAATAAAACAAGAAAACCAGGAAAAGATGAAATATGGGTAAAAGTATATTTTTTTATGCATCTAACAGATAAAAGTAAATAAACTTAGGCCCCGTTTGATAGAAGCTGACCGAGAAAGGTGTGTCCGAGTAATAAATTTTGACTGAGTAAGAAACCATTCCGTTTGATTGTACATCTAGCTAAATGTGCTGACTGATGCAAAATGATCATTTTACTTTGATGCTCTAGTGATAGATAATAATAATAATAATAATAATAATAATAATAATAATAATAATAATAATAATAATAATAATAATAATTCATTATAAAAGTTCAGGTCCAATTAGTAATTTCCATAAATTAGTTATGCAAGACAATTTAAAGTTGTGGTGGATTCGGTCAAGATGGGTATCTTCAAGGACCAAAACTGCTTAATTTCAATTTTGAGTTGTCTTCTTCCCTTGATCAAATGCAACCTCTATTCGTGTATTTTTTTTTTGTGCGTCTGTGTTCCAGTTTCCTTTTCCTTTTCCAGGTATTAAATTGATGGTTGAGGAAGGAGGATGAGGGTGGTGCAAGGGCAATGGGGAAATGAATTTCAATCAGATTCAGTTAGCAATTGTTTTGGGTACGAGCGAGTTAGACATTGTTAACCCGGTCAGATGCAAAGCTGGGGCATATCAAACACATAGAGCTGACTGAGCCAGACATTTTTGTCTGACCTGACCTAGTCAGATCCAAATCAAACAGGGTCTTAGCCAAAATGATGAACTGTGAAAGGGGTTGAAACCACATGGTATATTGGTGTAACGAAGTCAAATGTTGTTGTGAACATGAGACTTTTTAGAAACTGCATGGGCCAATTAATTATGAAATCTTGTCTAAATATTAAAACAATAAGTTTTTCATTCCAATGGTTTTGACTATTGAGTGGTTGAATGAATAGATTTAAGTCATAAATACTATCATCACAAATATCTAAGCCGTTATTTTTCTTTTTAAATTTGCATATGTTTTAAAGCAAATCATGAGTGTTTTGATCAAAAAACGATTTGTGAAATATCAACCAAATTTTACGAGAGGTTGTAGTGTTGCAATCAGTGTGAACGTGAAAATGAAAAGAAAGTGACACGCGTGATCTTTATAAGGAAAGTATTTGATCTTTTCTAGTATTTTGTGGTATAAAACCTTGGGAGGTGATAATGATCGTTTGTCTTGTTTAATCTTATTAATCGAAATGTAAATTATAAAGATGTGTTTGAGAGTACGAGTACAAGTGATTTAGTCATTGCAGGTGTGTGTTGTGTGATTTATATATGTTTATTTAAAACATACGTTGACTAACTAGATCTTCGATATTATCGGGATCCTGTTGAACAAGCTCTTGCATGTTGGCTTAACTCGGTAACTTTGGGTTTTAAGTTTGATTGAATCGATTCTTCAGTGTAGACGCGTCGTGTGGTTACTATTTATACACATATAAATAATAAACAAGAAATATATTCGTTAATCTCGTTAGGAAATAATATTGGTAATATTCATGATCCTGACTCGTTAAAACATATGTTTATCCACTTTAAGATCCAAGATACTAGACATGTATCTTAAATTATATTAAGCATATCATACTACCTCATGAAGTTCTTTTTTAAGCCTAACAAGACATACAATGATCCATAACAATATGATTCAAACAAGTAACTTTTATATTATTATTATGTTTTATTTTTTCTTATCTTTTAAATTTTGATATAATTAATATAAATATATCTATCAAATAAGATCTTTTTAAATTAATCAAAATAGTTAACAATAATATTAATCAAAAGTTATATTTAATTATAACTTTTTGGCTAGATTCTACTGAGATGATTTGGTTATAAAAAATATTTATTTAAATTCGTTAACCATAATAATTATAATAATTAAAAAAATAATAGTATGCACTATCTGCAAAATGGATGTCATTTATCCACTTGAATACTTGAATGATATATGTTTAATATATTTGTTTCTTATATAAATTTACATCAACTTAAACTAGATGGTTATTGAGATAATTAAATTTAAATTTATGTCTATATCATTCATTTGCCTAGTATAATTTTGAATCGACCCAATTAAACAATAAGAAGAAAATGGGTAAAAAACCTACATCCGACAGACCCGGCCCGATCCTGAGTGGTGGTTTGTTGTATACGGGAGGCGCCTCGTTTTAACATTTGAATTTTGTACGAAGCGGAGATGGCCCCCCCAATTCGTCAAATATATACGCACTCTTTGTAGCCGTTAGCAAAACTCAAATCCTCCACACTCTGTTCTCTCTCGCCAAAAATCAAAATTCAATCTTGTAAAAACACTCGTTCCATCCAACAAATTCCGATCTCGATCAACTCTTCTTGTTCAAGCACAGGTAAAAAATTTCTAACATTCGCGTTTGATTTGATGTTCTTGTTGTTTTGGGATCTTGATCGGCAATTAGACTTATTTTAGGGTATGGAGTATAAAAGGAGCACAACGTCAATGACGCCGGATCATAATGGGAAAGCGGGAGTTGGAATGGTAGCCAATCCGATGCCGTTTCTCACTCCTAGACCCGAGCGGAGGCGTCCGGAATCTAGAGGTATCGATTGGAACTCTAGTAAAGTTGAGAAAGATCGTGGTGAAGTTAACATCCAAGTTTTGCTCAGATGCAGGTACACTTTCTTCATTTTTTTTCGATTTCTAGTTAGGTATTTAATTTCATATGCGTTTAGGGTAGGTTAATTGGCTGTACACATACATTTCGTCAACTATTCTTAGGCTCTGTTTCAAGGCTTGGTTTGTTCATGTATTCATAGGCCCTTAAGCGAGGAAGAACAAAAGTGCAACGTACCAAAGGTGATAACATGCAACGAACACAAAAGAGAAGTAGCAATATTGCAAAATGTCGCCAACAAACAAGTAGACAAACTCTTCACCTTTGACAAGGTACATCCCTGAATCTATAATTACCATGAATGTGATACAAAAAGTTATCTAATTCTTATTCCTTTTTAAAGGTTTTCGGGCCCAAAGCACAACAGAGATCAATATATGACCAAGCAATCTTTCCTATTGTAAATGAAGTGCTTGAGGGCTTCAATTGCACAGTTTTCGCATATGGTCAAACTGGTACGGGTAAAACATACACAATGGAAGGAGGGATGAGAAATAAGGGTGGAGACTTACCTGCTGAGGCAGGGGTAATTCCAAGAGCAGTTCGCCAAATCTTTGATACCCTAGAGGCTCAAAATGCTGATTACAGCATGAAAGTTACTTTCTTGGAGCTTTACAATGAAGAAATAGTTGACCTTCTTGCCCCTGAAGACAACACCAGATCTTTAGATGAGAGGCAAAAGAAGCCAATTTCGTTGATGGAAGATGGGAAAGGCTGTGTTCTTGTAAGAGGTTTGGAAGAAGAAGCTGTATACAGTGCAAATGACATATATACCCTCTTGGAACGAGGTGCAGCTAAAAGGCGTACAGCAGACACCTTGTTAAACAAACACAGCAGTCGTTCTCATTCAGTTTTTACAATAACTGTACATGTGAAACAAGCAACTGTTGGAAGTGAGGAACTTATTAAATATGGGAAGCTTAATCTTGTTGATTTGGCAGGGTCAGAAAATATTTCCCGGTCAGGTGCCCGAGATGTAAGGAAACAGATACTATATCTTATTCTTTTGTCTTTCACAATGCTTGAATTTTTTTGTTTTTCTTTTACTGATTTTTTATTTACAAAAAATCATGTTTTGTTCATTGTAGGGTAGAGCAAGGGAAGCTGGAGAAATAAACAAGAGTTTGCTTACATTAGGTCGTGTCATTAATGCACTTGTGGAGCATTCTGGTCATGTTCCATACAGGTTTGCATTCATAATATTTCTGTTAACTTCTAGTAAAAATCCATAGGGAAAATTACCAGATTTATAATGGTTTTTCTGTAATTTTCTGTAAACCATATTCTCATATGTTGCTTTGTACAGAGATAGTAAGCTGACAAGGCTGTTAAGAGACTCACTTGGTGGAAAGACCAAAACCTGCATCATTGCAACGGTTTCTCCATCTGCTCATTGTTTAGAAGAAACATTAAGCACTTTAGATTATGCACATCGTGCTAAAAACATTAAAAACAAACCAGAGGTCAGAATTTAAATTATTTTATTCTATATAGCTATACCCTTGATTTTCTTTTTTATATACATTACCCGTATCTGAATTCATATATTTTGATACAGGCAAATCAGAAGATGTCTAAAGCTATGCTGCTCAAAGATATGTATTTGGAAATTGAAAAAATGAAACAAGGTTTGATGACTCACACTGCCATTATCCATAATTTTTTTATGCATAATATAGTTAGAAGTTATGATTCTATTGAAATATAAACAGATCTTAGAGCAGCTAGGGAAAAGAATGGTGTATACATTCCACATGAAAGATATGCACAGGATGAATCTGAAAAGAAGGTATGCATATTGTAATCTCATTAGCATACTTTTTCATCTACTTCATCTTTTCATATATAATGTTATATTGTTGTTATGTTGATCATTGTATCATTTTACAGTTGAAGAGTGAAAAGATTGAGCAGCTGGAGATTGATCTAAGCATCAGTGAGAAGGTACTACTCCTTCCTCTGTCTCTAAGAGAAATATATCAAACACTACTTGAGGAATCATTTATCAATTAAATTTTTTTATTTAAATGCAGCAAGTAGATAAATATCGTGAACTCTATGAAAGTGAAGAAGAAAAAAGATTGAGTCTTGAAAGTGATCTCAAAGATTGCAAGGTATGAAATGACCAAACAAGTGGATATAATTTTTAATTTTTTTTATCTCATATTTCCTGTGGACACATGCAGGAAGATTTGGAAAAAAGTAACAAGTCATTACTGGATATTCAAGGAAAGCATAGGGAAGCCATGTCAATGTTGAAGAAAAAGGAAATTTTCATCTCCAAACTTTTAGATTCAGGTCAAACATAAATCTTGACTTTAACTAATCCATTAGCTTCTTTTTATGCAAAAATTTTATATTTTTCAATCTTGTCATCAAAACAGAAAACTGTCTAGTTGAACATGCAAAAGGTCTGCGTAACAAATTACAAGATGCATCAGAAGACATAACTGGGTTGTTTTCAAAAATAGGTATATTGCTTTTTCATATTTTTAATTATTACAGTATATTTTTTATGTTGTATTTATAAAAAGTATAGAGTAAAGTATGTTGCTGTTTCCTGCAATTTGCTCAATAACAAAACTAACCAAACATAAATTTTCATGTATAGATTATAAGAGCAAGTTAGAAGCAGAAAACCAAGGGCTACTTTTGTCATTTGGTTGTGAGCTCGATCACAGCCTAAAAGATCTGCAGAAAGTTGTATTGAGTTCAGTTTCACAACAGCAGCAACAAATGAGATGCATGGAAGAACATGTTTCTGTGTTTCTTGATACTAAACATGATGTAAGAAATTAGTTCCATTGTTTTCTAAATCATTTTTGAATTTTACAATTTCTGATTTACTGAATTTATTTATCAACCAGAAAACTGAGGTTTTGGAATCAAGGATCAAGAACATAACAGAGACATACACATCAGGCATGAAGGTATTAAAGGAGCTTGTTGACACACTGCAAACAGAAGCTTCTTCTGATTTGGTTCATATGAAGTCCAGAATATCAGATCAAACATTGGCAATCGAAAATGTAAGAAATCATTAAATAAAATTTAAGGTTAAATAGTTAATAGAAACAAATCAATGATGTGAAACATTCTTTCATGCAGATCTTTGAGAATGCAGTCATGGAGGCTAAAAATGTCACATGTGATATTCAGAATTCTATAGCTGATCAGAAGCAAATGCTGGCTGTATCTGTTCAACAACATGAAGAGGTATAAACACATCACAACAAGGGTGTTGTTATTTTAACTCTTAAATTTTATAATTATATTATTACTCTTTTCATAGTTTATATCTCATATTTTGTTTTTTAATTGTGTAGGGACTACATAAAAGTTTGGAGACTTCACATGAAATCTCAAGGGCAGTAATTGGTTTCTTCAACAATCTGAATCAGCAAGCTACCAAACTCATGAAAGTTCTTGAAGAAAATCATAAAATTCGATCACATCAGCTAAATGCATTTGAGAAGAATTTCAAGGTAAAAAGGCAATAAAAGTTAAAGAGTAAACTGCAATTTTGGTCCTTGAGTTTTTAGCTTATTTTTTTTAGTTTCGCTTCTAAATGAATCGGGTTGCATTTGTGGTCACTATTTTAAAAGTGTTCTAAACCATTTTGGTCAGTTGTTAAAATTTCAAAATGACCATTTTGCCCTTGGACAAAACTGAAAAAAAAAAACAGTATACCACAAGGATGTATGATATGGTGCAACTGTGGGAAAAGTGTATGAGTTCAGATATAAAAGGTATAGTACACTTTTTCTTCCAGTTTTGATCCAATGGCAAAATGGACATATCAAAAAATTTAACAGTTGGGCTATTAACTTAGAGAAACCAAGGAACCAAAAGCTTATGAAATAGTGAAATAAAGATCAAATTTTGCAGCCCAATTCCTTTAGTGTCCAAAACCAAAAAAATCAGATAAACTCAGGGACCAAAAATGTAACTTACTCTAAAGTTTATTAACCAGTGTATGATTTATTTCCTATTTAACAGGAAGATGCAGCCAGAGAAGAACAAATGGCAATCGAAAACATTTCAACAATCTTGAAGAACTTGATGGCAAAACAAACTTCAAGGGTAACTAGGAAAAATTCTTCTTGTTTTCATATATACATGTCATATAAAAAAAGATTATTAAATCTTGACAATAATCCATATATTGTCATCCAACTTCATTATCAGGTCTCTGAGGCATCACAAAATCTTGACAACTTAAGTTCACAAGACAACAAGATCTTGCTGCAAGACATATCCAACATGCTGCAGACATCAAATGATGGAAAGACTGAAGTGAATGAACAAATAGAAAAGGCGAAAAGTCATTATACAGAAGCCATGTTTATTTCAACTCAAAATCAAGCAATGATGGAGAATTGCTTTGAGGATTGGTAAGATTTATTGTATCAATTGATTAACTTTTGCTAATTTGGTTGAGTCACTGATTTTAGTTTTTATTTTTTATTTTTTTTATATTAATGCAGTACAAATAAGGTTGGAAAATCCTTGCAACACTGGAACAATACAGAGTTGGTGATTAATCATGTTAATGAGAGCAGCATAGTTGAGACAGAATTGCTTATAAGGTATAATTACTACATATCATATAAATACATATACCCTAAGGGGCATAATAGTCTTTATTTTTGCATGTTCTTGACCACATAACTTAATCTTTTGTTTAGTGAGAAACTTCATGTAAACAAACTTAGAAGTGAAGAGATCGCTTCAACACACGCGTCAATGGATGCAAAATTCCATTCAGATGCTACAGATTTGAAATCATCTGTTATTGGTAATCTTTATGAATTAATCCTTTTTTTTTTGTTTATAAAACATATGAACCGATAACTTAATCGGGTGAATAAATTGTAACACAAGCAGATTCACTCATGATGGATCAAGAAATGAAGAAAGAAATTGATTCTGTGTCAAAGACATGCTTACATCACCTTACATCCTTAGAAGATGAACATGATGATAGAACAAAAAACATGCTAAACCAATCCGAGTGCCTAAAGAAACATTACAAGGTATAAATTATGATTTTTTTTATTGCTTTAAACGAGAATTCATTTTTGTGTTAATATGTATAACAGGTTGATGATGATTCTGGTGTAAGAAAACGTGAGATAGATGTGCCTAGTTTGATATCCATTGAGGCAATGCGAACACTTGCTTTTGAAGATCTTTTAGCAACAAATACTGCTTATGAAAACCGACACAAGTGTGTGGAAAATGGAAGCAAAGTGAAACATCATCATCAACATTTAAGCTCGGGGTCTCCTAATCGATGTCCTTTTGCAGATGTTAACTAATTTTTTAGTGTAAAAGGATATGTCAAGGTGAAAGCTTTTTAAAGCATATATATAATTATAGTTTCATGTTCTTAGTGAAGTTCGAAACTTTGTTACGCACTCATCTACTAATGAGTGACTTGTATTCGTTTTGGATGTGGCAAACGGGCGGGTTGACCCGTTAATATTCATATAATAGGTAGGTTGTAATCATTTGAACACAATTTGAGTCAATTTTCAAACTGTTTGGCCTATTTCATTTTAAAATATCAATTTTTATAAGATACACATAAAAAACATTAATAATGAGAAATATTACCATAGTGAAATGTGAAATGAAATATATTTCCAATTAAAAAAATATGAAATACAGTAAATATAAAGAATATTCTATATAATTAATGCATTTCACATTTAATTATACTAATATTTTTCATAATCAATGATTATTATATGTGCCATTAGGGAGGACGGTACCGTTGCGGTTTTCACAAACCGGAAAGGGGGGGGTACCATCGATACTGTCGGTTAACCGTTCCTTGTGGTTTGGTGGTTTATGGTATTGAATTGGTTTCACCAACCTAGACCTGGGAATCCGTGTCTGTATGTCGTGTATTCGTGTCAGACATGAATTTACACGGCACAAATTTGTTAAACACGAACACGACACGAATTATAAAACGTGTTTGGGGTATCAAACACGAACACGACACGTAAAAAATTCGTGTGACACGTGACATGACACGAATAGACACGTTTTTTAGCCGTGTTACACGAAAACACGAATAAACATGTTTTTAATGACTTTTTTTAAGCTTGGCTATAAACGAATTATTGACTTTTACGAAATTGGCTATATATGTGTTTATACATGTTTGTACGTGTCACGTGTCAACACGAATTTGTATCGTCTCTTATACGTGTTTAAACAGGTAAATCCGTGTTTGACATGTGTAAGACACGAAACACGAATTTGAAATACGTGTCAGACACGAATAAACACGAAACACGAATTTCTAAAACACATACACGGAAAAATCGTATCGTGTTCGTGTCGTGTATCAAATTGTCAGGTCTACACCAACCCATTTGTTTTTCGACTAAATTTCAAAGGCTCCACCTGCCTATTTCAGCATGCAAATGCAGAGAAATAAGGATATACAAAGTGAAACAAATGTTTGACTTTTCTTTTAAAATGATTTTTTGACTTCTAACTTTTCCAAAAAGTTAAAAAAGTCTAAAAGATATTTGGCAAATGGAAAAGTTCTTTTAAAACAACTTTTTGCCATGAACAAAAAGAAGTTTTTTCAAAAGTTATGAAATTCCATCTTTTTGTGACTTTTGCCTTTTAACTCTTAAAAGTTTTAAAAGTCAAGCCAAACATATCATTTTAGAAAAATTGTTTTACAAAAAGTCATTTTATAAAAAAGACTTTTAAGTCTAAAAAGGAATCCCAAACACACCCCAACTCATGTCAAATACATCTCATCATATAACAAAGTCATAATATCCCAGAATCCACATAAATCCTCATTAACAGACGAGTGTGTACAATCATATCGGTGCCTTCTCATGATCCTGAGATGTACCTGAAACACATTTAAATCAACGTTGTAAGCACGAAACTTAGTGAGTTTCCCAAAATACCACATACACAAACAATTAGCTTCTCATGACCATATCTCAATAAGGACCCTCCAGTCATGTGTCTCAGTAAAGACCCTCCGGTATTACGTCTCGGTACGGACCATCCGGCCACACACACACACACACATAATAATATAACATCATAAGTCACAAAGACGACATGCACATATATAGCAATTAAGACCCTCCAATCGATAACACGAACAAGACCCTCCGGCCACACATAAATTACCACACTGTAAGTATAGTGAGAAGACTCACCTCACGCAGTCAACCAAATAAATCTCGCACCCGAACTGTCGGTCTAGACTCCGCCTAAAATATACCACATATACCTCTAATTAATAAATAATATTAAGAACCTGTTAATGCTAGACCGAGCCTCTCAACTAAATCTCAGAAGGGTAAAAAACCATTTTGTCCCTCCTTGGTCAAAAGTCCACAATTTGACCCAAAACTCAAAAGTTAACAAAAGTCAACACCCAGCGCGTACGCTGGGCGTACTGCTAGCTAAGCATGCGACGGGGGTTTCCAACTCTATGTTGCACGTAGCAGGGAGTATGCGCGGCGTGCTCCTCAGACTCATATTTCCCACTCCTATTGGTCTTAATTCGTTAAGACAAGTATTCCAACTAAAGATCCGAGCTAAATAAGGCCTCATAAAGTTGTTGACTTTAAGCCTTTGCAAGGCTAGTCAAGGCCCAAACCCAAAAACTCTAACTTTCTCAATACAAAAGACCATACAATTCATGCATGGAGAGATCTAGACGTCCAAGCACTCATTTTTATGGATCAAAACACTCTAATACACCTAAAAGGATAGAAGAATAGCTCTGGAGTTCATCAAACTCACAAAGTTCCATACTTGGGTCATAAAACCCTAAAAAGGACCCAAAACAAGAACCAAAACAAACAATGAACAAGTTTTAAACTTGATACCTTTGGAAGATGCAACAACTGAACTAGACGTAACGTCCTAAAAATCATGACATAATTTTTTTTTTGTTTTTAGATTAATATATCGTTAATGCATGCTTTCCCATAAAAACAGAGCAATTAAGTTTTATCAAAACATTGACAAATCATAATAATTCACAGAAAACAGAAACATGTGGAGTGTGCTCTACAATAATCCTGAGCCTTTCCATTTGAAAACCGGAGTACCTGAAACATAGACTGAAAATCGTAAGCACAAAGCTTAGTGAGTTTCCCAAAATACAATACAACATACAACCACAAAATAACATGCAACATACATATAGTTGACATGGGCTCCCCCAGTGGTCTTTATCTGGGATGCCATGGGTTCCCCTCATGGTCTTATACCTGGAATGCTATGGGCTTCCCCTCACCCCCACCCTATGGTCTGATATCCAAATGCCACGGGCTCCCCCTAGGGTCTTCCATACAATTATCACAGAGACAACTAACATACGACATAACACGTAATGGGTCAGTATTGGTGCCTTCGAGCCATGGATATAGTGAGAAGACTCACCTCGCACTGTTGAATCATACAGAAACACCCTTGGTTGTTAGCTGGCAGATCCCGGAACTATCAATGACAAAACAACGCCCAATTAACAATTGGGTTCCAATCCATAACCATAACTCCATGCATGGGGTAAAAAGACCATTTTACCCCTAACCTAGCTTTATCCAAACTAAGACCCAAGCTTACAATCTGAAAGGCCCAAAGGCCAACTAATCAACCAATGACCCAATTTTCCAAATTGGGTTCAAACCCCTTACATGAGTGGCAATATGGTTAGGACAGATTTCGATAGTCGAAGTTCTCTTTGGAAGTCGCGTGGAGCGACTGTGAGGTTGCTCTTTGGCTTAGCAACCGGGTAGGAATCCGGTATTCCAAATGGCGACAGTGATTTGGGATTTTGCATAGAGTAGCTTGTGGACAGTAAGACGCTAAGTCACTTGCAGTTGGATTAAATAATCTCAGAGTAATTATGTCACAACTAGCATTTTTAGCTAGGAAATTCTATTCTCATGTAAACATCATCCATTGTAAGGCATGTGCTCAAAGTGAAAATCACACTCTATGATCAATCAAAATCATCCATTTGAAATCAAAACTCTCTCAAGAGGTTCAAGACCTAATACAATACACCTCATACGTTCAACTATGGTTTGAAAACCCTAGAAATCCCGGTTCAAGTTCATTATGAACTAGGACTCTCTTATTGGGCCTAATGGACCAATAAACTTTCAACTTGATCACCTCAGGCCTATGAACCCTAATTGGGCTCTAAATAGACCACATTCCTAAAACTTTAGCATTTTGGGCCATGTTGGCCTAAAAAATCCTTCTTATCTCTAATGAGCCTTGTTGGGCCATAAAAGATTTCAATTTGCCCTAATGGGCCGTAAACTCTTTAATTAGGCTTCATTGGGCTGAGAACCTTAACAAGGGGCCCAATGGGCCGAAAAATAATCTTAAACTTCATGAATTCGAACAAGGCCAAGGATAGGCCCAAACATCCCTCCATCTTCATTTTCTTTAGCCCACATGTTTGGCCCATAAATTTGACAAAAAAAAAGGAAATGTTTATATTCTAAGCATGACAACTCATCTTTGCATGGGGGATATTTGTAACACCCATAATCAGAAAGACCAAGAAAGGAAAGGAAAACCCTAAGTCAAGGGGGGTCAACTTGTCAAGTCCAGGGTGGAACTCGACGAGTCCGAGCAGGATCCGGGTCGAGGAGTAAGTGACCGACTTGACGAGTCAGCAAGAGGACTCGGCGAGTCCGGTCTGAAGAGGAAAACCCTAAATCCGGGACTTTGTGCACTATATAAACATCTCATTCTCTCCCTTAGGGTTCTGTATAGCCTCTCTTATCTATAACACAAAACCCTAAGCCTCCATTTTAGCACATTCAAGATTTCTTGCCATTTTGGGTGATTTGAAGGAAGAAGGAGGGAGGGCACCTTTGGTGATTCAAGGATTGTCTTTAGATCCAGAGTTGGTGTGACTTTTCAGATCCCTTGAGGTAATAAGGTGACCCTATTGCATTAGATCTATTTTATGGTTGAGTTTTAGGCATTTTTGAGTATGGAGGAGGTTTATTCCGAGTTTGCAGTAGATATGAGGTTGCTACCTCAGATCTAGGCTATTAAGGATCTAGAAAGCCATAAAGTTTATGCCAATAAGTTGTTGGTGAAGCCACTTGGTCACAAAACCTAGCCCTAGAGTGTTTTAAGCCCATATCCTTTTGGTTTCACGTAAAGTTTGCAACTTTACGTAGGGAATAGACTTGGGAAGAGTGGATCTATGAGTTGGAGCCCCTGCGTGGCTCGAAAAGCCACTGTAAGGATTAAGGACTGATGATAAACTGTTGGATTAGTGTCTAAGTCCATAACTATTTTGGTATGTACTTGACCCGATTATGAGCATGGTCCTTTTGGGTTGCCTTCACTATAGCAATATGTAGGATGATTTAAGGAGAGAAAGATTTAAATATGATTTATTAATATATTATGAGAATAATATATTAAAGGAGAAATCATATTGTTTAATTAATATTAGTCAAGAATTAATTGATAATTAATTTTGTGGCTAAAAGAGATTAATTAAATTTAGGGGACTGGACTGTAATTATTGGATAATTGAGTTATTGGGCTAAGGAATGCTAATGGATCAAGGGGTGAACGAAATTATGATGGAAGCCCATCATATTTTCGTCCATGGCCTTATCCAGAAGGTTCCATGGGCTGCTTAGAGTTTAAGCTGTCCATTAGGGTTTTGACTGAAACCCTAGCAGCTCACACAAGTATATAAAGGACCCTTAGGCTCCCAAAAACGTGGACAACTGATTCTCTAGGGTTTCCAGCCGTTTTTGGGCAGCCTCTCTTCTTCTCCTCTTCATCCAATTTGCATAAGGTGTTTGTGACTCCATTAGAGGTGCATCACTTGAGGCACTAAGCTTTTGAAGCCAATCCAAGCAAGGAATTGATTGTTATTGCTATATAACAATCAAAGGTAATTCTCTAAACCCTAATTCAGTTTATAATATGTTAGATCTAAGTTTATTAGTCTTGGATTCAAAGCATGTACAATAGAGAAACCTAGATCCAAGCATTAGGGTTTGTATGAGCACATAGGATTGTTCTTATGCCTAAAACCCATCAGTGGTATCAGAGCCTTGATTGGTTTCAGTTGTATTTGATGCTTATATGTTTTATTTACTGAAAAAACGAAATTTTGGCCTCTGCCCGACCTGACTCGCCGAGTCAGTGGATGAACTCGGCGAGTCCAGGGGTCAGACAGAGGGATTTTCGGGTTTTGGCTGCTGTTTTGACTTGGACTTGATGCTTAATTTGTTTTATGAAGTTAAAATCCGAATTTTATCTTAATTAAGTGTTTATCCATGCCAAAACAATAGATAATTTCAAATCTTTTAAATATTGGTTGTTTATGTGATAAATATAGATTATTTAAATTTATTTGGTAATTATCTAATGACTAAAATAAGATTAGGTCAAATATAGATAATGAATAAATTAATTGTTGAACTTATATTATTTGTTATTTGATCCTTTGTGATGTGAAAAAGTTTCAATTGCACCCTTTAGGTTTTATAGTTTAAATTTGAACTTACAAGTTTTTGTTTATGAAATTTAAATAAGTTAAACCCTAATGTTCTGAAATGTTTCAAAACTTGCCCTCAAGTTTTGGAATTTTAAATTTGATTAAAAGTTTAATTTTGAAATGTTAAATTCTAAAACCCTAGTAATTTGAAAAGTTCATATCACACCCTTATGGTTTTGTTAATTAATTAAAGTGTATAATTAAAGGTGATTTAATAAACCCATAAAGTTTTTGGTTTACATTTAATTAAATTAAAAGTATAATTTACTAAGTTAAATCACCTAGTATTTTAAAAGTGTAAAATACACCCTATACTATATATAACATTAAAAGTCTAATATTATATATGAGTAATCAGTCAGTCTTACCGTTAGTAGGCCTCATTCACGAAGTTGGTCTATAAGGGGTGTTTAAGGAAATTGCCTATAAAATGGCGATTGAATGGGTATCCACTCTTACCCACCGCACTCTTGACTAGTGGAGGGTCGTTAGCCGAACGGGTAGGATAGGACAGAAACCTTCCATTATAAGTATAATGAAGTACAAAGTAACTAAATGCTTTTTCAAATTCCCAAATCATAGTTACTTTAGGAAAAATGTGAAATTGTATGCTAATCCATAGAATTACACTTCGTACCCCTGTCAAACGTTAGTGGAGCGTGTGTGGTTAACCGACACACTAATTTGGGGATGACATTGGTAGCGAAGGGTGACTCGATGTTTGTCATAGATCAATGGAGCGTGTGTGGCTAACCGGCACATTGATTAGGTGATAGTAGCATTGGGTGCACCACGTGATTCGTATGGTTATTCACACCTTGTTTGTGATCCTCGGCATCCCAGTCACAAATAGTAGGGCATAATCGAGATTAAACATGCCATTGAAAAGTTCAATGAATCTCAAAAGATCTAGGAGTTTCAATTCATTTAAAACTTAAACTTCCTTTTCGTTTTTCATGGTGGAAATTGGTAAATCGTCATTTACCTACCTTCAAATATTTTGCAACTAGATTACAACATCCCTTTTCTAGGTTGTAGAATATTGTGTTGGATCCTAGCTTGATGTTTCATTTGGGTGTTGCATCAAGAATTCTAATCAACATAACTTGAATTTTCTCCCGTTTTGTAGATGTCTGAATCTTACAATGGTCTTCCCAAATCCTTTGGAACAAGCTTTCCAAATGAAGATGACGTTCCGAGATACGATCAAGGAAATGAGAGTCATGCTTCACTTCCTCCACCTCCTCCAATTGTTCTCCCTGACCCACAAGTTCAAAGGCTTGAAAAGTTCAAGCTCACTCAAGCCCTTTTGGCAAGTAAACACGAAGATGGGAAACCTATGTGTGCGCACGTCTTAGAGATGAAGTCACACATTGATAGGTTAAACATGTTGGGTGTCGAGATTTCAAGTGAGTTGGCTGTTGACTGGGTTCTTCAGTCACTTCCTAAATCATATAGTGAGTTCGTTAGAGAGTGCTATATGATGGACCACGACGTGACCCTAATTGATCTCACATATTTGCTTATAGCTGCTGAATCAGCAATGATTTGGCGTGCTGGTCAAGCAAATTTGTCTGGTGAATCAAACTCCCAAACTTCAATGGACACTGACAACATTGGAAGTCCAGAAAGAACTAAGTCTGTGATTGTCCGATGTGCTGTGCCAAAGGAGTCCATTTGCTTTTATTGCCAAGAGAAGGGGCATTGGAAACGAAGTTGCCCTAACTACCTAAGAGATCTAAGAGATGGGAGAGTCAAGACGTATGGCTCTGCTTCAGGTAAAATCCATTATCTAACTCTTTTGAGTTCCTATTCTAGATTCTTAATACATGATGTGATAAGATTACATTTTGATGTTTTGTAGGATCGAAGAAAAGAGAGGAAGCTTGAGAGAAGAAGTGAGCTGAATCTAATCATGAAGAAATGGATTTCGATCGCATTACTTGAAGAATGGATTCTTGAGCTACTACTTGGAGTTAGAATAGATTGTTAAGAAATATGAAATAACATAGTTTTTCAATTGAATTGCATTGTAAGGACAAAATTTTTTCCGCAATAAAATGAATTTTGATTTTATCTTATTTATTTATCCTTGCGATGGCATGTATGAAAAAAATTGATGTTTGAATGTTTCTATTATTAGCAAATGGATTTGATTCTCAATTATGTTATTTGTGGAAATGTCAAAAGTTTACCAAATAGGGAGAGTTTCTCATCGCCCAAGTTTCAATTGGACAGAAACTTGGAATCATGCAATGTGTATTGTATGATGAATGAAAAACTTTCACATTTGGGAAACCTAGACTAATTCTTTGACAAAGTGTCAAATTGAAGGACTAGGAAGATCAAGTACACTAGGTTGTGCGTTGATCAAGTCTACCACAAGAGTGACAAAGATATTCGTCATGATTTACTAAAGTTTAGTGAATATGGTTATACTTATAAGATTGAGTATAACTCTGAGTTGACTGAATTAGTTTCAATCAATAGCAGAACGAATAAGAAGAATCAAGAAGGCAGAAAGATAAAAGTTTCTCCATTCTAAGAAGAAGGGAGAGTACCTTTTATTGTGTTTTATGATGAAGTCTTAATGATTAAGAACCATATCTCAATTGATCCTCTAAGTGAGTCTTAGTGCATTTGCATGTCTAAGAAGAGGAATCAAGTATTGTAGAAATGGTTAAATCAATAAGTCAATCATACTTCGTTCCAATATCAAGTCTTAGAGTCAAGATTGTGACATTGAGTGAAAAGTCTTAAGTAGGTTTATAACACTCATCAAATGTGGAATTTGGAAAAGTTTTCTCATTCTTGAACATTTGAAAAGTTGTGTTGTCTTGGATAAGACAAAGACCAACTAGGACCAATTATGTGAAGTGTTTTGTCTTGATAAGAACTACATTAACTCTTGAATATTTGATTTGTCAAGAAATGTTCCTTGACAAGAGAATCTTATATGTCAAGGAGTCAGTGGGAGTCTTAATGGTCTTGAAAGGTTTCAAGAACAAATCAAGAATATACCTTATCGATCATCACTAGCACATGACTTGAGGTTTGCAACCTATCGTGTTGACATTATTTTGTTTTTGTGTCATTCCAATTGAGTTAATTGCGTATGTGAGTTCTATGAGTTCTCATTTGAATGCATACTAGAGCCTTAGTCGATGGAAAGTACATTGATATGTAAGGACAAGTTACTAAACTACTTGGAAGACATGGTGGGCACTCGTGTTACCATAAGGCAAGAAATCAAGATTAAGAAAGTTCAATCCATATGAGTTTGGATTTGTCACAAACCTTGGTTTTGGCAAATTCACATGGATAGGAACTCATACACCATAAAATCTAAGTGTCATAAGATTCCCTCCTTCATGAAAATGACTGTGAGGAAATGCTTTCACTAAGAGAGATTTTAAGAAGATAGCAATTGTGAAAATTGTATTCTCAAATTCGATTATGGTTACGACATCCCTTTCCATAGATCAAATTGTGAGATTTGGCAATTAGTTTGAACATTTGGAACTTAGTAACATAAGTTCTGAATTGTTTAAACACACATATGAGCTATCTAAGAGAAAGGTGTGTAAGGTTAAGAAGCCTAGATAAAGGCTTATCGAAGCATCTGGTATTAGAAATATGAATTTCAGAAATTCAATAGGCATTGTTTTCTGAAAGTTCATTTGTTTTCTGAATACATGTCAAATCTAGTGGGAGCATAAGTGTTATGCTTATATGATAATAATCATCATGATAGTGGGAGCATAAGTGTTATGCTTGTATGATTATTATGGCGAGTATTGCAAGTTAGCAATATTAATTATAGAAAAACAAAGATTCAATTTGCAAAGTTGCATGGGTTGAAAAGTTGTTTTAATATAATTAAGGGAGAGAATATTATACTTCGTTTCAAAATCTAAAGCTTAGATTGAGAAATTTTAACCTTTTCAGTCAAAGGATACATTGTGTGTTCTTAGAATTCGATTATGATTACGGAATCCCTCTTCATAGTTCGAATTGTGAGAGCATGACACATAAAATATTATGGCAAAAGATTGGTAAAGTATCATATCTTTATGTAAGACATTATGCATCGTGTCCCATACGCTTCGGGTATAGGATCGATTGCAAATGCTATAATATTTTACCATTCTAAAATTTTCTAAATGTATAGCGCATTAAGAGGGAAAAAGGACTAGAATTGGTTTTGACTAAAATAATTAAACAACTATCAAAGGATGATCCAAAGTTCGCTGAGGATTGGTCGCTTGTGAGTAGTTGGAAGTATGGTATTGGATGGACCATATCGACATTATTATGAATAGATAAGATTCTATTAAGAATGAGTTGTCATTTGGCAAATATGGAAATGTTTCCATATTGGAAGTTGAATGTTGAGAGTCTATGTCTAGATTAGAAAACTTTATGCAAGAAGGATGTTCAAAGGAATGTACTTTGAATGTGAGACTTCACGTCTATGGAATTGTCTTGTAACAATTTCTAAGAAAGTACTTTGTAATTTCATTAGCCAAGTCTTAGTGACTTTTGTGCTATGACTTTACGAAAGGATCGTTGCGTAAAATGTTAGAATCTAGCATATTCTAGTAGTGGCAAGAACCTTGTGTTCTTACACTAACAGTTAGGATTAAGGAATTGTGAAATGAGCATCATTGAAAAGGTTTTTCAATTAATCTATTTCACAAAGTAAGGAACATAGGAAACATAGTGTGCATGCTTTATGCATGGGATAACTATTGTTGTAATTTGAGTAATAAGTTGATTTTCTGAAACAGTAAACGATAATAATGAGTAATCAATATGGTGGTTAAATAGAAGTGTTTTATTTACTCTCACAAGTTTGAGGCCATATAGGATTAAGTATTATTGTTATGTTTCAATTTGCATGTTTTGACTTCCATAATAACTAGGTTATTCAAACATCCACAGTCGGTCATACGTTGGGAGTAGGTATGAATAAAGACTGTCACGAATCTGTCTGTAGATTGTCTAAAGTGTTTAGACATAGCACAAGTTTGCTGCAGAGTTCATGAGTGCTTTGATAAGATTAGAGTATTGGATTAAACCCACGCTCACTTGGATCACTTCATAGATTTATCACGAGTGATTAGTGAGACGATAATATTGTATATTCTTGAAACCGAGACATGTGAGTTGTTATTTGTTGGTTGGTTGCACATTGATAATAAGTAAACGCACCAGTAACTTGGTGTTATAAAACTTATTGTTGTGTGTGATTCGATCAGTAAATGCAAGCGAGCGTTTGAGTCGAAGTTTATCCATTCCTTTTACCCAAAGTGGGATAAAAGCGATATATGTGAGCCTCTCGATGATTTAGTGATGACACCTAAGCGCTTGGCCAAGCCGGGACTAAGTTGATGTGTTCAATTGTAGTCTGTTGTCAGTCGTCATAAATCGGAAGTCGGGAAACAGTATAGAGAGAATGATTGAAATTCATGTCTTTTGTCTATACGATATCTTGAGAATGGAGGAATATATAATCCCTTATCTAGAGGACACTCTATCTGATAAGATCAGAGTTGACAGCGGCTTTTGAAAGCTACGATTGTTGATCAGGTTCTGAAGTCATACGGAAAATAGTTACTAGACTTATCCAAGTGGGAGACTGTTGGATTAGTGTCTAAGTCCATAACTATTTTGGTATGTACTTGACCCGATTATGAGCATGGTCCTTTTGGGTTGCCTTCACCATAGCAATATGTAGGATGATTTAAGGAGAGAAAGGTTTAAATATGATTTATTAATATATTATGAGAATAATATATTAAAGGAGAAATCATATTGTTTAATTAATATTAGTCAAGAATTAATTGATAATTAATTTTGTGGCTAAAAGAGATTAATTAAATTTAGGGGACTGGACTGCAATTATTGGATAATTGAGTTATTGGGCTAAGGAATGCTAATGGATCAAGGGGTGAATGAAATTATGATGGAAGCCCATCATATTTTCGTCCATGGCCTTATCCAGAAGGTTCTATGGGCTGCTTAGAGTTTAAGCTGTCCATTAGGGTTTTGACTGAAACCCTAGCAGCTCACACAAGTATATAAAGGACCCTTAGGCTCCCAAAAACGTGGACAACTGATTCTCTAGGGTTTCCAGCCGTTTTTGGGCAGCCTCTCTTCTTCTCCTCTTCATCCAAGTTGCATAAGGTGTTTGTGACTCCATTAGAGGTGCAACACTTGAGGCACTAAGCTTTTGAAGCAAATCCAAGCAAGGAATTTATTGTTATTGCTATATAACAATCAAAGGTAATTCTCTAAACCCTAATTCAGTTTATAATATGTTACATCTAAGTTTATTAGTCTTGGATTCAAAGCATGTACAATAGAGAAACCTAGATCCAAGCATTAGGGTTTGTATGAGCACATAGGATTGTTCTTATGCCTAAAACCCATCAAGGTGCATTTTATACACCTATTTTGCATGTTTATTTCCGTCTTTTTATAGCATTCTACTTTGTAATTCTTGCATTTAGTTGATTATTAGGGCAATTGCATATTTCATTAAGAATGCCTGGCACTTCACTATTTTTGATTTATTTTACAAGCATTTTGGAGCATGGAACGTGGAGCTTGGATGCATGGATGCATGGAGCTTGGATTCTTGGAGCTTTGGAGCATGCAGAGAAGATGAACCGGTCATTCCATGGAGGAAAGCATGAAGATATAACCCGATTCATTGTTGCATTATCATCATAGCAAAGGACTACGTTTGAAATGTGGTTCTTGTCACACTGACACATGTCGTGTTTGTCCTTTATCATCTCATATTTGAGCAACATGACTCGTGGTGAAGCTAGATTGAAGATGGAGCCAAGAATGAAGACTTTTTGGAATTTTAGAAAAAAGCATGGGCCATGCCAAAAACACATGGTCAAGACAAATGGCCATGCCAAAAACACATGGGCAAAAGGCATGGCCATGCCAAAAACGCATGTCACGTGAACTTTAATTAAAAGAGCAGAAGAACGTCATTTGAAGGTGGAGACGGTTTTTGGAGCAGTTTTGGGCGATCTTGGGTGATTTTCGGAGAATTCTTGGAGTTTTTGAGAGGACCTAATCATTGCAAACACTTTGGATTTCATTTTTGTAAGGATTAAACATTCCAATTCCATGTCTATTATTGTTTGATTTGTTCTTAGCCATGTGTGGCTAAGAAACCCTAGTTTCTATTTCTTGTTCAAAACATGTTGATTGCTTGACATGAAGCATATGATTTGATGCTTGATTTGTGATTCTATTCTAGTGATTATGTTTTTGTTTAAACTAGAATCCTTGAATTTGATTTGTGTTTGATTGTCCACTTTCATGAATTGAATTTTTATGCAGTTAATTAACTTTTAGGGCACCTAATCGTTCTATTAAGTTAATAATTGGTAACAAGCAATAAGTTTTCTTATTGTAAAACATATATCACATGTTTTCACACTTCCGAGTGTATGAGAAGAAATGAACATTGTTGGGAAGCTTGTACAAAACTTAATGCAGTTTTTCAAGACAATCTAAGAGCGTGTTTAGGTTGAATTAGTAAAGCTAGGTCTAGTCAAAGAGTGTGTTTTGGTTAGATAATTTGGCAAGCGAGAGGTATTAGAGTGTGTTAATATCTTTCAGTACCAACTTAGAATAACAATCATGAATTACATAAAGTCATAATCAAGTCGAACAACAACATTGAGAACTAGAACTGGAAGCACTTTTACAATTTGTTTACAAATCTGATTTATTTTGTGCATGTTTTTAAAGTAGATTGTTATTTTCATTATTTGACTTTTGCAAACAAATCCCCCTTTGTGACCAAAGTACCTTGCGCAAAGAGGTATAGACTTTTGTCCCGTGTCTCTGTGGTTCGACCCTGCTTGCCTTGTACTACTTTTTAGTACATTAAAGCAGTGTATTTTGGAGTATATCGTACCCCTATCATTTGTTGGGTTTGACACCCCTAACAACTGAAGCGACTCGACGAGTCACATGGGTGGACTCGGCGAGTTGGATGAAGATGGGCATGGACTCAATGAGTTGGAAGAACAACTCGGCGAGTCTGTTGAAGATTGTCATGGACTCGGCGAATCTGTTCTTAGACTCGGCGAGTCAGGTCGTGAAGCACTAACCTTTCCGAGTTAAGACTTAGATTGGTGAGTTGAGTGGGGACTCAGTAAGTTGGTCAGGATGGGACTCGGAAATCGTGGAATTCGACGAGTCATCGGGGTGACTCGGTGAGTTGAGGCGTATTGGATGAGTTTCTGAGTATAAGGACTCGATGAGTCAACGGGCTGACTCGGCGAGTAGGGTCAGTCAGGAAGGTTGACTTTGACCAGGACTTTGACTTTGTCAAGAATGGACTTAGTTGGCTTCTATAGTTCTGTTTGGATCTAAGTGTTATATGTATTGATATTAGTAGCTCGGGGAGCTAGTGGAGCAGCGGTTCAGAGAATTGTCGGTCAGCAGCAAGAGGGTTATCAGCAAGTTCAGCAGTGCAGGTGAGTTTCCCTTTTGTGCGAATGGGTCTAAGGCCACAATGTCGGCCCATGTAGTTATGAGTAGGAAGAACCGGGGGTTAGCCCGAGGCACTGTTTGCTAGTATGATATTCAGGACCAAGGTCCGATGTCGGGCGAGTGCCCAAGGAATGTTTTGCATGATAAAGTATACCTGTTGTCTGTGTGATACTTGTATGTGCCTGGTAGGGAGGTGAGTGTGGGCGAGGTCCCGTATCTCACCAATAGCAGATTGTGGACGGTGTTCCACATCTCATTAGCAGGAGAACAGGGGCGAGGCCCAAGTTAGGGAAAGAGTGAGTATGGGGTGGGCTCGTATCTCACTATCAGTAGGAGCGTAGACGGGGTTCCATGACTCATCAGTAGCAGGACAAGGGCGAGGCCCAAGATAGGCAAAGCCTCAGGGCAGGATTCATTATTATATGTTAGCTTATGTGTTGTGATATGCTTATGTGTGAGTATATGTTAGCGGGCGAGGCCCAGTGACAGGTGAGGCCTAAGTGAAACAGATTTGTATCCGAGCGGGGCTCGAAGCCAGGCGGGGCCGTTGTAACGGACGGGGCCCGGAATAGCGGGTGTGGCCCAGTATATGTAGTATGTGTTTATGCAAGGTATGTGGTAGGTTGGGGGAACTCACTAAGCTCCGTGCTTACGGTTTTCAGTTTTGGTTTCAAGTACTTCTGGTAGCGGAGGGAAGAGCTCGGGGTGATCGGATGGCACACACCATTGAATTAGTCAGTCTGGGATGTTTTACTCTGATAATGAAATATGTTTTGAAATTAATACCATGAATTCATGTTATAACTTATGATATGTTTTTATGATTATGGCTTTGATAATGATTTAAAGAAAAAATTTTGGTAAGGATTTTTGGGATGTTACAAGTTGGTATCAGAGCCTTGGTTTGAGGGATTCGGGCATACTCTCGGGTGTGCCTGAACTCAAACTAAGGGATTGGTCTAAAAGTTTTCAAAATGAAAAGACAGTTTTGTGAAAAGAGTTTTTTTTGAAAGGAAACAGTTTTAGAAAAGCGAAAAGAATCCAGAAAGAAAAGGAACTTTGAAAAGAAAAAGGGTGTGGTGCATGCAATCAGCCAAACTCAAGTAAGTACCCCAAAATATCCATGCAACTTTATGTTATGTTTACTAGTTAGTAGAACAACATGCTAGATTAGGACTAAGGATCCAGGAAGGATGCCTTATGTGCCTGTTATATGTGCTTTAAGCTGCATGATAGTGCTGATTAGACAATAGTAGGATAGCCTGTTTAGGTTATGCCTGAGTTTATGAGCTTATGTTGCATGATAGTGCAAATTTTTGATATGAGATTATGATTGCTTGAGTATGTTATGGTTAGACTTTCCCTTGTCTGAATGTTGCTTGCTTTGTGCATTGTGGGATTCTGAGTGATGGGAGTTAGCCATCAGGTGAATACGTTACGTCACATATGATCAGGGCTGAATAATCTCAGAGTATTGGATTTGGCCCTATTGTGCAGCTCTTTTCTGAGTCCAACCGTTATAGGGACGAGTCTTTTACTTGAAGGATTATCTGAGCCTCGTCACATGTGATGGTATTCAAGTGATGGCTAATTAGCATCACAAGGAGGCCTTCAGCAGCTGAGGGCTGGTTTGGGTGGGGTCAGAGGTTTCCCTAGGGTGAGCCTAGGATGAGATAGTCATGGGAGCAGTAGTATTAGAAAAGGGACCTGGTGGAGTCGAAGCAGTTCTCGAGGAAAGTACGGATAGATGTGGAAGGTAGTATGGGCCCGTACTACTAGAAGCAGAGGATCCGTACTCGATTCGAGAAAGGCCAAGATGAGACCGGGAAGCTTGTAGTGTGTGTGTATGATCCCTCAGCAGTGATGAGTATTCTGATAGTTTTTGCGATTTGTTTTCATCATGGTGACATTGCGAGAGAGACCAGTGGGCGGATCAGGCGCCGAAGAGGGATCAGGCTTGGGTTCAGGGGCCGAGCAGCTCGAGGAGCGGATGCAGGAGTTGATATCAGCTGAGGTTATCGGTAGTATCTTAGATCAGACTCCTATGATCTTTGGCACGGTCAAGGAGGGTATACTGGAGATCTTGGATGAGAGGTTGGGAGCCTTTCATACCGAAATAATGGCTTTGATGGGAGCGCGTACTATGACATTCCGAGAGTTTAGAGCTTGCGGAGCGCCAGATTATCATGGGGCTAGGGACCCCATCGCTAGCAGCAGGTGGTTGGCCGATGTTGCCAACGCATTCCGTACGAGCAAGTGTCCCGAGGGGGACAAGGTCAGACTTGCCTCCTTTCTTCTAAAAGACAGAGCGAGGGATTGGTGGGAGGAGGTTGGTCATGCCATTGGTAATGATGTCGCGTTGGACGCGATGACATGGAGCGATTTTTTGGCCAGGTTCAGGGCTGAGTTTTCGCCGATTATTGAGGTGCAGCAGCTGGCACGGGAGTTTCAGAATTTGACGCAGACTACTGAGACTGTGGCGGAGATCACCGCCAAGTTCATGGATAGGGCCCTCCTTGTTCCGCAGTATGCCGTGAACGAGGAGATGAAGAAGGCCCGATATCACGAGATGTTGAGGGATAACATCAGGCAGTTTGTGAGCAGGTCCACCTGCAAAACGTTGGAGGATATGATCGCATGAGCTAGAGAGAGGTTGATTTGGAGCAGATCCGGAAGAGGAAGCCAGATGAGGTTCAGGTAGCCACAGGTTCGGGCAAAAGGACCAAGGGGTCAGATTCGAGATCGAGGGATTACCAGAGCCGCGACCGATGCGATAGGTGCGGCAGGACGCACGAGGGTGCGTGTAGGAGTGGTAATGGTGGAGATTCAGGCTGCTTCAAGTGCGGTCGGACTGGTCATCTTAGTAGGGATTGTACTGCTACCACCACACAGGGATCAAACTTGATATGTTTCCACTGCAGTCAGCGGGGCCACAAGAAGGCCCAGTGCCCCAGTTTGTTTTCGGCAGGATGGGTGATAGCACCTGCCCCTACAACTCTGAGGATCACAGACGATCGTCAAGGCCGAGCAGAGGCGCCTGCGGTAGGAGGCAGGGATTTTCAGATGACTACCTTGGAGGCGCGAGCAACGCCGGACGTTGCAGGTATGTGTCTTCCGTTTTCTGATTTCTTTGTTCATGATTATATTGTTTTGGATCTCCATCGTTTGTGGTATAAGTATTTTAGAATTGAGCGACTTGCTTGTGACTTAGTTGTATGCCATCTGCATACCTTGGATAATAAAGTGGTAGTTAGGGGGTGGTGCCTTATGGAAGCAAGTTACTTAGGACGCATCAGCTATAGCATGCTTGTGTGGAACTCAGTAGTGACCCGCTGAATTCAGAAAGGTGTTATTGAGTGATGGACTGGTTAGATCCCTAGCTATGGCAAGCTTGGTTCTTCAGCAGATTGTTTGTGGTATATCAGAGAAGATTGGGAATTCTTCTCAAGCATTGAGCATTAAGGTATAAGCAGGATCAAAGTAGGGGAGAACCCTCCGAGTGTTCTAGGGTAAGAGCACGTAGATCCAGAATGAGTACACGACCTCAGAGAAGGAAAAGGAGTAGCACATCGATTGATGGGTTGAGGAGTTCAACATTGGGAGTTTGGGAGACTTCGCAACAGTTGGTTCATGTATTCAAGATGGTTAGTATCTGGTTGGGAATTCGGGTTAGAGGGTCGCCTGTAGGACTCGGGAAAGTTGGAATGAGGATTTTGAGAATGGTTAGCATGGGATGCTTTCGTGTTAGTAGTCAGTGGTAGAGACAGCATGGTAGAGCGGCGGGAGAGCCGCAATATTTTTTCGTCAGTAGCCAGTGAGTATGGAAAGTGTTGTAAGACTACGAGTAAGCCGTAGCATTTCCTAGCAGCTTAGTTAGAGGAGTGTGGGCGGAGGCCCGTATCTCCTAGTTAGCGGAGTTGGGGCGAGGCCCTTACCTCCTAGTGATCCAGGTAGGAATCAGGAATGAGTAGTGGATGAGAATAGTATGGAGCTTGCCTGCATAGCCCTAGAAAGGTGAGACCTTGGGAGAGGCCGCTCTAGGATGTACTTGGGTGAGACCCGTGGGCGAGGCCCGTATGAGAGTAGCAGTATAGGTGAGACCTGAGAGCAGGGTTGCTCAGTAATGTAGTCGGGTGGGACCCGTGGGTGAGGCCCGTGAGTTTTAGTAGCACATGTGGGACCTGGTAAGGACCTTAAGGTCGAGTTAGGGGGATCGAGGATCCCAGGGCTTGTAGCACCTGAGTGGAAGAATAGAGGGGGGGCAGTATTAGGTAGCCTAAGTTTCCTCAATAATCGTTGGGAGCGACTAGAAGTTTGTGTTGGGGCTAGCGACCGGTGGGAGCCGGTAATCCAAATATTGATAGATCAGTAGGGACCAGGGTGGTCTCGGTTCATCCGGAAGGCAGATAAGGGACAACATAGATTTTCAGTCAGTGGCAGTGATGGTAAGCAGTCTATGGTGGAATTCAGTTAGTTGATCGAGGGGTGCTCAACACTAAGTTATAGTAGTGAGAAGTGTCCAGTGGACACTGGCGGTAAATACTCGTACTGGAAGTAGCGGGGGGTAATGGAGTTGGTGAAGGATAGGACCTTCACAGTGACAGAGGAAGTAGTTGGTTATGGAACGTTGCCTTGGAAAGGCCAGAAATCACACAAGGAAAGAAAGGGGTGAACCCCTAGGGTGTTCAACATAAGTACTCGGGGAGTATCAGAAGGTTTGTTAGTTGAGTAAGTTGTGTTCCCAGAATGTTTAGGGTCAGGGTTGACCCAAGATTATTATCCGCAAGGATTAATGTTAGTCAGAATGACCGGGCGGAAGGCCAACGAGGTAGTTAGCGGATGTTAGGTCTACCCATCAGAGTGTTGAAAGCAGATTACAGGGCGATTGGCCGTAGAGAAACTTCGAGGATGAAGTTTAGTTTAAGTGGGGGAGAGTTGTTGTGACAACCCAAAATTTCCATTCTGTACAACATTTTATGATTAACACTTTAGGAGATGCCAGGAGAGGGGATGCTCTTAAGGTTATTGTGCAACAATAAACTTTCATACTACAAGAATTTGGAAATTTCCGACCCAAACATGGAGTTTGCGGTCCAAAACCCCAGGGGTATATATATGGTCCTTAGCCATATTTATTCATTTGTTCCATTTCCAACTAGAGAAAAGCCAAATTCTCTCTCACGGATCTTCGGCCTTTCGTCCCAAATCGTGAGTACTTCTATCTAAGAGTATAATAGGGCTTGTTATGTGACTAATAACCAAGAAATCATAAGAAAACAACAAGATCAAAGAGTTTACGGCCCAAGAACACCTTGGACCGTAAACCCTTCTTTAAGGGCCAAAAGTCTGCCCTAGTCCCTTCCTTTCATTATGAAACTAGCCTAGACTCGTACCCTAATGCGTGTGAGACTTGAAAGCACCAAAAACACCATTTCCATGAGAGATTACAGTCGTAATCTCTAAGGGATTTGGTTCTAGGGCCCTGAACTCCTCAAAGGAGTTGAAAGGTGCCCTAATATCTTCCAAGGACTAAACCATCAAGTAGAAATACTTCTAGGGAACATGTAAGGCTTCAAAACATCAAATGAACAAGGGATTAAGAGATTATGGCCGTAAACTCAAGGGTTTACGTCCGTAAACTCCTTGTGTGATGGTTCCTGGAGAGTAAACTCAAGAATGGGGTCCTTTGTAACCCTAAACCCACTAGCCTTGTCCTACAACAACTTAGATGCAATCCTTAGGGCTTATAACACTTATATAAGGTGTATAGAATGTTCTAGGATGTCTTAAAATTTTCAATTAGTAATTTAAGACTAATTGGGTACATATATGTGTGATTATATGTTAACTAGGATCTTTGGGTGTGTACAAGTTTTCACTTGACACTTAGCAATCCTACATCATTCAGTTCATCCAAACCACCCTCTACAGGTGAGTTCATACCCCTTAATTAATGTTTTAAATGATTTTAAATGCTTTAATGGGGGGGATACAAATAGAAAACAACATCTTAATGAATCAATTATATGTGATTTATAACTGTGTTTTCATCCAGCAGATTTCACATACTTCAAAATGTGATGCATGAAATGGTTTTTTATCTTAAAAATACTTTGTTATCAAATGTATTACTTTTGAAATGTTTATTAAAATGACATCAAGTCATTGTTAGCTATTGTTCAAAACTCTTAAATGTCTTACAAAACCATTTTCATCTTCTTGATCAAAACTATATCTATACACTTATGTTCTTACATATGTATTGATATGATAGCTTTCATCCTTCATTCAGTTCTCACACTCTTGGGTAGCAAGGGTGTATAAACCTTCTTGGACAATCAATTACCTTCCAGTTAACTATTATAGGGATAGTTAGGAGATACGAAACATTATTCCTATTACAAGGAATTACACCAGAGTCAGTTCATTCATGAGTCTATACTATACATTACATGTTACATGAATACGACTACATTGATATGCTTACATGAATACATTTACATAGATAAATTTACTTGTATACACTTACATGGATACTTGTACCTAGATTCTATATGATGAGTTACTAGTACATACCATACGTGTAAATTTGTTCTGCCTATCCTAGTGCTAAAGGATAACTAGAGGGGACTAACCATTCCGGCACCCACCTGTTAGCAACAGAGGTAATGAACATCTACGGATGCGTACGGTTGATACTTATATTAGGGGTACCTTTACGGGACTAACCATTAATTAAACCTGCTGCCAGCTACAGAGGAAAATGAACAATCTACGGATGTTCAAGGTTATACATTTCGGCAGTTGTCACAATTAGAAATTTTTGTGCCTTGTAACCAACACTTAAACCAAAGTATGAATCAAAAACATAAGAGCATGTATGATGCATACTCTATGACAGCAAAAATTTCAATCAAACATCTCATGCAAGCAATTCAAATAGTCATTAAGCAATTGGAAACCCTGGAAGTTCTTGTTTAAGTCCATTTTGGACTAGGACTTCCTTAATTGGGCCCATTGGACCAATAAGCTTCCAATTTGACCATATAGGGTTTAGAACTCTTAAATGGGCTCTAATTGGACCCACTTTCATTTAATTCAATATTTTGGGCCATATTGGGCCTAGAATGAAATAGATTAATTATATGAACCATTTTGGACCAAAATTAACCCAATTTAGCCTAATAGGTCATAAAAATCACATTTATATTTTTTTAGGGCCAAAAATTATCTAACCTAGCTATAAGATGGGCTTAAGGGCAAAAATCCCAAAAACCTCCTCTCACCCTCCCCATTCTCGGCCCAAGCCCAAAAGAGTGAGGGGTTGACTTTGTGTGTGCCACCTCACAATTGTTCAAGGGACTTCCATGCAAGAAGACTCAAACATCCATGCACTCCCATACTTCCAAGCTAGCTAACTCTTTTTCTCCCTCTCTCTCTTGCTCTCGGCCGAGTCCAAGCACACACACACCCACACATTTCACTCTCCTTTATCTCAAGAAAACTCTCTCTTAACTCATCCATATTTCGAGATCTAAGAAGGATTCAAGGGGATTCTTACACAAATTCTTCATCTAAGGTAAGATTAAGTTTGGATCTATGTTATAGGTTCTTGTTTTATCAAAAATCTCCTTCTAACCCATGTAAAAATCATGATCACTCTCTTAGAAACCCTCTAAGTTCGAGATCTTCCAAGTGAGGATACTAAGGCCGAATTTCTTCTCATTTTCATCCAAAAACCGAAACCACACCCAAAGGTAAGCTTCATACCCCCTGTTTTTCAGTTTTTATAAGTTTTTGTGGGGGAGAATACAAGCAAATGTGTAGATCTATGAGTAAATGTATGCCTTGTGTGATTTTTATGCTTATATGTATGATCTTATGTGATTGTGATGTTTATATTAGCCAAAAGAACCTAAAAACCGAGATCTACAATATAAAGAATGAAATAAGTATAAATTATACCATTTCACACTAATCAAGTCTAGAAAAATAATTTAGTTGGTTAATATGAACATTTTTGGGCTTAAAACCCATTTTTGGGCTCAAAATGTCAAAAATACAAAACTAAGGGGCCCAAAATGACAAAATATAAATTCTGAATGTTGAAATGAGTCTAAACAGTTTCTAATATATATTTTCTGAATATCAACACTTTTGAAGGGTTAAAAATGTGAATTTTGGACATAATGGGCTAAAATGGGCTTTTTGGCCCAATAAAGCCCCAAATTGCGAGATTTTTGAATTGGAGGGGCTGAAACTGCACATTTCTGTAAAACAGGGGATTTCTAGTATACTAAATCTATTTCAAGGGCCAAAAATGCTTTTCAAATTAAAAAGGGACCAAAGATGCAAAATTTTTCCATATTGGGCCAAAATTGTAAAAGTTGCGAAAATGGAGGTTTCAACCGAGAAAATTTCATTTTTGAAGGACTTAAGCTGTTTATCAAGTAAATTTGTGCTAAAAATGTCTTTCCAACAAGTTTTGATACTAAAATGTCAAGAAAAATGGTTTAAGGTCAAAAATGGAAAATCTTTTATATACAAAGGGTTAGAAGTGTAAATTTTATCCAATAAGGGGCGTAAAAAGATAAACTCTAATTCTTAAAACAAAAAATCCCTTACGATAAAAATACGAGTACTACGTCTACCGGCGAAACGTAATAATAAATACAGTTTCAACACCAATATCGTTACCAAACGAATTGATTCGGTCTCGAATCAATAACGAATCCAAAATCAATAAACAATGGTACTTCAATACACACTCGGAAATTTTACAAGAAGTCAATATTCAATCTTTGGGCTCGAAAGTTTCAAATCGTGCTTGTTGGGCCTAGCTAGCCCAATGACATGATCTTTAGGCCCGAAGGGAACACGCTTACATGTTATTGGGCCTTCTATGACCTAATTCCGTGTAAAAGGACTTTCAATAGCTTTATTATGCTGTTGGGCCCCAAGGGTCCTTTGGTACTGCTATCAAAGTCGAGAAGTCAAATGCGAGTCGAGCCAAGTGCCTTTCGCATTCACGATAGCCTTGAACGACTTATGGAAATAACGGGGGCTTTGTACCCTCTTTTCTCCTCGGTTGTGGGGCTATGAGAAGTTAGGGTGGTTGGATTAAGTGAGTAGTACGGACGACGCCTAAGGGATCGTTTGTATTTGATAGTTGTAAACTAGTCATTTTCATTAATGCGTGATTATAACGACTCACAACCCATAATTAATCCAATGTCACCTGGAATTATCGAAAACAACGTCGTATCGGAATAACACCAAATAAGCCATGTAATTTGATGTATTGGGAAAACATCGGGTTTTCCCTGGGGAATTCAACACTCTTAACTACGTGATGTATACAAAGTCTAACAATTATTCACGTTTACAATAATCAACAAGCATACTTACGGATCTTCACACTTTTTCTTATATACAACATTTTTTTAGAAAATATCGAATTTTCTGTGGTTTTCAAAATTATACAAATCATTTCTTTTCAAACCTTACTTATGAACTCACCAACATTTCATATGTTGACGTTTTTCCAAAATACTTGTATTCTCAGGTAACAGGTAAATCGAAGAAAAATGTACCCAGTGATGTCATGATGTTTGTTTAATTAGTATCGAACGGTTTATGTTTTGGAAGTGTAATGTTTTGAAACAATGTACTGAATGTAAACAATATCAGTTGTAATATTTCAATGCATGGTGATGAATGATGTTATGATTCATGTATAATCATTGTGATGGTATTCAATTGAGTCACAATAGCCCTCGGATGTTTCCGCCGTCTGGTTCGGGGGTGTGACAGCAGTCGCGATGTCGAGTTGATCCTAATACAAAAGGATAACACTTACATGGCTATATTTTTCTTATTCCTTTATTTTGTGATACATTCACATAAACGATGAGGTAGACTAGGTACTGATAGTAGTAGTCAAAAAGAGGAAAAACTATATTTGTTATAGCAAAACATACAAGTCTTGGTAGAAGATTACTTTCAAACATTCGGGTCTTGGTAGAAGACTACTCATATACTAGTAGGAAATATGAGATTTTCTAGGGTTTTCATACTTATATCAAATGTTTCATTCAAAGAATTACATGGCATTCATAACAACTTTCCAAAACAAGGCAATGACACTTAAATACTTATGAATTCACTAGCTTTACGCTGATACTCGCTTTCAAAATAGCTTGTATTCTCAGGTCACCAGTAGACAGGTACGATGGCCAGGTTTTGAGAAGACGGAGCACAGACAAGACTCGTCTTTTATTTTGATTACATATTTTGGTGTCTTATTACAATGAAAGAACACACATGTATTAAAACGTTACTTTTAATGCAATGGATGATGTTGTTGCTTGTTTACTACTTTACACTGTTATGATACTTCACATGACGTCCTCCACCCCTGAATGTTTCCGCCGTTTTTGGTTTTGGGGTGTGACAGATTGGTATCAGAGCATTGTTTATAGTGAATATAGTATATCAACCCATAAAAGATATACTAACTATAAATACATTAGGATTAAAATGCTCTGTCTAAGAGTATATACTTTTAAATAATAAAATATTTAAGTAAGTATACATGCCTGAATTCATACTAAAATCGGTGTCGCAACGACAAGAACAAAAGTATTACGATTGTTGAATATCACAAGTAAGCCTGGGGATATATGGTCGGTCTTAGGAGTGGCATAGCCTAATCAACTATGTTGGTCCAAGGAGTGATTAGCATATGCCCAAGAATGTTTGTGATGTGGCAACAAGTCTAAAAACTTACCAACACAACCATAAAGAAATACCATAGGGATATTTGGTCTTACTGTAATTATATTAGTCAATTCGTCTATTTAGTTACTTCTTATATCCCTTTTTCTCGCGTAGATTTTAATGGTTGGATTTCACCACGGCGACCCGTACTTCCCAAACCAAGGCAACGCTGGATGGCTATAGGAAGAACCAGAAGATGATCACCCAATCCCTTTGGATGATCACCATGCTGAGGGTTTTTCTGATAGTTCTGACTCAGAGTCGGAAGTCAACAACCTACCTCCAGCTGCTCAAAACCTAAACCTGAACCCCCGTCCCGTATTTCAAGGACCCACACTTCTGTGGGCCACAAACTTGAATAGATGGAGTCAGGAACAGGGTCAACCTATCCCCTACAATGGAGACAGAAGCTTCTACAACCTCACTGAGGGAGGTTCTGCTGACAGGGTCCTACCCATCATGGTTCGTAGGATGTCTCGGAACACGATACTGGATCAATCAACTATCAATCGAGTGTTGGAGATTGATGCCAACTCCGACGTTAACACCGTCCGCATTCGCCAACTAGAGTCTGCTTGTCACACCCCAAAACCAAGAACGGCGGAAACGTTCTGGGGCGGAGGACGTCATGTACAGTATCACAACAATGTAAAGTAGTAAACAAGCAACAATGTAACAGCCCAAAATCCAGGTATTCTTCTATTTGGCCCTGCATTTTGGTTATGTTGTCATTTTAGTGTTTTCATGATAGGCGAGTACGCTGGGCGTACAAGGTGTACGCTGCGCGTACTCGCGCGCCTCATTTGGACGCGTTCACCCTCAGGTACGCTGGGCGTAACCGGTCCAGACCTAAAAATCCTAATTCCTTAGGAGGGCTATAAAAGGAATGTGTGGCTGGACTTCTCAGCCACCATCCCTCCGAGAGAAACCCTAAAGAGAGTGTGCATTCGTTTTTAAGCCATTTTGTGAGTATTCTAAGCTTGGTGGTGCCATTCCAAGGTATCAAAAGAGAAGAAGAACTCGTTGGGAAGGCTAGAAGTGGTGTTCAAGTGTAGATCTGAGTTTTGCAAGGGTTGAAGCTTCATTACCAGGTAAAAAGTTCGGATCTTGTCACTTGGTTCATGTTATATGCTTCAAGTACCATTTTCTAGGGTTTTAGTCCCAAAGGTGGAGACTTTTTGTGCAAATGGTCTCCATAAGCTTAGATCCATCATACTTCTGGTTTTTTGGAGTTGTAGACTCATAAAAATGACATCTTGGACGTGAATGTTGCACCATGCATGAGATCTAGGTCCTTGAGTTGGAATAGAATGATGTTAAGAAGTGTTGGAGCCTTTACAGCCATGCCAAGGCTTAAAGGTCTTGACTTTATGGGTTTAGACGCATAAACAGAGTCAGATCTAGAAGTTGGAGTAATGGCTTAACCGATTAAGACCAGAAATGAAGTATGTTAGAATCTGATGGTTACGTCGGGCGTAACTCCCAATACGCGCAGCGTACTGGGTGGAGACCCCGATCCATGGGCTGGCGATGTACTCCCCGCGTACGTCAAGCAGTACGCCCCGCGTACTCACAGGGTTGACTTTTGTTGACTTTTAGGGTTTTGGTCAACATGGAGACTTTGGGTCAAGGAAGGGTAAAATGGTCTTTTACCCTCTGAGGGATGATGATAAGGGGTAAAGTTTTAGTTGTGGAAGTCTTTTATTATTAAATGATATTTTTATGATTAGGCGAGGTAGAGTCGTCGTTGGGATTTGGAGATATCGAGTACGCGAGATCTTAGACTTTCCACGAGGTGAGTCTTCTCACTACACGTTACCTTGAGTGGTATTATGAGATTATGTGCTATGTATGAGATTACGTGCTATGTGTTATACGTATGTTGTATGATTGTGTAGACCGGACCAGAGGGTCCAACGATTCTGACCGGGCCGGATGGCCCAACGATTCTGACCGGGCCGGAGGGCCCAATGAGCTGTGACTGGACCGGAGGGTCCGACGAGCTGCGGGACTGGAGGGTCCCACTGAGACATCTAGACCAGAGGGTCGGATTTAGCCTTGAGTGGCGTATTTGTGGTATGTGGTATTTTGAGGAACTCACTAAGCATTTATGCTTACAGTTGTTGTGTTTGATGTCTCAGGTACCGGCGAGGACCGTGGGAAGGCAACGGCTTGACACGTACACACACACCGATGGAGTTTATTATGTGTAGAGATATTGGGATTTGTTTTAAAAACAATATTGATTATGGATTTGAATTTGTGATGTGATACAGTATGTGATTTTGAAAACGAAAAATTATTTTGAAAATATACGGTGTTACAAACAACATCATCCATTACATTAATAATATAATTATTATACAACTGTGTTTTGTCAAATTTTGATAAACATTAAGGCATAAATCAAAATGAGAAATGTGTCTTGAACGAGCTGCATCTTCTCTAAACCTTGCATCGGTACCTGTATATAGATGACCTGAGGATACAAGTAATTTTGAAAGCGAGTATCAGCTTTAAAGATGGTGAGATCATAAGTATTTTAGTGGCTTAATTTGTATGTAAGAAAATGTAAGTTTTAGGAACTGTAAGTATGGAAAAATGTAAATGAACTGTAAGTATAAAAACGTTTGTAAAACTACTGTAAATGTATGAAAAAACCTAGAAATCCCTATGATTCCTACTATTAAATAAGGGTGTCTTCTACCAAGACCTAACTGTTCTCAATGTAGTCTTCTACCAAGACTTAACTGTTCTAAATGTTCGTTTCTTGTAAAAGTGTGTAATTTTCCAAGTGTAACTATCATTATCAAAATATAGTTTTTACATTAAATGTTTAAGTGAAAAGATCACTAAATATATGTAAAGGGAAAATAAATGTAGTACTGTAGTGTTGTATTATAGGAACTACTTGTTGGATTAGTGTCTAAGTCCATAACTATTTTGGTATGTACTTGACCCGATGGTGCATGGTCCTTTTGGGTTGCCTTCACCAAAGCAACTTGATTGGAGAAATATATATAGAGAGAGAGGATAATATGATTTATTAATATGTTATAAGAATAATATATTAAAGGAGAAATCATATTTGTTTAATTAATATTGGTCGATAATTAATTAAGAATTAGTTTTGTGATCAAATGTAATTAATTAAACTAGAGGGGCTGATTTGTAATTATGTGATAGTTACAAAATAAGGTAAGAATTATCTTATAAGTATGGTGGACGAATTTAAGGTTGGAAAGCCTTAGAATTCGAGTATGATAAGGATTCAAGGATTATCTTATTGGTTGCTTAATGGATAATGAACTAGATAAGGATAATGACTGAAACCCTATCTTTACACCTATATAAACACCCCTAGGGTTATGAATTCGGGTATCCCTTCCTAAGAAGTCTTAGAAACGAATTCTAACCTTCCTCCTCTTTCTTTATACCTTCTTCACTTGCTTATGGTGTTTGTAAGCCATTAGAGGAGTGACACTTGTGACTCTCTGCTTTCCAAGGTCAATTCAAGGAGGAATTAGATTGTTATTGCTATATAACAATCAAGGTATGTTCTTAAACCTATTTACATGTGAATTCTGATTTCCATATGCTGGAATTAGGGTTTATAGTCTTGGATTCAAAGTATGTACAATAGAGGAACCTAGATCCAAGCTTTAGGGTTTGTATGAGCACATAGGATGTCTTATGACCAAAACCCATCACTACTGCTGTACTAACCACCTTAAACCGGATTTATATTAAGGTATTATGTGATTAATTGCACCATACTATAGACTGGTAACCACGACATACGAATGGTCGTAAAATGGAATGACGTTTGGCACCCGCAGACCTGCAGGTCCGGCTGTAGCTAGCAGCAAGGTGTAGGATAGTCAATCCAGTATAGATCTATACGCAAACTCATGCTCTCCCTCCAAGAGACTCTGGCTACAACTCGGGCCATGACATTTAAGGCATGCTCCGATACAGTGGATCACAATTTTGTGAACGTATTCATGTATATGTACTTATGTAAGCGTAATCATGTAAAAGTATATGAACGTATGCCTTTGCTACCCAAAGGCACTGAACTGAATGAAAGGAACTATTATGTCCATATATGTATACATGATATATAACTAATGTTTAAACGACCTTCGGACGGTACCCGATATCCCACCAGACCACATCTCAATTCTCAAGCGCGAAAAGGAAATAGGGTGGATAGCCTTCCTAAGTCTTTTAAACATTACTTATATAACTATACAAATATAGGCATGCTTATAACAAAATCTCTATGTAAACGTAATTATGTAATTGTACAGTAATGTTCTAGCTGTAATGTATGTTCTCTCTATCTAGCAAGTATTGACTCATGAATGAACTGACTCATTGTGTGATATCGCGTTCTAGTAATAGTTCTAATATCTTCCTAAACTACCCATATGGTAGTTTACTAGTAATATAACTGGTACGTATGAACATGGATGTATACCCTTGCTATCCAAGGGCATTGGATGAACTAGAAAGACCTTTTATGACTATATATGTACACATGATATATAACTAATATTTAAACGACCTTCGGACGGTACCCGATATCCCACCAGACCACATCTCAAGCGTGAAAAGGAAATAGGGTGGATAGCCTTCCTAAGTCTTTTAAACATTTCTTATATAACCATACATATAGAGTGTCACACCCCCAAACCAAGGATGGCGGAAACGTCCGGGGGTGGAGGACTTCATGTAGAGTATCACAACGAGTATAATAGTGCTCAAAGTAAATACAACCATCATAAATATAATTGAAAAAGTTACACCAAAATATATGTTTACATGATTCGAATCAATTACATTATGATACAAAATGAACTATTTGACGATTCATCGTCCCATCCTCAAAACGTTGTTGATTTCCTGTTTTCACTGAATTCCTGAGAATACAAGTAGTTTTGAAAAGTGTCAACACAAAGGTTGGTGAGTTCATAAGCTTTTGACAGTAAGAGTTTGAAAATCGATCTTTGTAAAGAGATGTATGTTACCAAGAAAAATCCAATATTTTCCTTATAAAAGCTATGTGGTCCTAAATGTCAGGTCCGAAAATGAACAAGTATTTGTCATACTTAAGGATATAAATGTGGTTTTAAATGAATGATGTGTAGTCTTAAATACCAAGACTGAAAATACACCATAATACCTGTAATTATTGATATAAAAAGTGATTTTAAATCGACATAAAACCCTTTTTGATTTATGAAAATCCCTGTAAACTTTATGTTGTTAAATCCCTATGTGAGCCGCTATAATCATACTAATGACTGAATAAACCTGCCACGACGTTTCTCAGGCGTCGCGAAACTGGAATGACACTTGTCACCTCAGACCTACCGGTCTAGCTGTTGCAAGCAGCTCTGGTGTGGGGCGTCTAACCCAATATAGATATATACATGTAGTAGTGGTAGACTAACCGTATCCGTCCCAAGCTTCTATGCTTGAACCTTGCCTGCTACATGCGTGACATTCCCGAAGGTCTCCTGTAAATACTTGTGATAAGGTTTCGGGAAGTATAACACCCCTTTGGTGCGTGTTTTGGAGTTTCGCAGCGAGAGATGACCCAGAGATCCGTGTTGGACGTGTTTATGGGAGACAAAGGTTCCGATATTTTGGTGGGTTAGGTGAAGGGCCCTTTTGTAGTCGTTAAATCGGAAAGATGAGGGCTATATCAATCAAAATTGGATGATGACAACAGTACCTTTTTAGATAACATGTGTTAAGTTGTATTCATAAGAAGAGATCGCTAGAGTGATAGAGTATCTTGTGTTTCTTATCAGGATGTTCCGATTTGTTTGATGTTATTATTTACTGTAGATGATTCATACCACAATGTCTAGCACTGGTAGTGGGTGTGTTTCGATAGCCAGTAATGATACTTGATATCATGATCCCTGACAGGTTTCCCTACGATCGAGTGGTATATGAACGTTGTATGTAAGTTGATGTTAGTGAAATCATCGAGTGGGTGGCCCCACTCAATTCCTACTACTAGACATGGAATAGGAGTCAGGATGGAATTATTTGTTTCAAGGCTTCAGTATTTTGATTATAATTAACCCTGATGTATGTACAAAGTCATCACATCTTACAGGTAATGATCCTAAGGTCATATATGAATGTCTTTGGTTTGATTTGAACGAGAGAGTGTTTTAACTACTTTTAGAAAGACTGAGATTTTAGCAAACATATCAAATTCATTACAAACATATGGTACTTAAACGTTTTTGTCGTTGGAAACATTACAAAAGTCCTAATGTGGTTCCCTGCTGCTCCTGCTGGTGTGTTCATCACACTCCTCCTGCTCCCCCGTCATTCTTCTCAGTTGGACACTCTCTCTTGAAGTGTCCCGTTTCACCGCATAAGTAGCATACTGGGTCTACCTTGGTGCTGGTGATTGAAGGGAGATGCTGGGTCAGGGCCTTATAGAAACGGAAGGTATGTCCTTTCCTGTTGCAGTTATTACAGTGTGGAATCCGACAAGCTCCTGTGTGATGGTAGTTACACTTGTTACACTTTGGAAGTGTTCCCATATACTGCCTGACCAGTGCTGGAGTGGCAGACATTGTGGATAGTGTCGAGGCATGATTTGTGACTGCTGTCATTATAGTAGGAGCAGCCCCAGATTGCTGTCTTTTAGCGAGTTTTTGAGATTGGTTGCGCTCCTTCATGTTCCAAAACTTTCTCTTCTTGTTCGTAGGTTTGTGGCCTGAGGTATTTTCGCTGGCAGACACCCGTTGGTGTTCCTGATTGTTACCACAATCTGTATTGTCAGTACCGCTTCCATTTCTGCTAGCGTTGTTAGCATTGAACTGCGCCATGACGGCTGCCACGGCTGCCGTGACTGCAGCCTGAAAAGTAGCAGAATCTATCTGCAGGGTTGGCGCCTTGCTAGTTGGTTGGTTTCCCCTTGGTGAAGACATAGCTCTGTTCCATGATGAAAAACGACTTCGTTAGTGGAAGTGATTATCTTAAGTGCATCCTTACGAGTTATATTTACGCATATAAATTTTTGCACATTACTGTACTATTCCTAGTGTTCCCGTTAACATTCTTGAAATGGAGTTATGGCAGTGGGTAAGAGTAGGTTTCATAGGGGCGTTAGGCTTTACTCATCTTAGAATCATGTTTGTCCGAACACACTTGGATGAGGAGTTTTGATGGGACCCGGTGCATTAGTGCTGGTATGATCGCACCCATAGGTCTATGAAGAAGGAACTTCTCAACAAAATGTTTAAGGGTGAGATGATAATGAGTTTTTAGAATGGCTATACGTCTCGAGTTTCTAATTAAGTTTATCTTATATCGATTTGTAACGCAACCCGGTCGTTAAGGGTGTTTTGAAAACAATTCATAGCGAGATTCTTTATATGGTATATTCATGTATTTCAGTAGTTCTGTATCCAAGTGAACCCTTATACTTGACCCAAGCTAGGTCCTTATTATGACCAATTGAAGTATGCTTAGTTATATAACTAAGACTAAATAGACATTCGAGTCTGTTAGGTATATCCTATGCCCATCTTGTTAATATGATTCTAGTAATTCTAGTTTCAGCGAAATTTTTTGACCTAGATGTAGGTTTACCTCACATTCGTGCATGGGAAAGTTTTGATAGCAACTAGATCCCTCGTTTAGTATGACCGCTTAAATCCCAGTGTCGTGCTTACGCCTAGAATAGAGTAGCACCAACGCATACTCACGAACCTAATTTACAAGGTCTTGTGAGCGGTATGAACTCTACTTACGACGATCCGTCCCTTGCGATGCCTGAGGCAAAGTCGATGCACCTTGCAGCTCTGTCAATTGATGCTTGGTTGCAATCCTCCTCTCTTTGAATTCCGTGTGTCTACCCCGTTACTCTTTTTCCTCTGCTTGAGTGGCGATAAGGTCCTAAACAGAGAGTTGGTCTCCGAAATAGTAGTCTCTTTCCGAGTCTCGGGTACGTGAGACAGTAGGGCCTGTAATAGCGCGCAGTTTCCGAACTCGGGTTGTAGTCTACCTGCTTTAAGCCCCGGTGTTCATGATCTGTTGGGTCTTCGTCGGGAGGGCTCTGTCAGTCGGTCCCCCGTGGTTGAGGTCATAGTACCCTCGTTGGTCTCCACATGGTGGTTGTTGTCATTGCTATCGACATTCACGATTGCCCAACGGGGCACAGGTTCGATGTAGTTGAAACGGTTCGCGGAAACCCTTGCTATGCATGGAGGATTGATTACCTCCGGTTCCGCTTTTGATTCTCCTCATAACCATTCACCATTTCTCGGGTTCGGATTGGGAAAGTAGGGGTCGTCCGGTAAGTAGGATCTTACTATGTTGTTCGTGCGAGAATAGAAGTGGAAGAGATAATTACTAGGTGTCTAACTCTATAATTAGTTACTTATAGGGGTGATCCTTATTAGTTACTTCTATAATGACATGGTGCATACTAATTACATATAACAAGATATGATAGACCTTTGAATAAGTGATCCTACCCTAGATCTACATCCAAACAAGGAAAAGGAAGTAAGGCAGTGACCACAAATTCTAAGTCTATGATTTCTAAGTTATATAATATATTAGGGTATCCACCAAGGGACTATAGACCTATTATTAAGGATCTATTTGGTTTTCATATAAGTTATGATATTACAAAATACTCCTATAGTATTTTAAACTCCTGTTTTGTTCTAATGTTCTCATTGTGGTAGTGTTGGTAAGTATTTAGACTTGTTGCCATATCACAACCATTCTTGGGCATGTGCTAATCACTCCTCGGACTAGCATAGTTGATCAGGCTATGCCATTCCCAAGACTGATCATACACCCCCGAGCTTACTTGTGATATTCAACAATCGCTACTTTTGTTTTGTTCGAGAATGATGCTGACCTTAATATGTATGCATGCATGTATACTTTTAATAGGAAATTATTTATTTCTAAAAGTATAATTGTTTTGAAAACTTTAAATCAGAGACTTTTAGTCCCAATGCATTTATAGTTTGTATATCTTATGTGGTTCGATATACCGAGTTCACTATAAACAATGCTCTGATACCAATCTATCACACCCCCAAACCAAGGATGGTGGAAACGTCCGGGGGTGGAGGACTTCATGTAGAGTATCACAACAACGAGTATAATAGTGCTCAAAGTAAATACAACCATCATAAATATAATTGAAAAAGTTACACCAAAATATATGTTTACATGATTCGAATCAATTACATTATGATACAAAATGAACTGTTTGACGATTTATCGTCCCATCCTCAAAATGTTGTTGATTTCCTGTTTTCACTGAATTCCTGAGAATACAAGTAGTTTTGAAAAGTGTCAACACAAAGGTTGGTGAGTTCATAAGCTTTTGACAGTAAGAGTTTGAAAATCGATCTTTGTAAAGAGATGTATGTTACCAAGAAAAATCCAATATTTTCCTTATAAAAGCTATGTGGTCCTAAATGCCAGGTCCGAAAATGAACAAGTATTTGTCATACTTAAGGATATAAATGTGGTTTTAAATGAATGATGTGTAGTCTTAAATACCAAGACTGAAAATATACCATAATATCTGTAATTATTGATATAAAAAGTGATTTTAAATCGACATAAAACCCCTTTTGATTTATGAAAATCCCTGTAAACTTTATGTTGTTAAATACCTATGTGAGCCGCTATAATCATACTAATGACTGAATAAACCTGCCACGACGTTTCTCAGGCGTCGCGAAACTGGAATGACACTTGTCATCTCAGACCTGCCGGTCTAGCTGTTGCAAGCAGCTCTGGTGTGGGGTGTCTAACCCAATATAGATCTATACACAACTATCACGTTCTCCCTCCAAGAGACTCTGATTATAACTACCAGGAATTTAGATTCCGCACTCGGACGTACGGAAGAGATTGTCTCACAATTTAGGTTAACAAGTTTACGTGTGGTGTGCATGAGTGTAAAACCTTTTTCTGTGGGAATAAAACCTTCCGAAATGTGTTTGTTGTGTTAATGGAAACATAAACCATACCTATTATAGTTTATCCCAAAACGTTTGTAATGTATAAGAACTCTTTTATGAAAACGCATTTGTGTTATGAATCCATAAACTATGCTTATTATAGCTTAATATACGTGTTCTAAATGAATGAATAATCTTATCATGAATGACTAAGTTTCATTTTATGATGATAAACTAATAAGGAAACACTTTCAATATTTAGAACTTATTGTTATACACTTTGCTCAACATAATACAAAGTGTTATGAAATTTATATGCTGTTAACTAAATTTAACCTTCCTGCGCTGTTTTAGAAAAGTCATAGAAAAATCATACGAAGTCGAAAACTAAATCCGTAAATTTTGAGAGTTCCCAAAATGTGTCTAGTTTACTCATAATTTTTAATGATTTTTAATTACCTCCAACTTGGGTGAAATAGCCCATAATCACAGACTGGTCAGGATTGGTGTTTGAAATGATAGGCATTTTTGTAAAAATCACCATAAATTGTAGAAAAAACGTATGGAGATATGCAAGTAGTCATTTTAAAGGTAAGAACTTGAGCTACTTACACCTAAAACAGTTATTCAAACAAAAATGTTTAAGTTGTCCAAAACAGTCCGTGAATGGAGTCCAACTTTTCTGATGAAAGCTGTTAGAAAATTTTAGTTATGTTCTTGGTGTTTTAACTTGTATCCCCCCCCCCCCTAAAAACTTTAGAAAACATGAAAATGTAGGGGTATGAACTCACCTTGATTAGTTTCAGTAGATGAGTGTTGAAGAATAGAAGTGTCCAACTCAAGAACACTTGAAGATTCGAAGATCTAACAAGAATGTGACGATGTTTGTGTGAGCAAACTATGATTTTGAGTAGGAGTATGTGTAATAATCATAAGAAAGAGGATGATACTTACTAAATGAAGGAGAAAAGTCTTGGAGTATGCCTTGAAGTTCTCGAATTTGAGAGAGAAAGATGAGAGAGTTTGGAGTGTGATTCTTGGTGGAAAAATGAGAGAATGAATGAAGTGTGAGGAGAGAGAGTGGATGTTCCAGCTCTAAGAACGTGGGAAATGGCTGGAAATAATGAGAAAGGACTATGAAGTGACTAGGGATGGGCTGATGGTGAATAGTGACATGGAGTGGGTATGTGAGTGGTTGCTTGTGTCATAGAATAAAGGAAAGTCAACACTCCACCTCTTGTACTTCACCCACTCTTCTTGGATAAGGTTTTATCCTTAAAAAATGTGATTAATCAATAATTAAGGGGTCTTATATGTCAAAATAAAGTTTTGGGTGAAATTCTCGCGTTAAAATAATTAAAAACGAAGCTAAAATGCAAAACTACTCGAAAACCGGAAAGAAATGGACTTCCAGCGAGGCCTCTCGGTCCTAGGCCGAGGTTCGGTCCTCCTGATGCTAGGCGTGAAGCGAAGGAAGCGAAGGTAAGCAGGAAGCGAAGGGCTCGGTCCAAAGGCATCAGAAGTGAAATGGACCGAAGTGAACAGTACCTTCGGGTTCGGGTGTGTGCGAGGTTCGGTCGCAAGAGGACCCTTTAGGTTCGGTTCTTTGAGCGAGGTTCGGGCCCGAGAGCACCCCTTCGGGTTCGGTCCTCTTGGTTTCGGTCCCTAAGAGGAATTTCGGGTCCTAAGAGGCTTCGGCCCTATTAAGAGGGTTTCGGGTCCTTAAGCCCTTTTTGTCCGTTCTTGCCCCGTTTTTAGCCGGTTTTTACCCGGTTAAGGGTCGGAATGACCCGAATGACTTCAGAAAGTTGCGGGAAATTTTGAGAGAGATTTGGGAGAGATTTCACATACTTGGAGCGATTTGGGAGAGATTTGACATTCTTGGAGAGATTTCTCATACAAAGAGATATTTGGGAGAGACTTCACATACTTGGAGAGATTTCTCATACAAAGAGAGATTTGGGAGAGATTTGACATACTTAGAGAGATTTGACATTCTTGGAGAGATTTCTCATACAAAGAGATATTTGGGAAAGATTTCACATACTTGGAGAGATTTGGGAGAGATTTGACATACTTAGAGAGATTTCAAAATAGAGAGATAAAGTGAAAACGATTGAGAGAGATTTCATTTGTGACCTTTTTGAGTGTCTGGCTTCGCAATGCAAGGTCCGTAAACCCTGTTAAGCCTTGTTTAAGGATCTTACACACTCCCGATGAGTATGCAACATTGTTTTATCGGTTTGGCTCGCCACGTACCACAATTTTAGGTTAAGGAGATCTAGATGTATGCACTTTTCGACTTATGATCTCTCATTAGAATAACGAGTTGTTTAGGAATTACATAATGTAAACTCTAGCACCCATGGGCAAATTGAGTCGAACGGTTTGACTTGTTGACTTCAGTTGACTTTAACTTGACCGAAAATTGACGGTTGTCACATAGAGGCATGCAATTTATAATAAAAGCATAAAATAAGTTTTGTAAAAACCTTTGAACATAAATATTTTCTAATAAAAGATCAACTTGATGTCGATCTATAAAAGGGTTTTGAAGGCATGGGTTTGATAAAACGGTTTAGTATAAAGAAACATTTGTTTGAAACACAATTGTAAATAAGTTTGAAATGTAATATACAGAGGAAAATGTACAGTGTAATAAGGAGTTTTAAACATATAAAGTGTTTATGAAAATCATTTGAAGGAAACTGTTTGGTAAAACGGCTAATGAGTAGTAAATCATTTGAATGCTGCTTATTAATCACATGTGATTGATATAATAAGTAGCATGATTCTACTTGTATCCCCCCATAAAACATTTAAAAATAGTTAAAACATTGATTAAGTGGTATGAACTCACTTGTTGAAGTGATTGGATTTGAACGGACTGTTATCGTAAGGAATGATCGGACAAGTGCTTGGTGTCAAGTGAAGACTTTAGACACACACAATGATCCTAATTACATATGAAGACATAAGTATATAAATAATTAGTGATTAAAACACTAATTATACAAGTATAAGCATTTTAATGCGAGGAAAACACTTTTGGTCAGTGCTAGGAGGCAAATGGGTTGCAACAAAGGAGTATAATGCCTCTGATGGGAGTTTATGGTCAAATGACCATATGTTTTGGAGTTTACGGCCCAGGGGAGTAAACTCATGGCCGTAAACTCTCAACAAGGTCTCTAAATGAAGCCTATCATTTATACAACTAGTTTGGTGAATTGTTTCAAGGCTTAATCAAGTGTTTGGGTGACATTTGCCCCCTTTATAGGGCTTTACGGCCTTGGGACCATATCCCATGGAGATTACGGCCGTAATCTCCTTTGGGGGAAGGTTTATGGTGTTTTCAAGCCTCTAATTTAACAAGGAATAATTCAAGGCAAATGTCCAAGGCTTTAAGAGGATTTATGACGTCATTTAGCACCATTTATTGGAGTTCACGGCCCTGGAACATCTTGGGCCGTGAACACCCTTTTCTTGGTGTTTTAATGGTGTTTTCTATCCCCAAACACACTAGGGTACTTGTCCTAATTTTTCTATTGGCTTAAGGAAGGTTTTTAAGGCATTTTGGCAACCAAAAATGGAGTTCACGGCCCAAGAACTTCCTTGGCCGTGAACTCACTTTCACCATTGATTCCTAATTGTTTTTGTGTCCTAAACATGCAATGGTAGTCCCTGTGTTGAGTTCTAAGGCTTTGAGGGGCATTGGGACACTTTTGGCCCTTAAAATGGAGTTTACTCCCCAAGTGTTCTTGGGCGGTAAACTCTCGAATCTTGGGGTTTTGGCATGATTTTGATGTTATAAACTACAATCTAAGCTATATTATATAACTAGATCGAAGTACTCACAATTTGGGATAAAAACCCGAAGATCCGTGAGAGAGAATTTGGCTTTTCTCTAAATGGAAATGTAGCTAATGAACGAATATGGTTCAGTTTTCTATATATAGTCCTGGGATTTTTGGCAGAAAATATTTTTATTCCCGGAATGAACTCTACTATCCTAGAGTATTGGAATAACAGTGTTGCACAAAACCCTAGTGCATCCACTCTCCTGATATCTCCTTAAGTGTAAATCCTGAAAAACTGCCAAACTTATACCCGAAGTCTGGAATTTCACTGAAACTGTTCTACTTCTATTGGCTTCAAATGGTTTGTACAGAATGGAAATTTCGGGTTGTCACACTGCTCATGAAAGAACTCTGGTCTGCAATACAGCTCTGCAGAGGGAACTAGTTGAAACCCAAGTTGAGGTCAGGGAACTTCGAGCTCAGCAAGTGAGAGATGACATGCGTATGAGGGACATAGAACACCTACTATCGGGATCAAGAACTCATGCTAGCAGTTCTCGTCGCCGATAGAATCTCAACGACGCATCTTTTGGATATAACCTAGTTTATGTAAAAACTTTGGTCTAGTTTCCTATCATTGTAAATCTTAGACCGTTAGGTCTTGATCTAGTCATAGTTCTGTCAAAATTTTTCCTATATTGGTTGATGTAAGGCCTACTTCTAGGCCATTTTTCCCAATCTTGTTACATCTGTAATTCCAGTATTATTGACAGATATCTAATCATACGAAAATTATTATTATCCAAATGCTTTCATCTTCACTCAAATCATACTATTCATTGTGTTGTTGGACTATGGAGAGTTAGTCCATGAGTCACTCTCATTATTCATTTATCCTTATCCATGTCGTCATCTTTTAATCGTATAGTTAAAGATGCCGCCATGCAGGAATCCTAGGCGTAACCCCAGTAACAAAACGCCGATACCACCACCTCCTCAACCTCCTCAACAACCTTCTCCCTTCGATGCCACTATGTTCCAGGCAGCCTTCACAACAGTCGTAGCAGCTGCTGTGTCAGCCATCAATGCTCCTGTCCCTAGTGGATCGGGAACAAGTGCACTTCCCTCCAACCACGACGAAAGCCATGGACATCCTCGGGAATGCACCTACAAGGACTTTACGAATGCCAAACCCCGAAACTTCAATGGAACTGGTGGGGTTATGGTATTAAGGTAATGGATTGAAAAGACGGAAGCGGTCTTTGAAATCTGCGCCTGCCCGGAGGGCAACAAGGTCAAGTTTGCCACTTGCACCTTCTCTGACAGAGCACTAATGTGGTGGAATGGCCATGTTAAGTCTCTGACTTTAGTGGTGGCAAATTCCATCAACTGGGAAAAATTAAAATCATGATGATGAGAAAGTACTGTCCTCGAGGGGAAATACAAAAACTCGAACAGGAACTCTGGGGTCTACAAATGGTTGGATCCGACATATCAACCTACACAAATAGGTTCTGTGATCTGGCAATTCTATGCCCTGATGTGGTTGCTCTCGGGAGCAAGAAGATAGAGAGAGATATCTGGGGACTGTCGCCCCAGATCCAGTCAAGTGTGTTAGCTTCCAAGCCTGTCACTTTCGACAATGCCAAGGAGCTGGCACAATCTCTCATAGATCACGGGAAACATCGGAACCCAAAAACCCCTACACCCCAGCCACCAAAGGGAAACACCAGAATCCATGCAAATTATCCCACAAATACCCATATCATCACAAACATCCATACAACCATTCCATCACACTACTCTCTCTTCCCTCCTTCTCTCTTCTTAATCTCGACTTAAGGCCATTCTCCCTCACCAAAATCATTCAAGGTCCTTTCACTTCCAAAAACCTCAAGAACTCTTCCATTTTCATCATAAACCCATGAGTGGGTGAGTATGCACAAGAAAGTTCATCAAACTCACATACTAGGTAAGCTACTTCACTCTCAAGTTGGATAAATTCATCTATGATTGGATCCTCCTAAAAGCATCACAAATCTCTTGATTATACTACTAGAAACATCATATTTTAGAGGATCCTCTCAAGAAGCAAGCTAGGTTGAAATCTCTCTCTTTATTCATCCAAAAACCGAACCATCAACCCCAAGGTGAGTTCATACCCCTTGTTTTCGGTTTTCATATGATTTTGAGGGAGAATACAAGTTGCTTTGTGTAGATCTATGTGTATATGCATGACTATGTGTGTTTTCCATGAATTATTTGGTGATTATGTGTTGATTACTTCATTAATCTAAAAATATGTTAAGAACTTGAAGTTTATCACTTGGATCTTCATAAGAACCTTGAGAAAACTATGTTTTATCTCATATATTACATATAAACTTGTAGATCTGGAAATTATACACTTAAAATAGCAAAAATGAGTGTTGTGCTCAAAGATCAAAATCAGCTTTTGACAAGAAAGTTTTAGCCCAATATCGAACTGTTTTGACCCTCTTAATGGAAATATTTTTCACAACTGTTTTACATGGATAAAGTTCATATTTATACATTTAAGATGACTACTCTCACGTTTTCATACGATTTCTCTACAATTTTTGGCGAATTTTACAAAACTGCCTATTAGATTTGAAATAATTTCAGACCAACCTGTGAAGGTGAGCAATTTGACACTTTTTAGAAGCCATTATAAATTATGAGAAAAATTGTGAACAAGGTAGACAAAATTTCCAAATTTCCAGAATTTACGGATCCAAATTTCGACTTACGATGATTTTTCTACAAATTTTCCAACAACTAGGTCGGAAAAGCTCAAAACCAGAAAATGTGTGTTTTCACAAAAATCAAGCCAAGAATGATATTTTTGACAAAAAAAAAGGTTTTAAAATTTTATTTTTACCACAAACTAGTCATCAACACAAGTTTTGAACAAAATGGAGACTAAAGTGTTATTCTTACAAAACTTGGGCCTTAATTGTAAATTTTTGGCTTATTGGGCAAAGAACGTCATTTTTACAAAAAATGGGCTTTTATACTATTTTAGTGAGTACTTGAACCAAAACCAACGAGATAAACTAACAAACAGATTAATTTGATCATTTTTTAGGTTATTGAGCCTTAGTGGCCCATTTTTATGTGTGATAGGTCGTGTATACTATTTATATGTGATGCGACATAGACCTCCGGTAGCTCTTCTGGTCTTCTGCTGCGGCGGAGATCTGCTAGTCACAATCAAAGAGATGCGTTAGAGCCGTCCCAGGGACTGTGCCCTGGGAGCAAACTCCGACGATCAAGTTAGATCAACTGGAAGATCTGAGATGGTCCTTCATAGCTGGAGAGAACCATCTTGGTGTTGGTGGTGTGGTGGCTGACGGCGGCGGGTGGCGGCTGAGCCACCCGGCTGGAGTATAGTGGCGGCTGAGCCATAGGGAAGGTCTAGTGACGGCTGAGCCATGGGGAAGCTCCCTCTCCATGGAGGGGGTACTATTCATTATATAGGGTACAATTAGGTCAAGGGGAATTAGGTCAGGCCTTGGGCCAGCCCAATTCAGGCCCAACTAGCAAGGAGCTAGGCAAGGCCGCCCGGAGGCGCCGGGAAGGACTGGCGGGCGCGCACCAGGAAAGACTGGCAAGGGGCGCTAGGCAAGGGAGCGTCGGGCCGGGCCGGCAAGAGAGTCCCCAGTATGGATGGCAAGGGAGCACCAGGCCGGGCCGGGAGGAGAGTCCCCAGCAAGGCTGGTAAGGGAGCGCCAGGCGAGGCTGGCGAGCCGGAGCTGTCTAGGTCATGCTAGTGGACCATATATCATCAAGTACCCCCAGTCTGATGTTATTGGTACGCGGCCAATGACATCGAACTGGACTAAGTCGTATAAACCAATAGGAGAGTCCCCAACGGGGTTGGGAAGGGAGTCCTCGACAAGGTTGGCAGGAACGTGCCAGGCCAAGCTGGCGCGCTAGAGCAGTCTGGGCCACGCTAATGGACCATATATCATCAATATGTTTATTGGGCCTCATTGACCCATTAATATGTGCGACGGACCTTGGATACTATTTGTGTGCTATTTGGGCCTGTAAATACCTTACATGTGAAATGGGCCTTAGTTGTCCTTTCATATATATATATATATATATATATATATATATATATATATATATATATATATATATATATATATATATATATATTGGGCCCATGTTATATAATCTCATTCCAATTGGGCCTTGAAATGATTTACATGTTTAGCGATGCCTTAGTGGTTCACTTACATGGTTCATTAGGTCTGGAATGAGATTATACCTTTTCTTCGCGTAAATTCGATTAAGGATCTAGTGAGTTTTGTCGGTTGGCACCTATTAAGTGTACGATCATAGCCTGTAGTTATAACCAGAGTCTCTTGGAAGGAGAGCGGAGATTTGTGTACAGATCTATACGGGGATGACACCCTACACCTGAGATGTTTGCTACAGTTAGACAACCTCAATCTAGGGTGACGAAAACCTTATAATCAAAAATCAAAACCGGCGTCCAACAACGCCAAGACAGGCAAAATTGTCATTATTTAGTATGGTTATGACGTCTCTCTTAGAGGAATTAACGTTATGAAGTTTATAGAAGACCATTCTCTTATCTCTTGGATTACTCGGAAACATTCTCGTACTGGTACTCAACCTCGGGGGTTGGTATGACAACTTTCTATTTTACAGACAACATCGGGTTGTCTGGGAACATTCTCTTTACATGCTCTTTACATTCTCTTTACCATTTTAGTCAAATAAACAATAACATACATGCATTAATACAAGATCTGACACAAACATACTAAACAGTTTGCAGAAAATATAGGATTTTCTGGTGGTTTTCAAGGTTATACAAATCATTTTCACAAACATGCTTATGAACTCACCAACATTTTTATGTTGACCGTTTTCAAAATAACTTGTATTCTTAGGAAACCGTTAAAGCATGATGAATGAAACAAACTAATGGATATTGTGTTATATTTGTTTCATCATACTCTTACTATTTTGGCATGTAATATTCTAATACAATACTCGATGTAAACAATGAATGTTGTTATATTACATGTGTGATGATGATGATGTTATGTTTCATTTATATTCACTATAATGATATTTCAAGATGAAGTCACGCACAAGCCCCCGGACGTTTTCGCCGTCTGGTTCGGGGGTGTGACAGATTGATTTGACCCTGTTGCGCAACTCTTGTTTGAGTCTAACCGTTGCAGGGATGGATCTTCTACTCGAAGGATTATCTGAGCCTTCTGTAGGGTATAAGTATTTTGCAGCTGGTTATGGTTAGTGGCTTTGTTTTCGTAGGTTGCATCGGGATAACCAGGGTTGGAAATTTTATGGTTGATCAGTTATTCGATGAGGTTTTGGTATGGTAAAATTTCAGTGTAGGCGGTCTGTCAGGGAGACAAACCATTATAGAATTCAGATTTTGGGAAGACAGAAGTGGTTTGCGGAAGTTGGAAGTTTGTTTCCTTCGGGATGGAAGATTGGTTGGGGTTTCGGTTGTCTTGAGGAGGTTGTTTTAAGTGCACAATCATCGGTTGCGGTCCTCATATCAGTTGTTTGGGTATGTGTGTTAGTAAGGAGCGATGTCGAGGACGGAATCTAATTTAAGTGGGGGGAAAGTTGTAACGCTCGGTTTTGAAAGTGTTGCGTTACTTGGGGATGCGACCCAATTATCATTTGTCATGGGGTTTAGGGCCTTGGGGAAGGAAGGATTTGGCCAGTTCAGAGGTGGGTGTCCATGGCATAAGTGATCCAAGTATTCGTTTGTGTCTTCTGAAGCCAAGGGTATGACTGTAATTTGATATCTCGGTCTTCTATGGATTTTGGGTTTAATCCGGGAAGGTTTTAAGGATTGGGAGAGTTATTAGGAGCGTAGTTCTTCTCACCACCTTTTCGTGGATATAAGGTTCGTTGGAAACAAACCTAGGATGAGCGAGTTATGGCATTTTGAAGTTATTAACATAATTGGCACTTGGATGGAAAAGCTTTCATATTAGTCCCACGCATGCAAGGATGCATGCGCGTGTTTAGCTGGGTACGCCCAACGTATAAAGATAAATGTTCACGGATTCCATGCGTGTATACACTGCGTACCAAAGGGTACGCGCAACGTACACATGCAGTCCCCAAGCCCTAATTTTTAGGGTTGAGCAATATATAAAGAAAATTATGTCCTTAAAGATCAGCCTCTCTCCCACCCTTAGACAGCTTTCACGAAACCTTAATCCCTCGTTGTGTGTTCTTGGAGCTTAGAAGGCCATTAGAAGAGTATTTTGGTGCTTTTGAAGAAGGTGTTCACTCTTGAAGATTCATGGAAGAAGATAGAGCTTTTAGATCCAGAACCTCATCAACTTTTGACTCTCATTTGAGGTATAAACTCTTAAACTAGGTGGTTATTTCCTTAGATCTCTTGTGTTGGGTTTTTTGACCTTTTTGGTCCCAAGGATCAACCTTATGATTCAAATCCATTTCCTAGGCTTAGGGTTGCCACCCTTGGCGCTATTTGAGTCACTAAGATAGAAAGTTGCCATCTTGAAGGTCATGATGTGTTCATGCATTAGATAAGGTCGTTTTCATGGAATTAGAATGCTATTTTTGGATTTTGGGCTTATTTGGGGCATGATAAGTCACCAAGTCAGTGACTTTTATGGGCTTAGGCGATAACTAGGGATCAATATATATGATTTGGACCATTTATTAAGTGCTTAAAAGCAAAAAGGACTTAACAAAAGAGTACGATGGGCGTGCAAACTGATACTCGCAGCGTACAGATCACGAATCCAGTACACGCTGCGTACAGCTGAGTACGCCCTGCGTACTCAGTCAGAGCGGGCTTCGTTCATGTGGGCATCAGTTTGGACCGTTCCTTGCACTTCTTTACTTTGGGCCTTGGTGGACCATCAAAAATCAGATATTTTTGGGCTAAGAATGTGTTTGGGCTTAAAGGGAAGGCCCATTTGAGGTTTTGGGCCCAATTTGGAAAATTGGGCCATTAGTGGGCTTTTATGGATTTTACAATTTTGGGCCTTGTCGGTTTTGGGCTTGGGACTTAGTTATAAATCTTGTTGGGTCAGGGGTAAAATGGTCAATTTACCCCCAAGTATGGATTATGGATCATGTCTTGGGACCCAATTGCTAATTGGGTGATATTTTGGTATTGATAGCTCGAGGAGTTGTTAGGGCAGAGACTAAGGATCTCTTGCAGGGAGCTTCAACATTCGAGGTGAGTCTCCTCACTGTTTGTATGGGTCGAAGGCACCAATGCCGACCCATTTGGTTTATGTATTGTAGGAAGACCCGGGGGTTAGCCCTAGGCATTATGCATGAAAGACTAGGAGGTGGCTCTTGGCACACTGTATGCTAATTAACTAAGTAGAGTAGTATGTATGCTAGTTGTCTTTGTGATGCTTGCATGGAAGACCAGGAGGTGGCTCTTGGCACTTGTCTGTAAGACCCAGGGGGTGGACCCCAGCTTGGCAAGAAAGACCACGAGGCGACCCGTGACATAATGGCAAGACTATGTGCGACACAGAACACCTTTATTGATTATGATATATGAATGATATATATGGCTCAGGATTATGTATGACATGTATGGATTAGTTGATATCTATGATATGTGGTATTTGGAGAACTCACCAAGCTTCCTGCTTACGATTTTCAGTTTTGGTTTCAGGTACCTCCAATTTTCAAATAAAGGAGCTCGGGACAATCACAACGCATACACCCGTGTTTTCCGCAATATGTGATTTTTGGGAATGAACTCAGATAAATGTTTTATTTTAAATGCTTTTCAATGTGTGAACAAAGTTAGAAATGTGTTTTAGTTATATTAAAATGAAAATTTTACCTTGGATTTCTGGGTCGTTACACGAGCACTTATATTTCCCGGACCCTCTGCCTCAAAGCTTCTCTAAAGTGGATTTCTTCAAACTTCTGAAAAGCCTCATAAATCGGACCAGAGAAAGAATAGAGAGAGAAGATTGGGTGTGAGGAATGAAGGGGATTGAGATTGTTGTTTATAGGAGAAATTTGGGGAGGCATGTTGCACACACCTATGAGGAGCGACATGACCTAGGACAACATCGAACCATCCGTTTCTTGCCACGTGTCACTTGTCTGCTGGTCTACATAATGCCTTCTAGAAGCATGCGTCGTGCTTACCTGCACGGGGTGCATTTTCGAGAAACTTCCAAAAATTATATCTTTCTCATACGAGCTATGTTTTTTATTTTCTTTATATCTACGTAAAGTTATCGCCGAGTACTATAACTTTTATTTAGACTCTATCGGCTAATTCTCACTTTATTTGTAAAGTTATATTTTTAACGGACTTAAATCGTTAAATTCCATATAAAAATCGTAACTTGTCTATACAAATTTCGTTATCGACAGTCTTCATATCGACATAACTGTATCTAAGAGATCTTCATATCGACACAATCAACCGATTTCCATTTCTATTTCAGTGTCATGCATTGTTGTACCGAAACTTCGAAAAACCATAACTTACTCATATGGAGTCAGATTTAGACATTCTCTATATGCACACTTTTGTTTTTACAACTACTACAACTTCCAGTTAGATTACTTAGACTAATTATCAATCTATCTTTTTTTAGTGTTAAAAATAAAGGTTGAACGCAAAACATCGAACAATCATAACTTCTTCATAGAAAGTCAGATTCCAGCGTTCTATATATCTACGTAAATCGTATTGATATTTCCTACATGTTTATGACAATTAGTTCTTCTAAAGAGTAATATATTTCTATTTCGAATTTTATAAACAATTGTTTATATTAAATCCTACTGAACGGTGAAAAACGGGATGTTACACTTTCCTTATTTATCTTTCCGAAATCTCCATAACTTCGCTAACTAGATTACAGAACGAGAAGTCGAATTACGATGGATCGAAATATATCTCTCCCCCCTCCCCCCACCCTCTCTCTCTCGTTGGAAGAATTGGTAGAAAGAAATGAGGAGGGGTGACCCTCCTTTTATAGGAAGGTTTTTTTCCTCACCACGCCGCACCCTATAAAGGGCCGCACTACGGTCATGGGTCAGATTGACTTTCTTTCGTGCACTGAATGTTGGATTGATGGTGTGATGTGGCTTCGATGTCACAATATCATCGTGTTATTTATTTGGTAACGTGATAGATTGGTGGTGACTGTCATTTAGTTGATATTACAATATTGTAAATATAGCGACACAATTAAGAAAAAACATAATATCAAAATCGCAAATTTGCTAAACATAGTGATTTATTGCAATTCGGAGAAAATGGTTATCGAGAGAACATGTAAAATCGATTATTTAGTTTTGCAACAAAATTATATGACATAATTACGAAAAAAAAACTCGGTATGAACTTTAAAATTTTATAATAATAAAATGAGTAAATTACACGATTGGTCCCTATGGTTTGAGATAATTTGTGTGTTTAGTCCCTAATTTATTTTTTTAACTCGGAAGGTTCCTACTGTTTGTTTTTGTTACACACTTGGTCTTTATTGTTTGTTTTTGTTCCATGTTTGGTCCATGTCTTATTTAAAAATATTATTATTTAAATAAGGAAAAATTGTAGGATATGTAAGATAAGATGAGGGGATGTTGTTGAGGGTGTGTTTATTTAAATAAATTAAAAAATCAAGGAAAAAAATAATTTTTTTTAGGTAAGACATGGATCAAACGCGTAACAAAAACAAATAGTAGGGACTTTTCGAGTTAAAAAATAAATTAGGGACCAAACGTGCAAATTACCCTAAACAATAGGGACCATTTGTGTAATTTACTCAAGTAATTTTTTTACACTTTATTATTTTAACGATTATTCTCCGATTTTTTAAAATTTAAATATAAAAATAAAAACAAAACACAAAAACATTAGCACGGCGCCTCGGCTTTTCCGACACAATAAAAAAATACACAAATAACTTTTTTGTATTTCATAATTACTCAACGTGTCACCCCCACCGAGAGTATAGGCCCAGAAGGTTATAATCCTCTGCAGCCAATTTCACCTCAAAAGCATCTTCGGTTTCCGGCCCACAGACATCCGTCAGCCCATCTAATCAACGAACGACTTTGATCTCGCCACGTGCACATTAGTACATGATCCAGAGATGCTAATCGTGCAGAAGACCATCTTTGATCCTTTCTTTAAACTAAAGCAAAAACTAAGCAAAAAAATCCACACAAACCCTCACTGCTTAGATCTCGCCGTGATCACCTTCCGTACAACACTCGCCGGAATCGGTCGATCGGAGATCATACAGACGCCGGTAAACTTTACCAGAGATATAATATTTGTGTTAAGTTCAATGTGTTTAACAGTTTATCTAATGTGAGTTGTAAATCAACGAAACATCCAAGTTTGCTTGATTTTCCTTAGGGTTTGACTTTTTTGTTAAACTAATTTCATTTCAGCATTTCTGCATTCAGCTTCATTTTATGTTTTGAAGTATGAGAAGTAAAATGTCAAATACCTTTTGCGAGAGAACTGAAAGTTCATTACATCGTTGAAATGATCGGCTGAAGTTGATGTTTAAATATTGGCTCTTGACTAAGATACCGGATTAGCACTTGGAAGATGAACATATTTTTTATGTTCAAAATATTTGTTAATCAACTGTATCTTAATGCTTAGTAGTTAATTTAAAATCACTACATTTCTAGCTTCGAGTATTAATCATGATTTTGCGAAACTCATATTTGACTTGTTTTTTCTCACATTTTTTGTAAACTAAGCATCATGAAAAGGACTTAAACTCGACAATGTAATAAGTTAGAGAAAGTTATCTTTGTTAACACAGCGCAATTTTTGCATATCATTTCTAGTTTTGTTAGATACTTTCCTAACAAATTTATATGACTGTGTTTCTGTGAACAGTGAGCTCTAATCAACGCTGCAAGATGGTATGCTCATTTTTTTATTCACTATAAATGCTAAGTTGACAGTTCTTATACTCATTTGGGAACATCTAAATGATATATCATTCTGAAATTACTCATTGTCCCAATCTTTCCAGAACAAGGACTTCTGGATGCCAAAAGCTCCAGGAAATTCAAATGATAGTGATATAGCTCACAATAACCCTCCTAGAAGCGACCTCAATAGTTCTCAACAATGGTTCATGGAAGGTGCTGAAGCAGAATTATTTCCCAACAAGAAGCAGGCAGTTGAAGTTCCACACCCCAATTCATACACTGCACTTTTAAACTCAAACATTTCTTCTTGGGGAAATTCTTCTAGTTTCCACTCCCAATTCACAGAAAGGCTGTTTGATGATGAAACATCAAGTATCAGTTACAGTGGGATTAGAAAAGTCAAAGTCAACCAAGTCAAGGAATCCGAGGGTTTTGTATCTGTTTCTTTGGGACATACCTATTCCACAGGAGATAATATTAATAATACCATCAATGATCATGCTTATAGCAAGGCTGATGATGAGTCCATAACAATGGGGCTCTCTTTTGATAGAGGAAATGACAGCATGATATCAATGGCAGACACTTTCAACAGGGGGGACAACAGTTTTATGTCAATGGGTGAGCCTTATAGTTGTCCATCTGCCAGCAAGGATAATAGCAATATTACAACAATGACTCAATCTTTCATCAAAGAGGATGATAATAACATAGCTATGGTTGCCTTCAATGAACATAGTAATGCTTTATTGATGGATCAGGTTTTCAACAAGGATGACACAATGAGCAAAACTGATAGCAGTGGTTTATCAATGAGACACTCTTTTAGCAAAGTTGAAAACAATATCATCTCTTTTGGTGGCTTAAGTGATGATGCTGATAACATGAATTCTTCCGGAAGGCTTGTATGCAATTATGACTTTTTAATGGGACAGCCTTCAGTTCAAAGATTAGAAGAACATGGTTTTTCTGAATCTACAAGTGATGCACTTGTTAGTGGTGTACAAGTAGATACTATTTTAAGGAAAAAAGATCAAAAAGGAAATAAAAAGGCACCTCCTAATAATTTCCCTTCAAATGTCAGAAGTCTTTTATCGACCGGTATGCTAGATGGGGTTGCTGTGAAGTACATTGCATGGTCAAGAGAGGTAGATGCTAATTAACTAAGGGGCTTTTTCTTTTTTTCCCATTAAGTCATGTATGAGTAAAGTCACTGAATGTGCATTGATGTTTGTCTGGATAAAGTGTTATTTTCTAGACTGAATACAAACCATTTCAATGCGACTAAATGATCATTTTACCCTTACATTCAAATAAACAGTTTTTAGAATATTCATCAATTTTAATACATTAAGCCAGGTTATTTGGCTTAACCCATTAAGTCATTATGATGAGATTAAGTCAAAAAGAAACATCCATATATAGCTGTACAGATAAATTGTTTAGTAATCCATTAAGTCCATTAAATAAAAAAGAAACACCCCTTATTGTCATGAGCTCCTTTGAGGTTAAATTTTTTACTAATGTGTCATAACTCATATGCATGGTAGAAGGAGCTTCGTGGTGTTATCAAAGGTGCTGCCTATCTTTGTGGTTGTCAATCGTGTACTTTCTCCAAGGTGATTTTTTTTGCATATGGTCTTACTTATGGAAGCCGTTTTGACCTCCTAACAATTAGATGTTTGACTTTTTAAGGCTATTAATGCTTATGAGTTTGAACGCCATGCTGGATGCAAAACAAAGCACCCAAATAATCATATTTATTTTGAGAATGGAAAGACAATATATGGGGTTGTTCAAGAGCTGAGAAACACGCCTCAGAGTGTGTTATTTGATGTTATTCAGACAATAACCGGATCCCCAATCAATCAAAAATCTTTTCGACTTTGGAAAGGTACAATTTTTAATTATTCTTCATTTAATATGTTTCCTATTTCCAGTTATTACTGATTCATCTTCATGATCCACTTTTTTATTTATTTATTTATTTTTTTTCAGAATCATTCCTGGCTGCTACACGTGAGCTTCAGCGGATATATGGGAAGGAAGAAGGAAAGATTGTATCATAGATCTGATTTTAGTAAGGTATGACATATTCATGTTTTTTTGCATGATTTTACGTATTATTTTAGATGTGATGTCACTTTTAGCAATTTTATTGTCCTTGTTATATTCAATGGAGAATCTGATAATGCAGCAAACAGTGTCACCATTAAGTAGAAACTGTACCTTTTTGTAGGCCACCTGTTATAGTAGATAAAGTTCCCTTTACAAAAAACAAAAGTTTCTGTTTTTCCTCTTAAGTTTTAAAAAACATAAGCATTATCATACAAGAAATAGCAACCAAGTTTCACAGTTTTTCCACCTTTTGTTCACTCGAACTTTTTTTAAGAGGGGCGTTTAGTTCATGGGATTTCAGAGGATTTGGTCAGAATTGGAATTTTCAATTCCAGTCCAGTCGATTTCTGTGCTTGATTGTAAAATTGTATGGAATTGAATTCCGTGGGAATTCATGAAATACCTCACCTGAAAGATTTCACATTCCTTCCTAAAATCCATGAAATCAATTCTTATCATTTCATCAATCCTTAAAATTACAGAAATACCAATTAACCTTATAGTTTACTTCCAGAAATAACAATTATCTGTACTATTTGATGATAGAAGGTACATACCATTTTTAGCCTTCACAAAGTGCAAGATCTAGTTGTACTTTTCATGATTATAATAAATTGTTTCCTGGATGTCACCACCCATACAAGCAAATAAAGCACATCCACTCAGGCACTCACCCGCTAATAAATTTTTACTTCCACATAAATCATTGGATGGGAAGTGGGAACAAAGAGCACTGATGTCAAATAAAAAAGATTTCATTCAAAGTTAATCCTTTATATATATTTTTATTATTTTAATTTATCAACACTTAGTTTACAACTTCACATGCTGCTAATCCATTCATGTTTGCATTAATATTATTATTAATATTATTGAACTCAAGGCCACCCCAAGGTTTCATATCAATGATCACCATTAGGCCACATTGATGGTGGTATCTATTATTATAAATCAAGTATTTAATTCTTCAGCGAATGTAACTAATCATTACATATGGTACTTGAATATGAGGCATACAGATAAAGTATTTATATTAGATATGGTACTTCAATATTAGGCATACAGATAAAGTAGGTTAATATTAAAAAAAAAAAACAATTAAGTTCAAAAAAGCTACCATCTGTAACAAAAGTTCAGTATCTCATACATTATGGCTAATCCCTTAATTTCCATCATCTATTTTTAACCCCAACCAAGAGATAACTGTCCTTGTTTTTTACCACCTCATGTTGGGGATGAAGTTTCTCATTAATTTTTGTTTGATAAATGGATGGAAGTGCTTTGGAGGTTGACCTTTACTGTTAGCTTACATCACCTGTCTGATTGTTTTTCTCACATACTTTATCATTGGTGCACATATCTCCATTTGATACTTTGATAGTAACCTTGTGACAACAATTTTCTTCACATTCTAATTCTATCCCCATAATTTTCTTTTCTTGTGCTATTTGCTCATCAATAGGAAGTGATGAAAGCTTAGTATCCTTGCTTTTACCCCAGACAACTAGATAGAGTCCCGCAACAATGACAATGGCTCCAATAACCCTGTCAGAATAATTTGGATTAGGTGGCTGTTTGGTATGATGGAATGGAATCACAAAGGAATGGAATGAGTCATTGCATTTGATTATTGTGTTTTGGTTATCTTGAGGAAATGGAATGAGTCATTCAAACATGTTTTTTCTTATGTGCAAAGATAACCTCAATGAAATTAAATTGATTAATAAAGAAAGTATGTTATTTTATGAAAATAAACTATAATCAAATAGAGATATATAGCTAATGCTATTGATTCTTTCAAGTTTTTGGTAAATGATTAAGAACTGGAACTTTTTTTTTTACCTTCCTAGGTAAGTTTGCTCGGCTAGAATAATGGAGCCCATGATAGCTACAATTATCATGCTTAGTGGACTGAATGCAGTCACGAAAACAGGACCTCTGTCTTTCATTATTAGTCCTTGGATGTAGTAAGCGAGACCTGAACATATTATACCCTGCATAAACATCCAAGAATTAAAACCCTTTTTTATTATTATTTAAAACATTATATATTTATATTTAAGAAATATATATTAATCTGTCCCAACAGAAAGAATTAAACATAGAAGCTTTATTAATTGATGATTATGCAATTAATGAAAAAAAAAAGTTTAAATGTAACTTGAATTTCCTTACACTATATAGTGTTGCCAGAAGTGTGGTGTCCCACTTAATAGCCCAAACTGCTGTGTTCCCCCTCTCCATCACCAGTGCCACTATTGCTCCCTCTATTGTTCCCAATAAACATATCCAAGCAGTCAAAGAAAGCTCAGCTGGATAAGACTGTAACGTAATTGCCTACAAATCACCAAAAAAAAAACATTAAAAAAAAGATTAATAACACCTCATTATCATATCCATGAAAAAAATATGAATCCTTACTTGCAAAACCATAAAGCAAGACCAACTAAAGCATCCAACTGTAATCATAATAGCACCCTTTAAAGAATGATGAAGATCCACCCCATTATTTACAACATTACTATTACTTCTTCCTTTTGTCCAAAATAGTTCCAAAATTGGCCCTTTAACAAGTGTCATAAGCATCGCTCCCGCAACAGTTGTAATCGTTCCAATTACTTTTGCTTGACTCCGGATATTCTTTAGGTTCACCTGCTCTAGCCTTAGTCAAACAAAAACCACTAAATTAGTTCTAATTCTTTGCATGAATAAATGTTTTTATTTTTATTATTTATTTATTTATTTTTGTACCTTAGAATGCATGCCATGACAAAAGTTATAGCAGGAAGAACATTGCACATCGAAACTGCAAATGTTGCTGTTGTCGCTTTCATCCCTAGAAAATAGAGATTCTGATCTATAACTGGCCTGCCAGATAACCAACATAAATCATTATTTAGTTATTAAATTAGTGTCCCCATATGAAGTAACAAGTTGTACTGTGTTTGGTTATGCATTCGACCGAGACTGACTCATCATCAGATTTATGTCAACGGGACAAAAATTGCACGTTTTGTGCGGCCATAAAGGTGGAACAAGGTCGGATAAGGAGTTAGAGACTCGCTCTTGATCTCTTGTAAAAAGACGAAAATACCCTTTTGTGTACTCATGATTGATAATAGCTAATAGAAAACTGAGAAAAACTTACTCGAGTAGTGCAAGAAGCATAAGTTTGATGAAAATGGGGCGAGTCATCTTTGGTCGTATTTTTCTGTTACAGTTGCACGATAATAATCAATGAAAAAAATTAAGATATAGAAAAATAAATTTTGATATGAGAGAGAGAGAGAGAAGGGCAAACCTGTCTAAAACAATGGCGAATGGGGCCATGACAATGGTGGCAACAGCATGCCTGTAAACAACAAACACATAATTGCTCATTCCTTGATTCAGAGCCACTTTTGAAATAACATCCATTCCAGCAAGTCCAAATTGCAAGAAAATCACAGCCAAAAAAGGCTTCCCTTTTCTAAAAATCTCACTCATGCCCTCATGCTTACTCATCTCAATCACACTCACACTCAGACTCACTACTTGTGCTTTGCTTTGCTTCAAAAAAAAACTTGTATGAATTGTATGAAATAACTACCCCCTTGTGTCTATATATATAACATTTCTTCGGCATGAAAGAATAAAGGAAGAAGAAAAGATAATGTGACTTGATCACTTTATAATAACAAGACATTTCTTTATATCTTTTTAAATTTGGAATTAAAAAAAAAAAAAAAAACTTTTTAGGTTGACCCTAGTTTTGGAAGATAGTTATAATAACTTAATAAAACATGTTTCGGATGTTTTTCAGGGGTGGAGTGGAGAATGGAGTTAGAAATTTACAAGTTTTTCCAATATGATTGTTGGTAAGTTTCTTGTGGCCGATGTAAATTCCTTTTGTTAAAATTGTGTGTTTTTGTATAACAATGATGAAGTCAGCTCAGTTAACCTTAAAAAAACACCCCCCTCGTTTTCAAAATCGTTATAAAAATTGAAATTTACCCATTAGGCACTCAAAACTTTGACATTTGTGCTTTCCTCATAGGCAATGCACCAATAAAAACTTTAGCTAGAATCGGGAATCTTTACTTTTAATATTGTCTGATATCTTTGTTTCTTAGATTCATTCGTACCGACTGTTTTTTCTTATCCATGGTTTATGGGTATTTCCGTCTTTTCACGCTAAATAGATGAACAGACTTCACACCTTTATGACATGATCATATCATTTATCTCCTTTTTTTAGAATCCGTTACATTTAAAAGCTTAAAACAGTTGTACTCTTTTTAACATGGTTTACGTAACATATACCGGGATTTATGATTTTTGTTATGTGATATACGATGATACGCATATACGGTGTGATTTCTTTTAGATAGGCAATAATGCAAAGTGTGAATTGCGTATGAAAGCACTAATTTCTGTTTAACAAAAGCCATTTCTTTTTAAAGGTTTTATTGGGGGTATGTATGATTGGTGTAGGGTGATGATATATATATGTGTTAGTGTTATGAATGGGGTATTTTGTATATGTTTTCCACGCAACTTATTACTTTTTGTATGGTGGAAAATATGGTAGATTATGGTGTTGCCTTGTTAGGGGACCTTTGTTTGGAGATCAATCATTGGTTGTGTGAACTTGATGCATTCGATGATCCAAGCATTTTCTTGTGTCTTTATGTGTGTATGTGGATAAATGATGTTTAAAATAACAAAGGCACATTTAAGAAAAATAGTAATAATAAATTTGTAAAAAGTTGGGCTTAATTGAGAAAGCCTTCTGTTCTTGATATTTTCTATCAAGTTTTTTTTGTTCTAAATAAAAAAATGTCCATTATTAACTCTTATCCCTATTAAGTCAAAAAAACGACACTCTAATACTATTATCAACTACAAACACGTGATAAAGGACTGGAGAGTGAAGAGACATGCTGATATGGACACACAATTCAAGTGACTTGTGTGTGCTTTTTGTGTCCCATTTAGGTTTTCTACTCGTTTTAAAACCCTCAACGTATTATTATGTTCAATGTCCATCGGTTTTTTAGAAACTTGAATGCATTGTGGTGTAGTTAAATGTGTTGTGTTGTGTATGTAGATTCATATAGACTTAAAACTTCTTACAGTGGACATGTATAAAAATGGAATTAGCATGATAAATTAGCAAGTCTAGTATTGGTCATACCTTCATATATATACGTACAAAATTAATTGTGACATGTTGAAATTTTCATGTTTGGACGTGAGAATACACGTTAGTAGATGTTTAGTAAAAATGTAGAGAACTTCTACATAAACGATCATAAACAACATATGTCATTATCATACTTATCATCATCCGTGATGTGTTAATAAATATAAGATAAGATATTTTTGTGACTTAGAAACATGTAATGGTAAAAATTGGATCCAAATATATAAAAATAACGTCATTTTAAATTCAAACATAACATATAGGAGTATATGTGCAAAGTTATTTGCATGGTAGATATTGGTGGTTAAAAGAGCTCCTAAGAGTTGATTTTTTTTTTTAAATGTTTTCTTATGATATATTTATTCTTTAATGATCGTATATATAGATATTATTTTATAAGAAAAGAATGAAGAGTACACGTAAAGTGAAGTGAAGCAATGATTTGATAAGAAATTTATTTCATTATGTAAAGTTGAGGTGATTCTTGTTTCCGCCAATAATCCTTAACATCGAAAACTTTTGTATAAAACGTTTATTCTAGTACAACTTTTAAATAATTTTTACGTCACATGTATTTCGTTTGCTTTATCCATTAATCTTGCTTTTGGATGGGTTCTATTATCTGTTTGTTCTGAAATTAAATATTGGACATTCAGAGGTGGATTTTTCATTTGTGGCTATCATGCATGATTTTTTTAGTGTTAAAAAGAATAAAAATAATAATAATAATAATAAATAGTCATTGTACCATTTAAAAATAGATTTGTTATTATAACGCTAAGTCGAAATTCTAAATCGATCTTTTTATAGTCATAATATTTTGAATTACAAGAATCTATAACAAAGATATTTAATTCTAAATGATAATTATAATTTAGTGAGTGCAAAATTTAAATTTGGGGTTTTTGTTTTGGATGCATGAATTATGAATATATGTTGGTATACACATAAGTTCAAATTTATTCGTCTTTTCTAGAGTTCCTGTACAAGATATATATCACAAATCTCAATTGTGTAGTATCTCGTGAATAATTAATATACTCGTATATGTTAGTGGATAAATAGCAAAATATTTGCATAAAGCTTTTCATATCTTAAAAAACTGAACACGAATTTGGGATATTTTGTTGGGTGGAATCCCCCTAAATGATCCCTTTTGGGTGGTGAGGGAACTATGTTTTCTTTCTTCTTCTTTTCGTTGTGGTATCGATACTTTTAGTATCGTTAATCTACACTTAAGCTATCAACTTTTCAATTTCAAAACAAGTCATTTTTTTATGTTATTCGAAACAAAGCAATGCAACGGATAAAAAGTGATCTAATAAGCTAATCTAATTTAATGACAATCCAAAATTAATAGGTTTTGTTGAAATTATCAATCTATTAATTAATTAATGAGTCAATCCGTTTAATTAAATTGGGTTAACAAAATTTCAACCCATCAATTTATTTAAATTATGCATTTATTTTTACTTTATATTTAAATTACTACCAATATTTAATTATCTTACATTTTAAAAAATAAAGATAATTCTAAATTTTAAAACCAACATGACGATTAGTAACTTCAAATTTCATCATTTGTTAACCAGTAAACCTAAATGTTTTATTTGATTTTCCGTTTTCCATTTTCGTTTATTTCACGGCGACACGAAAACTAACTTATTATTAGCTATTATTAGTCAAGTTGTTTAAAAGTTCATATCATTTTAACCACCAAATCTAATTGTTTATTGTTTTATTTATTTTTCCATTTTCCATTCAAATTTCATCATTTATTAACAACTAAATCTAATCGTTTTATTTAATTTTCCATTTTCCATTTTCGTTTCTTTCATGACGACACAAAAACTAATTTACTCGAGTTGTTTAAAAGTTCATATCATTTTTAGCAACTAAATCTAATTGTTTTATTTGATTTTTCATTTTCCATTCAAATTTCATCATTTATTAACAATTAATTCTAATTGTTTTATTTGATTTTCTATTTCCACTTTTGTTTTTTTCACCATGATACGAAAAGTAATTTAGTCGAGTTGTTTAAAAGTACGCTATGTGTTTGTAGTTTTATTTTAGGAAATCTCCGATAAAGTTCCAATATTTTTGGTCAGTTAACGATATAGTACGGGCATTTATTTTTTGAACATAAAAATCATGATTATCTAATTTTATATTATAATATGTTATTTTCTGTTAAAAAAAATAAGGATTTTTTCGTTAATATGGGAAAAATATAAAATAATCGAGTTTTGTGTGTTCAAAAAATAAAAGTCGAGATTAAATTGTAAACTGACCCAAAATATTAGGTCTTTATCGGAGATTTCCCTTTTATTTTTTATAACTTTGAATATTTATTTGAGTTTGTAATTTATTTAACTATGTAATAAATTTTTCCTATTTTATAGATATTTTAAATTTTGAATAGGTTAATCCAAGTTCAATTCGTCTACTGAATATGTTGGGTTGAAAAAAAATAAACGAGTCAACCAAATATCAATCGTGTTTACTAAACATGTTGGGTTGGGTTAAAAACATTCACGTGTTTAATTAAAAACGTCGGATGTTGTTCAAATTTTGAAATCGTTTAATTAAAAATGTTAACCAGAAACCAATTCAACCGGACCAATTATCAATCCTAAAACTAGGTTGGGTGGACCTAAAATTTGAAATTATTATAAACAAGTTATGGTGTGTTTGACATGAGCTGATTTATCTTTTTAAATTTATTGCAATTTAGTGTTTGATGATGCCCACTAAAATAGCTTAGTTTTTTCAGAATATTTCAAATGGATTATTGATAAACTCATGAGTTTTTTTTCGAATGTACCCTTAACATAAATAATAGATATGATCAACTCATATTCAATCCACCAAATATTTAGATCTTATTTGTTTTCATACGAACCCAAATTAACCTTTTTACGGACCAAGATATATCCAAATGCTTACCATCTCCAATGTTATTTTATTAAAATAGATTGCAACAATAGTACAGTTATTCTAATAATATTTGATTCACTAAATATTTATAAACTAAAATATTTGAAAAGAGTATTAGACTAATAAACTCATCTCGACCAATAAATATTTATAAACTAAAAAAATATGTAATGCAAAGAATGTATTTTAAACATAAAGTGATGGAAAAATTATATGTTACTAATCAGTTTAGTATAATGAAATTTGAGATTTGTTTTGACTAATGATTCATTCGATATAATAGAATTAATCGACTGAAATACACTTTAATGGTATAATAACAATTTAGAAAAAGTTTAATAGCTTTTTATATATAATTAAAATATAAATGATAAAAAAAAAAAATTACATATTATTAGCTATTATTTTATAATATTAATTTTAAAACAATTCAAGAGATTGTATGTATTGAAAACACATTTTTGTGACTTTTGATTTGTTTCTTGTTTAGATACATGTCTCTTAATTAATTACTTGGTTAACCCATTAAACATAAACTCCTAACTAGAGTCGAACCTATTTGTAGATAACGTGATAAGGGATCCAAACTCTTGTCAAAAAAGCCAAGTGTCACGGATTAGCTAAATGACATAGAATCCGCATTTGTTCTGCCCCTAAAACGGGGCTCCGAGAATCCGCATACACTGTTGGATAAAGCTTGAGATATACTCCTACTGACCACATCAAAATTTAGGGAAACAATTTCAAACAAACTTTTTACGTAATTTAATAATTTATTGATTTGATGTTGTTACTAGTGGTGTTTATATATACTTTATAGGTTCGGATTCCTTAGCTTATAAACTTCTCCACATAAATTAAAAACCCGAAACGAACCAAATTCTTAGTGGTCAAGTTGAATTCGAACACGGTTTAGAGTTAATTTTGTTTACAAAAGAAATAATAAATAAACAAATTATCTATCTGAAAACCAAATTTGATTAATCGGTTTTATTTTTCAATGACGAAAAGCTACTATATTGTGATACTTTTAATGGTTTAATGATTATATTTCAATTCCGTCGATACAAGTTATCTAAGTTGTCATTTGTTTTGAAAATGTATACAATTTACAAATCATACATAAAAAAAAGTGTTGAGTAAACGTTTGTAATATGTAAATGTATATATAATATTAAACCACATTGATCATAGATGAAAAGAAAACTATATATACACATACATACATTAACAACATTGATTTCTAGATGACAAAACTTCAAAAATGGTCCCTGTGGTTTCAAAACTTTTAATGTTTAGTCCTTCCGTCTAACTCCGTCAGCTTTCTACCGTTAAGTGAGGGGTATTTTCGTCATTTCAACACCCAGGGATCATTTATGAGGTTTTCTATTTTTTTTGAGAAAAAAAAGAAAAAAACATTAAATTTAAAGGGGTCTCATCTCTCTCTCTCTCTCTCTCTCTCTCTCTCTCTCTCTCTCTCTCCAACTCCCAACACTACCCAAAACCATCACAAACCACCATTCCCCCCCATAAACCGACCCTACACCACCTTATAACCCCTTCTGATCATCAACACCTCCAACCAACCCTTCCCCTCGTCAGCATATCCTCCAAAACAAAAGAGAAAACGATGGCAGCAACCACCGGAGTCCCTCTTGCCACCTCTTTTCTTCCCACCGAAAAACGCACTGCTGCCTGACAAGCTTCCTCCACCTCCGAACTCGCTTCCCCTTCCCTTCATATACACCAAACAACAAGAAGGAATCGATAGTAGGAGGCTGTCGGAGCTCCCTGTCATCATCCAACTACCCTTCTTCCACTGAGCATTACCACCATTTTCTGCCACTCCATAAATCTGAAAACCACCTCCAATATAGCCTAACACCTCTCATCCTCTCCCACTTCTGTAGTTGTCAACAAAACCTAGAAGAAAACGATGGAGGCAGTGGAGCTGCCACCGTGAGACCCACTGTGGACCACCATCACCACCTCTCACAGCTTGCTGCTACTGTATGATCATCCCCACCGAAGAATTGAATGTAGATTGTGAGTGAGAAAGAACATATATAACTGATGTAGATGGTGAAGAAATGGGATTTGGAACCTGTCGATCAGAGAATAAGAAATGAATGAGGGAAAAAATGGTTTAGGGGTAATTGGGGTGATTCTTCTTAACAAGAGGGAGAGAGAGAGAGAGAGAGAGTGGGACCCTTTACATATTAAATTTTATTTTTTATTTTTAATTAAAATAAGAAAAAACCTCATAAATGGTCCCTGGGTATTAAAATGACGAAAATGTCTCTCACTTAACGGTAGAAAGCTGACGGAAGGACTAAACTTAGGGACTAAACTTGATATTTTTGAAACCACATGAACCATCTGTGAGGTTTTTTGAACTTAGGGACTAAACTTGATATTTTTGAAAACCACCGGGATCATTTTTGAAGTTTTGTCTTTCTAGATGAAAGTTGAAGACGGTGGTTGTGATGGTAGTGGAGCTGAGGGTGATGATTATGGTTGTGATGTCATAAGAGTCAGGGTCGGTCCGTTGATTTTGAAAGCCCTATACGAAAAATAAAAATGGGCCTTAATATATATATGTTATAATCGAATAATATGTAAGGACGAAGTTGAAAAACAAAAGGAAACTGATTAATCGAAAAATTGATCAATGTGAGTGAGGACAATTAGAAAAAGAAAATTAAAGAAAGAAATTACAAAAGAAATGGGGAATTAAAAAACTAACTAATAAAGAAAAGTGGTTAAAAAAACACACTTTGATGGGTTAAGGAAAAAACACGAGTAATAAAAAAATTGATTCAAAGTGGGGTAACAAGAATTAAACATGATAGCTCTTTTATGAAGATGTACACTCAAAATTTATTTATTAATAAAACAACAATTAATATAAAAAAAACATAACACTGCAGATAGCAGGGATCGAACATAGGTTCATTTAGAAACGGAAAGAAACAAAACGCTGGTTTGCCAGATGAACCAGAGTACATATCTGAAATCATTTGCGTAATTGAATATATATTAACAAATTTACAATATAATTTGTCTAAAACTCGGGCCCTATCATAAAAGTTTAATTTTAGTTGTTTTAGTGAAAATTTTGATAGTAAATATTTTGTTATAGCCACTAAGATGTTGTTTTGTTTTTGAAGTGATAAATGTATTCAGTTTGTAAACCACTGTATGCAAAAGAAAATATGAAGTAAATGTTTACAGACTATAAAATATTTTTTAGAGTTTGTAGGTTGTATTAAATAACATAAACCACATTGATTATAGATGATAAAACCACATCAACCATACCGAGGTGAAGGAGGTGGTTGCGATAGTGGTGATTGGTGGTAACAAATCGTTTAAGAAGAAAGAATGGAAAATAAGGCTGATTTATTTATAGTTAGAAATGTCTCCAAGATTTATAAGATTTTTTCATGTCTTTTTTTATAAGAATATGACGTGCAAGCATCTGAAAAAATAATCTTCCATCAAAATGTTTGTCTGCATAAAAGACAAAGTGATTATGAAGAACTTCTAAAGACACAAACACTGCCTAACCTTTGACAAAAATACTCTAACTCTTTTAGAAATATAAATCACATGCTCTGGTCTCTCTTTTATTGGGTCAATCACATTGCATGGGATATTGACCATCTCGAATTTGATCATATCATTTGGAGATTAACGTGTGCACAAATTACTTTTATTTATGCTCAAGAAATTCATGATAACACACTATCTTACATATAGGGGCTAATATCCCCTTTTCTTCGACACAAGATATTTAGATGTGATAATGGGTAGACCTGGGTTGGGTTTGGGTTTAACCCATTTAATAATTGGGTTGAAATTTTCAACTCAAACCAACCTGTTTATTTAAATGGGTTGATATTTACAACTCAACCCAACCTTTTAGATAAATGAGATGTCATCAGGTTGACATGTTTATGTAATTCCCAACATAACCTATTAAATAAATGGGTTAAACTTGGGTTAACCCATTTAAAATCAATTCAATAAATTATATAATTAAATATTATACTACTTAAATTATAAAAAGTAAATAAAACTTCATAATTATGACAAAAACACGATTCTAATTCATAAATACAAATAAATTGTTCAAATAACATTAAAAATGTTTAGTTTCACAGTGATTTTGGAGAGTGACCAGTATTATCGGTGCTAAAAAAAGGATGGAAATTAGGATTGAATTTTATTAAACATAGATAATAATAATGCAACATTATAATTACAAATTAATACTTTGATTAATACATGATAATATTCAAATAATATTAAATTATATATATATATATATATATATATATATATATATATATGGGTTTACGGGTTGATAATATTCACCCAACCCAACCTATTTAATTAAATGAGTTAGATGGATTGACCCATTTAAGTTAAATGGGGTACAACTCTCAACCTAACCCACTAATTTTGGATTGGGTTGGCGGGTTGGGTCGATTTTTGCCAACTCTAAAGATATTATTACTATCAAACTTAATGCTTTCTTTCATGGGTTCATAACATTACCTTCCATATTGTATTCACTTATCACATCAACATGTGACCCCGGCAATTTTTGTGAAGTATATAACTCACCAATCTCATCTCGTACTCAAAACACTAATCAATACTAGTGAGTAATTTCTTCCTAACAAAACCACATACACAAATCACTGACCTTTACCAGATACAACCGTCCGAACAAGTTTCCATACATGGTTTTCACATAGATCCTTAAGAAGACCAACTTAATACCACATTCCATACAAAGTGATTTGATGTTTTTTTACACATACATCTCTTATACACCAATATTTACAAGGTCTAGTCAATTCACATCCCTTTTTCCACTCTTCAGTTTAAGTTTAGAAATCTACTACAAGACACCTAATTAAATTAAACCATTGCTATGATACCAACTTGTAACACTCGACTTTTAATACAAAGTACAACCAAAACTTTTTATTTTCAAGTCTTAAATCATAACAAATCCGGTTTATTTTCATATTAACAATTAGTACAAGTAGTTACCAAAAGGATCGTATGTTACTGACGTGATGATCTAAGTCGGACACTACAAACTTCATGTCTTTCTACATCGTTTACATAACCTGAAAGGCATAAAATAACAAACGAGTAAGCTACTACGAGCTTAGTGAGTAACCATGTCTTCCATATATAATTTAGTTACACCACTAAATATATTATGTTAATAAATCCATACAATTCTCACAATGCCTTTCTAACCAATCAATTCATATTCAGTTCCAATATTATTATGCAAAATTCCTTAATGATCAAGATCACAACTAATCAAGTTGTTATTCGAACCTATAACTATTCATAATAGACTTATAACCACACCTACTACTATTCAATCCAAATAATATTTCTTCAGTAGCATCATAACTATGTAATCTACCATTATTCTCTAATAACGATCTTACAAGTATAATGTTACAAACACCAAGTCTGCCATTGACTTGTATTTCCGCCAATGATGATATTACGACACCAAGGCTACCATCATCATTCCAATACAATGGTGTTACAGTCACCAAGACCACAACAATGATAATTGATTATGAGATGTTATAATGGTATTTACATTACCAAGCATGTCACTATAATCAATACTTGCATCCAAGTTAATACAATAGTATTTACAGCACCATGTATACCACTAAAATCAATACCGACATCCACGATAATACAATGGTATTTACAACAACAAACATACCACTACAATCAATACTAGCATCCAACATAATACATATGTATTTGTAACACCAATCATACCACTACAATCAATACTTACATCCAAGATAATTGATAGGTGCATTTCATGCACCTATTTGCGTGTTTATTTTTGTCCTTTCATAGCATTCTACTTCATAATTTCTGCATTTAGTTAATTATTTGGGCAATTGCATATTTTATTAAGAATGCTTGGTACCTCACTATGTTTGATTTATTTTGAAGGCATTATGGATCATGGAGCATGGAAGTTGGAGCATGTAGAGAAGATGGACCGGTCATGCCATGGAAGAAAACATGAAGACATAACCCGAGTCCTTGTTGCATTGTCATCATAGCAAAGACTACGTTTGAAACACGGTTCATGTCACACCAATACATGTCTTGTTTGTCCTTTCTCATCTTATATTTGAGCAACATAACTCGTGGTAAAGCTAGACTGAAGAAGGAGCCAACAATAAAGACTTATTGTACTTTTAGCAAAAAACATGGGTCATTCCCAAAATGCATGGGCAAAAGGCATGACCATGCTAAAAAGGCATGGTCTTACGACAAGCACGTGAGAACTTAATAAAACAAAGGAGGTCGCCATTTTTCACAGACAGACGGTTTTTGGAGCAACTTTGGGTGATCTTGGGCGATTTTGGGAGATTTTTGGGAGCTTTTTAATATTTCTAATCATTACAAACACTTTTGATTTCCATTTGTAAGCATTCAACATTTCCAATTCCATCTTTCTTTTTGATTGATTTGTTCTTAGCCATGTATGGCTAAGAAACCCTAATTTCTAGTTTTTGTTCAAAACATGTTGATTGCTTGACTTGAAGCATATGATTTGATGTTTGATTTGTGATTTTATTCTAGTGATTATGTTTTTGTTTAAACTAGAACCCTTGAATTTGATTTGTGTTGGATTGGCCACTTTCATGAATCGAATTTTTGTGTAGTTAATTAACTTTTAGGGTACTTAATCGTTCTATTAAGTTAATAATTGGTAAAAAACAATAAGTTTTCTTATTGTAAAACATATATCACATGTTTTCGCACTTCCGAGCACATGAGAAGAAATCAACATTGTTGGGAAGCTTGTACAAAACTTAATGCGATTTTTTTAATACAATCTAGGAGCGTGTTTAGGTTGAATTAGTAAAGCTAGGTCTAGTCAAAAAGCGTGTTTTGGTTAGATAATTTGGCAAGCGATAGGTATTAGAGCGTGTTAATATCTTTCAGTACCAACTTAGAATAGCAATCATGAATTACATCAAGTCATAATCAAGTTGAACAACAACATTGAGAACCAGAACTAGAACCATTCAATCAAATTGTTTACAAGTTTATTTCATTTTCTTCATTTTTTTTAAAGTAGATTGTTATTTTATTATTTTACTTTGCAAACAAAACCCCCTTTGTGATCAAAGTACCATGCACAAAGAGATATATACTTTTATCTCGTGTCTTTGTGGTTCGACCCTGTTTGCCTTGTACTACTTTTTAGTACATTAAAGAAGTGTATTTGGAATTCATTGTACCTCTATTATTTGTTGGGTTTGACACCCCTAACAACAATAAAATGGTATTTACAACACCAAGCATACCATTATAATCAATACTTACATCCAAACTATTACGATTAAATCATAAATCACATCTAATTAAATTTGTATTCATACTATAGAAATTATGAGCATGTTAGGGAGAGAGATTTTGGTTTTCAATTGAGAAAGAGTCAAAGAAAAAAAAGTTTCGTTCAATAATAAGAGTGTTTAGTTTTTATTTTGAACAAAAAACTCGTAAATCAAAAGGTAATTCAACTATTCAAGTACCTTTTAAGTGCTTTTAGAGTTTCTAGCTTTTGATTTTTATCTAATTTTAAAAATATTTTTTGCCGAATATTTATCGACAACTAAAAACTATACGTTCTAAATAGTTTTACCAAATGTTAGGGCTAGGATCTCCGAACTACATTGAGATCCTGAAATCCAAGGATCCTCGAAGCTCAGGATCCCGAATATACTCCATGATCCTGACTAATATTTTTATTATTAATTACGAACATATATTCTTTTGTCTTTCTCACATGTGCAGAAATGACTAGTCAAAGTCATACACACAACGGATAGTCATCAGAACTATGCAAAAGACCCGGAGGACCAAGTCAAGCAAACAACTATAGTAATCTCGGAGGATCCCGGAATTCTCGGAGTTCTAGTTGTTAGGGTTTGACTATATCAAACACTTTTAATCATCACACTCTACACGATTTTTTGGCAGAATGCTATCACTTGTATTGACATTCATTTCATTCTCTCTGTAATTTTCATTACATTCAATAAAAACATCAACACAAGTGATCGTTATCATATCCCAAGGTTTTATGTCAGAGATCCTAACAAGGATCGAGGGCTTTCCTTGTAAACAATTTGTGTTTCTTTGATTAATATTACTTATTTGCTCTATATTGAACATCACACCCTCTCATACACTTTGGTCCATTTCAGTTAAATTAATTTTTGACCAAAACAATTTGGAGCCCACCATGGGGCCGTGGTGTTCAAAATCTCTCAGAAAATCATGTTTACTCAATCGAATCTCTCGTCCTCCTCGATTCCTCCCATTTCCTCTAAAAACCTTCCACCACCACCAGCTGGAGCTCCCAAGAAAGTATCTGAAACTTTGAAGAAAAATACCTCTCCGGTCACTCCGGGACTCCAAGATCCTCCTGTGATGATTTCCAACAACGAAGTATTGGCTATAATGAAGAAAATGGAGCGACAGATCACCTAACAACAGGAGGATAACATGACACTTCTCAAGGAAGTAGAGAGAATGATAGTGGAAATCCACAAGCCTCAGGAGGCAACACCCTCAGTCTTACCGTCCAAGATCCTGAACTTCGACAACCCACGATCCTCAACGATCAGTCACGGGATTCAGGATCCCAACAAAACCTTTGTTACTCCCACTAACAGGGATCCTGGTAACTCTAACATTAATAATAATTTTATAACTAACTCAATGGATCTTGACATAGGTTTGAGCTCGGTCATGGCTAAGGATCTATAATAGCTAAGAAAAATGATCTCAAGCATACCTGAATTAGTTCAGCCGATGCCAGAAGCATCCTCCACAAGTCACATGATCTCTAGATTCATCCCAGCGATAGCTGACATTGATGTTCCAAAACGCTTCCAGATGCCCAACATGAAGCCATACGACAGAACCACAGATCCTAAGGAGCACGTAGCACAGTATAGGAGAAGACATAAATTATTCCCATCCCTACACATTTGAAAGAAGCCTACCTATGCAAGGGCTTTGGTTCTACCATTACAGGATCCCCCCTAAAATGGCTCTCTAATGTTACTCCTTATTCAATCACATCATTTGCTCATTTGATTAATTTATTTAATAACCAGTTCTCTTGCAGCAGGACATTCGAAAAGATCACTAGTGATCTCTATCGAGTGGTTCAGGATCCTCAGGAATCCCTTAGGACTTTTGTGAGCAGGTTTGGCAGAGAAGCCTTGATCATCCCCAATTACGACATGGCAACTACAGTCGAAGCCTTCAAAATAGGCTTAAAGAAGAATTCTACCTTCTACGAGGATCTCGTAATGAACCCATGCAGGAGATTGGACGAAGTCAGGAGCAGGGCATTGAGATTCATCAGAATCGAAGAAGACAAGGAGATCCAAAAAAGGAGCAACCCACCAAGTTCCTCTGATCACCCTAATAAGAAGGTCGACTCCTCGGCCCAAATATCCTATAAGTCAAAGCCTTACTCCAAACCCGACCATCACAATGTTAATTCCCTTGAAGATGAGGGAGAGGATGAATATTTCCTTAAATTTACTGATTATTGTTTTTCTGTGGATATTTCAGGTGTAATCTTTGCCATGCAGGATCTTGTAGACAAAGCCGGATGGCCAAGGAAAGGATAAAAATCCACTGCTTGGAAGGATAAGTCCAAATGGTGTGCATATCATGAGGATTTTGGTCACGTCACAGAGGATTGCATAACTCTTAGAAAGGAAATAAGCTACCTTCTGGGCAAAGGATATCTTAAAGAGAACCTTGGGAGAAGAAGAGAAAAATCCAAAGAAAAAGACCAAGATCCTCAAAAGATCCTCGAAAGACCAGGAGACCCCCCCTGGCTGACGCTAAGGTGATCAACATGATCTCTGGAGGGTATGACATTTGTGGTACATCCTACTCTATAGACAAAATGCATGCCAAGGTTTCCAAAACGGAGAAAGAAAAAGGACCATGGAAAAACACAACGATCACAACCAAAAGGTGATCATCTTCGATGAAACGGATAGGCTAGACGTCTAAGATCCTCACCACGACGGACTAGTGATTACTCTTTATATTGCCAACCACTTCGTCAGAAGGATCCTCGTCGATGGAGGATCCTCAGTTAACATCATACTCCTCGATGCACTAAAAAGAACGAGCATCCCATAATTTGAGATGGTCATAAGATCCTTAGTACTGATCGGCTTCAGCGGAGAAACTAAACACACCATCAGCGAGATAAAGCTACCAATCTACCTAGAGGGAGTAAATTATGTTCAACATTTTTGTGTAATTGATACATTATCTTCTTATAATGTCATATTAGGTAGACCATGGATCCATGAAATGAAGGTCGTCCCATCAATGCGTGAAGATGCTTACCCCATGGGGGACAGTGAAGATCACATGAGACCAACAAGAATCCAAGGAATGCTACAATATCTCAATCAAATCTTCAACAATACCACGACAAGCATAGCAATTAAAGTAGGGGGTACAATACGTGTTAGAAGCAAGAGAGCATGACATAAAAGAAGTGCCCTAAACCTTAAGGATCCTGAAGCCAAAGTTCTCATAGGATCCTCAATGCCTGAACAAATCGAACAGGATCTTGTAAAGTTCCTCAAATCCAAAAGCAAAATGTTTTCATGGAAACATGAGAACATGATTGGTATTGACAAAAGCATAATAACTCATAAACTTAACATTGATCCATCTTTCAGGCCAATACACCAAAAAAGAAGAAAATTTGCACTCGAAAGAAACCAAGTTATACAAGAAGTAGAAACACTTCTCAAAACAGACATGATCAAGGAGGTGAAGTTCCCAAGATGGCTAGCTAATGTAGTCGTGGTACAAAAGAAGAATGGTAAATAGTGAGTGTGTGTGGACTATATGGATCTTAACAAGGCTTGTCCCAATGATCCTTTCCATTTACCACACATTGACTCCATGATAGACTCAACAACGGGCCACGAATTACTAACATTCATGGACGCATCAGTAGGATTCCAACAGATCCAAATGGAACCCTTTGACCAAGAGGACACAATGTTCATAGCCCCAAAATGTATTATTGTTACACTGTTATGCCATTTGGTCTCAATAATGCAGGAGCAACATACCAGAGATTGGCGAACAAGATGTTCAAGGAAAAGTTGGGGGACACAATGGAAGTCTACATTGATGATATGGTGGTCAAGTCAAAAAATTGAAGATCACCTCAAGGATCTTGAAGAAGCCTTCGACATCCTACACCAATACAACATGAAGTTGAATCCCTCCAAATGCCGCTTTGGGATGAGATCGGGTAAGTTCCTATGTAACGCTCGTAGATCCGAGCTAGTCAATTTAGAGACGATAAGCGTCAAAAATGACTTTTTTATGGAAGATTATTTAGAAGGATTAATCTTAACTAAGTTATAGTATATGTTACAAGGATTCCGTACATATAAAGAACACCAAAATTCGAGTTATAACGAAAAAGTTATGACCTGTCGAAGTTTCGCGACAGAACCGGCACGACACAACGCGACGTAAATAGTGAATTTACGTTAGAGCGATATTTGGCCTTAGCGATCTAAATAAAAGTTGTAGAATACATTAAACCGAGAGCATGCATAAAAAGAACGTCTAAATCTAACTTCGTATGAGGAAAATATGATTTTTCAAAATTTCGACTTAGCGATATGCAGCCCAAAGTTTGAATATGAGATCGAGTGGTTTCTAGCCGAAATAATCTAAACGAGAATCGAAGATCTCATCGATAGTAGTCCAACGGTAAAAAGACAGATGAAAACGGACGTCAGATGAAGAAGTTATGAATTTCTAACAGAATTTTTCTATCCCGGCCTACTAAAAATAATATAATAAAAATAAATCAAAATTAACTGACGGAGTGTAAACGATAGTTATAGAGCATAATCTCAACTTCGCGTGGACATAAAGAACGTCGAAAAGAGAGCTTGTATGCGAAATTTATGATTTTCTGAAGTTTGAGGCACACATCCCACGTTCAATTGGGGAACGCCCCGCGTTCATTACTTGGCTCCGGATTGGCCACGTCGATGCTGAGTCAAACGGATAAGAGATAAGACGGAACCCCGCTCCTACGCGCCGCGTTCAGCCTGGCCAGCCCCCTATAAATAGAATGCGAGGCTAGTCGAAGTTGTTTGCTAATTTCTTTCCTTTCACCCCCTTAAACTTTCTTTTACTTGGCAAGTTATACCCCAGAATACCCAGTATCATCCCAACCCTCGAAGCAAGTCCCGACGCTCCAAAGATCCCGAGAAAAAGAGTTTTCGAGTCGAAAATCTGCCCGCGAGAAGCCCGGTTTTTGGAAGATATCCCGGTTTCATCAAAGATTATTATTTTAAGAGCCATAGTGTTGTCCGAGCATCTTCTTATCATGTGAGTGCATAGTACCTTTCATGAACATGATTTTAATACAAGTATTGTTTGAATGTATTAAATATATGTTTTGTGTGAGTTATTTAATGATGTCTGAATTATGTGTTAAAGAACATACCTGATTTCTTTTATGATAACTTTGGTTAAAGAGTAATCCTAAGGTTTGTTATAATGGTTATGGGGTAGTATCTCTTTATGAGTACGAGCGAGATATATACGGAGAATAGAACTTTGAAATATGTCATTGATACGGAAGCATGGATTAGACATAGTTATTCGTCCCTATTCCGGGAGTATGGATTGGACTTAGTTAATTGTCATTAATCTGGGAGTATGGATTAAGACTTAGTCAGTTGTCATTGATCCGAGAGTATGGATTAAGACATAGTCAGTTGTCCTTAGTCCGGGAGTATGGACAGGACATAAAATCTGTCATTAGTCCGGGAGTATGGATTTAGACATGGACCAATTGTCCCTTATCCGGTAGTATGGAATGGGCACAATTATGGACTCGAGAACATGGATTAGATCAGGGAGTAAGAGTTAGAATTTGAGGTCTAGGGGTATGGATAGTCTCGTTGAGAGGATTGACGGAGTGGGTTAAGAGCTGGTTATATATATACAGAGAAAATTTTATATTGTACGAATTCTAAATTATATATATGTTATAACATTGTGGGATTGAAATCCCTATGTACTCACCAGGTTTTCCAAACCTGAACCACTCAGTTTTCTTTGTATCACAAGTAGTGGCACAATAGCATAAGTTGGTTGACATGACGAGAGATTTTGGATTATAGATCAGTAGTTATAAATAATTGTTGTAAGGTCTATTTTAGACTGTTTATGCTGTTGGTCTGTATCAGAACATGACATCCCGAGATTTTGTTATTTAATGAAAATACATTTCTTTAAATAATTGTTTTGATAAATTCTTATCACGTTTTGTTTTGGGAACAAATTCTGCAACAGTTTTCTTTAAACGATTACTCTAAACAATGCATAAACAAACCGGTCTTTTCTGGTCGTGAAATTTGGGAATGTCACATCCTAGGATACATGGTGACTAAAAGAGGAATCGAAGCAAGCCTGGAACAAATCAAGGCTATCCTTGACCTAAAATCACCAGCCTCGACAAAGGATATCTAGAGATTGACAGGAAGAGTGACAACATTAAACATGTTCATCTCAAGATCCTCAGAAAGATGCAAACCTTTCTATGAAATCTTGAAAAAGAACAAGATATTCGAGTAGACCCAGGAACATGAAGATTCTTTCCAAGAGCTTAAAAAATGCTTAACCTCACCACCCCTATTGGTAAATCCACTAGATGAGGAGCCACTCCTTCTTTACCTCTCAGTATCCTCAAACGCGGTGAGCGTTGTACTAGCCAAGGATCTCGATGGGAACCAACATCCCATATATTATGTAAGTAAGATCCTCCTGGATCCTAAGACCAGGTACTCTCACCTCGAAAAACTCATACTTGCATTAGTAATAACTTCTACTAAATGAAGACATTATTTTGAAACACACCCTACAATTGTAATAACTAACTATCCAATGAGAAAACCATAAATGTTAGGAAGAATGGTGAAATGGTTTGTGAAGCTAAGAATGTATGACATAAATTACGAACCACGATCCGCCATAAAGTCCCAAGCATTGGAAAATTTTGTTGCTGACTTTAGTGATGATCTAAGAGTTGAAGTCGAAATAGAAGCCAAACAACTTCTAGAAGAGGAAAACATGGGAATATGTACATTGTTCATAGATGGAGCATCAAACCAAAAAGGAACTGGCTTAGGGATCAAACTAAAATCGCCACAGTGGGACATCTCACCCCAAGCAATTAGTTGTGAATTCAATGCAACCAAAAATGAAGCAGAATACGAGGCACTAATCATGGGACTACAATTAGCCAAGGATCTTCAAGTTTTCATCGATTCTTTACTACTAACTAACCATTTTAATGGATCATATGTAGTGACAGGATAAAAGCTAGCTCTATATCTCCAAATCCTCAAAAACCTGGCCTCAGAATTTGAAACATTCAGCCTAAACCAGGTTCCTATAGAAGACAATGTTGAGGCAAATGTTGTAGCCAATCTAGGATCTTCCTTGAGGATACCGCTGGAAACCAGGATCCCGGTAATCCACATATTAGTCCCAAAAATCGAGGATCCCACCAAGAAACTTAAAGACTCTTATGACCATGGAGGATCTACTGACGTTGCCGCGATCAAAGATCCTGACTCAACAGTCCGATGTCAGGATCCCAACATCCAGGATCCTTCCTCGACTTCAGGATCCTGGATCTAACCCATCATAGATGTGACATCCCCAATTTCACGGCCAGAAAATACCGATTTAGTTTATGCTTATTGATGGTGTGCCTAGGGCAGCACAGCAGAATCGCGTCCAAGACCTAGAGCCGGGCACACCAGCCAGGCTCAGCCCAGCAGGTTCAGCGCCCGCTGGCGCCCCCGGGAACGAAACGGACAGGCAGAAGGCTCGCCCCCGCCAAGTAACGCTCCTTGCTCCAAGACAAAAGATACGGTCAGGAGACAAAGGGCAGGATCAGAGCATTACCGTCCGAGCCAATGAGAGCGCTCTACCGGTTGAGGGCGCACGACCCTCCAATCAGCGCCTCTGACCTTGTCTCCTCCAAAAGTGATCCTGTCTGGTACGGACCAGGCAGGAGCGCTAGATATAAAAGGATGTGCACACAAGACCAGCGAGGTAAGCTCTCTAACCGATCTTGAGAGAACAAACACAAACCCTAAAGTCATCCTAACTTGACCGTCGGAGCGTTCTCCCGGGAAACCCTCCCGGGAAGCGGCTGACGACCCTTGTTCTTTGTGATCTTGCAGTTATAATCAGGAAACCAAGAAGATCTCATCCCAGAGTCAGAAGCAAGGTCTCATCCGGGACAAGGTTCCATCATTTGGTGCCATCCGTTTGTGAAACGAAGAACACAAACACAAGCACGAAAGCAAGCATCAATGGCGTCCAACGGTAGTGTGGGATGACCAAGTAGTCCCATACGTCCCATGACGACGTTGGACGAAATGCCATCGCCTACAGCGACCAACAGGCCAGTTTTGGGCGAAGGAAGTTCTACAATAGCCGCCGGAAATATTTCGCAACCGTTGTTTTCTCAGCAAGGAACAACTCCGGTGGAGCTACTTTCGCCTACACAGCTTCAGATGCCGTCGTTCTTTGCGCCGTCGCTGCAACAGGTGCGAATAGTTCACTCAACTGCACCTCCATCGAGCCATATTTTCAACCTTTCACCGTCATTCGTAACACCTACATCGTTCCAGACGACTTTTGGACAGAGTTCCACAACGCTACTACCACCATTGGCGCAAACTATGATGAAACATTCACCACCCGTCTACCCGACGGTTGGAGCATGGACTGGACGGACTATCCCCCCAAACAACAGCTTACAACAGCCGATAATGATCAACCCTGTTACATCCATGCACCCTTTCTCCACTAGCTATCCCCTCCAGTTACCATTCCAGCCATACCCCTTTTATGGACCAAGTCCAGGCTACCTTACGCCCCCACATCATGGAATGAGTTCTCAATACCAGCAAGGGACGTCGACTACTCCAAACCAGGATGGTTTTTCCCGGAGCGTAACATCTCCGTTTGTTAAAGAGTTGTTGGATTACAAAATACCAAACACTGCAAAGCTCCTGACGCTTAAAACATGCAATGGAACCACCGACCCAGATAGCCACATTGATACATATGAATGGACGATGACGTCGCTAAAGCTTAACGAGAAGTTTTGGTGCACATACTTCCCGACGATGCTCAATGGCAACGCCGGCACATGGTTCAAAACGCTACAACTGGGCAGCATTTCAAACTTCGCTCAGCTCAAGTACCTCTTCCTCACCAACTTCATGCAGCTACGTAAATACAAAGGCGATTCTCATTCAATTATAGGCTGTAAACAAAGGGAGGGGGAGACTATTCGAGAATACTTTACAAGGTTCATAAACGCTACGCTGGATGTACCGGGGCATGACGAAGGGCTCATTGCTGGTGCTTTCACATAGGGACTCCTGCTTGGGCCCCTCTCGCAAAAACTCATGGGAAAGAAGCCTCTAACACGAGCTGAGTTGAAAGAAAGAGTGGAGCGATACCTACGACAGGAAGATGGTGAAGCAGCCAAGCAGGCCTACTTGAATGCTATGGCGACTAGACATCACCACCCGACCCACACGGATTTCTGGTGGGAGGAAGACACTATGGCCAAGCAAGAAGACCACCGCCAAGTTTCCGACCATTTATTAAAGACGACAGACGGGGTTGCCGCCCAGAAGTATATGCAGTGTCTGAGAAACAGTAGCCAGCCAAGTCGCCTAAGAGTCGGTACTGTGAGTACCACAAAAGCAAAACGCATGATACAGCTAGCTGTTCGGTACTAAAGAAGGAGATGGAGGAGAAACAACTTAAGGGAGGCCTGGTGGAGGTGGCGCGAAGCCTACGCGCCAAATTCGATGCTGAGAACGCCAAGGGTCCACCCTGTGAAGGAGTTCAGCCCAAGGAGATATTCATGATACGCAGCAAAAGAAGTAGGGAGGAACAGCGGGGCGAGCAAGTCATTGTTAAACCGTCAGCACGCGCGCTCATGTTCTCCATACAGGATCCCCGGTCGGACGGCTGGAAAGGTGACAACCCTCTGATAATACAGACATCCATCAAAGACGTGACTATCCATAAGGTCTATATCAACACCGGGAGTTCAGTAGACATCATCTATGAGCATTGTTTCCGGCTCCTTCCGGATCGCTGGAAAGACAATTTGCGACCTACGACGGGTAGGCTGGTGGGATTCACCGGCCACAGCCTGTGGCCGTTGGGCACGATCCACCTACCCTTAACAATCACTAGCCACAACAAGCAGCGGAAGAAGACCGCCCTGATAGAATTTGTGGTCATTCGACACTCGGCGGAGCACAACATCATCTTAGGGAGGACTGCCCTCTTGAAGCTAGGGGCCGTACCTTCAACCATGCATGGGATCATGAAATTCGACACACCAAAAGGCGAAGCCACGATTTTGGCCACCCCGCCCAGAGAATTGCGGTGCTATACAGTTATGAAGCCAGCAGAAATAACCAAAGGGCCTAAGAGGCCTAGGGGAAATCCTACAAAGGGGAAGGAGGTAATCAATGAGGGATACCCCGACCAGCTGGTCAATGTTGGAAGCGACCTCCCAAGCCACACAAGAAAAGCACTGGTCGATCTGCTCAAACGCTACAAACATGTATTTGCTTGGACCCCCACAGATATGGTGGGGGTAGAAAGGAAGGTCATTGAACATAAGCTAATGATCAAACCGGGGGTAAAAGAGGTTAAGCAGAAGAAGAGGGTACAAGGAGGAGACCGTAACAGGGCGATCAATGCAGAAATGTCTAAGCTGACGGAGGCCGGAATAGTAAGGGAGGCGATGTTCCCAACGTGGATTGCAAACCCAATTATGGTCCGCAAGCAGGATGGGTCGTGGCGCATGTGCATCGACTTTTCTGATCTAAACAAGGCATGCCCTAAGGATTGCTACCCACTCCCGGAAATCGATCAGAAGGTAGAGTCGCTACAAGGATTTAAGCTAAAATGCTTCTTGGATGCAAACAAAGGGTATCACCAGATATTGATGATCAAAGAAGACGAAGAGAAAACAGCCTTCTATACAGACCATGGCACGTTCTGCTACACCAAGATGCCTTTTGGGTTAAAGAATGCAGGGGCGACATACCAGCGGCTAGTCGACTCGATATTCGCCAAGCAAATTGGAAGGAATATTGAGGTGTATGTAGATGATATGGTGATTAAGAGTCCAAATGAAGAAAAGATGTTGCAAGACATCGAAGAGACTTTCAAGACATTAGAGGTGGCCAAGATGAAACTAAACCCAACCAAATGCACGTTTGTAGTGGAAGAGGGGCAATTCTTGGGCTACTATGTTACTAGACAATCCGTCCAGCCCAGCCCAACCAAGGTCGACGAGTTCATCGAGACGCCAACCCCAAACTCTCTTAGAGATGCACAAGGTCTGAACGGGAAGCTCACAGCTCTAATCAGGTTCATCTCGAAATCTGCCGACAAGGCTATGTCACTGTTCCACACCTTAAAGGGATGCATCGAGAAAAACAGTTTCCAATGGACGAATGAAGCTGAGAAGGCGCTCCAGAGAATCAAGGAAGCACTGCACAAGCTGCCGACTCTGGCAACCCCCATCCCTGGAGAAACATTACAAGTGTATCTTTCAACATCAGGCGAAGCGATATCATCGGTATTGGCTGTGGAAAGGGAAGGGGAGCAGAGACCGGTATACTTTGTTAGCAGAGCGCTGCAGGGACCAGAACTCAACTATCTCACGCTGGAAAAATTGGTGCTGGCACTCATCTACGCTGCGAGACGATTAAGGCGATACTTCCAGGCACATCAAATCGAGGTACTCACAAGCTACCCCATTAAACAGATCTTGCTTAAGCCGGAGACGTCGGGTCGGCTGGCCAAGTGGGCAATTGAACTGGGTGAGCACGATATAAACTACCGCCCAAGAACAAGTATCAAAGGGCAGGCACTGGCTGATTTCTTACTAGAAATTCCTGACGGAGGGAACCCGACGAAAGAAAAGGTGTGGGTAGTTGAAGAGGCCACTACCGGCGATGGTTCATGGACCCTGTACACGGACGGAGCGTCCAGCAGGGAAGGCTCAGGGGCGGGGCTGATCCTAACTAGCCCAGAAGGAGAAGAGGTAACCTACACCCTCCGTTTCGACTTCCATACATCGAACAACGAGGCGGAGTATGAGGCGCTGCTTGCAGGGTTGCGACTCGCCAAACAGATGGGTGCGAAAGCTGTAACAGCACTAACCGACTCAAGGTTACCAGCTAACCAAGTCAATGGGAGTTTCGAGGTAAGAGACCAAAGAATGGGAAACTATGTAAAGATGGTAAAGCAACTGGTAGGATCATTCGGCCAATTTACAATCAAGCAGATACCCAGAAGTGAGAACAAGAGGGCAGACGCTTTGAGCAAGCTAGCGTCCACTTGTTTTGACCACCTGTCAAAGAAAGTTTTAGTGGAGGTGCTCCGGGAGAGAAGTATTGATGAACAACAGGTGAACATCTTGACCTCCGTTGGACCCACATGGATGACACCGTTCCGGGAATACCTCCAGAGAGGAGTGTTGCCGGACGACCATGACGAGGCCAGAAAAATACGTATAAAGGCGCCCTCATACGCAATGGTGAATGGGGAATTGTACAAGAAGGGATTCACGTCTCCATGGCTAAAATGTGTAGATCGAGCCAGGGGGAGAGAGATATTGCAGGAAGCACACTCAGGGCAGGTAGGCGCACACAAAGGGGCGAGGGCTTTGACAGGAAAGGTGCTACGAATGGGGGTATACTAGCCGACGATACATCAAGACGCGGTAGAAGTAACCAAGAAATGTGGGGAGTGTCAGTCTTACGCCCCAGTCCAGGCGAACCCCCCGGCGCCGCTAAGCAACATATCCAGCCCATGGCCTTTCTACCAGTGGGGCATAGACATAGTGAGTCCATTCCCAAAAGCACCAGGGAAGCTGAAGTATATGGTGGTAGTCGTGGATTACTTCACAGAGTGGATTGAAGCCGAGCCACTGGCATGCATATCTGGGTGGCACATGATAAAATTTGTGTGGAAAAACATCATGACAAGATTTGGAACACCTAAGGTTCTCATCAACGACAATGGTTTGCAATTCGCTGAGAACCCATTCAGAGAATGGTGCACTGCCAAAGGGATAAGCCAACGCTTCACATCGGTGGCACACCCTCAAGCGAACGGTCAAACGGAGGTGTCCAACCGAACCATTGTCAATGGGATCAAAAAGAGGTTGGGCAAAGCAAAAGGGAATTGGGCAGAGGAGATACCAATGGTGCTATGGTCATACAGGACTACACCACGGAAAAGCACAAGGGAAACCCCTTTCAGCTTGACATATGGGACTGAAGCCATGCTCCCCATGGAAGTGGCAATGAATACGCTAAGGGTGGCCAACCAAGATAAGGAAAGCAACACACAAGACCTGAGGATAAACTTAGATATCCTAGAGGAGAAACGTGAAGAGTCGGGAGTACGCCAAGCTGCGTACAAACATGCAACAGAAAGGTATTACAACCAAAGGGTAAAGGAGAAGGCCTCAAAGTGGGCGAGTATGTCTTGAGGAAAAATGAGGCCAGTCGGGCACAACCCCAGGGAAAGCTGGGCCCAACGTGGGAAGGCCCATACAGGGTCACAGAGGCAAACAGGAACGGGGCATACGTGTTAGAGACGATGGAAGGAAGGCCCATTCCAAGAACATGGAATGCTAGGAACCTAAAGAAATATTTTTTCTAAGGAAGAGGAAAGATGTAACCCTAGTTGGTTGATGTTCCATTGAGTATGTTGCACCCTTGAGTACTTAGAGTACGTCTATCCATGCTAAGTGACATGAGAATTGATACTCAGTGTATTTCTATGTTTAAAGACATGAGTTTAGTACTCGACATATATAGAATTTCATGCATAAGTGACATGAGCTTAATACTTAGTGTATTTAAAAAACCTGCGGTTAAATAATAATGCAATTGCTGATCTCTCATACTTAGTGTAATAATCTCCAATGATTGAATGATGAGTGCTAAGTGCATTCAATGTGAACACTTAGTGTGTCAATGGTAACAAAAACAAGGCAAAATGTTTGGCACATCTTGAGCAATATGCAATAAACGAATAAGCCAAGCGCAAAACAGAAAAAGTAGATAGTAGATAATACTTAGTGCATGTCAAACATATATATATATATATATATATATATATATATATATATATATAAACATTGTTCTTAGCAGTTCAACTATTGCAAAGTAAAACACATAGACTAAACAAAACGAAGAAATATTATGGCTCCGAACCATCACCAACAACCTTATCACCAACCACAACCCCCTCCACAACATCATCCTCACCTACTTTCCCAACCAACCCACCAGAAACTTCCCTATCATCCACCACTTCATCAACACCATCGCCTCTAACACCTGCTCGATCATCACCACTAGCACCACGATCTTTTCCATTCACTCCCACATCAATGCATTCACAAGCACCATCTCACGACCTACAGCATCCTCAGGAGTGCCCTCTGAACCAAAAGAACACAACTCTCGCAAACCATCAATACCCATCTCTCCCAGACCCATCAGACCTGCGTGATCCATGCTAACGAAGGACAAGAGAGCATCACTTACGCTAACCACAGGCCCGACAGATAGCGAACCAGCACCCGCCTCCCCACTTTCACCACCACTTGAAGTTTTCTGGATAGATTCAACCCCAGCCATATATGCAGCATGGTGGATAAGACTGATAGCATTGGTAAAGTCAGGATGCTCTATCAGCTTATCAACGATACACACAACAGCGATTTGCAACAGCCAATCCAAGTCTTGACGAGCAGCACACACATCTGCTTGCAGCGACGACACAAGCTTGTCACGGTCAACGGCGTCACGCTCGAGACTTTCAACCTGGATCATTAAACCTTCATTCATTTGAGTGAGAGAATCAACCTTGGCCTCCAATGCAGCCCTAGCCTCATCAAGAACATTCTTCTCAGACGCCAGCAACTCACATTTCTTTTCAGTTAAGCGAAGATCGTCGCTAAGCTCACCCAGGCGGTGCTCCAGGCTTGCCACACGCGATCCACAGGTGGCATGAGCGGCCTCCATCTCGCCAAGGCTTCGGATGCGCCGGGAACCTGCAACAAGATAGAACATCGTCTGCGCAGCAGCATAGGCCATGTTGTGAGCAAGGGCAGGGCTACCCATCGCATCCATATCCCCCACTGCAGCTGGAGGGAAGGTATGGCGCGAGAACTCCAATGCATTGGCACGAACAGAAAAACGAGAATCGTTACGAAGATCCCAAGATGGCACAAAAACCGTCGACCCAGAAGCACCATCACCAGGGCCACCATCTTTGGAGACTGTAACTGGCCCGTGGGTACCAAAGCCTTTTGTGGGAGAAAGCTTGGAGGGGACAAACGGAACACTTGGAGAAGGGATTGAAGAAAAATCTGAAAAACTGGGCTATTCAGTCGCCCTATCAACTCCCTCAGATTGTTTCACGTCATCATCGGGAATCACAACCACGCCAGCGGAGGTGGAGCTCACTGGCGTGGAAGTCATCGAGCTCAACAGACGAGAAAGTTGCGCCTAGTATGCACCCTCTTGGGGGCAGGAGGAGCACCAGTCTCCGGCTCACCCATCGTCTGCATAGCTTTCCATTTTGCCTGCATCCGCCAAACGTAAGCAATGATACCCTCTTTGTTGTCCTCACCGTCCTCCGGGGAAGGGGAAGGAGCACCGCTCATTGGCATAACAGAGGAAATTGGGCGGGCAAGCAACGGATCTCCCTCAGACGCCGACGAGCCCGCTGGAGGGACAGGAGGAGTAGGGGTGTTAAGACGATCTGCCTGACGAGGAGGGGGGAGACGCTCGAACAGATCCACCTCATGAAACTCCAGTTTGCCTCGATAGCGTTTACGCAGCACCTCATCCATGGATAAGGAAGAATCAACACCTAAATAAAAGTAGAATGAAATGTAAGTCACATGGAGGCGGTTAAGAGAAACACCAAAAAAGTAAAGTAAAGAGAGTAACAGGACGAATGCGACACTTACCATCAATGACAGAGTAGAACACCGCCATCTTGCCACGCCGCCTCCAGGAGGGGATCATCCCTAACCCGGACAGAAGCACTTCGAAGTAATCATCAGCGGTTACCTGCACACTTTTCAGGTAATCGGCGACTTTCAGATTGTGAGGGAAGAGCTCAAGGATAGTATCGGCGAAAGCATTGGCACGGTAACGACCACTCCCAACCAGTTCCTGATTCACCCACAACCACTTGTCTTGCCAATTCTTGGGGGTTCGCCCATCAGGAACTAGGGCATGTCCCCCTCGCCGGGCCGAAAAATTACACTTATCTCCGGTAAGGCAAAACCGGAAGAAGAACTTGAAGACGAAGTAGTCAGGAACATACCTATTGGCTCTACAGATCATCTCGAAGGCAACCACTTTATTGACAGCATTAGGGGTCAACATCTGAAGACTACAACCATCCTTCTGAAGAACCTCCTCTTGGAAGGAAATCGTATGCCAGCATCTAGGGTTTTTAAGAAAACCCTAATTTTTCTAGGGGGGGGGGGGAGAAGAGATGCTAGAGCCAGCAGAGGGAAATTCCACACCTTCTAAAGGAGACAAGCCATAAGTGGCCTCCAACTGTGGATACTCGACGGCAGAAGGGACAATTCCGGGAAGATTAGCCATGAAAGGAGAGAAAAGATGAATACGCAGGGAAAAGAGGGAAGAAATGACGAGAATCGTTCTCTGTAAATCCCCTTTAAAGGAAGAGGAAGAGGTAGGACATTTAAATGTCTGACACGCTGACGTAACCGTTAGCAGTCACGTCACCATTAAGAGTGGAGTAACGACGGACACGCGTCCATCAGTTAAGTCCAGAACGCCGTAACTAGTGCTACAACGCTACGGCTTCTAGACTGGGGGACTTGATGGTGTGCCTAGGGCAACACAGCAGAACCACGTCCAAGCCCTAGAGCCGGGCACACCAGCCAGGCTCAGTGCCCGCTGGCGCCCCCGGGAGCGAAACGGACAGGCGGAAGGCTCGCGCCCGCCAAGTAACGCTCCTTGCTCCAAGACAAAAGATACGGTCAGGAGACAAAGGGGAGGATCAGAGCATTACCGTCGGAGCCAATGAGAGCGCTCTAGCGGTTGAGGGCGCACGACCCTCCAATCAGCGCCTCTAACCTTGTCTCCTCCAAAAGTGATCCTGTCTGGTACGGACCAGGCAGGAGCGCTAGATATAAAAGGATGTGCACACAAGACCAGCGAGGTAAGATCTCTAACCGATCTTGAGAGAACAAACACAAACCCTAAAGTCATCCTAACTTGATCGTCGGAGCGTTCTCCCGGGAACCCCTCCCGGGAAGCGGCTAACGACCCTTGTTCTTTGTGATCTTGCAGTTATAATCAGGCAACCAAGAAGATCTCATCTCAGAGTCAGAAGCAAGGTCTCATCCGAGACAAGGTTCCATCACTTATTATAATAAAATTAGAGTAATCCTTTGATTAAAAGTGTTGCGGAATTTGTTCCCAAAACAAAATATCATAAAAATGATAAAAATATTGATAAAAGGGTGAAAATGGCAAAAATCCAAAGTTACTCGGGAAGGCTCGCAGCCTTCTATTTATAGGGGGAGGCTTCGGATCCGAGGGCTGAGAAGTAAACACGCGGCAACAGATGCGAAGGCCAAGCGGCTGCTGCGAGGCTCGGAGGTGGCTCGTGCGAGACTCGGACGTGTGGAGAGGCACGTGTCGAACAGCTATTGGACCGAAGCTCGGACTCAGAAGAACGCGACACACATCACTCCTCGGACGCGCCACGACTCGGATGACGCAGCTGCTTCGAACACGCGGCCAGTAGCGAGGCGAGGGTGACGTGGCCTATTCCGGACCATGTGAAATTTCTCGGATTTTGTGTCTCAAACTTCTAAAATCCATAACTTTCGCATATAGGCTCCGTTTTTGACGTTCTTTATATGCACGTGTAGGTGAAGTTATGCTCTATAACTTTCGTTTAGACTCCGTCGGCTAATTTTGACTTTATTTTTATTATTATTATTTTTAATAGACTGGGACAGGAAAATCCGTGAAAAATTCATAACTTCTTCATCCGACGTCCGTTTTTGTCTGTCTTTTTACCGTTGTACTACTATTGACGAGACCTTCGATTCTCGTTTAGGTTGTGTCGACTAAAAATCACTCGATCTAAAATTCGAGTTTTTAGCTATCTGCTACTAAACTGAAACTTCGAAAAATCATAACTTCCTCATATGAAGTCAAATTTAGGCGTTCTTTTTATACACGCTCTCGGTTTAACGAACACTACGAATTTCGTTTAGATTGCTACGGATAAAAAGCACTTTATCATAAATTCACTTTTTACGCTTCCCGGTGTCGTGCTGGTTCCGTTGCGAAACTTCGACAAGTCATAATTTCTTCGTTATAACTCGGATTTCGGTATTCTTTATATCTCCGGAATCCTTGTTTCGGCCACTAAAACTTTCTTAAAAGATATCGTATTTATTTGATATTTATTTTCAACGCTTATTTTTATTATTAATTAATTAAATCATAATAATTAAGCAAATAAGCACATAATTCACATAATATTCACATAATTCCTCTTTATTACTTCAAAATGAGTTACAAAGGTTGACCTAGACTATTACACCATTATTAATGCTTTATCCCAGAAACACGGGCGTTACAATTCTCTCCCCCTTAGGATGATTCTGTCCCCGGAATCACACATCAACAAACAAATGCGAAGAGTGACTCATCATGTCACTCTTCGTTTCCCGGGTGAGATTTGGCCCATTCGTATGTTTCCAACGCACAAGCATTAAATCGATCATCTTGCGTTGCAACTTTTTAGTCTTATGGTCAACGATTGCCTCTGGTTCTTCTATTAACCTCTTGCTTTCATCCAGTCTTAACTCAGAAATTGGAATTATGTCGGGAACATCTCCCGTGAACCTCCTCAAATAACACACATGGAAAGTGTTATGAATACCAACTAGTTCTTCTGGTAGTTCTAGCTTGTAAGCTTGGTTCCCAATCCTCTGAAGAACTTTAAACGGTCCAATAAACCTTGGAGTCAATTTTCCCCTTTTACCAAATCTTATAAGTCCTTTCCACGGTGAGACTTTAAGCAAAACCGAATCACCAACTTTGAATGTTATCGGTTTTCTTTTCTTGTCAGCATAGCTCTTTTAACGATCCTGAGCTACTAACATCCTTTCCCTAATCGCTTTCAACTTTTTAGCAGTCTGATGGACTATCTTAAGTCCCATAAACTGCTTTTCTCCAACTTCAAGCCAACATGACGGCGTTCGACACTTCTGTCCATACAAAGCGTGATAAGGTGCCATCTTGATGCTCGAGTGGAACTATTATTGTAGGAAAATTCTACCAAAGGTAAATGTTCATCCCAGTTACCTTGGAATTCCAAGGTACATGCTCTCAGCATATCCTCCAGTGTTTGAATCGTTAGTTCGCTCTCACCATCGGTTTGCGGATGGTAAGCTGTACTTAGACACAATTTCGTACCCAATTCATCTTGTAGACTTTTCCAAAATCTCGACGTGAAACGGCTATTACGATCTGATACAATAGTTAGAGGCACACCGTGAAGTCTTTCTATCTCCTTCACGTAAGCATTAGCAAGTTTATCCATAGACCATTTCTCATTGGCTGCTATGAAGTGTGCACTTTTCGTAAATCGATCAACGAACACCCAAATCATGTCGTGACTGTTCTTTGTTCTGGGTAGTTTGGTCACAAAATCCATGGTGATGTCTTCCCATTTACCCATGGGTACAGGTAAAGGTTCTAAACTCCCATATGGTTTCTGATGTTGTGCCTTAACTCTCGCACATATCACACACTCGGCCACATATTTTCAACATCGAGCTTCATCGTCGGCCACCAATAGTAGGGTTTCAGATCCATATACATTTTCATGCTACTTGGATGAATAGAGTACATGGTTTTGTGAGCTTCTTCCATCAGAAGATCTCTTATTCCTCATGTCTTAGGTACCCAAATTCGATCTTGGAATACCTTCAGTCCTTGACATTTTATACCGAACACTAACGTTTTGCCCAAACATTCTTCTTTTCGGTCATTTTTCTCTAAAAAGATAATGCCTCCATATCTTTAGGGCGGATACTACCGCTGCCAACTCCAAATCATGAGTGGGGTAGTTCTTTTCGTGCTCTTTCAGCTGTCTCGATGCATATGCTATCACCTTATCCTGTTGTGTCAGAACACAACCTAACCCAACTCCAGATGCATCACTATAAACTACGAAGTCTTCAACTCCTTCCGACAAAAAACGAATTGGTGCTTCACATAATTTCTTCTTTAGCAACTCGAATGCTTCTTTATGCTTATCACTCCAAGTATAAGTAGCTCCTTTGTGGGTCAAATCTGTCAATGGAGTAGCGATCGAAGAAAAGCCTTGGATAAACCTTCGGTAATATCCAGCTAATCCCAAAAAGCTTCGGATCTCCGTGGGACTTTTTGGTTGTTCCCACTTCATTACAACTTCAATCTTTGATGGATCAACCATTATTCCATCTTGGTTGACCACATGACCCAAGAATTGGACTTCCTGAATCCAAAAATCACATTTGGAGAACTTAGCATGCATACAACTTCTCCTTTTTCAATACTTCTAACACTTCTCGCAAGTGTTTGCCATGCTCCTCCTAGATTTTTGAGTAAATCAGAATGTCATCTATGAACACTATCACGGATTTATCAAGGAATGGTTTACAAACCCTATTCATCAGATCCAGGAATGCTGCTGGAGCAATGGTTAGTCCAAATGACATAACCAAAAACTCGTAGTGTCCATATCTTGTTTTGAATGCAGTCTTCTCAATATCTAGCTCTCTCACCTTTAGCTGATGATATTGTAACACCCAGAATTAGAAAGAACAAGAAAGGAAAGGAAAACCCTAAGTCAAAAGAGTTAACTCGTCGAGTCCAGGAAGGAACTCGACGAGTCGGAGCGGGATATGGGTCCTAAATTAAGTAATCGACTCGGTGTGTCGGCGAGAGGACTCGGCAAGTCTGGTCTGAAGAGAAAACCCTAAATTCGGGACTTTGTGCCCTATTTAAACGTCTCATTCTCTTCCTTAGGGTTCCTTTACAGCCCCTCTCACCCAGAACGCCAAACCCTAGCCACCATATCTGTTTTTGAAGCAAGATCTAGCCTTGGAGAAGTAATTTGCAAGCTTTGAAGAAGAAGAAGAAGGAGAAGGAGTTGGGAGGTCCCAGGGAGAAGCCTGTTGGTCCAGGATTAGCTTCTCAACCTCATCATTTCCGGTAATAAATCTCTCACCTTGGTTATGATATTTGGGGCTTTTATGCCATGTTTAAGAACCCATTCGAGTTAGAAGCCCAGATCTGAAGTTGCTACTTCAGATCTAAGCTTATCTTGGCCTTGAGAAGCATAAAGTAACTTTCCTTGGGTTGATTGTAGAGCCTCTTTGTCTTAAACCCTAGTTTATAGTAATTTAAGCCTAGATCTCTTTATCTACACGTAAAGTTTGCCACTTTACGGAAGGAATAGGCCTTTGAAGAGTGGATCTACAGTTTGGAGTCCAAGCATGACTCAAATAGCCTCTGCATGAATGAAGGACTGAATAGACTTGGCGAGTCCTTCGAGTGGGCGAGTTGTATGAAGATGGGCAGGAACTCGACGAGTTGGATGAACAACTCGGCGAGTCTGTTGAAGATTGCTTAGGAATCGGCGAGTCCGTTCTTGGACTCGACGAGTCTGGTCGCAGAACCCCAAACCCTTCTAGTTAAGAGTCGGACCAATGAGTTGATTGGAGACTCAGTGAGTTGAGCAGGACATAACTCGGAAATCTGTAGACTCGGTGAGTCATGGGCTGACTCGGCGAGTCGAGTCGCAAAGGAGAGGGTTTTTGAGTTTATGAACTCGGCGAGTCAGTAGGCTGACTCGGCGAGTAGGGTCAACCTGGAAGGTTGACTTTGACCAGGACTTTGACTTTGACCAGAGTTGACTTAGTTTGACTGTTGAAGGGCAGTTTGGGACTAAGTGTTATATTTGGTATTAGTAGATCGGGGAGTCATTAGAGTAGTAGTGCGGGAGTTGTCAGATAGCAGTCAGCAGGGTATCAGCAAGAACTCCAGCAGTGCAGGTGAGTTTCCTTCCAGTAGGAACGGGTACTCTAAGGCACAAATACCGGCCCGTTTAGTTAGCAGTAGTTTCCGGACTTCGGTCCGATGCAGTAGTTAGTATGTTTGATGCCTTCGTGGCTTAGACAGGATTTATGTGTTATGTGTTCATGCTACTTGATATGTTATGCTATGCTATGTTCAGTTAGATCCGAACTTCGGCCCGATGCATTCATATCCGGACTTCGGTCCGATGCAGAGGACAAGGTCCCAGTTAGATCCGGGCTTCGGTCCGATGCAGGGGGCAAGGCCCCGGTTAGTCCGAACTTCGGTCCAATGCAGGGGACAAGGTCCCAGTTAGATCCGGGCTTCGGTCTGATGCAGGGGGCAAGGCGCCAGTTAGTCCGGACTTCAGTCCGATGCAGGGGACAAAGTCCCAGTCAGTTTCCGGACTTCGGTCCGATGCAGGGGGCAAGGCCCCAGTTAGTCCGTACCTCGGTCCGAGGCAGTGGGCAAGGCCCAGTATGTGCTTATATGTTTGTATGGTATGTGGTAGTTTGGAGGAGCTCACTAAGCTTCGTGCTTACGGTTTCAATTTTTTGTTTCATGTACTCAGTTTTCAAAAGAGGAGCTCGGAGAGGTTGCAGTACACACACCATAGCCAGTTAGCCTGGGATGTTTTACTCTGATAATAAGTTATGTTTAAAATTAATACTATGAAATTATGTTATGACTTATGATATGGTTTTAGTAATGTTTTAAAAGAAATTTTTAGTCGTGAAAATTGGGCCGTTATAGATATCCTGACCTAAGATCGATCTTCGAGAAATAACTCGAACCTTGCAACTGATCAAATGGATCATCAATCCTTGGCAACAGGTACTTGTTCTTTATTGTTGTCTTGTTCAGCTCTCTGTAATCAATGCACATTCTCATACTCCCATCTTTCTTCTTTACGAATAACACCGGAGCTCCCTAGGGCGATGAACTAGGTCTAATGAAACCATTGTCCAATAACTCCTGAAGTTGTGTCATAAGCTCATTCATCTCCGTTGGTGCTAATCGGTATGGTGCTTTTGCTATTGGTGTTGTTCCTGGTAACAAGTCTATTCTAAACTCTACTTGTCTATCAGGGGGTAATCTGGGAAGATCTTCGGGAAAGACTTCCGGAAAGTCACAAACCACTGGTATCTCCTGCACTTCCTTCTTTTCCTTCTTAGCATCGATCACAAATGCTAGATATGATGTACATCCCTTCGCCAAACACTTTCTGGCTTTCATTGTGGAGATGATTCCAGAACTCACTCTGCGTTTGTCCCTATACACCATAAATGAATCTTTTCCGGGTGGGTTCACCCTTACTATCTTCTTCGTGCAAAGAATATCAGCATCGTTGTAGCACCTGGTTCCTGGTACGTAAATCTCACTTAAGTATTATCTGTTTTTTATCCTTGGACTCGGCGAGTTATAGGTCCGACTCGCCGAGTAGGGACGGGACCCGGGACATGTTTAAGTTGACGACTCGGCGAGTCCAAATCCTGTACTCGGCGAGTCACCGCTGTTGGATGAAACCCTAAGTTTCAGGAGTTTGCACCCTATTTAAACCTCATGTCCACCCCAAACCAGCCCCCATTCACCTCAGAGCTCCCAACCCTCGTTCCAAAGCTTATTTCCTTGAGAGTTTGAAGCATTCTTGTGTATTCTTGAAGGATTTGAGAAGGAAGTGGAGTAGATCAAGAGGAAGGGAAGGAAGCCAAGCATCTTAGTGTCCTCTCAGTGATTTCTTTGAGGTATAACCCGTTTTCCCTCTGTTTTTATGCTTATTGCTCCATTAAGTCTTTCTTGAGCCCTTCCCCAAGCTTGTATGTGCAATATAAGTCGTAATAAGTTGTTTGGCCTTTAGATCTAGGCAAGATTGAGCTCCAGGAGCTTAGATCCGTTACCTTTATGGACCCATGTTGCTTGTTCACCCTAGATCTACCCTTTTGAGGCATTTTGAGCCCTAAATCCCTCATTGGTGAGTATCTACACGTAAAGTTGGAAACTTTACGTGTCATTCATGTTCTAGGAACCCAAATCTATGAATGGCATAGACTGGAATCGAGCAAAATCGCGTATATAGTGATTGCATGGCGACGACTCGGCGAGTCTGCTCACGAGTCTCCGAGTTGTCCCCTTTTCGTTGTGTCGAGTGCGAGTAGTGAGTCACGGGGTGTGACTCAGTGAGTTGGAAGCCAAACTCATCCATGGAGGAACTCGGCGAGTCCATGCCCTGACCCGGTGAGTTCAAGGCAATCTCCTTAGATCAAGAACAGACTTGGCGAGTTGTTCATACAACTCGGCGAGTCACAACATAAAGTGTTCTTCGGATGAAGATGAACTCGGCGAGTTGTTCATACAAATCGGCGAGTAGGATGAAGGACTTGAACCTCAGTTTAGAAGAAGAACTCGTCGAGTCAATGCCTAACTCGACGAGTAAGGACGGGATCCAGGACAATCGATTGGATAGGGACTCGGCGAGTTGGAGAGCCAACTCGGCGAGTCGGGTCAACTGAAAGTTGACTCTGACTTTGACTTATGACATGATCAGGGGTAAAATGGTCATTTTAACCAAAGGTCAGTTAGCAGTGATTGATTGAGTATGTTGTGGGAGTTGCAGCCGGAGGATTTCCGGAGCAGCAGCAGCAGCAGTAGACAGTCAGTTCCCGATCAGATCAGCAGCTACTTCGAGGTGAGTTACCTTCCAGTAGCGGTGGGTCTACGGCCACAATGCCGGCCCACCAGTAGGGTTCGTATGATAGATGATTGTCTTTGTGATATCATCTAGGATTGCTACTACCTGATATGTTATGTGCTAGCATGATATGTTGTATGTGAAAGTAGTAGAGTTCGGTTGTTAGGACCGAAGGGTAGTCAGACACCCCAGATACGTCTGACAGTATGTGATGATGTGTTGCATGCCGGCTTGTTATGTTTATGCGATAGAGGTAGTAGGAGGGGACCAGTCCCTGGGTTCGGTTGTTAGGACCGAAGGGTAGTCAGCACCCCAGAATGGCTCGACATGGGTAGGTCGGCGCCCCAGAATGTCTTGACACGGGTAGGGCGGCACCCCAGAATGGCTACACAGGTAGCCGGCACCCTAGAATGGCCGTACCGGGTAGACAGGCACCCCAGAATAGCCTGGCAGTATGTATGTTATGTGTTTGTATGGTATGTGGTACGATGGGGGAAATCACTAAGCTTTGTGCTTACGTTTTTCAGTTTTGGTTTCAGGTACCTCCTCAGCTAGGGGAAAGGATCTGGCGCGGTAGTAGCATGTCACACACACACTCTCTTGTTTCTGCAGTTATGAGCTTATTCTAGGATTGATACTCTAATGTTTTGATTGTTTACATGTTGTGGATTTCAAATTAGGTTTTCGATGTGAAATGGTTTAACTAAACAATGTTTTAATTGTTAATGTTTTCTATGTAATGTTTTATAAATGAAATATTTGGGCGTGAAATTTTGGGTCGTTACAAGTTGGTATCAGAGCCCTGGTTTGAGGGATTTGGACACACCTTCGGGGGGTGTCTGGACTCAAATCGAGGGATTAAAAGATTTTCTAAAAGAAAATGTTTTCTAAAATTGAGAAAAGAGTTCTGAGAAAGAACAAAGTGTGTGATGTGCGCGACCGGCCGAGCTCAAGTAAGTATTCCCCAAAGTACCCATACAAATTTATGTTATGTTTAACAGCTTTTGTATAACAGCATGCTAGACTAGGACTAAGGATCTAGGAGTGATGCCTTACGTGCCTGCTTTATGTGTTTCAGTTGTATGAGAGTTGCATGCTAGAATCGAGTAGACAACAGTAGGATAGCCTGTTAGGTTATGCCTGATGGTATGAGTATTAGCTCTGTATGCTAGATCAGTTTCTCTCCATAAGAGCCGATTTGCTTGGGATTCTTCCCTTAGTTCGAATGTTTCTTGCTTTGTGCTTTATGGGACTCTGAGTGGTGGGAGTTAGCCATTAGGTGAATACGTCACGTCACATGTGATCAGGGTTGAATAATCTTAGAGTGTTGGATTTGACCCTATTGCGCAACTCTCGTTTGAGTCTAACCGTTGTAGGGATGAGCCTGGTACTCGAAGGATTATCCGAGCCTCACCACATGTGATGGTATTCAGGTAATGGTTAATTGGCACTACTAAGAGGCCTACAATAGCTGAGGACCTGGTAGGGTGGAGCCTGAGATTTCCCTAGGGCAAGCCTAGGATGAGTATAGCAGTGATCAGCCGTAGTGGAAGGGATCTGGTGGAGTCGAGGCAGTCCTTGAAGAAGGTACGGATAGATGTGGAAGGTAGTATGGGCCCGTACTACTGAAAAGCAGAGGATCCGTACCCGAACCAAGGAAGGCCAAGATAAGACCAGGGAACTTGTAAGTAGTTGCGATCCCTCAGGAAGTATCAGTATCATTTGTTATGTATTGCATAATGGTGGTACTTTGATCGAGGCCGATAGATGGCGGTTCAGGAGAGGGGTCAGGTTCAGGATCAGGTTCCGAGCAGGTAGATGAGGGACTACGTGAGTTCATCGTGTCAGAGATCACCAGGGGTATCCTTGAGTCGACTCCCATTATCTTCGGGTCGATCAAGGAAGGGATCATCGAGTTGATGGAGGATCGCCTCAGGGCGTTCAGGAGCGACATGGCATCTGGCCAGTCGGGATCTCGCACATTGTCCTTTAAGGGCTTCAGGGGCAGTGGTGCGCCAGATTTCCACGGGGTGAAAGACCCCATTGCCGCCAGACGATGGATTGCAGACATCGAGTTTGCGCAGTTGACTAGCTTCTGCCCCGAGGGGTCGAAGGTGAGGTATGCAGCAGGGTGTTTGCGGGACCGAGCTCGAGATTGGTGGGAGTCAGTGGGAGACTCGTTGGGAGCCTCAGCTATCGAGGCCATGACTTGGTCAGATTTTGTGACCAGATTCAGGGCAGATTTTGCATCGGCTGTCGAGCTTCAGCGGCTGGCCAGGGAGTTTTTAGACATGAGGCAGATGACTGAGACTGTGGCGGAGATCATCGCCAAGTTCCGGGAGAGGGCTTTGTTGGTGCCCCAGTATGCTGGTGACGAGGATATGAGGAGGACCCGTTATCATGATATGCTACGAGCTAACATCCGGGAGCATGTTAGCTTTTCAGCTTGCCCTACCTTGGACTCTATGATTGCTAGGGCGAGGGAGAGGGAGATAGATTTGGAGCATATCCAGAAACGGAAGTCAGAGGAGGGACAGATAGGAGGGGCTTCGGGGAAGAAGCCCAAGGGATCAGATGGTAGGCCGAAAGGCCCGTCAGGACCGAGCCGCTGCAGGAAATGCGGCACGCCGCACGAGGGGGCGTGCAGGTTGGAATCATTAGGCTGCTACAAGTGCGGCATGTTTGGGCACTTTAGCAGGGATTGCACTGCTTCGACAGCAGTTATTCAGACATCGGAGTTGCTGTGTTTCCACTGCAACCAGAGGGGCCACAAGAAGGCCAATTGCCCCCAGTTGACAGTTTCAGCGCCAGTGAAGGCGCCAGCTCCAGCGACCCTGCAGATCACAGATGACCGGCAGGGCAAGGCAGAGGCTCCGGTGGTGAGGAGCCGGGCATTTCAGTTGACTACCGAGGAGGCACGCGTCGCACCCAATGTGGTGACGGGTATGATTCTTTCCCTCTATTTTTATTTTATGATGTTATAATATTGATATGTGCTCGGTATATATATATATATATATATATATATATATATATATATATATATATATATATATATATATGTTTTAGGATCGTTCCATGTGAACGGTATCCCAGTTCAGGTGTTATGCGACTCTGGTGCATCCCGATCATTTGTGTCCCTTGCGCTTAGCAAGAAGTTTCCTGAGTCTTCGGGTATGTTGGATTGCCCTTTGGAGGTAGAGATTGCTGATGATCGATCGGTGCGAGCATCGATGGTGTTTCGGGATTACGTATTGCGCCTGTTTGAGGATCGCTACTTAGTAGACCTGGTTCCCATTCCGCTGCGTGGGAACAAGGTGATTATAGGCATGGATTGGTTGAGCCCTAATGGGGTGGTGGTAGATTGCGCGCAGCAGCTAGTGCGGGTTAGGACCCCAGGCGGGGGAAAGTTAGTGATTCATGGTGAGAGGCCACAGTTTGGACCCGCAGTATGTTCAGCAGCGAGGGCGAGACGCTACCTTCAGCAGGGATGCGCAGGATATGTCGCGTACGTGATGGATACCCGGGAGGCGGGTAAGGCGACAGTGAGCGAGGTTCCGGTGGTGCGAGATTTCGCAGATGTCTTCCCAGAGGAGCTTCCTGGGATACCTCCGGAGCAACAGGTGGAGTTCAGGATCGACCTCGTTCCTGGTGCGGCTCCGATAGCCAAGGAACCGTATCGGTTGGCTCCTCCCGAGATGCAGGAGTTGTCTACGCAGATGCAGGAGCTGCTAGACAAGGGATTCATTCGTCCGAGTAGTTCACCCTGGGGAGCCCCGATCCTGTTTGTGAAGAAGAAGGATGGGTCGCACCGGATGTGCATAGACTATCTGGAGCTGAATAAGGTAACGGTGAAGAACCGTTACCCACTCCCGAGGATTGATGATCTCTTTGACCAACTTCAGGGAGCGTCTTGATTTTCCAAGATCGATTTGCGTTCGGGATACCATCAGATGAGGGTCAGGGAGGAGGATACGCAGAAGACCGCGTTTCGGACGCGTTATGGCCACTATGAGTTTGTGGTGATGTCGTTTGGGCTCTCCAATGCTCCTGCCGCGTTCATGGACCTCATGAACCGCGTATGCAGACCGATGCTGGATCGGTCTGTGATAGTCTTTATTGATGACATCTTGGTTTATTCCAAGACTCAGGAGGAGCATGAGGAGCATCTGATAGAGGTGTTGGAGACCCTGAGGAGGGAGAGCTTGTATGCCAAGTTCTCCAAGTGTGAGTTTTGGTTTCACGAGGTGCAATTTTTCGGACACCTTGTCAACCATAACGGGATTCTGGTCGATCCGGCCAAGGTCGAGGTCGTGATGAGATGGGAGGTTCCGAAGTCTCCATCTGAGATTCGGAGTTTCCTGGGATTAGCAGGCTAGTATCGGAGATTTATTTAGGATTTCTCCAAGATAGCCGTACCCCTAACGCGGCTGACGAAGAAAGTCGTGGTCTTTCGGTGGGGACCCGAGCAGCAGGCTGCATTTGAGACACTGAGACAGAGATTGTGCGAGGCGCCGATCTTAGCCCTGCCAGAGGGCGTAGAGGATTTTGTGGTTTATTGTGACGTGTCCATTTCAGGGTTGGGCGCGGTATTGATGCAGAGGGGGCATGTCATTGCCTACGCCTCGAGGCAGCTCAAGCCTCACGAGGCGAACTACCCGACACATGATTTGGAGTTAGGGGCGGTGGTTTTTGCCCTCAAGATTTGGCGACATTACCTCTACGGGGTTCGATGTACCATCTACACGGACCACAAGAGTTTGAGGTACCTCATGGATCAGCCGAATCTGAACATGAGGTAGCGTTGGTGGTTGGACGTGGTAAAGGATTATGATTGTGAGATTCTCTACCACCCGGGGAAGGCCAACGTGGTGGCTGATGCACTTAGCCGCAAGGCAGCGCTGATCAGGGATATTTGCATGAGGATGATCGTAGTGACTCCCCTGTTGGAGCGAATTCGGGAGGCTCAACAGGAGGCTATCAAGGAGGAGCATTGGAAGAGCGAGCGTGTGGTGGGTCAGGTTTCCTCCTTTGATTATGATAGCCGAGGACTATTGACACTACATCGTAGGGTGTGGGTGCCATATCACGGAGGCGTGCGCCAGATTTTGATGGAGGAGGCGCACAAGTCCCGGTTCTCTATTCATCTCGGGGCGACGAAGATGTATAGGGACCTTCATCTAGATTATTGGTGGCCCTGCATGAAACGGGATGTGGCATGGTACGTTGAGCGGTGCTTGACCTGCAGGAAGGTCAAGGCCGAACATCAAAGACCGCATGGCAAGATGCAGCCGTTGGACATTCCACTGTGGAAATGGGAAGATATCACGAGGGATTTTATCACGAAGCTTCCCAGGACCGCACGTGGAGTGGATTCGATTTGGGTCATCGTGGATCGATTGACCAAGAGTGCTCACTTTATCCCGATCCAGGAGAGAATATTGGTCGAGAAATTGGCCGACATCTATATCAGGGAGATCGTGGCGCGGCACGGGGTGCCAGTATCGGTTATCTCGGACAGGGATGTGCGTTTTACTTCCAGATTTTGGAAGAGATTTCATGACGAGTTGGGCACTCGTTTGCATTTTAGCACTGCCTTTCACCCGCAGACGGATGGTCAGAGCGAGCGGACCATCCAGACCTTGGAAGATATGTTGCGAGCGTGCGTGTTAGACTTCGGTGGTAGCTGGGATACCTATCTTCCCTTGGCTGAGTTCTCGTACAACAACAGCTACCACGCGAGTATCGACCGCCCTCCTTTCGAGATGTTGTACGGACGGAGGTGCATGACCCCGATATGCTGGGGTGAAGTTGGCCAGAGAGTCATGGGGAGCACCGAAGTGGTGCTCAAGACGACCGAGAGGATCCAGCAGGTTCGGAGCAGGCTTCAGACTGCTCAGAGTCGACAGAAGAGTTACGCCGACAAGCGTCGATCCGACTTGGAGTTCCAAGTCGGGGATATGGTTCTCCTGAAGGTGTCGCCTTGGAAAGGCGTCATTCGATTCAGGAAGCGGGGCAAGTTGGGCCCGAGATTCATCGGACCGTTCAGGGTTGTAGCCCGGGTGGGCAAGGTGGCGTATAGGCTGGATCTGCCAGCCGAGCTCAGCCAGATCCACAACACTTTCCATGTTTCTCAGCTGCGGAAGTGTCTAGTGGACGATTCAGCGGTAGTGTCATTAGAGGATATACAGGTTGATGACAGCCTGAATTACATTGAGCGCCCAGTCGCAATCCTCGACAGGAAGTCGAAGGATTTGAGGAACAAGAAGGTGGAGCTAGTGAAGGTGCAATGGCAGCACCGCAAGGGTTCGGAGTGGACTTCGGAGCCGATGGAGGAGATGATGGAGCATTATCCTGAGCTGTTCCAGGATCGAGCAGCAGACTTCGAGGACGAAGTCCAAAATAAGTGAGGGAGATTTCTAGCACCTGTTTCCTGGTACGTAAATCTCACTTGAATATTATCTATTTTTTAGCCTTGGACTCGGCGAGTCATAGGTCCGACTCGCCGAGTAGGGACGGGACCCGGGACATGTTTAAGTTGGAGACTCGGCGAGTCCATATCCTGTACTCGGCGAGTCACCGCTGTTGGATGAAACCCTAAGTTTCAGGAGTTTGCACCCTATTTAAACCTCATGTCCGCCCCAAACCAGCCCCCATTCACCTCAGAGCTCCCAACCCTCGTTCCAAAGCTTATTTCCTTGAGAGTTTGAAGCATTCTTGTGTATTCTTGAAGGATTTGAGAAGGAAGTGGAGTAGATCAAGAGGAAGGGAAGGAAGCCAAGCATCTTAGTGTCCTCTCAGTGATTTCTTTGAGGTATAACCCGTTTTCCCTCTGTTTTTATGCTTATTGCTCCATTAAGTCTTTCTTGAGCCCTTCCCCAAGCTTGTATGTGCAATATAAGTCGTAATAAGTTGTTTGGCCTTTAGATCTAGGCAAGATTGAGCTCCAGGAGCTTAGATCCGTTACCTTTATGGACCCATGTTGCTTGTTCACCCTAGATCTACCCTTTTGAGGCATTTTGAGCCCTAAATCCCTCATTGGTGAGTATCTACACGTAAAGTTGGAAACTTTACGTGTCATTCATGTTCTAGGAACCCAAATCTATGAATGGCATAGACTGGAATCGAGCAAAATCGCGTATATAGTGATTGCATGGCGACGACTCGGCGAGTCTGCTCACGAGTCTCCGAGTTGTCCCCTTTTCGTTGTGTCGAGTGCGAGTAGTGAGTCACGGGGTGTGACTCAGTGAGTTGGAAGCCAAACTCATCCATGGAAGAACTCGGCGAGTCCATGCCCTGACCCGGCGAGTTCAAGGCAATCTCCTTAGATCAAGAACAGACTCGGCGAGTTGTTCATACAACTCGGCGAGTCACAGCATAAAGTGTTCTTCGGATGAAGATGAACTCGGTGAGTTGTTCATACAACTCGGCGAGTAGGATGAAGGACTTGAACCTCAGTTTAGAAGAAGAACTCGTCGAGTCAACACCTAACTCGACGAGTAGGGACGGGATCCAGGACGATCGATTGGATAGGGACTCGGCGAGTCGGGTCAACTGAAAGTTGACTCTGACTTTGACTTATGACATGATCAGGGGTAAAATGGTCATTTTACCCAAAGGTCAGTTAGCAGTGATTGATTGAGTATGTTGTGGGAGTTGCAGCCGGAGGATTTCCGGAGCAGCAGCAGCAGCAGTAGACAGTCAGTTCCCGATCAGATCAGCAGCTACTTCGAGGTGAGTTACCTTCCAGTAGCGGTGGGTCTACGGCCACAATGCCGGCCCACCAGTAGGGTTCGTATGATAGATGATTGTCTTTGTGATATCATCTAGGATTGCTACTACCTGATATGTTATGTGCTAGCATGATATGTTGTATGTGAAAGTAGTAGAGTTCGGTTGTTAGGACCGAAGGGTAGTCAGACACCCCAGATACGTCTGACAGTATGTGATGATGTGTTGCATGCTGGCTTGTTATGTTTATGCGATAGAAGTAGTAGGAGGGGACCAGTCCCCGGGTTCGGTTGTTAGGACCGAAGGGTAGTCAGCACCTCAGAATGGCTCGACATGGGTAGGTCAGCGCCCCAGAATGGCTCGACACGGGTAGGACGGCACCCCAGAATGGCCGCACGGGTAGCCGACACCCCAGAATGGTCGTACCGGGTAGACAGGCACCCCAGAATAGCCTGGCAGTATGTATGTTATGTGTTTGTATGGTATGTGGTACGATGGGGGAACTCACTAAGCTTTGTGCTTACGTTTTTCAGTTTTGGTTTCAGGTACCTCCTCAGCTAGGGGAAAGGAGCCGGCGCGGTAGCAGCATGTTACACACACACTCTCTTGTTTCCGCAGTTATGAGCTTATTCTGGGATTGATACTCTGATGTTTTGATTGTTTACATGTTGTGGATTTCAAATTAGGTTTTCGATGTGAAATGGTTTAACTAAACAATGTTTTAATTGTTAATGTTTTCTATGTAATGTTTTATAAATGAAATTTTTGGATGTGAAATTTTGGGTCATTACAATCATTGGCGCTAAGCCAATCCATTCCCAAAACGATGTCAAAACCGTTTAACTCTATGGGTAATAGCTCCTACTGGAATTCGTTTCTGTTTAAGTCAATGACGATGTTCCTAATACGATCACTAAAAGGTACGAACTTGCCACTAGCAACCTCGACTATTAAAGCATTATCTTGTCTATTGATAGGCAAAGCTAGTTTTCTACCAAATTAATGCGAAATAAAGGAGTAGTTGGCTCCAGAATCAAACAGAATTTGGGCAGGCAATTTGTTTACGAGAAAAGTACCTGAAACGACATCCACTTCCTCCTTTGTAGCTTCAAGTGTCATTTGGAAGGCTCTGAATTTTGGCTTTGGTGGGAGACTGGGCCTTGCTTCCCTTTTCTTCTTTGGGCAGTCCATCGAGATGTGCCCCTCCTCACCACACCCATAACAGACTTTCTTATTGAGGGTGCATTCATTGGCATAGTGCCCATCCTTTCCACATTTAAAACATGTGACCTCTTCGCCACATTTCCCATGGTGCTTCTTCTTACATTTGTCACACCATTCAGATTCTCCTCCTCCTCCTCTCGAACCACACTTCGAGAATTTACTTTTCTTGTTGGACCTCGAAGATCCTTTGAACTTCCTTTTGTCACCGACATCTATCCTCTCCAGACCATTCTCCCTGATTTGTGCAAACTTATTGACCTTAGAGAGTTCAGTTGGAACTAAGTATGGAATAAGCTTCATCTTTTTTGTGAAACTAGCAGCATATTCAGTAACGCTCATTTTTCCTTTCTTCAAATTATGAAACTTGTTATTGATTTCTAGAAGATCCTGCTCAGAGCAATATTGCAATTTCAATTGTACCACAAAGTCTTCCCAGACATCTTGCTAGCTTCTCCCTTGGGCATCGAATCAGCTAGTAACTTCCACCAGATCAACACACCAGATTTTAACAGAGGAATTGCAAGTGCGGTCTTCTGTTTGTTGTTGCACTCACAACTTTCAAACATTGTCTCCATTTTGGAGATCCAATTTATAACTTCCACCAGTGTCAGACTTCCGGATAGACAAGGTGGTTTGGATGCCATGAAATCTTTGTATTTGCATCCACGTCCATCACCTCCTTCATCCTAGTTGTTTCGTCTAACTATCAGTGGGTTGGCTTGACCAACAGTCCCACTGTAGTTCCCTCCTTCTGATTGCTCTTCATTCAATTCGGGTTATTCAACAGGTGTCGTAGTTTCTTCCCTATTCTGATGTAGTAATCGCCTTGTCTCCTCCATTTGGCGATCCAACATCATCTGCATCATTGCTTGTACCCCAGCCATCGTCATTGGCTCAGGCGCAGCTCCTACAACTGGTACTTGGTCAAGTACTGAGGGTTGATTCATATTCCCATTTGCATTCCCAGCTCCACTGCGGGTTCTTACGATTCTTGATCTATACACCAAATAAGGTGAATTTAGATCTTTATTCACTATAGACTCCGAAATGTTTACATGTTAGTTCTAATATCGTATTCATACAGGGGGATGGAGTACACCAGTGAACATCAAGTCTACAACACCTACAAGTTGCGAGCCTGCTAGTGTTCCACATGAATGTCTAGAAAAGTCTGTGGTCGTCATCCATACTCCGCTAGATGACTGGAATAACAACAACATCGAGGCCTCTCATCATTTTAACACACATCAACTATTTCATATACCCATGTTTTACCCAACATATTTGCAGATAAAAATATATATACAATTTAAAACTTGTATAAAACATCCATTCAACATCCATCTCAAATAAACAAAAAATATATATACACACAGCACGTATTTTATAGAAAATACTTCATATTTATGTGTAAGATGAAAGTGACTATACACACACTTGCTTTAATGATAATCGGGCAGCACTTCGTTTCTTAAAATGATCGTTTCTGATAAAACCGGGGGCTTTTATGAAAAACCAGGCTCTGCGAGGTTGGAGCTTCAAAACCGAAAAGATAAATTTTTTTCCGGGTCTTCGGGCACTTCGGGGCGTGTTTCGGGTGATGGAAATGATACCGGGGCTTCGGGGGAAGTCAAAAAGATAAAAATATTGATAAAAGGGTGAAAAATGGCAAAAACCCAAAGTTACTCGGGAAGGCTCGCATCCTTCTATTTATAGGGGTAGGCTTCGGATCCAAGGGCTGAGAAGCGAACACACGGCAGCAGATGCGAAGGCCACGCGGCTGCTACGAGGCTCGGAGGTGGCTCGTGCGAGACTCGGACATGCGGAGGGGCACGCGTCGGACATCTATTGGACTGAAGCTCAGACTCAGAAGAAAGCGACACGCATCTCTCCTCAGACGCGCCACGACTCGGATGACGCAGCTGCTTCGAACACGCGGCCAGTAGCGAGGCGAGGGTGACGTGGCATATTCCAGACCATGCGAAATTTCTCGGATTTTGTGTCTCAAACTTCTAAAATCCATAACTTTCGCATACAAGCTCCATTTTTGACGTTCTTTATATGCATGCGTAGGTGAAATTATGCTCTACAACTTTCGTTTAGACTCGATTGGCTAATTTTGACTTTATTTTTAATATTATTATTTTTAACACACCGAGACAGGAAAATCCGTTAAAAATTCATAACTTCTTCATCTGACGTCCATTTTCATCTGTCTTTTTACCATTGTACTACTATTGACGAGACCTTTGATTTTCGTTTAGGTTGTGTCAGCTAAAAATCACTCGATCTAAAATTCGAGTTTTTAGCTGTTTACTACTAAGCTGAAACTTAGAAAAATCATAACTTCCTCATATGAAGTCAAATTTGGGTGTTCTTTTTATACACGCTCTCGGTTTAACGAACATTACAACTTTCGTTTAGATTGCTAAGGTTAAAATCACTTTATCGTAAATTCACTTTTTATACTTCCCGGTGTCGTGTCGGTTCCGTCGCGAAACTTCAATAGGTCATAACTTCTTTGTTATAACTCGGATTTCGGTATTCTTTATATCTCCCGAATCCTTGTTTCGGCCACTACAACTTTCTTAAAAGATATCGTCTTTATTTAGTATTTATTTTCAACGCTTATTTTTATTATTAATTAATTAAATCATAATAGTTAAGCAAATAAGCACATAATTCACATAATATTCACATAATTCCTCTTTATTACTTCAAAATGAGTTACAAAGGTTGACATAGACTATTACACCATTATTAATGTTTTTGCCCAGAACAATAGAGTATCTCCAAAATGGCATGATCCCTGAAAAGGAGAAAAGCAAAAGAGCATTCAAAACAAACAAGAATCTCAAGGTTCGTTCTAATCCAAGGTAAGTTGTATAAAAAATTTGTGGTGGGACCATACCTCAAGTGTTTAGAAGATCATAAAGCTGTAGAGGTCCTGAAGGACATCCACTAAGGGGATTGCGGCAACCACACTAGGGGTAGATCTTTATGTTCCAAAGCATTAAGAACATGATACTACTGGCCAATAATGAAGAAAGACTAGTTCCTCTATGCACAAAAATGAGATGCTTGTCAAAGAAATAGCAACATCCTGCACCAACCTGCGAAACCTCTACATCATATCATTTCCCCTTGGCCATTCATGAAATGGGGAATTGATATAGTAGGAAAATTGTCAGTGGCCCCTGGAGGAAAAGTCTTCATGCTAGTGATGACTGACAATTTCTCAAAGTGGATAGAAGCTGAAGCCTACGTATAAATAAGAGACAAAGATGTAGTCTTCTTCATCAAATGTAACATCTTGACCAAATTCGGGATCTCTGCTGAAAAATCATATACGACAATGGATTCCAATTCATAAGCAAAAGTACAAGGGATTTTTACACAAGTTGGAGAATCAAGATGGTGATGTCTACTCTTGTCCAACCTCAATCCAATGGCCAAACAGAGTCCAGTAACAAAATTATAGTAATCAACTTAAAGAAAGGTTGAATGAGAAGAAACGAAGATGGGAATAAGAGCTTCCTGTCCTATTATGGGCAGATAAAACCACTTCCAAGATAGATATGGGTCAAACTCCTTACTCATTGGTGTTTGGAACGGAAGCAATGATCCCCACAACAAGATATCTACTCCAAAACCAAGAGAACAACAACATGATCTTGGCCCAAGATCTCGACAGCATAGATGAACTTAGGGATCTCGCCAAGATCCATATTGATGCTCATCAACAAAGGATCACCAGAGCATACAATAAAAACATAAGGATCAGGAGATTCCGAGTAGGAGACTTGGTACTAAGAAAAACTTTCCAAAATACCAAGGATCCTAGTGCAGGTACACTGGCTCCCAAATGGGAAGGGCCATACCTTATAGACGCTGAAGGAGGTAAAGAAGCTTATTGGTTGGCCACCTTAGATGGAGATGTCTTACCAAGATCCTGGAATGCGATACATCTCAAAGCTTATTTTATGTAGGTAAGATTAGTCATTTCTTGATAGACTCAAGGTACACATGTTATTTATCCTTTATCCATCACTTTTCATTATTCATTTTCTTCAAATATCATTACTGGATTAAGCATCGGAGGGGCGTTAGCCATGCTAATGCCCGCCCCTAGCTAACGTTTGTTGTATGCAGAGAATTAGGATCTTACCACTCAAGGATCCTGATCTGTGAGGATCCTGACATTTAAGGATCCTGACATTCAAGTATCTGGATGCTTAAGGATCCTAATTTCCAAGGATCCTAACACGTAAGGTTCGCGACTTCCAAGAATCTTGAACAGGTGAACTTTCTATGATCTTGATGTCCAAGGGACCACTAAGAACCCCTTAACTAAAAGACATCCAGTATTTCACAATACGAATCTCCTAAGAACAGAGACTGATCATCTCTCATACGAATAAGGGTACTTAATCACCTCTAAGGTTTAAATAGTTAATTACCACTTTCACACGAGTTAAGGTTTATACACCTCGCTTGGACGCACGATGTCTAACTATGGGATGTGAATAAGGGGATCATTTCACGCTTCAGTGACTTAGCAACCCTCTTATTTCTGAACATGGGTTAAGATCCTAAAGTTTGAGCCCAAGGTTTATAACATTTACATGTTATCCTATGTTGGGATCTTCCCCAGAAAATTCCTAAGGTTTATAACATTTACATGTTATCCTAAGTTAGGATATTTCCAAGAAAATTCCTTAGGTTTATAACATTTACATGTTATCCTAAATTGAGATCTTCCCCATAATATTCTTAAGCTCTATAACATATGCATGTTATCTTAATTTGGGATCATCCCCAGAAAACTCCTATGGGTTATAACATTCACATGTTGGGATTTTCCCTAGAAATAACATAAAGTTTATAACATTTTCATATTATCATACGATTTGGAATTTTTCCCAATGAGTCATTAAGTAAACAAGATTCAGAGCGAAGACTTTCCTCAAGCTAAAGATAAGAATCCTTCCTGAAATTTGACAAAATAAATAAAGATACCTTCAAGCATCAAGCTCATATGAAGACAAGGAGTTCATCACTTCAAATTCGTCCTAACCTCACTAGGTTCCATCTATCCTTATTCTCAAAAAACTTCAAGAAAGAATTTAAGGATCCTGAACTTTTTTAGGATCCTAAGCAAAAATCTTTTGGTTATTAGAATTCAAGTGTACCAAAAATGATTTAATAAAGAATTTTTTCTCAAGATTGTTTGCAAGAACCAAATATTTCAGGATCCTAGTATCATAACAGCCATACGAAAGAATTAAGAGAGAAATATGAAAAGGAAACATAACCATTGCATTCAAAAGGGGTTGTAACCAACCTAACCAAAAGATTAATTGTTTTACATTACTGATGAAAATAAAAAACTACCTAAACTAACTTATTGCATGCCTAGACCTTAGCCTGGTCATCATCGGTCGCATCCTTCTCCTCCCCTCCTTCGGTCAGCCGCAGTACAGGATCCTGATTGGTCGTAGCAGGATTTCCAGTCAATTTAGCTAGTGCCTCGTGCCAACCGTCCACATCCCAGGAACCTAGTCACCTACATTCTCTGGATCCTCCGCAAGACGGATCTTGGCCTCCCAAACGGCCACCGCAACACTGACCTTAGCATCAGAGATCACTTCATCCATATCTATCAAGTGCTCATCCTCCTTTTCAGACTTCTCCTTGGTGAGTAGCTCCACTCTCCTCAACAAATCCTCATTAGTCGTTTTCCACATCCTCTCCTGTCCCTGGAGGGCTTGTTCATCCCTCTCTACTCGGATCCTTAGATCAACGAAAACATGATCAGAGACCTAAAACAGAGACATAATGGGTCAGCAAAAGGCAAAATAAAAGATAAGACGAAGAATAAAACCAACACTTACAGCTTGCAAGAAAGAGACCAATTTTAGGAGCGCTTCCTCAGCCCCAAGGCTCTCCAAAGATAGACCTGTAGACTCATCAGTTTTCCTTTTTCGGGATCCCGGAGTCTTCAGTGTCAAGTCAATGGTCGATCTTTTGGGAGGAAGAGAAGATGAGCTCTTTTCCATTTTCACCACCAGCTGATCCTTCGACATGGCAGTGTCAAGATCAGCAAATGTGAAGTGAGCACTAGAGCGAGTGACTTTGGGCCATATAACAGAAGACTATTAAAATTCGTTACCACAAGCGAAAGGAATCGTAGATCCTTACTTGTCGACATGACGTCAGTGGTAGAAGAGCTTTCTTGTAGAGTGGCTTGATCAAATCGAAAGGATCTCTCAGCTTCAGACAGGGATAAGAACTTCTTGATCTTCTCTTCAGATTCCTCGGTAACAGGGACAAGCTTTTCGAATTTGAAAGTTTCAAAAAAGCAAACAAAATAAGAAAATGTGAATTCCAGGATCCTTGTATTAATATAAAAGAATCCTACCCTTCTTGACCCAAGTATCCGGCAGGAGATCCCCACTAGGCACAGAGTCACGTCTCAGAAAAAGGTATTTTTCTTTCCAAGCTCCGTCATAATTTTTGGTTTTCAGGAAAAAAGGGGATCTGTAGGTTTTGAATTTGAGGAGAAAGTGAGAATTCCCGAAGGTTGTGAGATCATACACGCAGGCCAATTCAGGAAGACCTATATCAAGGCCCTTTGATTGATTTACTTGGTCGATCCAGTATAGGATCCTCCAAACAATCAGCATGGCCTGAATATATGAGACCCCACTCGCCTTGAAGAATTCAGAGACAATTCCAGGGAAAGGGTATTTCAAACCCAGGGAGAAGGGGTATTCGGGAAGCACACCCAGGTAGGAGAAATAAAATCAGGTTGGATGAGAGGATCAAAGGGCCTAAAAACGGCTTCAGGAGGGAAGGCTCCATTAAGTCTCAAAGACTCAATATCATTGTCACCGAAGGAACACGTCTCCTCATAGGAGAGAATCCCTTGGTCGATGAAGTTGTCTTCAGGGAGAACTAAGATATTTTTGCGAGAAATGGCCATTTTTCTAACCATGATAGAAGAAGTAAAAACATAGAAGAAAAAGAGATAATTACCTTCCAATAAATCGTCGGAAATCGAAAGATGGCAAGGGAGAGTAAAGAAAATCGAGAGACAAACCACCTCTATTTATATTGAACCAACAACTGATTTGACCGCTTGATAACGGCTAGTAATTCATCTGTTAGAATTTGAATTATTCTAGGAGTTAAGGGTTAAAATTTAAAAATTACTATTATCTCTTTCCGTTTATTTACTTTAAGCTATTCCTTTAATATTATCAAAACTAACTCGCTTATTTTCAAGAATAACTTAGGGGCAATTTTAGGGCTAGGATCTCCAAACTACATTGAGATCCTGAAATCCAAGGATCCTCGAAGGCTTAAAATCCTCGAAGCTCAGGATCCCGAATATACTCCAAGATCCTGACTAATATTTTTATTATTAATAACGGACATATATTCTTCTGTCTTCTCACATGTGCAAAAATAGCTAGTCAAAGTCCTACACATAACGAATAGTCCTCAAAACTATGCAAAAGATCCGGAGGACCAAGTCAAGCAAACAACTATAAGTAATCTCGGAGGATTCCAGAGTTCTCAAAGTTCTAGTTGTTAGGGTTTGACTATATCAAACACTTTTAATCATCACACTACACACGATTTTTTGGCAAGATACTATCACTTGTACTGACATTCATTTCATTCTCTCTGTAATTTTCATTTCAATCAATAAAAATATCAACGCAAGTGATCGTTATCACATCTCAAGGTTTTATATCGGAGATCTTAACAATGATAAAGGGTTTTCCTTATAAACGATTTGTGTTGCTTTGATTCATATTACTTATTTGCTCTATATTAAATATCATAGTCTCTCATACACTTTAGTCCATTTCAGCTAAATTATTTTTTGACCAAAACACCAAATCAGTATGTCATTCAAATAATTATATATTTAGAATAAAAAATGACTTTGGAGGTTTAATCCTTTAATATACTTTCAGCAATTTTCGACCCACGTATCCAATCCATTTGATTTAAATTTGTTTCTAGCCTTTTTTTTCAAACCATCGGAAATAAAATGATAATTTTGTGAATTATTTTTAGGCAAACACAATCAAACTCATAAAGTCAAGGTATTATTATACAATTCTTGAAATTTGCGTTGATACTATTTAGTACTCTCTATGTCTTGTTTTTACGATATCTAATTGTTATGAAAGTTTTTGCGACTCTTGGATCCTTACTTTCTAGTCTACATGTCCAACATAGTGCGGAACGAGTTAGATTTTTCTTGGTATATTTATCCATTTATCTTTTCATTTAGTCATTTTCTGTTCATTGTTTGTGCACACGTATACTAGCGATAAGAAGGGAAATTCATAAACATTTATATTTATACAAATTGTTATTGAATTTTTTGTAACATATAGTAAAAACAAAAGGGACATAATATCACTTTACAATGCTATCATTTAAAAATGAATATGGACCACAAGACATAGCCCTTGCAAATCAAATGTTTATAGCTATCACCATCAATACAATTAAAAACCGTTTTACTTGAGTCCCACTAATTTTACAATTATCCTCGATATCAATACATTTACACATCTTTAAAAAATGATCTTTATTGCCACATTTTACAACCTGACAATTTTCATTGCACCTAGAATACATCTATAATAAAATATTGATAAATATATATTATTTAAAACAATATATATTTAAATTAACTAAGTAATAATTTTTCACATTAAATCGATAAAAAACATTATAACTTTATAGACTATAATTTAAACATATATTAAAACTATATCATGTCAATAGCTTTTACATCTAAATTGTGCATTTAAAAAATTAATTTATTTAAATATCATATTATCTCAGTGGTTTTTACTCAGATTTACACGTTAATAAAATAAAATATTATTTTTATTTAATATTATTTTTAATATTATAATAATAACTTTTCAATTTTGACATGACTATTATTTCAAATATCAATCATTGTTTTTAAAGTAAATTTGTTTTTTAAGTTTATATTACTTTTAACTAATATTATTTATATACTTATTTATTTTGAGATTTTCATTCATATAAAAAATAGTTTTCTTTTTTTTTTTTTAGTTTTTAGTTAATTTGATTTTATGTTTTATATTTACACAATATTAATATTTTTTAACTATTAAAAAAAGTAGTATTTTGACATTTTTTTTCTATGTTAATATGATATTTTTAGGTTCTTATTTAACATCATAATTAAATTAATTAATTAAGTATATTAGTTGAATAGTTCAAAAGTTTTAGTATTACAAAGATAACGTTTTACATCCTTCGACATATATATTTAATTTAATAAAGGGGTATATTAGGTTTAAAGTTGAAATGTTACCATTAAAACTAGATTAACCAAAAAGTTGTTATATATAAGAAAAATATCATAAGTATCAATTAAAGTATTATAAGTTAAAAAAAAAAAAAAAAAAAAAAAAAAAACAACGTATAAATTGTATAAGTTGTAGTTGTTAATTATTTGAAAGTTTAAGAGTCTTATCATTTAAATAAGTCTGTATTTTTTTCAAATTAATGTGGTTAATATATTAGTTAAATAGCTTTTGAGGTGTTAACGTTAATTAGTTGAAAGTTGAAAAGTTTTGTAAGTTTTAAATGTAAATAAAATAAAATGACATCTATTATAATAAATATATAAATCCTCAAATCTAAGTCGCACATGATATAAATTTAATAAAAATATTATTAATGTATATTTTCAATACACACCATACTTAAATATATATATATATATATATATATATATATATATATATATATATATATATATATATATATATATATCCTACCTAATAAATGAAAATAATTTTGCCACATGTCATTCTCTCATTGATTTGGACACATGTCATTTTTTGGTATTTTTGATTAAATGTTTTTTTTCCATTTGTTATTTTCTTATTTTTTATCTTTTCTTAATTAACACATCATATTTACACCTCAATTAATAATTACCTTAATTGAAAATAACCAATAAATTACAATATTACTACTCATATAATATTTAATATGTTTCTTTTTAAATTCAAATTTTAAATTTTAAATTTCAAATCTAAAATTTTTAATTTAAATAAATTTTTGTTTAAACTTTTATATTTAATTTTTTGTTTTATCAAACCCGTACAACATACGGGTCTCACACCTAATATATATATATATATATATATATATATATATATATGTGTGTGTGTGTGTGTGTGTGTGTGTATAACATAATAACATAAATAGTGTAAGAATGTAATAAATAGATATTAAGTAAGAAAGAAATTGAACCTAATTATTTTAGTTTCAATCCATGGAAATCAAAAGAAAGACAATTTTCTTATGATTTTTCAGATAAAACTCGATTTAGTTATTGATAGAATAAATAAATCTCACATTCCGTAAAATATGACATGACATCTTTAAAATTTGAAAGTGCCTTTCCAAGGGTTGAAAGGGCGTTTTAAAACTTATGTTGATGGCTTGATGCTCAAATAATTCTCCTTTTTTGATATTTGACATTTCTTATCAACTACTCTTTCTAGTTCATGTAAACCATTTGTTACATGTGAGCCACAAAAAATCCAAGTCTTACCCTTCTGACGACGAACACAACTCCTACAAAGTTGATAATTTTAGAGGAATTAGGGTTTATGTTGGAGATCTGGATACCCCTTGGATCATGTGAGCATTTTTCGAACTAATATTTCTACCATATGTCTAGGTTGCAAGAAATTCAGTCTAGGATAATCCAAGATGATACTTACGAATCTATGCATAGAAATCGTAAGCCAAATTGCTAGAAGGATTCTATGTTCGTATGAAGAAAAGAGATTTAATGTTTTCATACCTCTTCTCAAGGAGAAGATTCGTTTATATAATAAACGCGATTTAGGGTTTGCCTCTTAGGGTTGGCCGTCATGGGTTGCTTTGAAAGCAAGTCAGGGAAATCCGAAATTTAATGAGAAAATCAAGGGTTTCCAAAGCGGGACCCCAACCAGGGGATCTGCCCCTTGGACCTCGCTAGGGGCGCTGCCCCTAGACCCTGCCAAAGGGGCTCTGCCCCTTTAGAAACCCTAGACCCACAGGTGCTGCCCCCGGACCCCATCTTGTCGTCGAACCAACTTCTAATTCAATCTTATACATACATGTGTGCACTCCACATATGTCCGTACATATATTAGAGTACAAATTATGAAACTCTTAGTTCACATGTTAGTTCCAATTACATAAAATGACATAGTGACTCTAAAATCATCAACAAATAACACACATAACACAATGCAGACCCTAAACCTGACATTTCATGAGGTACGAAGTCCCCACAAATTGCCCCTTTGGGTTACATAGTTTTTTTTTAATATAATTTTAAATTCGAATTTAAATTTACTTCTTTACACCTTAAGGTCAACATATGAGTTTATAAACACTCTCAGCTTCAAGTAGAGCTTCAAATAGTGATCTATATGTTCCCCTTTCAATGGAAGAGATCAAGCAAGCAATGTGGAGATATGGTGAAGAGAAATCTCGAGGTCCCAATGGTTTTATGTTTGCATCCATTACATATTTTTAGGATCTTGTGGAAGCGGATGTTGTCGCATATATGAAGGCGTTTCAGGTTATCTAGATTTATTCCAAGAAGGTGTAATACGTCATTTATTTAATTCCTAAAATTTCAGATATAATGTTTGCGAAATATTATCAATTGATTATCTTAATTGGTTGTTGATATGATATTATCGTCAAGTAATTGTCTAATTGGTTGAGTGGGGTATATGGAGAGGCGAGTAGGAACAACTGAATTTCATTAAAATGTCATTTGATTTTGGATAACATGTTGATAATTAATAAAGGTGATTAGGTAATATAAAGTGGTACAAGAAAAAAAAAACTTATGAGGGTGCTCTACAGAAAATGCTAGGAATATTTTTAGAATCCTTTGATGTTTCCATCTTCCTTCGAGATTAAAAATTAACTTTGTCTAGTGTAATCTGATGAAAGAGGTGATGTTTTAGGGATGCCTTATCTTTGGCATTTATTTTGGGTTTGCTAAGGAAAAAAAATCTCATATTTGTGCAATATTTCTAAAAATGGTGGGTGGAGTCAATAAGTGACTTCTTCACTTAGAAACTTTATGCTTGAAAAGCGAAAGCTTTGTCTTTTAGGGGCCATGTAAATCTTAGACAAAACTTCAAAAATGGTCCCTGTGGTTTCCAAAAATATCAAGTTTAGTCCCTAAGTTCAAAAAACCTCACAGATCGTCCCTGTGGTTTCAAAACTTTTAACAAATGGTCCTTCCGCCTAACTCTGTTAACATTTAGCCGTTAAGTCAGGGACATTTTTGTCATTTCACTCCTCAGGGACCATTTATGAGGTTTTGTATTCTTTTTTTTTAAATAAATAATAAATAAATAAAATTTAATATGCAAGGGTCCCATCTCTCTCTCTCTCTCTCTCTCTCTCTCTCTCTCTCTCTCTCTCTCTCTCTCTCTCTCTCTCTCAAGTCTGAAATCAGTTTCCCTTTGATCGTATTCTTCAATATCAAAAGCAAGAAAACTACATCCATCGCTAAAATCCCAAATCTTAAATCAAAGACGATGATGATGAATTTTTTGTTTTAGGGTAAATCGTGTGATGATGAAGAATTATCGTATTTTGCAGGGGTAATTTCTAGAGACTTGTGATGGAAAAAAGTCAATTTCCTGCAACAACAACAAAAAAACCATTGATCCTACTTCATAAACAACATTACATTCAAAGACGAGATTCATCGGTCTTTAAGAACAGATAAATGTTCAAGTTCTTTAACCAGAACCGGTCTCTAGTGTTTGATTCACAGCACCGAAGACCCAAATCGGCTAACCGTTTAACCACAAACCTAGGCTATTCTCCGGCCAATGCATCCAAAATCGAGATCAAATTAGAACCAGAAATTGCCTTTCTGACTTCATTAACTAACCCAGGTGGTTGATTACGTATGAGTAGCCTTTCTGACTCCACAAACCTACCGGCGAAATGATTGATTTCTATGGCATGGGCATCCTCAAGGTACTCTTCGTTTCTCCGACTGAAATAAATATAATTTCCGATGTATAAACTAAAATTCGATTTGGTTTTTGGATGAAATCGGAAGGTTGATGAATCGTTGAGAGCAGAAGATGTTGAGATCTATTACGATCCGACAGATCTTATCTCGAAGCTGCTTAAGGGGGAGTTGATATCTCAGGAGGAAAACGTCGCGGATGCTCCTCTGGCGAACACCGGTAACTGCCCATTCGAGAAGCAAGTATGATCCATTGAGATCTGTTCATTCAATCTCGATCTGTTAATGCCTGTGATCTTCTAGTGTGCGTCTTTAATTTTAGTATTGGAGAGAGAGAGAGAGAGTGGAGGAGAGAAAGAGAGAGAGTGGGATCCTTAATTAAATAATTATATATATTTTTTTTTTAAATAGAGAAAACTTCATAAATGGTCCCTGTGTATTGAAATGACGAAAATGCCCCTCACTTAACGGTAGAAAGCTGACGGAGTTAGGCGGAAGGACCATTTGTTAAAAGTTTTGAAACCACAAGGACTATCTGTGAGGTTTTTTGAACTTAGGGACTAAACTTGATATTTTTGGAAACCATAGGGACCATTTTTGAAGTTTTGTCTAAATCTTATAAAGACATTTTTTTGGAGCTTGAAGTTTTTTTTTCATCAATCTTTACAGCTTTGGAAATGGTCCATTAATTATTGGAATTGATGTGTTGAAAATTCTTTTAGAATTATGGGTGTAGGGATCGGAAGCTTATTTAGAGCAACTGACCCATGTTTATAAAATGGAGTTTAAAATGGAGATGGAGATTTCTAACTAAGCCGAATAGTTTATACCTCTTTTAAAAAAAATGAAACAAAAAGTGCAAGTGAATCACCCTCCATAGGGATTTCATAATAATTCAAAGAAACCATAAGTTCCAATCATAATTATATATCTTTAAATGAAAAGTTACTTTTTGAAGAAGAAAAAACAAATAACAAGAGTTGCCTCATCCAATGAGAGTCACAATGCATTAAACAAATTACCCATCAACCAAAAACTCAGCTTTCATCACTTTATAATTTCAATTATTATATGCAAAACCAACATTATTGATAACTTTATATCTTCATACCCTTCTCAAAGTTGCAACTAGTTTTGACCATCTTTTTATTGTTCCCTTTCTACCCTTTTCTAAAGATATAATCATCCAAGGTATGAAATGACATCAATACATGAAAGCGAGAGTTGCCCAAATGCAAAAAAAATAATAATTAAAAACGGCAAAAAGAAAAAAAAAGATAAAATGATGTATGAATCAAATTTCTGATCATGCGGAAAAAAAAAATTGAAGGGCGACTTGGTAAATTGAAAATGTGAATACCAAGAAGAGTCAATGGGTTGATAATTATTAGCCACAGCATGATGATTTCTGAGCCGATTCAGAAGTTCCTCCTGCCTGGTCTTGTTGGTTAATCTTAAGGGTTTGAGGCTGCAAAAAAGACGGGTAAGAGAGAATAGGTAGTTACTGACCAAAATTACCAAAATACCCTTTTGATTTTGTGGATTTACCTCAGTCTTCGTGTCAGTTTCGGAGAGTCTCTGTTTTATGTCTCTAGCTATAGAGAAGAAGACCTCTTCCACATTCATATTTGTTTTTGCACTCTGTTTGATGTGAAAGAAAATTTAGTATGTATACAAAAGGGTAAAAGGGTGTTGTTTCTTTTTGACTTAATGGACATACACAATGGGTAAAATGGTCATTTACTCACATTTTGATGGTTCATTCAGTCCAAAAAAGAAAGTCTTTACTTATACAAGGAGAGTAAGATGGTATTTACTCACATTCAGACAGTTGATTTGTCCAATAGAAAAACAGCCTTTATGCATACCAGGAGGGTATAATAGCCATTTACTCACATTCAGATTGTTGATTTGGTCCAATAAAAACAGCCTTTATGTATACAAGGAGGGTAAAATGGTCATTTACTCACATTCTAACAGTTGATTCAAGTCGGAAAAAAGAAACAGCCTATATGTATACGAGGAGGGTAAAATGGTCATTTACTCATTCAGACAGTTCACTCAGTCCAAAAAAAGAAACAGTCTTTACGAATCCATCACTTACTCATCCATTTAGCACTTTGCTCATACAACAGTTAAAGGGAGAAAAAAAAATGGTATTTCTTTTTAATACTTTTTACTTAAATCATAAAGAACGACTTTATATACGGTATATACCATACACTTAATGAGGAAAAAGAAAAGAAACAGAGCCTTACAGCCTCAAAGAATTTGATGCCATATTCATCAGCAAGTGCCTGACCCTTTGAGGTAGGAACAGCCTGCACAATATGGTTTTCACTCGGTCAATATGGAAAATGAGGAATCAGGATTTACACACACACAAACAAAGATATATAGATAGATAGATAGATAGATAGAGATCGAGACCCTTTTGCTTTCATCCATGTCAGCCTTGTTGCCAACCAGTATCTTGTTTACATTGTCAGATGCATGTTGTTCTATGTTCCGGATCCAATTCCTGATGTCTAGACATAAAAAAAATATATAAATTAATGAAAAAAGAAGCTAAGAAACGAAAAACATATATATATAGATTTTAACATGTTAAAAATGATTGCCAAGATATATTTCAGAAGAGAAAGATATAAGGAATTACTGTTGAAGGATGATTCATCGGTGACATCATATACTAGCAGAATACCCATGGCTCCACGGTAATAAGCTGCATAAAACCAAGATTAGATATAAAAACATGAATATAGAAAGATACATTCTCTTAATCCAAAGCAACTGTATCCACAACTAATGATGTTGAATTGTTGATAGCCAACATAAACATACTCTTGCTAGATTTATTAGTTATTACTTTTATTACATTAAAAACATATACTATAAAATTACCTTAATTAAGCAGAAAGATTCTTCTTCAACAGACTTACCAGTTGTGATTGTCCTGAATCGCTCTTGGCCAGCAGTGTCCCAGATTTGCAGTTTGATTCTTTTTCCATCAAGCTCAACTGTTCTTATCTTGAAATCGATACTATATAAGAAAAAGATCATACATTTGTAAGTCACCATTATAATTTGAACTCTATTTTTTGTAATAGGATTTAAATATATACGAACCCTATAGTTGTAATGAAACTAGTGGTGAAGGAACCATCTGAGAATCGTAAAAGGAGACAACTCTTACCAACACCTGCAACAATGATGAAAAAAAAAACACAAATAAATGTCTGAGTAACAAAATTTTACCATGTATATCAGTATATGTACATCAGAAGCAAAGGGATAGGAGAATTTAGAAGTTATGTACGTCAAAAAAATTTGTTGAATAGGCAAACTGAACAGCTGGGTGAGTGGAATTTTGAATAATTTATGTTTGCTATGTCGATCAAAATGAGAAAACCATTGCATTTGCAACCCTATGGGAACGATTTAACACAATTTAACAGGCAGATGACAATGTTTATGCATACAGATTCCAAACAGATGCAATCTAATCCTAATCACCAAATGGAGCATCACCGTCACCCCCTCTTTCCCTGAACCATCGCAAATGGAATCAAAGGCACAACCAAGAGATCTAACACCAAAAAATTACACAAATCTTTCCCACATTTCCAAATAGTCAAAAATATAATCATACGAAATGCACATTTAAATATACAGCACATGTCGGATTCAAATGGAAGATGAAAAACGAAACGAATGCGGAATGCGTACCGCTGTCGCCGATTAAGAGAAGTTTGATGAGGAAATCGTAATCCGCTCGAGCTCTAGCCGGTGGAGCGGCCATTTGATTGATTCAGAAGTGATCAAAAACCCTATAAAAACTGGTGATTTCTTCCAATCGTCTTCCTCTAATGATACAAAATTGGGGAAATGCAAAACAAGAAAAACAAACCTTGCGTCAGGGGAAACGAATATATATACGTATAGCCGTGTATAGATACAACAAATTTGATGTATAGATTACACAGATCACAAAAGAGATCTTACACATGTGAGATAGAGAGAGGACGAGGTGAGGATGAAAAGTGTCTGTAGACGTTGGTCGGCCGTTGCATATGATTTTATTTTGGTTTTTGTCTTTTTGGTAAAAAGAGAAAGTTGAGGGGAGCAATTTGTAAATATAAATATTTACATCCTCTTATTGAGGTTCTGCAACGTGGCGTTCATTAAGTGGATATTTGGTTAAAAAATTATATGTAAATGAAAGTTAAGTTAGAAAATCTTCTAAAAAGAAAAACAAAATGTTTTTTTGTTATAAACCAATTATTCCATTTCGATATATCCATTACATAACCTTATAATAAAAAATAAAAATATAATACATTAATAAAAATAAGAGTAATGTATAGTTATCAAGTTTTAACATTATTAGTCTTTTTATTGCAATTCCTACACTAGTAGTCCTTATTGAATGTTTGGGTAACAATGAAAGTCTCTATCTCAATTAGGTTATGTTAAACTTTTCTAACTAAGATGTAAAAAGTCAAATTTGACCTTGCTCTTGAAAGCCTTATACCTGATATGAACCTCAGAAAGGCAAAATCGCATCCTTGGATCTCGACTTGAATCTCTGGCGACTTCTACCTCCGCTACCACTGTCAGCTCCTATCAACTCCCCTCTTATCATCATCGATTCTAGGTTAGAAAATCTTTGTCTATTCTTTAGTTTTTCATATATGTCAACTAAAACAAGCCCTATTTGTGAGTTGAAATTGATTTATATTTACGGTCAATGAGATGGTTTTATGGTTATAGTTTACAAGGCATTATAAAGCTATATTTTTGCATGAACCGAAATCACCTTGAAGCATGTCTTTTGAGAGTAGAGATAGAGTTGAAATATCGAAAACTGAACTATGATTCAAGGAATCATACTACCTAGCAAATATCATTTCTTCTTTAGGTCCAGAAAACTATATCAATTAGTATCGACTATCGAACCCTTCTAAAAGATGGCGGTTTCAATCTACTCAAGGAGGCTGTCAATGAAGGGAAAATGAGGTTGGTTCCTCCTGAGATCCTTATTAATGGTTTTTTGTGGGAGATATCATGGATGCAAACTACATGTATAGGTAGTGGAGTGGAAAAGTGTAACATCCCAAATTTGCAATAATTCTAAACTTTTTAAATACCATAAACCATTCATTTAACATATCTTATTCAAAATAAATTTAAAACCAAAACCCAATATCAATTTAATTACCAGAACCATTATCAGTTATAATTCTAAAATTTATGAAAAACACATTTAATTCGATATTAAAAATCTAAGATCCTGCCTCGAGCCAGTATATACAACCATGCCCACCCATCTTGTGTACCTGAAACAGTGTTTTCAAGGGAAAAGGGGTAAGCATAAAGCTTAGTGAATTTCACACATACATAGTGTTATATCATATAATCATTACCCATATACACGAATAAAAACAGTATCACCACATAACCACACATACATGTCAAAGAACAAATTAATAACAAACATACTCCTACTGGAACACATTGGCTAGGCCCGATCCCCCTTGATCAGTACATTAAGCGTTTGGGACAAATTTGCTAAGCCCGATCCCTCGTACTCGAACCCATTGGGACACATTGACCATGCCTGATCCCCCTTATTCAGTTTATCGTACCTCTGGAACACATTGGCTATGCCTAATCTCCATTCGGATGTGTCGAGTCCTACCATTCATAATCCTTAATATGCGATGGAAAACCATACTATAACTATACTCTAACCCCGCCTAGTGCTACCCACATAAACAACACTTAGCACACACGAGCTAATGTAAAGAAAATTATAATACAACATAGTGTAGTGAGAAATTCACCTCGAATAGCAAGAGAAGCCTTCAAACGTAGCTCGGGACTCACTTACACCAGGTCACCCTTCAAACCTCCTAATAATAACAATCAAGGTTAGGATATAGCTACTCTTTTACCCTAAACAAGCAATTTGACTTATAGGTTTTGTTAGATTTCAACCCAAAACAACATCTTGTTCAAGGCCTGTTTTTCTCATCTTAAACCCCACCAAACTAGGTTAAGAAACCATGGCCATAAATTTCATGTCAATGCCCTTTTCAGGTACTGCTTACACGCATTCATATTATTTTTCTTCAATTTATGATGAATTTCACAAAACTGCATATCATTGCAGCTCATTTCATACTAGTCTGGAAAAACGGTCACTTTCACCCTTGTTAGGATCCATATCAGGTTTGGGAAAATCAGGGATAAAGTAGGCTCAATTTTTAAGCTTTGAGAGTTTATAGATCCTAACTCCACCTCTCGATTATTTTTCTAGAATTTTCTAAAACAGTAGCAAATTGGTCAATTTTATAACATTTCCAGCTTTGGCTATTAAGGTTTAAATGGCTTCTTAACCCATTAAGACCTAACTAAAGTGACTTATTTTCTAGAAACAAGTTTTTAATAGTGGGATGATGTAGCACCTGGTTCTTGGTATGTATGACCAATCTAAGTAATTTACATTTTTAGCCTTGGACTCGGCGAGTTCTAGGCCCGACTCGCCGAGTAGAGCCAGGATATTGAGCACGTTTAAGTTGGTGACTCGGCGAGTCCATATTCTGGACTCGGCGAGTCCCCGCTGTCTGGATGAAACCCTAATTTCAAGGGTTTGCACCCTATTTAAACCACCTTATGCGCCCCTAAGCTCGCCCCCTTCACTCTCAGAGCAACCTTAGCCAAACCCTAACCTTCCCCTTTGAGATTTGAGTGTTTGTGTGTGTTTCTTTGAAGTTTTGAAGAAGAGAAGGAGGGAAGATCAAGGAGAAGGAGGAGGACAGAAGTTGTGAGCTCATTTCAGAGAATAGTAAGGTAAAAACTCGACCCCTTCTTCTGTTTCTAAGGTTGAACCTTCATTAGAGCATCTTTAAGACTTTTTTAGAACCATTTATTGGCTTGGTTGTGGTTTAGAGGACTCCTTGGTTCGTTTAGCCTTCAGATATGACCACATCTGAGCTCTAGAGGCTCAGATCTACAACCTTTGTGGGCCATTTTCATGAACAAGCCTATATCTATACTTCTAACCCCATAAAAGTCCTTAAATTGCTTGTTTGAGCATGCATGCACGTAAAGTTGGAAGCTTTGCGTGGAAAATCAACCCTAGGAACCCAGATCTATAAAGGGCATGCACTGGATTCAAGCAGAATCGAGTATACAGTTTTTGCATACATGCGACTCGGCGAGTCGTTCTTCAGACTCGGCGAGTCGAGTCACGAGTCCCTAATTTTTCCCCCTTTTTGCATGTATGCTGAGTAGCAGTGAGTCATGGGTGGACTCAGTGAGTCGGAAGCCAGACTCATCCGAGGAGAGACTCGGCGAGTCAATGCCCTGACTCGGCGAGTCCAAGGCAATCTTCTTACCTCAAGAACAGACTCGGTGAGTTGTTCATATAACTCGGCAAGTCTCAGCATAGGGTGTTCATCGGATGAAGATAAACTCGACGAGTTGTTCATACAACTCGACGAGTAGGATGAAAGACTTTTGGTCATCAGTTTAGAAGGAGAACTCGTCGAGTTAATGCCTAACTTGACGAGTAGGGTCGGGATTAAGGACAATCGAATGGGATGGGACTCGATGAGTTGGCAAGCCAACTCGGCGAGTCGGGTCAACTGGAAGTTGACTCTGACTTGTACTTTGACCTGGTCAAGGGTAAAATGGTCATTTTACCCTAAGTTCAGCTAGCAGTGTTTGACTGAATGTTTTGTGGGAATTATAGCCGGAGGACTTCCGAAACAACAGCAGCAGTAGACAATCAGTTCCCGCTCAAATCAGCAGCTACTTTGAGGTGAGTTACCTTCCAGTAGCGATGGGTCTACGGCCACAATGTCGGCCCACTAGTAGGAATTGTATGTTAGATGATCGTCTTTGTGATATCATCTAGGTTTGCTACTACCTGATATGTTATATGCTGGCAGGATATGTTATATGTGATAGTAGTAGAGTTCGGTTGTTAGGACCGAAGGGTAGGTCAGACTCCCCAGATATGTCTGACAGTATGTGATGATATGTTTATATGCTAGCCCGATATGTTATATGTGATAGTGGTAGTAGGAGTGAAATAGTCCCCGAGGATCGGTTATTAGGACCGATGGGTAGTCAGCACCCCAGAATGGCTTGACACGGGTAGGACGGCACCCCAGAATGGCCGCACGGGTAGTCGGCACTTCAGAATGGCCGCACCGAGTAGTCAGGCACCCCAGAATAGCCTGGCGGTATGTATGTTATGTGATCGTATGGTATGTGGTACGATGGAGGGGAACTTACTAAGCTTCGTGCTTACAATTTACAGTTTTGGTTTCAGGTACCTCTTCGTCGAAGGGGAAGGAGCTGGCGCGGTAGCGGCACATCATACACACACACTGTTTTTCCACATTCATGGGCTTGTTCTGGGATTCATACTCTGATATTTTGATAGTTCGCATGTTTTGGTTTTCATACATAGTATATGTTTATGAAATGGTTTGATCGGACAATGTTTATTTGCAAATGATTTTACTAAATATTAATTGAAAAATGAAATTTTTGGACGTGAAAAATAGGTCGTTACAGATGACTTGATAAGACAAAAACCAATATCGTTCTCAAACCCTATCTTAAAGTACATTGTCTTTAAAGGGTAAAATGAAGTACACTTTAAGATAGTAAAACCATCAACTAGGGCTGGGTTTTTTCACACCAAAACAACCCCTAGCACCACCTAAACCCTAAACACACATAGAGCACCACCACTTACTGCCACCATGGCAGTGTTGGCCGACGGTGGTTGCCTGGTGGTTTCGAATGAAGAGAAAAAAGAAGAAGGGTTTTCAAGTGCCAACTTACTTGGGATGTGTAACATCCGTTTTATTGGAGGAATCGAATTAGGATTTTAGAGGTCCAAAGATTGGATTGTGGATAAAAGGGGTCCTGTAAGGCATGGACGCTCACGATGTGAGGAAGTTCGCATGAAGATCTCATCCGGGACTGAGCTCGTGACTTGAGCAATAAGAACTCACGACGTGAGGAGTGTTGCAGCCCAAACCCATGATGTTTTAGGGTTTTCCACATATTTAAGCCCCCTTAACTCAGTTTTAGGGTTCATTTCTCACCCTCCACCTTCCCCTAACTCAGAAAACCTTAACCCTAATCCATCTTGGTGATTTTGGATCCATTCCGGTGTTTTGGTGGCTAAAAGAAGGATAATTCCTAGAGTGTTGATTCATCAAGTGTCCAAGATCAAATATGTGACAACCTGAAACTTCTACCTGGTACATCTAGTCAGTTAATCCAAGTTAAACTCATTTCTGTTAATTTCTATCAGGGTTTAAGGGTCCATTTAAGTGTTCTAAGCTTGGGTTCAGCCAAAGTCGAGATTAGGAACGAGTCAGCAAGTCATATAGTGACGAAATCGGGCCATACACCCCTTTTGGAGGAGTGTGCGGCCGCACACATGGGTGTACGGCCGTACACACCCCTCATGGCCACACACCCACCCCTATATAAAGCGCAAACCCCTTTCCTTTCATTCCTTTAACACCTTGGCAGCACACAACATCATTTATCTTAAGCTTCTTCAACCACAAACCCTCCCAAGGCTTAAAAAGCGTGAGTAATCCATCCCTTAGCTTGTTGTGCTTGAAGAACCACTTAATCTAAGCCTAGAATCATTGAGTCCCGTCATGTTCTTCATCTCTTTGAAGGAGTGCGGATGCACACTCACACAAGGTGGCCTCACACTCCTAAAAGACCCTCCAAAGTGAGAGTTGGACTTCCATATTCTAGTTGGACGTGAACCTAGCCTTGCTACACCTTAGAATTAGAATTTTTGGACATCATCATGTAGGGTGTACGACTGCACACACCTATGTACGACCACACACACCCTTGTGCGGTAGCACACTCCTTGTGTGCGGCAGCACACTCCCTTGTGCGACCACACACACACCCTAGGACCTCAAACTCATTTCTAAGACCCTAAACTTGTACTACAACTTAGTATGGACCTATAATACTTCATGGATGCAAGTATGGACCTTGAAAACACCTCAAAAGCACCTTCCATCATGAGTGTACGACCGCACACCTATTTGGCCGCACACCCATGGTCGTACACACCTTTAAGGTGGTCATACACCTCTGTCATGCAATCCTTTAAGGTTCTAGCACTTAGTGTAGGTAGTCCCAAGTTCTTAGAGTGGTTCTCCATCAAATTTAGTAGATAAATACCTTCATTTGACTCCTTTATGGGTCATTACATGTTAAATTAGGATTCAATCGTGTTCAAGGCTTCACTTGAACATCCGGCATTCCGTATCGATCTTTCATTCAAATCGCCCGAGGTGAGTTCATACCCCTACGTTTTTCCGAGTTTTCATGTTTTTAGGGGGGAATACAAGCAAAAGTACAAGGAAACTTGTGTTCAAAATATATTATTTTGTTTAAGTTAATAATATTTTTAGTATCCTTTTAACATGGAAAACAATTTTTACCAAACGATTAAGAAATCAACTCGTAGAAACAGTTTTCAAAACTAGGGTAACGAACTTGTGAATCATGAAGTAAACTGTATTATTTTATAAAGGATTCATGCAAATCATAAACAAGATTTTCATTATTATTACTTGTAAATTTGTTAGTCTAAGTTGGAGACACGTCCTTGGTAACACTCCCACGGAATCAGAGTGTAGGACTAGCACTTGTAACCAAAATCTCTTGTGGGGAGAGCGTGATTGGTGTGTATAGATCTATACGGGACTGACAACCCTGCACCTTGCTGCTAGCTACAGCCGGACCGGTATGTCTAAGGGCGACAAATTCATAAAGGATATCAGCCGTTATGGGCCATATCCATTCAGTTATGGTTATAAAACTTGCAACCTAGATAACAGAGATTTACTTTTGTAATAATGAATCAAGTGAACTAACCTCAAAGTAATAACCGATTTGATTACTGTAGGGTATTAATAGTACCTTCAGGATTTAGTTTAACACGTTTTCTTTTATTAGTTTTATTTATAAAATATGGCTAATATACCTCACTGGGAGTAACCAGGGTTTTCAAAAAGAAAACTACGTTTACCGATATAAGTATGGTAGATACTTGTACACCTCAGTTTATACCGGATAACCAACCATCAACTTTTAGGGAAAATATAGGATCTTCCCGGGATAACTCGACTTCATAAAAGGATTGTTTTTTTTTCAAGTAAATAACGGATATTCATATTCATTCCATGACTCCTTGGATTGTACATACCTTGTATGAATCGGGAAGTCATAGAAGGAATGGGTTTTCAAACACGCATTTTATAAGAAAATATAGGATTTTCTTGAGGAACACTTTTCAAAAGGATCAAAGAAACATTTTCCACCAAAAACTAAATGCTTATGAACTCACCAGCTTTATGTTGATATTCCTTCAAAACTGCTTGTATTCTCAGGGAATTAGTAGACAGGTACTTCCAGGATATTTGGAGAAGTCGGCGCGTTAGAGTCATGTCTTTCTATTTTACTTTCGATAAGAACAAAACTTTGTATTAAGACAATGTAAACCTTTTTCATATATGTATTCAATGTTTGGTTGTGTTTACTATGCTTGCTTTGATATAACTGTGTTGATGCTACGCATGACGTCAACCACCCTCGAACATTTTCGCCGTTCCGGTTTAGGGGTGTGACAAAAATCTTTATGAACCCAATTTGCTAGATCTAAGTTCTAAGCTCCTTTTTGTATGTTTATGATGGATTTCATGTGTGGGATCCATAAAGTTGGCAACTTTAAGGATTCTAAGAGTCAATAGAGCATAATATTGTTCAGATCTGAAAGATGGTATGGATTTGAGGCCTGCATGGCCATACAAGAAACATTTTTATGGACCTTAGGGGTCCCCTTTAGCTTTTCATCCCTTTTTGTCATAAGGTTTGAGGCTCTTTTCATCCCTTTTTGTCATAAGAAGTGTATGATCATGTCATAAAACAGTTTGAGGCTCTTTTCATCCCTTTTTGTCATAAGAAGTGTATGATCATGTTTGGTGCATGCATGGCCATACAAGAAACATTTTTATGGACCTTAGGGGTCCCCTTTAGCTTCTAGAAGAAGTAGACTCGAGGAATTAATGGAACAAGGACTTAAAATGGTGATCTATAGTCACAAACAACGCTCACGACGTGAGTTGTAAAATCTCACAACGTGAGATTCGGAACATCCCCGTCTTCTGTTTGAACCCTTAATGCTTACGACGTGAGAATGGGTGCTCACGTCGTGATGACAGTTCAGGTGATTTCTATGACTGGTTCGACTAGTTGGGTCTAATTGAGTGGGAATCAAATCGGGTTCGTTGTCACGTCGTGACCAATGCTTGGCCACAACGTGAGGTGGGTTGAATTTGACCAAGTTTGATCTTAAGGGTATTTTTGGTATTTTGGGATTTTGACTGTGGTGAGTCAATTGGTTGGAACATGTGTTGATTAGAGCTGAGATTCATAGTCGATACCTCATCAAATATTCTCCAGTTTGCGAGGTGAGTTTTCCTCACTATACTCATGGGTCGAAGCCACCAAGGTCGGCCCATTGGATTAGATATCTTGTTATGTGATAGTATGTTATTGTGTTGTAGTTATCTGTTAGATCGGTGTCCTGGAATATAGGATGTTGTTATGCTTAGTGATCTGTAGATCTGTCTGTTGGTTAATTGTATGTTTGTCTGTTATGTATATGTGCACATATTTGGTTAGTGGCTGAGACTGTATTGCTTTGTGTGTTAGTCAACATAACGGGGGTAATCCAACCTCAATGGCTTGTGGACCCAGTAGGTATGGGCATTCCAAACTCGATAGGTTATGGGCCAAGGATAATCCATCCTCGATAGGTTGTGGACCCAGTATGTATGGCAATTCCAACCACGATAGGTTGTCGGCCAAGGGTAATCCAACCTCAATAGGTTGTGGACCCAATATGTATGGGCATTCCAACCTCGATAAGTTATTGTTCGGGGGTAATCCAACCTCGATAGGTTATGGACCCATTGTATATTAGCATTTTGCCTGGGGTATTCCATCCCGAGGATGATCGGACCTGACATGTTGTTGTATATGTTATTTTAATGCGGTGGTATTTTGGGGGAACTCACTAAGCTTCGTGCTTACAATTTTGGTTTATGGTTTCAGGTACTTCGGAGGACCGTGGCAAGGCGAAGGAGTGACCATACACATCCTTAGTTTTATGACTGATTGAATCTTGGGAGACTCTGATTTTAAATAATGTTTTAGAAACAATGATTTTGTAAACATTTTTATTAGTAAATGGGTTGTTTTGAAAAGTTTAAATTTGTTGAAATTTATGGGATGTTACAAGTTGGTATCAGAGCCTTGGTTTGAGTGAATTAGAGGAACACTCGTGTGAATCCAGTCTCAAACTAAGGAAAAAGATTTCAAAAATGATTTTCAAATTGTTTTCAAAATAATCAAATGAGGATGTGATGTGTACGATCAGTCGGAGCCAGTAAGTAGACCCCAAATTATCACACTGTTATTTGATATTGTGATATGTTAGAACAACATGCTAGTGATAGGCTAGGGATGTTCAGGTATCACATGATAAAATTGCTTGATTATATGATGCTTGATAGCCTGAGATTCTTTCTTTTATGAAATTGACATAATTACTATAGTTGTTTTGTGTATGCATCAAAATTTTATAGCCTGAGAATGTTTGATTTGGCCTTATTTCTTGTTCCTTGTTTGGTTGTGGGCTTAGGGTAGAATCGAGTATTCGTCTGTTTATAGGATCTAATGTTATGTATGATTAGCATACACGAGTGCCACATGGTTAGTGGATGTTTCATGAGTGGGTGCAGTTCATAGTGGGTCAGTGTGAGGAATGATTAGCTACTCTTGAGAGAGTAAGGGCAGGGCGACGGTGTTGGATTAGTGTCTAAGTCCATAACTATTTTGGTATGTACTTGACCCAATTATGAGCATGGTCCTTTTGGGTTGCCTTCACCATAGCAATATGTAGGATGAATTAAGGAGAGAGAGGTTTAAATATGATTTATTAATATATTATGAGAATAATATATTAAAGGAGAAATCATATTGTTTAATTAATATTAGTCAAGAATTAATTGATAATTAATTTTGTGGCTAAAAGAGATTAATTAAACTTAGGGGACTGAAGTTGTAATTATAAGATAATTATAATTGGGCTATGGATCACCTAATAATATATAGGTTGGAAGAATTCTGTGGGAAGCCCATTAGAAATCGTCCAAGGGATATGTTTAAGGAGTCCATGGGCTGCTTAGGGCCTAAGC